>NC_060065.1:15259679-16592589 GCF_020283565.1 Trifolium pratense | reverse complement strand
CTGGAAAGGGGTTCGAAATTTTGGAGTTCATCAATGATTTTCTGAGATCTTGTGCATCAAGTGGAGTCTGATCCTGCATTCCAGTGGCTAGATTCAAGAAGTTCAACAGCATGGGAGTCTTCCTTGTGAAGTTTAAGCTTGGATTTGCTCAAATCACCATGAGGAGCTAAACCCCTCATAGAGGTTGGATCTAAGGATGAACTAAGCTATGTAATAGCATGTAGTGGGAAAGGAGCAACCACGCGCGGCGTGATAGATCTGACGCCCGGCGTGGTTGCGATTTGTATATATTGAAAACTCATTTTCTGGAAAGGGGTTCGAAATTTTGGAGTTCATCACTGATTTTCTGAGATCTTGTGCATCAAGTGGAGTCTGATCCTGCATTCCAGTGGCTAGATTCAAGAAGTTCAACAGCATGGGAGTCTTCCTTGTGAAGTTGAAGCTTGGATTTGCTCAAATCACCATGAGGAGCTAAACCCCTCATAGAGGTTGGATCTAAGGATGAACTAAGCTATGTAATAGCATGTAATCTGTTCTATTGTATTGAATCTCTTGTACTAAGTGTTATTTCATGAATATCAATGCTTAATGCCTTTCAATTTCTGATCAACTTTGCAATGATTTTAGATTCTAATTATGTATGAGAATATTAGTTAGAATCCGACATGAATTCATGAAGCATTTGAGTGTTTCCGGTCGAGAGATTGAAACATAGAGTGTAGCACACGATCAATGTGTTTTCAATTACTCCGTTGTCGGTAGCTTCCACCCAAGAGATTGGAGAAGTATCGATAAAGGATAGGGTGAATTTATCAAGCGATTGAGATTCACCATATTGTTGATCTAGTTGTGACACTTGAGTGATTCAATACGATATGATTGATTGCATGCAATTGTTATATTTTAGGTAGTTTCGATGATCCAACCTCACTCGTTTATCATTTGATTTCCAAACGTTTCTTAGCAAACCATTTACTCAAACAAACCCCCAAAATGTGTTTTAATTTTAGTATGTTCATAGACACAATCATTTTGATCGAGCAACGCAATCCCTGAGAATCAATATCTTTTTATTACTCAATTGACGGAGTTTGTACACTTGCAAAGAGTCAATCACTAATCCCATAGCATCATCAATACAATATAAAAAAGTTGATTGTTCTGAAAAGATCAAAACTGCCATCACTTTATAGAAACTGTCAAGTGTCCCATTGAAGGGTATTAGATGTCCAAAAATAATGTAACTGAACTAAAGTGAGTCATGTAACTAAGCCAACCAAGCCATGTTGTGAGAGTAAAAGTCACTTTTGAACCGAGCCAAATGCAAAACGGCTCCAATCTAGTTAGAAAGGAATTATTCAGTTTGCAAGAAGATACACATGAGACATGTTTTCCTTTTCTCAATGTCTAACCAAATTTGAAATTCAAATTTTTATTCCCTCTCTTCACTTATTCAAAATTTTATTTCATCTTCTTGAACAGGGTCTGTTCTATAGGATTGTACTACTGTGTCCTTGATTTCTAAGGAGACAGGAACAAAAAAAAATAATTTTATTTCATCTTCACTCATTTTTATTTCATTCACTTCCCTTTTTTCCAAATTAACACATGTTCTCTTCTTTTTTCAGATTTTTGTTTTTCTTCATGCAAAAAGGTTTTAATACAAACATTATTGATAAATGATTTTTTTTAATGGATAAATGGTATTTTTTTTTAATGAATAATTACAAATATTTTTTAATAAAATCCTTTGATGAATAAAACCAATTACTGATATAAATTTTAACTATCGTATACAAGATAAACTATCACTGATAAAAATTGAAACGTGTTTATATGTAAGACAAATTATAACTGAAAATTATCATCATATACGGGATAAGTTATATGTAAGACAAGTTATTACTGAAAATATGTAAAACAAGTTATTATTGAAAATATGCGATAAATTATAACTGAAAATAATTATATGTGCGACAAGTTATTACTGATACATTGTTTTGCACGGGATAAGTTATAACTAACATAAATTTCCAAATAACCATCATATACGGAACAAATTATCACTAATAAAAATTTTAAAAAATTATCGTATGTGAGACAAGTTTTAACTAATAAAATTTTCAAAAAAACTATTTTGCACGGGATAAGTTATAACTAACATAAATTTTAACTATCATATACGGGATAAACTATCACTGATCAAAATTTCAAAATAATTATCATATAAATTTTAACTATCGAATATGAGACAAATTATCACTGATAAAAATTTCAAGGATTAGTATGGACAAATACCATAACTATAATTGGAAAAAAAAACAATTATGCCAAGGATGAAGTTTCACGCATGGATATGGAGATCTGTTCAACATAAAAGTCTTTCATACATATTTTCGTCAAAAAAAAAATCATACTATTTTAAATGAGGTTAAAAAATAACTGCTATAATTTTCATTTACACCTAAATTGTAATTGCTATAATTTTCTATTCACAAATCTTAATTTCAAAAATTTTAACTGTCCGTCGTGTTTCGTACGACCCGTGCGATATGTAGTACGGGTCTATTACTAGTTAGACATATATACTCACGAACTTTCTCCCCGCATGAATGTCTTTTTCCATACTTCTTGGGCTGCTATACATCCGGGAAAAACAGTATCATTCATTCTCCTCATAGCTAGCACAATTCGGATACTTGTTATTACAAAGGTACACCGTTATGTACGAACCTACGACGGACAGGTAAACATCCTCTCAATAAATATGCCATAGAAAAATCTTTACATTTTTTGGTATATGCAATTTCCAAAATTTCTTCCAATTATGCGCAGGGACGGATCCAGGAATCTATAAAACGGGGGGTCGGAATAACTAAATAATAAATGTTAAATAAATAATAATTATAATAGTATTTAAATATACTCAATAAAAAATAAAAAATACATCACATTGTTTATCTAAATTGTACACGACATTGCTCTATATCATAAAATTCATCAATAACCGAATTTGTATTAAATTTTTTAGCAATTCTTCTCTCGATGTAAGTAATCACATAATTAGTTTGAAATTCAGTTTCTATCTTGTTTCTTAACCTATTTTTCACAATATTCATAGCAGAAAATAATCTCTCACTTATAGCAACCAATCAGAACTAACTTAATTGAATTTGGACTTTAGTAGTGTATAATATATATTATCAAAATATTTTAAAGTAAATTGTTACAATTACTATGTTGTGGGTACATGTTTTGCATCAAACGGTAGTTACTAATATTTAAACACATCTCTCAAATATCAATTTATGTGTACATATGTATCAAGAACAAGTATATGAAAAGAAAAAAAAAAACGACAAGAGGGGGTGCCTCAGCCCCTACTTGCCCCCCTTATGTCCGTCCATGATTACGCGACACCTTGAGCTGGTTGTTATCAAAAATATTCTCCATGAGTTGATAATATGCAGACTTAACAGTACATTCCATTCTCACTATATACTTCCATAATGAAACATCTTCTTGGTTTAGTAAAACAAGTGGTAATTTGACAATTTCAGCTACATCTATAAGGTTAAATATCTCTTTGCAGCATATCTAAATATCTCTTCAATTATCATTGTAGTAACATTTGTGTAGTTAACGTTCCTCAGCCTTGGATGTTTTCATAAATTAATGTTGTTATCATTTCTCAATCTCCATCTCAACCTTCTTTTGACAACTACCTAGGACACATGGATATTATGCAAAACATAGGTTGGGTTGTGACCCAAATTAGCTTCAAGAAATTTCATCTTAATTATGGTTGGTTAGTAAGTGTCAACCTTGCTTCCCTAATAATGGTTGGTTATTCAAATGCACATAATCGCTACCAAGTAATAAAGTGATAACTTATCATCTCCACAGGAATTGTGTCAAAACTATCAGTTTCAATCAGGAATTCATGCAATAAAAGTAAATTAAAGTAAAATACTTTGCATTTGCTTTGTGTGTTTGAGAGGGTTTTTGAACTTTTGAAAGTAAATAGCAATAAGAGTAAAGATTAATTGAATTTAGAGGTTTTGAGTTTAGATGAGAACAATGGTTAAGTACTTTTCGAATCCCTCCCCTATTGATGTTTGGTAACTGGCGATATATCTGCTCATTATCGAACTATCATCTGGTGATTAATTTCTATTAAGATAAGTTTAGAGTTACCATTCCTTATTTCTATTGCAATGTGACTAAAGTTTAGTCATCCGCTGGTAGGTTTCACCCATGTTTTTATAATATTCTCACCTCTAATGGTTTAACCTTTAAAAAGGCTTCCTTGCCCTTACCAAGTTCAATGTTTAACAAGTTGTCACGTGTTCTTGGCCTACCTTGTTTGATTAACCCTAAACATGCAGAATTTAACTAAGTGTAAATCTTAATCACAAACCTAACCGCGGATACTGAATTTAATGGTCTCATATAGGTTGGTTAACTTATCTCTTTGATTCGGAGTCTTAGATGTGTCACGGGATCTACTTCGACCCTAAGTACTATCAAAATATGTGCGCATTCATATATGAAAGTGTATAAATAAATAGAGATAATAACAGACAATAAATGGATAGTAATTGTAAATAGTCTTTTTCTAACCAAATTACATGTTTCAAGCAGTTCTAGGGAAGTTCATCTACTTGACCTAACCCCGAGGGATTTAGCTACTAAATACCATAACAAAACAAAAAGGAAAAGAAAGCATAAAGATTACCCCTATGCCTTGGGAGCACCTTGGCCCTCCTTGCCTCCTCCTTAGAGTTCTCCTAACTCTTGCTTGAATATTGAATAGCTCTCAATATTTCTGAATATTTTGGAATGAATAATTGTGAAGGAGGAAGACTCTATTTATAGTTTTTCAGCTGGGTTTTGGGCTTTTTCTGCGCTCCATCGTATGCATCGTCGCCACGATGACGTTCAAAATCATCTCATCGTGGCCATGATGGATCATATCGTGGTACGATGAAGATTTACTCAAGATTTTCTGTTTTTCTTCAACTGCCTTTCATCGTGCCGCGTTGGATCTCATCGTGGGTACGATGGTGCGCGCGTTTTGTTACGTTTTTGCCCTTTTTTTATGTTTTTTCCACTTTTCTTGCTTCTTGGCCAAGTAACTTCACTTTTTTAGATTTTTGCTTGCTTTTGGTTTTCAATTGTTATTAAAAATACCCTAAAATGATACTAAAAATAGCATATAATTGACTGTCATCACCTAACATCGCCAAATTAAAGCCATAAAAATGACGGAAAGTCATACCCCCATAATCCTTTCTCATGGCAAGCTTCCACCACCTTAACCAGCTAATTCCTCTACCTGATGATTTATTTGAACCACACTCCACCAAAAGGAATTTATAATTCTCTCAAAAGCTCTTTGCCCGAAGTCTCCGGTAATAAGATAATGCTCATGCAATAAGCCGGTATAGCTTGTGCAATTGATTTCTCAAGCATTTCCCTCCCCACCTTAGATAGATGCTTACCGGACCAGTCTTGAACCTTCTTCCACATTCTATCCTTCAAATTGTCAAACAAAACCTTCTTGTTACTACCAATCATAGAAGACATTCCAAGATAGTGACTTGTATGAATTGAACTGAACTGAACTGAATTAAGGCACATATTGATCCACTTAATCCACTTCTAACAAAACCCCATTTTCCTCATAACATTAAAAAGGTATCTCCACTCTACTCTATTATATGCATTACTACTGTCAATTTTCAAAGCAACTTCTCCTACTTTTCCTCTAAGTATGATCAAGAATAGAACTATCGGCAATAAAAGCAGTCTGTTTCACATAAATATATCTGTTAAGGAGTGGTTTATGTTTGTTGGCCAATATATACTTTGGAAGTTATTTTGTAAAGCATGTTACACAAAGAAATTTGGTCGGAGATCTTGAAGTGGAAGAAATAGTCACAAGAAAGGGGGGGTTTGAATTGTGACCCTTTTTAAAAATTAATCCTGCATTCTACAAAATTGATCTCAAGTCTATACTTGGATAAATGTTAGTGAATTATAGAACAGTTTGGTCTGAAAACGTTCTTTACTATAAAATAGATTGTTCCGAGAACATTCTCTATTGCGTGAGAATTCAAATTAAATATAATCAAGTGCTTTGTGTGATGTGTGTTTACAGTAAATAAAAGAGAATAAGGAAGAGAAATAACACACAAACAATTATCTTGGTTCACCCCCTAATAGTATGGGCTACTCCAATCCTCACGCTCCTGTGAGATTATCCACTATGAGATACTACCGATCTCAAATTACACTTCTTCCTTGATCTAGTCCAAGATCATAATCTTCCATGCTTCACTCGCTTCATCTACCTAAGACCTCCAGACTTTATAAGGTGTCACTCAATCAATAGTTACGTATTGACTTGAGCCAATCTTTTACAAATGATGATGGTTTGGATCTTCAAGCTTTTACAAAAACTCAAACAATTGAAAAGCTTGTTACAATGGAAAAACTCTCAGTTCACTCAAATGATATACTGATCCTAGTATTGAGATTACAGTGTTTGGAGTGAGAGAGATTTAAATAAAGAGACAAAGATGTAACCACTTAATAATGGGTTATGTTGAAAAGTGGTGTCTTGAGTTATTTGCTTTTAGAAACTCAAAGGTTAGTTTGAGAAGCAAATAAAAACACTCTAAACTCAGAAGTATGATGAGAATGTAGATCTTGAGTGTGAGTGATAAAAGAAGAGTTTTATGACTTGTAGACAAAAACAAGTGATTGATGATTTGTAGCTTCAACTCTGACTCTTCAAAGGCACCAATGTCTTCCTTTTATAGTTGAGCCTTGAGTCTTCAGTTCCTTTGTCCCAAAGGAAGTCTCTAACGGCTAATTTCTTCAAATAAGACAGCTCATGATGATTTGTTGAAGAGATAAGTGCAGACTGTTCTTTCTCAGAATGTTCTCTATGCAGTTCTTCAACTTTTCAAATAAAAGAGTCAGTATTGACAGCTTGTAGTGAGTTGTAGATAGTTGTCCCCTGCTTTTCCACCAAGTATAGCTGTTACAAATCATTTAAACACGTTTTGGCCAACTGTAGATGAGTTTGCATCTTTAAATGTAAAGGACAGTCATTCTCGGCATCGTTCTCAGAGTGTTCTCCAGACTAGGTAACATATGACTTTGTTCTTTTAGAGTAGATTTGATGCATGACAGAAACAGTTGTAATATGTAGAGGAAGCAACTGTGTTGTCCTTCTTGGAACTGTTCATGATGTCCTCTCCAAGTACTTTCTTTCTTGATTAAAAATTAATCTCTTTGGAGAATGTTCATTTAATAATGAAATTGAAAGTACAAGACAACTATGAGTTGAAGATGAGTTGTCCCATTCTCATTGGTCTACGTAAACTTTGTCTAAACACACTTGAGACACCTGATGAGATCTTGCCTTGAGAATTTATCATGTTGCACATGTTTGATCCTTAACTATGGCCAAAGGGAAAAGTCACTTTTCTCCCAAATATTCCTTGCATTAATTGATCATAAACTGTTGTGATCTTGTGAGTTAAAACCAATATAAAAGTGTTTCTTTGTCTTGAACAGAGTTGACTTAAAGAAATAAGTGATTTTGCTATGAAGCTTGTTCTTGGAGAGAATGAAGCATGAACTGTAGAATGTTCTCAGAGCATTCTTGAAACAACATTCAAGATTTTCTTCAATGAGTGAGACACGTGATCTTGATCAATTAACTTGAAATATTGTTGCTGCAAAACTTTACATAATTCCTCTTTGATGTTTTGCACACATGGTTGCTTGCTTATTGAGTATCTTTAAGATTCTTTAGTGGAGGTGTGAGAGTACTCATCATTGAGAATGATTAAAACTTGTATTCCTTGTGCATAAGCTCCTTTGAAAAACTCATGGACCATCATTCTCAAACATTGTCATCTTGTGAAGTTTTGGTAAAATGATACTTTGAGTAGGTTTTGAAGATCCTCAATGAATGCATCATTTTCATTAATGCTAATTGTAGTAGTAAATCCTCAAAGCATATAACTCAAAAACTCATTGTAAGCCTTGTCACATAATATCAATATATTCTTGAGTAGCTTGTGATGCAGGTTTTTTCATCCTGATTCTTCAACTATGATCCTCAAATTCTTCCTTGATTATTCAATACTTGTTGTGAACCTTGTAGTGACGAGGAAGACAATTAACCACGAAGCTCACTTTATTGCTTGATCCTTTGATGAATCTTTTTATGATTCAAAACAACGGTCTTTAAAAATCTTCTTGAAGCTTGTGATACTACTGTTGTAATTATTTGATGATACTCCAATTCGTTCATTGTTTGAATATATAAATGCACTTGTTGATGTGAGTGGCCTCTAGCTCGTCCACTTGCTAATATCTATCTTTCAACAAAAACTCAAGTGCAAACATCAATAGATCACCATTCATAAAACTTAACATTTATTCCATAAGATTTGTTGTCATTAAAACACTAAAATAGATTTTGCATCGACAGATCTTTCATAGAGGTTGGGTTCTCAACTTTTGGAATGAGCACTATGTTGGTGTCATTCAAATGCTCAGGGAAGCTTCCTCTTTATAGCCATTGTAAACTTGTATTAAAAATCTCTCTTCCACATAAATCCTAAAACCTTTTGTGGAATGCCGAATTCAAGTCATCCGGTCCCCGAGCCTTGTCCGGATGCATGCTAAATAACTCTTATTTGAATTCTTCAATCACAAACTCCTGATCGTTAAGCTCAATTTTTCTCCATTTCTCTTTTTTTTTTTCCTTCATATTTTCAACCTATTGCATCACTCTCTACATTTTATTCTCTCAAAGTGTTGATAATACGTTCTTATCCAAAAAATAAAAGTCTTGATAGTGTATTTCGGCTTCAACATAACCTTTTGTAGTTCTTATAATTGCTTTTTAAACTAGTCTCATGTAAACTAAGATATTGAGTTGCTCCTATGACTGATTGTTCAAAAGAATCCGAATTCAATTATTGGTGGATATAATTTTTTGTCAAACTTTACTTACTTCGTTGTCAGACTCTAAATTACTAAGGTTTCCTTTCCCTAAAATCAAGAGCGTAAATAAATAACATGATAAATAACATTTCATTAGCATGGTTTTGGAATCCATGATCCATCCATAGAAACACAACAGTTTTTCTAAGCATTACCATAGTACATTGGCTGGCCATAGTTTTATTTGGAATACATTGATTATATATTCTTATACATAAAAGACTAAATATACAAATCCGCTATATGACACAAGGATGGCCATCAGACTCACTCACATCATCATTGGGTACCCAAGCCACAGCCTTATTGCCAATAAAATGACAAATAGGAATAGTTCCAGGCTTCACTTTGAGAACTTCATAAAGCATATTAGGATCCATACCTCTTGTATCATGGTGGCAGATAGTTAGTGCCTTAGATTTAGTTCCATCAGAAGACACCAATGGAACCATGTAAGTTGTTGTCGCATTTATTTGGTGGCAATAAAATACAACTTTATGAAAATTTAATCTATGACACATCACTGCTTTGTCTCCTAATTTCTTCACTTCCTCCACCACATATTCGTCCTGATTTTGAGCAAACGAACTTGATACCACTTTGATATTTTTCCCAAGCTTTGAAATGGCAAAATCCATCATTGATTCTAGTGATGATGCACAATGTTTGTCTTCCCCTATTGCTGATGGTCTTCCACAATAGTCATGAAGAATGTGTGTCTCTTTTTCATCTAATGTTTGTGTTTCAAAATTTTGACTTGGTTTTTTATTTTCTACTTTAGTAGTTTTGTCTTGCCATATGAGGAATCCAAAATGTTGATTTTCTTTTTCATTAGTTTTTCCATCCCACCATATGTTAATTCCAAAAGGTTGATTTGCTTCACTTGTTTCTTGATCCCTCCATATATAAACTCCAGAAGGCTGACTTGCTTTATCACTTGTTTTTTTATCCCTCCATGCAGCAATGCCAAAAGGCTGACTTGCTTTCCCAAGCCATTTGCGAGTTTCAAAAGGCTTACTTTCTTTTTCGACTGGTTCCTCTGCCCTTGATCGTGATGGTTGAAGATCCGAATGTTTGTGGGTCGCCAAACTCATTCGACTGCCGGGATAGAGGTCATGCTCAAAAAAGACAGTCCAATATTGCTTCTCTTCTTCGCCTTTAATAGGCATATCGGTTCCACTATCTACATCAACAAAAATCTAATCCATAAAATAAAATAGTCCTATTATTATAAAACTCACATACACGAAAGCCACCAGGTGGTGAGGGATTTGGGTAGTTTGCTATAGGACATGGGTTCGATCCCCAGCTCATTGTAAACCAAAAAAAAAAAAACTCACACACATGCAATTGGGATATTTTAGATTCGAAACTGAGTGAAAATGTTAAAAATAATAATGGCCCCCTTTAATTCGGATTTTTTAGCAAAAGAATGTATTTTTTCCAAAACATATCGCTTTTTTTTTTAGTTGTGTTTGTTTAAGATTATTTTAAAAATTGTTTTAGTAAAAAATAATTTTTCTTTTAAAATGAAAAGTTGTTTTCAACAACTTTTTTCAATTTTTTTTTTTAAGGGTTAATAGGTATTTATACCCTCCTCTGCAATGTGGCCAAGTTTTCGTTTACTTCATTGTAATATATTGTTTTTTGGATTGCCCATGTAATATGAAGATTCTCCCTTTTACCCTCTCTTTTTATTGCAGTTTTATATTAAAATAAAAATTAATTTGTCTACTGGGAATCGAACCCGCATCGTTTGCTTACAATAAAGTTTTTCAACCACTAAAACATGTGCTTCAATTGTGATTAAAGTTAAAAAACCTAATATGTTAACATAATGTTAAATGCAGTTATAAGCTTCTATTATCTCTTATCTCTTATATATTCTAAGCTTATTCTGATAAGCTAACTCTAAACCTAATTATTTTCCCTCTCTTTTTATTGCAGTTTTATATTAAAATAAAAATTAATTTGTCTACTGGGAATCGAACCCGCATCATTTGCTTACAATAAAGTTTTTTTATAATCTTCTATTATCTCTTATAATTTGTTACAATAATTTTTCTATAACACTGTTGTAATCTCTCAATCTGATAAGAATATAAAAACTGTTTCTGAACATCTTGAGGATAAGGGTCTGCTGAGAAGGACAAGGATGCAGACTTGAATGTTATTTATGTGGACAACCTTAACTCAAGGGAAAGTCCTGCTAAGGAAGCTCTTGCTGAGCCAAAGAAGAAAAGCCCGTAGGGAAAAAAAAATTTCCTCTAGTAACTCAGATTTTGATGAGGAGCAACATGTTATAGCATCTTCCGGCTCATCTTTAATAAAGAGTATAAGAGGTATGAAGATTCCTCTAAATGTTCCTTCTGCTGTCATGGATAATGTATCTTTTCATCATGAGAATAGTGTGTCTAGAAGAAAAAATTTGTCTTATGAGAAGCTGGTTTTCTGGAACAATTTTTTTTATGCCATTGTCATATTGTGAAAACAAGGGGGAGATGTTTGTTTTATGAGTGTTGATCGTCTCTGATGTTGTATGTAAGAGGGAATCTCCTCTATCTGCGCACTATGAGTTTGATGTGGTGGAGGTAGTGTGGGCTTATGCCCTATGACTTATGACCTTCATGCTATATTGTTGGAGCATGGTTATATTTTATGATATTGTGGATGACAGCCCACTTGTTCCCTTTTTCGTGGCTTCTATCCTCTGGTCATTTGTGTGGGCTATGCCCTGATATTCATTGTACCTCGTATGCACCTGGTCTGTAATATGCACTTTGTGGTTCTCTCAGCTCTGATAATATGTATTTTGCTACTGACTTTATTTGTCAGAATGTTTGGCTAAAAAGGGGGAGTAATATTCTGAAGTGTTTTTGTGCATGATGTGATGACAAATGTTATAGCATCTGGTATAGCACTTGGGTGTATGTGTGCATGATGATATGCATGTTTTGAGGGGGAGAAAAATTTATTTTCTGCTTTGGGTGATGTGCATGCAAGAACTTCAAAAGGCATTTAAACTTGTAGCATAGGGCATGATCATAATTTTATAATCATAGAAATATGGATGATTCATCGTGCTTAGTCATAATCATAGAAATATGGATGACTTTTATGCTTAGGATCACAGTCATAGAAATATGGGTGATTTGGGTCACAGTCATAGCAATATGGGTGACTTAGTTAGTTATAGTCATAGAAATATGGGTAACTTTTACATGCTTAATTATGAATGCTTAACATGTGTGTCTAATCTGAAGGTCAACAGATTGAAGGCAAGAGTTACACATTGAAGATAGAGGACCAAGATGCTTATCTGTCAAAGATTGTTTTAGCCAAAATTTGCCAAAGGGCGAGATTGTTAGGGGTTTTATGTTGGCTATATTTTGCAAAAACAAGTTATAGCCAGATGCTGGACAAGATGTTGTAAGCATTCGAGTACAACATTATTTGCTCTGTTTTGCGCAGAATTTTTAGATCATATCGCATGAAGATTTATTTCATTTTTATGATCAAGCTTATGAGCCAAGCCAAACCGAGCCGTGTTCTCCAAGTCTCTGAAGGCTCTAAAGGCGGTTTATGTTTATTATTTGAAACAAAAATATAACGTGATATATTTTTGTATTAAATCAAATATTGTTTTATTTTTAAAACAATCTAGGGCTGGCCACAATACTCTAGCTGTGTGTGTCTGAAAACCTAGCTTGCACATCAAGACAATTGAAGACTATAAATAAATGAAGACTCAGACCTATTTTTGCACCGAAGCCATTGTTCATCAAAGATGTAGTCTTTAGGGTTTCGTGTCTTTGAGCCACTCTCTAGGAGAGTTGGTGTAAGTGAACCACCCGGGTTGTGAGATGGTCATTATGTCCTCACTCAGAAACCTGTAGGTAATGAGTTGAGTATTTTACTTGGAGGAAGCTTGTAAGCAACTCCAAATTGTGAACTTAGTCAAGTGTTGGCTAGGTATTAGTTTCGTAGGAGGGTGTCTCCATCTTTGATCGTTATAAAGTTGACAGCAACACAGTACGTGTTGTTAGAGGGAATTGGGACGGGGTCTCATATCTAGGAGGTTCCTAGGTAGGATTGCACGGGTAGTGTCTATGCGATAAGTCAAGTACCGTGTGTTGGTCGAGGGCTTTGTACTAGAAATATTATAGTGGATTCATTCTTGGATTGGTATCCCCTAGATTATGTGACGTTGCACCGAACTTGGTTAACAAATGATCTGTCTTATTTATCTTCCTGCACTTAATTTACTTTTAACTTGTCTATTGTGTTCTGTACTGGTACGAGATGCTGTAGCATCTTTCCACCAGCCTGCCAGAATTTCAAAGTTGGAATAAGGTTCGAATATGGATAAGTGACATATCACGGTTAAGTGTTTCATGAGTGAATCAAAGACTTATAGGATTTGTGGAGTATTCCATGGAAGTATCTTTCGGAGTGTGTTCGATTGGTTGTACCTGTTTGGGGTAGTGTTGTGAGTACCGTAGAATGTTAGTCTATGGATGTTTCGTGCGAAGCAGACATTTTAGCGGTTTGATAAGAATGGTTTATGTCGATATCATAATTGTTGACTATTTATCGATAAATTGAGGAACTGACCGTCCTTAATCTCTTGTTGATAATAGACAAAAATTGTGTTGGATGGGATAAACTTAGTTTTGTGAAGTGTTTGGAGTGTTTTGTTGGAAAATGGATAAAGGAGTTATCCGGAGTTGTTTTAGTCGAGTAATTTTCGAGGGCGAAAATCTTTTAAGTGGGGGAGAGTTGTAACGATCTGATTTTTATTATTCGCTATTTAAGTGTTTAATTAATTGTTGTGATGACTTTTAATTAAGTTAGTAACAAATAATTATTTAACGAGAACACTAGTTAACAAGCGAGTTAGGATGCGTTGTGAGTGATGGGCCGTGTTGTTGGGCTTTTGGCCCATTGGGCCTATGGCATAATAAAGGGGAGAGCTTTATAAGCTCAAATGAAGAGAGGGAAACCCATTTTTTTTCTTGTGAGCTCAAGAAGAATGAAGAGAGAAGGAAGAGGAGGAGAGCTAGGGCAAGGAAGAGCTTGAGAGATCTAAGAGGAAAGCTTGATAATCATCAAATCCAGGTACGAGAGTTAGATTGCATATTCGTGAATGGTCATAAAGAGGGGAGGATGTCGATTCCTCCATTCCCAAACTCTTTCACTCATTTTCGTTTTGGGTTTCGGGATTTTTCTAAAGGAAAATGAAATCTATGGATCATAACATGCTAGATAAACTCTTAACCATTTGTATGAACGAATTTGGGGAGTTTTAAATGGGAATTTGTAGATCTTTTGGTAAGTGATAGTTTGAGTTTAGATCTAAAGGTGTCAAAAATCATGAAATAAGTGATTATTGATTAATTTTAATAAGTTGCTTTTAAGTGTTTTTGAGCATGTATAATCATAATCTATGCTTGGTATGTTTTCTGGAAGTAAAATAAGTGATTTTGGTTCGAAATAATTGATTTTTCGTGTAAAATCGTGTTTTGACAACTTTTGGACTGATCCCCTGCGCCATGCGCATCTTTCTGTGAGAAGACCCATGCGCAGCCCACCTGCGCCATGCGCAATTCTGCAGTTATTCTGGAGTAAAATTTCTGGCTTCTGCGCCATGCGCATAAGTCAACAGACTGTGTAGTCAACTGTTGACGTTAGGGTTGACTTTTTGATAGTTTTTGCACCCAGAATCTATTTTACCCAGTTTTTCGCATAGATTCCGATTCCGGAGTTTGTTTAGTGAGATAATGCATGTTAAAACAAAATTGATTTAAAAAGGTTTGCCCCTAAATCTATAAAGGTTTTGATGATAACAAAGTATTAATTAACAATTGGAAGGACTAAAAATTTATTTTAAGTGTGCAGATATAAGCATCATATAAGCTCTGAATGAAGTTCAGAGGATGTGAATTCAGAAGTTCACAAGCGCTCAGAAGATGTTGGACTTCAGAAGTTACAACCTTCAGAGGATGAAGTCTTCAGAACTTCTTGAGTGACTAAAGCGTCATCAACCTCTGAAGATCATTTTGTTATCTGTGAAGATTCCCTTTGCAAGTCAACTCTTCTACCAATGAAGAAAAGGACCCTTCAAGCCTGATCAGCTCAGCTACCCTCAGTTTGTCTGTTCTCTTTTGAGAACGTGGGTTTTCAGTTTTGTTAGCTGAATAAGGAAAGTCTTCTCTGCTGTAGTCAAAGTAACTGAAACTCTTTCTCAGTTTTGGATACAACCAAACTGCATCAAGACAGACTGCTTGAAGACAAAAGATTATCAACTCCAACGGTTCTTTTTGCAACGACTCTTTTCTAGTGGTATATATATACTAGAAGAATCAGCTACAAAAATATATAATTTTATCAAGAATTGAACGTGCGCTGAACAAACTCTGAACGCTGTGTATACAAGCTCTGAACCTTTCATCAAGTGTTTTTGCACTTTAGTCAAATACTCTGTATTATTTGTATTTGCTCTCTTTAGGTTCATCTAAGAGCACTTGTATATTTTTATACACTTTACTATTACTTGAGGAAACTTAAGCTTGTGTGCTTAAGTGTGAAGTCTCTTGCTTGTGTGCTTGAGCATTGTTGAGAAGTCTCTTGCTTGTGTGCTTGAGCAGGTGTAATCTTGTGTGATTATAGTGAACTCCCTTGGAAGTGCAAGGGGACTGGACTACTCTCGTTTTGTGAGAGGAACCAGTATAAATTGCTTGTGTGATTTCTCTCTCTCTCTCTCTTGTTATTATTTGTGTTATTTATCCGCTGCGAAAGTAGTTGAGTTAAGAACTTGAAAAAGTTTTAACTTAGCTAAAACACAATTCAACCCCCCCCCCCCTTCTTGTGTTTTCACACCTTCAATTGGTATCAGAGCGCCTGGTCTGTTACTTTCACTTAACAGTGAGACAGTAAAGATCTTGTGAGAACACTATGTCTGGAGGAGACGATAGTAGTACTAGAACAACCGGTGAAGCCGGTGAGGCCAGTGGTGCTGGTGGTGGTCCTAGAAATGCTTTTGGTTATGACTACTTAAGTAATGAATCACATGAACATAGTGGCAATAGAAAAGCCCCTATATTCAATGGTGATGCATCATTATTTGAGTGGTGGAAGGAAAGACTGTATAGCAATATTACTGCTATTGATCATGAGTTGTGGGATTTGGTTGAGCTGGGAGTAACTTTTGAAAACTTAAATGAACATGGAAGGTTGTCCATTGAGCATAGAAAGTTACTCACACCAGCTAACTTAAAAACCTACACTAAGCATCATAGAGTAAAGGACATTGTTGTTGGTGCTATTAGACATGAAGACTATGTCAGAATAGAGGACAAGTCTACTGCTAAATCTATCTTTGATTCTATGTGTGCTACCTATGATGGTAATGAAAAGGTTCAAGAGGCTAAAGCTAGTCTTTTGATAAGGCAATATGAACTGTTCACTATGCAACAAGATGAAAACATTGAGACTATGTTTACAAGGTTTCAAATCCTTGTATCTGGTCTTAAAGCTCTCAAGAGAAGTTATTCCACCTATGACCATGTTCAGAAGATTCTGAGAAGTCTTCCTATTGCTTGGAGACCTAAGGTCACTGCAATAGAGGAAGCTCAAAATCTCAAGACTCTGAGTCTTGAAGCTCTGATAAGCAATCTCAGAAGCCATGAGATGGTTCTGGATGCTGACTCAGAAACTAAGAAGAAGTCCAAGTCAGTGGCTTTACAGTCAACTAAGACTACTTCTAAGGCTCTTAAGACTCAGCTTCTTGATATTGAAGAAGAATCTTCTGCTGATGGTCAAGAGGATGAGATGAATGAGGATGAGTTTGCTTTATTCACCAAGTTTCAGCAATGGAACAGATTTAACAAAAGAAATTTCAGAGGTAACAGCTCCAGAAATTTTGTCAGCAAAAAGGATGATCAGAAGAACTGCTTCAACTGTAAGAAGCCAGGACACTTTATTGCTGATTGTCCAGAAATGTCTGCTAAAGACAAAAACAAAAGATACAGCTCAAAGAAGCAACAATTCAAGAGCAAATTGAAAAAGAGTCTGATGGCTACTTTTGAAGAGCTATCATCTGAGGAAGAAGTTGAGGAAGAAGAAGAGGCAAATCTAGCCCTGATGGCTTCAGCTGACTCAGATATAGACTCAGACGATGAATCAGAATCAGATTCAGAAGTAACTGATGAGGTATTCTCTGATTGCTCTAAATCTCAACTTATAACTGCACTTAACAAGGTCATTGAGAAACATCTCAGAGTGTTTAGTAAACAAAAAGTTTTACAAGAAAAGCTTAACACTCTGACTGAGCAAGCAGAACATTTTCAAGGTCTATATCAAGAAACTCTGAATAGAGTAGATGACTTTGAAAAGGGTTGTGCTGTTTGTCACAAACCTATTGATGAGCAGGAAATAGCTCTTCAACAGTTTGTGCATCTCAACCTTGGGAAGAGCAAAGCTGCTAATAGAATTTATAATGTTTTAAGACATAGAGGAGAAGGACTTGGCTATGAATATGGTAGAACATATTCAAAGCTGAAGACCTTTGCCAAAAAGGTTGGAAAATCTTGGGTTTATTATGTTGTTCCACCAAGTGAAGAGGGAAAGAATCCTGGCATTTGTGAAAATAACAATGATGATCTGAGTGATTTAGAAGCTGACAGCTCAGAGGAACCTAGTTCCTCAGGATCTGGAAAGAAAAGTTCAGAAGATAGAAGTTGTTCAGAACCTGAGAACATTAGTTCAGAAGTTCTGAAAGCTTCAACATCTGAGACTTCAAATTCTGGATTCAAAGGAACTTCAGTACCTGAAGCTAGTCAACCTAAAACATCAGAAGTTTTTAAAAAGAAAAATTCTAACTCCAAATCTCAGATGAAGTACAAGACTCAGATTATTTATGATTCTAGAGTCAGTAGATATAATCAATCAAAACATGGGATTGATAATAGATACAAACCCTGGAATCATAAACAATCCAAATCTTGGAACAATAACAAATTTCAAACAAAGAAAAGATTTCAAAAAGGTTATTATTCCAAACCAAGATCTTTCTCTAACACTAGACAACATAGTAAGCATGTGTGGACTAACAAGCGTGGACCCAGAAGATGGGTACCAAAAGCTGAAATAATGTATCATTCAGATTTACCAACTAGGAAAGGATATGCCTTACCTAAAGTATGGAAACAAGTCCTATGCAAAGGAAGAAGGGCTTATGTCCTAGACACATGGTTGACAAGTTCTCAAGTTAACAATCAGAACTTGGAAATTGAAGAGGAAGAATACTGGGATGACTTTATCATTAATCTTGATAAAGAGTTCTATCGCAATGATTAAAGTTGTTTCTCATACAGCCTGCCACTCAAAGAAGTATCATGAATCATTCATGGTATTTGGATAGTGGATGTTCAAGGCATATGACTGGTGACAAACAACTATTTTCTAAGCTGGCTATGAAAGAAGGAGGATCTGTTGGCTTTGGAGGTAATCAAAAAGGAAAGATAATAGGTACAGGTACAGTAGGTAATTCCTCCTTATCTATTAATGATGTTTGGTTAGTTGATGGACTCAAACATAACCTATTGAGCATAAGTCAATTTTGCGACAATGGTTATGTAGTTGTCTTTAATAAAGAATCATGTACTGTGTCTAAACAATCTGATAACACCATGATATTCAAAGGTCTGAGAAAGAACAATGTTTATAAAATTAATCTTTCTGATTTGAATGAACAAAAAGTGATGTGTCTTTTGACCTTGAGTGAAGAAAAATGGATCTGGCATAAGAGGTTAGGCCATGCTAACTGGAGGTTAATCTCTAAGCTTAGTAAGCTTGACCTTGTCAGAGGTTTACCTAAAATTAAATATCACTCAAACACACTTTGTGGTTCATGTCAAAAAGGAAAGATTACAAAATCATCTTTTAAACCTAAGAACATTGTCTCTACCTCAAGACCATTGGAACTTCTTCACATTGATCTTTTTGGGCCAGTTCACACTGCCTCTATCAATGGAAAGAAGTATGGATTAGTGATTGTTGATGACTACAGTAGATGGACTTGGGTAAAATTCCTAAGAACAAAAGATGAAGCTTATGATGAGTTTAGCATCTTCTGCAAGCAAATTCAAAATGAAAAAGGCTACACTATTTTAAAAGTTAGAAGTGATCATGGTGGAGAATTTGAAAATGAACCTTTTGAAAACTTTTGTGAAAAATATGGCATTTTGCATGAATTCTCTTCTCCTAGAACTCCTCAACAAAATGGGGTTGTAGAAAGGAAGAATAGAACTCTGCAAGAAATGGCCAGAACCATGATGCATGAAACAAATGTAGCAAAGTTTTTATGGGCAGAAGCTGTAAACACAGCATGTTATGTTCAAAATAGAATCTATATCAGATCTAAGTTGAACAAAACTGCTTATGAATTGTTCAAAGGAAGAAAACCTGATATTTCTTATTTTCATCAGTTTGGATGTACTTGTTACATCTTAAATAACAAAGTCCATCTAAAGAAATTTGATGCTAGAGGGTATAAGGGTATTTTTATAGGATACTCTGAACGCTCAAAAGCATACAGACTGTATATTTCTGAAACACATACTGTGGAAGAAACTATGCATGTCAAATTTGATGACAAAGAGCCTGACCATGTGTCAGAGCTTGTGGAAGGTTTGTCTAGATTTCAGGTATCAAAGGATCAATATTCAGATATTCCAAACTACTCAGAACATCCATTCTCTGAAGAACCTCTGAATACAACAGTTCCTACAGACTCTGAACAACAAAGAACTGAAGCAACTGCTGAACCTGATGTTGATGAGTCTGAAGATGATGAGCCCCCAAGAAACACTTTCAAATACAAATCATCACATCCAGAGGAACTGATATTAGGCAACAAGGATAGTCCAAGGAAGACAAGATCTCAACTAAGAAATGAGGAATCATTGGTTGGTCTTATCTCAATGATGGAACCTTCAAAGATTGATGAAGCTCTGAAAGATGATGCTTGGATTGTAGCAATGCAAGAAGAGCTGAATCAATTTCAAAGGAATGATGTGTGGACTCTAGTGCCTAAGCCTTCACACAAGAACATTATTGGAACAAAATGGGTATTCAGAAACAAGCTGAATGAACAAGGTGAAGTGGTAAGAAACAAGGCTAGATTGGTTGCACAAGGTTACAGTCAACAAGAGGGGATTGACTATACTGAAACCTTTGCACCAGTTGCTAGACTTGAAGCAATCAGGTTACTTCTATCTTATGCTGTTAATCATGGAATAACCTTGTATCAGATGGATGTTAAAAGTGCCTTCTTAAATGGTTTTATTTCTGAAGAAGTGTATGTTAAGCAACCTCCTGGTTTTGAAGATGTCTCAAACCCAGAACATGTTTTTAAATTGAAGAAATCACTGTATGGTCTGAAACAAGCTCCAAGAGCTTGGTATGATAGACTCAGTAATTTCCTTCTTGAAAAAGGTTTTGAAAAAGGAAAGGTTGACTGCACACTCTTTAGAAAAACAACCAAAGAAGACATTTTAATCATTCAAATTTATGTTGATGATATTATTTTTGGTTCAACTAATGCTTCCTTGTGCAAGAATTTTTCTAAGATAATGCAGGATGAATTTGAAATGAGCATGATGGGAGAATTGAAATTCTTTCTAGGAATTCAAATCAATCAGAAGAAGGAAGGAACTTATGTTCATCAATCAAAATATACCAAGGAACTTCTGAAGAAGTTCAATCTAGATGACTGCAAGATAATGAACACTCCTATGCATCCAACTACCAACATGGGCAAGTCAGATGATGAAGGAAAGGTAGATCAAAAGGTCTACAGAGGTATGATTGGTTCCTTACTCTATCTGACAGCCTCTAGACCAGATATTTTATTCAGTGTTTGTTTATGTGCAAGATTCCAGTCAGATCCCAGAGAATCTCATCTTACTGCTATAAAGAGAATCTTTAGGTATCTGAAAGGAACAACTAATCTTGGACTTCTCTATAAGAAATCCAATGATTATGTGCTAAATGGATTCTGTGATGCTGACTATGCTGGAGATAAAATTGAAAGAAAATCCACAAGTGGCAATTGTCAATTTGTTGGTGAAAACCTTATCTCCTGGGCTAGTAAGAGACAAACTACTATAGCTTTGTCTACAGCAGAAGCAGAATACATTTCAGCAGCTAAGTGTTGCACACAACTACTCTGGTTAAAATATCAGTTAGAAGATTACCAGGTAAGCAGTAACAATATTCCTTTATATTGTGACAATACTGCAGCCATTCATTTATCTAAAAATCCTATTCTACACTCTAGAGCCAAACATATTGAAATTAAACACCATTTTATCAGAGATTATGTTCAGAGAGGCATTATAGATATTAAGTTTGTTGATACTGAAAATCAATGGGCTGACATATTTACTAAAGCCTTATCTGTTGAAAGATTTGATTTTATAAAGAAACATCTGAACATGTTTTCAATCTCTGAATGAAAATTTTTTTTGGCATTTAAAGTGTAAGAGGTTATGTATATCAGAACTTATGATTCAGATCATCTGAAACACAAGCTCTGAAGTACCTAACTCTGATAGAGAATTTTAAATATCTCAGAGGCTCTGAACTATTTAAGTGGGAAACGTTTAGTATTCACTGCTGAACAGTTGTCCATTAAAATAGCAGTTACCGAGTAAACTTTTGCACGTGGTCTACGTGTGTCAGGTAGTGGGTGGTTAATGATGATTTTTGGTATTCAACTTTCTGTCAATTAGCGTAACTTCCCAAATTTGCTATTTTCATGTTAACTGTACTCATTTAAATAAAACTTACACAATACACTTGCACACTTCTCACTTTCACAACCTACACTTTCTTTTCTCTCTAAACCTTCAACAAAAATTTCTTTCTCTCTCATTAGTTCCTACCCTTACCTAAACTTCATCATGGCTGGTTCTTCGTCTTCATCAAAGATTCCACCGTTCATGTTTAGACATCTTCAGATTGTTGGGAATGAAATGGAATTCCCAGAATCGCAACTATCGTTACTACCTGAGAAGATGGTCGACTTTGACAGTTTGAAAGAAAATGGGTATGATGTGAAGCCGTACTTCTCTGCTCAAGGATGGAACAAGTACTTCGACATGTTGAATGGTCCTATCTATCCAGATCTTTTGAAGAAATTCTGGATGAAAGCACGAGTTTTCTCTAAGTATGAAGCTAAGCAAGAAGAACTTGCCGCAATCGAAAGAAATCCTAGTCTGAAAGGAAAAACTAGGAAGGAGATGGGTCTTTTGGAGTTCACTGGTACACAGATTAGGTCTAACATCTGTGGTATCAATCTTACTTTTTCTCCAATTCACTTCAATGCGTTGTTGGGTTTGGACAACTCTGGTTTGGTGCTGGATGATTTCGAAAAGGATACAAGATTCAGAGAAGAACTTCTGCACAGGATGTGCATTGATATGAAGTTGAAGGGCAAAGTTAAAGGTCTGACAGATGAGTGCAGGGTTTTATTCAAGATTATCTTGTCAACTATCAGTCCAAGAGTTGGTGGTACTGATACTATCTCGTGGCCTCATCGTCATCTGATTTACTTTCTTCTGACTGAAAGGAAAGTAAATCTGGGTAAATACTTTTTTGAGAGGATCTGTGAAGCCATCTTCCAAAGCAAGTCTCAGAGGAAAACAACCATTGTTTATCCTAGATTGCTTTCAGATCTTCTGTACCAAGGTCACATTGTTCAGAATCTGAAGAAGTTCTATCCAGAACTTATGGCTCAGAAGCTCTCACCAGAAGTTCTGAATGCAAGCTTCTTAACAAAGATGCACTTAATCAACACCAAGCTGGTTCAACCTAAACAAGAATTTAGAGTTAGACTGGAAGATCGCCTGTATGTGGATGGATATCCAGTTATCTCAGAAGCTGATGCTGAGCACATCATTCAGGACTATTTGGAAGTGCTCAGACAAGAAGGATTTGTTGTTGATAGAAGTATGGTTCCTCCAGCTCCCGTAAACATGTATAATCCTAAGAGGAAACCAAAGAGGAAAGCTGAACAAGAAAAACCCGATCTTCTGGCTCAGAAGAAGGTTAAGGTAGAAGAAGCTACTGCTGAGCAAAGAACAAAGAGGAAACATGAAGCTTTGACTGGAAAAGCTGCTGTATCATCATCAAAGGAGCCTATCATTGTTGATGATGAAGAGGAAAGTGAAGAAAGTGAATCCTCTGAATCAGAAACTGATTCTGATGAAGAGACTCTGGCTGCACGTTTGAGGAAAAGACCTGCTCCTACTCCTAAAGGTAAAGGTAAGTCTACCAAGTTCATCTTTAATGAAAATGAGATTGGAATAGGTTACACCAAACCTCTCAGAACTATTTTACCAACCTCTGATATTCCAACCTCTGATAACCCCCTATCTGAACTAGAAAAACATCTTAGCCCTGACCCTCTTAATAATCAAACTTTCACCCAGAAACCTTCATCACCACCTAAACCTAAATCACCTCAACCTCAACCACAAAAAGAAACACCTATCACATCACCACCTAAACCTAAATCACCTCAACCTCAACCACAAAAAGAAACACCTATCACATCACCATCTGAACCTCAACCAGATATTCCAAATGCTGAACCAACCTCTCCCATCAAACAACCCTCTCCACATATATCTCCTGAACCAACCCTTGAACCAACAGCTGAACATAAAACTCCTGAACCATCTTCTGAATATATTTACCCTGAATCAACTTCTGACATCTCATCATCTGAACCAACCCCTGAACCCCATCCTAACCCAAGTGCTGAACATGCTTCTCCTGAGCGTATTCACACTTGTGCTCCCAAGCCTTCAGAGGCAGAAGTTGTCATCATTGACAATCCTGCTAATGAATCAACCAATCTCTCTACCATTCCCAATCCTTCACCCTCATCATCCAATCCTTTCTGTAATCTATCCACTCAGTTTCATGATGACTTGGTTAGATTATCTTTGCTAAAGGACAGGTTTCTAGTTTGTCCTTCTGATGTGGATTTGGAAGTTTCAAGCATTAAGGCAAGGATTTGCAATGCTTTGGATGGTGCTGCTGAGGAAATTAAGGCTGTGGTTGGAAGAAGAGACTTGGATGTGATAAGCTTCATGAGGGAAAGTTTGGCTAGGGCTGAATTGAAAAGGTTAACGCCTTTCAATCATGACGAATATGAGCGTGCTAAGCTTGCCGCTATATCTGCTGCTGTGAGGCGTCTGTCTGCATTCAAGGATTGCTGGGTTGATTCTACTCTTTTGCAACGTCTTGAGGATCAACGGATTAAGAATGAACGACTGGAAGAGGCTGCTGCTAGAGTTGCTGAGTTGGCAAATGAGCTACATAATGAGGATGCCACAGAAGAGGATGTACTGAATGTGCTGAACCAGGATGATGTCCTGATGATTGATTACCCAGAGGAAGGTGAACCCTCTGATAAAGGCAAGGCACCCTTGGTTGAAGAACAAGCGCCTGTGGTTCAAGATCAAGCTCCCGTTGTTAGTAATCAGTTGCAGATCTTTCAAGAAGCTCTGAGGGAGCAGCAAGAAGGATTGGAAATGCAAAGGACAGCTCACCTCAACTTGGAATCCAAAGTGGATGGTCTGGTTTCAAATGTGGGATCTCTGCATGACAAATTCGACCAGCTCTTAGCCTTTCTTAAGAAACCCTAGGATTCTATGCACATGTTTTTGAGCTTTCTTTTTATTTTCTTGTTTATCTTCTGAACACTTTTTCTGGTTTATCTATTTCAAGTTGTTTTGTCTATGTTTTGATTGATTACTTATTTCATGTTCACTTGATATTTATATTTTCTTGATAAATAAGAACATAAGAACACAAGATGTTTTTTTTAAAACGAAATTTTTTTTATTAATGCTCCAACAATGTTGAGTACATTGGTAACAAGAAAAAGAAAAAGACAACCTAATCCTAATCAGATGGATAAAACTCAGAAGAAATCTCTGATTTCTCCTCAGCATCATCTGATGAAATCTCTATGGGATCCGGGTTTTGCTCTTGTTCTTCTTCTTCTTGTTCCTCTTCTGGAACATAGCTAGCCAAAAACTCAACATAGTCAGCATCATCTTCATTCTCCTCAGCTTCAGAATCTGAAGAGATGATTATTATCTCCGCATCTTGTGGTTTCTTGTTGTCTTCTTTATTTTTCTCCTCGTCTTCGCGTTTATCTTCGTCCTTCTTTCTCTTAAACTCTGCGATGCGTAAACTAAATCTTTTCATTCTTCCTAGTCTCTCTTGATTTACTCGTTTATTCTTGTTTTTACGTGAAGAAGGCATGTTAACTCGCTCACCTTTTATAAACCTTTGAGCGCGTTGGTTTTTGTTTTGAAAATTAATTCACCTTTGTAACAACCACTCTTCTTTCTTTGACTGTCTTGGTTATATAAATTTTTTTTACTTTTTGATAATGACAAAAGGGGGAGTAGTTACGCATTAATTGATAAGTGATAAGTTCAAAACTGAAACCACTTTTATCTCGCTTTTATCCGTTAAGTTAAAAGTTGTTACTTTTAAGTTGTATTACGTATTTCAATGTGGAGACTAAGTTAGTTGAAACTGAAATAAATTTCATAAGTAAGGATAAGTTAAGAGTGCAATTTTAACTTAGTCTTATGAGACTTAGGGGGAGAGCTTGCAAACCTCTCACTTTGAAGAAAGATATGAAATTGATTTTATTTCAAACCATCTTAATCTTATACTAAATTAAAATATCATGGATAAAACATAAAGTTCAGACTTTATGGAGTATCAATCTTAGGGGGAGCTTGCAAACCTCATAAACCTAAGAGAAACATGATAAGTTAATTTAACAACAATTGTCAATTAATACTGATGTTTGTCATCATCAAAAAGGGGGAGATTGTTGGAACAAAATTGATTTAAAAAGGTTTGCCCCTAAATCTATAAAGGTTTTGATGATAACAAAGTATTAATTAACAATTGGAAGGACTAAAAATTTATTTTAAGTGTGCAGATATAAGCATCATATAAGCTCTGAATGAAGTTCAGAGGATGTGAATTCAGAAGTTCACAAGCGCTCAGAAGATGTTGGACTTCAGAAGTTACAACCTTCAGAGGATGAAGTCTTCAGAACTTCTTGAGTGACTAAAGCGTCATCAACCTCTGAAGATCATTTTGTTATCTGTGAAGATTCCCTTTGCAAGTCAACTCTTCTACCAATGAAGAAAAGGACCCTTCAAGCCTGATCAGCTCAGCTACCCTCAGTTTGTCTGTTCTCTTTTGAGAACGTGGGTTTTCAGTTTTGTTAGCTGAATAAGGAAAGTCTTCTCTGCTGTAGTCAAAGTAACTGAAACTCTTTCTCAGTTTTGGATACAACCAAACTGCATCAAGACAGACTGCTTGAAGACAAAAGATTATCAACTCCAACGGTTCTTTTTGCAACGACTCTTTTCTAGTGGTATATATATACTAGAAGAATCAGCTACAAAAATATATAATTTTATCAAGAATTGAACGTGCGCTGAACAAACTCTGAACGCTGTGTATACAAGCTCTGAACCTTTCATCAAGTGTTTTTGCACTTTAGTCAAATACTCTGTATTATTTGTATTTGCTCTCTTTAGGTTCATCTAAGAGCACTTGTATATTTTTATACACTTTACTATTACTTGAGGAAACTTAAGCTTGTGTGCTTAAGTGTGAAGTCTCTTGCTTGTGTGCTTGAGCATTGTTGAGAAGTCTCTTGCTTGTGTGCTTGAGCAGGTGTAATCTTGTGTGATTATAGTGAACTCCCTTGGAAGTGCAAGGGGACTGGACTACTCTCGTTTTGTGAGAGGAACCAGTATAAATTGCTTGTGTGATTTCTCTCTCTCTCTCTTGTTATTATTTGTGTTATTTATCCGCTGCGAAAGTAGTTGAGTTAAGAACTTGAAAAAGTTTTAACTTAGCTAAAACACAATTCAACCCCCCCCTTCTTGTGTTTTCACACCTTCAATGCATGCTTAATACAATTGACTTATAGTGTTATCTTAATAAAGAAATAATGTTGGATAGTGTTCCACATTAGTAAATGAAGAGCTTAATGCTAATTAAAATGATTGTGTGAGAGTATTCATGAAAACATACATGCATTCATGAATTATATTAGGGATATTGGATATTCTAATAAAGAAGGATATCGGATTATATTTATCCGATAAAGAAGGATATTAGAGGTGAGATACTCTAATAAAGAAGATGGTACCACATGCATTAGATATGTCTAGGGTGACATAGCATAAGTTGTGGCATTAGATTGCATTAGGATTATATGTACATTACGTGATAATTGGTGTGTGACACATATCTGGAACTTGTGATGAATTGTTTATACTTGCTAGATGATGTGTTGATTACAATTATATTGTAATCTATAATTGATTGAAGTGTTAGATGTTTTATTAACTCTAAATGATACTTCTATGTGTTGATGCCTAATAATCTTATAATTGAACTAAGATTAAGAATGTATGCTTGTGATGCTTTGTTGTTTATAAATGATGCTTTGATTACAATTATCTTGTAATCTATTATTGAATGAAGATATTAATGTATATTTGTGAGTTAGAATATGCATGATAATAATGATGAAGTGTGAGTATATTTCTCACACTAAAATGTTGATGATTATGTTTTCTAACTCTCTGTTTTGTGTATTTGACTGGTTTGGGACCAGATTTCACAGGTTATGTGTTTATCGTTGTTCAAGTGTTTGTGAAGCTCCGCTCTGATTGTAACACGGGAAAAAGGGGTTTTATATGTATATGGAGTCTCCTTATCTAGGTTGTTTTGTATAGTTAATAAATACATTATTTTATTCAAGATTTGTATAAACAAGCATTTTTACTAATTAACTACGTTAGTATTTTTGTAAAGAGGAGTGTAATGCATAGAACCAATGTTCTATAAATAAATTTCGATTTTTCCGTTGCGTATTTTGAAATAGATCTTTTTTTTAAAAGGTAGAATTACTTAAATAATGGGTTTGGTTGTTACAGAACCCGCATCCTCTGCTTACAATAAAGTTTTTCAACCACTGGAGCATGTGCTTCAATTATGATTAAAGTTAAAAATCCTAATATGTTAACCTAATATTAAATGCATTTATAATCTTCTATTATCTCTTATCTTTTATATTTTAAGCTTATTCCGATAAGTTAACCCTAAACCTAATCATTTTCCCTCTCTTTTTATTGCAGTTTTAAATTAAAAAATAAATTAATTTGTCTATAGTGAGAATCGAACCTGCATCCTTTGCTTACAATAAAGTTTTTCAACCACTAGAGCATGTGTTTCAATTGTGATTAAAGTTAAAAATCCTAATAGGCAAAATTACACTTCAGGTCCTTTATCTTATTTTTTTGTAACACTTTGGTCTTTATCTTTTTTTTGTAGCACTTTGGTCCTTTATATTTTTTTTATTTGTAATATTTAGATCCTTTATTTTTCATAAATAAATAAGATAAGCACCAAAGTGTTACAAAAAAAGGGACTAAAGTGTTACAAATAAAAAAGATAAAGGACCAAAGTGTTGCAAATAAAAGATAAAGGATCAAAATGTTACAAAAAAAAAAAGATAAAGGACCAAAGTGTTACAAGAAAATAAGATAAAGGACCTGAAGTGTAATTTTGTCATCCTATATGTTAACCTAATCTTCTCTTGTATATATTCTAAGTTTATTCCGATACGTTAACCTTAAACCTAATCTTTTTCCCGCTTATTTTTTCTCTCTTTTTATTGCAGTTTTAAATTTAAAAAAAAAATTAAATTTGTCTACAGTGGGAATCAAACCCGCATCATTTGCTTACAATAAAGTTTTTTATAAAAATACCTTTTAATATTACAATTTTTTTTGTTACATATTAGACTAATTAGACCCGTGCACCGCACGGGTCGAAGTTCTAGGCGAATATGTTGACTTAAGATTCTGTCATTTTGTCCTTTGTAATGTTAGCGAATTTTGGTTTACCCCCTCACCAACCATGTCAAGTCATCATTTTTGTGGAATTTTAAGTCAACATATTCTATGAGGGGATAAATGAGAGAATCTTCAAATTATAGGGATAAACCAAAACTCGCCCACATTGTAGGGGAGTAAATATCTATTAATCCTTTTTTAAAATCATAAACCATGTGCAAAGTGAAGTCGATGGAAGAAAATAAATTTTATAATTGTAAACAAACGAAAAAGTAATTTTAAATTTTCTTCAAAATCTCTAAAAAAAATCTCTCATTTTTTAAGAAAAATCACTTTTTAAAAAACTTAAACAAACTCACCCAAAATCAACATTGTCAAATAAATTACTCCTATCATTAGGCAGAATTATTTATGCTATGTACTAACCGGACATCAATAGATCTGAAAGTGCTTTAGGTATAGGAGTATTCAGCCATACAGATTTCCAATATTCTTCTCCTGATTTAGATCCATTGATTCCTACAATGAGAGTCAACTGCAAAATAAATTCAAGTTAGGATATTAAACATACCATTTAATTATAATTTCTAATACTACCTCCCTCACTAATTATAAGATTCTGTTTGACCACTGCACGTACGTCAATGCACAATTTTGATCACTAATATCTTTAATTGTTTATTAGTAAAAATTTAAAAATTTAAAATTTTAAAAATACTCATCAAAACAAATTGAACAAGATCTTATATGTTAATATTTACATTTATATATTATTTTAAAATAATATATTTTTATCAAACATAGTCTTATAATTAAAGAAGAAAGTAGTAGTACGTAAGAGGCCTTAATTCACAAAGTAATTCATTATGAAACATGAATCTCTAAATCACACAAAAAATTGTTGGAAAGTTAATACAAAGTGATCTCAAGCAAAACAAAAAATATAAAACTTACAAAAAATAGAGCTAAAAGAGATAGATGTGTGAACTCCATTTAAGCTATGAAGTGGTAGAAATTCAGTGAGTGTCTGAGTTTGAAAGACGTACTGGTGCAATATATAGTGAACTCGATGGTCATGTTAAAAATAGATAGATGTGTGAACTCCATTTTGTCGTTTAGCAATCCAATTGATACATGTTAAAATAATATCCTAAGTCTATAACTTTAGAAAATATAACAACTTATTATTTGAAATGACAATCTTGGAAAAATGACAATAAGATTTGAAAATAACTTTATTTAGTCAAATTCATACAACTTATTATTGGACAAACATACTAGTTGTAAAAAAATAATCATAAAGTATCAACACTGTTCTAGATCGGCTAAAAGTCCAACACACGTCAAGGTCAATCAAAATGAGATAAAAGCAATTACGTGGAATGGATTGAACACGTAGTTGAACCCCAGGGTACGTGGTTCGATTCCCACGGAACGCAAAAACTTCACTAGAGATGGGGGTGGAGAAGATCGTGAGGTGGCAGTGCCGGGACCACCTAAGGTGGTGGGGCCTGGGCTGTTACAAGGATCGTCGAGCTCATCACCATTATCAATTCTCTACCGCTAGTTGAGACATCGCGCCAGCTCACATTATTTCTGAACAACCAGTTCAATATTTATATACTATTATTTTTTTACAAAATATATTTGTCATTGGAACTACTTAATAAGAATTTTGTGACATGTAACCTTTGATTTAGTAATAAGAAGTTTGGATAGTATGAACATGAAATCTTAGATTCAAATTTTATTGATTCCAATATAACTTCAAAAAGAATATTGTGACATGGATGACATATATGGTGGCTATTTTTTCAATGCTTATCCTTGGCAGCCCTTAATAATTAATTTCATTAAAAAGGAGTCTTAGTTATCATCCTGGACACAAGTGTCGACAATATTGAGTACTTCGAAGATGGTGTCTATATAATATTTCTCGTCACTATAATATTATGGTTGTTATTGTTGACTCCTGATTTTTAACAAGTTAGATCTGGGCTCAAAGACATGTGGATCAATGGATGGATGGAGTGTTTGAGGGAGAGAGTATTGTGTTAGAGGGTGACCATAGCATTCCTCACTTCCTTGTCAGTGTTAGAGAATACTTCCTTCGACTTTTTTTATAAGAAAAATTCACTTGTTTAACAAATTTTAAAAGAAATTTGTTATGCATATTTACTAAATTGTCTTTTACAATACATTAAATTTGAAGTAAAAATAATGGTACAAAAAGTCACAAGAAGAGAGTTAAAATAATGGTACATTAAATTTCAAGCAAAAATAAGCTATGTAGAATCATTCAGTTGAAATTAACATAATAAAAAAAAATCATTCAGTTGAATTAATTATTGATATTTTATTAATTAAATGACATAAACTAAAAATTTTTGAAATTGAAACTTAAGTTTTTTATGAGGTTTCATGTAATTTAATAGTTTTTTTATCACAATTAATATCAATAGGTCGTACGCTACATTATTTACTATATGTTAAATCACTATTGTTAAGTATAAAAATTGAAGGGATAAATCAAAATTGGGTGATTTTAAAATGGAAGGACAGATTCTCATTCACCTGTGAATAAAAATAGAAGGATCAAAAGTATAACTAAGGAGTGAGGGAAACTTGTCTAAAGATTAAGACCATCTTCAATGGTAGTACCTATTAGGTACTTATATAGGTACTCCCTCCGTCCCAAATTATAAGGGAAAAAAATCCATTTTTTTTGTCCCAAATTATAAGAAAAGAAATCATTTTCAAGAATGTTTTTTCTTTATTTTCATAAAATTAAATGCAAATTGCATTTAATTTCTTCTCTCTATCATTTTCTCAATAAACAACAACCAATAAAAATTGTTTTTACATCTTCCTATGCAACTTATTCCAAGAAAAACCCACAAAAACATACTTCAAATTCTCATGTTTTACTTTTTCTTAATAAGTGTGATTTTTTTATTTTCCCTTATAATTTGGGACGGAGGGAGTATTTATTAGGTACTACCATTGGAGCAAAACTCATTGATTGAGTACCTAATAGGTACTACTTCTCAAACAGGTACCCTCTCTCTCCTCATTATAATATATTTTTGTGGGACATACTTATAAAGATGTAGTATTATTGATGAGATATATAGTTATTAGTGAGACCGATTTAGAACTTTTTAAGAGGTGTTGGGTTGGAGCGATTGAGTACTTATTAGATACTATTATTAAAAAATAATAAATGAATGATGTATATACGTGGAACCCAATTAAGTACTCAAATTTGGGAAGCTTCATTGTGGATGCTTTAAGTGTCAAAGGCTATTTGAAGAGAAAACAATGTTGGAATGTGTTAAATAAATGTATCTACACTACACGAGATAAAATAAAGAGAATTTCTATGGTATAAATGTATAATTGTTAATACTTTCTCAGTTTTTTTAAGTAACGTTTAAGAATAGTAACACCAAATTAAGAAAATGGAATTTTACTTTTTATCTTTCTATTATATTCTTATTTTAATATTATTATTTTTTTTCACACACTTTCTCTTTCCAATAAATTTAATATATTATGTACAAAAAACACAAAAATTTAATATGTTAAGTACCAAAAAAAATAAAAATAAAAAAACTTTAATTTTTCAAATATATAGCATTAATTATTTTTATTAAAAAAGATAAGAGTATTTGACAAATGATATAATTGATAAATCGTACCCTAAAATTACCAAAACGACAGTTATTTTGAAACGTTAAATCTGACGAAAAGCTACACTTAAAAAAACGGAGGGAGTAGCTAAATAAGTTATTATAAAAAAATGATTAAATATATTTTTGGTCTCCGTAAAATTATCAAACTTTATTTTTGGTCCATATAAAAAAAAGTGACATGTTCCGTTTGGCCTAACTTTTTTCCCTCTGCTTTTTCCTTCCAAACAACAATTTTTAAAAGTTTTAATAAGAAAAAAACAGCTTCTATATTTTAAGAAAAATTATAATATATTATCAAGCATATCTTTTAACGTTATTATTTATACTTATATATAAAGAGGATACAAAAGTTTTGATGTCGACTTTTCATAATACCAACAATACCTTTTATTTTTTTTATTTAGTAGCAACAAAAATCTTTTATTAACAAACTCACCATAACATAAGCTATGTCTTTTTTTTTTGGACATAAGTTAGACACAGGCAGGCGCGGAACGCGCCTGTCTGGCCCGCTAGTAATAAAATAAAAATAACTTTTGACCTTTTTTTTAAAAAAAAAAATAAGATTTACCAAACAACTTTAATTTTAGTTTTAAAGCTATTACTTCTAGCTTTATGGTTAAACTAGATTTTACACCTAAAAAGGCTGGATCAAACGGTAAATATCTCTAAAAAAAATTATGCATGCGGTGTTTTAGTCCTTGCTATTTTTAAAAAATTTTAATATTGTTTATTAACCTTAAACTTATAAATTTTTTAATAACTTTTTTTATGCATGTTTAGAGTACTACAAAATGTTTCTTTACTTTTTTTAAAATGAGAAGAATTAAATATAATTTTATAAATTTCCAAAGATACATATTGACTGTAGTCTGACAAGTGGACCAGCTTCGTCGAGTAATAATTCACACTCTAGGTGACTAGAATGAGTTCGTATCCACAGGGATCGTGCCAAAGCTACTAGTTTCGTTTAGAAATTTATAAAATAAAGTGTTTTGCATTCGTTTTGTTTGTTTGGAAATGTTTTGACAATTAAAAGTAAATAACAACTAAATAAGAATAAAATAAGTTGCAATAAAGTAAAAGGGCTTGTGAGTAGATGAGTACGGGGTGGTTAAGTATTTCGAATCCCTCCCTTATTCCAGCTTGATAACAAACGTTATATCTGCCTTACTATTCGTTATTCATCAGACGAATTAGTTTCTATTAGATATTCAGTGCTACCATTCCTTGTGTTGGTGTTGTATGGTTGGCCTCATTTTGCTAAAACATGTGATCCTGTCTGATGTGGAACTACACGCTTCCACCATCCAGTATAAGCAAGATGTTCGGTACAATGCTCCAACATTGGATACCACATCCAGTAGGCCGAACCTGTGTATGTTGAGATCTCGCGCCTAAATTCTAAATATGGAATCCATAAATATGCGTATGTGATAAGGAGCGGCATCATGAATAATTAATAATGGATCTCGTGACCCAGTTTTGTTTACCAATTAGATCTTCCAGCTAAGGAAACAAAACATTTTAATTGAAGATTATTCCATGAAGGAACCTTTAATCATGTTGTGCTATTGAAGCCTAATTGAAGACCTAGCCCGTGCTAGTGTAGGTTATTTAAAGGATGTTGACACCATTGTTCTGATCACTGAAACCAGATTTGAGTCTTACAAAGCGTGAGTTTAGGTTTTAGTATTGTGTCTATTGTGTTCTGAGTCTTGTGTTGATTTATCACTAGACTAGGAATTGTGTGTCTGTGTGTTGTAATATCTCTGGAGCTTCTAAGCAAGGAGATAGTGTGTGTATACCATTCCAAAGCTTTTAAGCACGGAAGTGGTGTGTGGTGTATGAAGTGTGTCTTTACTTGTTGAAACTAAAAAGTGTTCGATCACAGAGGCTGTGATCAAGAGGAGGTGAGCGGAGGTTCTCACACCTAGGTGTGTCTTAGGTGGAATACAACACGGGTAGTGATTAGGTGAGAGGTCATAAACGGGAAGTTTATTGAGGGCTTCAAACTAATACTATCATAGTGGATTCACTCCTGGATTGGTATCCCCCAGAGTAGGCTTATGCTGAACTGGGTTAACAAATTACTGTGTTAATTTATTTTCAGTTTGTTAAGTTTATTATTCCTTTTGTATGCGCTGTTGGATGTTGGATCATCGGTTCACGCATTAAAAGTGTATTATAGTGGTGAAGCGTTGAGTACAACATCTTAACTCTAGTGTGCTAGAATTTCAATTGGTATCAGAGCAGGCACCCTGCTCGAAACTCAGGGTGAGCTTCAGGGACGGAAATTTCTGGTGAGATGGACAAGGAAGGAGGAACGGTTTCTAAACCACCACTGCTAACTGGGCCTGAGAACTATGACTACTGGAAAGCTAAGATGATGGTCTTTCTTAAATCCATTGATAGCAGAACATGGAAAGCTGTAGAAAATGGATGGGAACCCCTAGTGGTCATTGATAAGGATGGAAAGGTAACCAGTGAAATCAAGCCTACAAAAGACTACTCTAAAGACGAGGATGACTTAGCTCTGGGAAACTCAAAAGCCTTAAATGCCATATTCAATGGGGTGGACATCAACATGTTCAGACTTGTTAAACGATGCACTGTGGCCAAACAGGCGTGGGAAATACTCAGGAAAGCACATGAAGGAACCAACAAGGTAAAGCTGTCCAAACTTCAGATGCTTCGCACAAACTTTGAAAATCTGAGTATGAAGGAAGAAGAGACTATTCATGACTTTCACATGAATATTTTAGAATTTGCAAATTCATTTGATGCTTTGGGAGAACCCATATCAGATGAAAAGCTGGTGAGCAAAATCCTCAAATCTCTACCTAAGAGGTTTGACATGAAAGTAACAGAAATAGAAGAATCTCAGGATTTGGCCAACATTCAAGTGGATGAACTAATAGGCTCACTTCAAACCTATGAGATGAGCATAAACCAAAGAAAAGAGAAGAAAAACAAAAGTTTGGCGTTTACTTCTAATACTGCAGAAGATGAAGAGATAGATATGGAGAGTGATGAAAGTTTATCTGAAGCCATGGTGTTACTTGGGAGACAGTTCAATCGTATCATGAAGAGGATGGACAAAAGAAATAAATTCAATGGTCCAAGCACCAAATCTGACTTCAACAATAAGTTCAATGGTCCAAGCACCAAATCTGACTTCAACAAACCTGTATCTAGTCAAAGGAGGACCAGAAGTGATGACAAAAGTACTTCATCTAGAGGAGTTCAGTGTCATGAGTGCGAAGGATTTGGTCATATCAAATCTGAATGCCCTACTTTCCTGAAGAAGAAGAAGAGTCTTGCTGTTACTTGGTCAGATGAGGATAATTCAGAAGAAGAAGATGAAGGTGAATCTGCTAAACTTGTCAATGCATTGACAGGTATCTGTGAATCTGATGCTGAATCATGTGATGAAACATCCTATGAAGAACTACTAGCTACCTACAAGGACCTATTCATCAGGAGCAATGAATTCTGCAAAGCCTTGGAAAAACAAAAGAAGGCGAATTGCCAACTACAGGCTGAGAAGAATGAATGTCTGGATATAATTAAGACTCTCAACAAAGAGATTGAAAAACTGAATGAAGACTTGGAGCATGCTAGAAAACAAGTTAGAGTCTTTGCATCAGGAGAAGAAAAGTTTCAAGCCATGCTGTTAAAACAAAGTGCAGGCAAGAAACCTATTGGCTTTGACTATGAGATAGTGGATCAAGAAATGGGTTATAACAAAGCTACAATCACTACCCCCATTGATAAAACTTTTCCTGTTAGTGGTGGGTTACTACCCCCTCATCCTCCTACACATCAGGGAACTGACACATGGTTGAAACCCAAGCAGCATGTCCAAACTAACTCGATGCCGCAACATCCGCCTCACCATCGATACAACTGGTCAAGATCTAGGACTAAAAGAAGGAATTGGAGGTGTCATTACTGTGGTAGGAAAGGGCACATCAGACCTTACTGCTACAAGCTGTATGGCTATCCACAGAATTCACGGTCACTTGAACCCAAATCTGAGAACGTGAATGTCAAGAAAGAGTGGAAGAAGAAGGAAGATGGTGTAAGCCTGATAGCTCATACATCTCTGCGGGCATCATCTAGACAAGATTGGTACTTTGACAGTGGATGCTCTAGACACATGACTGGAGTAGAAGGATATCTAACCAATCTAAGATCCTATGCCACAAGTTTTGTAACATTTGGAGATGGAGCTAAGGGAGAAATAAAAGGAATTGGGAACCTAATTGACAATGGGCTACCAAACTTAGACAATGTTCTGTTAGTAAAAGGACTTACAGCCAATTTGATTAGCATCAGTCAATTGTGTGACCAAGGCATGAAGGTGAACTTCACACAATCAGAATGTCTTGTTACAGATGGAGAAGGAAGACTGATAATGAAGGGAGTAAGGTCCAAAGACAATTGTTACTTGTGGGTATCTGAAGAAGGAAATTATATGTCTACTTGTCTCATAAGCAAAAATGATGAAGTCAAACTCTGGCACCAAAAGTTGGGTCATCTACATCTGAGAGGAATGAAAAAGGCCATAGCTGAAGAAGCAATCAGAGGATTACCCAAACTAAAGATAGACGAAGGAACAATATGTGGAGAATGTCAAATAGGCAAACAAACCAAGGTGGCACACCCAAGGCTTCAACATCAAACTACTACCAGAACTCTTGAATTGTTACATATGGATTTGATGGGACCTATGCAGACTGAAAGTCTTGGAGGAAAAAGGTATGCTTTTGTTATGGTGGATGATTTCTCTAGATTTACATGGATAGACTTCCTTAGAGAAAAATCAAATAGTTTTGAAACTTTTAGAAACTTATGTGTACAACTTCAAAGAGAAAAGGAGTCTGTCATCATAAGGGTCAGAAGCGATCATGGAAAGGAATTTGAGAACAGTAAATTCTATGATTTCTGTGCAGCAGAAGGTATCCAACATGAATTCTCTGCTCCCATAACACCACAATAAAATGGTGTAGTAGAGAGAAAGAATAAAACCATTCAAGAGTCTGCTAGGGTAATGCTTCATGCCAAGGGTCTTCCATATCAATTCTGGGCAGAGGCCATGAGTACAGCATGCTACATACACAACCGTGTAACACTTAAAAAGGGAACATCTGCAACTTTATATGAATTATGGAAGGGAAGAAAGCCAACTGTGAAACACTTTCACATTTTTGGGAGTAAATGCTACATTCTTGCTGACAGAGAACCAAGACGAAAACTTGATCCTAAGAGTGAAGAAGGTATATTTCTGGGATACTCTTTGAATAGCAGAGCCTACAGGGTCTATAACTCAAAAACCAAAGTCATTATGGAAACGATCAATGTTGTAATTGATGATGCACCATCCACTCAAACACAGGATGTGGAAACAGATGTTGAAACATCTCCTGACAATGCTGATGAGATGACACAAAGTGAAAAGTCTGAATTAAAAGGTGAGGAATCTGATCAAAACCCTGTACCTGCCCCAGTAAAAGCACCATCTATTAGGACACAGAAGAATCATCCTAAAGATCTAATCATAGGTGATCCAGACCAGGGCATTGCTACCAGAAGAAAAATTGATGTTATCTCAAACACTTGCTTTGTATCAAAATTTGAGCCTAAGAACATAAAAGAGGCTCTTACTGATGAGTTCTGGATTGAAGCAATGCAGGAAGAATTAAATCAATTCAAGAGAAATGAAGTCTGGGATCTTGTTCCAAGACCACATGGAGTAAATGTCATAGGTACTAAATGGATATACAAGAATAAATCTGATGAGAAGGGCACAGTAACAAGGAATAAGGCAAGACTGGTAGCTCAAGGCTACACTCAGGTGGAGGGAATCGACTTTGATGAGACCTTTGCCCCCGTAGCAAGACTAGAATCCATAAGGCTGCTTCTTGGTGTAGCTTGCATCCTCAAACTCAAACTCTACCAAATGGATGTCAAGAGCGCCTTTCTAAATGGATATCTTCATGAAGAAGTGTTTGTTGAACAGCCCAAAGGTTTCACAGATCCAAATCATCTGGATCATGTCTACAAACTGAAAAAGGCTTTGTATGGCTTGAAACAAGCACCAAGGGCTTGGTATGAGAGGCTAACTGAATTCCTGATCAACCAAGGATACAAGAAAGGTGGAAATGACAAGACTTTATTTGTCAAAGAAATGAATGGAAACTTGTTGATAGCACAGATATATGTTGATGACATAGTCTTTGGAGGGATGGCGGAACCGATGGTCCAACACTTTGTGAGACAGATGCAGTCTGAATTTGAGATGAGCTTGGTAGGTGAACTAACCTATTTTCTTGGATTACAGGTAAAACAGATGGAAGACACAATATTTGTGTCTCAAAGCAAGTATGCTAAAAATATCATAAAGAAATTTGGCATGGAAAATGCCGCTCACAAAAGAACACCTGCTGCCACACATCTGAAATTAACCAAGGATGAGAAAGGTGTAGATGTAGACCAAAGCCTGTACAGAAGCATGATAGGAAGCCTACTATACCTCACAGCAAGCAGACCTGACATCACCTTTGCTGTTGGTGTATGTGCAAGGTACCAAGCTGAGCCAAAAATGAGCCATCTTGCACAAGTAAAAAGAATTTTGAAGTATGTCAATGGAACTTCTGATTATGGAATAATGTATTCCCACACCAACAATGCTAGGTTGATGGGATATTGTGATGCAGACTGGGCTGGATGTGCTGATGACAGAAAAAACACCTCTGGTGGATGTTTTTACCTAGGAGAGAATCTTATCTCATGGTTTAGCAAGAAACAAAACTGTGTTTCTCTATCCACTGCAGAGGCTGAGTATATTGCAGCTGGGAGCAGTTGCTCTCAACTATTGTGGATGAAGCAGATGCTTAAGGAATACAATGTTGAACAGGATGCTCTAACATTGTACTGTGATAACTTGAGCGCCATAAATATTTCAAAAAATCCAATACAGCACAGTAGAACAAAGCATATTGACATTCGTCATCACTTCATCATGGATTTAGTAGAGGAAAATATTGTGAAGTTGGAGCATGTTGCAACTGAAGAACAGGTAGCTGATATTTTTACTAAAGCATTAGATGCTCATCAATTTGAAAGGCTTAGGGGCAAATTGGGAATTTGCCTACATGAGGAATTATAGCAGTTAAGGCATTATGTGCGCGCAACCGTTTTGGTCTCAAAATTTCAACTATTGGCGCACGTAAATCAAGGAAAGACAAGAAATACTTTCCATAACTTCTCAATTACACGCTATCAACTCTCATATCATCATTATTCTTTTGCAAAACCTTCAACTTCCTCTAAACTACTTGCTGCGATCTGCAATCTCAAATCATCAAAAACTCCAAAAACTTCAACAATTTCTCTGAGAAAATGTCTCAATCTTCAGGTTCTGCTCAGATCAAAAACAAAATCACTGATACTGTGAAGACAAGATCCAAATCGAAGAAGGAGGAAGCAACTATTGTGGTCGAAGCGACGCCCATATCAAGTATCCCTGCAACTAGTTCTAAGAAGAAGAAATCTGCAAAATCCACTAAGAAAGTAAGTGAATCGTCTCCTTCAATTTCTATTAAGTCTGATACTGTTAAGTCTAAGAAGAAGGGAGATGGATTCTCTCAAGTGTGATTTACACTTGAGAGAATAAAGTGTAATCTAACACCATATAAATTTATTTTCTCTAAATTTTTATATGTTTCTCTCTCTTTATCAATGGTAACAAACCACACTTTATTCCCTCAAGTGTAAATTACACTTGAGAGAATCCATTCCCAAGAAGAAGAAACCCCAATCTCCCGTAAAAAGGGGTTTGAGTATGTCTGATCTATACTTGAGTAAGAATCCTTCTGAAACTGCGAATGTGGAATCGCATGATGTTGCCTCCGGCAAAAATGCGAATGTTGAATCGTCTAATAAAGCTAATGAAGAAAGTGCTAAGTCTGTTTCTGAAAAAGTGAATCAAGAAACCCTTTCTGCAAAGGAAAACCCTATTTCTGTTGAAACCCTAGGAAAAATCCAAAATGTTGCTGAGAATGTTTTTGTGACCAATAATCCTAGTGGTCCTGAGAATATGGCAGTTCCCACGAATGTCATAACTGATGTTGCTGAAAAACCTCAAGAAAAGGCTGTTGTAACCGATGTGCCAACCGGTGTTGAGCCACCCTCTATACCAACTGATGTTGAGAAGGATGTTGAAGCATCCAAAGGAGGTTCTAGCCCACATGCTAACACTGCCACTGGGTCGTTTGGCAGTGGATCTAATACTGAAGCTTCCACTGAAGAGGAAGTAAACAAAGAAAGTACTCCTGAACATGTGGCTGATTCTGAGCCAGAGAGTGAAGCTGGTGAGGATTCTGAGAAAACCACCAATGAAGAATAGAACATAGTGGATGTTGACGAAGTTCCCTCTGAAGAAGATCTGCAACCTCCACCTACTCAGAAAGGAATTGGAAGAAGACTGAGAAGCAGGACCACTACACCTGCACCTGCTGTTACCACTACCCCTGTTGTCACCAAGAAAACAAAGGACACTCCTCTGAAGCCTGTCAAGTATGGTCCTAAGAAAGGATGGAGCAAGTCTATACCTCCTCCTGAGAAGAAAAAGGGTGTGCTGAAAAGGAAGAGTGCACCATCAAGTGACTCTGATTTTGAAGCTGAAAAGGATGACTCAAGCATCAAGCCTCCTGCTAAGAAGGCTATGTCTGCTAAGAAGGCCATGCCTCAAGCTGCTGCTCCTGACACTGAAGACTTCCCTTGTGACAATGTTTCATTTCATCTTCCATCTTATGCTCAATGATGGGGAATAATATGCAGAAGAAGATTGACTTTGGAGAGGGAACTAGGCAAGGATATTCTAGAGTGTGAAGAGATTGTGAACTTGATCAATGATGCTGGATTGATCAAAACTGTGTGGGGCTTAGGGTCTTGCTATGAGAAGCTGGTTAGGGAGTTTGTTGTCAACATTCCTATAGGTTGTGACAATCCCTTGGACAAAGAATTTCAGAAGGTATATGTTCGAGGAAAATGTGTGACATTCTCTCCAAGTGTGATCAACAAGGTACTGGGTAATGCTGATGATCCTCATCCTGACATAGAGGTATCTGATAATGTGGTCTGCAAAACTATCACAGCTGAAAAAGTGAAAACTTGGCCAAAGAAGGAGAAGGTACCTGCAGTCAAGCTGACCCAAAAGTATGCCATTTTGAATCGTATTGCATCTGTCAACTGGGTTCCTACTACACATGCTTCTGATATTGCCACAAATCTGGGTAAGCTCATTTATATGATTGGTACTGGTACAAAATTTAATGCTGGTCAATATATCTTCAATCAAGTTGTGCAGCATGCTAAGACTTCTGTCACCAAGCAACCCATTGCATTTCCAACTTTGATTTGTGACATCATCTTGTCCCAACATCCTAATATAAGGCATGAGGGTGAGACTGCTAAGAAAAGGGCAACTCCTCTGGCCATTCATCAGAAGCTGTACAGTAAACAGCATGCTCCAGATATTGTTGGACCATCAAATGCTGCTGCTGATACTCCTATGACAAGGAAGGAGATGATTGCTATGCTGGAAGCAAACTGTAAGGAGCTAGATGAAAAGAAGTTGCAGTTTGAAAGGATGATACATGCTCTCAGGGTTGAAGAGGCTGCAGTTCAAGCAGCTGATGTAGGTGATGATGGTACTAGTGGTGAAGAAGAAGCTGACTCAGATGCTGAAGGAGAAGAAAGTGATTCCTCCCCAAGTGCTTCTGTGTAATTCTGATGTTTCTTTATTGTTTTTCTGGATTTTTGTTTTGAATGTCTGTGGGCTGAGCCCTGAATTTAGCACCTAGTGTGCATGGTTTGTAATATTTTGTCTGCACTTTCTGTCCTGCTACTATCTGCACTGCTTTTGGATATTTTCTGTTCCCATTTTGTCTATTTTGTGGCTAAAAAGGGGGAGAAACTAGACTATGCATAGACTATGCATGTGTCATCAGATGCTGGATCATCTTATTTTATGCATGTGCCATGAATTAAGGGGGAGTAAGAACTTGGTACTCGCATCTACTGTTGAGGGGGAGCAATATTTTACTGCTAAGCACACAATGTGCTACAGCATGTTGAAGCATCATCTGTTCCTGAGAATCAATTTTTCTCAGCCTTGAGGGAGTTTATTTTTCCCCAGTGTTTCTTTTATGAGAATCTTATACTCTCTATTGGCAAATTCCTGTGAGGCTACTTGTGCTTGTTCTTCCGCTATTGCATGCCTCTGAAGTTCTAATTTGATACATAATAAATATGCTATTTTTATATGAGGGGTTATTAAAACAAGCATGTTAATCTGTTCTACTTTACTTCAAGACTGTGTGCCTATGTTGAGTTGAAGAAAGGTAGCTTGTGTATCTCTCTAGAACGGTTGAAATAATCTTAGGATGTTTTAGCCAAAAATTGCCAAAGGGGGAGATTGTTGGTGTTGTATGGTTGGCCTCATTTTGCTAAAACATGTGATCCTGTCTGATGTGGAACTACACGCTTCCACCATCCAGTATAAGCAAGATGTTCGGTACAATGCTCCAACATTGGATACCACATCCAGTAGGCCGAGCCTGTGTATGTTGAGATCTCGCGCCTAAATTCTAAATATGGAATCCATAATAAATATGCGTATGTGATAAGGAGCAGCATCATGAATAATTAATAATGGATCTCGTGACCCAGTTTTGTTTACCAATCAGATCTTCCAGCTAAGGAAACAAAACATTTTAATTGAAGATTATTCCATGAAGGAACCTTTAATCATGCTGTGCTATTGAAGCCTAATTGAAGACCTAGCCCGTGCTAGTGTAGGTTATTTAAAGGATGTTGACACCATTGTTCAGATCACTGAAACCAGATTTGAGTCTAACAAAGCGTGAGTTTAGGTTTTAGTATTGTGTCTATTGTGTTCTGAGTCTTGTGTTGATTTATCACTAGACTAGGAATTGTGTGTCTGTGTGTTGTAATATCTCTGGAGCTTCTAAGCAAGGAGATAGTGTGTGTATACCATTCCAAAGCTTTTAAGCACGGAAGTGGTGTGTGGTGTATGAAGTGTGTCTTTACTTGTTGAAACTAAAAGGTGTACGATCACAGAGGCTGTGATCAAGAGGAGGTGAGCGGAGGTTCTCACACCTAGGTGTGTCTTAGGTGGAATACAACACGGGTAGTGATTAGGTGAGAGGTCATAAACGGGAAGTTTATTGAGGGCTTCAAACTAATACTATCATAGTGGATTCACTCCTGGATTGGTATCCCCCATAGTAGGCTTATGCTGAACTGGGTTAACAAATTACTGTGTTAATTTATTTTCAGTTTGTTAAGTTTATTATTCCTTTTGTATGCGCTGTTGGATGTTGGATCATCGGTTCACGCATTAAAAGTGTATTATAGTGGTGAAGCGTTGAGTACAACATCTTAACTCTAGTGTGCCAGAATTTCACCTTGCAACTGAAGAAAGTTTAGTTAACCGCTGGTAGTTCCCCCTTTGTTTGTCACGTTTTCTACCTTTAACAAGTTCTCACATGTTCTTCTACCTTATTTGAATAACATTAATCATGCAGAATTTAACTATGTGTAATTCTTAATCCTACCCCCAAACCTCGGGTATTGAATTTAATGGTCTCATATTGGTTGGTTGAATTGTCTTTAGGTTCGGGCTTATTAGTCTGTTGTCACGGGATCGTCTAATTCCTATGGGTTCGTTCTATAGTTTGATCAAGATTAAGAACAAAGCATTAAAATAAGACAATTATAGAGAATAACTAAATAACAATTGAATATAATCTTGTTCGAACCAAATTACATGTCTCAAGCATTCATAGGGGAGTTCATCTACTCGACCTAACCTAGGGAAATAAAATACAAAGACAATAAAGAGAAAATAACCTTAAGCTCGGAGTTCCTGAGCCTCCTTGCCTCCTCCTTGGAGTTCTCCTAACTCTAGCTTGAAGCTATCACAAACTTAGAATAGTTGTGAATATTTCTGAATGAATAATTGTGAAGGAGAAGGACTCTATTTATAATTTTCGTATCAGGCTTGGGCTATTTTTCGCGCTCTATCGTATCCATCGTGGCCACGATGACCTTCAGAAACTCGCATCGTGGCCACGATGGATCTCATCGTGCTACGATGGTTTGATATGTTACAGATTTTCTTCAATTTAAATCGTTTTCTCATCGTGATACGATGGTCTTCATCGTGGGTACGATGGATGCATATTTTTCTTCCTTTTTTGCCCTTTTTTGTGCTTTTTCCATTTTTCTTAGTTTTTGGCCAAGTAACTTCGTATCTCTATGTACCAAAAAAAAAAACTTCGTATCTCTAGGTTTTTGCTTGCATTTGGTCTTCAATTGCTACTAAATCTACTAAAAACTAACCTAAAATAGTACTAACAATATCATATAAATTCCTGTCATCATAGATAAAAGTAACAAAAATATCAACTTAGAAATCATATTGTGAGTTTTTTTTTTCGAAATTTTTTTTATAATGTTCTAAACTTTCTGCAAAAGAATCATTCAAAAATATACATTACTTTAATAATAGAGACTAAAATTACATGCATAATAATTTTTTAGGGACAAAAACATGTCTCTTTATTTATAGGGACCAAAAACTAAATTTGGTAATTTTATAGCTGACAAAAAATATATTAAAACCTAAAAAAATAGCTAAATAAGTTTGTTTGTTTTTTTGAAAAAAAAATTATTTTCTATTGTCTAAAGATTTATTTGTCCTTAATTATAAAACCCTCTTGACAAACTTTCTTGAATTGTTTTCCCTAATTATCCGTCCCAAAATTATTTTGTATTATTTCTTTATTTACATACCCTAATCATTTTATCGATGTGTGTTGTAGTTATGTGAATCGGTCTGTGTGTGCAGTTAAATCATTTGCCGTAGGAGAAAAAGAATTATTTCTATATAAATCTAGGGGATTATGTTGAATTGATGGGCTCAAAGGAGTCTGATATTGCTTGATGTCGTTTGTTGCAGGGAGTTGATGGTACGTGGACGTTTCCGTGTTAAGGTTAATCCGCCAAGATAATAGAAATAATTGCAAGAGATAAAATACCAAAGTACCAAGTAGGAATAGAGGAGACATTCAAAAGCGCTTAACCACTTGTCTCAACTTGAATTCTTCTCAATCTATCTTTTATCTTATAAGTGAATGCATATTTACTTAATCTATTTGTAATTCCTAAGTTAAACTAATTATTTTGGCACGATCGCTGTGAAGACGAACTTATTAAAATATCATTACTTGACGACAAAATTGGTGCACTTGCCAAGGGTCAATAAACTTCTCACAAAAAAAATTACCTTGCTTACTCGACTGCCAATATACGTTTCATAGGGACCTTCTTTTGCAGCCAATTCACAGGAAGTTTAAACTGTATACAGATACATGTAAACTATCAAATAACATATAGTTTAAGGTGTATATAATTTAGCAGCCCCATAAACATCATTTACCTCTGGTGAATCAAATGTCATTCCTAGTAGTGTATATGAAGGTATCAGCAAGACCCTAGTGTCAAAGAAATTTATGTTTTATATTTCCCCCCGCCCCACACGGTTTATGCAGAGAAAACTATCAGGAACTAAGAAAAAGTTAAAAACAAAGTTAAATTTATTATTTAACTAATTCTGATTTTTAAATAATTAAATTATTTTTTAAAATAAAAAGAAACGTTATTGGCGGCTGCAGGCGGTCAGTAATACTTCCTTGTATTACGTTATTCACAACTACAGGCCGCCAGAAATTTTTTGAAGGATAATGTAATAATGTTTTCCAAAGCTGACAGAATATTATTGGCGGTCTCAGGCCGTCAATAACGTTATTGAAGGTCCTGGGACGTCAATCATTACAGACGAAGGTTTTTATGACAGATTTTGGCCATCAATAATGGCTTCATTATTGACGGATTTTAGTCTTTCTTGAAGAATTTTGGCCCTCAATAATGCATTGTTTTCTTGTAGTGATACTAGTTTATCCAAGGTGGGTTACTCTAGACCTACGTTAAATAGCTGCGGGTACGGTACCTAGTACCGGTACCGATATGTGGTACGACATTTTTAAAAAAACTAAGGTACAGATACGTCTGTATAATATTTTTTAATATAGTTATATATTTAAAATAATAGAATAATATTGTTAAAACAAATAATTAAACATAAAAAATAATAAACTTTAGAAGTAGTTTTTTTTTTTGACACACTTTAGAAGTAGTTATATTATGATTTACACATTTAGGAAATTAGGAGTAGTAGTACTATGCGGCTCTGCTTTTAAAAAGAAATAAAAAAGGAAGGGAGCTGATCCGGTTCTAATTCTAAACTAAATAAAAAAAAATGAGATTGAGAACCGTTGCAAAAACAAAAATGAGAACATTTTTTTATGAAATATTTACCACGCGTGTACCCGCATGAAAAAAAAAATAAAAAAAAATAAAAAAACTTGGTACTCTGAGGGTGCATACCATGGGAGTACCGTACGCGTACCGCTACCCGGTATGTACCCGGTACCGGTACTCTGTCTAAAATGGAGTGCCCGTGCATCATAGCTCTAGACCTAACAACTATGAGAGTTCACTATGTGCTAGGATGACCTCCCAAATTCTACCCAATACCTTTCTGATCTCGAAAGACCATACAACAATGTGTTAAAGATAACCTCCCAAATTCTGCATAATTTGTTGTCTTTTAAGACCTTACAACTTTGTACTATGCTACACTTTGTACTAGACTAAGTAACACAACTAATCCTTCGTTAAGCCCAAGGAAGATTAATCGTGTAGACAACTTTCTAAGACACAAATGAATGTTTTTTCTGATCTCACAAATTTAGAAGAAACTTCTTTAATCAAATAACTTATGGATTGTGATAAGCTAGAGTGATTTGAGGAGATCCTTGATTCTTGTACAATCCTTTGAAGGCAAAGATTTCTCCTTTGAGAAGAGTGATTTGAGGATGATTTGATTTCTATCAAGTAGAAAATTGTGCACAGTGTGAGTGCACGTATATTCTGGTTTGGTTTTGATTGATGACAAAAATTGGATACAAATGAATTGAAATGATCAAGGCATTAAAAATGAAATTTTTCTAACATTTTTAAGAAAATGAACCAGTTCATTATAGGCAAACAATAATGAACCGGTGCATCATTCAAGTTCGGAAAAATAGATGGTTCACATGAACCGGATCATTTTAATGTAGCCAATAATGAATCGGCCAGTGCATTTTCCTAAGAATTTGAACACATAATTCAAAAGAACCGGTGCATTATTCACATGAATCGGTGCATCTGAAAACCGAATGTCTAAATGAACTGTTGCATACGAATAATGAACACATGAACCGGTGCATTATGCACAAATGAACAAGTTAATCATGACAGTTAGACCAAAAATTTGCCTTGACACACTTCATTCATTCTTACACTATAAATAGATATCTGTCAAATGACCGATTATCCCAAAAGCTTAAGCTGTTAGTAGGGGTGTACGTGGGCCGGATTGTGTTGAATTTGGCAAAAACCAAAACCCGAACCACATAGGGTACTCCGGTTTGGGTCTAGTAAAATAACCACCCGTTACAATGTTGGGCCGGGTTGGGTAAATCCACTAAATTCCGGGTTGGTTTGGGTTGGGTAGTGGGTTACCCAAATTATTTTTCTATTTTTTTATATTAAATATCTAAATGTCGAATCATTATATTTTTTCATAAAAATAACTCAACCATTCTATTTTCTTAAAAAATAGTGTAAATTTTTTTCACTATAAAAAATAATCACTCATTTTTTGTGTAAATCCACTAATTTACGGATTGGATAGTGTGTTATCCAAATGTTTTTTTTTTAACTTTTTTTAATATCTAATGACTAAACGATGAATAATGCGATTAATTATCATATTTGTTTATAAAAAAAATTCAATCTTTTTATTTTCATAAAAAATAGTATAACTTATTTTCAATATAAAAATATTTAATAATCAGATGACAAAATCTTTAGTATTTTCATAAAAATTATTTCAAAATACATAACACTAGTGAGTCAGTGGGTTTTTTGGGTTGGGTCCGGTTTTACCCGAAACCCGATTTTCTTTATGGGTTTTCCATTTTTGAAATCTATATCCACCCACTAGCCCGACCCGACCCACTTTTTTGGGTTGGATTGGGTGGGTTTGACCGGGTCAACCGGATTTGCCCAATCCATGTACACCCCTAGCTGTTAGGATAGAGCCACATCAATGGTTTTATATTATTTCTAACATGCCCCCTCACGCAAGAGCCCACTTGGGCTTGAAGTGTGGATAATGCATAGGCCCATCTACCATATGCTTAAATTCCACTTTTTAATTAGAAAGTGAGGGGAGCGGGAATCGAACTCTAGACCACTTAGTCACAGAGGCTCTGATACCATGTCAAATGACAGTTTATCTCAAAAGCTTAAGCTGTTAAGATAGAGCCACATCAATTGTTTTATATTATTTCTAACAATATCACATGTAAAATTCGAAATCAAGGGAATCATAATATACAATTTTTCTTTTCCTTCATCAAACTTTCTTCCTTAATGCTTGGAATGTGAAGAAATGGATTTTTTTTTTATGCATTTTATGATGATTTAGTGATCAAGACTTGCTTTATGGAAGTGGAGATGATCAAGACTTATTTTTTTTCTTAGTGGAAGGCATTTCTTAATGATTAGAAGGTGGAAAATCAATGTAATTGAAGGCGTAGCTGAAAATCCAAGAAATTGTCACTAAAAGATGAAAAGTCACATTTTTACCTATCTTGTTAGCCAGGCATGGCCGTGGTGGCCTAGGCACGACCATGGAAATAAAAACAGAAGCAAAGGGTCGTAGGAAAAATCTGGCATGACATGTGGTACGTACCCCCACCACAGATGTGACAACCAAGATGCTGAAAACAAAAATCAATATTTGACCCTCTAAATCACTTCTAATTGTCCACTAAGAGTACTTATTCGAATTTGTTGGATATTTATGTATTGATCTCATTTTACTAAAACAAATATACAAGCAAGATGTTGGACATAATGTTTCAACATATGGCTACGACATTCTGTGTGCCTAGATTTCGCGCTATATCTTGAATCCACATTCTATCTTGTGCCTTGTTTATTGCTAGAACCTTGTTTATTTCCTAAATGATGTTCAAACATTTTAGGAAATTATATATTTGGTTATGATTCTCTTAGCTGGACATTGTGCCTGGACCAGCTGTGTTCTGAAGCCCAACTTGATTGATCAAGCCCGTGCTAGCTCAGACTATATATTGGAAGACTAAAACCTAGTTCAAGACTATTGAAGCCGTCATTGAGATATTGAGTCATTAGAGTTTTAGTTTGCTAATTGTGAGCCTTTCTTGTATCACGTTGATAGGCATGGCAATAAAACCCATATCCGCGGGTACCCATCCAAACCATACCCGCTTTGACGGGGAAAACCCGAGTTGATGGGTTTGGGTTCTGGTTTGGGTTTTCCCCGATTTCAAAAGATGGGTTTGGGGCGGGTAATGGGTACATTGATACCCACCCCGAACCCGCCCCGCTTATACTAAAAATTAGATTTCACCTCTTTTAAATTAGAAACGCTTAAACAATCTCTTAAATTACGTTAATATTTTTATTTTTTATTTTAATTTGAGTATTAAACAAACCATTTTCTCTAATTTTTTTTTTCTTTATTTAAAAAAATATTGTTTAGAGAAAATAAATTTTGAACATTTAACTTTTTTTTTAATAAAAAAATACTAAAATATAATCTAAATTCATGTGGAAAGAGGCGTAATGGGGATACCCGAAACCCGATGGGGATACCCGATCCCCGTTGGGTATGGGTTTGGAGTTATCATTTTTATCCCCGCTCGAATTTGAGATGGGTTTGGGTTTGGGGAGGGCAAAACCCGTCTCCGCCCCGCCCCATTGCCATGCCTACACATTGTTGCAAGCTTAGGATTGTGTTATTGAGTTCTAATATTGGGAACTACCTCTAAGCTTTGAAATACGAAGTTGGTTTGTGTTTGAAGTGTGTCTTCACTATTATTGTATTTGATTAAAATCACAAGGTGTGTGATTGAGAGGAAGTGAGATGGAATCTCATATCTAGGAGTTCCTAGGTAGCTAGAAGTTAGCACGGGTAGTGGTTAGGTGATAAGTCGTAAACTGTGAGTTTGCTGAGGGCTTAGAATTAACACTATTATAGTGGATTTTCTTTCTGGCTTGGTAGCCCCAAAGTAGGTACCGAACTGGGTTTATAATATTCTGTGTCATTTACTTTTCTATCATTTATATTTACGTTGTTCATTATGTTTTGCGTTAGTAAGATGTTGTAACATTAATCACCGCATCCTATTCGTATTCTGGTGTTGAAACATCGTACACTACATATGTTACTAGTGTGCCAGAATTTCAGAATTGTCCTAAGCTTATACAGAGTCTTTCTCTCATGTAAAAGGATCATCTCATCTCTTGTAAACATTATTCTTACATTATCAATAAAGCTCTTTCTTTATTATTTTCTTGTGTTCTTAGTTTAGTTTAATTTAGTTTTTTTTTTTTTGTGGTTGTTCACCATGATTAGAGATGAGTAGTCCACTTGCCTTGGAGTTGCAAGGAGTCCCTTTGGTGGAGGTTATGTGATTTATATCCTTACTTTATGTTATAACATCTTATTTTGAATAATCTAGTCTTGTGCATTATTTTATCTTGTAAGCATGATGATCACATGTTTGCTTGTTTGAGATAGAGCTCGAATGACCGAGAAGTGAAGGTTAATATATAAGATTAGACAAAGGGTTGGAGCATGAGAATAGCAAATTAAAGGCTTCTTGAGACAATAGGGAGAAAAAAATTAATAAGAATTAGAGCATGGATTCATCAACCTTATCACCAACAATTTAGATTTTATTGTTTATTTCTTGTTATTTTTTGTCTTTGCAAAACCAAATCAAAACCATCATTATCTTATGACTACTTTCTATTAATCAATCTTATAATTATAGTATCATACATATCTTATCTCACAAGTCCTTGTAAATTTAATACTCTTTCTATTATAACGATATAGTCATGCACGTGTATACAATTGTTTCAACCTATAGGAAAGCAACAAAACTATTACATCAATTCCTCTTTCACAAATCAATATTGCAAAGCCATAACAATACAGATAACTAAAAGAAGGGGAAATGATATTACAATATCATAGCATAATAAAAGTTACAAGCAAATGCAGTCAAACTTAATAGATTAATAACTTTTTTTTTTTTTTGACGCGAGATTAATAACTTAAAAACTTAAAAGGGCCCAATAGCATACATGTCACATTATTCCTTATACACTTCTTAAACGAAAACGTGTTTGAACATGAGTGGCCCACAAAGTTGCAAATCCTTAACTATTGTGCTTGATTTTGATGTGAAAATGATTAGAATTTTTTTTTTTTTTTGAGAAATGAAAATGATTAGAAATAGTATGCATATACTACTATAATATAATATGCATTTACTGCTGGATAGAGTCTATATGACACAAGGGTGGTCATATGGCTCACTTACAACATGATTAGGTACCCAAGCAACAGCCTTATTGCCAATAAAATGACATATAGGAATTGTTCCAGGTTTAACTTTAAGAACTTGATGAAGCACTTTAGGATCCATACCTCTTGTATCATGGTGGCATATTGTTAGTGCCTTAGCTTTAGTTCCATCAAAGGCAACCAATGGAACAATGTAAGTTGTTGTTGCATTGACTTCGTGACAATAAAATACAACTTTGTTGAAATTTAATCTATGACACATAACTGCTTTGTCTCCGATTTTTTTCACTTCCTCTACCATATATTGATCTTGATTTTGGGAAAACGAACTTGAAATCACCTTAATATTTTTTCCAAGCTTTGAAATCGCAAAATCCATCATTAATTTTAGTGATGGTGCGCAATACTTGTCTTCTCCTATAGCTGACGGGGTCGCACAGAAGCTTTCAATGCTATGTCTTTCACTCCATATCCATGTTCCCAAAGGTTGCTTTACTTCATCTTGTGTGTGAGACCCAAAATCTTGATTTGTTTTTCTGATAGGCAGCCGTGCCAGCTTTGATGGTAACGGTTGCCTATCAAAAGGCTTGTGGACGCCTAAAGTCATTTTTTTTCCAGGATAGAGGTCATGTTCAAAAAATGCTGTCCAATCTTCCTTCTCTTCTTGATCTCTAATGGCTGCTGTAGTTTCACTCTCTGCACCATTAAAATGTAAAACTATAAACTCCTGATTATGACATATACAATAATCTTGAATATGAAACAATAAATAAGGAGACGCCAACTGCAAAACAAATTTTATGATTTTATAATTATTGAGACTCACAAACAAATTTTAGAGAGACAAATTTCATTTTTTTTCTATGTTTTCTTCTCTTCTTCTTTCATTTGAAATGAGTGGTTTTGCGTCAATTTTTTACCTGAAGTGAGTACTATTGTATATCTTTTGTTCTTTCTCTTTTAATTTAAGTAAGTGGATTTTACCCTGATAATTTTTTTTTTGTTTGTTATTTCGTTTGTTTTAGTACGAGTTTGATTGATTTTCAATGTTGGTGTGATTTTTCTTAGATTTTACCGTGTTCGTTTGACTTAAATTGACATATCATTCTATTACTAATTCAATTAATTAATAATGACTAGGTTGTCAACATTATAAATCCACACGGATGGTAATTCGATCACTTTTACTTCGTCATAAATTTTGTATTCCCTCCGTTCCAAATTTTTGGTCCTTTTAATCTTTTAGTTTTGTCTCAAAACTTTGGTCCTTTTAAGAAACCAAGACACACCTAATAATATTTTACCATTTATACCCTTACAAAAACTAAAGCATTCATTAAATTGATTTTCTCTTTCTTAGTAAACTAAGGATAAAAATGACTTAACTTATAAATCTTTATTATTTCTTAATCCACGTGTAAAACTCTAAAAGGACTATAGCTTTGGGATGGAGGGAGTATCTTTTTTGGTTTATAATGAGCAGATGATCGAATCCAGTACCTCATGCATATTATCTAAACCTCTCATCACTAAATCAAATCTAATGGCTTATAAATTTGATTGAATATCATTTTCTAATTATTATATTTTTGGAACTCAATAATACCTCACTACATACTCTTCTGCCTTAATAATTTAAGAAGTCTAAATGGTTATTGGTCAAGGCTTGTTGGATGATTTTTGTATTTGACAAAAATTTAATTATGATATAAGAACTAATCTTGTGAGCTCCAAACATTTTTCAACGGAGATTATTTATTGATAATACCTCCGTTTTTAAATATAAGATCCTTTTGAAATTTTTCTTTGTCCCTTTTTATAAGATTCCTTTCAAATTTTCAAAAGCATTCATTATTTTTTTTCCAAACATATCCCTAATTATAATACATATTTTGCTACAATCTGTAATAAATATTTTAAAAACACATTAACTCATTCTCTCTCTTAAAGGATAAAATTATAAAAAAATATTAATTATCAACAAATTTAATACTACAATTCACTTTTTTAATCTCCGCAATTTTTTCAAAAGGGTCTTATATTTAGAACGGAGGTAGTAATAAAAAAAAAAAAAAAAAAAAAAAAAAAGGAGAAAAAAAGGAGTCTAACCGGACACAATCTGCCAGTCTAAGAGAGTCTTCGGCATAGGAGTGTTTGGCCAAATAGATTTCCAATATCCTTCTCCTGATTGGGAAGCATTAATTTTTATAAGAGTCAACTGCACCAAGGAAAAAAAAAGAAAGTAAATAAGCATATATACCAATAATTTAGTCCCCTTTGCATATAGGGTGAAAAGGCAAAGTCATCCTTTTGGAGCACCCATATGTGGTGAAAAAGAAAATCAACAAATAACATATATACAAATAAAATTTTATCCAAAAAAAAGAAATAAGAATATACATTCTGTCAATAAGTATAGGTCCTAAAACTATATTAATGGATATTGGTGGAAACAAGTTTCTCTATCTATGAGGTAAAAATCAATGATTGATTTGGATCAAAATTAAATTGTTGTTTGATCCCCTGTTACATTTATGAAGTGGTACGTGTTTCATGATGAATATTTTATTTATAATAAAAGTAAGGTTTAAAATTGTGGTCCGCAATTACGGCCGGAATATTGTTGATGCGGTAACTTTCGCAACCACATTGCACTGTAAATGCGGTGTGATTTTAATTCACATGTATGACCGCATCGTAACCGTATCAGACAATTTTGACCATGTTCATTCAAATCCAAAAATAAAATTTATGAACCTCAAATGTTAATTTACGTCAAATTTAATGAAAAACCTTACTTTTAACAACACTCGACAATTGTAGATAAATAGTATAGTGACATAGTGGTGTATTTTATAGAGTTCTTGAAATTTCAAAATGATTTTACGCCGCAACAGCCGTATTGTGCGTTGCAGCAACCGCAATGATCGCAATCGCAATAACCACATCCCTTACCGCGATTTAAAACCTTGAATAAAAGGCAGTTCAAGAAATAAAAAAATTGTAATGAACACAGTGAGGTAGTAAGTAATTCGTGACAAAAAATAAAATATGCAAATCACATAAACTGATGGAAAACGTCAAGACAATTAAAGGAGAAAATTAAAGCAGAAAATATATAGCTTACACATAGTACAATTAAACAAGATAACTGTTTAAACTCCATTTAAGCTCTAGTGGTCGAAGTTATATGTGTGTCTACTATGTGTGTCCTATATAAAGAAAAATATTGTACACTTATGTCAAGATTATAATGATAATTAAGACTCCTTTTGTAATGAAATTCATTATCAAGGGCTGCCTAGCATAGGCTCTGAAAAAATGCCACCATATGAGATCTCATCCATGATACAATATTCCCTTTTTTCCTTATTAAGCACGTTCCAATGAGAATATATTTTGCAAAAAAGAAAATACTACATAAATGTTAAGAGAATAGTAGAAACTCTTTAAATTAATAATGTCAGGATCGGAGAAATTTATTAATTTAGAGAGTTATTATTTTCTCGATAAATTAATAATTATTAATTTAAAGAGTTTTTAAGTAATTATACTGTACATACCAAACAAAAAGGCAAATTAGTCTATGCCTCTTAGAATTATGTTGCAGCGAACCTTGCGACTCAACGTAAATTAGTAACTATTGTGTTCATATGCATTGGAAAACAGACAACTATTGAATCATATTTCAATAGAGTGTAATATATTTTTTTCAGTTTCTATGAATTATTAATTTATGATTTTCTTGGGACCGAAAATTATAAAGGGATCTACCGAAAAATTATTATCTTATTATTTTATCGAGTTTTTCAATTTTTTACATTGGCCCAAGTCGGGACCGGACAAATTTATTATTTTAGAGAGTTTATTAATTTACCGAGTATTAATCTACTGTATTGCTATTTAGTAAGAAATATTTACATAAGGAAGAGAAGAATCCAAAAAATTGGGAAATTTGACCAATCAAAAATTGGCTAAATGAGATAGTGTGATTATAATTTGTAAGTGTTAAATGTTGCCACCTAAAATTCTTTTTTTTCTTGCATCAAAAAATTCTTACTAAACAGCATTTTACAAATATTAAATGTGTCATGAAATTATTTCTAAAGATAAAAAGAATGAAGAATATATATGAAGGAGAGAAACAAAGAAGAATAGAGAATTATATTGTTTTATTTTCAGGTGTGATGTTTAACTTTATATTGCAATATAGTTCCTATTTATAAAACAATATATTTGGAAAATTGCTTTTTAGGCATCCCATAGTGCTCTTAGCTAGCCCCTCAAAAACCAAAAATATTCTTGATTTTTTTATTCGGGATGGTTTGAAAGATACAATCCGAAAATGCCTAATTTTGGAACGTACGTTTCAAAATTAGTTAATTTCGAATTGTAACTTCCAAAATATTAAAAAAATTGAACACCGGATTGGACTAAAGCCCCAATACTCTAGACCCAAAAGTGTTAAACTCAGATATATGTTACTAAGCATAGGATAACTACTCTAAGGCAAGAACACACACGTTCTTTGGAACACATAGCCTCAACCAATAAGAATTCAGCATAGTACTAATTTAGTACTATTCTTGGCCCCACTAACTTAGTAGATTTATCGCTCTCCGTGCATATTACTTTAAGGGATATTTTTATCTTATTTGATTGTTTATTTCTTCTTCTTTTTTACAGTTTATTTTTATTTTATTTTTTAGAATTGAGTATTGAATTTAACTCAACTCTACAAAATCGGCTTATAAGGTAAAAATTGTCTCTGCTTTATAAACATATATTCAGACCATCTCGCAACCGATATATATATATATATATATATATATATATATATATATATATATATATATGGGACTTCTCAACTACTCTTAATTTGTACAACCCTAAAAGTGTCTTTGAACTACACCACCAAAACCAAAATGGGGGCATTTCTATGATAGGCACAACCCCAAATATATATATATTATGTACGACACACATACATAAATGATAAAATTTAAATCATAAATAATTTAGTCACATCAATTTATATTGATAATTTTATTTATCATTTAATGTTATTTGAGTTTTGTATGTATGTTTAAATTCAAATAGTTTGTATTTGTGGCTAGACAAATGTTCCTCCCAAAATGGGCTAACACTTGATTAGTCAAATTAACCAAATCATGTATATTATCCAACAGGGACAAGGTTACATTCATAAAATAGTTTATATATATCATTGTGAGCTTTGAAGTATATATATCAAGAAGATATTATATGAAATGTAAGACATTTATTTTTAGCATTATCAAATTCAAACATACATCATTTTACTCACCATAGGAAATTAACAAACATGCACAAATACACACCCATAGTTCTAATAGCTAGTTTAGAACTAGTTTTAATTATTTCAAATACATTGATCACACTATATATTTGCACATCACATTTCTCCATATTCATCACCTTAAAGTAATGTGCATATATAACCAAATAGCATCTAGATAGCACAAGGACGATCATCAGAGTCACCCACAACAGGAATAGGTAGCCAAGCAACAGCTTTGTTACCAACAAAATGACAGACAGGAATGGTTCCGGGCTTCACTTTGAGAACTTCGTCAAGCAAATTTGGATTCATACCTCTTGTATCGTGGTGGCAAGCTGCCAATGCATTAACTTTAGTTCCATCGGAAGCAACCAATGGAACCATATAAGTTGTTGATGCATTGACTTGATGACAATAAAATACAAGTTTCTCGAAATTCATTCTATGACACATCACACCTTTGTCCGCAATTTTCTTTACTTCTTCCACCACATATTGGTCCTGATTTTTGGCGAAATAGCCTGAATATGACTTAATTTTCGTCCCAAGCTTTGAAATGGCAAAATCCTTCATTGATTCAGAGGATGTTGCACAAAATTTGTCTTCTCCAATAGCAGCTGGGCCTCCACAAATCTCATCAAGACTATAACTCTCTTTTTCAACGACATTTCCTGATTGTTGAGTTGATTTTTCGATCGGTAACCATCCTATTGTTCGAAAAGGTAGAACATTGGAAAGCTTTCCTAGGCCGCTCATTTTCTTGCCAGGATATAGGTCATTTTCCAAAAAGAGTAGTTTTCCTTCAATGTCTGCACCATTAAAAATTAGATATGAGTTTAAAAAAGTTTGAATCATAAGAAAATGTATTATTTTTGTCAAATTGGTATTCATCCTAATTAATTATAGTACAATGGTGATTGGCGCTAGACTTGTTAGGAATGACCACAGTTCGTTGCATCTAATAGGAAAATATCTTTCCACCACAGTAGAAAAAGCACACTACCCTAAATTTAACAGGAATAGGCTTGACTCGCTAAATAAAAGATGTCTCAAGCGGAGTCACCAACTATCGCACCACGTCCCCATGGATATCGTACTATATATGCAGAAGTCGAGGTTCGAACCAATCACTTTTTCTATTGAATGTGTAAAATAATCATGGCATATAAAAATAATTCATAATACTAACCAGAATGAGATGCAACGATTCCCGCAAGAGCCAACTGTAAAAAAACGTTGTTAGATCTTTATTTTCCTGTATTTTTGTATTGTCAAACAAATAATAAACTATTTGTAACTTGTTTAAAAAAAAATAAATTAAACTATTTGTAACTATACTTAACTAATGTTCTAAGGTTTTTTTTTAATAAATTAAGAGCATTTTGGCATTAAGGATTAAATAGAAATTTCAACTAAGTTAGCACTTTTAAACACTTTCATCCTATACCTATAATAAAAAATAAAAATAAAAAATGTATATGGAGAGACTAGGCCTTACCCAAAAGAAATCAAAAAAAGTAAAATGAAAACAAAATAACCATCCCACCAAAATAACTACTATTTCTAAGGTCTGAATTTTGGTCTAATAGAGTTTTATATTGAAATTACTTTGTACTAATTTACATTTTAAATGATAAAATATTTAAAATTATAGTTGAAGCCCTCTCATGATTCTTATTTCTTAGTTTTGCAACTTAAACTGAAGAAACAAATTCACCTTAGTGATAAGAAATAAGAATCATTTCTTCTTTTATTCACCTTACTGATAAAACTCTGGTTATTAAACTACTTAAAAAAATCTTACAAAATGAAATAAATGATTATGGAATAATTTGAGAGAAAAAGCAGAAATTAAATAGCTTACGCAGAATAGAGTTAAAACGGATAAGTCTGTAGACCCCATTTAAGCTATTGGAGATTGTAGGACACTTAATATGTTGAGTAGTGTATGATGGAGTGATACAATTATAGGGTACCGGTATTTATAGTGAATTAGATTAGATGGGGCTTTTTTTTTACAATAAAAAAAACCTCATCGATGATATGTTAAAGTAACAATAATACACAAAAGATGAAGATAGTTAAATGCGTGTTAAAGATACATATAAATCTATTGTGGGGATTCGGGTATTCCCGGAGGTTTGGGAGGTTCCCCGCTGCCCCTTCCTTACCCTATGAAAGATTAATTTTTTGAGCTAGATCGAGTGAAATCTTTTCGTTGAAAATATAGCGTTAGCAACCTAAAATTTAAATTTTAACAACCATATTAAATTCTTTCCGATATGACTAAAAGTCAATAATAATATTTGAGATCACGACCTTTATTTTATTTTATTTTATCACAGCTTTTGATGGAATCCAACTCCAGAAAAAGATATTAGCATGTGTTCGCACAAAATATCGATTATATGTTGTGTCTGAGATGATTGATTCAGTCACATAGTAACCAAATATTTGCAATTGAGAGAAAAATAACCATAATGATAAAAATGTCATAAGTCCTTTACATAATCTATAGTATATATATAGGGGTGCTCAAATCCAAACCAATCCAAATAAAAACCGCAAACCAGTCCAACAAAACCGAAAACCGCAAAAAACTGAATATTTTTGGATGTGTTTGGATGTCCTTTTGTGAAAACCGCTGGAATCGGATCGGATTTCGGATCAATTTTTCAAAACCGAACTAAACCGCATACATATATTTTAATATTTATTTATCTTTTTATTAGTATGAATATATATTGCATTAACATATTTTTTGTTCATTTTAAATTTTGTTAATACTATTTGTTAGTTTAATTTAATTATTTTTTCACCTTTTGATATGTTTCAAATATAATTGACAATTTTTGTAAAAAAAAAAAATATATAATTGTGTCTTTCCAAAATATTAACTTTTAATATATTATATGTTATTTCTTACATCAAACTAAATATTTATTTTGTCAAAAAAGTCAAACTATTATTTTATAGTGTTTTTTATAATATTTATATTTAATAAAAAAAATTACATTTTATAATTTGGATGTCCAAAAAACGATCCAAATTAAACCGCATAAAATTGGATCGGATCGGATTGGTTTTTTTTGTTTGTCATCCAAAACCGAACCGAACCGCAAATAAATTTATTTTTGAATCGGATGAGTTTTTGCCTCAAAATCGGTCCAAACCGAACCGCAAGCACCCCTAATAGTATATATGCCTCTGAATTTGTATATCAATGTTTGAACCTATAATGAGTGAAAGTTGATCTATCAATTCGAAAAAAAATAAAACACTGCACTAAGACGAGACAATTACAAAACGTCGAACAAGACGACGAACAAACCAACAACGCCATAGTTAGACAATAAAAACAGAAAAATAATAACTCAAATATATGTGAATAACACTTATTTAGTTAGATAACGAAAAACACGGTAAAGAAGAATGAATCCAGATAAATAAATAAAAAACGACTCAAAATCTCCCCTTTTTTTGTGTATATGTAATACTACTTCCTCCGGTCTTATATATAAGAAAAAGTTTACATTTTAAATTCATTGTAAAGTTGATGTATCTAGACAACATTATAGCCTAAATACATCAACTTTACAATGAATCTAAAAAATAAACTTTCTCTCATATATATATATATATATATATATATATATATATATATATATATATATATATATATATATATATATATATATATATGAGATAGTATAAGAAAGGAATAAGTTGTTTAAAATATCAAACTGCCTTCTAGTTCTACGGTATGTTATATGAAATAAATCTTTACCAATTTTTTTACTTTTTCACTGGTCAAATATCAGACTTCAATCATACTAGTAACTTTGTCTATTAGGATAATATGACATACGACCTATCACTTCAAATATTAGTTCACATGCGTATTTAATATTTATAACTTCGTCTTATGCGTTTTCCTATCGTCCCTCGAATGGGGCTTCAGGGGGCTTGCTAACCCTTTGGGACTCTTCGGAGGTGGAGGTGTGGTCGTCTGAGAGTCTTGAAGGTGTTTTGTGGTGTCATGGTCGGTTTGTTAGGTCGGATGAGGATATTTATTTATAACAATTGTTGTAATGTGATGGGCAGCGTGATTTCTGAGTCTCAAACTGCTTTTGTTCAGGGTCGGCAAATCCTCGACGGAATTCTTATTGCAAACGAGGTGGTGGATGAGGCACGTAGGGCTAAGAAGGAGTTGCTGCTCTTTAAGGTTGATTTTGAGAAGGCTTATGATTCTGTAGACTGGGGTTACCTTGATGCTGTTATGGGGAGGATGGTTTCCCAACCCTATGGAGGAAGTGGATTAAGGAATGTGTGTGCACGGCTACAGCTTCGGTTTTAGTCAATGGTAGTCCGACTGATGAGTTTCCTCTTGAGAGAGGCTTAAGACAAGGGGATCCGTTATCCCCTTTTCTCTTCCTGTTGGCTGCTGAGGGTCTACATGTCTTGATGGAGGCCATGGTGGAGCGTAATCTGTTTACGGGGTACAATGTTGGAGATATAACTCCGGTGTCGGTGTCACACCTTCAGTTCGCTGATGATACGCTGTTGCTGGGGTCCAAAAGTTGGGCAAATGTTCGTGCATTGCGGGCCGGCCTTGTGCTGTTTGAGTCTATGTCGGGTTTGCGGGTTAACTTTAACAAAAGCATGCTGGTTGGGGTTAATATTCCTGATTCTTGGCTTGGTGAGGCAGCGTCAGCTTTGTGTTGTAAAGTGGGAAAAATCCCTTTCCTTTATCTGGGCCTACCTATCGGGGGTGATCCGAGGCGTTTGGGTTTTTGGGAACCGGTCGTGAATCGTTTAAAGAATCGTTTATCAGGATGGAGGAGTCGTTTTCTTTCCTTTGGTGGTCGCTTGGTTCTGCTAAAATCTGTGTTGACCTCTCTGCCTGTCTATTCTCTTTCCTTCTTCAAAGCTCCCTCAGGTACTATCTCTGCTATTGAATCTATTTTGATTAATTTTTTTTGGGGGGGGTGTGAGGATCTTAGGAAAACTTCGTGGATTAACTGGAAAACTATTTGTTTGCGTAAGGAGTATGAGGGTTTGGGGGTTAGGCAGTTGAAGGAATTTAATTTGGCCCTGTTAGGGAAGTGGTGCTGGAGGATGTTAGTGGATAGAGAGGGTTTATGGTTTCGAGTGCTGGCTGGTCGTTACGGGGTGGAGAGAGGCAGGTTGTGTGTGGGAGGGACGAGAGGGTCTACGTGGTGGAGGGAGTTGGCGAGTTTACGAGATGGTGGTGGTGAAGGAAAATTGCATTTAAAACAGAGTAAAACGCAGCGGAAATTTAAGATTTTCCTTCGGTGGATCCTTGCGAATGGACATGATCAGGGTTTCGATTATTACCTTTGAAGAACAATTCCTCGATTCTGAATTGATCACAAGAACCGCACGATCGCAGCACCTCTAGCCGGTCCACACGAACAGTTTCCGTTCACCTCTTAGTGCTAGCTTCAAGACGACGGTAGAGGGAGATTTAGTGCAGTTAGGGTTTTAGAGAATTTTAGGGTTACTCTAAAATTCAGATTATGTGTGTCACTCTTGACTGAATTACATAAGGCTCTATTTATAGAGCTTATTATGTTGTCTTCAGGCCAAAGTGGTTATTGGACTTCATAAGCCCAATAACCTACTGTAACTAATCGCACCCCACTAATAAGTCATACTTATTTCTCCCGTCATTAACTGTCCTTATGTGTGTGACCCTGTAGGTTCCTATGACGTTGGCAATAATATTAATCTCAATATTATAAACAGTGAGCGGTATCTAGCAACACATCACTGCTACCCAAGTCACAAGAATGTCACGTGATCTGACAAACCTTTCCGTGATAAAACTCGTGTGTATAATTACCCTTTTACCCTTATGTCTATATTGAACACAAGGCATAGTACGTCACCCTTGTTAAGTTCAATATTGGGCCCATAGACATATCTCCCGTTATGTAGGAGGGGTAAATTCCATCTAGGTCACTCATGTCCCTCAGCATGATTCGTGGAATACCCATCAACCAACCTTATAGTCATCCTGTTACGGATAACTTTGAATGGCGACAAAGTACTACACTCCTACACCTAGGGAACATAGTGGTTTCAGGTCGAAGGGTGGAATACACCACTTATCACTATGAGAATATCTTATGACATTTCATAACATACTATGTAGTATTCTCATGGTGGGTCAATCCGATATAAATATTACTCTTAATATTTATATCTATGTGAAGACTTGATAACTCTTTATCTATGATCCGTGAGATGTGATCATCAGTCTACCAACATAATAGTCTCTACGTTTTGATGTTATCCCAATTCACATTAAAGCTCGACTACGGATGTTTTAAGAATAGTGTTCTCATGTGTAATGGATTCTCACGATTAAGTCACACTTAACGTTCCATTCAATGAACTTACTATTCTAGGGACTCTATTATTATTTAACACATAAACATAATAAGGAAAAGCCTTTATTTAATAAGTAAATTATCCAATACAAGTATCATGCAATTATAAATAATTGGCCTCTAGGGCTTACACCAACAGGTGGTGCGTTAGACGGAGGCTGGTTTGGAGGACATATTTCAAGAAAGGTGGGAGATGGGTCTGACACTTTTTTTTGGACTGACCCTTGGGTGGATGGGACCACGTTGAGGGAGAGGTTTGGGCGGTTGTTTGACCTGGCAGAAAACAAATCGGCTTCTGTGGCTGAGATGTTTATGCGGGGGTGGGGGGTTGGAGGGGAGACGTGGGTATGGCGGCGTCAGTTGAGGGCGTGGGAGGAGGAGCTGGTGAGGGAGTGTCAGTCGTTGCTTATGACCATTTCCTTGCAGGATTATGTTTCAGATAGGTGGCAGTGGCAGCCTGACCCGGACGATGGTTATACAGTGCGTGGTGCATATCAGCTGTTGACAGCACAGGATGCAGTTACTTTGGATACAGCGGCAGGGCTTATTTGGCACCCTCAGGTTCCTTTGAAGGTTTCTATCTTTGCATGGCGACTCTTACGAGACAGGTTACCTACCAAAGCAAACCTGGTTACTCGAGCGATTTTATCTCCGGCGGATCATCTATGTGTTTCTGGTTGTGGGGAGGTTGAGTCAGCTCAGCACTTGTTCCTCTCATGCAGTACTTTTGGCGCTCTTTGGTCTCTTGTCAGCTCTTGGATTGGCTCGTCTTTGGTGACTGCTCAGACGCTTTCAGATCATTTCGTTCAGTTTACTGGTTCAGCTGGTGGTCTTCGAGCACGACATTCTTTTATGCAACTCATCTGGCTTGCTTGTGTGTGGGTTGTGTGGACCGAAAGAAACCATCGATTGTTTAGAGGCTCGGCGAATTCTTTACTTCATATGTTGGACAAGATCAAGACTTTTTCATTCAGGTGGTTGAAAGCAACGAGTAGTACTTTAGCTTTAAACTGTCATAGTTGGTGGTCTAGTCCTATGCTTTGTTTGGGCCTTGTATAGTTTCTTTCGGTTTTACTTTTGATTTTGGTTGTAACTTACTTTAGTCTCTCTTGGTACGTCTTGTGCTGAGAAGACTTTTTGGTATATATATATATATATCTCATTTTGGTCTTTTCAAAAAAAAAAACAATTGTTGTACATCACTTCATTGTTAGTAGTACTTAGTACAAACATTAAATATTTTTTATAATATTTTTTATAAGAGACAATTGACTTTTTATATTCATTCATTAATAGATATATTTGTGCTATATTATAAACAAAATACACCAATTATTTAACGCGTATTTATTATGCTCCATAAAAGTAAATTATCTCTTATAAAAAAATTGAATAGAGTAATTCATTTTTCATCCCATAATTACAACAACATCAAGAGTAAGATCTCACTAGGGACGGATCTGGCGGGGAGCACGCAGTGGCCAAGGCCCCCCCTTCCCCTCCATCTCTTATATATAAATATACATATATTATACTCCTATATTATATATTATATGCTTCACTTCAACTCTAATAGTATATATACTTAGTATTAGTATATTTTATAATTTATGTTCCTATAAATATATCTCAGTTAATAGGAATATTGCATGTAATATTAACTGATGTTCAAAGGTTTAATTTCGGACTCATGCGTATGAAAAAAATTCAGTTGAGAAAGAATAACTTCGTACTTATAATATGATACCAAAAGAAAATTATATGGACAATATAAACAAATATAATCTCTATAAATAAAATAGATTAGTTACTTTTCGGCTCCCGATATGAATTGTTTCTGAATTCGTCCGTGAATCTCACATAAACAATTTTCATCCATGTTCAATAAACAATTTTCCACCTTGACTACTATTTTGTCTTCATTCAAAAACATATCTATACAATTGTATCATGTCTTTAAATTTTAAATTGTTTTAAAAAAAAATATCTTTAAATTTAAAAATGAAAAATACAATTAGTCAAAAAAAAAATGAAAAATACAAATACAACAAATGAATCGGACAAAACACAACAATCGCGCGGAAGGTGCAACCCGTGCGCCACCAATGGTATCCTACTGGTTAATGAATGATAGAAGAAGAAAATTAGATAGAATAAACAAATTAGGGATGGCTAGAGAATAAAAAAATTAAAATTAGCGCCGGCTAGATGGCCCTTCTCATGATGCATATTATCGTTTTATTAATTTATTATTATCCCAGATCATCATAATTCAATAATTCTACTAAAACTAATAATTTTTTTTGTTTACAATAAGTTGGGAATCGAACTCATGACCTATAACATACTACTCAAATCTCTCGCCAGTAAACCAAACCTAGTGGCTTACTAAAACTAGTAATTCTACTAAAACTAACTACCAACAATATCGCTACTAAAAATTTAAAATTCAACTGTGATAATAAAATGCAATAAAAATTTATTCCACCAAAAATCAACCTCGAATTAAAAAAAATAGATAGATATTTATTTTTGCTTTAACCACCAATTTAATCAGGTTTCGAGTCAGTTCTGGAATTAAGTAATTTTAGCTTCCTCTCAATCACAATTGCGGGGATCGATATTTAGGATATTTCGGATAATAATGTTATGGATATATAGTTGACTTGCTAAAATGGATTTAGCAGCCTCCATGTGGTTGAGTCCATGTGCTCACCATTTCTCTCGACAAAGGTTGCTGGATTCTCTCCGAGTCCTACAATTTTTTAGTGAAGTCCAATATTAATCATCACATAAATTATAGAACTTAGTAGTGTTTAATACACAAACGAGTCAATGGTGAATTATTAGTAAATTTTTTTAAAAATATTACATTTATTTTTTTTTATAAAAAAAGTGTTAGAAATAAACTTCAAGAGCTAGAGAATAGAGATAGAGAAGCTTTGTATTAGTCTCTTCTTGTGTGTCTTTACATTAAAACAAGAGTCATATTTATAGGACATAAATAAGGAAGTGAAAGAACAAATGTATTTAAGGTTCACTCATTAGTGGGAGTTAAAGGAAATAGAAGAGTTATTATTAATTATTCATAACACTCCCCCTTTGATATCCATTGAGGATGTGCCACATTAAAACCTTACTAGAAAAAAAAAAACTAGTGGGAATAAATTCTAGTGAAAGAAAAATAGTACAACATCCTTTTACATAATATATTTATTTCTCCTCCTCAACCATATGACTGTCTCTAAGACGACAACGACCAATCTTTTGTATCAGTTGTTCAAAAATTCTACTTGGGAGTGACCGTGTGAAAAGGTCTGCCAAATTTTCTAATGAACAAATTTGTTGAATGTTTATATCACCAATCTTCACAGATAAACCATAATTATTTCGTATGGGATGAATTTGGGACGTCAACCAAACACATTCTTGATTCGCCTCATGTAATTTGTAACAGCCCAGAGCCTCATCTTAGGCGGTCCCGGCCAGTAGCGGATCAAGGGGTGGGCTGAGGTGGGCCACGGCCCACCCCCACCCCAAAAAAATAATTTTTTTATATGTAGAGTATTAATTTAAATGTATTATTAATGATTTTAAATCACTCGGTATACATATTTGTACAAATATTAATGTAAATATTAATTTAAAGTTTATTATTGATGATTATAAGTAACTCGGTACACATATTAGTTCAAGTATTAATGTAAATATTAGTTCATAATTAATTGAATTTATAGTATAGATTAAATTAACAACTGAACTAGCGTATATATAAATATGAAATGACAAAAAAATATGTTTAATTAATATTTAAGTTTTTAAGTCCCATATTTTCACATTTGTTGCAATTTTAGTCATATCTCAATGTTTTTTTTTCTTTTTTTCTATAAAAATAGCGAATTTTAATGCGAAAAAAAAAAGTAAATTTTGGTCTCAAATTTGATATTTCATCATTAGATTCAATGTCAGGGACAATAAATCACCTTTATGGGCAAAAATCACTATTTTTAGAGTAAAAATATAGATTGTTGGTGCCAAAATTGTAACATATGAAAATAGAGGACCAAAAAATTCAATTTAAAAATAGATTGACTATTTTACGTCCACCCACAATTTTTTTTCTGGTTCCGCCACGGGTCCCAGCACTGCCACCTCACGATCTTCTCCACCCCCCTCTTTAGTAGAATTTTGCCTTCTGTGGGAATCAAACCATGTACCCTGGAGTTCAAGTACATGTTCAATTTATTCCCACTACCAATTGGGCTAGTATAGATAAGGAAAGTCAACGTCAATATCACTTTATCATCTGAACATCTAGGTGAAGACCACAAGACATCCTCTAAGCTGCATAAATGAAGTCAAAGTCAAAATTCTACTCAAACATCTTAACATTTGTTGAAGACCTTACTCTCTAGACTAGGGATGAGCAAAATATTTTGAACCGACCGAAACCCAGCTCAACTGATAGCATAAACAAAGACGCGGATGGGTCTTTTCAGTTCTCAAACCTGCAGGTGAAAGATCACAATTTTCTTCGGTTTGGCATAGACAGTTGCGGGTCACAAAATTTTAATCTAGCGATAACCACAACCGACTGAGAAACTATGCTTTTTACTGACTATTCACATGTTTTCCACTAACTCTATTAGAGAGGGGGTGTTTTTGGATCGTTTTTTTATCCGAAATCACCTCGTTTTATTGTTTCTTCTTGTCACCTATTTAAATAAGTGTTATTCACGTATATTTAAGTTATTATTTTCTGTTTTTTGTCACCAAGCGTTGTTTGGTTTGTTCGTCGTCTTGTGCGATGTTTATTGGTTGTCTCATCTTTGTGCGGTGTTTTGTTTGGTCTGAGTCGCAGATCAGCTTTGACTCATTATAGGTTCAAACAATGATATACAAATTCAGAGGCATAGATACAATAGTTCAAGTAAGTGGCTTATGGCGGTTTTCACTAAAATAATCTCAACCTCGCAAATTTCTTGTCAGTATGTGCCAAAATTGGTCATCTCAGAGACCATATATAATTGATATTTCGTGCGAACACATGCAATTGGGCCACAAACTCTCACTTGTAGTTTTGTTCGGGTGAGAGATTTTGGGCCAAAAACCGCCCAATGCTCACCCCTATTCAAACAGAATTTTCCAAGCAACGGTTATAAATTTCCAGCTCAAACCATTCACTATAAGCATCAGAATTGTATGAAGCACCAAGTGCACATTAGAGTGTCATCGTGAATAGTCAACAAGTGAGTATCACGTTAATAAATGTGCAATGGAACGCACCAAAATGTTTATGAATGAGCTTGTTAGGATGTTTTGCATAAACAAAATCACTTTAAAATATTAGAGGTCGTTGAATGCAAAATCTATCATAAGCCTTCAACGTCTAGATATAGAAAAAGACTATGTTCTTAAATCCTTCAAGGAATTTAAAAAACCAACATATATATGATCAAATCTAATTATCTTGAAGGCAATTTTTCTAGTGTGCATTTTAACTTGAACTTTAAAACACATTGATATAGTTGATATAGATTATAATTATAAATCTTCTCTTTGAGAGTTGATTAGATCATATTGTACATCAATCAAATTATCTTGAGTACACTTAAATTGATATAGTTGATATAGATTATAATTATAAATCTTCTCTTTGAGAGTTAGAGTCCTAGCATCATAATTTGTATCACACTAATACAAACTCAAACCTTCTATAATCCAGCAAGTAGTGCAACAACTTGTCTTAGACGAAAAAGTTCTCTCTTGTAAGGCAAAAAATCCTAAGGAGATCGCTGGGTGAAAAGTCTTTTATCCTAAAAATTGTAATAAGGTGATTATAATTATTCAAGTCCTTCTAAAATAGACTAAATTTGTTTATCCTTCTAAAATTCCCTTCTTACTAAGTACATTCTCTATTTTACTTTGCTTAAAATCTTTATGGTTTTAACTTCTGTAATGTTTGTGTTAAGTTGGTATTAAAAGTTTTGATGATTAAATTAATTTATTTCTGGTTTATAATGAGCTGAGGATCAAACTCAGTACCTATAACATACTACTCAAATTCATCTCCACTAGACCAAACCTAGTGGGTTGATTAAATTAATTTTAATAAATACAATTTAAAATAGTAAATAGAATTCAAACCCTCATATTTTGACATTATTTTGTTAAGGATATACATGTGTATTCATAGTACCCATAGTTTGACATAATGATATTCATATCCACTCTCTTATATTAATATAATACTCGCGTCAACTCCATATCCATGTAGATATTGATAATGCTCAAATTTTAAAATACTCGTAGATATTTACATACATTCATGAAAATTCATTTTTGAAAGAAAAAAAAAACCTTTGTAGTCACATAAAATTTATTCCACTAAATTTATTTCCTTTTGAACAAAACACTATAATATCCATCTTTCAACCTGCTCCTTACATAGTCCAAGTATATTCGAGACTTACTTCATCGCGCAAACATGGCTGAAGCAAAGGGCATTACCACTCCTATGGTAAGTAGTCTCAAACTCTCCAAGTTTGGTACTGATACTCTACCCGATGCCACCGAATATCGTTCCATTGTGGGAGCTCTGCAGTATGTTATCCTCATCAAAACTGAGATTGTATTTTACGTTAATAAGGTATGTCAATTTCTGGCCACCCCGCTTCTGTCTCATTGGCAAGCTGTCAAACGCATTTTGCGTTATCTACTGAGTACTTGTCTTCAAGGCCTGCTACTGCAACCTTCAAAAGCAGTTTCCAAATTTTCTATTTGTGCATATAATGACTCAGATTGGGCTAGTGACTTGGGTGACCGACGGTCTACCTCTGGGTCTTGTATTTTCTTTAGTCCTAACTTGGTCTCTTGGAGTGCTAAAAAGCAACCTTTGGTAGCCAGATCCATTGATGAGGCTGAGTATCGTGGATTGGCTCACACCACCTCTGACATTTTTTGGATTCAATCTCTCCTTGTCGAGCTCAAGATACCTGTCACACTCCTGTGCTCTTATGTGACAATGTCAATGCAGTTATGATTGCTCACAATTCGGTTCTACATGCGCGCACCAAGCATCTGGAGCTTGATATTCATTTTATCCGAGAGAAAGTTCTTGTTAAAGCCCTCACCATCCATCATGTCCCTGGCATGGATCAAATTGCTGATGCACTTACCAAGCCTCTCCCTACTGCAAGGTTTCTTACTCTTAGAGACAAACTTATAGTGTTTTCCTCCAAACCACCCTAAGTTTGAGCGGGAGTAATAGAGTAATAGAGTAGACTTGGTCAATGCCAAGCTGGCAAGATGTGCCGCGCTGACAGAAATAGTTAGAGCCAGCTAAGTTGGTGCAGTTACATGGTTGTAACTGATTGGTTGAAGTTTGTTAGGATATTCAATATATAAATACTATCTGGTTGTGTAAAAGTTCATTTGAGAAAAAATATTGAAAATCAATAAAGTATTGAAAAGTTGCATAGCAACAAATTCACAATGTGCAATTCACCAGTTCTTAGTTTCATTAAATTCAAACCCTCATATTTGACATTATTTTGTTAAGGATATCCATGTGAATTTATAGTGACCCATAGTTTGATATAATGATATTCATATCCACTCTCTTATATTAATATAATATGATACTCGCGTCAACTTCATATCCACGTAGATATTGATAATGCTCAAATTTTGAAATACTCATAGATATTTACATACATTCATGAAAATTCATTTTTGAAAGGAAAAGAAAACCTTTGTAATCACCTAAAAAAAACATGTACTGTAATTATGGTTTAATTTACCACAATTAACATAAAATCTATTAAGTACATCTAATGGTTTTTGAAAACATATCTCTGAAATCATTCCACAGCAAAATGATTTTGGAGTACATATCTCTGAAACCATTCCATAGCAAAATGGTTTTGGAGTACAAATCTCTGAAACCATTCCACAGCAAAATGATTTTGGCATGATTTTAGTTTAAAACTAACTACTAAAACATTTAACCATACATAATACTCTGAAAATTATCCCTAATCAATAAACTTAAATTTAATTAATCAAAATTTTTTATAAAAAAAATCTAAGGGGCACGCTAAACAATTTGGGAAGCGCGCTAAGCATATGGGGGGCATGCTAAGCAATCTGGAGGGCACGCTAAACAATCTGGGTATTTATGCATAGTGCATTATGCACCATAACCTTGGCCACATGTACTCCCTCCGTGATAATATATAAGCAAAAATTAACTTTTTAGGTTTATTGCATATTTAATGCATCTATTCTACAATATAGATCAGATACATTAAATATGCAATGAACCTAAAAAGATAATTTTTGCTTATATATTGTCACGGAGGGAGTACAATTTTAAATGAAATATCTATTTAATTACTTCCATGCCAAATTTTATAGTTCAAATTCAAGAATTGCTCAATAACCCTATGTAAACGTTATTCACTCATTGTAAGTCTCTTCGAACAAAGAATTTAAGAATTGAATTACTTTTGCACGGCTACATATTAAAATACTCTAATGGATTCATTACAACTTGAACAATAATTGGTTAAAAATCCAAACGTCCATAAGTTTAAACAAGAGGAATGAAAATGCAGGTCCTCCACCACTTTATTAATTTCTTAAGTATTTTCTTTTTAGTATTTTCTTAAAAAAAACTAATTTACATAATAGGACCAATAAAAAATATAATTTTCAAAAATTTTGCAAAGTTGCTAAACACAACTTGATAGGATACATATCATTTCATGAGGCACATTCGTGAACTGCAGAAAAGGACCAACTATCATCTTTCTGCATATGCAATTTTGAAGTACAGAAACAGTAACTCAAATATGAGCTTTGAAATATAAAGGATGGCATCGGCATAGTTTGAATTTCTACAGATGTTTTTCAAACATAAACAGCTGAATGCAAAACAGGGAATATTCAATTCATAAATAAGGCAACAAAATAAAGGATTAGAAATAAAAGTTTTCAGACGGTCCATATAACAAGACAAATATTCAAGAAATTCAAGATTGGTTCAAGAAACTTCAAATTATAATTAACAAAACTTGCAAATGCTCTTTCAACTAGCCTAAGTAACCTAAACAATTGCCTGTGACTTATTGAGGATCACACCCTCATATTTCACCTGGAACCATTTCATTGCATCCTCCTTTGTAACACGATGTTGGATCCCAACACGAGCCTTGCACCTACGACGACGTCCCACTCTGTAACCAGGGCGCTCGAGAACAACAAAGAAGTCCATCCCATAAATACCGGTTGAAGGATCATACCTGAGAAAGAAACATTGTTTAATAAAGATATTTAAATAATATAAAAACTTGATGACCATACAATATCATTTGAAGATGGATTTATCAGTGAATTATAATTGCAAAACATTATATGCAAATAGAAAGCAACAGATGTAATTCAACTGATGTAGACAGAGAAAAGAATCGAAGGAAATCATAGCTAAAATTTCAAAAGTGCTTATTGCTTACAAAGACATTGAAAAATCAAATGAAGTCATAACTTCAAAACAAACATGCATTGTGATCAACTACAGACTCTACTAAAAAATCCAACCCAAGAGCATTGCCATTTTTCATTTTGTAGAATAGAATAATTACTAGAAAAATGATAATAGTTAAAGCAAAAATTTAAACAAACTTAATCATAACAGCTTCACATGCCATATAACTACTTTAAAACGAGCACTTCAGCAGTACTTCAGCTAAAGATACAAGAGATTTTATGTACCAAAAAAAGATACAAGAGATTTTGAGCTTACTTGATTCCCAAATCAATATGCTCCTGAATACCAAATCCAAAGCACCCAGTATCACTAAAGTTTCTTCTCAGCAATTCATATTCCTTCACCTTCAAACCACTTTCCAAAAGCTGCATTGCCTTGTCACCTCTAACAGTGACATAGCATGCAATCTTCTCATTTCTTCTGATACCAAAAGAACGGACAGTGTATCTTGCTGTCAATAAAAATAACAAAGCAAGAAACAATCAGAAAACAGACTCAGTATCCAATAATGTGAAATTTTTATTCGAATTAAGATATGAAGATATTGGTAATCACAACTAGACAGCTCAAAATCAGATTATTGTATCTCGAAAACAATTTGACCTATATATAATATATAGATTACAAGATGCAACAATTTCACCAGATAATTGTGTCTTGAAAACAACCAAAAGGTTTCAAGGGTCTTCTTCCAGTATTTTTGTTTAGGCTCCAAGCGGCAGTCAGGTAGTCATTGAACCGACCCCTGCTGGTGACTCAATTATAATAGAGCCATTAAACTTAAGACTTAAGAATATTGATTTTCATTCCTTCTTACTCAATTATGCAGTAATATCTATCAATATCGCATCATTAACATCAATGTAATGAAAAACAATGCAGCAAAATTTATAAAGATATGAAAACATCTTTAAGATTGAAAATCGCAACTAGACAGCTCGAAATCAGATAATTGTGTCTTGAAAACATTTTGACCTACAATATATATATACTATATGGATTACAAGATGCAACAATTTCACCAGATAATTGTGTCTTGAAAACAACCAAAAGGTTCCAAGGGTCTTCTTCCGGTATTTTCGTTTAGGCTCCAAGCGGCAGTCAGGCAGTCATTGAACTGACTCCTGCTGGTGACTCAATTATTATAGAGCCCATAAATTTTATTCTCATTAAAAACAACATAATTGGATCAAACTCATGAACTTATGAACAGACATATAAATGATTCAATCACTTTTAAACTTAAGAATATTGATTTTCATTCCTTGTTACTCAATTATACAGCAATATCTATCGATAAAGCATCATTAACATCAATGTAATGAAAAGCAATGCAGCAAAATTTATACAGACAGTCACACAAATAAATCAAAAACAAGCCAAGCAAGTCACTGTTATTATGAATGAATCCAAAATAAACAAATTAAAACATTAATCCAATTCAAAACATTTATTTATTTATTCAATATTGAAAATCAAATTAAAGAGAATTAAAATAAAAACAACCTTTAGAAAACACTGGAGTTTGACCACTTAATTGTTCCAACACCTGTTAGATAGAAAAATGAACATGTTAGAACAATAAGATTCAAAACAAAAAAAAGTCAAAAAAAAATTTGAGTAAAAAAAATAAAAAAAATAAAAAACCTTTGCGGCTCTGGTGAGACGATCGCCACTTTCACCAACGGAGATATTGAGAACGAGTTTCTGAACCTTGATTTCCCTCATGGGGTTCGAGAGTTTCTTCTCGGAAGCCTGTTACAAATTGCATTTCGAATCAGAACAGAATAATAATAATAATAATAATAATAATAATAATAATAATAATAAGAATAACAGATTGAGATTCAGAGAGGAAGAAGAGTTATTGGAAAATGATAAGAGAGAAAGGGTAGAAAGAAGTACCATTTGGGATTGGAAACGGAAGAGAGATTGAGTTGTGATGTGGTGCGGCAGTGAGGAAAGGAGACATAAAGAGAATTAATACGACTGGGTGGAGAAGCATACTAGGGTTTTGATGGATGTGTATGGACTATAATACCCCTCTTTCGTTAATTTCATTTTTTATGACAAAAAAATTACTTTTTTCTAACTAACCCATAACTAGCATTGTCGACCCATGTACCCCAAGCCCAAACTATCAGATTTTAAGTTTGTTATGAGATAATGGGCCTGTTTGTTTGAGAATAAAATTTAAAGCTATTTTCCGTTTGTTTACGATCATAAAAATTTATTTTTTTAAGATGGTGAGAAATGATGAGTGATAAAAAAATAGATTTTGATAAAAGCTATTGAAAATAAATTCTCACTTTGACCAAACTAAAATCATTTTTGAAAAAATCTGAAACAAACATAAGTAAGATAAAAAAAATGGATTTTTTAAATAAAAAAAAATAGATTTTTTTGGTGAAAAATCTGAAACAAACAGGGCCAATAATGGTAGAAAGTTACTTCTGGCGCCCCCGACAGTCATGATCACCCCCTGAAAACCTCATTTTACCCCTCTCGCTACTTAGAAAGCGAGTGTGTAAATAGAAAAATGGGGGGAAAGAGTTCGCTTTCTAGAATGCAAACGACAGCTGAGTTCGCTTCCTAGAATGCAAACCGCAGTCAGTTCGCTTTCTAGAATACGAACTGCAGCTAAGTTCACTTTCTAGAATGTGAACTCCTTTTTTCATGATTTTTTTCATTTTGGGGGTGGATTTGAGTTAAAAATATTGACACTCGCTACTTAGAGTGCGAAAAAGTGCTCACATCCAAGAAAGCGAGAGGGTTAGTTTGGTAATTTCAGAGGGTGACCGAGTATATTCAGAGGGTGGGAAAAGTTGGAATCATAATGGTGAGAATATAGTTTTTCTAACTAACTCATAACTAACCCATGTACCCCTCTTTCTTCTTCGTTGCTTCTATATTCTGAAGGACGTTCTAGGTGTTCCATCCCACTATCCTAATGCGGTAACGTTACAAAAATGTTGGTATAGATGTGGGTCCATCTAATAGCTAGGGCGTCCTTCCCATTTATCGATATTTGATATTTTGCTCAAAACAATGCATGTCTGGTTTCCCTTGACTAATTTTGAAATTGAAGTTATAAAACATTTTTGGATTGCTCCCTCTCATCTGCATCCTCTGTCTTGGGCTCAAGTGAAGACAGTATTGGTGTGAATCGGCAGGAGGTCCTCCCATTATTCGTTTATTTTTTCACATTTTTAGCGTTTTAAGTGAAACGTCGATGTCAAAAATCATGAATCTTTCATCTCATTCAAACAAGTGTACCAGGATTCACTTAAGTGGGATCGCATTGATTATTTTTTTGTCATTCCCTAGAGTGTGGTGTGGGTCACAACCAGTTGTGTGTTTTGAGGGCGAGTGACGATACTGGACTCCAGATTGTTTTGCTTGCTACTACGTTAGAGGAGGAGGAAGATGACGAAAATGAGGTTGCGGTTCCCGAAGTCGTCGTTGTTGATCCTGAGGGTGAGCCTGAAATTGTCATTCATATAAAAAAGATCATTTTGTTGATTTGGAATAAAGTAGTGGTAACAACTCTGGGCCACGAGTAATTCTGAAGGGGAAATGCATGACGATGACCATGAACCTGAGTTTGAACCAGAGCCTGAAACCGGTTGCCAACATCGCTTTCATGAAATGGTGGTCTTTCTGTCACTTTCAAGAAGTCAAGTTGGTATCGTTTGAAGGATAAGGAACCGACATCTCAACTAAGCTAGCACCTCATCCAGATCCAACAAAGTAAGCATCACTAAAATGTTATTAAAAAAGAAACAAGATACATCTTGGGTGGACTAAGCCAAAATACAAGGTAAAAGTAAACAACTGCCACAATAAAAGGTCTTACTTGTAAATCATATTAAGAAAAAAAAAGTGTAGCGTGATTATAAATATTAACAAAATTTGTACTCCCTTCGTCCTAATTTGATTGACACAATTGACTATTTCTCGCATGTCGATGTATAACTGTGACGATTAATATTTTTAATTGTATAATAGTAAAAATTATAAAAATTTGATATTTTAAAAATATTCATCGAGATGAATCAATCAACATCTTATATGTTAATATTTATTTTTGTTTATTAGTAGAAAAATAAGGGGAAAACAACATGTGTGAGTAGTGCACAATAGTCAAATGTATCAATCAAATTGGGACAGATGGAGTAATTAGGTATGTAAACTCACTCTATTACATGGCGAATAATTAAAAACTTACCTTAAAATGAATAATAAATGTCTTTGGTCCAAGATTTGTTAACACATTGCCCTTGTCACATGTTTTATTTTATTTTTGATATCAACTCTCTAGTTTCCGGGGTAAGGAGAAATTGACAATCCAGTATTTGGTTGTAAGGTAAGTATACTTTTGAATTCTATTTAAGTTCTGTTTGCTTTATAATTATATTTATATCTAACTATATTTTACATGATTATACTTTATGGTCTTAGGTTTGTTTAATTTACATTATTTCTTAGTGTTTGCTAGTTATGTTCTCAAATTAATTCACAATGTTGACCTTTCTATAATATTTCCATTGTTGGTTTGTGATCCTCAAGTGTCGTCAGCGCGAAGATATCTTCAGTTTCAAAATATAGAACCCTTCTTCTATCGGTATTGGTAATATTGTGTCTAAAATTTATTTCTTGGTTACAAGTTGCTTTATATATATCTTAAATCACCAATGTAGAAATAAGCTTTTTATTTGAAACTACGGGTTAGACATAGGAGAATGAAAAACACGAAATAAATCTTTAGAAGTTCCGTCGTTCTAAACATCAACCACAATGAATTTCTAATTTGTTGTAGAGATTTTGCAAGCATATTAGAATTAGGTTTTAAAATATAATATTTATGTGTCCATTTTTGTACTTTATAAGAAAGCTATTCTAATTTGTATTGACTTTGTGTCATTGATTCTTAGTGATATTACCCAACAGATAACCATCCTAATGTTTTCTATGTTCATGAATGAAATGCGCCTCACCATAATTTTCTGATATTTTTTAAAAATGTTATAGGCAACAACAACGATTTTTTAGTGTTATCTATAGAGTAGCATACCATAATGCGTTGGTTTTGAAAAAAAATCCTCAAAATCATGCCTTAGAGTACGATTTTTAAAAGACGTTGCCTTTTAAGAGGTAAAACCGTTATGTAAGGACTAGACAACGCCTTAGTCCACCATGACCGTTCTCGTAGGAAAAGAGAACTTTTTTTTTACAGTACGCAATGATTTTTTGGAGTTGCCGTAGGACGGAAATGTTGAAGTGGTAATGACAAACCCAAAACTGTTCTCACCAGAAATTAAATTCGGGTTGTTCCAAACAATTCATTCTAGGAGAAGTTCGTTAACCACTTGAATATAATATCTTGAATATAATATCTTGGTTGTCTTATGTTCTTTCTTATCACAATATGTGTATGTGCCTTTATTTTAGTTTGGGTTAAATTTTAGTTTGTAAGAACTAGAAACAAAATTTAAGATTTTTTTTTTTTCAAGTAGTTTAATGGTTAAAAAATTCAATCTTTATAAAATTAAAGATAGTTATATGGGAAAAAATATATTTAACCCTTTTTTTTTGTATTCAACGGGGCCTAAGCCCAATATTTAACCCTTTTAGTTTTAATGTTATTTATTTTTTGTCAAATAACACAGTGACTAAAAATTCTCACCCTTACCCGAATTAGATTAACCTGGTGGTGAAAAAAAAAATCTCACCTTTAAGATGAATATGTAAGATGATCGGGATTCGAAATCCAACTCTATATATATATATATATATATATATATATATATATATATATATATATATATATATATATATATATATATATATATATATATATATATGTATATATATGTAATGTGAATGTCACTAAGCTAAACTAACGAGATGTTTTTAATGTGATTTTATTCATTGGCTCGGGTGGATACTCATGAAGTAAAATATATGCTTATCATTTAGTTGTTCCAAATGTCAGCCCTCAAATGATGCATATTATTGCCTTTGTAGTTATATATCTTTGTGTCTACACTACTAGAATAAGTCATGCAGGTTTGGCTAAAATTGTTACTCGTCCTGTAATAACCGACCAATCTATAATAGTATGTAAAACTAGTTACTGTATTTTTATAGTTATATTTTCTAATTAATCTTATCTTCATCGTGCACACAAATTTATATCTTTAATTTTACAAATTTTGTTAATTTGCTTGATTAGTAAAAAGGATATTATATTTTAAAAAAAGGAGGTAGTCATTAATATTACATTTTTCCAGCTGATTTTTTCAAGGACTTGGTTCCCAGTTAATATATTCATAGATAATTTTTTTTACTAATAATATCTTCATAGATAATTGTTTCCTGTGAATTTTGAAATCCTTAAAAACTTTTCTATGATAATTTCTATCAAAAATGAAAATAAATTTGCAGTAAATTTTTCTGCAAATATATTATTAATTAATTAATTATTGAGATATATGGGTAAATTTTTAATCAAATCCAAACCTGGTCAATTAAAATATTAGTTCAGGTCTTGACCAAAAAAAATAAATCAATTCATGTCAGATCATTTAGTCATTAGGCAAAGTAGGCATAAACCAATTTTACAAACCACTCTATTATATGACTTTTATTGGTTAATACTACTTCTTAAAGTGTCTCTAATACTTTGACGGTTCTAAGAATTTTGAATAGTGACCCTCCACCACCACCCCCCCACACATAATACTACAGGGGAGAAAGCTCTTTTAACGGTTGAAGTTGTTATGGGTAAAAGATAATTCTACAAACAAATATAGCAATGGGTTAAGTAAAAATAAAAATAACGGGTACACAATATTCTTTCTAAATTCACTTAATAAGTTCAATAGTAATAAGCATGAGTAGTATTTTAAGAGTTTCACATAGGATGTAAAATGACCCGCACCTAATAACAAACTGATTTTATAGGAATAAACTAAGCTCCATATAGTTCTAACCGATACAATTGAAGGAGAATGTTAATTCAGTAAATTATATTTTATCTTCCATGAAATAGTAAACAAACTTTGATTGCCGGACTTGTGAAAGTAAATAATAATTTGATTGCCGGAAGTTCCAATCCAAACTTCAAAGTACAAGTTGATCATATATAATGTATAAATATATTGAGCTCCTCATGAAACAAACTCACTTGTATTAACAATTCATAGTTGTCAATCAAATCTTTTTCCTACATTACATGTTTGATATTTCTCTCTCTTTTTTTGCTCAATTCAAATATCAAAAAAATGGATTTCATACTAAGTTCCACACTTTCCTACCTATATTTCACATTATCTCTATTTCTCCTTTTCAAATTTCTCAACCCAACCAAAAAAATAAATCAAAAAAGTCATTCCAAACTTCCACCAGGTCCTTCACCACTTCCCATAATAGGGAACCTTTTAAACCTAGGCAATAAACCACACCATTCTTTAGCAAACCTTTCCAACATTCATGGCCCAATAATGACACTAAAATTAGGCCAAATAACAACCATAGTAGTTTCATCATCAGACATAGCAAAAGAAATTCTCCAAACACATGACAACTTACTCTCAAACCGAACTGTCCCGGACGCACTATCCGTTCTCAACCACGACCAATATAGTTTATCTTTTATGCGTGTTTCGCCTCGTTGGCGTGACCTAAGAAAAATTTGCAATAATCAGTTGTTTTCGAGTAAAACACTCGATTCGAGCCAAGCGCTAAGGCGTAGGAAATTACAAGATTTTCTTGATGACATTGAAAAGTGTAGTGAAAATGAGGAAGCTGTGGATATTGGAAGAGTTGCTTTTAAGACGACGGTTAATTTGTTGTCGAATACTTTTTTCTCGACGGATTTTGTGAATTCGGCCGAGGAGGCTGGAGAGTACAAGAAGATTATTGTGAGTATATTGAAGGAAGTTGGAACGCCGAATTTGTCGGATTATTTTCCTAGGTTGAAGTTTTTTGACTTGCAGGGTATTAGAAGGCGTTCAGTTGTTTCTGTTAATAAGGTTTTAAGTATTTTTAGGAGATTTGTTGGGGAAAGGTTGAAAATGAGGGAAGGTACTGGTTGTATTGGAAATGATGATATGCTTGATGCTTTACTTAATATTTCTTTAGATGATGGGAAGATTGAGATGGATAAAGATGAGATTGAACATTTGTTACTGGTATGTTTTTCTATGATACCTTCTTAATATATTGAATTTAATTTATATTTACATTGTTAATCAATCATGATCATCATATTATTGATTTTTTTTTGGACAATACTTTAACTTAAATATAACTACTTTTAAAGTCATTGGCGTAATTTGTCGACAATGTAAAATAACATTAACAGTTTATGAAAATTATGTCTACTACTATATTTAATTTAATGGTGGATCATTTCCGCCATGCCATGGTACTTAGAAAATTGGCTAAATCATCACTGATGTGTTGTTGTACGTCTTTTAGAAATAGTAAGTTCACACTTATTTTTAAACTTAAAATTGAGAATTTGACACAAAATAAAAATAAACTATATTTTCAGGCCCCGTTTCTAGTCAATCTTGTTTTTTCGAAATTAATAAAGATTAGGTCATTGTCTGGAATGAAATTGATCTGGGATTATCAATAAATAAAGCCTAAAATGGTTCCTCCGTCGATGCCCGAGTGGTTAATTGAGATGGATTTGTAAATTCGTTGCTAATATGTTTACACTAACAGGTTCAAATCCAGCTCAGCAAAAAAAAAAAAAGGTTTATCTAGCATGTAACTAGCTTTCAGACTTCAGAGCGTCTACTTGTAGAGCTGGGTAAGCGGGCCCAGTTTAACTAGCCCAGCATAAATCTATACATTAAACGGGACGAACAAACCCGTCAATAAATATAAACGAGTTAGTTGGCTTGAGTCCGGTCTGCATAAATCCGCGGGTTAAATGGTTGACCCGCGGACTCAGGGTCGGACCCAGCCACAAATTTCTAGTGGGGCTAAAAAAATTTAGACATTACAATTTTTTTCATCTTGATAATAATTCAGTTAAACAACGAACAACATGTGAAATTACTACTAATACAATATGTATATCCAAAAAAGAACAACAAACCAACGATCAGAAACTATTTATTCAAAAAAAGAAACCAATAAACTATATCTAAAAACCACAAAATTTCTATTCGAAAAAAAAGATGAAAAAACTATAATTTATTGAACATATCTTAAATGATGCATATCACTTGTTTAACTCAATCAGCTTATAACTTATTAATTTTTATTCCAATTTTACCCGTATTATCTTACTTGAAAAAATTAAATATATTAAACATTTTTTTATGTCATATTATATTTATATGCTAGTTCAATTGCTAATTTTACCCAATCCTATAAATTCAATTAGTTGTCCACTATTTTTTGACAAAAAACTCAAAGTTGATTTTTATAAAATTAAAGGCTTAATTACATATTTGGTCCCTTATGTTTATTTTAGGTTTCAATTTGGTCCCCTATCTTTAAAAAGTTTCAATTTGATCCTTTTCGTCAAATTTTTGTTTAAATCGTTGACATATCTAATGAATTTGCGTACATGAACCACTTAGGAGAGTACTATGTGAAATTTTAGAAGAAATTAACTCAAAATTTAACAAAAAGTTCGAAAAAATTAACTCAAAATTTAACGAAAAGGACCAACTTATGTTGAGATCAATAACATAAGGGACCAACTTGAAACTTTTTAAACATAAGAGACCAAATTGAAACCTAAAATAAACATAAGGGACTAAATATGCAATTAAGCCAAAATTAAACTATATAACTTAAAATAATACTTCATGTATAACCAAAAACTTGAAATCATCAACGATAGACTATGAACTAATATTTGCACTAAAAATTAAACTAATATGTATACAAGATACTTACAGTTATCAATAATAAACTCTAAACTAATATTTACATTAATATTTGTACGAATATGTATACAAAATGACTTAAAATTATTTATAAAATTTTTATTTTTTATTTTTAGAAAAATTTGGCCTGGGCTGGTGTGGTTATAGCCATACCAAGCCTTGAACAGATCCGCCCCTGCACGGACTGATATAAAAAATTTAGAAAAATCACTTTTTCTAAAAAATAAACTAAAATATTGATATTATAAAAGCTAAAAAAATCTATATCGTTGTTAATAATTTATGTTATAACATATAAATTGTAAGCAACAAATAAAAATATAAATTTTGAGTTTATCAATCTTCTCTATGTATGCAATGCAAATAAAATCAAATTCAATGATTATCATTCTTTCTTCATACACACCTCAAATTCATAAAATAAACACAAATGATATTTAATAAAAACTTCAATAGACTTTTTTTTTTAGAGATATGTTGGATTTGAACATGGACTAAGTTATAATTTATAAAAGACAAAATGTGTAATTAATTATATATAAAAATAAAAATAAGGGTCACGGGCCAACCTGCGAACCCACATAACCCACGATTTTAACGGTCCAACCCACACGGAAAAAAATATAAACGAACCAATAAAAATTAGTCTCGGGTCTATGCGGACTACAGGTTAAACGGACCGACCTGCGCACCTTACCCATATACCGAGCTCTATCTACTTATAGAACTTGCATATATCTAAATATCGGCCAAATGCATCTAGGTGTCCTTTAACTTTTGCATTTGTAACGGTTAGATCCTTTAAGTTTTTTAGGTAATAGTTAAGTCTTTTAAGTTTTTTAGATAACAAATAGGTTCTTGAAGTTTCTAAATCGTTGCATTGTAACCCTTCGAGTTATCCTCCGTTACAAAAACTTGTTGCGCCGTTTCACTTTCAGTTACCTTGTTGCACTGTGATTGATCGTTAATGCCGACTTCCACCATAGTGGATATTTTGATGAAAAAGACACGTATGTTGGAGAAAATTAACTAGAAGGATAATGATGCAACTAATTAGAAATTTAAAAGACCTATTTTTTACCTAAAAAACTTAAAGAACCTACTAACCTTAGATATTAATTTTCTAACAGAATCTTACAATTTCTGAGACCAAATTAGATATTTACTCAAAAAAATTGCTACCATAAATTTTGGTATACACCAGAACTTATTTGTTGCAGGAACAGAACCAGCAACATATACACTAGAATGGGCAATGGCAGAGTTAATGCACAATTCAGAAATCATGAGAAAAGTACAAAAGGAACTCGAACAAGCTGTTGGCAAAGGTATTGCAATACAAGAAACAGACATAGCCAAACTACCTTACATGCAAGCAGTCATAAAAGAGACATTTCGTTTACATCCAGCAGTTCCGTTTTTACTTCCTCGTAAAGCCGAAACAGATGTCAAAATTGGTGACTATATTATTCCAAAAGATGCACAAATTTTGGTTAATGCTTGGATTATTGGTAGAGACCCAAATAAATGGGATAATCCCAATGTTTTTCTACCAGAGAGGTTTTTGGATTGTGAAATTGATGTTAAAGGACATCATTTTGAGCTTATTCCATTTGGGTCTGGTAGAAGAATTTGTCCTGGTTTACCTTTGGCTATTAGAATGTTGCCTTTGATGTTGGGATCTTTGATTAATTGCTTTAGTTGGAAACTTGAAGATGGATTGAATGTTGATGATTTGAATAAGGAAGATGAATATGGGATAACTTTGGAAAAATCTCAACCTGTTAGAATTGTTCCAATCAAATTGACGGAAAATAATTATATGTTGTAATTGCGTTAATGTAGTAATCATTCTTGACCGCCTGATTAAAAATGAAGTTGAGATTAAAACAGTTTTCAATCTACATTGATCAATTAGGACCGTCTTATCACTTTTGAACGGCCAAAATTTATTACTGCGTGTAACTATAGGAAGCAGTTACGGCAGACAATCCTGATCCCAAGTTGAATAAACAGTATAGTGCAGTAGTGTAGTAAAATATTTTTATTTTTTTTTGTAAAGTGTGTTATCTTATGCGAATGTATCATGTGTTAGTAAAAAAAAATTTATTGAACCGGTTACAAAATGAGAGAGGATGTAAATCCTACATGCATGTGTGTGTTGTTCTATAAAAGTAAACAATTTGGGTTAAATGTAAGTTAGTAGGTACGTGTTTCTTTTTTCGTGTTTACTTTGTTGTAATACCTCTTGTTGTGACATTTTCCTTAGTGTTGTAAGTGTCATAGGCTAATTTTGACGCAGTACGGAAGCGGTCACGTTAGGAAAAGAATAGGAGAAACCTGCTCTGATATCAACTGACGCAGTACGTAAGCTGGTAGAATAGCAAGCGCTAATCCTATTATGGAACACAGATTTGCAAGTGACAAACCTGTAAGATAAAGTTCTGAAATCCATCAGATTTTTGGAATCCACCAGAAAAGTAATTAATTTGAAATGCACCAAACTTGAGAAAATTCTCTATATTTTATTGAATAAAAAGGTTTGCCTTCAAGGCTACAATAGTTTAGCTTAAATAGTAGAGAAAAATAAAAATAACAAATTTTCTAAAAGATTGTAAAAATAAAAAAAATAAACCTAGCTAAATAAAAATAACTAATCTAGATAAAATATAAAAATAAGAAATCTACCTAAAATATAATAAAACTAAATCTAGCTAAAATAATAAAATACTAAAGAAATCATCCGCATGGAGAATGTAAATTGATTGTGTAAACAAGGCAATATTTAATTTACAATGAGAAGTAACTACAAAGATTGTATACTTTTAGACGATCTTTGTTGATTTCAAAGCATGATTTCTTAGTTTAATTTTTCTTTAGGAGAAGAATTTTTCTTACGCTTTAGTTTCTATGCTTTGTTAACAACTTGAATAGTATACTTTAGAATACAATGGAACATATTACAACTTCACATTTGTTTTACCTAAGCGTAAATTTTAAACAACTAATGGTATAATTTAGAATACAATGAAAGTTTGCATTGCTTGTTGAAATCCAATGTTTGCATTAATTCATGAGGTTGGTTCTTAGGTAGTAGGCAATCTTAAAAACTATTGCCATCAAAGTGTCTACATTCAAAATAATCATTCAACATTTTTCGCCTAATAAAACTTTGATAAATTCACTGAACACTTTAAATCTCAATCATCGTGCTGATTATACCCGTTTTCTCCCAACTAAGCCAATCTATCTTCTCATTTGTTTTCATGTGAGACCGTATTTATATTCAACTAGATCTATTTAAAAAACGATATAATACAACTCTTCAAAATTTAAGTGATCTTATCCGATCAAAATCGATTTAGCCGGCAGTGGTCCTCTTCAGTATAGTGGTGGTGAAGGAGATTGCACTTGTAGAGAATCTGACACTCAAGTCAATATTTGCGTGAATTAAAGGTTTTTAGCGTGACTATAGAATACCTGAGATTTATGCATATGGTCTATGTAGTCCCCAGCTTGGAGCCAATGTCATTAATGTGATGACAGATATGACGATCTGTCTATACATTTGGAGTTCGATGATCAAAATTATTTTTCTCATTTGTTTGTTAGTCAAATTAGGTTATATTGAACGATCGGATTGATAAAATTCGAAATATTCAGGTGAAATCGGTAGTTTTGGTCAATTTTTATGGCCTTTTTATTATAACTAGATTTTCGGTGAGACTGTTATTACGATCTGTCTATACATTTGGAGTTATGATCAAAATTATTTTTCTCATTTGTTTGTTAGTCCAATTAGGTTATATTGAACGGTCGGATTGATAAAATTCGAAATATTCAGGTGAAATCGGTAGTTTTAGTCAGTTTTTATGGCATTTTTATTATAACTAGATTTTCGATGAGACTGTTATTACGATTTGTCTATACATTTGAAGTCCGATGATCAAAATTTTTTTTCTCATTTGTTTATTAGTTCAATTAGGTGATATTGAACGGTAAAATTGATAAAATTCGAAATCTCCTATAAAAATCGATAGTTTTAGACAAACTTCATGACCATTTCGTTAAAACTAGGTTTTCGATGGAACTGTTATTACGATATGTCTATGCATTTGGAGTCCGATGATCAAATCTTTTTTTCTCATTTCTTTATTAGTTCAATTAGATGATATTGATTTAAGAATTTAATTTATATGCACCGCCAGTCTAAAATTATTTTGCACATGCGTCTAATAATATACTGACACATCATGTATGGTAATTAAAAACACATGATGTGTTACATTCATTAAATGATTTGGCAACGCGTCATTAGATGTATGTGTAAAAAATATTTACATCGACGGTGCACAACAATTAAACTCTTGATTTAATTAATAAACATAGATAAATATTGGAAAGATTCTTACCTAGGCACAATAATATAGGCACAATATTTAGACACACATACATCAATAAAAAAAAATTAAAATGAAAATAAAATAGTAACATCAATTAATATAATTTTAATTATTTTCTCTTTAATTTTTTTTGTTTATATGTGTGTGTCTAACACCTCTATTTTATTATTGTGAATATTGATAGATGCCTTTTTTATTCAATTTAATTAATTTAAATTGAAAAAATATATAAAAAAAAAAAACTGCTAACATCATGAAATCAACGACACTGACGGCAAGAACAACAACAAGAACAAAATCATCACCAACAACATCATCAACATCCACATCATCCTCAAAATAATCAAAATGTGCTTGTCAAAAAAATAAATAAATAATCAAAATGTGAAATTTCTAGTGGCACCAACATGGATTTGGCGATTCTTCATCTCTTTTCCGGTGCCGGAGAGTTCTAGAAACAACGATGGCGACTGTGGTGGTGGTGACGGTGAAGAAATGGTGGTTGTGTTTCAAGAAAATGGTGGTATTGAGGTGGTTGTGGTGGAGGTCAAAAAATGGTGGTGACTGTGGTGGTGGTGGTGGTGAAGAAACGGTGGTTGTGTTTCTGGTGATGAATTTGAATTTATGGATTGTAGATGAAGTTGAAGAATTGAAGAAGAAGAAATTGAGAGCAAGTTCTTCATTGTTGGGCAAAGAAGATGAAGTTGTAGATCTAGTTAAAGGGGACAAAAACGTAATCAACCACCCCTTTCTTTAAAACGTCTTTCTTTTTTTTATTACAAATTTTGTGGGCCCCACTCACCAATAAAAGGAGCAACCTGCTATAGCAGGTAAAATTGAGGGGTTCATTGTTAGACCTTGTTTTTGGGGGTTCATATTAGGGTGACCCATAGAAAAGATCACTTTTTTTTTTTTATAAGCAACTAGTCCCGCACCCGTGCGATGCACGGGTGTTATGCGGTATTTTATATTATAATGTTGAAAAATTATTTGTATAAATTGAAACAATAAGTATTATGAAAATTATAATAATAACATCAACAACAAAATAATAATAATAACAATAATAATAATAATAACAATAATAATAATAATAATAATAATAATAATACAAGTGATGTAAATATAAGATAGATATTTAAGATGTATTTATACATTTTGAAAAGATTACAATGGATCATATTGCATCTACCAAAATAAGTTGGTAATCCATAAATTGTCATGTCACTATGAAAACGGTTTGTGGTCATACTCATACACTGTGCATTTGATTCTTAATTGGACACTATAATTCAATATATAGTATAAAAGATTAATTAGTGCGTATAATTTAGTAAAAACTATTATTATTAGTTGAGTGAGTGTATAATGAAAAGTCATAGGTATATATAAATGTAGGCATATGAAAAAGTGTATAGAGATGACAATGATGTAAGTAGAAGTGATGTGGCATTATTGAGTGATTTAATTGAATATAAGTGGCTGACGTGGATTAGGGTTAGATTAGTGGTTGCACAACTATCTAGGAATTATATATATAGATAGATATAGATAGATGTTTATACATTTAAAAAACTTATTTATACATCACATTTGAAGTTACTTTGGTATTTTCTTCATTAACATTGATTAGCAATATCTTTAACTCATTCTTTAAAATAACTATGGAAATGACAACATATAATTGACCATGAAAAACAATCGATGTTGAAACATAAGTTTTTATTTATATTATAAATCTCATTGGAGGATTCTGAGTTGGATAAACTACTTCATTATCTCTTACCAAAAAACTACTGTATTATCGAATTTGACATTTATATTAATTTGAAACTGATTGCAGCAAAGATAAACTAACTTAACTCATATTCAAATATCGAATATGATAAAAATCATACAGGGCATAACAACCATTAGTAAATTTTATTTTATCTATTTTTTTTACTATCATTAGAAAGTAGTCCTGACAATCGACCAACTCCTTATATTTACAAAGATTGGACAAAAGATTATTAGCAAAAACATTAACTTTTTTGAAAAAAAAACAATAAAATACACAAAATAATAAAATGAACAAAAAAAATTAAAATGAATAATAACCCAAAACAATAATAATAATAATAATAATAATAATAATAATAATAATAATAATTAGATTTAGTACCCCACATTAAATGGATGTAAGTGGATGATGTGGCTAAATGAAAAGTTTTCATTGGTTTGTGAATTAAGGTTTAGATAGGCAATTCCACAACTATCTAGGATTTATATACATAGATGTTAGTTGTTAGTAGGGGTGTGCATGGTTTGGAAACCACACCACACCACACCTAATTGATGGTTTTGGTTCTAAACCAAAACCATTTCAATAACAAACCGGTTATTTTTTAAAACTAATTTGGATTTGGTTATTAACCGGATCGAACCAATTTATAACCGGTTTGTAATAAAATTTAAGTTATTCACATGATCCAATTTTAAATAGGTTTTTTACTTAAACTAATTTTTTTTATTAGTTGATTAAAAAAAATAGATTTATTAATTATTTTAAAAACATAATTTTTCATTAATTTTATGATTGAATTGGTTTATAATCAACCCACAAAATATTTTTTTTAAACCCAAATTATTTTTTACTTAGCCGAAAACTTGTTTTTTATATTGTTTTAAAAATATTTTTTATTATTTAAAAAAAGAGTAATTTTTAAAATTAAAAAATCTGATTTTTAAATACAAAAAAAAACTAATAAATAGGAAAAAAATTAAAATACTAAATTTTTGAAAAACTAAAAACATTAAAAACTGATTTTTTAATTATTTTAAAAAAAAACTGAATTTTTTAATTATTTTTAAAAACTAAAAACATTAAAAACTGATTTTTTTATTATTTTTAAAATAATTATTAAAAATATGATTTTTAAAATAAAATAATAATAAAATAGTATGGGTGGTTGGTGGTGGCCGGCCGCCGGAGCACCACCACCGACCGCCGGAGCACCACCACCGGCCGCCGTGAAAGTCACCGGAGGTCCGCCGGAAAACCACCGTCCGCCGTGCCGGTCGGAGCGCTGCCGTGCCGGCCGCCGGTGGTCCGGCATTGACCACCGGTTGACCACCGGTCCTCCACCCCTCTTTTAATTAATTATTTTATTATATAATAAAGAATTTTAAAATATTGAAGATTGAGCCTGAATTAGCTATTGGGCCTAAATTTTCAAACCAATTCCAAACCAAATTACAAAATGTGGTTATGGTTTATAATTGGTGTTTTTTTATTGGAGTAGTGTGGTTTTTTTTTAAAATGAATTTTGCAAACTAAAATTTGATATGGATTGGTTAGTAATTTGGTTAAGGATAGCCAATTTTTTTGCACACCCCTAGTTGTTAGTATTACAATATTATGTTAGTTTTTTTCTCCTTTGCCAAGACTTAAAACCCAGGACCTCTTGCTCCTTAACTCTTAGCTCAACTAGCTTAACAATCAATTGAGCTATCCCACCCCTATAGAAGAGGCCACTTGTTAGTGATGTATGATACCCAAAGTGTCATCATCATTTGAGTAAAATATGTATGAGTTGCATAAGTATTACATGACATTGTAGGAACCACTTGTTAATAATGTATGATACTCAAAGTGGTACCACCATTGGAGATACTTTGAGAAGCTATGAATGACAATAAATGTCAATTAGTCTGATGTCGCGTCGTTAGGCAAGATGAGGGCACGACCTTAAGACTGTATTGCAATGGGCCGAGTTCGACACTCGGGCGGATGAGTTCCCCGCGTATTGGGCCTTAGGCTAGTCCAGAACATCAAGGTTTGAAATGAATATATAATTTGTTATTGAAAAAAAAAACTGAAATGTTTTTCGGACTCAAAAATCAGTGAGAGACAATATAAAATAAGGTTATCACCTTTTTAATAATTAATAACTTTTCTCTCTCCTTAGAACTCGAATAATACACATTCTTTGCGAATTTTATATGATGTCAGGTATAAGATATTGGATTTGTGTGTTTAAATATCGTTAATTATCATTTGCTCTAAGTTCAACTCATTTAATTAATAAATTTAAATATTGAAATGGGTTCAAGGAGGGGGTTCAAATACTCGGTATTTCCATGCTAGTATCAAAGGCATAAAGAGAAGGAACCAACCGGTGATGTTGAAGAAATGGGATGAATGGATTCAAGGGACGGATAATATTAAAAATGAGGTGAAAGATTATTTCTCATAGAACTTTTCGGATGGATAATATTAAATATGCTCTCTAATGAAGATAATGCTTTTTTGTTAAAACTTTTGAGGAAGAAGAGGTTAAAGATATTATCTGGATTGTGATGGTAATAAGAGTCCGAGTTCGGACTTAGTTTTAATTTTAATTTTTTGAAGATTTTTTGGAAATGAGTTACTAAAAATAACATTAGGGCGATGTACAATTATTTAAACACGTGTCAATGGTTAATTTGTCAATAATCAATTAGTTAGATTTAGTTTTTTTTAAGTAGTCTAGTGGTTAGAATTCTACACATATCGTGAACAGTGTTCGAAAATCAAACTCCGATCCTACATATATAATGTGATGTCCATACCAACTTAACTAACCTCACAAGATACAATTTAATTTTTAATATCTTCTAAATAAAAATGAGAATAGTTATAGTATATAGTGACTTGGTGCACATATTTTTCGAATCAGATTTGCCGCCGTCAAGTTTCCCGCAATTTTAACACTGTTTTAGTTTAAGACCATTCAATCTATTATATACAATCGAGATCATTTGAAGAGATTTTATACTTTATTAATATAAACCGTCCGATCAATAACTAATGACTGAGATTGAAAATTATGTCTTTATTTCCTGCAGCAAATCCCGATCCCATATTTTTAACCAACATTTTTGCTGTAATAATTTCATTCAATTATGTTGAAGGTGTCTAGTTGTTTTGATGAAAAACATGTTTTCCGGTACTTATATTGTTTAATTTCAACTTTATAAGTTAAAGTAATGTTATACTCCGTCCGTTCCAAATTATAAGAGGAAAAAATAAAAATTACACTTGTTAAAAAAACAAAAACATGATATAATTTGAAGTAGAGTATGATTTATTGTGTTTTGTTCAAATAGATATAAAAATAATTTTCATCGGTTATTGCTTATTGAAAAAAGTAGCGAGAAAAAATTTAATGCAATTTTGTTTTTTGTCAATGCATTTAATTTCATGTTGCAGTCTTTGTGACAGTAGCGACGAAACTGTTCCTCATTTGTTCCTGCGCTGCCCGTTTATAATGCAGTATTGGAACTGGTTATCTTCTTTGCTAGGCATGCCTCTTGATCTCTCAAATTTTGATTTCCTTTTTGGCATGTGTAACAGAGGTTGGAGTCCTCAATTACATGATCTCATTATTGCAGCTATTGTCAATATTTTGTGGATGATTTGGAAATACAGGAACAATGTCAAATTTAATGATATATTTATCCCTATTTTTCTCGTGATTTGATCTATGTAAAAAGTCTTATTCATCAAGCAGCTCATAATTACAAAGGTCACATGTTCTCATCTATAAAAGAATTTTCTATCCTCAAGCATTTTGGTGTTGATTGTCATCCTCCCCCCTCCTCCATCTATTAAACAAGTCAATTGGATCATGCCTCCTAGTTTTTGGGTGAAGTTCAATACTGATGGAGCCTCTAGAGGTTGTGGTGGCATCTTTAGAGATCATCTTGGTACTTTTTTAGGTGCATTTTCAGCTAATATTGGTGTTGCAACCTCTCTTTATGCTGAAATTTGCGTTGCAATTTATGCTATTGAATTTGCTTATGCTAAAGGATGGACCCATCTTTAGCTTGAATGTGACTCTATCCTCTTAGTTCAAGCTTTTACTAATGTGAATGTGATCCCTTGGAAGCTGAAGGTTAAATGGAAAAATTGTCTTCATATCATTAGAAATTTCCGTTTTAGATTTTCTCATATTTATAGAGAAGGAAATACTTGTGCCGACAGATTAGCTAATGCAGGTTTTTTTGTTGATGGGTTAGTCCGATGAGACCAATTACCAAGTTGCTCTAGAGAGAGTTTCTTTAGAGATAGAGTTGGTTTGCCTAATTATCGTTTTCGCTAATCTTGTTTTGGTGGGTTTGGTTTATGCCCCCCCACCCCCCTTTCTTTTGTTTTTCATTTTAATAATACTTTTGGTGAGATGGTAGAGGAGTGGTAGTGCATTGAGGTGCCAACATAGTTGGGAAGTCGATGACTTACTATGATATCATGCTCTCCATTTTTGCATAAAAAAAATGCATTTAATTTCATGAGAATATGTAAAAATAATGTTTAAAAAAGGTAAATGATAGTTTTTTTTGACAAAAAATGTTTTTTTTTTAAAAAAAAAGATAAATGTTAGTTTTTTCTCTTTTAATTATGACAAAAAAGTTGAATTTTTCCCTTATAATTTAAAACGGAAGGAGTATTTATTTATTTAATAAATTAAATTTTTATTCATCATTTCATATTTTACTAGTAACACTTTCACATTACTATAGCACGTATCACGAGTTTTGTCGTAGTTTTGCTAAAATTTACTTTGGATAGGTGCGGGTACGGTACTGGTACGTGGTACGCCATTTTTAAAAAAAAACTAATGTATGGGTACGTCGTATAATTTTTTTTAATATAGTTATATAATTAAAATAATAGAATTCTATTGGTAAAACAAATAATTAAATATAAAAAATAGCAAACTTTAAAAGTAGTTATATTGTGGTTTACACGTTTAGGAAATTAGAAGTAGCAGTAGCACTATATATGCGGCTCTGCTTTTAAAAATAAAAAAAAAGGGAAGGGAACTTAATATGTTATAATTCTAAACTAAAAAGTGAATCTTTATTCAAAAAAAATAAACAAATAAAAAAATAGGATTGTGAACTGTTGCAAAAAAAAAGAAGGATGGAAACAGTTTTTGATGAAATTCGAACCACGTGCGTACCCTGAGAGTACCACGCGCGTACCCGTGTGAAAAAATGGTACATTGGGGGTACGTACCAGGGTGTACCTTACGCGTAGCCGTACATACCCGGTACCGGTACTCTATCTAAAATGGAGTACACGTGCATCATAGCTTAGTACATAAGTAGTATTGTGCTTCTTCCGTACCACAATATAAGACGGTTTGACCATATTACACAAATTAAGAAATCTAATTAAATTATGAGTTAGTTTGTAAAATTGTCCTTCTTTAATGTTACTAAAAGATAAATTTAAGAATTAAACAAAATATAGCAATAAATAGTTAATGTTATAATAGAAAAAAATAGCATTAAACATTTTTTTTTTTTTTTTTTGACGGAAAAAAGCTTATCTCATTTCATTAATAATAATATTGTAAATACAAGATGGTATAGTGATAAAATTATGGAAACTAGCTAAGGATGTAGCCGCCCCGGCAAGCCTATGAGCAACTTCATTTGCTTGTCTCCTAATGAACTTAACATCAGAGTTCACAAGATTAGAAGCTAGAATATTTCTACAATCCATTAAAATAGCACCAAGATCAGAGAGATAGGTTCTTTTACTGTGAAGGCTGTCGACTATCTTTTTGCAGTCCATTTCAAAATCAGTGTCATATAGCTGCATTCCTTCTACCCACTTGAGTGCATACAGCAAGCCTATGGCTTCACCAATCTCCACGTCGACTATAGGTTCTATCCACTCTGTTCTCGCAGCCACAAACCTGCCATGATCATCCCTTAAACACATACCAATTCCCACCTTGTTGCGGTCTAGCGAAAAGGACGCATCTACATTACACTTGTATCTTCCATGTCTTGGCTTGGTCCAGACCGTTTGTTGAGGACTCGGCTGAGTTATATGGGCTGATTGACGGATCTGTTGTGCATTTCGCCAGGACGTGATTAAATGTTTTGCACGTTCAACCACAGTTTGGTCAGAATCAGTGACATCTTCCCACACTTTGTTATTCCTGCGCTTCCATATACTCCACACTAATACACAAAACAATTCTTGCTGGTCTTTATTCAACCGGTGCAAAATTGAGAACAAATTTTCTGCAATATTGTTATTAGCACCCAGACCTGTACTGATATGAGCCCACAAACCTGCTTGCTGCCAGCACTGAATGCTTCTTGTACATGAGAACAATACATGCGTACTATCTTCATCTCCATCGTTACAGACAACACAATGCATTGGACATTGTACTCCACGACTATTAAGCTTCTTGCGTGTTGGTAAAACATCCCGACCAATGCGCCAAATGAGGTTCTTCACTTTTGGAGGAATTTTGGCATGCCAGATGTTATTCCATTGACCTGCAACACCATGTCTGTCTTGATAACCTGCATCATTAACACATTGTTTGTAAGCACTGCGAACAGAATAAAACCCGTCTTGTTCCAACTTCCATACTAGCTTGTCATCACGAACAGAAGCATAAAGAGGAGTCTGCATAATCCGTCTTAGAGTAATATTGTCAAAAATACCACGGATCTTGTCAAAATCCCATGTTTTAGAGTTGATCAACATGAGATCCTTTACTTTTGTAATATCACCAAACCGTTGCATGTCATAAGGTGTAGTAAGTGGCATGCCTTCCTTGAGCCATTGTTGCTCCCATATATTTATATGCTCGCCGGTGCCAATAATCCACCGACACCCCCCTTTGACTAGTGACTTAGAGCTCCATATACTCCTCCAGACATAGCTTGGGTTATGCCCGATGCTTGACTCGAAGAAATCACAATTTGGAAAATATTTAGCTTTGAGTAATTTTGTGACTAAGTTGCTTGGTCTTGTAAGTAAATTCCAAGCTTGTTTGCCTAGCATGGCCATATTGAAAGCTTGAAGGTTTTTGAAGCCCATACCACCATAATCTTTGCTCACCGAGAGTCGTTCCCAAGAGAGCCAGTGTAAACCGCGACCGTTGTTACCACTATGACCCCACCAAAAAGAATTGAGCATCTTTTCTATATCATCCAGTAAGGTTTTAGGGAGTAGAAAAATGCTCATCACATACGTTGGAATAGATTGCAAGATAGATTTAATCATGACTTCTCTGCCTGCTTGAGAGAGATGTCTACTACTCCAAGAGTTGATTTTCTTCCAAATTCTGTCCTTTATAAATTTAAACGTTGACTTTTTGCTTCTACCAATCATGGATGGAAGGCCAAGATACTTTCCGGTGCCTAGGACTTGAGTCACACCAAGCTGATGAGCAATTTCTTCACGCAAATCAGCGTGTACATTTCTACTACAGTAGAACTCAGACTTTTGGAGATTGATAGCTTGACCGGATGCCGCTTCATAAACTGATAGAATATTCTTTAACACAATAGCCTCATGAACCGTTGCCTTAAAGAAAAGGAAGCAATCATCTGCGAAGAGAAGATGAGAGATAATAGGTGCTCGCCTGCATACCTTGATACCATGTAAATCTCCTCTGTTCTCAGCTTGGCGAATTAGAGCTGAAAGCCCTTCTGCACATATTATAAAGAGATATGGCGATAAAGGGTCGCCTTGACGTAAGCCTCTACCAGGAACAACAGGTCCCACCAGGTTGCCGTTGACAATGATTGAGTAGTCAACTGTTTCAACACATAACATGATCCACCCGATCCACTGTTGAGAGAAACCCATCTTTGCCATGATGTCTTTTAAGTATTCCCAATCGATACGGTCATAAGCCTTGCTAATGTCCAGCTTAAGCGCTACCTCACCCTTCTTACCTTTTGTTTTAGCCTTCATATAGTGGATGATTTCAATGGCAGCCGTTGCATTATCAAGAATTGATCTTCCTGGGACAAAAGCTGATTGGTTTTCAGAGATACACTTTTCAAGAATTGGTTTCAGCCTATTTGCAAGAACCTTCGCAACAGTTTTATAAAGAACATTGCACAAAGAGATTGGCCTCCAATCCTTCATGGATGCTTGCGAATCACCTTTTGGAATAAGTGCGATATTTGTTGAGTTAAGGCTTGGGGGAAAAGCGCCACACTCTAACCACGAGCATCCAGCCTCAAAAATTTCATTACCACAAAGATCCCAAAAATTGTGGTAAAAACCAGGATTGAAACCGTCTGGTCCTGGACACTTATCTGCTTCCATTGAAAAAACAGCATCTTTAAATTCAACAATAGAGAAAGGTGCAGTGAGGTCGTTATTATCTTCCGCGGAAATATTTGAAGTAACCGCATTGATAACAGGCATGCGCTCTCCATTTTGCTGCTGAAACAGATTCATGAAATAGTCTTTTGCTATACCTTTAATGTCTTCAACAGAATTGCAGACATTACCGTGAACATCCTCTAGCCGTACAATCCGGTTCTTGTTCTTTCGGGTTGTAGCAGTAGCATGAAAGTAACGCGTATTGAGATCACCTTCGCGATACCAAAAAGTTTTAGCTCTTTGTCTCCAAAACATATCATCCTTGACTAGGAGAAAATCAAGTCGCTGGCGTAATTCATTATAATAATGCAGATTTGTAGCATCTACATGAGCTCTCACCACTTCTAACTTACGCCTGTACTTTTCTATCTCCTTCCGTGTTTTTTGACAATTTGCTGCACTCCATTTAGTTAAACTTGTAGCGCAATTATTCAACTTTTGCGTTACCAACGGTCCTTCAGCTGAATTCCACGTTTGATGCATAAATTGCTTGAAATTTGGTTCTAGCAGCCAAGAATTTTCGAATTTGAACTTTTTTGGGGGTCTGTTGTCAGTATCTCTTTGAACCCAGCTTAGATGTAGAGGATAGTGATCAGAGGCTGTTGTTGTGAGGCATTCCAAAGCAGCGTGTGTGAACAAATTGCACCACTCAATATTCGCCATGGCTCTATCAAGTTTTTCTTCAACTGCTCTTTCAGTACCAAGGCTTTTAAACCAAGTGAAGGGGTAACCAACCAGCTCTATGTCAATAAGGCCAGCATCCACGACGGCATCACGAAAACCATTGATGAGCCAATCTGGTCTGTCAGTACGTCCTTTCTTTTCATCGGACGAGAGAATGTCGTTAAAGTCACCAATAATGCACCATGGAAGTTGAGAAGTGCTAGCTAAGTGGCGGAGAAAATTCCATGAATCTCTTCTTCGACCTCCTTCAGGGAATCCATAGAAACCAGTTAATCTCCACATTCCCCGCGAGTCATCAATCACCTCAATGTCAACATGGTTTAGAGAGTAGTTCATAATTTGGCACTTTAAAGAATTTTATTTTATTAGTAATGTAAAACGACTTATAATAATGTGATACAAATTTTTTTTCTCAAAGTGACTTATAATTTAGTATCGAGGGAGAAAATTGTGTTGTTTTCTTCATTAATGGTCGGGATTGAGATTCAGTGCTCTAAAAAACAACACAATTTTCACGCGGTTTAAAATCTCAGCCACAAATGACAGTTCAAATTAATATAGCTTTAAATTACTGTAAACGATGTTAATCATACTTTTCATACTGTAAACGATGACAGTTCAAATGACGGTCCTAATCTGTTATCACAATAGGAAATTCAGATCCGAACCCAATTTTCATGTTTGATTTTCTAAATCCGACTATCTCATGTGTATTCTTTCGTCATTTATAAGTTTATAGATTTTTTTTCCTGGCTGATTGACAATTGTGTACAAGGATGAGTTAAATTTAGTATAAAAACTGAACATGGTAGAAGAGTTCATTGATTTGAAACTGATTGCCAATTATATTCTTTTTTTTCGAAAGAGATAAAGTTTAATACTCCCGTCCTAAAACATAAGAATTAGTTTGACTATTATAACTATGCCAACGCACAATTTTGATCATTAATATCTTTAATTGTTTATTAGTAAAAATTATAAAAACTTGATATTTTGAAAATACTCATCAAAACAAATCAAACAATATCTTATATGATAATATCTAATTTATATCTATATATTATTAAAAAAATATGGTCAAAGTAAAATAATTAAATAGTATCATTTAGTCAAAATAACTCATATATTTTGGAATGGAAGGAGTAGATAAAAATCGACAGTAATATTCGTAAAAAAAAAAGTCGACAGTAATAAACAATCAACTAACTAAATACAAAGTATAGAAACTCATAAGAATTAGTCAGAAATTTTATCCCAGATAAGATAAAATAATAAAAATCAAGAGACAATCAAAACTAAAAAGTTTAACCAATCATCCTCCTAAAACAAGAAAATATCAAATTTAAAAAGTTAAATATATTTTTACTCCCTACAAAATCACTAAATTTTGTTTTAAATCTCTATAAAAAGTGACATGTTTGGAATAATTTTGTTTTAAATTTTCAAAATTGTTTAATTGTTCTTAAAATTTTAATTTTTGAATAATTTTTTTTCAAACATGTTTTGAATACTATATAGAGTTTATTTGCAAAACTTTAAAAAAAATTAAATTCAGAAGAATTAATTATGAATTTTTTGAGTTTTTTTTCGAAGAATTTTTTATAATCTTATTTTATAATCTCGAATTAAATTCAAAAGATAAAGACAAAAGTAACGAAAATCTCGAATTAGAAATCAAATTTTGAGTTTTTTTTTTCGAAGAATTTTTTATAATCTTATTCTAAACATGTCTGCGAAATAATGATTTAAAAATACGCATTAGTTTAACAATAGGGATCAAAAGTGCATGCATAATAATTTTTTAGGGACCAAAACATGTCACTTTTTTATAGGAATCAAAAACAAAATTTGGTTATTTTGTTGAGACAAAAAAACATATTTAACCAAACTAAAAACTCATCACTCAGTCCCCATAAACTTAGCTCAGTTGGTAGAGACATCATACTATATACGCAGGAGCTCGAGTTCAAATTTCGATCACCTTCACTTATTTACATATAAGGTAAAATTTCTAACCACTAAACTATTTTATTTTTTTTAAAAAAAAAAAACTCATCACCATGTAGTAGCTCGCAAACTCACGCACGTGTAGAACGCAATTAAACAATCCACACCTAACACTAACATACAAAAAGCTAAATAAATGGACCCTAATTAATTCTGTTGTTAGACTTTGAATCTAAACCTCTTAATAATTTATTTTAACTTTTTAAATCATTTAAACCATCCAACGTACTAACATATCCCCAATTAGAATTAGGAAAATGTTAAACAGTGTCTCTATGATACTAGTTATTTATATTAAAAAATATATTTTATTTTTAAATTTGTGCATTTAATACCTTGAAAATGTAAAAAGCTATCTTTTCAATATTTTTCTTTTTTAATATGTTTAAAAAGTGCCTCGGAGCACTGTTTAGCATGATCCTTACAATTAATACTTCCTCTGCAGAATGCTGGCTTTTTTCATTTCACGAAAGTGAGGCATCTAATTTGGTGTGCAACAACATGGAACAGTTGTTGATTGCGAAACAATATCATCTTCAGAGTAGCTTCAATTTGTTTTGATAGTTTGATGGGAAATATCAAAGATATTTTCATGGCTATGGTTTATCTGGAGAAGAGGTGGAATCTAAACTATGTTTTTTTTTTATTGGTGCATTAATCTTTTAGCTTGTTTAGTAAGTGTTTAATACATTGTTGTAAAGGTTGAAGTACCCTTGTACTTCATCTCTTATTAATATATATTAATTTCATTTGCTTAGAAAAAAAAAATTAATACTACCTGCGTTCTAGAACATAATAATATCTAATTTGCAAAAACAATAGAAATTATTTTTATATTAAACTTTTTAAAAATGTACATTTGTTTTTCAAAATTACCTTCAATTAGTAAAAGAGATAAAAAGTGTATCTTTTAGTTCTTTTCATTTAATTAAAGATATTTATGTAAAAAATTAATTGATGCAACTAATTAAACATTAAAAATGAAGGGAGTTCTAAACAATTTTTATCTAAAAAATTATCTTAATACTCCCTATTGTATAAGGCTTTTATCTAAATGTGACCTCTAAACAATTTTTTATTTTTGTTTATACAAAACTGAAGGGGGTATTAATTAAATTCTAAAAAAACTAAGTCACTAGATTTGGTCTAGTGGTGAGGGGTTTGGGTAGTATGTTATAGATTCTGGGTTCGATCCTCAGCTCATTGTAAACAAAAAAAATCTAAAAAAACTAAAATTCAACACTTAGTATTAATTAAATTCTTTTTTTTTTGACAATAGTATTAATTAAATTCTAAAAAAACTAAAATTCAAACTTAGTATTAATTAAATTCTTTTTTTTTTTACAATAGTATTAATTAAATTCTAAAAAAAACTAATATTCAACACTTAGTATTAATTAAATTCTAAAAAAACTAAAATTCAAAACTTAGTTTTCATAAAAAATTAGTCAAATATTGTTTGCTCAAAAAGACAAACTACACATGTTTGGTCTTTCTTGACACACTGAGAAAATTCAACAAAAAGATAAACTAAGTTATAAAAAAAAAAAACTAAAAAGACAAACTACCCAAATAATTGGTCTTTCATAATGCATGAAACACTAAATAACTTTAATTTCTCACCAGTCACCTCAAAATAACTTTGACCGCTGGCATTTCAGTCCTAATAGTACTACAGTACGAGTTCATCGATCGAATATAAATAGGTACATTGAGCTCTTCATGAAACTCACTACTAAGTTTTCACTTAATTCACTTTGTTTTGTTCCACTATCACAAACATGGACTTATTACCAAGTTCACCACTTTCTTACCTAGTTTACATCTTCACTCTACTTGTACTTCTCAAATTTCTCATTCCAAAAAACAAAATCAACAAAAAAAATCACTCCAAACTTCCACCAGGTCCTTCACCACTTCCCATAATAGGAAACCTTCTAAAATTAGGTAACAAACCACATCATTCCCTAGCAAATCTTTCCAACGTTCATGGCCCAATTATGACACTAAAATTAGGCCAAGTAACAACCATAGTAATTTCTTCGGCAGACATAGCAAAAGAAGTTCTACAAACACATGACATTTTATTGTCAAACCGAACTGTACCGGATGCGCTATCCGTTCTCAATCATGACCAATATAGTTTGTCTTTTATGCGCGTTTCTCCACGCTGGCGTGATCTTAGAAAAATTTGCAATTATCAGTTGTTTTCAACTAAAACACTCGACGGTAGCCAGGCGTTGAGGCGTAGGAAGTTACAAAATCTTCTTGATGATATTGAAAGGTGTAGTGAAACTCAGGAAGCTGTGGATATTGGAAAAGTTGCTTTCAAGACGACAATTAATTTGTTGTCGAATACTTTTTTCTCGGCTGATTTTGTTCATTCAGCCGAGGAAGCTGGTGAGTATAAGGAGATTGTTGTGAGTATATTGAAGGAAGTTGGAGCGCCGAATTTGTCGGATTTTTTTCCTAGGTTGAAGTATTTTGATTTGCAGGGGATTAGAAAGCGTTCAATTGTTTCTGTTAAGAAGGTTTTGAATATTTTTAAGAGATTTGTTGCGGATAGGTTGAAGATGAGAGAAGGTACTGGTTCTATTGGAAATGATGATGTGCTTGATGCTTTGCTTAATATTTCTTTGGATGATGGGAAGATTGAGATGGATAAAGATGAGATTGAACATTTGTTGCTGGTATGTTTTCTCTTAAACCTCCTTTGTTTAATTAATTTTTTTTTGAATATTAGGTATCTAATTATACTTGTATTAATATATTTGAAGGTAATTAAAAATTGGTTATAACATTCCTCTGCAAAGAAACAGATTCCCTGTGCCATCTGATGTTAAGGAATGAATGATTATAGTAATTGTTTTAATGTATATATAATCTGCACCGTCCGATCATAAATCTGTGACTGAGACGCGTGTAACCTCATGATAGTTCAACAACAGCGAATCCAAAACCTTATGCATACTACTCAAACATAAGTATAGAGTAAAGAGATTCCATTTGTAACATTGAGCTTAAGTGGTTAATGAGTTTTCTTTCCTTAGGACGAATTGTTTGAGAAAACTTGAATTCGATTCTTGGTAGGAACAATTATTGTCTAAACTTTACTACCTCGCGACTCTTAATCACGGGGACCACTTCTCCTAAGAACCAGATATTTAATAAAAAAAATTCATTTCTAGGAGAAATTTGGTTCCAAAACCTAATTTGTTATTTAGTTAAAACATGAATATATATAGTTACACAAATAAAAATTCTATGAAATTGATGCATCTATATGGTTCCAGATTTTTACTAATTAATTGTGGTATATATACCAGAACATTTTTGTTGCAGGAACAGACACAACAACATACACACTAGAGTGGGCAATGGCAGAGTTAATGCACAATCCAGAAATCATGTCAAAAGTAAAAAAAGAACTCGAACAAGCTGTTGGCAAAGGTATTCCAGTACAAGAAACTGACATAGCGAATCTACCTTACATGCAAGCAGTTATAAAAGAGACATTTCGTTTACATCCAGCAGTTCCGTTATTACTTCCTCGTAAAGCCGAAATCGATGTCCAAATTGGTGACTACATTATTCCAAAAGATGCACAAGTTTTGGTTAATGCTTGGGTTATTGGTAGAGACCCAAATAAATGGGATAATCCTAATGTTTTTCTACCAGAGAGGTTTTTGGATTCTGAAATTGATGTGAAAGGACATCATTTTGAGCTTATTCCATTTGGATCTGGTAGAAGAATTTGTCCTGGTTTACCTTTGGCTATTAGAATGTTGCCTTTGATGTTGGGATCTTTGCTTAATTGTTTTAATTGGAGACTTGAAGATGGATCGAATGCTGGTGATTTGAATAAGGAAGATGAATATGGGATAACTTTGGAAAAATCTCAACCGGTCAGAATTGTTCCAATCAAAGTGACTAAGTAATGATTTAGCATATAGATTTTTTTTTTTTTTTGTTGAAATGTATTACTACGTATGTTGTGTTACATGAAAAATATTTTACTGTATTGTTGCACCGTAAGAGAGGATATTATCATATTAGTCATGTATGCACATTTGTGTTGTTATGATAAAATAAAGGAAAATGCTAAATAGTGTTTTTAGGCACTAGTTAAGCATATTAATAAAGAAGTTTGATTTTGAAATTTGTGCATTTTTAAATAAATATAAATAAAAAAATTAACATTAATTTTATAAGATTGTGCAGGTCTCTTATACCTTAACCAAGGTTCTGGATTTTATCTTTGGTTTTGGCATGCACTAGTGTTAAAAATCTTGAGGAGAGTTTGTTTTTCATTTGAGTCTTATAAAGCTCTAAGAAATAATCTCTGCAGTTGTACGTGAAGATACCATGTTAACACCAAACAAAAAACCATAATTTTATCTTTAATTTTTTTTAATATGATTAACAAATACTCCAAGGCAGCGTGTTTTGCATGAGCCTAAAATAAATAATTGGGGTGGATTGTAATTTGCAAGTGTTGGTTGGTGTTTCGTTGTTTTCCTTGTAAGAATAATGTATAAAGAATAATAAAAAAATTTGAATTTAGCTATAAAGAGTGTGTATTTTTGTTGGCTTCTATATGGCGAATGGATCTGGTCATTTTTGCTGAGTTGCAACTTGCAAGCTTGATTTTGGAGTTCAGTGTTTGTTTAATATAGGAGCATTTTGTCTTGTGCTCTAGTTTTTAAGCTTTGTTCTGTTTTATTTAATTTTTCAGATATTTTACACAATTGAAGACACTTAACCAGGATTATTGTTAATTTGTTTCTATCTACGGTCCTTTTTAAAGTTGGATGATTTTTTTAGTGGTGTGCTTTAAAGCATGTAACATGCCAGTGTTATGATCAACTTGGCATTGGAGGCTTTTGCTTGCTTGCCAATCTCCGCAGCCATATAACAGTGTATAATAGATGTATATTATAGAATAGTATACTGTATATGAAAAAGAAAAGACAAGAGGAGCAATACCGAGTGACCGGAGTCTCGACGAGTTGCAGACACGGACAACATGTAACGGTCGACTGTGTGTGTTATTCAAGAATTCTTGAACTATTTTGATTTATTTTGTACATTAGGTTTTATTTTAATAAATTATACTTTTAGACTTTTGGATCATTAGATTGATCTAAAGGTTAGAATTTTCTGATTGAAAGAGATTGACAAAAAATGGAATTGAGAGGATCCAATTCGATGCCTAACAAAAAACGGATCCAATTCGGGGCCAATATGTGATGAGTCATTATTGCCTTGTAGGGAGGTTAGGTCCTTTATATTTTGTGTGTCGATTTGTTGGTCACACAGAAAAGAGGTGTAGTATTAGTGTTAGTCTTGAGAAACAGCAAGACGACTACAATAAAAAATAAAGTGCAGATTTGAGGGTGGAGCAATGGTTTTAAATTGTAATCCACATCCGCAATTACTGTGTGATTTTAATCATACGTACATCCACAACATAACCACACCAAAAACTACGTTGAAGGATTTTAAACATGTGCGGTTAAATCTTCTCTCAAAAGAATAAAATTTGAGAACTACAAATTCAGAAATACTTTAAATATAGTGAATTTTTTTGAATGAAATATCAAAATACCCTCTCGAAATTTAAAAATTTGTCAAATATCCTATGAAATTTGGAAATAGACAAATGCCCCGTGAAATTGTAAAACGTCAATTAAATACATGATTATGTTAGTTTTAAATTTCCTTAAAATGGGATTACTTAAAAATATCGTAAAAATTGGATTATGTGCATAAAAATAACGTAAAAATTAGGGATGGCAACGGGCGCCCATGGGTGCGGGTTTGACACTTACCAAACTCACACCCGAAATCATCACCCAAACCCAAACCCAAAGACTGTTCGGGTGGCAAAACAACACCCACACCCACATCCATTGGGTTCGGGTTTTTTCCACCCAAACCCGCATCACATTTGAAAATAATTTGCAAATTTAAGAAATTAAATTCCAACATAGACTTTGAATAAAATTACAACTAAAATTAAGGTCTTCCAAGGAAATTCAAACATAGACTTTCAAGAAGTTACAACATAGACTTTCAAGAAATTAAATTACAACTAAAATTTAAGGTTTTCCAAGGAAATTGAGGGAGACTATGGGGGTAATTAGGTAATTATAAAATATTTCGGGTGGGTGTATGAGTTTTGGGTGTGGGTTTGACTGATACCAAACCCACACCCATATTTTCGGGTGTCACCCGAACCCAAACCCAAACCCAGTCAAATCGGGTTTCGCCCGTTGACTTAAGTTTGAGTTCAGGTGGGTCTCTCGGCTTTGGGTTTTTTTGCCATCCCTAGTAAAAATAGGATTATTGATGCTTATTGGAATCAAATGGTTTTTAAAGAAAATAAGGAAGGATTCCTAAACAAAAGAAGGAAAATATATAAAATTGTGAACGGTAACATACTACACTTATAAAAGTATATCCAACTAAGATCATTTGGGTAAAAGATGAATATCCATGCATTTGGGCAAAACAAAGAACAATTACTTTCTTGGGCAAATTAAAAAAGTTATACCTTGGGAATACCTTGTATAATTAAAAAAGTTATACCTTAAAAACCAAAATATACAATAAAGAATAATCTCGATGACAAGAAAACCATTTAACCATAATATTTATTCTTTCATATAAATACACACAAACAATGAAACATATAACCCAAATATAGCTAGTGTCCCAAATCAAAGCATTTATATAATCACAATTTGGTGAGGTGCAAAAAATAATATTTAGCATATAGATAGAAAAAGTTATTAGTTAGATTATAAAGTTATGGCTTTCAATCCACCTCGTTCATTTAGAACCCCAACTTTCCGGTCACAACTTTCAGTTCGTCGTGTGTATGAGACTTTCCAGCCTCGATCAGAGATGAAGGAAACTCCTGAAGCTCATATCCTACAAGTTTATCTTCTTGGTGCGTACTTAATTAAGTTATGTTTGATAAAAATAGCTGATAACTTATAGTTTATAAAATAATTTTTCATCTCATGAATACTCTTCAATGTTATTAAAAAAAATTCAACATGTCTATTAATTTTAATTATTAATTGGATTTAATTTATATACATCTAACATCGGTGTAAATAAGATTTACACTATCAATATATTATAAGCGTCAGATTATTAAAAATTAATGTTTAAGTACAAGTTTATTAGCCCATGCTTTTAAATTCTAAGCCCGGTTAAACTTTGCTTAATACACCCCCTAGATATTGTAACTCTGCTAGCCCAAGATTTGGGCCTTTTCTCGTAAATGAAAGTTTATCATTTTTTATGAGGAAACGAATCTCACCGTCCACTTGTGGTAATAAAGGGTGTTACTAACATTACATGACACGTGTTAAATAACAAAAAAAAATAGAATTATTACATTGAAAAATACAACAATTTAACTTTTGAAAAGTTAAATGCACAATTTATGATAAAAATATTTTTGTGTTAAGTTAGTTATCATGTGTCTTAAGAGTATATGTTGGCATTTGCCTATAATAAAACCAAAATTACTTTTTAAGGTTTTACAAAGGATCAAATGAAGATTGAATTGTTGGACACATCAAGAATGTTAAGGATTACAGGTGAACGACCAATTCAAGGAAATAAATGGAGAAAATTTGACCAAACATATCCTGTTCCACAAAATAGTGAGGCAGAGAAACTTGAAGCTAAGTTTGAACAAGGAACTCTCATCCTTAAAATGCAAAAGAAACTCATTCCACAATCACAAGTAGCTCCTAAACAAGAAGTGGAAAAAAGTCCACAAGATCCTTCAAATAATAAAGCAAATGTTGATGAAACAAAGGTTGAAAAAGTCCAAGAAACCATTCCACCACCACAATCTACTAAATTGGAAGAATCAACTAAAGACATGAAAAGTGATTCACCTCAAACTCAAAGCCTTGAAGATAAGACACAAAATGATAATGACACATCTTCTCAAATTCCTAAAGAAACATTTAGGAACAATAGTCCTCAAAAGGGTCAACAAGAATTTGAGCCAAAACCAATATCTAAAGACACACCCAAAAACCAAATAGATGAAAAGCCTCAAAAGGATCAAGAAGAATTTGAACCAAAAACAACATCTATAGAGAGAACCAAAACACAAATAGATGAAAAGGCTCAAAAGGGTCAAGAAGAATTTGAGCCAAAAACAACATCCATAGAGAAAACCAATTCACAAGCAAATGAAAAGACTCAAAAGCCTCAAGAGGAAGTAGAACCAAAACCTATGGTAAGAACGGTTACAACTGAAAAATTAGGGGAAAAGATAGTAACAAAGAGTGATGAAGATGTTGAGAATGAAGTTAAAGAGAAAAATGAGAAGCCTTATGAGTCAAGCAACACAATGAAAGATGGGAAGAACCAAAATTTAAAAGAAAATGAAATTGAAAAAGCAGAACCTTCTACTCCAAATGTTTCACAAAAGGAAAAGGAATCTTGCTGCAGAAATTCTCCCAATCAAGAAGGGAATATGAATGGAATAAAAAAATTAGCTGTTGCTTCTTCTCAATTTGTAACAAGAATAGCAGAAGGGAAATTGAGTGGTGAAGAGAGACATTTAGTTGAAAATGTAGGTGCTGCAGTTCTAGTGATTGCTGCATTTGGAGCCTATGTATCATATAGGTTTTCCTCTTGAGGGAGAACTATTATTAACTAGTTCTACTTGAACATGAAGAAATAATGAACTATAAGTCATGTGGCTTAACAACATCTTAATCCATGATTTTTAGTTTAACTTTTATCCTAATCCTAATAGCAAATGCAAAGTTGTAATTATATTGCTTGATTATTTGTAAATTATTACATTTCCTCTCACACTAATCCTTGACTATTTCACACAAATTATAAAAAAAGTGATAAATGAAACAAAGTGATAATTACTCCTTATTATACGAACCTTTAAAACAAGGTGAATTTTTCGGTAGCCATATTATGTGGACATATATCGGTATATTTGCTAATGTAAATGATTCTGATTGATTTACAAATAATATTTATTGATTTTTCTATTTTAAATACTATTTGTGGACCAATCACAATCATCCACCTAAGTCGTCATAGTACTTTTTATAAAAAATTATGTGTACTATTATACTCCCTCTAGTCACTATTATAAACAAAAAACTAAATTTGTGTACTTTTTATCTTGAATCTTGTTCTTTAAAGCAATGAAAGAACTCAATTTGTCAATTACTAATTTAAAATGTTCTTCGCAATCTTGAAATTTCACCGAAAAATAAGGCGTTGATGATAAATAGTTATCAAGAACATTTGAAGAAGATGTCATTTCTTATAAAATAAAGAGATTGAAGAAAGTGAATGAGCAACAATAAAATGAAGAAGATGAAATTAGTGAATGGAAAATGAAAGTATAGAGTGTGATATTTATAGAATGAGATGAGAGTTGAATAAAAATAATGATTTTAATATATTTATTATTATCATTTAAAAATAATAAAAAAAACAAAAATTGGTTCAAAATGTAAAAGCAGCAAATGAAATGAACAGCTAAAGGGCAAACCTAATGGCGAAATTGCAGGTTCCACCATCACCTGCACATGGCGATATTCAGAATTCCGCCATCTTCCTGACATGGCGAGGTTGCCAGTTCCGCCATCAGTGGGGATTGCAACGCGTCAGTTTTTATCCCAAAAGAGGGATATTATGGCAATATTTTTTAAAATAGGGTGTTGTTGTAAAAAAATAATTTTGGGAGCCTTTAGAAAAAAAAATCAAAAACTGATGTATTTAATCTTTAATATAGGCTAGATACGTTAGTTTTTCGATGAATCCTAAAAATGATTTTTTACTTTTAGGATGGAGTATAATTGTTGGAAAGTCTAAGTTGTCATGGTTTATTTTTAAATTTTTCATAAGAGATTAAAAAAAAAATTGAAATTTGTTCTGGGCCGAGCATAGATGCTCGAGCACCGAATGATGACGACCAGATATAACCCGAGCTTAGCCTATCGCGAAGACCCCACGAGCCTTGCTCGATTCACCAACGGTCTGATACTCCCATGTATCGTAACGGCCGTAAACCGGAATGATGAACATTTACTGCACATCAAGGCCTCATGGCCGTTTTTCGGCAGCTACTTGATGGCCATTAATGCCATCAAGGGTCTTGGCCCAGCGCTGGGGGGCTATATATACGCAACTCTTTGTCATTTGTAAGGTACGCATTTTTTAGCACAGAAAACCTTCACTTCACCTCACTGACTTGAGCGTCGGAGTGTCTGCAGGTACACCACCCCCCTCCGTTTCAACAGGGGTTTATCAAAACAAACGCCGGCGCGGTCGCACTTCTGATCAGGTAAGATCAAAATTGATAAGTTTGCTATTATCGGGGTTCGAATTTTTGTTCCTCTTTTTTTTTTTTTGGGTTTACAAGAGCTGAGGATCGAACCCAGGATCTATAGCATACTACCCAAATCCCTCACTACTAGATCAAACCTAGTGGCTCATCTTTTTTATGTGTATGAGCTTTCAATAGTTTAGTATTTTGTCTATCTACTAAAAAATTTGTCTACATCAACTTATCTCAATTGCTTAAAACATCGTATTATTTATGCAGAAACTAACATAACATTGTAATATACAAACAATTTGTTATTAAAATAAAAACATCGTATTATTTACGTAAAAGTTGAGGTGAAAGAATTATAGTTATCTTTGACAAAAAAAATTATAATTTTTTTTGTTGTGGACTAATTTATCTATAATTTTTGTGAGGGGCTAAAATCCTTCTTCACTACAAAAAAGGTCGAATTAAATTTTCAACCACGAGAGTCTTGCAAAACATAAATTATAATTTCCTCCCTCACCCCCATGGTTATCATCATCAACTCATTCATATCATATCATACGTGCATTCAACGAACCAACTATAAACACCGAAATGCGAAAACCTTATTGGTCAACAAACTCATAGTGGGTCCCAGTTCCATCCACATCATCATACCTTTTTATTTTAGATAAATAAACCCATCTCAGTCCCACCGACCAAATCCTCACACGTTTTCTTACTCGCTAATCCTCCTCAATTGTTTATCAGCCTCAAATGAATTACCACTTCCGTTTTAAAATAATTAAGTCGTTAATTTTTTTAATTTTTTATGTTAAGTAGTTTATTGACTAGAAATTTAACTTAAAAATAAATAAGTGAGATGATCGTCATTCGAACTCCTGTATATATAATGTAATGTTCCTACCAACCGAGTTAAACTCGCGGGACAAGTCATTTAAATTTTTTATAGGCAGATGAAAAATATTATTATCTCCGCTTATTAATATAAAAGAAAATTTATTTTTTAGATATATTGAAAAACTAATATAAATAATTTAGGGTTAAATATGCAAAAAGTCTCTGCACTTACGAGTCATTTGAGTTTTAGTCCCTGCATTTTAAAAACATTTCATTTTGTCACTGCACTTTCATTTTACTTTAAAAATGGTCCCCAGACTTCTTTTTTTTTTTGTTGAAATGACACATTTTTGCTGATCTGTCACTGTTGACTGGACTTTAGAGTTGATGACTCATTTAATTTTGCAGTGAATCGATCAAAATACCCTTAAATAAGTAATTTTTCAAAAGTAAAATAAAATTGACACATCATAAAAAAATGTGCCACTTCAACAAAAAATGGGTTCAGGGACCGTTTCTAAAGTAAAATGAAAGTGTAGTGGCAAAATGAAAGAATTTTAAAATGCAGAGACTAAAACTCAAATGATCCGTAAGTGTAGGGACCTTTTGCATATTTAAGCCAATAATTTATAATATAAATTAGATATCAACCAAAAAATAAATATAAATTAGATATATTAATTATTTAATAAATTTTATTTTATATTTAGAATTGGAGGAAGTATAATATTGTCAAAAAAATATAATTTTTTTGGAAAGAAACAAACTTCCATCATATCAAGAATATAATGTGTTAGTAGATTAATTATATAGTAGTCGTTTTAAACTAGTTTATAAGCAACCAAGTTAGTTTTCCTTCTAGAAATATCGGTGTCTCAAACAACGAGTTTGGACAAAAAAAATATTAAGTTCAAAAATACAATATTTAATAATACAACTAAAATATGATAAATCATGAAAAAAATTATTAACTTGTCTATCACTAATTTTGCATCCAATTCAAAAATGAGGTTGTCCAATCTTAATGCTTCAATCAACTTGATGGTTTGTAACAACTCATTAGCTTCACCTTTGTTCACATTATACAAAGGAGAATAGCATAAAGATTTAGCTTGGACAAAACTCTCATTTTGTCCAAACTTCACAAAAAATGACGGATTTTTGGAGAATTCGGGTTCAATTTTTGGGTGGAACAATTTTTTGGCCAGATTTTACTTACCTCGCAGCCGAACTCTGGACTACTAGGGCCTATTTCTCCTAGAAATCAGAAAGTTATAAACCAAGAAAAAAAAAACCTCCATTTTGATCTCGTATACACATTTCAATAACATTTTTACTAAGCTAATTTTATCAACTAATTTTTTTAAAGGTAATGTTACTCTTTATATGACAAAACGAAAATAAAAAAATTTAATTTCAAGCGTGTCGGAGAGAAAAGAATATATATATATATATATGTTAAGATTTCCATGGTTTGGAGAAAATGGAGAAAATTTTAGAAAGTCTTCAAGATAGTAAAAATTATAAGGATTCATATTTGATAAAAGATGATGAAAATGATACAATGGTGGCTCTTATATAGAGCAATTTAGGGGTTAACTAACAAACCACCTAATAACAAACTCTAACAAACTAATATAAACTCTAACTAACTAATAATATCTATCTAATCACCATTATTCTTAACATCCTCCCTCAAACTCAACATTGGAAAATTTCCAACTTGAGTTTGAATCACAATGAAAATACAAATGATTAATCATACTATAGTAACTAATGGGGGTAAACTAGCAACAAAAAAACATAGAATTGGTAGGAAAGTATGAGAGGCCCAGACTGCAGTTCAGCAAGGTTTTAGACCCAGGCCCAATGAGGCAAAACAATTCTCCATCAGCAACACATTGAAGCAAGGAAATTCAGAAACTCTGATTGAACCTCAAAACGCGATTTTCTTGTGTCGTTTCAAGCTCTTTCATATTCTGAGTTCTCTTCTTCACCCATCCACAAAACGCAACTCTGTGATGTCGTATTGAAAACAGTAATAGAAAAATTGAGCGCATCCAAGATTGTATGACAAAAGTGGCGGTGATTACCACCGGAAACCACCGTCGTCGCCGACGACGAAAGCAAGAAGAATTGCAAGTAGAAAACACATAAACAGTGTAGTACTCACATCCTTCTCCTCTGAACTCAGAACGTTGATTAGAGACTTCAATAACGGTCGGTGACAATTCCCGCCGGGATCGAAAACAAGGACAGCGAATTCACCGGAAAATTCAACAGCTAAGACGATAATCAAACGAAAAATTAACAGCAGAGAAGATATCAAGGTTATCGTACCACCAAACGTTGCGACAGAAAGAGGTTCAACTCCACCGTCGGGATCGAAAACCGTTTCGACAGTGAGAATTGTGTTATTGACGTGGTGAAGCAAGGAGCACATGTATAACGAAACGAGATTGAGATTAAAACGAACCGTATCTTCAAGAGCATGACTAACACAGGAGGTGATGGAGCGAATTTTGTTGCAAAAGGAATCAACCTCATGGATGATCTCCATCGATTTCTTGATCAATTCAGAAGAATATAAAACAAATGTCGAAGGAATGCTCAATTTCACAATAGGTTTCTTCTTCTCTAATTCTTTAACCTTCATTGTTGTATTCATGGATTGTGAAGTTTCAGATATGTTGAAGGAGGCAAGGGAACATGCAATTTCCCCAATCTGTGGTTTAACGGCTTTGATCAACTTGATTGGAATGCTTTCAGAATGAAAATTACCAAAACTGAAATTGAAACTGCTATCTGATGTAATTGGTTCAAGAACACAGGCTGAGGAACTTGAAATTTCATCTTCTGCTTCTGAAATTGAATTGCAGGAAGGTTCTTGAATATAGATTGAAGTTCGCAGCGGAGGAAGTGGTAAGAATTTCTTCTCCATCTTTGATTTCTTCCACAAGTGACAAAAAATGGAGTGAACCATTAGAAATGAAGGTGGATCAAAAAGTACAGTGTAAATTTCTTTGTGATAAGCAATGGAGGAATTCTCCGGTACCGGTACAATGGCGGAAGCGGGACGGATTCTCGGTGATCGAAACCGAGGCGATGATACCATGTTAAGATTTCCATGGTTTGGAGAAAATGGAGAAAACTTTAGAAAGTCTTCAAGATAGTAAAAATTATAAGGATTCATATTTGATAAAAGATGATGAAAATGATACAATGGTGGCTCTTATATAGAGCAATTTAGGGGTTAACTAACAAACCACCTAATAACAAACTCTAACAAACTAATATAAACTCTAACTAACTAATAATATCTAGCTAATCACCACTATTCTTAACAATATATATAGTGTATCCGATGAAAACTGATAACTATTATGAGAAATGAGAACTACTAATAATAACCATCAGATTTAATTGACGCATGGCGGAGAGAAAAGAATATATATATATATATATATATATATATATATATATATATATATATATATATATATATATATATATATATATGGGAGGGATCAAATTACACCGGTGTAACATTTGAGTAATGTTACACCGCTTAATAACGCTTTAACGAATACAAATTTTACAAAATTCACCGTTGGATTGAAAGCTTATATAGATCATCTATGTTGAATTGTATAAAAATCTAAAATCGTTTGATATGTTTTTGAGATAGATCAAGATTAACGGTATTCAATAAAAACACATAAACCATTAATCTTCATCGGTCTCAATAACATAACATATCAAACGATTTTAGATTTTTATACAATTTAACATGGATGATCTATACGATATAAGCTTTTAATCCAACGGTGAATTTTGTAAAATTTGTATTCGTTAAAGCGTTATTGAGCGGTGTAACATTACTCAAATGTTACACCGGTATAATTTGATCCCGCCATATATATATATATATATATATATATATATATATTGTTTACAACGAGCTGAGGATCGAACCCAGGACCTCTAGCATACTACACAAATCTCGCACCATGAGACAAAAAATATATTCATTTAGTGAAAAAAAAAAGAAAATATATTTGTTATTTTTGATATTTTTTATACTAGGCATTAGAAAATATTATTTATATATTTAGTATTTGATTTTTAGTCAAAAAAAATATATCTAGTATTTTTTTTACATAATATATGTTTATATCTTTTATAGTAGTATTACATAATATATTTTTATATCTTTTCTAAGATTTCATTTTATATTATGTATTACTATTATGATTTGTTTTAGATTTTCCTTAAAAAAAATGATTTGTTTTAGATTTATATATTATGCTCATCTATCACTTATAAATAGGATTAATATTAATGTTAATGCTACGGTGGACCACCTTCACAAGTGGTCCACCGTGGACAAGTGATTTACCGAATATGAATTTTACGAAATTCACTGTTGGATTGAAAATTTATATCGTATAGATCATCCATAGATTTTTGAAATTTTTTTGAAAATCATTTGATACTATAACGAGATTCATTAAAATTTACATTATTTAATAAACCGCTAATTTGATGTGTGTCAATAACATATCAAATAATTTTCAATTTTTCTATGATCCATATTAAAATTTACCTTAATATTAAGGCAAATGCTAAATAGTGCCCCCGGGGCACTCTTTAAGCCCATAAATAGTAAACTTTTTATAGAATTTTTATCGGAATGCGTAAAGTCAACGCATTGGAAATTGTAGTGTTTAACTTTTTGAATAAAAAATTTCTTTAAATAGAATGCTTAAAGAGTGCCCCGGGGACACTCGTTAGCAAGACCCTAATATTAATACAAATATTAATACAAAGAACTCTAATTCCTTGTCCTTCCTCTTACAGAATTTTAAAACCTGAACGGAATATTCCAAACTCCGTCGTTCCCACGTTACCAACAGTTCACAATATCTCTCAGCTTCGCTTCATTCTAACGTCACGTGACGCCCTCTCGTCGAAACCAAACGTTGAGAACAAAGAGTTGTTAATACTTAATACTGTTCACCAGGGAAAGAAAAGCATTTCTCAATTCTCAGTTCTTTCCCTTTCCTTTCCTTCCTCCTATTTTCTTCACAAATTCTTTTAAAAATCTCCCATATTTTCCATCCATCCATCATTCATTCATTTTCCACAATGACGATTCCTCTCTTAAACCTCTTCCTTCTATTTTCTCTCTTCGCACTTTCCTTCTCTCACGAAACACCAAATCCTCAAAACCACCACCACCACAACCACCACGCTTTTCCGAGACCGTTGATTCTAGAATACTCTGAACTCGAAGAAGAGGTGAAGTTGAGATGCACCAGTTGGAGATTCTCCGGTGAAGCGAACAATCTGAGTCCATGGATAACGGTGCCGAAAGAATGTGCCCAATATGTTAAGGAATATATGACGGGAAAAGGTTATGTTTATGACCTAGAAATTGTTTCTAAGGAAGCTGGTGAATTTGCTAAAAGTATTCAACTCAAAGATGATGGATTAGATGCGTGGATTTTCGATATTGATGAGACTTTACTCTCTAATTTACCCTATTATTCTGCACATGGTTACGGGTAATAATAATAATAATTTCACAATTTTTATTTATTTATTATGCATATACTATTTCTGTTTGATTAATTTTTGATAAATTAGGAGGTTAATTTAGTAATGATAAAAGTATGATTATCTACGATATCTAATTTTACATGTGGATTCAAAATGTAAAAATTATAATGTAGCTGTGGTGGTGGTTTTTTTGGTTGAAAAACCATGATTTGCAATTTTAATTTCTCTCATTATAGGATTGAAGGAACAAAGTTGTTCATAAAATTAACTAAATTCTTAAATGGTTTGGTAGAACCAAAGTTCTATTATTGAGAATAACAATTCTCGGCCAGACTTTACTTACCTCCCGGATGAAGTCCGGATTAGCATAGCCTATTTCCCTTAGGAATCGGAGGCGGAGGGTTAACACAATTTTATTTTTTTATAACTAAATTCCTAAATTATATTAGTCCATTAGAAACAATTAAGGGTTTGGACATATTTCACTAATATTAGAAACAATTAGGGGTTTAAGTTGACATATTTCGCTAAAAAGAGATTGGATTCCTTAAGCATGTTGTCAGGGAAACGGATCCTAATTCTTATGTTTAGAGAAATATTGAAATGCTTCATGGGACTAATGTGATAATAGAATTTTTGTTATTTTAGAATTATTTTATAAAAATAGGGTCTGATTTTATTGCATGCATTGCATAGAAATTAATCTCTATGTTAATTTTAAGAACTAAATTGCTAACCTAGAATTTCAAGAATCAAAATGTAGGGAAAAATGTGTTATAGGCAACACTAAAATGTAATGCAATTTTAAACAGAAATTATTATTTAGATAACTTATTAATAGGAACATTAGTGAGAAGATAGGTACAGCCTTATATACCTTTGGGCATTTGAGGATAATCGTTTTGTATTTTTTTCGTATTCAAAATCTAATATGCCCAAATACTATATGCTTAATTGTCCCAGGCATAAAGGATAGGAATAATCTTTATATGTGCTTGCAGGTTCGAGGTTTTTGACCATGTAAAGTTTGATGCTTGGGTGGAAAAGGGTGTAGCCCCAGCAATAGAAGCCAGTTTAAAACTCTATGAGGATATTTTGAATCTGGGGTATAAGGTCATTCTACTTACAGGGCGGAAAGAAAGTCATAGGGGTGTTACCGTTGATAATCTGATAAACGCTGGTTTTCGGGATTGGCACCAGCTCATATTAAGGTAATTCCTACAAAACTTGTTTATTTCATAACTGCAGATGCTACTATATGTTAAATGATCAGAGATTTGAATGCATTTGTGATGTAGATAAAGTTGGTTATTTTGTGTTTAAACGAAATCTTTACATATATTGTGCAAAATTAACCAGTCTCTTCCAATCTTATTGCTATTAGCATTTATCGGTTTTGTTGTTATCATATATGATATCTCTAACTAACCACGTAAGATGTGGCATGTTTCCGTGAAGAACAACTTGAAATAGTGGTACAGATATTTCCATTTCCCTTATGGTTGAATGATTTTTTTAACTATAAATATTATATAATATGATTTCTGTCAAATGTTTTGTGTCCTAGCATGCATAATGCTATTTTTTTAAAAGACATTACTATAGTATATAGATATAAAATTAATGTAGATGAACCAGAACATTGGAGAAGGGTAAACTCTGTTTTGGCTCATTTTTGGAGGGGCTTTGGAAAAGACCCATTGACTTTCCAGCCTCCACTTTTTTGTGGGCAATAGAGTGCTTACCTGAAATCATTTTAGCACTTAGTATTAGAATATTAGAAAACTTATACAAAAGTTGACCATTTTCTTTTTTTATGGTGATGAATGGAACTAGAAACAATTAAAGGAACTCCAGTATTGTAAGACTAGCAATGATGAAATAAGATTTGAATTTAAGATATTTTAGTGTACGGCACAACTCTAGACAAGGTTAAACGGAGGGTGAAGAGTATTTTTTGTCAAACTTTTAACAGAGATTGCATAAAGATTTCAAGCAGCCTTGATAAAAGTTTATTTAATATAGTTGTACAAAATGATTGATACACATTAAAACTTATGGCTTTGGTATATGTGCAATATTACCCAAGAGGAGGTTTAAGTGAGCATGTTAGGATGATGTAATGTCCATAGCAGTGAAAATGGAGTATAGTGCTTGCCTTCCCACAAAAAGCAAAAATAGTGAGAGCTGTAAACTTAGGCAGGATAAAAGCAGAAGTGTAACGGGTGTTACGACTGAAAAGTGCATCTAACCTTTAAAAAATTATTACGTATTTATAATACCAGTGATAATTTGGTTATGAGAGAAGAAGACCTTTATGACTGAAAAGTGCATCTAACCTTTTAACAATTTTATTACATATCTATAAGACCACTGATAATTTGGTTATGACAGAAGACCAATAGATGCCCCCAATTAGAAGAGTATATTGATGTAAAATAGACCTGTAGTTTAAGGTATATGTGAAACCATAAGAAAAGGATTTATGTGGATGTTTTTTTGGTTAGTTCATGTGAATATGCGTCACTTGAGCTGGTAGTGAATAATGGGGAATGCTTTGGTTGTTGTTTTTGTACTGAGATAATTTTGAGATTCTTTGGCATTTTGTTTTTATTTGTTATTTTTAAAAATAGTATTTAAGAGCTAAGCAAGTCACTAACAAGATGCATAAACCTTTTTGTTGTGGAAGGACTATTCTCGTTGATTGTCTTATTTTCAAGCTCTTATACTACTCTCTCTGGTGTAAGACACAAGTCTCTACAGTGTTGACAGTAGGCTTCTTTCTTGACTTCATGGATACTACATGTACTTGTTACATTTCACTACAGTGTTGAACATAGGTTTTAGGCCTTTAGTACATAAGCTTTGATACACATTTTCAAACCCGCCTATTTATCAAGTACTAGTAGCTGTAGCATGGGTGAAATAGTTTACACCAGTCCCTTTTGGATGAATTAGCTTGAGAATTGAGACCGTAGGTTTTAGAATTGTGATAGATATACTCTAAATCTAAGTTTTCATAGTTTCTAAATTTCACAATCTTATCTTCTGTTGTGTCGTAGATATTTTGTCCGCTCTTTATGTATTTGTTGATGTTCAGAACTTTTATTGAAGTTGACTGAAATATTGACTCAATGCCTACAACTTTAATCTATATGTTAATAGTTTTGATTCACAGTGTAGAATAGGTTTTAGGACCTGATTTTAATTAAATCTGTCATTTTCCTAATCATTGATTTGGATTAAATAATCTTTTTACCATCATGATCCAGTACATGTTTAAAGTTCGATGTCTTAACTCACAAAATCATGATCCACAGTACATGTTTAAAAAATCATTGGAGAGACTTCAAGCAGATTTTTGTTTTTTGGTAGATGACTTCAAACAGATATTTGAAGCATCTCCAATAGATTTCCCAAACATACTACTTGACCATTGGCTTTTGGTTACCAATCAATAACTACATCAGAATCCACTTTTAATCTGGAGTCTTGTAATTTTAGTACTATCCAAATATGGTATGCCGAGCTGTATCCCCGTAGTTTGTGGCTTGTGTTTTAAGAATCTAACCTCTTTGTTTTTGTCAACTTCATATGATGCTTAGTCGTTCACCAATGCCTTTTAGTACAAAATTTTCTTGCCATGACATCTTATCTCTCCAATATGTTTTCATGTAACTGGTTTATGTCTGTAACTTAATTTTGTTATGAAAAAAATTTCTTATCATATATCACTACTGTTAATCATTAATTGAGTTGTTCAGTGATTCGGTCACTGATTATACTATAATACTAGTACTCTTAATTTTCACTCTTTTTCAACCTTTATGCTTTATGTACATGTGATCTGATACAATTTTATGATCATTTTACTTTGTATTTTACATGTACATGTGATCTTTTTCATATGTTTCTTTTATGCTGATTTTTCTGAATCTGTTCTGTTAAATTCTTCAGATCTTCAGATGATAAAGGAAAACTAGCTGTAATTTACAAATCAGAGAAGAGGAGTGAGATGGAGAAAGATGGATACAGGATTCTTGGAAATTCTGGTGACCAGTGGAGTGATTTATTAGGTTCTGCAGTATCTGTTAGGTCTTTCAAGCTTCCAAATCCCATGTATTACATTGCTTAGCAATGCTCATTCATTTACAAATAATTGCTCTAAAAAATTCTGAGCTGTACATAATGGAATTTACTACTAATTCATAATTGCATATACGATTGAAACTCCAATATAAACCGACTATTAATTGAACATTCGTTGATAATTCAGTCAGATATTTGATATTTAATATGCAGATATTTCAATTATGAATCCGACTCCCGTAAAGTGAATGATTCACTTTAGAGGGTAAAGTAATACAATCACAACAATCATAGATTTTCATATTACACTTTATTCGCTTTAGAAAATTCAAATCCTTAAAATATACTTACTTTCCTACCAAATTCCGAATTACTAGAGTCCTTGTTCATTAGAATTGGAGGGTTAAAAAACCCACTTGGGTTGGTGCATTGGTATTGGCTTGGGACCTGGGAGTGTTCTCCTCTTGAGGTCTGAGGTTTGATTCTCTCTGGTGCCAATTTGAGTGGGCTAATTTAGCTTCTTCAAAAAAAAAAAGAATTGGAGGGTTAAAAAAAAATTACCTCATTCCTTAATTATACAACCCTTTTGAGATTTTTTTCTTTGTTCTTTTGTATAAGAACCCTTTCAAGGGTAATATCTTTTTAGTAGCATACTCCTAATTATACCGCATCTTTTTTCTACATTTTGTAACAAGTGTTCTAAAACAACATTAACTCAATCTCAGTCTTACAGGATAAAATTGTAAAAATAATACCAATTGTCAACAAATTCAATACCACAATCAACTTTTTAATCTTCGTGATTTTTTCAAAGAGATCTTATATTTAGGGACAAATGTAACCTTCGGAGAAATCATTAATATTCACTCAAAGAAAATGTTTTATTTGGTCAAGCAGGTGATTTTTTATTAGTCCAAGAAAAAATATTTAACTATGATTATATAGACTCTTTAGGTTATATGTGTCCAACAACATAACTACAAACGAATTAAATTTGTCTAAACGGTGTTGCAGAATATTGTTCAAGCCTCGGCTCTCCGACAAGACTTAATTTGATCACATTGGGAAAAAATATGGAAGTCATATTCAATTCCAGATTCACAAAGGGCAATAGGTATCACATAGATCATAATCGGGGGCGAGCTTTTAGTGGCGCCCAAACCCGCGACACTTTGTTTCAATCTCCCTCAACATAAAAATTGTCACTCGGGATAATATCTTTCATAACGAGATTATATTTAAACTTTTTTGTTGTTGTTTACAATGTTGATCGAACCTAAGACCTAGTTGGGTTATATTATATCTAGACTTTGTCAAGTAACACCTGTTCCGATCTTCATACTAAATCAAATTATTCTCTTCATCAAATTAAAAAGAGGAACATGCAAATCTCATATTTGAATAAATCATGTATTTTATTACTATCCAAAATCCTCTCCTCAACCAACATCAAATGATTAACGTTAGCGTATGTGATGATATTGAAGCGTATTTCTTGGATATTGAAGTATACACGAGTTGAATGAAAAGTAGCGACTAAAAACATTGACCGAAAAAACTTCAGGACTAAAAAATGTGAAAAAATCTTCAGGGATTAAAATGAAAATTATGGAAAATTATAGAGACAAAAAAACATATTTAACCCTTATTTTTTATATAAAGTTTTTAGTTTTTAATTTATATACAATTACAATGTTTATATTATAATGACTAGTCAGTATTCAAAAAGGTCTATGGATTTGGCTAGTCGACTACTTTGCATGTAGCTAGTTTCTACTTTCTTTGCTTCTTTTTCTTTTATCTTTAGTTAAAGAGCATTCATCACTATCCCTTCCCTTTCCATTCCATCCTTTAATAAAGATAGATAGATTGCATGTCTACCTCTCTTCCTTATGCAATTAATGTACGTAGTTTTTTGTTATATCAGTCGTGTATACTCCAATTATTGAAGAGGACCACACTATGCTGCCATACTAGTACTAACACACTCTCAATAATAATACATATATACTGCTAACTCTTTACTACTTTCATTCCCTATACAATTGTAACATGGAGGTAGTAAAAGGTAATTTTGAAGGATTCAGATTGTCTCCGACACTTTTTCTCATGCCTTTGATTCTGCGCTAATCTCAACCTTTGGATGTCACACATTTTTTCTCTTTACTAATTTTCTCTTGCGTGAATATCAGCCATAAGAATAAAACTGGAGAGATGAGATAAACAATAGGAGGTGATCCAATTCCAATTTTGAAAGTTAGTAGTAATTTTTATATAAAAGAAAAATTAACTAAATTTTTTAATTTGTGTTTCATTGAAGTATGGAGTATATATGAATATTGGTCCTTTGTCTTTAATGGGAAAAAAGTTGCTCCAGTCATTTTCAGCTATTGAAGTGGAACAAGTTCCACGTATCTTTATGATTCAGATCTGCTTCCAATCTTGACTAGGTTCCATGATCTCTTTCCTTTTTTTTTCTTCATAGGGATTCTAACCTCGTTTTTCTGTTTCAAAACAGAGAAATACTTGTGTGGTGTCTTAAAATTTGGTCTCAATTTGGTTACACACACATTGTTAAGAAAAAAGTATAAAGAAAAAATAATTAAATATTATATATTTTATTATAATTAAATGATATGTGTTATTATTTGTGTGTGACCAAATTGAGACCAAATTTTAAGAGAACACAAAAGTATTTCTCTTCAAAACAATGACAAATCTTATGTCATGTTTAACATAAACAATGTGCATTATGTAAAAATCCACCTAGACATTAATAACTTCATTTACAAGTAAGAGCAGTTCAAAGGTAAGGCTACTAAATTTTAATTTTAGTCCCATCAACAAAAATTCATTTTTTATTAGATTTCGTATGAAAAAATAACATGTCAATGATGTCACATATAATAAAATTTATTTTAGATCTCACTTAAAATTAAAAAAGATTGGGCCTGCCTTTATCACTAGAACTTGTTTCAAGTCGCATTATATAGGAAGTGAGGGGGAATGAATTCTCTCAAGTGTGATTTACACTTGAGGGAATAAAGTGTAATCTAACACCATCTAAATTCATTTTCTCTAAATTTTTATATGTTTTTCTCTCTTAATCAATGGTAACAAACCACACTTTATTCTTTCAAGTATAAATTACACTTGAGAGAATCCATTCCCGGAAGTGAGGTGTTTTACTTTAGAGACATCTATCTTGTTTTTATTAGGCTGAGCTTTCCTAATTGTGTGTGAAGGAATGTGTTAAATTACCAATTTTAACATCAATCTAGATATTCTGTAATGTGTTGGTGAGATGGACGCTACTCCTTAATTTAATAATTTGAGTATATTTACCCAACAATCCATAGAGATATTATGTGGTACCCAAAAATCACAAAAAATCCTTCCTCACAACAATTCTCACACAAAACCAACCCTCATCTTCATCTTCTACCCCTTTTCCCATTAAATTTATATCATGTCAAACCGCCAAAAACACACCAAACTCATAAACAAACAACCCATAACCATGAATATAGCACCTAGACCCAACAGTCATATTTCGATTCATGTCATTGTTATCTAATGTATGACTATTAACATATCCTTTTATATCTATATAACTTGCAATCTAGAGTGTTGCCAGAGTAGCTCAATCCTTTTACGTTCAGGACCAGACAATCAGAGTGGTGACATGATAATAGATGGTCTAATCAATCTTGGATAAATTCTACACCATATTTGAATTTGATTTGAGTTTGATTCAAGCTAACACAGTTGAACCAATAAATAAAAATAAAAGATATTTAGTAATTAGAAAGTGAAATAAAAAATTAGTGAAGAAGAAAATATTAAAAAAAAAAAACTAAGCAATTAACAAATTAACTTTGAATTTAATCTTCACTTTTTTTCGTTCCATTTTCTCTTTTCTTCATTGTTCAAAGGATTTTTTTTGGTAAATATGTTTTTACCCCTGTAAAGTAGTGGAGTTTTGGTTTACCTCTTACAATATTTTATTTTTTTGGATTATCTCCTATATTGTGAAGATTTTCTGATTTACCCCCCTCATGAAAAATTTCAACCTAAGATTCCACAAAAATGATGACGTGGCATGGTCAGTCAAGGGGTAAATCAAGACTCGATAACATTACAGGGGGCAAAACGACGGAATCTTAAATCAACATTTTCCATGAGGAGGGTAAATCAGAGAATCTTCACATTACAGGGGGTAATCCAAAAAAATAATTTTGCAGTAGGATAAACCAAAACTCGTCTACTTTGCAGGGGTAAAAACCTATTTACCTTTTTTTATTGCTTTAAGTGGTGAATTGTGGACCTACTATGAAATTTAAATTTTGAAGCCCCCATAAATTTTGGATTTAGATTCAATACAGTCAGTCAGTGTATCTGGATCGTGCGATTAAGATCAGATAGTCCAAATTTTATAGCCAAATTTTAATCGTTTATAAATAAAAAATTAGAGCTTAAATTTTGGATCATCCAATCTTAATTCGGCGATCATTATATGGATGATTGCATTGCGGTCACTATTTTTTTAGTGCACACAATCCTAATAGACCAAGCTATATATTGTTTGACTGTAAGAGCTATATTTGTGCCGTAAAACTTATTACATAATCATTCAATACAGAAGAAGATGAAGGTGGCGACGGGGCAACGGAAGAGATGAAGATTTTGGGTGGTAACAGAGAAAGAGAAAACGGAAAGAAGATGAAGGTGAAATTGGTTAATAGGAAAAATAGGTTTTTTTTTTTTTTTTTTTTTTTTTTTACTTTTTCAAATTGTATATCAAATTGGTCCTTACTTACTTGGAGATGAGTTGTCACGCCACATCATACCATTTAAGTTTATATCATTTAAGTTTAAGTCAGCATAACTAACGACAACAGATAAAATAGAGGGACAAAATTGATTTACGTCTAGCAAGTCGACGATATTTTAACTATTTTGAAAAATTAGTTGACAAATTTAATTAATGAGTGAAAATTTAGGAACGATTTTACTTATTTAGTTTTTGCTTTTATTTTTATTTTTATACAAAAACACAACATTATCTCTTTATTACATTCCTTAAATTCACTCCATCATATTCATAGATACAACATTATCCCGCAATTCACTCCATCATTCAATCTCATTAAACTAGCATCTAACTTCAATTTTGCATCTCTCACAAAATTCCAAATCTCTCTCGCACAAACTTGGAAGGTAAAAAAACATGTTTGTGTGGCAATTAAGCATGTGTTTGGTTCTGCGGCGGAGAGAATTGATTTTGGCATAATTGATTCTGTAAAATTGATTCTGGCCAAAATTGATTTTAAGCTGAAGTGGTTTATGTTTGGATATATTCATGAAAAAGTGAGTTGAACAAAAAATTTGAGTGTAAAAATCAATTCTAGAATCAGAAGCTACGATTTCTAGCTTCAAGTAGAATCAATTCTGGAGGCAGAATCAATTCTACTTTTGAGAAAGCAAACAAGTCAGAATCAATTCTACACGTCCAGAATCAATTCTGGATGCTACAGAATTCAAACCAAACATACACTAAGGACTTTCACAAACAATAACACAAACACAAGAGTCAAATAAAGATAAAACATCACATGCCTTAGATCTATCTTATGTCACATTTTATTCACATTCCAACGTGTACTATGCTCTAACTCTTCAAACTCTTCTTCTTTGCATCTATTCCTTCCTTCCTTCCTTCTACTCCAATAATTGATAATCTCTTGCAACATCACAAGTCACAACAAAATTCCCACCACCTTCTATTTCACACCACAAGGTTTCTTTCAACATGTTCCTTCTTTGTCTTATTTCATTTTCAAAAATATTAAATTTTTCCAACAAATTTAGCTTCTTTCAATTTTTCTAATGAGACCCAGATCCTAATTTTCACTATCTACCAACCCCATTTTCTCAAATTCTCATTTTTCTACACTCTTTGAGTTCACCTTGTTACTCACACACAAACAAAAATATTAGATTTTTAAGAAACATAAAAATACCCTCATGCTGATATTAGTTCTAGGACTAATTTCAGCTACTTTGTTAGTGATTATTGCAATTTATGGCTTTTGTTATTTGAAAAGATCATCAAAACATGATATTGAAGACATAGAAAGTTCAGAACAAAAACATGAAGATGTGAAAGAGGATTTGATCATTTTTCAAGGTGGAGAGGATTTGACAATATGTGATATATTGGATGCACCAGGGGAAGTGATTGGAAAATCAAATTATGGAACACTTTATAAAGCTTTGTTACAAAGAAGCAATAAAGTGAGGTTGTTGAGATTTTTGAGACCTATTTGTACTACAAGAGGTGAAGAATTGGATGAAATGATTTTGTTTCTTGGAAGATTAAAACATCCTAATTTGGTTCCTCTTTTGGGATTTTATACTGGTCCAAGGGGTGAGAAGCTTCTTGTTCATCCATTTTATAGACATGGGAATCTTACTCAATTCATAAGAGGTAATTATTCTCTTGCCAATAGTTGTTTGGATTCTAATTTTTTGGTTTATTTGGAAATTTATGTGTTTTCTAATTCCTTTGTGAAATTGAGTTTATTTTGGGTTGTGTTTTTTTTTTTAAGATAGTGATTTAGATTTAGAAATCATGTTAGAGCTTGATCTTTGATAAATTTGAAAAATGTTGAATTTTGAGGATTTGACATTTTTAGAAGAAACATTGATGAAGAAGCATTAGATTTTGTGTTTGGGTTAATCTATATTAGTTAAGACAAAAATGAATGATATTTAGGCACACAAAAATTACATCAATTTTACATAGAAGAGAGAATTTTTTTGGTAGATTTCTATTATGGTCAAGTTTTTCTTTATAAATATTATTTCTGGCTTTCCAAAGATTAATATTTATTTAAAGTGAACTTTAATGAAATGGACTTTATCTTTTCTAGTGGCAGAGATATTACTACCCAATTTTCATTTACTTATTAGACTAAGTGATTAATGAATTTTAGTTAAATTCAAATCCATCATAAATACTTGAGTTCATCGGTTTGATCCCTAGTTGAAACAATTTTGCTCGGACTTATCTCCTACCTGAATTCTGGATTACTGAGACACATTTTCTCGGAACCCCAATTGTTAAACCAATTTTTTCTTATGTTTTAGTTATGTTGATGGCATTATTTTCATTCATATTTTAATATTTCTTAAATTGGACTAGGAAAAATTGAAATCTCCATTAAAGTGGGATCAAATATAGATAGAAATCAGATTTCAAACCTATATATTTAAAGCATTAGTCAATACTCATACTATTGTCTTGCTATTTCTACCTAACATTTTGTCTTGTATTTTCAATTTTATTTAAAGTTTACATTTATTGATCAAAGATATATGTTTCCTACTTATCAGATGGAAATGGAGAGAGTTACAAATGGTCAAACATATGCACAATATCAATTGGTATAGCAAAAGGATTAGAACATCTTCACACAGAATATGAAAAGCCAATTATTCATGGAAACCTAAAGTCGAAAAACATCCTTTTAGACAGTTCCTACCAACCACACATCTCAGATTCCGGCCTCCATCTTTTGTTGAATCCAACTGCTGGACAAGAAATGCTTGAAAGTTCATCTACTCAAGGCTATAAAGCACCTGAACTCATCAAAATGAAGGATGCTAGTGAAGAAACTGATATATATAGCCTCGGTGTAATCTTGCTTGAATTGCTTTCAGGAAAGGAACCTATCAATGAACATCCAACTCCTGATGAGGATTTCTATTTGCCGAATTTTATGAGAAATGCGGTTCTTGGACATAGAATTTCCGATTTATATCATCCTGCTATTCTTCTTAGAAACGGCATGGATGATGAAATTCAAGTTACGGAAGAATGTGTTCTTACATTTTTTCAACTTGCTATGGCTTGTTGTTCTCCTTCACCTTCAATTAGACCTAACATAAAACAAGTTATTAGGAAACTTGGTGAAATTGTACACTAGAAGCATTGATATTTGGGAATTGGAACCATTGATATTCCACACTATTCTTCAAATTCATCTTTAACTAAGGTGTGGTTAAAGGCAACTCACATTTATTTATATATATATATTAGAAATTGGAGGGAAAAATGTAAGTGAATTGCTTACAAAGTGTGGAATTGGATATTAAACAAAGACTTCACACACCGGAACACGTCTAATCTGAAGAGTGTTTGTGCTTCATAGTTAAGTATTAAAGTCAATTGAGGAATTATAGCATGAAAACTAATGCTTCCTATTTCTATATGTAAAATTTTGGCTCTCAAATTTTTGAATTTAATATTGTTTGGTAAAATGAAGGAATATGACATGCACGGTGGCGCAAATAAATTTATGTGTTGTCACCCATTCGAATACTACTCTCGTCGTCGTATATTGCTTAACTGCAGAGTTTTTAAGAATAATATGAAAGATCCATGTACTTTCAAGAATGTGCTGCCAAATAATTTGTATTTACTCTACGAATTTTGCTGTTGTGGAAAGACAGAGAATCTGTGACAGAAAATTGTTTTTTTATCAACGGTTGCCACATCAAATTCCATGTTATTGCCTTTGATTTATAACTGTAAAGGTGCAAAGGAATCTCAATAATAGTATAAGCCAGGTAGTTGGATCATTTGGTCTTTGAACATGGATCTTATGCACTTTACATGTGTGATGTGTCCCAATTTTATGCTTATAAAATCTGAATCATTCGATCTTAATCAAACAGTGTTGATTTGCTAATTGCACGAATGTTGGGAATCCCGCAACCGCAGGGTTTTCCATCATATGTAAGCATGTTCCTTTATTTACTTGAGATAACTTTCAAGTTTTTTTAGTTTACTTTAACCCTTAGTTTTTTAGTGTAAAATTGTATTCTTCATTTGATAATTTTCAATTATGGACCTTATAGTTTAAGTAACCTTATTATTCCTTTTGAATTTAGAGGATTCTGATTTTGTAAGTTTATCCAATAAATAATTACATTAACAACCACGATTTCTCATTTTTAATAGAGAAGTTGAGACAGGTGGGAAATGGTAGTTGGGAAGGTAGGTGATGGAGGGTGTATGATAATTCATTGCTGGTACATCACTATCTAGTTAAACAATCAATCAATATAAAGTTAGTTTATAATTTTGGTTGTTATATCTTAAAGACCACATTAACAGTTACTAGCTACTATATCATTAGTCAAATCTATATGTTCTTTTTAGAACGTGGTTGTCACCTTGATGAAGGACCAATTAACCGTGATTTCTCCAAACAAATTGGGGACATAGGTGGGGTAACATACATGATGCATGCAATACTTTGCTTCCCCCATGATTTTCTTTTATATTATTTCTGTTTTATATTAAGTGTTATGTTTTTTTTACAAGATATTAAATGTTATGTTTGAAATAGCGGATGAGTAAAAATAGAGCGCGCGAAAAACTCATAAGTAGCGGATTAGTAAAAATAGGGCGCACGAGAAACCAGTAAGTAGCGGATGAGTAAAAATAAGGTGCGCGAGAAAATCGTAGGTGGCGAATGAGGAAAAGTAGGGCGCGCAAGAAATTTGTAGGTAGCAGATGAATAAAAATAGGGCGCGCGAGAATTATTCATCATATATATCTATGTTTTTTTTGCCAAAACTTTTGCTTGACAACAAAATTTATATAAAAAAAACAAATTTTTGCCATTTTCAATTTTTTTATTGGAAATATACAAAAATGTGGGCTATCCCTAAAGCCTGAAGCCCGTATAGGACCGAGCTCGGGCCATACTTTTTCGAGCCAGTTTTCTATCTGGGCTTTTTAACCTGACCCGATGTAGCTCGAACAGAAATTGGCCGAACGGCTCGTTTTGACAGCTCTAGATGCATCCTTTGGTAATAATAATAAAGTTAGCATCCAAGGTGGTAATAATCTGAGGCTACAACGGGGGGGTTTGTCTAAACTAAAATATTATGCTATTCTCCTTTATTCAGTGTGAAATAATTCAGTGTGAAAAAAGGTGAAATCTGTGGATTGTTACAAGCCATCATGTGAGTTGCGAAATTAGGATTAGACAACATCATTTTTGAATTGGATGCAAAAGTGATGGTAGTCAATGTTAATAAACTTTTTAATAATTTATCTATTTTGATTTTATTATTAAAGATTATATTTTTAAACTTCTTTATTTTTGTCCAAACTCGTTAGTTGAGATTATATTTAATAAACTTCTTTATTTTTGGTCCCTCAAGTTTCATAATTGCTTGATTTTGACCCCCCACATTTCAATTGCTTGATTTTAACCCTCTAAGTTTCACAATTGCTTGATTTTAGCCCTTCAAGTTTCAATTGCTCGATTTTAGCCCCCCAAATTTACCCCTTTTGCATTTGCTAGTCCCCGTTGACTTTTTTGACTAAAAATTGCTTATGTGACATTTTTTAAAAAATAAAAAATATGTTTTAATTAAAAAAATTAAAAAATAATAATATTTGCTTTTATAAAAATGTATTTTTTTTTAATAAAAGGTTTAATAATTATTTTTTATTTTAAAAAAAGTTTACAAAGTTTTTAAAAAATAGTTCATAAAATGTTTTTTTTACTTTTTTATATAACAAAATTATTTTATAAACTACATATAATAAAAAATATATTTTATAATTTAGTTTTTAAAAAACAATTTGTAATTTATTTATTTTTAAATACTTATTTAATTTTAAAATGCCACATAACCAATTTTTAATCAAAATATTCAACGGGGGCTAGCAAATGTAAAAGGGGGTAAACTTGAAGGGCCAAAATCGAGCAATTGAAATTTGGAGGGCTAAAATCAAGCAATTGTGAAACTTAAGGAGTTAAAATCAAACAATTAAAATATGAGAGCCAAAATCAAGCAATTGTGAAATTTGAGGCCAAAATTGCATTTAACTCTTTTTAAAAAACTTATGTGATTTACAAAGTTACTATTTATGATTACTGTCAGTCACAATTTTTACTCTTTTTTATTTATTTATTTTTATTTGTAAAACAAGTTACTCTTCTTCCTAATCAAGCAATCCATATTTTGTCGTATAAATCCACAAAAATGTACGCAAACAAAAACCCTCCATTCTCTCTCTTTCTTAAACCCTAAAAGAAAAAACCCAAACCTCCAAAATGGGTAGCAACCAAGCCGCAGTCTCCTTCCTAAGAAACCTCGCCCGTGCCGCCATCGGCTTAGGCGCCGGAGCCACCGCTCTCAATTCCTCCCTCTACACCGTCGACGGTGGCCAACGCGCCGTCCTCTTCGACCGTTTCCGCGGCATCCTCGACCAATCAGTCGGCGAAGGAACCCATTTCCTCATCCCATGGGTTCAAAAACCGTACATCTTCGATATCAAAACTCGTCCCCACACTTTCTCATCAATCTCCGGTACCAAAGATCTTCAAATGGTTAACCTAACTCTCCGTGTTCTCTCTCGTCCTGATACCGAAAATCTCCCCACAATCGTTCAGAATCTCGGTCTCGAATACGACGAAAAGGTTCTCCCTTCGATCGGTAACGAGGTTTTGAAATCTGTTGTGGCGCAATTCAATGCGGATCAGTTACTCACCGAACGTCCGCAGGTGTCTGCGCTCGTTCGGGAGAGCCTGGTCCGACGTGCTAAGGATTTTAACATCCTTCTTGATGATGTGGCGATCACACATTTGTCTTATGGTGCTGAATTTTCGCGTGCTGTTGAGCAGAAACAGGTTGCTCAACAGGAAGCTGAGAGATCTAAATTTGTTGTTATGAAGGCGGAGCAGGAGCGTCGTGCTGCGATTATTCGTGCTGAAGGTGAGAGTGAAGCTGCTAAGTTGATTTCTGATGCTACTAAGGCTGCTGGGAATGGGTTGATTGAACTTAGGAGGATTGAAGCTTCTAGGGAAGTTGCTGGAACGCTTGCCAGATCGCCTAATGTTTCTTATCTTCCCGGTGGAAATAACTTGATGATGGCTCTTAATACTGCTCGTTGATTTTGTTGGTAATCTTCTTTTTCATTGCAAGTTTTTGAATTTCGGTAATAGTCATGGATTGAGTTTGCATTCAGGTCACATTGTGTGTGGATATATCAAAAACCTTGATTTTATCGTTCAGATTGTGGTTCTAGACGTTTTGCCACATTACAATATGCATGAGTATGAGTTCTTATTTATGATTGCCATTGGACATAGGTAGATAATTAATAGTTAATAAGTTGCATTTAATTTTAACTGTATTAGTTGTCATTGCTATTCCAATTCTGGTTAAGTAGTGGGTGTTGAAGTTGTGGGTAAATGCCACGGTAATTGTTGTGGTTGCATTGTGGAGATATATTGTGGCTGTAGTTTTTGGTTGCTAAATGCAATTATTAGACACCGATGACGGCTAATTGGATTGAATGAGGTGTGTTGCTTTGTTTGGTGTAGATTGGTTTTAGAGTGAGTGGAGTGTTGCTTCTTGGCTTTCCAGTTGATTAATGGATTTTATAGCTGCTTCTTGTGACTGGTTGTTTGTTTTGGTTCTCGGTAGGTTGTACTGATAGGTTTTAGGGGGATTAGACTTTGATAAAAGTGCTTATAGACTATTGTAGTGCTGTTCTTACTCTTCTTACAAAAGACAACTTTATATTTTTGAAGAGGTAGTTTTTCCCACTTGTTGGAGATAGTTATACTCTTTTTTTAATTGAGAAAGTTCTGTCCTTTTAGTTCTCAAGTTTATAGCCACAAAACCATTAAACTGTTTGCACGATGGAAATGCGGTGTATTACTATTTAGCACTCTCTAGGCAGAAAAAAGCATCATGCTGTAGATCCCTTTATTTTTCCCCCCTTCATTTGAAGAACTTCAGTTAGACTTCAGTTTTGATGGGTGAGCTGGTAGTTTTAGATTTGCATTGTCGATTATGCTGGTGAAACTGTAGTCCTACTTGTATTCTTCCGGGAGCTTGGCATGTTAGAGCCCTTGGCCTGTTAGGAGCATTCTAAAAAAATTGAATAGAACTTGTAAGCTAAGAACATCAGTGATTTAATGAATTCTTTGCGCTTAAAAGAACCATTATAGTTGTGGTCATGCGGTCTAATTGCAAAAAAATATGGCCAATACAGTTGCAATTGGTAGCTGTTGGGTCCCTAAAACCCTTTATGTTGATTGAATCAACTGGTGCAGATTGATCCCCGGTAGAAATTATCATATATTTGAAAGAAGATTGTTTTCTATATGTTGCTATTTTCTTATTTCTTATTTAGAGTTCAGACACTACCTAGATTCAGGACAAGAATGTTATTTACCTTTTCTGAATGTGTCCAACTTACATGTGGAAAGAATATAAAGTTTGTTCCATCCAAATAAGGTGGTTATGATCTATCCAAAAGAAGTTGTTTACTTTGTATATGACAATATTCAGTTAGTTAATGAAATGGTATAGGTTGGTAGTAATATAGGGCCATTTCTCTTGACATGGTATGCCTTAAATAGTTTGATCTAGTACCTTCAATGGATAGAAATGGGTAGATCTTGCCAAGTTGTCCATATAATTAAATTTGTTTAAATAACAAAGTCACTAAGAGAAAGCGTAGAAAGGTTGAGGATGATCAGAGATCTTCATGAAGAAGATAAAATAAGAAGGGCATCTACTCAGAAACAGAAATTGAGTTCCATTTCATGTGAGATGAAGCCTTGAAAGAAACCGATATATCTAGGGATTGGAACTAATTAAAAATCTTGGCATTACATTTTCCATTTAATACATGCACAAGACACCAGTCGAAAGAACATAGTTTCTGATATGTGACTTTATTCTTGTTTTTACCCTTTATAGTTTATCTTGAACATTGGTTTCTTAGCATTTGTATTTTTAACAAAATCTAGTACTATAGTAGCATAAACTATAGTAGCTACTATAATAGTATAAGCACATTTGTTTCTTAACATAAACTATAAACTATAGTAGTATTTTTATTGAGTATCAGCATTGAAAGTTAAAACAAAATCTTTAACATTCCAAGAAACTAGCCTTTTAAGAAAAGTAGCTACTGCATCTGAATTGTGAAGTACTAATATATTTACACCCACACTTGAACTTTGAATCTGTGATCTTAGTCACTTTTCCAATCTATGATATGGTTGAAGGTAACTATAATTTCATTTGCTGATATGGAATGATAAGTTATGGCTAGACTAGCATGTATAGGAACTTTATCTTTTGATATAATGCACATGATTGGGAAATTTTGAGTGCATGTGCTAAGTTTTAACTCTTTTAACGCAAGTGTTTCTGAGTTAGATTGTTGTTATATGTTAGGAGAATTCTTGAGTTCTTTCTTATCTTATTTGGTTGCAACTTTTCCTTTACTCGTTTCAGGGCTCAATGATCTGTTTATGGCTGGAATTGGAATGGTCTTGAGGATTGCTGAAAGGAAACTTTTCTTTTGTTGTAATCCAATCTCATCTGAGCACAATTTCATTGAAATTTTTTTAAGGAAAAAATTGTAGAAATAATTTTGGATCTTTCTGTTTATGGATCATACTTGGGTTTTTAAACTTGTACAATGGTGACTACATGCTTGCAGGATATGTGGTGACATGATGTTGAGTACTTTCTTGTGTGCTCAGTGTCCTTTTTTATTTTTTTTATTATGGGTTTATTATGTTTTTTTTTTTTTTTGGTTTAAAAAAAGTTGGGGATCGAACCCATGACCTATAACATACTATCCAAACCCCTCACAACTAGATCAAACCTAGTGGCTTGGGTTAATTATGTTTTAGATTCCTGCAAATATGCTACCTTTTTGACACTAGTCATATTTTGCCTTGTCACGTCATCTTCATTTAACATGTCAACTAAAACAAAATTTTAAAAACATTATTCTTTATTTTGATATAATTATTATTTCCTTCGATCTTAAAAGTAGTGTCTCACTTTGATTATATGAACTATTTATATAACCTATTTGTTTATTTTTTACTTATATTCATTGATGATATTTTGTGGCCAAATATAGTCCACAATTGCACGAAAATAGGAGAGAAAATGGAGGTCCAAATACCTAACTTATTTGAAAAGATATAGAGCAGAAGGTTGATGAATTGATTTTTGGTTTGTGTTTTGTGAGGAAGGAGATACTCTAAATTAATATGGCACATTAATTTTAATTAATCTTGCTCACTTAAGTACATGCACTAAACAAAATTAACAAGGTTTTGAAGGTTGTTATTAATTGTTGAGAGTGGAGATTGAACTCTCGACATCCTTATCGCTTTACTCCTGTCCACCACCCCATCCACAAAATCAACATCAACATTATACATATGATATACCCCTACCAAAGAATCTACACAAATTAAATAATATATTAAATAAAGTGACAACAACTCTTTAGTAAAGAAAGTATACACATAGACAATTGAAGCTTTATTCTATGAAATGATACATGTAACTCTTTGTCATGATAAATAAAATGAACGTAGCAACATAATTATTGGCAAACAAGAAAGCAATAAGAGTACGGAAACAAACCACATAATAAATTTCACAGTCCTAATTATTCTTTCTGGAATACAATTGGAAGGGCACCACCATCGAGGGCCAACAGAATTTTTCCATTCTCACGAATAACACCGACAGTCCCACATTCGAAATTACAAGTTGAGCACACCTCTGTAGGGCACCATTGGATGTTATACACACCAACTGTTTGTGTTTGCACAATTCTAAAGAAGTTACCATATGATCCAACTGTACTATCATCTCTTCCGGTGATAATTAGTCTCCTTCCACTCGTAGCGTCCTTCTCGCCTAATCTCCATTCTGTTGACTGTGCACAACTTGAGGAAGCCTCAAATATTACTCTCAAGTCTCTGTTAAGCCTCACTTCATCGCCATCATGATGGGGAGCAAAAGGAATGAATACCACAGGCAAACCATGTGCAACCTCAGAATTGCCAAGACCAACATTTAGAGGGCATGGTGCATTTCCGGTGACATAAGTGGCACCTCCTCCATTGCCTGTGATAGCAGGTCTTATGAAGTATTCCTCATCATCCTCAACGGGTTCGCCACTTGTGTCGATGACAAACTGAGCTATTGACGTTGTTGCCATCAAAAGCCACATATGAGCAAGGATGAATATGGTGAAGGATGTAGTTGACATGGTTAATTATCGATTAATATAACTTGCTCAAACTCAAAGTCAAAGGCTATATAAGAGTATTTAGAAGTTTTGTGCTTTTGGTGTTGATTGGCAGGCAAGGTATATATAGGACTGATCATGTTACCATGCAATGTACATAATGATTAATGAATGACAAAAAAGTCCTATTAATTAATTACATGAATTTTCTAATTGCTAGCTTGCTTTGTAACTTCTACAAGGACAAATTAACGAATCAATATACCGCGAAAATGGATAAATAAAAGCAAGCTAGCATTGCTGCATTGGTACTTTGTTTTGATCGCACGATTTTGATTGGGTGGAAATAAGGAATTTTTTCCTAGTTCAAATCATCCAATTAATTATGGCAAATTCTAGGGTGCATTCACTAAATTGACTTCTTTGATTAAGAGACTAATTTGTATTTTTCTTTCTAAAGGACTAAAAATTAATATTCTTTTGAGACCTAATTAGATTCTGCAAATTTAGCCATACGGCGGTGAATCCATTCCCGGGCCTTGTACACACCGCCCGTCACACTATGGGAGCTGGCCATGCCCGAAGTCGTTACCTTAACCGCAAGGAGGGGGATGCCGAAGGCAGGGCTAGTGACTGGAGTGAAGTCTTAAGGATTGAAATGATATTTGTCATTTTTTATTCTAAAAATTCTAGTGTCAATTTGCGTTAATTTTTTTTTTCTTTCTAAAAATTAACGGCCAACCATTTCACGCATTCACAAAATCAGCATATTGATGACCGTTTGATTGAAATGAGACAAGTTAGGTTCCAATTTTGGTTTTTTTTTTTAAAAGAAAAAAAATTAAAATCTATATTGACATTTGGATGGTTAGATCTCGACCCAACCAACATTAATGTTCCAACTTCATATAAGCGTTAGACTGGCAACTGCAGACAATTTGAATACAAGAATTTTGTCGAGTCAAAAAGATATACACAATCCTTTATACGATGTCTAAAAGTATCATCAAGTGTTTTAATTTGGGATCTAAATTGCCTGTTGTAACTGCTTCATGCACTAGGCAATCTGTTACCATACAAGAAAAAAAATCTAATGGCTCCAAATTTACAGAGTTTGATTTCAGCTATTCATTTTATGCCAGCACTCTGTCTAGAATTTCAGCTATTCATAAACACAAATGATGAAGCTGTTACAGTCTAATAGAATTTCAAGAATAGCTTATTTCTATAGATGATAAGAAAATTAATGAAAATGTGTCATTTGTGTCAATTTGGTTGTGGTCATTGTTCAAATGGAGATCATATTTAAGTTGTCTCACCAACTGAGACACTAAGCAAAGTCATCAATAATCTTTTAACTTGTAATAACTAAAGAAAGTTTGAAATTTCCATTAGATAAATTTCCATCAACCATATCTACTATTTCATAGTGGCCATATCTACAACCACCAGCTCTGCAGCACATATTTTTACTATTTCACAGTGGCCATTATTGTCCTTAAAAATCAATTATGCGAAAGAAAGAAAGTCAAAGGAATGACATGGTCTCCGGGAGAAAGAAAGTCAAAGGAGCGAACGAAAAGTACACTCCCACACCGCTCGTTGATTAGCAGCCACCGTGAGGCCTGCTACTTTCTGGTGGGAAATTAAGAGAAGTGACAAATGATACTCTTATAGCATCCTTTTGAATGGGGCAAGAGCCAGTCCATTCTTATAGCATCCAAGGAAAATAAATGCCCATGGCAGCTCTTAAAACGATAGGAGAGGAGTGTGAGCCAGTCGAGTCGAGAATCAACTCATTTATAAGTTAATTTTTTTTTCATTTTTATAAAGAGCGATTTCCAAGTTTCAAGGAAGAGTGGATTAGCCTCGAATATCTTGATCCACTAGAAAGAGAATTACCAGATTCGAATACAAATACAGTTTGGAGATCAATAACCCAAAAGCTTTAAGAAAGCTATTTTAAGGTCAGATTACAGGAAGAACACTCATTAGTCTTCTTCATAAGTTCCCTTCCTGTCAGGCAGGATAGGGCGAGCCAACTCCGGCGTGTCAGCTTAGTTATCCTCATCAAGCCACTTACTTGATGTCTAGCTTGCCAACTGGTAGACAGTTCCGTTTCCCCCAAGATCAATGAAGAAGGGAGAAGTCAGTTGATTCTTCCAAAGAACCGGAAGCATAGCACTATGCTGGGGCGGTGGGACGGGAAAGGAAACGGCTCCGAAGAAAGAAATGGAGATTGATGACAAATAGAAAAGGGCACAATGAATATACACTATGATGAATAGAATAACACACAAAAATACCGTAAGATTCAGAATATTCCTCAAACTAGTACATACCACTGATTTGAAAGTGCTGCATTTAGTATATGCCTAGTAGTGTCCAGCATGAACTCCACTGATGTGAACAAAAACACTGCAAATAGAATTGTAGTTGGTGCTTCCTGATATATATATATATATATATATATATATATATATATATATATATATATATATATATATATATATATATATATATATATATATATATATGAACATATCGATTCTAAAAATCAATACCCAAACTAGCTAATATAGCTCTTGATAATGACAGTTCAAAATCAGAAATACAAAATTTGGGATATGAAATTGTAGATGAAAACTAAATGTACGTAAACCTACTTCCTCCTGCACTTTGTTTATCCACTCCAGCTAAATGAATTTAGAAAAGAAAAGTAACACTGCAGTTAACTAAAATGGTACATAATCATAGCCACTATGTGTAGAATAGCGACTAGCTCGAAGATTGGACCCATTATCAGACAACTCATCCTATTTGTAGAATTGAATATATGAACATATTAGTTCTAAAATCAATACCTAAACTAACTAAAGTCGAAACAACATCATCTTATAGACTCCAGAGCAATACTGCAGATTGCCTAAGTATAATAGTTAAAAATGTCACATAAGCAATTTTTAGTCAAAAAAGTCAACGGGGGGCTAGGAAATGCAAACGGGGTAAACTTGGGGGCCAAAATCGAGCAATTGAAACCTGGAGGGCTAAAATCAAGCAATTGTGAAACTTAGGGGGTTAAAATCAAGCAATTGAAATGTGGGGGGCTAAAATCAAGCAATTGTGAAACTTGGGGGGCCAAAACTGCATTTAAGCCTAATAGTTATTTCATCACAAAGTAAATGCAGCAAACATGTTGAATTGAATTTTTATCATTCAAGTTACACTTAGTAGCAATAAAAAACACACACCAGCTACACTACATCAAAGCAAATGTTTACCCGGTGGAATCAATTAAGACCAGAACATAAAAAGTATAGAAGAATAGAGCCAAAACTGCCAAGCCCGTCAATATTCCGACATATAAAAATTACAGGCTACAAAATTTAAGAGGAACAATCCCTATCGTTATACCATAGATCAAACTAAATTTTGCGTTTTGTAACTTTCATAATTACAGTGCAAGGATGCATTGTAAAAATAATAGTAATAGTAATTCATTATAATCTTAAGCAGTTACGTAGAACAGAGAAATCAGTCGCTAAAACACAATTGGAGTTAAAGGAAAGGGTCACAGAACTAATTTTTCCTTAACAGTAGTAAATTGACTTCATGTACTTTCCAGTTTCCACAAACCAAAGGAAAATTCAAAATTATACAATGCTACAAAAAAACCCAAAAAGAGCAAAATTAAGGATTACCAAATAAGCCGACACCATTAAGCAAGCCCCTTCATTCAACGACTCAAACATACCATCCATTATGAACAAAGAATTCACATTGCAATAGTATCTAATTCTAGGGTCAACATTGGCTCAAAGATACCATTTCAAAGGGGGTATCTTTCAATATTAATTATGTGTGAATTCACATAATGAATATCAAATTGGACAAAAGGGGTCATCGGGACCTGTCATTTAACCATCTCAGTTACATATTTTGATAAAGTATTCACACATTACAATGGTGTCAAGACAACATTTAACCGTTTCGAAATTTATATAGCCAATAACCAACCATGCCTCCCAATTTGCATTTGCATTATGAAGAAGAATTCACATTGCAATAGCATCTAGTTCCATGGTCATTAATGACTCAAAGATACCATCTCAAAATTCACATAATGAACAAAAACTAGTCTTAATGGTCATCTAGGCGACAATTAACCATCTCGGTTTGAATTTACACAATAAATACCAAATTGTGGTGTGAAAAAAGCTTTCATAAAATAACACCCTTTTTTCAATTTTAAGAGGGTTTGTAAACAAATTGATTAAGCTCATAACTAACACCCCTTTTTCAGTTTTGGTCATTGACTAAGCAAATTCTATGGTCATCGACTAAACAAATTCTACCAAATTTGTGGCTACTAGCTTCAAGCTTCAATTTAGTTTCAGCAAGGCCAACATATGCAAAAAACTCATAAGGCAAAAAACAAAGCGACGAAACAATTGGACCCAAATTCATCTACAAATAGTTGTAGTTCTATATACCCAAATTGAACCCACTTTTGTATAGATGAAATGATATCATGGCTTGTCCTGAAAAAGATTACTATTTTTACCTTATAGAGAATCATATCTCTTTGCTTTCACCATATCATGTTCTGCTCTATCTGCACTTTTGCCATAATGTATGCTTAAGCAGTTGAATAGAAAGAATAATTAGTCACTAATACACAATTTGAACAAAAGGAAAGGGGCATAGAACTACTTTTTCTTTAGCAGTACAATAGTAAATTCATGCTTTCCAATTTTCCACACACAAGGGAAATGCAAAATCGTATGATATTTTAAATCCAATCAAGAGAAAAACTACGGACACCAAATAAGCCACACCATTACGCAAACAACACTACAATTACAAATGAATGCATAACTGATTTTGTGCACATTCAATGACTCAAACATACAATCCATCCCAATAATGCATTATAAAAAAATATTCACATTGCAATAGAATCTAGTTTCGTGATCATCAGTAACTCAAAGATACCATATCGAAATTCACTTAATAATTAACAATTAGACTTAAGAGTCATCGAGGTAACAATTAACCATCTTGGTCTGAATTTACACCATGAATACCAAACTGCAGTGTGGTAATTGTGTTTATACGAAAAACTTTCAGAAAACTGGCACACTTTGCATTTAGGGTCATCAAAGAACAAAAACAATAACTTCCATGCATAGAAATTTATTTTAAAATTGCATTTCGCTATTGCAACCAACTTTTACAATATGAATGAAGAGTTCATATTTCAGTTTCCTTAAGGATTATCACGACATCTCATCCCTTAAAAGAATCAAGGAACAAAGTATCCATCTTGGAGTCAGATTTGGGGTTATTAGGATCATAATTAACACACCTCAAATTATGAAGAAAAAAAATTAATCTAACAATAGCAAAACAAAGTCAAAGGTTCTTGAACAAGAAATGTGTAGCCACGTGTACAAATATGATCAAATGAACATTCCAAGAATCTGTACAAATTTGATGGACTGAATTTTCATAGTGATTTACTCATATTTTTCCATCAAACACTGCAAATAGAATTGTAGTTGGTGCTTCCTGATAGAGTTAAATATATGAACATATTGATTTTCAATACATAAACTGCTAATACAACTCTTAATCATGACAGCGGAAAATCATAATACAAAATTTGGCAATGTCAAATGTAGATGAAAACTTAATGTATGTAAAGTAAACATACTTCCTCCTCCACTATGTCAAATGAATTTGGAAATGCAAAGCAACACTGCAGATTAACTAAAATGGTACCTAATAATAGCCACCCAAAGACCAGACAAATAGAGATGGTGTAGAATAGGTCTTAATATTGCCTTTAAAATATATCTTCATAAAACAAATGCAGTAAGCATGTTGTATTGGCTGCACATTGCCATTGAGAACATAGCAGTACAATATTCTCTCATTTCAGGGAATTACACTTTTTTCAGGGAAATTTTGGACCTTCCAATTGGGATGCAAAAATTCATAAAAATAAGATAAAAGAGCTAGGCATGTATATAATGTGAAAAGCTAAATTCACCATGAAAATATAATGAACACAAGTTTTTATTTCCACCCAATGAAAAACTAAGAACACATATACAAGTTTGATGCTACTTCAGAATAGAGTCAATGAATAAAATCGGGGAGAGAACTAAAACTCAAGGTCAGGCACTTAGGCAACGCTGCACAAGAGTATGTGACAGCGACACTAACATATCTGAAAAGGATACTTCTAAAATGATGAAGCCAAAACCAAAATATGTGACACCAACATTAGACTTCCAGATGCAACATATATCCATCACATAATTTATATAGCCAATAGAAATTGGACTTTATCAAGGCAACATTTATCCACATATTGAGGCAAGGGTCGTCAAGGCAACATAAAACCAGAACCGTCATTTATACAACCAACAATTGGACTTAAGGTTCATCGAGTAGAATGTTAACCATCTCATAATTTATATAGAGTCATCGAGTAAGGGTCATCAATAACTTAAAGATACCATTTCATAATTCCAATATTGAATAATAACTGGATGTAAGGGTCGAATAGACATTTAACCATTTTGATCCAAATTTATATCATACAAAACTTTCAGCAAGCTAGCACATTTTGCAAGATTGCATTTGGGTCATCAAAGAATAAATTATACCTCACCATATTTATGAATAGAAATTTATCATTAAAAATGCATTTAGCACACCTAACTAACTTGGTTTTTCTTTTCAAGTAGAAGATTAGATGTTCTTGAATAATCAAGAATGAAAAGATGGGTATCTAAACAAGGTATCAATCATAAATAAACCAGTATGTTGCAATGAAAAAAAAATTCAAAATACTGTAGCAAACAAAAAAAAAATGTCTTTCACTGTAGTAGTGCCAAAAAGGGTCTTGGGACCGATCACAATTCTCTCATGCAGAAGATTGAATATTCTTGTACAATAAAAAAAAATGAGAAAATTGGATATTTCAACATGTGGAACCGTTTTTTGACCAACATTCATAGAAGTTTGTCATGAAATTGTTCTTATGAAAAAATCATCTTTGAAAACATTGGTGTCAAACAGAGTTTTGGGACATAGCATGTTTCCTCAATGTAAGTGTTTTCTTTTTTCATGCAGAAGATTGAACATTTTTGAATCATCAAGAATGTAAAAAATGGTACCTTCTTCATGCAGAAAATTGAATCATCTCTCATCCATTAGAAGAATGAAAAAATCAGTATCCCGCAAAAATCGTAAACCACTATGGTTGTTTTTTTCAAGTAGAAGATTAAATATTCTTGAATAATCAAGTCTGAAAAAATGGGTATCCGAACAAGGTATCAATGATAAATCACTATATTAGTGCCAAAGAGGGTCTTGGGACCGATCACATTTTTCTCAAGCAGAAGATTGAACTTCTTGTATGATAAAAAAAAATGAGAAAAATGGGTATTTCAACCGGTAGAACCGTTTCTTGACCAACATTCATAGAGGTTTGTCAAAAAATTGATCATATGAAAAGTCATCTTTCTTAATATTGGTGTCAAATAGAGTTTTGGGACATAGCATGTTTCCTCAATTAAAGTGTATTGTTTTTACGTGCAGAAGATTGAACATTTTTGAATTATCAAGAATGTAAAAAAGGGTACCTTTGTCCTATGCAGAGAAAATTGAATGTTGTTTCTTCGGATAAATTGTCGCTTTTTCTTTGATCATTCTCAACAAGACATCTGCTAGCTTTATGTTCCAATCCATTGCACTTCTTTTCGCCAGAATTTTACATAAGTCTTGCTTTGTTCTTGAAGAAAAAAAAGAACGAAACAATGCGCAGAGAAACTAAGCTGCATAAATAAAAGAATGAAACAATAGCGTAAACACAAAGCTATCTCATGGGCTTTTGTGTTTTAGAGGGCCAAGTTCATCATCCCAGTACTCAGTCATTTTAGCCGCAATTAATTCTAGAGATCAAACTTTTCAAATTTCACAACTTATCCTAAAGAGTATTTTTGGCTTTTGGCTTTTGGAGTTAGCCATTTTACGCTACAAAGAATCATATCTCTTTGCTTTCACCATATCATATATTGCACTCTTTTCACTTTACCATGTAGTACTGATTAAGCAGTTAGTTAGAACAAAACAATCAGTCACCATACACAATTTGAGTTAAAGAAAAGTGGCATAGAACTACTTTTCCCTTAGCAGTACTACTAAATTGACTTCATGTACCTGGCCAGTTTCCACTCACACAAGGACAGAGGGAATGGAAAATTATATGAAATTGTAAAACCAAAAAAGAGCAGAACCAAGGGATACCAAATAAGGTGTCGCAATTATACATGCATCAGTGCACCCCAAAGAATCAAAGGCTTCTCTGCATTCCCTTCATTCAATGACTAAAAAAGAATGATTAAAAAGTTTACACTATAAACTATAAATTGCTAGGTCCAGGTGGCACAAAAATACCATCTCAAAATTCACATAACGAATATCAATTTGTCTTAAGCGTCATCGAACCGACTTAAGGGTCATCAAAGCAACTTATATCCATCACATAATTTATATAGCCAATAGAAATTGGACTTATTCGAGGCAACATTTATCCACATATTGAGGCAAGGGTCATCAAGGCAACACATGACCATCTAAGAATTTATATAGTCCAATAGAAAATGGACTTAATGGTCATCGAAGCAACATATATCCATCACATAATTTATACAGCCAATAGAAATTGGACTCAATCGAGACAACATTTATCCACATATTGGCAAGGGTCATCAAGGCAACATATAACCATCTAAGAATTTATATAGTCCAATAAAAATTGGACTTAAGGGTCATCGAAGCAACATATATCCATCACATAATTTATATAGCCAATAGAAATTTGTCTTAATCAAGACAACATTTATCCACATATTGAGGCAAGGGTCATCAACGCAACATATAACCATCTAAGAATTTATTTAGTCCAATAAAAAGGGACTTGGTGGTCATCGAAGCAATATATATCCATCACAAAATTTATATAGCCAATAGAAATTGGACTTAATCGAAGCAACATTTATCCACTTATTGAGACAAGGGACGTCAAGGCAACATCCATAACCATCATTTATACAAACAACAATTGGACTTAAGGGTCATCGAGTAAAATGTTAACCATCTCATAATTTATATAGAGTCATCGAGTAAGGGTCATCAATAACTTAAAGATACCATTTCATAATTCCAATATTGAATAATAACATGATGTAAGGGTGCGAATAGACATCTAACCATTTTGATCCGAATTTACAGCATACAAAAACTTTCAGCAAGCTAGCATATTTTGCAAGATTGCATTTGGGTCATCAAAGAATAAATTATACCTCCCCATATTTATGAATAGAAATTTATCATTAAAAATGCATTTAACACACCTAACTAACTTGGTTTTTCTTTTCAAGTCGAAGATTAGATGTTCTTGAATAATCAAGAATGAAAAGATAGGTATCCGAACAAGGTATCAATCAATCATAAATAAACCAGTATGTTGCAATGAAAAAAATATTCAAAATACTGTAGCAAACTAAAAAAAACTGTCTTTCAGGTGTCAAAAAGGGTCTTGGGAGTTGGGACCGATCACAATTCTCTCATGCAGAAGATTGAACGTTTTTGAATTATCAAGAATGTAAAAAAGGTACCTTTTCCTATGCAGAGAAAATTGAATGTTGTTTCATCGGTTAAATTGTCTCTTTTTCTTCGATCTGCTTGCTTTATGTTCCAATCCGTTAAACATACAAAAATCAAATTAGAAAAATCAAAACCCTAATCAAAGTTAAAATCTACTTTAACTCAAATATCTGAAGATAATTAAAATCACCTGAAACAGAAAATCATCAAATACCACAATCAATTGATTCTGAAATCAATTTGAAAACTCTCAGTGAAGAATCACAAGAGTTTTTGAAGATCGTCACGATTCATGAACGCTCCGTGAAAATCAAACCGCAGTGCATTTTGAATTGGTGTTGGAAAAGGAGAAGCAAAATGAGAACATGACAAAACTCTGATCGAATGGAAGATCGATCGGAGAATGAAACAGATCGGAGATGGAGAACGATGAGAGCGAATTTGGATTGAGAGAGAGAAAGTTTCTCCTTTCTCCTTCGGAGCGTTTAGTTTTTCCTTTTCTTTAATTTTTTGTTTGGAAAAAAGGGTGCTTCTGACCTATATATTAGTAATTTGATTTGATTTTATGAAAACTTGTATGTTAGCCCGTGATGGCAAGGGATTATTTTTTTTTAATATTATTTCTGTATTTATTTTGATTGATATATTATTTGAGTAATTTGGTTTAAAATTTTAATTAATCAAGGATTATTTTTAATAGCGGGGTAGAAAGTGTTCTGCATTTTTCATTCTGCACCAGTTAAAGATTCTCTCTCACTCTCTATTTTTATATATCTCCCCCTAGGATAATTTTTATTTTTTTAATAATATTTATTTATATTTTTTCTTTTTCATTTTATATTATTTTGAACGCCGTATATATTTTTCTTTCAATTGTTTATGATATTGATTTTATTTAATTTACTTGAGTATGAAACTACAATATATGTTTAAGGATGTTATAGAGGCATAGTGGGATGAGAAGTACTCTCCCATTCCTTGTTTCCACGTTCAACAAAACTAAGGGATTCTCTCCCATCAATAAAAAATAATTGTAAATTTTTTACTATTTTTCAAATGAAGATTAACATACTTTGATCCTTGTACCACAAGCAATCTTCACGCGTGAACATCAAATGAAAAATCTATGTATATATGGATCAACCTCCACAGTCGATATTCAAATTTTAATTAGTCAATGTGTATTTTTAAGAGTCGAGAGGAAAAAACTCGTCATTTTCCATTTTACACCACTGAGACTTTTTCTATTTCTATACCTCTTCGGTCTCCGTTATAGGACTCTATAGGTGTTCCATGAACAAAAAATAGTTGTTAATTCTTTATTATTTTTTAATGAATAACAATAAAATTCTAATGCTTAGTTCTCACTATCAACTACAGACACTTTTGATCATGGGAAATTGGGGATCACTTTTCGTAGAACATATAACATATATTCAACCATGGGACTCGTTTTCCTAATGAACATAATTTTTTCTTTAAACCAAAATAAAATGTACTTACGTAGATAATATAACTTTGTATAAGCTTAGTTGTTAATATAATATTACATAACTTATATATATCCAACTAATTTAGTTGTATATATCCAACCATTCAACAAATAAGTGGGAAACAAAGTGGGCTACATAAGTTTGTTTTTTTGTAATGATGGGTTAGATAAGATTAAATTGAATGCCCCGTAATCAAGCTCTCTAATTGAATGCCAACAAAGTGGGTTTGAGAAGTTTTTTTTTAATTTTTTTAAATAATGAGTTAAAGAATATTCAATTGAATGCTACGTAAGCAATCTCTCTAATTGAATGTCAACAAAGTGGGTTAGAGAACCTTCTTAAAAAAAGTGGGTTAGAGAAGTTTTTTTTTTAATAATGGGTTAGAGAAGATTCACTTGTTTTTCAAAAAAAAAATAAAAATATTCAATTGAATGCCACCTAAGCAGTTTCTATTGAGAATGCATGAAAGAGTTCCGTAGGAATCTCCTAATGTATATAATATAATAGATATGCTTTAAATTTTTTTTTTTTTGTGTACTTTAAAATTCACTTTTGTAACTTGAAATTAACCACTAATACAAGGCACCATAGCAAGTGATCCACCTTGAATAAGTGGTCAATATAATTTATAATGAATACGAATTTTATAAAATTTACCGTTGAATTGAAAGTTTATATTGTATATATCATCCATAATTTTTTTTTAGAAAAATTGAAAATTATTTGATATATTATCAAGACCTATCAAGATTAACGGTATTTAAGAAAAATAAGAAAAACTCATAACCTGTTAATCTAAATTAAAAAGGGGTAAATTAGAGAAAAAAAAACTTAATTTATATTTGATATAAAATTTAATTATAATATATCAATTTTGTTTGACTAAATTTTACTTATATTTTAGACCAAAATAGTAATTAATCTTTAACAAGACAAATAAGAGACGAGAGAAAACACATGTCAAATGACTCGGAGAAGTTGCAACTTTTTTTACTAAAAAAAAAAGGTTGTAAAATAGTAAAATAATTTTTTTTTGGTTACAAAAATATAGTAAAATAGTTAATCAGTAAGTAAATGAATAAAGTCATTTAAATATTTAAAAAGAAGCACTTTATTATTGTCGTGCAATCCTCAAAATTTCTCATATTTATAACGTTTGCTACTTAAGTAGCGGAACGGTAAAAATGAAAACTCATAGGATGTGCGACTAACTGGTAGGATGATAAAAGTAAATATCTCTAAAAATATATTGGGGGTTTTTGTAGAGTAGAGGCGGGAATAAGCTAGGCCGAGCTAGGCTTTGCCAAGCCCGAGCCTCGTCTGTGGCCAATCATATGCTTAATTTTTAGGCTTGAGCCTGACATTTTGAAAGTCTGATGTGGCTTGTTAGCCTGTTTAAAAACCTATTTCACATAAACATATTTAAATAAATAATTATATTTATTTTAAATGTACTTATGAACTAATAAACCAATGTTCCTTTTGATATTTAAAATGATATTTTAGAGAGTTTTATTATATTTCAATTCTAGTTTATAATATACATTTATACATAATGTAGTTTAATAAACTTAAACTACTTAAAAAGTTAATAGGTTTATAATTTAATCAAAGTACAAATTTTAATATATAAATAATAATCGTAGTAAAAATATTATTCACATTAACTTAAATAGGCCAGACTAGTAGGCCTCAAAAGCTTTTTTAATGGTGTGTGGCATAACCTAGCTAAATAGGTTTATAAAAATGTATTGGCATGCTCTATTTAAAGAAATAGGTTGGACAGGCCCGAACCTATGTAGGCTAGACCATTGGACCATCTTGGCCGGCCTCACCTATTCCCACCTCTAAGAGCAAGAGTTCATTGATGATACTTTTGTGGCCAAATATAGTCCACAATGGTAGAAAAATAGAAGAGAAATTGGTGGTCCAAATATCTAACTTGTTTGAAGAGATATAAAGCAGATTGATGTTTTTATGGGGTGGTCGGAGGTTGCCAAAAATAAAGATATTAGGTGGTTTGTGTTTTGAAAGAAAGGAGACACTTTAGATTAATACAAATTTTGATTGATCATAAACCCAACAAAATTAACGAGGTACTGAAGATGTATAATTATGTGCTAAAAATAGAAATTGAACTCTCGAACATCCTTATCACCTTACTTCTAGTTCTAACCAATTGAAGTGATAACAATTACTCCTTAGTAAAGACAATATACACATAACCAATTGAAGCTTTATTTTATTTTATGACATGATACATGTAACTCTTTGTTTCTATCATGATAATTAAAATCAACTATAGCTCCATATTAATTGGTAAACAAGAAAGCAACAGAGTACGTAAACCACATAAATCCTAATTATTCTTTCTGGAATACAATTGGAAGGGCACCACCATCAAGGGCCAACTGAATCTTCCCATTCTGACGAATAACGCCGACAGTCCCACATTCAAATTTACAAGTTGAGCACACCTCTGTAGGGCACCATTGGATGTTATAGACACCAATTGTTTGTGTCTGCACAATTCTAAAGAAATTACCAGGTGCTCCAAATGCACTATCTGTTCCGGTGATAATTAGTCTCCTTCCACTCGTAGCATCCTTCTCACCCAATAACCACTGTGTTGATTGTGCACAACTTGAAGAAGCCACAAAGGCTATTCTCAAGTCTCTGTTAAGCCTCACTTCATCGTCATCATGATGAGAAAATGGAACTAATACCACAGGCAAACCGTGTGCCAACTCAGCATTGCCAAGACCAACATTTAGAGGGCATGGTGCATTTCCGGTAACTAAAGTGGCTCCTCCTCCATTGCCTGTGATAGCAGGTCTGATGAAATATTCCTCATCATCTTCAACAGGTTCGCCACTTGTGTCGATGACAAACTGAGCCATTGATGTTGTCGCCATCAAAAGCCACATATGAGCAAGGATGAATATGGTGAGGGATGTAGTCGACATGGTTAATTATCGATTAATGTTACTTGCTCAAACTCAAAGGCTATATAAGAGGTTTTGTGTTTTTGCTGTTGGTTGGCAGGCAAGGTATATATAGGACTGATCATGTTACCATGCAATGTACATAATGATTAATTACATGAATTTTCTAATTACTAGCTTGTTACAAAGTCCTATTAAATAATTACATGAATTTTCTAATTGCTAGCTTGCTTTGTAACTTCTACAAGGACAAATTAACGAATCAATATACCGCGAAAATGGATAAATAAAAGTAAGCTAGCATTCATATTATATAAGGTACTTTGTTTTGATCGCACGATTTTGATAGGGTGGAAATGGTGAATTTTTTCCTAGTTCAAATCATCCAATTAATTAAATATACGTAGTTGCGTATTGAGATCAAATTTCACAAACTGCCAGGCTTGATCACTTTTGTCTCTTTCATTTTTCCCCTCCATCTTCTGCCCGTAAATTAATTTTACAAATAATTATATAAAAATGTTGCATTTCTTGTATAGGTATTGCATCCTTATGCTCTAAATCTGTTGGTTAAAATTAAGCTGAAAAGTTAGTTTATAGCCGAAAAGCTAGTTTATATTTGAAAAATTAGCTTATAGTTGATAGATAATTGATAGCTTATAGCTGAAAAGCAAGTAGAATGAAATTAAAGTTTTTGAAAAATTTAGTTGTTGTAAGTATAAAATTACGTGGTTAGTGGGTAGTTATTATATTTTTATAAAAATAAAGAAATAATAAAATAATAAAGGTATAAAAATGGAATAAAATGTAAAAAACAATAAGCTATAAGCTAAAACTCTACTTTTAATAGCATCTCAAAAAACGCTATAAGTTAAATAAAAAGCTCATTACCAAACATGTTTATTTTTTAAGCAAGCATATAAGCTAGTCCAATAAATTATAAGCTAACTTATTGAACTTACCAAACACACACTTTAACTCAATCACAGCGGTAGAAAAATGTTGCAGCAATCTATAAAGCAACCGAGTAACATACTTAACAGCCGAAATTGCAAAAACCTTAATGCGACAATTTAAAAGCTTACACCAACTCGCTCTGCTCTTAACATTTTATCTCACTCAACCAAACTGAATTATTTCTCTATTAGAATTAGAATCAAAATACATTTTTTAAATGAAAGTACATTTGAGCAGTTTTGAACTATGATCATGCAATTTTTAAATGAAAGTACATTTGAGAATATACTGTGCAGTTTTTCTAACAACCTATGATGCATAAGGTGAATTATTTCAGAAGCAATGATTACTAGAGATACAAAATACAATTTAAGATTTTGCAAAAGAACCAAAGTGCGCGCATAATCACCAATACAGACCTTAACAAAACAGATTCTAACCTATACAACAACAAAGTTTCACCACAATAATAAATCGGTATCTTTATGACTTCAAAATTACAACATAAATGACACTACACTTTGTTAACTCTTAACATTGGGCTATATACTACAACCTCCTGCAACAGAAAATAAAGATGAATTTAAAACTTTCATGCTGTAAAATATCAAGACATAACATATATACATACAAGAATGAATGTGCCGTTTTCGGCATCAAAATATATTACCTCCTCGTGCCTCGACCTACAGGTTCTGTCAATTTTGCGAGCTGGACATATCTTCTTGAGGAAATAGCCAAAACGTAAATGGCCCTAATGTTGTGTTGGAAAAGCCAACTTCTTGTATAAACATATAACAGCTTATCAATGTAGTGAAATGCATAAATTCACATTTAAATACCTAAAATTCAACCTGCAAATGGATATATTCACGACTTGTGCGCCGTGGAAGACTTGGTGAAGTCTTTCATGTTAGACTGTTGGATTATGCCTTCAAATTAAGCAGAAAAAACAGAGTTTTGCATCTGGTGTTGGAGCTGGGCGCAGCAAGCCTGAGCTGGGCTCAGCAGAAGAAGAAAAACGGAGCCTTGCTCCCTGCCATCTGAGCCGGGTGCCAACCTCCCTGAGCTGGGCGCGGGCACGATTATGCGGGCACGATTATATAGTGCTGCTGCTTGAGTTTTTCTGTTTTTTAAAGGTGATTTTAGGGTTTCTAAAACCAACAAAAGGCTAGGGTTTATTAGATAACTTCCCTTGGGCATACTCTAGGGTTGTGGATTGATTCATCACCTTGTAAACACTTATTGATTGAATCTCTTTGTTACGGGGAGAGATTCGGGAAAATGGTAGAATTTAGGAAAACTCTCTCTCAGAGTAGGTCGGTTTTGACTGAATTGGGTAAACATTTGCTTCGTGTTCTTTACAATTTTATCGCTTTATCTTTTGTTCGTGATTATTATTGCTATTCAGAGCCTAGGTTCGGCTTGGTGGGGGAGCAGGAGGAGATCCTGGTTTGGATCAACTATAGTATGTGGGGGGGACTCACACTTGGGGAAGAATGTTGGGTTTGAATGTTGGGTTTCAAGTGTGAGTGTTTAAGTCTCACATCGACAATGTGTGGGAAGAATGTTGTTGGATTTATAAGAGAGGTGACCCATTAACCTAACACCTTAAGGTTTTGGGTTGGGATGTGGCGTCTCCCTCTCTTTTGGTCCTGGAGCATTGACCCATTGTTTCTCCCGAGCTCCCCTGAACTCCCCAACATAGACAAAGCCCGAAAAATAATAGATATAAACTAACACTAAAACCAGCGCAAACAACCATCGACCTAACACCATCACGCCTGCGAACCTCTACACAGATGTAATGAATTCCGGCTCCAATTTGACAACAAGGCTGAAATGCACCAGCCACCTGTAAATGATATGCAACCAGCCAACAACAGCTGAGCAAACACAGCAGACACAAATTACAACGATCTACGAACTAATCTAATAAACAATGACCACAACATGTCTTCTGAGAGACTTTTCTGAAGAGAATCACTTACACAAACACACTAATGCACAACAGCTTTTGCAATTTTGAATACAATTATTCTCCTCACCAGTTCGCACTCATACTCAACACTTACTACCCCAAACAAACCAAAGGATTCTCAAACCATTGACTTATTTTGACTATGATATTCTTTTAATGAATTAAGTAATTTATTAACAAGCCTTACTCGTTTGACCCGCTACATTGAAAATCCTCAGATCATTGAGGTTTTGATTTTGAATTACACTTCTGGTTCATTGCATTTTTTTCGTTATGAATCTAGTTTGCTGTAACAGCTTATTAAGAATGGGAATAAATCATAAACATACAAAAACATACTTCATTTATAACCAAGAAGATCACATGATTACATTAAGATCATAAATAACTAACATAATCTCAACACAAGAGATAGTTTAGTCACTCATATTCATGAGAACTTACAAACAAAGAAGAAAGAAAGGAGATTGCATCCAAAGCTTCAGCCTCTCCCTAGTGTATTTCATTTGTAACAACCCGGGCCCCTTTTCTACATATTTAGTAGGCAATCCCGGCTGTCACCTCACGATCTTCTCCACCCCCCTCTCTAGTGGAGTTTTTGCCGTCCGTGGGAATCGAACCACGTACCCTGGGGTTCAAATACGTGTTCAATCCATTCCCACTACCACTATCATATTAAGATGGTTGATGTGTCTTAATAAAGAAGAATATTAGAATTGTGTTATTCTAATAAAGAAGAATATTAAGATTGTGAGTTATCTTAATAAAGAAGAAAGTTGGGTTAAGTTCACTTTATGAATGATAAGCTTAATGCTAATTGTTGATGATTTATGTAAGAGTATTCATGATCATGCATGCATTCATGAATTACTAGGGATATTGGATTTATCCAATAAAGAAGAATATCGGATTATATTCATTCGATCAAGAAGGATATTAGAGGTGAGATACTCTAATAAAGAAGATGGTACCACATGCATTTAGTTATGTCGAGGGTGACATAACATGAGTTGTTGCATTAGTTGCATTAGGAATTATATGTTTATTTCCTAATTGATAATTGGTAATTGGCATTTGATGAAGCATCCTTATATGATGTGATATAAAAGGTGATTATGTGGTAATTGGTACCCCTTGGATGAAAATGTGACTTTGTGATGTGAATCATATTTAGATGTATGTATTTCTAAATGTTGTTTCGATGTATTACTACCATGTGATCTTATGATTGTTTTAAGATTAAACGTGTGTGTGAGTTAGATTATGTATGTTGGCATGTGTTAAGTATGCTCCTTGCACATGTATTTTATTTGGATTATGTAATCTAACTCTCTGTTTTGTGTTTTTGACTGGTTTGGGTCCAGATTTCTCAGTCTATGTGTTGATTCGAGTTGTCAGGAAGCTCCGCTCTGATTAGGACACGGGGAAAGGATTCATATGTTTATATATCGAGTCCTTATTCTTGTCTTTTAAATTAAAGATGTATTGTCTTAAAATGACATTTTGCTGTACGAACGATGAATACTATTTTTATTACAATAGTATATTTTTTTTGAAGAAGAATGTAATACCTCAAACTAATATTTTGTATTTAAGCTTTGATTTTAAGCAATAAAGATTTTATTATCAGCTGTGTATTTCGAAAAATTACTTTGTATGGTTAGAATTATTTAAATAACGGGTTTGGGTATTACACAAAACAAGTTAATAAGTGTTAAAAATGTATATGAATATTAACGCTCTTTTCGCACTTGTCAACTGTGAGCATTGTACATCTTTAATTTTCATAGAGCGTAAGTCTCAGATGCATCTTTAATTTTCATAGAGCGTTAACAAGTGTTATGAAAACTGGACTAGCATGCTGTGGTGCATCTGAGACTTACGCTCTTTTCACATTTGAATAACACTTGTTTAAACCAACTTGGGACAGACATATTAGACCCTAAATCAATGTACTAGGCTATCTGTAAATTCTAACTTGGGACTATATTAATAGATTAATATAGAGAACTTAACTGGTTGGTTAATGACAGAATCCATATGTATAATGTATGTATGATTAATATAAACGATTGTGGCCAGTGGAATATAAATTGCTTTCCATTGAAGACACTGCTTGGGTTTCATAATTACCGAAACCTGACAACAGGTTGGATTTTACGTAATCCACATAGTTTAATACTAATTGTCAGCATAAAACACTGATCATCACCTCTGCAGATTGTGTTGGTTGTGTTGACACTAGAAGGTCTGTTACTGGGTTATGCTTCTTTCTTTGTACATCACTTATATCATGACACACTAAGGGCCTGTTTGGAGTGATTTATTTTTGAGCTTATGCAAAACAACGTATGCAAATAAATAAGCTTTTATGCTTTTATGTATTATTCGTAAGTTTGTCCATGTAGTTTAAATTAAAAACAGCTTATGAAGATACAATTTTCGTTAGTGAGAACTTATGAATTAACATAAAAAATTATTTATTTTCATAAGCTATTTATTATAAGCTCAAAAATAAGTGAATTCAAACGGGCCCTAAGAAGCAAACCACAGTCTCAAGATCATTAAGTGAATCTGAGCATAGAGCTTTGTAGCTCTTGATGACTCCAAGATAAAAAAAAAACACTTAAGGTTCCAGGGTTATATTTTGACAACCGGGGTGGTCTTCACATAGTTGCCAATCCCGTGTTCCATGAAAGGACTAAACATCTTGAAACGGATTATCATTGTGTTCGAGACAAAGTTCAAGAAGGGATATTTAGAGTGTGAGCAAGCAGCTAACTTCTTCACAATCCACTTCATCCTAAGCCAAGCTAGGCATGGTAGAAATTTACCAGGCCCAAGCTTGTGGGGGACAGTTAAGAAAGACTGAAGATGTTACTTGAGGTACAAGTAACTTGCGTAAAAAGCTAACTGAACCTTGCCACATAAGCAATGTTAACAATTCCTTGACACATCATGCACCCTTGTAGCTTCCATTTGTACAAGACTAAGAGATTCATAATCAAATTTTCAGTTTTCTCTTCACATTTTCCTTCTCAATTCAGTTTCTTATTAACTATGAGTATACATTTTCAAAATTGTTGCATATAAGAAAGTGATGTAGGAGGGGGGTTTATTTAGCAATTTAATATTTTAGCAGTTTATTATTATTTTTTCGCTTTGTTAATTTCCGCCCATTAGGGTTTTGTCTTTTCCCTATTTAAGCTAAACGGTTGTAGACTGACAGACAGTTTTTCATTCAATAAAATATTTGAGTTTCATCTCAACCTTCGGTGGACTCCGAAACCCTATTTTGACAAGTTTGTGCTGGCAGCTTGTCATTATCATTTAGGTTTCTAGCGTTTTGCTAACTTAGTGCTTCCGTTCTGCGTCAGTTGGTATCAGAGCAGGTTTCCCCTGTTCTTTCGTGAAGTGGTCAGATGGGAGATCAACCGGTGACGAAAGCAGAGTTTGACGGTGCCATAGCGGCTTTAACCTCGGCCATCACCGCTCTGACAACACAGGTGACAACGTTATCCAACAACAACAAAAACGTTAACAACAACAACATAATCATACGCTGGATGATTCGAATTCAGAAGAGGAGGAGGCCGTGACTGAAGAAGGAAACGATCGTGGCAATCACCATGATTACCGCGTGAAAGCAGATATTCCATTGTTTTATGGAACGATGGGAGTGGAGGAATTTTTAGATTGGCAGATTGATGTTGACAGATTTTTCGACGTTATGGACGTCCCTGATCACACGCAGGTTAAGATGGTGGCAATCAGGCTGAAAAGTACCGCCGCTGTCTGGTGGGACAAACTCGTCGTTCAGAAGCAGAGGCAGAGAAAGAATCCCATTCGAACTTGGCGGATGATGAAACAATTGATGCTTGAGAGATTTTTACCTGAAGATTATGAACAAATTCTGTATAAGATGTATATTGAATGTGTTCAGGGCAAGCGATCGGTGACAGAATATACCGCTGAATTTCTGCGTTTTTCTGAACGTAATGAATTGGGTGAATCAGAAAATCAGAATGTGGCTCGTTATATCAGTGGATTGAAAGGATCCTTGCAGGAGAAGATGGGTTTGCAAACCGTTTGGACCGTTGCTGAAGCGTCCAACCAAGCTTTGAAGGCAGAATTGATGGAGAAATCCCCCAGAAATTTCTCCTCTTTCAGAAAGTATTCTCCCCAAAACAATACTGAATCATCAGGTGACAAAGAGAAGAGTGCAGCAGCCAAAGATTCTACTCCTGGTAATAAGGCAATTGGCAATTATAGCAGTGCACCACATGGCAAGCCCCCTGTAACACCCTATATTTTAATTAATTAATTAGATACTTATATTTTATGATCTATTTTTATTAATCTATTATTTATATATTTAGGAGTTTCTCTCTCATGGTCTAATTCCTATGTGGCATCATTTCCTTGATCCATGTCTTATGTGGCATTCTAATATTTCTCCAATTCCTATGTGGCTAACTATGAAGGTCTTTGCAATTTCTCTAATACATGATGATATCATTTTACTTAGAATCTTTGGCTAATTTGGAAATTCAATCATTTTTCAATTATTGTTTATAAATCGAATTTAATGTTCTTCAATTAAATCAGGATATATTCAAATCATTTGATTCATTATATTACATATTAATTCATTAATATATTATTAGTGTCAATCACGTATTATTATTATTTTTGTAGCAAAATTTTTGTGTGAATAGTAATTATGCTCTTTATTGACATTAATTAAGTTTTTTTATTTTGAGAAAATCCCCATTGACTTATAAAAAGAAAATTCTAATCATGATTAATATCATTTAACAGCAAAAACGTTTTAGTGCCTGGGATCAATATATAGGTATAGTTTTCACCATTATTTATCACATTTTGTTTTTCTTCCATTTTTTTTAAAAGGTATAGCACACTTTTTTTTTTTTCCTGTTCCCTTACTTATTTTCACGTTTATATTGTTCTACTCTAACCATTTTTGTACACTTTTTTTTTTGTTTCAGCTAACATTTAAAGGTACTCTGTTTCTCTATTCGTCTATTTTGTGTGAGTAGTATATTTCATTTTCGTCTGCTTCATTGTTGGCTTATTTTTGTACTACTGTTTTTATACATCTCTATGACCAATAAAATACTATGAGCACTTATTTATGAATTTATTGAGCACTTATTTATGAATTTATTTTCTACGCAGATTAGACTATTTACAATGCATATGTCCTTAATATAGATAATTTTGTTTTGTTGATTGTAATTTTTTTTGTTGATTATAATTGTTTTCATTGTATATTGCAGATTCATGATCCTTGCAAATATTTGTGATCTTTGCATGTTAGAGACAAAAATTACAACACAATATTCACGTGTACAGCCGCATCGTAACCGCACCACAACTGCATCAGACATTTTCGACGATGTTGGTTCAAATTTTCTCACAAAAAAATAAAATTTTTGACCTTTAAATCATAATTTGTGTTAAATCTAATGAAAAATCTTACTTTTAACCATCTCTCAACCGTGTATTTTAAGCACATTCAAATTAGTGTTTATGGAATAAACTAAGACTATGCAATGATGAATAAATAATATAGTTACATAGTAGTTTCATTTTATATAGCTTGTGAAATGTCAAAATAATTTCACGCCGCAATAGCCGCATTGCGCGTTGCAGCTACCGTAATGACCGCATTCGCAACAACCGCAACCACATCCATGACCGCAACCACAATTTAAAACCTTGACATAGACTAAAAAGATGGTTTAACTTTTTCATGATGACTAAATTGGATCCTTTATTGAAGGAATTATGTCTTTTTTTTTATATCAGAAGAAATTATGTCTTTACTCTAATAACTTTTTAACAATTATATTTATTCAATTCAATATAATGACTTATTTATGCATTTACCATATTTAAACTTTCTATGAATAAGATCATTCTATTAAAATTCAAATTTCATATAATAATATTAGTGCAATAAAAATAGGGAATATGCTTAACTGTATTATAGTAATTATTGTAATACATTAGATGTTAATACATGTCAAAATGCATTTGAATATTCATATGTTGTATATCAATCAAATAAATCACTTGATACCAGAATTAACCCCGAATCAAATTAAATTGGCTGTGAAAACAGAAAAAGAAAGAAATAATTTAGTGCTTTTTTCTGCAATTTATAGAATTCTTTCTTTTGATGTTCAAAAAAATATTTGTAGATCCACATTATTTGTAGTGTTTACTATTATATAGTACAAAGTTTCCACATCTGTTACTTGACAAAAAAACCATGAACATGTTTATGAATAAAGAAGGCCAGAAACACTATTTTTTTTAACACTTTCAATTACTCAACTCGCTCTTTAAGTGAGTGACACTCATGTGAATCTCACCACTATATATAGAATATATTAAGAAAATGTTATTAACACTCTTCTCAATTTTATTTTCTAAACAAGAGAATCATTTAAAAATATGGTCACAGGGAGGTTGATCTTCATTTGAAAAATAATATAGAATTTATTTATTCAATTTGTTATGTTCATGAGATCCTTGCATTGTAGTAAAGACCAGTGAAGATGGCTACAAGGGAGAAAATAACACGTCGATCGGAAACGGAGAGTGGATGAGTTTCACTCTTCGTCAGACCATTCCGCCCTTCCCCTTTAAAATCTCTAAAATCTGTATCATTTTTCATATTTAGATAAATTACATTGAATATATTAAATAAATTTTGTTAATTAATAAATCACAAAATATTATTATTAATATTTTAATATTTTTCAATGAAAATTAACTCGTGCATTGCACGGGTCAGTTATACTAGTTATCTAATTAATTTAGAGTTTCTTATAATTTAATTGTATGATTTTAGAATGTGGAGTGACAAAATAAATGAGTATGTTGGTGCTGACCGATTGATTAATTAGGTTGCTAATAATTTATTTATTACTCAATAAACTTGAAAGTGATTAATTATTAGTGAACCAAAACATAATTTTTCAGCCCGTATGAACCTATCATCCAATGCTATTTAAGTGTCTTTATCATGGTCATTATTCATTGTTAATGTTGAGGTGTAAGTTTTGATTTTCTTTAATGAGTTAATTCATGGCAATAAAGTGCCTTCATTTGTAATTAGTTTTGTGTTGGTGACACCCTCTCTCTCTTTGGCTTGCACGTTCAAATATATATCTAGGTAGCAATAATTCATTTTAAGTTGCCTTACATACACAACAATGTCAAAATCATTATAAGTCCACGATGGTTCCGTCGGTAATCCGAAAAGAGAAATCATAGTACATCATATCCCATGTATTTCATCCCTGTACATTATCCTTTCGACCAGCAAGAGCCCCTAGCACCTCCTTAATTGATTCATATTTGTCTCGTCTTTCTTGTGAGCTATCTTTGTGTGGGCTTGAGTTGACTAAGAAAGGGAAGCTATTAAGGTAAGGGCAGTTTCCTCCATACAAGTTACTATGCATGAATTTGGTTGTATTGAAATATTGTATGATGATAGCCATGTGTGTGTGTTTTATACAAATATTAGTGAATGCATGATTTTTGGAATATTTGTGATGGTGTGAGTAGACATGGCATGAACATTCATTTTTGTATGTGGTGCTCCAGCCTTGTGCGTAAGGGGGTACGTGATTATCTTATTTTTGTGGTGCTCCAGCCTTGTGCGTAAGGGGGTACGTGATTATCTTATTTTTGTGGTGCTCCAGCCTTGTGCGTAAGGGGGTACGTGACTTTCCCCATTGGTATGGGTGACTATATCCGGATCATTTAGAATAAGACCATGCATTGTGTTATCATTTTCAATGGTGTTTATGTGTGCTTTGATCTATGCTCTATTTTATATGGCTAAGTTGTGTTTGGTTTTCTTGATATGGGCGATGGGAAAAGAATACTGACCCTTACCAATACAGGTACAAAGGTTGACGATGAGTATTGTTGGTGTGCCGAATCGTTGCGTGCGCGGGGAATCAAAAGAGGGTTTTTATTTAAATGTAATCTAAATATTTGACGTTGATGACTTGTAATATTTTTGGATACAGTAAATATTCTTTATTTTTAATTCAATAATTTTGATATCTTGAAATTTTTAATAAAATATTACTGATATGTTTTGTGATAAATTATAAATATATTTAAAAGAAAAGTAGTTTTTTTTAGAAATAATATAATTAGACGTAATGTCTTGGATCAAAATCCGGGGTGTTACACCCCCAACCCAAAAACAAAACAATCCATATGCCAAACCCACTATTGATACTTGTTTTAGATGTAATGGGAAAGGTCACTGATCCAATATCTGTCCATCAAGGAGAGTTGCAGCTGTGGTGGAAGAACGGGATGATGATGATGAGAGAGAGCAACCTTATGAGGATGAATATGCAGAGGTAGAGTTTGCTGAAGAAGAATCTGATGAAAGGGTGAGTTTTGTGTTGCAGCGGATGTTACTAGCATCTAAAGAAGAAGGGCAGCGCAAGAATTTGTTCAAAACACATTGTTCTATCAAAAACAAGGTGTGTAATATATGATTGTGGATAATGGCAGCATGGAGAATCTGGTGTCGCAGAAATTGGTAGATTATTTGAAGTTGTCCACAAAACCCCATGATAAGCCATACACCCTTGGTTGGGTAAGCAAGGGCTCCCAAGTTCGGGTAACACTAGCCTGCAGAGTTCCTATCTCCATTGGAAAACATTATAGAGAAGAGGTACTTTGTGATGTTCTTGATATGGATGTTTGTCATATTTTACTTGGTAGACCTTGGTAGTTTGATAATGATATCACTTATCGAGGACGGGATAACGTGATGATGTTTACATGGGGCACACATAAAATTGCTATGGCTCCTGTTTTGCACTTTGAAAAGAATCCAGATGGAAAGAAGTCTAGTTTCTTGGTGATGACGCAAAGTGAACAGGAGCTTGATGAGGCTGTTAAAGAAACTGAATGTTTCTTTCCAGTGGTGATAAAAGGGTTGATGAATGTTGTAAAAGAGGAAACGATTCCACGAGAAGTGCTAGAGATCCTTGAGGATTTCCAGGAGTTGATCACAGAGGAATTACCAAATAATTTGCCTCCCATGCGAGATATTCAACATCGTTGAAGAAGGGTTTTATTCGTGAGAGCATGAGTCCATGTGCAGTACCAATCCTTTTAGTCCCAAGAAAGGAAATCAGTGGCGAATGTGTGTCGACAGCCGAGCCATCAATAAGATAACTATCAAGTATCGATTTCCAAGTCCCCGTTTGGAAGACATGCTTGACGAGTTGGCTGGTTAAGGTGTTCCCGAAGATAGATTTGCGTAGTGGCTATCATCAGATCAGAATCAGACCTGGGGATGAATGGAAAATAGCTTTCAAGAGCAAAGATGGATTGTATGAATGGTTGGTGATGCCCTTTGGTTTGTCAAATGCCCAGCACCTTCATGCGGTTGATGAATCATGTTCTGCGTCCGTATACTGGTTCTTTTGTGGTAGTTTATTTTGATGATATTCTGATTTACAGTAAGACAAAGAAAGAGCATTTGCAGCATGTGAGGCAAGTGTTGCAAGTTTTACAAGAGAATCAGTTGTACATTAATCTGAAAAAATGTATATTCAACACCAACAAATTACTTTTTCTCGGATTTGTTGTTGGTGAAGAAGGTATTCAGGTTGATGAAGATAAGGTGAGTGCTATAAGGGAGTGGCCTACACCTAAATCTGTGATAGAGGTTCGTAGCTTTCATGGTCTAGCCACATTTTATAGGAGGTTTATCAAAGATTTCAGTACTATCACTACGCCAATTACTGAGTGTTTGAAGAAAGGGAAGTTCAATTGGGGGTTTGAGCAAGAGCAGAGTTTCACACTAATTAAGGAGAAGCTATGTACCGCACCGGTATTAGCACTTCCCGATTTTGACAAGATATGCAATGCTCGCCAGAAATGGAGTACTTATGATCAGAATTCTATGCAGTCTTTAGAGCTCTACGCCAGTGGGAACATTATTTGGTTCAAAGGGAGTTCATTCTATACACCAACCATCAAGCTTTGAAGTTTCTTCATAGCCAGAAGGTGATAAACAAGATGCATGCTCGGTGGGTGAGTTTTCTACAGAAATTTCCTTTTATTATTCAGCATAAGTCGGGAATTCTTAACAAGGTAGCAGATGCATTGAGTAGGAGAGCTTCCTTGCTAATTACCTTATCGCAGGAGATAGTAGGTTTTGAGTGCCTGAAAGAGTTGTATGAAAGTGATGTTGAGTTCAAGGAATTATGGGCCAAATGCAGTGGAAAACATCCTTGTGCAGATTTTCATATTCGAGATGGCTATCTTTTTAAAGGAGATCGATTATGCATTCCTTGCTCCTCTTTAAGAGAGAAGCTAATTCGAGACCTACATGGTGGTGGTCTTAGCGGTCATATGGGTAGAGACAAGACCATTGCTAGTCTGGAGGAGAGATTATATTGGCCACACTTGAGGAGGAATGCTGGTACTATAGTTAGGAGGTGTTATACTTGTCAGGTTTCTAAGGGTCGGTCTCAAAATACTGGTCTTTATATGCCTTTACCTATTCCTGATGATATTTGGCAAGATTTAGCCATGGATTTTGTGTTGGGTTTGCCTCGTACACAGAGAGGTGTAGATTCAGTGTTCGTTGTAGTAGACAGATTCTCCAAGATAACCCACTTCATTGCTTGCAAGAAGACTGCCGATGCGTCCAAAATAGCCAAACTATTTTTCAGGGAGGTTGTGCGTCTTCACGAGGTTCCTAAGTCAATTACTTCAGACAGGGACACCAAATTTCTCAGTCATTTTTGGATTACTCTTTGGAGATTGTTTGGATCTGCGTTGAATAGGAGTTCTACAGCTCATCCTCAAACAGATGGACAAACTGAGGTAACCAACAAAACTTTGGGAAATATGATTCGAAGTGTTTGTGGTGACAAGCCGAAACAGTGAGATTTAGTTTTACCTCAGGTTGAATTTGCTTACAACAACGTTGTGCATTCAGCTATAGGGAAATCACCATTCTCTCTGGTCTATACTTCTATTCCTAAGCATGTGGTTGATTTGGTTAAGTTGCCTAAGGCGCCGGGAGTTAGTGTGGCTGCTGAGAATATGGCCGAGGAAATGGTAGCAGTTAAAAAAGCTGTCAAGGATAAGTCATAGTTTTCCATGTAGGAGACGATGTGATGGTGTTTCTGCGCAAGGAGAGGTTTCCGGTTGGTACTTATAGCAAGCTGCAGCCACGTAAATATGGACCGTTCCAAGTAACTCGCAAGATCAATGACAATGCTTATGTAGTGGCCCTTCCAGCATCAATGAACATTTCCAACACTTTCAATGTGGCAGATATATATGAGTACCATGCAGATGAAGTCCTTTATCAAGATGAGAACTCGGGGTCGAGTTCTCTTGAGGTGGAGGAGACTGATGTAGGAGGGGGGTTTATTTAGCAATTTAATATTTTAGCCAGTTTATTATTATTATTTTTTCGCTTTGTTAATTTCGACCCATTAGGGTTTTGTCTTTTCCCTATTTAAGCTAAACGGTTGTAGACTGACAGACAGTTTTTCATTCAATAAAATATTTGAGTTTCATCTCAACCTTCGGTGGACTCCGAAACCCTATTTTGACAAGTTTGTGCTGGCGGCTTGTCATTATCATTTAGGTTTCTAGCGTTTTGCTAACCTAGTGCTTCCGTTCTGCGTCAGAAAGAGATTACCAATTTACCATCAATATCTCCAATGGCATTATATGTAATCTGTGTGTACCTGAATATTACATGCTAGTTTTATATCTAAACTATTAGCTAAAAAATTCACTGTCGCTGCAACGGAAAAACAGATGGTCGCCATCAACAAGCCATCTATCTCTGCCTGTCTAATGTGCTTGAGCTCATCCCAAGATGTGCCAGCATACTGCAAACCCAAGGCAATTTGGTTCGACTTTCCTACCAACCCAAAAGCCATATAGAGTAGCAATAGGTGATTGCCTTATATTAAGCGCCTAATTAATTTATGCAATAATTCAATCTATCTAGCACAATACAGTAAACAAAAAATGAATACCTCCTCCTTTCTTGGCAGCACCGCAGCTCCAATTCTGCTAAACCAGCCTTCACATATTCTCCATTACTGAATGGGTAACAATCACGCCGCAGAAGAAGACTACCAATCATTTATTAAAAACAGAATGTTAAACATTAAGATCAAAACACCATGACAAACAAAAAAAATTATGTCAAAGGATGCATGCAAAAACTACTTACCTGTTGAAGAGTTGAACCTAATATATGAAAATGTCTGAGAGAAGATCTTTTGGACAAGGACAGGAGGCACCTAAAACCCAAAACAAATATATCATGTATAAGCAATTTTTATAAATAGCATAAATGGCTAGTGTAAAAAAAGTAATTACACGATACTCAAATTGTTAAAAAGCCATAATATTAGTTTCTTACAAAGTTCTCTTTCATCGTACAGAGAATAGTGTTGAAGGATTCAATAATACTCTGCCAATGACCCATGGATCTTTACTAAAAGATCGGCCAGATCTTAAGACTCCCTAGATGTTCTTGGTGCCTGTATATCAGCAATACAAATTGCATGAGTAATAGTATTTTAAAAAAAAAGTATATGCTAATTTGAAACACAATTTTAGAAAAAGTGCCAAAATTTAGAAGACAATTACAAGAAGAGAATGCAAACCAGCCGGATACAATGAAAAACTGGAATAGCACACCTACCGAAACACACATATAGCTGTACTAGGGACCTAACAACTATATACAACATAATTCTGCCTGTAATTGCTATACAAATCAAAAAACCCCAAGCATCCTATGGGATTAATAAACCACAAAGAAATCGGAAATCTGAAACCAGTCCACTTAGCACTTAACCAACTCCAGGATTTCAACTTTACCACCTCTAGAATCTTATGACCATCCGGAGGAAAGACAGGAAACACATCGGAGGACCAGAGTCCTCTTAGAAATTTCTAGAAACAATAAAGTACCTCGAAAAGGCAGATATTATATATGGACAAGATATGAGAACTAAGGATTATAATAAGACATTCAACTTTACTTATCTCATTCAGATTCAGTTAAACAATTGTATTCAAAATACCTGGATACATAACAAAATAAATGATTCCAACTCTTTCTTCAAGTTGTCCCGCAAGATACCATATATTTTCTCCATATAGGTTGTGAGTTGTAGCTTGAAAAGCAAAGCAGGATACTTAGCCTCTACTTTGCGTACAACCTCCGATGGGGTAGGAAGGTTGGCAGACGAAGGAGATGACCGAAAACCCTGCGTTTCAGGTAAGGTTGTAACAAATAAATATGAAATCTTTTAAGTGTCAAAGGGAGAGTAGATTACAAACACTGTAAGATCATTATTACCATAGTCATTCTGCCAAAGAGGGATGTTGGATTTGGTGGTTTTCTAACGGGGGTTGCGTCATTTGAACCACCGGATTTTAAACTTTGTTGGAGCAGAAACAACAGTGCAGATGTATTTGACAGCCAGTAAGCCATGAGATCACTGTCGTCTTGATTCTGAAAAGTAAGCAAGGAAGAAAAAAAGTTATATTGGATAAGGGATCCATTACGTAATTTTACAATACAAAAAAAAAACAATATTATAGACTTTCACGAAAATTAGAATCATATATCAAGGGTTAATATTCCTAAAAGCTCAAGTTATTAGGGGAAGGTTCAAAGTACCATACTTGTATATATCTAAATAAAAAAATTACCTCAATTGCAGAACCAATCATGTGGATAAGGCGATCAAATACACTTGTCCTTTCAGCTTCAAACGATTTCCAGTGGAGAAGACATTTGTAAATGGTGAATGCAGCAATAGGCTTTCCATGATGGAATCCAATATTTTTCATAACACAATTGATAAGGGAATCAACATTTTCCTGCATTTGAAATAAGAGTTAAAAAGATGAACATAGTAGCATAAAGAACTTCAATATTATATGTAAAATTTTAAGCACACACATGTTGACGTTCAATGTATGATCTCCTTAATTTTCTATCAGACTCTGTACGGAACTTTTTCACAGGTGTGTCAGTCTGTGTTTCCTGCAAAGAGAACTCATTTTAGATGCCATTCAACATAACAGCTGGCATGCATAGAAAGAGAATGTCGACAAGAGTAGATATTAATGACTTACAGTAGTTTCTGATCTTCTACCAAATGGTGACCATTTTCCAACTTCTGTAGATAAAAATCAATAGCCCAAAAGATCCACGCTTGCATACAGAGAATGCAGAAATAGATACTTAAGAAAGCACAATTTACCTCATATACATGGGTAGAAAGGTGCCCTGACATCGTTTTCACAGAGACTGTTGCCGAAGAACTTGATTTTCAGATTCCATATCTTAGAATATTTAAGTAAAAAGGGTCAAGATGGTATACATTTTGCAATTTAATGGTCAACAAATGGTAACTACTTCAAAGAGTTAAGCCAGGTAATATTTTAAATGATATCAATTAAATATGTACGAGATACCAACGAAGCGTTAATTCGAAATCAAAAGCTTCGCATAGAAGTTTTCAACTGGATTATTTTCGACTCAGCATCCAAAGCTTGCTTCAACCTTTCTTCACTGAGTTTATTTGCCTCTACATACCTTTTCTCTGTTTCATCAATTTTCTTTTCCAATGAAGTCACCAAGGTCTGCAATGGACTCCAGCAAGTGGTTAATAATTCAAAGTATAAAATATACTCTTCAGTGAAGAGAAAGTGTTAATGCCCATAATCAGCTCACCTTGAGTTGCTCATTTTCACTAGTTAGCTTCTCCAACAAAGGATGGTCAACAACAGGAACCTCCTGTATGACAGGCACTCTCTCTGCTTCTCTTTTTGCAGCCTCGCGCTCCTTTTGAAGCAATGACTTAGTTTCTTTGAACTGAAGTTGCATCTCGTGCAAAGCAGATTGTAATTTTTCATTTCTTGTTTTTTTGCTTCTTCCATGTCAACCTACATTTGTTCCAAGAGATTTAAGAAGCTTTACAAGGGAAACAAAAATATATTATGTACAATACAAGTTTGCTCCACCAATTTATAGAGCTAACCGATCTCACTACAATAATATCTTATAAATTGAATGATTGTGAATGAAGTATCAGAACACTTACAAAATAATCAAGCTAAGAGATGTACAGCAGAGTCAAAAATATTCAATTCCTCACCTTGAAAAAGACAGATCCACAACAAAATTATACATTCTAAAAGCTCTCCTAATACTCAGATATCTGATAAACAACACACAAAAATCAATATTACCACATCACACCATCATGAAGCACAGACACTTCTGGTTCATGTGTAAGGTTGATTTGTCGACAGAGGATATGCAGCACAGACACTTGAGAAGGTGAATCTTACTCTGTTAACACCATATGAAAATTAAAACTAGGCTGTAACAAACAGATTGAAGAAAAAGAACCAAGAAGAAAGAGTAGTAGCATAGTTCTTCAAACCAAGTCACAGATCAGCATAACGAAGATAGGCCCACAAGCTCTCCCAAAATACGAAAACAAAAACAAACAAAAAAATCTCAAATCATCTATAGTTTTCAATATTAATAAGAAAGAATAAGTATTAATGGTAAATCATAGAGGAGCAAATCCAGAAAGACTAGACAACAAGAATTGGGCAGATAAAAAAGAAACTAAAATAATTTGCATTCAAAGTAGAGGTACCAAAATAAACTGAAGGCTTGATACTAATCAAATGTTGTTGTTTCGAAACATACTGCACTGCAGAAAACAACGTCGTTTTTCAACTAACATGGATCAAAGTCAGAACCAAATCAAACCTCACAATCAAAAGACAAGAAAGGAAAAAAAATCAGAATACAAAATCGGAAGATCAAACAAGAGAAAGAAAATTAGTATCATCCCCACAATACCAGAGGAAATAAAATATCATGAAAATATATGCTTTAAAAAGAAATATACAAACAAAAACTTGTGGCTCCATGGCTATGATGAAAGAAGATCATTATTTTGACAATCTACACTGCAAATAAACAGGTTCACAATTTAATTTGTGTCTTATGATCAAATCTCAAAAACAAAAATAATAAAGAACGACTCATTGAAGAAATTTGATCTATGTATCTCTGCTATTATCATTTGTATCCATTATCATCAAGAATGGCAAATTGATCCAGATATCCAGAAATCAGAAATCAGCTCACTACAAAATGAATAAACGAATATCTTAATTTTTATTTTATTTTAAAAGCAATAAGCAAAAGGTGCACGTGATCAAACGAGAATTGGAAGAGAAATCAATTAAAACCCAAACAATTCATTAGTAGCTGCAGATCATTCAAATATGACTAGTTTAATAGGAAATATGAGAACCTCTGCCTGCCATGGGTTCCACGGGCAACCCAACAAATTTATTGGCTATCTCCCTTGTTTCACCCACATAGAAAACTCAAAAGTAGATGTTGAGTAGCAAACATAGACAGAAATGTAAAGAGTCTTAGAAGAGATAACCAAATTAAAGCCTGCAGATGATGTGTGACAAAATTTTGGCTTCCTCCTAACACAGGAGTCCCAGGCCACTGTAATGAAAAAGATATATTTTTAGGAGTATCATCATCAACATCATCCAAATCACAAATAACAAAAGAAACCAGTAAAGTAAAAGAAGATTATAGAAAACCTCTCCTAAGAACAAACAACACTTACGATGTAACCAAGTCGTCCAAAATTCTTCATCTTGGGAAGAGCAGGTTCCGGAAACTAAAACACACAAACTCCAACACCAGCCTGTCCACAAGCTAAGAACAATTCTTCGAAAACAATACATAAACATATTAAAAAACATGAGCATGACCAATGGCAATGATGAATAATGATAATCATGCCCAATTAAGCCAAGCAACAGTTAAATATATATAAAATATTCCAGAAGCACTTATCTCCAATTTCTCCACTTCGGACAGCAAAATTAACATGTTGCAGTACGTTTGAGAAACGCACTTATTAAATACACCAAATCCACGTAACCCTGTTAACACCAGCCTGTACAACAAAATTACGCTGTGAAAAATAGGTGTAGAAAAAACCATGAATAAAAAAATAATAGTTGCATAATTCTCCAAACCAAGTCGCTGATCAGAATTGCAGGGAACAAGAATTACTCTCAAATTATGCAATTGCCCATATACCTAATGCTTTAAGGTTTTGATGGAGATGCGGCTCATTGTTGCTTTCGACGCTAGCCCGTTGTTACTCTTGTTGCTTTTGATGGAGATGTATCAGAGTATTTCAAGAGGATGAAGAACACTATAACTCTTTTGTATAATATATCAATTTTACAATCAATCACTCTCTCTGTTTACCTATATACCAAATCCTTTTGTATATAGTGGGATATAATATCATATTGGACAATAATGTACTGGTTGGTTGGAGTAAACCAGCGGATCATTGAGGAGCTTGCAATACCAATTTGGTATTATTTTTGTTTAGTTTTAGTTTATTTCTATTTTTGTTTTGAACTTAACCTGAATATATATATATATATATATATATATATATATATATATATATATATATATATATATATATATATATATATATATATATATATATATATATATATATATATATATATAATCAAATGAGAATTCAAAGAACAATTGGTACAAATCATTAGTAGGAGCGCTCATTAAAATAAGAATAACAAACTCAACGATAGAAGCCAGCAAGAAACAAATCAAACCTCGGCATATACCAGAGTAACCAAGGAAAAAAAGTGAGAAACAGGAGGAGGATAGAACCAGAAGGACTTGTTTGTACATATAGATCACATCTCTTCCTAGCAAAACCAAATAGAAAAAATAACAAATAAAGAAATATAGAAATTGTACAAAAAAAAAAGAAAAGAGAATCAATAAAGGAATACAGAAACAAAAAGAATTTACTGGAGATCACCAAATCCAAACTCTAGGCTCCATGCTTTGAAGAAGCGGTGCGCTGCAGGAAAACATTTTCACCGTTCAATTTGTATGTCTTGCCATCAAAGTAAAGAAATAGAAATGATAAAGAATGACCCATTGAAGAATTATCAGGATATGTTCTCCGTTCTTAACCATTTAATCAAGAATCTCAAATGTTCTACATATCCAAAGACTTCATCTCGCTGCAAAATGGATAGACACATATCTCTCAATGAAAAGACCCGCAAAAAGAATCAGAATACAAAGTCAGAAGATCAAACAAGAGAAAGAAAATTATAACACCAGATGAACTAAAATATCAAGAAAAATATGCTTTAAAATGAAATATGCAAACCAAAATTTGAGGCTCCGTGCTATTATGAAAGAACATCATTATTTTGACATAACCACACTGCATAAGAACAGGTACACAATTCAATTTGTGTCTTAGATTTAAAACTCAAAAATATTCAAAGCTCAGCAATAAAATAATAGAGAACAACTCATCGAAGAAATTTCACCTATACAATCATTCTTATATTATCATCGAGAATTGCAAATTGTTCTAGATATTCAAAAATCAGAAATTAGCACACCGCAACATGGACAAGAAAGAAAACTCAGGAACTGACAGAAGTATATGCTAAGTATCAAAAAAAGACTGAAATGTAAAGATTCTTAGAATAGTTGACCAAATTTCCATCCAGACTTATATCTTTATCTTTGCCAAAGTAGTACTCAGCAAATAAAACCTTCAAAACTGGAAGAAACACGAAAACTTCAACACCAGCCTGTACATAATCAAAGAACAATTATTCGGGAACAAATACATATAAACATTATTAAAAAAAGACCAACTATATCACATTAATGAATCGCCGTTATCTGATAATCTCGTCCAAGCTTTCAAAGAATAATCAAGAAGCGTGTGTAGAGATGTTCAAATATAAACTCACATTGCCAAATTAATCCCAGCAATGAGGCGCACTCATCTTTAATTTCTCCACTTACAATAAAAAAAACAGTTAACAAGGTTGAGAAAAATAGGTGTAGAAAAAATCTAAGAATGAAGAAAGAAGAGTACTTGACCGAAAAAAAAAAGAAAGAAAGAAGAGTAGCATAGTCCTCCAAACCAAGTCCCTGATCAGAAGATCATTCTGAACATCGAAACTTTTTAGCACGCTGCAAAACAGATAAACTCATCTCTCGACTATCATACAAAGAGTTATATCAAAAAATTATAAAAAACAAAATCTTTATGAGTAAAAGAAGAGTCAAGAGATGCTTAATTGTGTGAAATTTTGAGAAAAGCATATCGACATGTAAATCAAAATCATATCCTCTCCTGCAACACCAAAGAATAAATAACAAATCATAAAATATATGCTCTCAGAATTGATAAAGATTGAAACAGAAAAAATTTACCAGAGATCACCAAATTAAAACTCTAGGCTCCATGCTCTGAAGAATCCGTGCGTTGCAGAAAAACATTTTCACTGTTCAATTTGTATGTCTTGCCATCAAAGCAAAGAAATAGAAATGATAAAGAATGACTCAATCCAGAATTATCTTCTGGATATGTTCTACGTTCTTAACCATTTAATCAAGAAATGCAAAATGTTCTACATACCAGTGAAGAAAGTACGCAAAATAGATAAACACGAGTGAAGAAAGTATGCTGAAACAACCATTTCCTAAATAATGGCAAGAAAAAATTCTAACAAAAGGAAGTGGCAAATCAACAGAACAAAACAGTTCCAAACCAACCTTGTCAAGAATTTTAAATGCTTCGTACGCATGCTCCTAACACTATCCCAAGGCTGAGCAGAAAGTGTGTGATCCTCTTCTTACCACTGGATCCCTAGCAAGCCGCACATTATAGGCTGAACAGGAAGTACGTGAACATTCATAAGAAAAAATAAGTATTAATAGTAAATCATAAAGAAACAAATCCAGAACAATAAGAATCGGCAGATAAAAAATGAAATGAAAATAATTTGTATTCCAAGTAGAGGTTCCAAAATAAACCTGAGGCTTGATACTACTCAAATGTTATTGTTTCAAAACACACCGCACTACAGAAAACAATGTCGTTTTTCAATTAACATGTATCAAACCTCACAATCAAAAGACCAGAAAAAAAGAACCAGAATACAAAGTCAGAAGATCAAACAAGAGAAAGAAAATTACAACACCAGATGAACTAATATCAAGAAAACATGCTTCAAAATGAAATATGCAACCAAAACTTGAGGCTCCATGCTATAATGAAAGAACATCATTATTTTGACAAAACCACACTGCATAAGAACAAGTATACAATTCAATTTGTGTCTTACATTCTAATCTCAAAAATAAAAATAATAGAGAATGACTCATCAAAGAAATTTGATCTATGTATGTAGCCATTATCATTCTTATATTATCATCAAGAATTGCAAATTGTTCCAGATATCCAAAAATCAGAAATAAGCTCATTGCAAAACTGGATCAACAAATATCTCAATATTCTTTTTATTTTTAACAGCGATAGCAAATTTATTGAATGACAAATTATATCATAAAGAGTACACATATAATCAAATGAGAACTAGAAGAGCAGCTATTAATTAAAACCCAACCAATCCATAGTAGGCGCAAAACATTAAAATATGAACCAAATCAAACCTCAACATCAGTGAGCCTCTGTCTGCCATGCCATGGGTTCCATAGTGAAGCACATATTTATAGGCTCTCTCCCCTGCAACACCCATAAAGAAAACTCAGGAACTGACAGAAGTATATGCTAAGTATCAAAAAAAGACTGAAATGTAAAGATTCTTAGAATAGTTGACCAAATTTCCATCCAGACTTATATCTTTATCTTTGCCAGAGTAGTACTCAGAAAATAAAACCTTCAAAACTGGAAGAAACACGAAAACTTCAACACCAGCCTGTACATAATCAAAGAACAATTATTCGGGAACAAATACATATAAACATTATTAAAAAAAGACCAACTATATCCCAATAATGAATCGCCGTTATCTGATAATCTCGTCCAAGCTTTCAAAGAATAATCAAGAAGCGTGTGTAGAGATGTTCAAATATAAACTCACATTGCCAAATTAATCCCACCAATGAGGCGCACTCATCTTTAATTTCTCCACTTACAATAAAAAAAAAAAAAGTTAATAAGGTTGAGAAAAATAGGTGTAGAAAAAATCTAAGAATGAAGAAAGAAGAGTACTTGACCAAAAAAAAAAAGAAAGAAAGAAGAGTAGCATAGTCCTCCAAACCAAGTCCCTGATCAGAAGATCATTCTGAACATCGAAACTTTTTAGCACGCTGCAAAACAGATAAACTCATCTCTCGACTATCATACAAAGAGTTATATCAAAATATTATAAAAAAACAAAATCTTTATGAGTAAAAGAAGAGTCAAGAGATGCTTAATTGTGTGAAATTTTGAGAAAAGCATATCGACATGTAAATCAAAATCATATCCTCTCCTGCAACACCAAAGAATAAATAACAAATCATAAAATATATGCTCTCAGAATTGATAAAGATTGAAACAGAAAAAATTTACCAGAGATCACCAAATTAAAACTCTAGGCTCCATGCTCTGAAGAATCCGTGCGTTGCAGAAAAACATTTTCACTGTTCAATTTGTATGTCTTGCCATCAAAGCAAAGAAATAGAAATGATAAAGAATGACTTAATCCAGAATTATCTTCTGGATATGTTCTACGTTCTTAACCATTTAATCAAGAAATGCAAAATGTTCTACATACCAGTGAAGAAAGTACGCAAAATAGATAAACACGAGTGAAGAAAGTATGCTGAAACAACCATTTCCTAAATAATGGCAAGAAAAAATTCTAACAAAAGGAAGTGGCAAATCAACAGAACAAAACAGTTCCAAACCAACCTTGTCAAGAATTTTAAATGCTTCGTACGCATGCTCCTAACACTATCCCAAGGCTGAGCAGAAAGTGTGTGATCCTCTTCTTACCACTGGATCCCTAGCAAGCCGCACATTATAGGCTGAACAGGAAGTACGTGAACATTCATAAGAAAAAATAAGTATTAATAGTAAATCATAAAGAAACAAATCCAGAACAATAAGAATCGGCAGATAAAAAATGAAATGAAAATAATTTGTATTCCAAGTAGAGGTTCCAAAATAAACCTGAGGCTTGATACTACTCAAATGTTATTGTTTCAAAACACACCGCACTACAGAAAACAATGTCGTTTTTCAATTAACATGTATCAAACCTCACAATCAAAAGACCAGAAAAAAAGAACCAGAATACAAAGTCAGAAGATCAAACAAGAGAAAGAAAATTACAACACCAGATGAACTAATATCAAGAAAACATGCTTCAAAATGAAATATGCAACCAAAACTTGAGGCTCCATGCTATAATGAAAGAACATCATTATTTTGACAAAACCACACTGCATAAGAACAAGTATACAATTCAATTTGTGTCTTACATTCTAATCTCAAAAATAAAAATAATAGAGAATGACTCATCAAAGAAATTTGATCTATGTATGTAGCCATTATCATTCTTATATTATCATCAAGAATTGCAAATTGTTCCAGATATCCAAAAATCAGAAATAAGCTCATTGCAAAACTGGATCAACAAATATCTCAATATTCTTTTTATTTTTAACAGCGATAGCAAATTTATTGAATGACAAATTATATCATAAAGAGTACACATATAATCAAATGAGAACTAGAAGAGCAGCTATTAATTAAAACCCAACCAATCCATAGTAGGCGCAAAACATTAAAATATGAACCAAATCAAACCTCAACATCAGTGAGCCTCTGTCTGCCATGCCATGGGTTCCATAGTGAAGCACATATTTATAGGCTCTCTCCCCTGCAACACCCATAAAGAAAACTCAGGAACTGACAGAAGTATATGCTAAGTATCAAAAAAAGACTGAAATGTAAAGATTCTTAGAATAGTTGACCAAATTTCCATCCAGACTTATATCTTTATCTTTGCCAGAGTAGTACTCAGAAAATAAAACCTTCAAAACTGGAAGAAACACGAAAACTTCAACACCAGCCTGTACATAATCAAAGAACAATTATTCGGGAACAAATACATATAAACATTATTAAAAAAAGACCAACTATATCCCAATAATGAATCGCCGTTATCTGATAATCTCGTCCAAGCTTTCAAAGAATAATCAAGAAGCGTGTGTAGAGATGTTCAAATATAAACTCACATTGCCAAATTAATCCCACCAATGAGGCGCACTCATCTTTAATTTCTCCACTTACAATAAAAAAAAAAAAAGTTAATAAGGTTGAGAAAAATAGGTGTAGAAAAAATCTAAGAATGAAGAAAGAAGAGTACTTGACCAAAAAAAAAAAGAAAGAAAGAAGAGTAGCATAGTCCTCCAAACCAAGTCCCTGATCAGAAGATCATTCTGAACATCGAAACTTTTTAGCACGCTGCAAAACAGATAAACTCATCTCTCGACTATCATACAAAGAGTTATATCAAAATATTATAAAAAAACAAAATCTTTATGAGTAAAAGAAGAGTCAAGAGATGCTTAATTGTGTGAAATTTTGAGAAAAGCATATCGACATGTAAATCAAAATCATATCCTCTCCTGCAACACCAAAGAATAAATAACAAATCATAAAATATATGCTCTCAGAATTGATAAAGATTGAAACAGAAAAATTTTACCAGAGATCACCAAATTAAAACTCTAGGCTCCATGCTCTGAAGAATCCGTGCGTTGCAGAAAAACATTTTCACTGTTCAATTTGTATGTCTTGCCATCAAAGCAAAGAAATAGAAATGATAAAGAATGACTTAATCCAGAATTATCTTCTGGATATGTTCTACGTTCTTAACCATTTAATCAAGAAATGCAAAATGTTCTACATACCAGTGAAGAAAGTACGCAAAATAGATAAACACGAGTGAAGAAAGTATGCTGAAACAACCATTTCCTAAATAATGGCAAGAAAAAATTCTAACAAAAGGAAGTGGCAAATCAACAGAACAAAACAGTTCCAAACCAACCTTGTCAAGAATTTTAAATGCTTCGTACGCATGCTCCTAACACTATCCCAAGGCTGAGCAGAAAGTGTGTGATCCTCTTCTTACCACTGGATCCCTAGCAAGCCGCACATTATAGGCTGAACAGGAAGTACGTGAACATTCATAAGAAAAAATAAGTATTAATAGTAAATCATAAAGAAACAAATCCAGAACAATAAGAATCGGCAGATAAAAAATGAAATGAAAATAATTTGTATTCCAAGTAGAGGTTCCAAAATAAACCTGAGGCTTGATACTACTCAAATGTTATTGTTTCAAAACACACCGCACTACAGAAAACAATGTCGTTTTTCAATTAACATGTATCAAACCTCACAATCAAAAGACCAGAAAAAAAGAACCAGAATACAAAGTCAGAAGATCAAACAAGAGAAAGAAAATTACAACACCAGATGAACTAATATCAAGAAAACATGCTTCAAAATGAAATATGCAACCAAAACTTGAGGCTCCATGCTATAATGAAAGAACATCATTATTTTGACAAAACCACACTGCATAAGAACAAGTATACAATTCAATTTGTGTCTTACATTCTAATCTCAAAAATAAAAATAATAGAGAATGACTCATCAAAGAAATTTGATCTATGTATGTAGCCATTATCATTCTTATATTATCATCAAGAATTGCAAATTGTTCCAGATATCCAAAAATCAGAAATAAGCTCATTGCAAAACTGGATCAACAAATATCTCAATATTCTTTTTATTTTTAACAGCGATAGCAAATTTATTGAATGACAAATTATATCATAAAGAGTACACATATAATCAAATGAGAACTAGAAGAGCAGCTATTAATTAAAACCCAACCAATCCATAGTAGGCGCAAAACATTAAAATATGAACCAAATCAAACCTCAACATCAGTGAGCCTCTGTCTGCCATGCCATGGGTTCCATAGTGAAGCACATATTTATAGGCTCTCTCCCCTGCAACACCCATAAAGAAAACTCAGGAACTGACAGAAGTATATGCTAAGTATCAAAAAAAGACTGAAATGTAAAGATTCTTAGAATAGTTGACCAAATTTCCATCCAGACTTATATCTTTATCTTTGCCAGAGTAGTACTCAGAAAATAAAACCTTCAAAACTGGAAGAAACACGAAAACTTCAACACCAGCCTGTACATAATCAAAGAACAATTATTCGGGAACAAATACATATAAACATTATTAAAAAAAGACCAACTATATCCCAATAATGAATCGCCGTTATCTGATAATCTCGTCCAAGCTTTCAAAGAATAATCAAGAAGCGTGTGTAGAGATGTTCAAATATAAACTCACATTGCCAAATTAATCCCACCAATGAGGCGCACTCATCTTTAATTTCTCCACTTACAATAAAAAAAAAAAAAGTTAATAAGGTTGAGAAAAATAGGTGTAGAAAAAATCTAAGAATGAAGAAAGAAGAGTACTTGACCAAAAAAAAAAAGAAAGAAAGAAGAGTAGCATAGTCCTCCAAACCAAGTCCCTGATCAGAAGATCATTCTGAACATCGAAACTTTTTAGCACGCTGCAAAACAGATAAACTCATCTCTCGACTATCATACAAAGAGTTATATCAAAATATTATAAAAAAACAAAATCTTTATGAGTAAAAGAAGAGTCAAGAGATGCTTAATTGTGTGAAATTTTGAGAAAAGCATATCGACATGTAAATCAAAATCATATCCTCTCCTGCAACACCAAAGAATAAATAACAAATCATAAAATATATGCTCTCAGAATTGATAAAGATTGAAACAGAAAAATTTTACCAGAGATCACCAAATTAAAACTCTAGGCTCCATGCTCTGAAGAATCCGTGCGTTGCAGAAAAACATTTTCACTGTTCAATTTGTATGTCTTGCCATCAAAGCAAAGAAATAGAAATGATAAAGAATGACTTAATCCAGAATTATCTTCTGGATATGTTCTACGTTCTTAACCATTTAATCAAGAAATGCAAAATGTTCTACATACCAGTGAAGAAAGTACGCAAAATAGATAAACACGAGTGAAGAAAGTATGCTGAAACAACCATTTCCTAAATAATGGCAAGAAAAAATTCTAACAAAAGGAAGTGGCAAATCAACAGAACAAAACAGTTCCAAACCAACCTTGTCAAGAATTTTAAATGCTTCGTACGCATGCTCCTAACACTATCCCAAGGCTGAGCAGAAAGTGTGTGATCCTCTTCTTACCACTGGATCCCTAGCAAGCCGCACATTATAGGCTGAACAGGAAGTACGTGAACATTCATAAGAAAAAATAAGTATTAATAGTAAATCATAAAGAAACAAATCCAGAACAATAAGAATCGGCAGATAAAAAATGAAATGAAAATAATTTGTATTCCAAGTAGAGGTTCCAAAATAAACCTGAGGCTTGATACTACTCAAATGTTATTGTTTCAAAACACACCGCACTACAGAAAACAATGTCGTTTTTCAATTAACATGTATCAAACCTCACAATCAAAAGACCAGAAAAAAAGAACCAGAATACAAAGTCAGAAGATCAAACAAGAGAAAGAAAATTACAACACCAGATGAACTAATATCAAGAAAACATGCTTCAAAATGAAATATGCAACCAAAACTTGAGGCTCCATGCTATAATGAAAGAACATCATTATTTTGACAAAACCACACTGCATAAGAACAAGTATACAATTCAATTTGTGTCTTACATTCTAATCTCAAAAATAAAAATAATAGAGAATGACTCATCAAAGAAATTTGATCTATGTATGTAGCCATTATCATTCTTATATTATCATCAAGAATTGCAAATTGTTCCAGATATCCAAAAATCAGAAATAAGCTCATTGCAAAACTGGATCAACAAATATCTCAATATTCTTTTTATTTTTAACAGCGATAGCAAATTTATTGAATGACAAATTATATCATAAAGAGTACACATATAATCAAATGAGAACTAGAAGAGCAGCTATTAATTAAAACCCAACCAATCCATAGTAGGCGCAAAACATTAAAATATGAACCAAATCAAACCTCAACATCAGTGAGCCTCTGTCTGCCATGCCATGGGTTCCATAGTGAAGCACATATTTATAGGCTCTCTCCCCTGCAACACCCATAAAGAAAACTCAGGAACTGACAGAAGTATATGCTAAGTATCAAAAAAAGACTGAAATGTAAAGATTCTTAGAATAGTTGACCAAATTTCCATCCAGACTTATATCTTTATCTTTGCCAGAGTAGTACTCAGAAAATAAAACCTTCAAAACTGGAAGAAACACGAAAACTTCAACACCAGCCTGTACATAATCAAAGAACAATTATTCGGGAACAAATACATATAAACATTATTAAAAAAAGACCAACTATATCCCAATAATGAATCGCCGTTATCTGATAATCTCGTCCAAGCTTTCAAAGAATAATCAAGAAGCGTGTGTAGAGATGTTCAAATATAAACTCACATTGCCAAATTAATCCCACCAATGAGGCGCACTCATCTTTAATTTCTCCACTTACAATAAAAAAAAAAAAAGTTAATAAGGTTGAGAAAAATAGGTGTAGAAAAAATCTAAGAATGAAGAAAGAAGAGTACTTGACCAAAAAAAAAAAGAAAGAAAGAAGAGTAGCATAGTCCTCCAAACCAAGTCCCTGATCAGAAGATCATTCTGAACATCGAAACTTTTTAGCACGCTGCAAAACAGATAAACTCATCTCTCGACTATCATACAAAGAGTTATATCAAAATATTATAAAAAAACAAAATCTTTATGAGTAAAAGAAGAGTCAAGAGATGCTTAATTGTGTGAAATTTTGAGAAAAGCATATCGACATGTAAATCAAAATCATATCCTCTCCTGCAACACCAAAGAATAAATAACAAATCATAAAATATATGCTCTCAGAATTGATAAAGATTGAAACAGAAAAATTTTACCAGAGATCACCAAATTAAAACTCTAGGCTCCATGCTCTGAAGAATCCGTGCGTTGCAGAAAAACATTTTCACTGTTCAATTTGTATGTCTTGCCATCAAAGCAAAGAAATAGAAATGATAAAGAATGACTTAATCCAGAATTATCTTCTGGATATGTTCTACGTTCTTAACCATTTAATCAAGAAATGCAAAATGTTCTACATACCAGTGAAGAAAGTACGCAAAATAGATAAACACGAGTGAAGAAAGTATGCTGAAACAACCATTTCCTAAATAATGGCAAGAAAAAATTCTAACAAAAGGAAGTGGCAAATCAACAGAACAAAACAGTTCCAAACCAACCTTGTCAAGAATTTTAAATGCTTCGTACGCATGCTCCTAACACTATCCCAAGGCTGAGCAGAAAGTGTGTGATCCTCTTCTTACCACTGGATCCCTAGCAAGCCGCACATTATAGGCTGAACAGGAAGTACGTGAACATTCATAAGAAAAAATAAGTATTAATAGTAAATCATAAAGAAACAAATCCAGAACAATAAGAATCGGCAGATAAAAAATGAAATGAAAATAATTTGTATTCCAAGTAGAGGTTCCAAAATAAACCTGAGGCTTGATACTACTCAAATGTTATTGTTTCAAAACACACCGCACTACAGAAAACAATGTCGTTTTTCAATTAACATGTATCAAACCTCACAATCAAAAGACCAGAAAAAAAGAACCAGAATACAAAGTCAGAAGATCAAACAAGAGAAAGAAAATTACAACACCAGATGAACTAATATCAAGAAAACATGCTTCAAAATGAAATATGCAACCAAAACTTGAGGCTCCATGCTATAATGAAAGAACATCATTATTTTGACAAAACCACACTGCATAAGAACAAGTATACAATTCAATTTGTGTCTTACATTCTAATCTCAAAAATAAAAATAATAGAGAATGACTCATCAAAGAAATTTGATCTATGTATGTAGCCATTATCATTCTTATATTATCATCAAGAATTGCAAATTGTTCCAGATATCCAAAAATCAGAAATAAGCTCATTGCAAAACTGGATCAACAAATATCTCAATATTCTTTTTATTTTTAACAGCGATAGCAAATTTATTGAATGACAAATTATATCATAAAGAGTACACATATAATCAAATGAGAACTAGAAGAGCAGCTATTAATTAAAACCCAACCAATCCATAGTAGGCGCAAAACATTAAAATATGAACCAAATCAAACCTCAACATCAGTGAGCCTCTGTCTGCCATGCCATGGGTTCCATAGTGAAGCACATATTTATAGGCTCTCTCCCCTGCAACACCCATAAAGAAAACTCAGGAACTGACAGAAGTATATGCTAAGTATCAAAAAAAGACTGAAATGTAAAGATTCTTAGAATAGTTGACCAAATTTCCATCCAGACTTATATCTTTATCTTTGCCAGAGTAGTACTCAGAAAATAAAACCTTCAAAACTGGAAGAAACACGAAAACTTCAACACCAGCCTGTACATAATCAAAGAACAATTATTCGGGAACAAATACATATAAACATTATTAAAAAAAGACCAACTATATCCCAATAATGAATCGCCGTTATCTGATAATCTCGTCCAAGCTTTCAAAGAATAATCAAGAAGCGTGTGTAGAGATGTTCAAATATAAACTCACATTGCCAAATTAATCCCACCAATGAGGCGCACTCATCTTTAATTTCTCCACTTACAATAAAAAAAAAAAAAGTTAATAAGGTTGAGAAAAATAGGTGTAGAAAAAATCTAAGAATGAAGAAAGAAGAGTACTTGACCAAAAAAAAAAAGAAAGAAAGAAGAGTAGCATAGTCCTCCAAACCAAGTCCCTGATCAGAAGATCATTCTGAACATCGAAACTTTTTAGCACGCTGCAAAACAGATAAACTCATCTCTCGACTATCATACAAAGAGTTATATCAAAATATTATAAAAAAACAAAATCTTTATGAGTAAAAGAAGAGTCAAGAGATGCTTAATTGTGTGAAATTTTGAGAAAAGCATATCGACATGTAAATCAAAATCATATCCTCTCCTGCAACACCAAAGAATAAATAACAAATCATAAAATATATGCTCTCAGAATTGATAAAGATTGAAACAGAAAAATTTTACCAGAGATCACCAAATTAAAACTCTAGGCTCCATGCTCTGAAGAATCCGTGCGTTGCAGAAAAACATTTTCACTGTTCAATTTGTATGTCTTGCCATCAAAGCAAAGAAATAGAAATGATAAAGAATGACTCAATCCAGAATTATCTTCTGGATATGTTCTACGTTCTTAACCATTTAATCAAGAAATGCAAAATGTTCTACATACCAGTGAAGAAAGTACGCAAAATAGATAAACACGAGTGAAGAAAGTATGCTGAAACAACCATTTCCTAAATAATGGCAAGAAAAAATTCTAACAAAAGGAAGTGGCAAATCAACAGAACAAAACAGTTCCAAACCAACCTTGTCAAGAATTTTAAATGCTTCGTACGCATGCTCCTAACACTATCCCAAGGCTGAGCAGAAAGTGTGTGATCCTCTTCTTACCACTGGATCCCTAGCAAGCCGCACATTATAGGCTGAACAGGAAGTACGTGAACATTCATAAGAAAAAATAAGTATTAATAGTAAATCATAAAGAAACAAATCCAGAACAATAAGAATCGGCAGATAAAAAATGAAATGAAAATAATTTGTATTCCAAGTAGAGGTTCCAAAATAAACCTGAGGCTTGATACTACTCAAATGTTATTGTTTCAAAACACACCGCACTACAGAAAACAATGTCGTTTTTCAATTAACATGTATCAAACCTCACAATCAAAAGACCAGAAAAAAAGAACCAGAATACAAAGTCAGAAGATCAAACAAGAGAAAGAAAATTACAACACCAGATGAACTAATATCAAGAAAACATGTTTCAAAATGAAATATGCAACCAAAACTTGAGGCTCCATGCTATAATGAAAGAACATCATTATTTTGATAAAACCACACTGCATAAGAACAAGTATACAATTCAATTTGTGTCTTACATTCTAATCTCAAAAATAAAAATAATAGAGAATGACTCATCAAAGAAATTTGATCTATGTATGTAGCCATTATCATTCTTATATTATCATCAAGAATTGCAAATTGTTCCAGATATCCAAAAATCAGAAATAAGCTCATTGCAAAACTGGATCAACAAATATCTCAATATTCTTTTTATTTTTAACAGCGATAGCAAATTTATTGAATGACAAATTATATCATAAAGAGTACACATATAATCAAATGAGAACTAGAAGAGCAGCTATTAATTAAAACCCAACCAATCCATAGTAGGCGCAAAACATTAAAATATGAACCAAATCAAACCTCAACATCAGTGAGCCTCTGTCTGCCATGCCATGGGTTCCATAGTGAAGCACATATTTATAGGCTCTCTCCCCTGCAACACCCATAAAGAAAACTCAGGAACTGACAGAAGTATATGCTAAGTATCAAAAAAAGACTGAAATGTAAAGATTCTTAGAATAGTTGACCAAATTTCCATCCAGACTTATATCTTTATCTTTGCCAGAGTAGTACTCAGAAAATAAAACCTTCAAAACTGGAAGAAACACGAAAACTTCAACACCAGCCTGTACATAATCAAAGAACAATTATTCGGGAACAAATACATATAAACATTATTAAAAAAAGACCAACTATATCCCAATAATGAATCGCCGTTATCTGATAATCTCGTCCAAGCTTTCAAAGAATAATCAAGAAGCGTGTGTAGAGATGTTCAAATATAAACTCACATTGCCAAATTAATCCCACCAATGAGGCGCACTCATCTTTAATTTCTCCACTTACAATAAAAAAAAAAAAAGTTAATAAGGTTGAGAAAAATAGGTGTAGAAAAAATCTAAGAATGAAGAAAGAAGAGTACTTGACCGAAAAAAAAAAGAAAGAAAGAAGAGTAGCATAGTCCTCCAAACCAAGTCCCTGATCAGAAGATCATTCTGAACATCGAAACTTTTTAGCACGCTGCAAAACAGATAAACTCATCTCTCGACTATCATACAAAGAGTTATATCAAAATATTATAAAAAAACAAAATCTTTATGAGTAAAAGAAGAGTCAAGAGATGCTTAATTGTGTGAAATTTTGAGAAAAGCATATCGACATGTAAATCAAAATCATATCCTCTCCTGCAACACCAAAGAATAAATAACAAATCATAAAATATATGCTCTCAGAATTGATAAAGATTGAAACAGAAAAAATTTACTAGAGATCACCAAATTAAAACTCTAGGCTCCATGCTCTGAAGAATCCGTGCGTTGCAGAAAAACATTTTCACTGTTCAATTTGTATGTCTTGCCATCAAAGCAAAGAAATAGAAATGATAAAGAATGACTCAATCCAGAATTATCTTCTGGATATGTTCTACGTTCTTAACCATTTAATCAAGAAATGCAAAATGTTCTACATACCAGTGAAGAAAGTACGCAAAATAGATAAACACGAGTGAAGAAAGTATGCCGAAACAACCATTTCCTAAATAATGGCAAGAAAAAATTCTAACAAAAGGAAGTGGCAAATCAACAGAACAAAACAGTTCCAAACCAACCTTGTCAAGAATTTTAAATGCTTCGTACGCATGCTCCTAACACTATCCCAAGGCTGAGCAGAAAGTGTGTGATCCTCTTCTTACCACTGGATCCCTAGCAAGCCGCACATTATAGGCTGAACAGGAAGTACGTGAACATTCATAAGAAAAAATAAGTATTAATAGTAAATCATAAAGAAACAAATCCAGAACAATAAGAATCGGCAGATAAAAAATGAAATGAAAATAATTTGTATTCCAAGTAGAGGTTCCAAAATAAACCTGAGGCTTGATACTACTCAAATGTTATTGTTTCAAAACACACCGCACTACAGAAAACAATGTCGTTTTTCAATTAACATGTATCAAACCTCACAATCAAAAGACCAGAAAAAAAGAACCAGAATACAAAGTCAGAAGATCAAACAAGAGAAAGAAAATTACAACACCAGATGAACTAATATCAAGAAAACATGCTTCAAAATGAAATATGCAACCAAAACATGAGGCTCCATGCTATAATGAAAGAACATCATTATTTTGACAAAACCACACTGCATAAGAACAAGTATACAATTCAATTTGTGTCTTACATTCTAATCTCAAAAATAAAAATAATAGAGAATGACTCATCAAAGAAATTTGATCTATGTATGTAGCCATTATCATTCTTATATTATCATCAAGAATTGCAAATTGTTCCAGATATCCAAAAATCAGAAATAAGCTCATTGCAAAACTGGATCAACAAATATCTCAATATTCTTTTTATTTTTAACAGCGATAGCAAATTTATTGAATGACAAATTATATCATAAAGAGTACACATATAATCAAATGAGAACTAGAAGAGCAGCTATTAATTAAAACCCAACCAATCCATAGTAGGCGCAAAACATTAAAATATGAACCAAATCAAACCTCAACATCAGTGAGCCTCTGTCTGCCATGCCATGGGTTCCATAGTGAAGCACATATTTATAGGCTCTCTCCCCTGCAACACCCATAAAGAAAACTCAGGAACTGACAGAAGTATATGCTAAGTATCAAAAAAAGACTGAAATGTAAAGATTCTTAGAATAGTTGACCAAATTTCCATCCAGACTTATATCTTTATCTTTGCCAGAGTAGTACTCAGAAAATAAAACCTTCAAAACTGGAAGAAACACGAAAACTTCAACACCAGCCTGCACATAATCAAAGAACAATTATTCGGGAACAAATACATATAAACATTATTAAAAAAAGACCAACTATATCCCAATAATGAATCGCCGTTATCTGATAATCTCGTCCAAGCTTTCAAAGAATAATCAAGAAGCGTGTGTAGAGATGTTCAAATATAAACTCACATTGCCAAATTAATCCCACCAATGAGGCGCACTCATCTTTAATTTCTCCACTTACAATAAAAAAAAAAAAAGTTAATAAGGTTGAGAAAAATAGGTGTAGAAAAAATCTAAGAATGAAGAAAGAAGAGTACTTGACCAAAAAAAAAAAGAAAGAAAGAAGAGTAGCATAGTCCTCCAAACCAAGTCCCTGATCAGAAGATCATTCTGAACATCGAAACTTTTTAGCACGCTGCAAAACAGATAAACTCATCTCTCGACTATCATACAAAGAGTTATATCAAAATATTATAAAAAAACAAAATCTTTATGAGTAAAAGAAGAGTCAAGAGATGCTTAATTGTGTGAAATTTTGAGAAAAGCATATCGACATGTAAATCAAAATCATATCCTCTCCTGCAACACCAAAGAATAAATAACAAATCATAAAATATATGCTCTCAGAATTGATAAAGATTGAAACAGAAAAAATTTACCAGAGATCACCAAATTAAAACTCTAGGCTCCATGCTCTGAAGAATCCGTGCGTTGCAGAAAAACATTTTCACTGTTCAATTTGTATGTCTTGCCATCAAAGCAAAGAAATAGAAATGATAAAGAATGACTTAATCCAGAATTATCTTCTGGATATGTTCTACGTTCTTAACCATTTAATCAAGAAATGCAAAATGTTCTACATACCAGTGAAGAAAGTACGCAAAATAGATAAACACGAGTGAAGAAAGTATGCCGAAACAACCATTTCCTAAATAATGGCAAGAAAAAATTCTAACAAAAGGAAGTGGCAAATCAACAGAACAAAACAGTTCCAAACCAACCTTGTCAAGAATTTTAAATGCTTCGTACGCATGCTCCTAACACTATCCCAAGGCTGAGCAGAAAGTGTGTGATCCTCTTCTTACCACTGGATCCCTAGCAAGCCGCACATTATAGGCTGAACAGGAAGTACGTGAACATTCATAAGAAAAAATAAGTATTAATAGTAAATCATAAAGAAACAAATCCAGAACAATAAGAATCGGCAGATAAAAAATGAAATGAAAATAATTTGTATTCCAAGTAGAGGTTCCAAAATAAACCTGAGGCTTGATACTACTCAAATGTTATTGTTTCAAAACACACCGCACTACAGAAAACAATGTCGTTTTTCAATTAACATGTATCAAACCTCACAATCAAAAGACCAGAAAAAAAGAACCAGAATACAAAGTCAGAAGATCAAACAAGAGAAAGAAAATTACAACACCAGATGAACTAATATCAAGAAAACATGCTTCAAAATGAAATATGCAACCAAAACATGAGGCTCCATGCTATAATGAAAGAACATCATTATTTTGACAAAACCACACTGCATAAGAACAAGTATACAATTCAATTTGTGTCTTACATTCTAATCTCAAAAATAAAAATAATAGAGAATGACTCATCAAAGAAATTTGATCTATGTATGTAGCCATTATCATTCTTATATTATCATCAAGAATTGCAAATTGTTCCAGATATCCAAAAATCAGAAATAAGCTCATTGCAAAACTGGATCAACAAATATCTCAATATTCTTTTTATTTTTAACAGCGATAGCAAATTTATTGAATGACAAATTATATCATAAAGAGTACACATATAATCAAATGAGAACTAGAAGAGCAGCTATTAATTAAAACCCAACCAATCCATAGTAGGCGCAAAACATTAAAATATGAACCAAATCAAACCTCAACATCAGTGAGCCTCTGTCTGCCATGCCATGGGTTCCATAGTGAAGCACATATTTATAGGCTCTCTCCCCTGCAACACCCATAAAGAAAACTCAGGAACTGACAGAAGTATATGCTAAGTATCAAAAAAAGACTGAAATGTAAAGATTCTTAGAATAGTTGACCAAATTTCCATCCAGACTTATATCTTTATCTTTGCCAGAGTAGTACTCAGAAAATAAAACCTTCAAAACTGGAAGAAACACGAAAACTTCAACACCAGCCTGCACATAATCAAAGAACAATTATTCGGGAACAAATACATATAAACATTATTAAAAAAAGACCAACTATATCCCAATAATGAATCGCCGTTATCTGATAATCTCGTCCAAGCTTTCAAAGAATAATCAAGAAGCGTGTGTAGAGATGTTCAAATATAAACTCACATTGCCAAATTAATCCCACCAATGAGGCGCACTCATCTTTAATTTCTCCACTTACAATAAAAAAAAAAAAAGTTAATAAGGTTGAGAAAAATAGGTGTAGAAAAAATCTAAGAATGAAGAAAGAAGAGTACTTGACCGAAAAAAAAAAGAAAGAAAGAAGAGTAGCATAGTCCTCCAAACCAAGTCCCTGATCAGAAGATCATTCTGAACATCGAAACTTTTTAGCACGCTGCAAAACAGATAAACTCATCTCTCGACTATCATACAAAGAGTTATATCAAAATATTATAAAAAAACAAAATCTTTATGAGTAAAAGAAGAGTCAAGAGATGCTTAATTGTGTGAAATTTTGAGAAAAGCATATCGACATGTAAATCAAAATCATATCCTCTCCTGCAACACCAAAGAATAAATAACAAATCATAAAATATATGCTCTCAGAATTGATAAAGATTGAAACAGAAAAAATTTACCAGAGATCACCAAATTAAAACTCTAGGCTCCATGCTCTGAAGAATCCGTGCGTTGCAGAAAAACATTTTCACTGTTCAATTTGTATGTCTTGCCATCAAAGCAAAGAAATAGAAATGATAAAGAATGACTTAATCCAGAATTATCTTCTGGATATGTTCTACGTTCTTAACCATTTAATCAAGAAATGCAAAATGTTCTACATACCAGTGAAGAAAGTACGCAAAATAGATAAACACGAGTGAAGAAAGTATGCTGAAACAACCATTTCCTAAATAATGGCAAGAAAAAATTCTAACAAAAGGAAGTGGCAAATCAACAGAACAAAACAGTTCCAAACCAACCTTGTCAAGAATTTTAAATGCTTCGTACGCATGCTCCTAACACTATCCCAAGGCTGAGCAGAAAGTGTGTGATCCTCTTCTTACCACTGGATCCCTAGCAAGCCGCACATTATAGGCTGAACAGGAAGTACGTGAACATTCATAAGAAAAAATAAGTATTAATAGTAAATCATAAAGAAACAAATCCAGAACAATAAGAATCGGCAGATAAAAAATGAAATGAAAATAATTTGTATTCCAAGTAGAGGTTCCAAAATAAACCTGAGGCTTGATACTACTCAAATGTTATTGTTTCAAAACACACCGCACTACAGAAAACAATGTCGTTTTTCAATTAACATGTATCAAACCTCACAATCAAAAGACCAGAAAAAAAGAACCAGAATACAAAGTCAGAAGATCAAACAAGAGAAAGAAAATTACAACACCAGATGAACTAATATCAAGAAAACATGCTTCAAAATGAAATATGCAACCAAAACTTGAGGCTCCATGCTATAATGAAAGAACATCATTATTTTGACAAAACCACACTGCATAAGAACAAGTATACAATTCAATTTGTGTCTTACATTCTAATCTCAAAAATAAAAATAATAGAGAATGACTCATCAAAGAAATTTGATCTATGTATGTAGCCATTATCATTCTTATATTATCATCAAGAATTGCAAATTGTTCCAGATATCCAAAAATCAGAAATAAGCTCATTGCAAAACTGGATCAACAAATATCTCAATATTCTTTTTATTTTTAACAGCGATAGCAAATTTATTGAATGACAAATTATATCATAAAGAGTACACATATAATCAAATGAGAACTAGAAGAGCAGCTATTAATTAAAACCCAACCAATCCATAGTAGGCGCAAAACATTAAAATATGAACCAAATCAAACCTCAACATCAGTGAGCCTCTGTCTGCCATGCCATGGGTTCCATAGTGAAGCACATATTTATAGGCTCTCTCCCCTGCAACACCCATAAAGAAAACTCAGGAACTGACAGAAGTATATGCTAAGTATCAAAAAAAGACTGAAATGTAAAGATTCTTAGAATAGTTGACCAAATTTCCATCCAGACTTATATCTTTATCTTTGCCAGAGTAGTACTCAGAAAATAAAACCTTCAAAACTGGAAGAAACACGAAAACTTCAACACCAGCCTGTACATAATCAAAGAACAATTATTCGGGAACAAATACATATAAACATTATTAAAAAAAGACCAACTATATCCCAATAATGAATCGCCGTTATCTGATAATCTCGTCCAAGCTTTCAAAGAATAATCAAGAAGCGTGTGTAGAGATGTTCAAATATAAACTCACATTGCCAAATTAATCCCACCAATGAGGCGCACTCATCTTTAATTTCTCCACTTACAATAAAAAAAAAAAAAGTTAATAAGGTTGAGAAAAATAGGTGTAGAAAAAATCTAAGAATGAAGAAAGAAGAGTACTTGACCAAAAAAAAAAAGAAAGAAAGAAGAGTAGCATAGTCCTCCAAACCAAGTCCCTGATCAGAAGATCATTCTGAACATCGAAACTTTTTAGCACGCTGCAAAACAGATAAACTCATCTCTCGACTATCATACAAAGAGTTATATCAAAATATTATAAAAAAACAAAATCTTTATGAGTAAAAGAAGAGTCAAGAGATGCTTAATTGTGTGAAATTTTGAGAAAAGCATATCGACATGTAAATCAAAATCATATCCTCTCCTGCAACACCAAAGAATAAATAACAAATCATAAAATATATGCTCTCAGAATTGATAAAGATTGAAACAGAAAAAATTTACCAGAGATCACCAAATTAAAACTCTAGGCTCCATGCTCTGAAGAATCCGTGCGTTGCAGAAAAACATTTTCACTGTTCAATTTGTATGTCTTGCCATCAAAGCAAAGAAATAGAAATGATAAAGAATGACTCAATCCAGAATTATCTTCTGGATATGTTCTACGTTCTTAACCATTTAATCAAGAAATGCAAAATGTTCTACATACCAGTGAAGAAAGTACGCAAAATAGATAAACACGAGTGAAGAAAGTATGCTGAAACAACCATTTCCTAAATAATGGCAAGAAAAAATTCTAACAAAAGGAAGTGGCAAATCAACAGAACAAAACAGTTCCAAACCAACCTTGTCAAGAATTTTAAATGCTTCGTACGCATGCTCCTAACACTATCCCAAGGCTGAGCAGAAAGTGTGTGATCCTCTTCTTACCACTGGATCCCTAGCAAGCCGCACATTATAGGCTGAACAGGAAGTACGTGAACATTCATAAGAAAAAATAAGTATTAATAGTAAATCATAAAGAAACAAATCCAGAACAATAAGAATCGGCAGATAAAAAATGAAATGAAAATAATTTGTATTCCAAGTAGAGGTTCCAAAATAAACCTGAGGCTTGATACTACTCAAATGTTATTGTTTCAAAACACACCGCACTACAGAAAACAATGTCGTTTTTCAATTAACATGTATCAAACCTCACAATCAAAAGACCAGAAAAAAAGAACCAGAATACAAAGTCAGAAGATCAAACAAGAGAAAGAAAATTACAACACCAGATGAACTAATATCAAGAAAACATGCTTCAAAATGAAATATGCAACCAAAACTTGAGGCTCCATGCTATAATGAAAGAACATCATTATTTTGACAAAACCACACTGCATAAGAACAAGTATACAATTCAATTTGTGTCTTACATTCTAATCTCAAAAATAAAAATAATAGAGAATGACTCATCAAAGAAATTTGATCTATGTATGTAGCCATTATCATTCTTATATTATCATCAAGAATTGCAAATTGTTCCAGATATCCAAAAATCAGAAATAAGCTCATTGCAAAACTGGATCAACAAATATCTCAATATTCTTTTTATTTTTAACAGCGATAGCAAATTTATTGAATGACAAATTATATCATAAAGAGTACACATATAATCAAATGAGAACTAGAAGAGCAGCTATTAATTAAAACCCAACCAATCCATAGTAGGCGCAAAACATTAAAATATGAACCAAATCAAACCTCAACATCAGTGAGCCTCTGTCTGCCATGCCATGGGTTCCATAGTGAAGCACATATTTATAGGCTCTCTCCCCTGCAACACCCATAAAGAAAACTCAGGAACTGACAGAAGTATATGCTAAGTATCAAAAAAAGACTGAAATGTAAAGATTCTTAGAATAGTTGACCAAATTTCCATCCAGACTTATATCTTTATCTTTGCCAGAGTAGTACTCAGAAAATAAAACCTTCAAAACTGGAAGAAACACGAAAACTTCAACACCAGCCTGTACATAATCAAAGAACAATTATTCGGGAACAAATACATATAAACATTATTAAAAAAAGACCAACTATATCCCAATAATGAATCGCCGTTATCTGATAATCTCGTCCAAGCTTTCAAAGAATAATCAAGAAGCGTGTGTAGAGATGTTCAAATATAAACTCACATTGCCAAATTAATCCCACCAATGAGGCGCACTCATCTTTAATTTCTCCACTTACAATAAAAAAAAAAAAAGTTAATAAGGTTGAGAAAAATAGGTGTAGAAAAAATCTAAGAATGAAGAAAGAAGAGTACTTGACCAAAAAAAAAAAGAAAGAAAGAAGAGTAGCATAGTCCTCCAAACCAAGTCCCTGATCAGAAGATCATTCTGAACATCGAAACTTTTTAGCACGCTGCAAAACAGATAAACTCATCTCTCGACTATCATACAAAGAGTTATATCAAAAAATTATAAAAAAACAAAATCTTTATGAGTAAAAGAAGAGTCAAGAGATGCTTAATTGTGTGAAATTTTGAGAAAAGCATATCGACATGTAAATCAAAATCATATCCTCTCCTGCAACACCAAAGAATAAATAACAAATCATAAAATATATGCTCTCAGAATTGATAAAGATTGAAACAGAAAAAATTTACTAGAGATCACCAAATTAAAACTCTAGGCTCCATGCTCTGAAGAATCCGTGCGTTGCAGAAAAACATTTTCACTGTTCAATTTGTATGTCTTGCCATCAAAGCAAAGAAATAGAAATGATAAAGAATGACTCAATCCAGAATTATCTTCTGGATATGTTCTACGTTCTTAACCATTTAATCAAGAAATGCAAAATGTTCTACATACCAGTGAAGAAAGTACGCAAAATAGATAAACACGAGTGAAGAAAGTATGCTGAAACAACCATTTCCTAAATAATGGCAAGAAAAAATTCTAACAAAAGGAAGTGGCAAATCAACAGAACAAAACAGTTCCAAACCAAGCTTGTCAAGAATTTTAAATGCTTCGTACGCATGCTCCTAACACTATCCCAAGGCTGAGCAGAAAGTGTGTGATCCTCTTCTTACCACTGGATCCCTAGCAAGCCGCACATTATAGGCTGAACAGGAAGTACGTGAACATTCATAAGAAAAAATAAGTATTAATAGTAAATCATAAAGAAACAAATCCAGAACAATAAGAATCGGCAGATAAAAAATGAAATGAAAATAATTTGCATTCCAAGTAGAGGTTCCAAAATAAACCTGAGGCTTGATACTACTCAAATGTTATTGTTTCAAAACACACCGCACTACAGAAAACAATGTCGTTTTTCAATTAACATGTATCAAACCTCACAATCAAAAGACCAGAAAAAAAGAACCAGAATACAAAGTCAGAAGATCAAACAAGAGAAAGAAAATTACAACACCAGATGAACTAATATCAAGAAAACATGCTTCAAAATGAAATATGCAACCAAAACTTGAGGCTCCATGCTATAATGAAAGAACATCATTATTTTGACAAAACCACACTGCATAAGAACAAGTATACAATTCAATTTGTGTCTTACATTCTAATCTCAAAAATAAAAATAATAGAGAATGACTCATCAAAGAAATTTGATCTATGTATGTAGCCATTATCATTCTTATATTATCATCAAGAATTGCAAATTGTTCCAGATATCCAAAAATCAGAAATAAGCTCATTGCAAAACTGGATCAACAAATATCTCAATATTCTTTTTATTTTTAACAGCGATAGCAAATTTATTGAATGACAAATTATATCATAAAGAGTACACATATAATCAAATGAGAACTAGAAGAGCAGCTATTAATTAAAACCCAACCAATCCATAGTAGGGGCAAAACATTAAAATATGAACCAAATCAAACCTCAACATCAGTGAGCCTCTGTCTGCCATGCCATGGGTTCCATAGTGAAGCACATATTTATAGGCTCTCTCCCCTGCAACACCCATAAAGAAAACTCAGGAACTGACAGAAGTATATGCTAAGTATCAAAAAAAGACTGAAATGTAAAGATTCTTAGAATAGTTGACCAAATCACCAAATTAAAACTTTACGTTCCATGTTCTTGTCCATTTTATCAAGGCATTCCATCGAAACTTCATAGTCCACTGCAAAATGGATAAACACATCTCTCGATTATCAAACAGAGAATTATATCAAAAAATTATCCAAAACAAAATATTGATGAGTAAAAGCACAGTCAAGAGAAGAATAAATAATATCCTCTCCTAAGAGCATATCCAGACGTAAATCAAAATCATATCCTCTCCTCCAACACCTAAGAATAAATAACAAATCATGAAATATATGAGCAAAAAGAATAAATAACAAATCATGAAATTCTTTTTGTTATCGATTCTGAGAGAATAAATTTCAACATTGAAACAAAAAAAAATTACTAGGATCACCAAATTAAAACTATTGGCTATGTGCTCTTGTCCATTTTATGAACGCATTCTAGACATCGAAAGCTCTTAGCCCGCTGCAAAACGGATAAACGCGTCTCTCGATTACCAAACAAAGAATTATATCAAAAAATTATACAAAACAAAATCTTGATGAGTAAAAGAAGTGTCAAGAGAAGTTTGATTCTAAGAAAAACATATCAAGACTTAAATCAAAATCATATCCTCTCCTGCAACACCTAAGAATAAATAACCAATCATGAACTATATGCCCTCAGAATCGCTAAAGATGGAAACAAAAAGAATTTACTATAGATCAACATCATATCCTCACTATCAATTTAATATCATGGCGTGCTCAATATGAAACGTCACAATTTAAGCCTTCTACTGCAATACCAGAGGAGTTTGTGGGCCAATGAAACAGGTCATCATAACAAACACCACCTAACCAAGTTGTCGAAAATCCTTACCTTGGGAAGGGAAGAGTTACTCCAGAATTTTGTATGTTAAACCACGGAGTAAAACGTTACAGAAACTCACAAAAACTTCAACGCTGGAAGAATATGATAACCTCACCAAATTAAGTGTGGATGCTGAAACAACTATAATGAAATGTAACACAACCAACTAAACATTATGGTGATTAAAAGGTTCAGTGTTTTAAAAAGTAGGAAACTTTTGTGGTATACCAAACTCGTGTAAATCTTACTCTGTTAACACCACAAGAAAATTAAAATTAGGCTGTAACAAACAGATTGTAGAAAAAGAACCAAAACAGTATCATAGTTCTTCAAACTAAGTCACAAATCAGCATAACAAAGATAGGCCCACCAAGCTCTCCCAAAACACGAAAACAAAAAATAAAACCAAAAATCTTAAATCATGTATGCTTTTCAACATTAATAAGAAACAATAAGTAGTAATGGTAAATCATAGAGGAGCAAATCCAGAAGACTAGACAACAAGAATCGGCCAGATAAAAAAAAAGAAACGAAAATAATTCGCATTCAAAGTAGAGGTACCAAAATAAACCTGAGTCTTGATACTAATCAAATGTTATTGTTTCAAAACATAACGCACTACAGAAAACGTCGTTTTTCGATTAACATGTATCAAATTCAGAACCAAATCAAACCTCAATCAAAAGACCAAAAAAAAGAATCAGAATACAAAACGGGAAGATCAAACATGAGAAAGAAAAGTATTATCATCCCTGCAACACCAGAGGAAATAAAATATCATGAAAATGTATGCTTTAAAAATAAATATGCAAACCAAAATTTGAGGCTCCATGCTTTGATGAGAGAAGATCATTATTTTGACGAACCACACTGCAAAAAACAGGTTCGCAATTCAATTTGTGTCTTACGATTAAAACTCAAAAACAAAAATAATAAAGAACGACTCAATGAAGAATCTGTAGTCATTATCATTCGTATCCATTATGATCAGGAATTGCAAATTGGTGCAGATATCAAGAAATCAGAAATCAGTTGACTACAAAATGAATAAACGAATATCTTAATATTCTTTTTAATTTTAACAGCAATACGCACATTTATCGAATGACAAATTATATCAAAAATTGCAAATGATCAAACAAGAATTGGAAGTGCAAAAAATGGTAGCCTAGGAACAATTGCTCCAATTGCAATTGGTTTCATCGTAGGAGCCAACATCTTGGCAGGTGGGGCCTTTGATGGTGCTTCCATGAACCCGGCAGTGTCTTTTGGGCCTGCTATTGTTAGCTGGACATGGGCTAATCATTGGGTCTATTGTGTCGGCCCGTTGATTGGTTTGGCTATTGCCGCAATTATCTATGAAATTTTCTTCATCACCCCTAGCTCTTATGAACAGTTACCTGTCACAGATTATTAAGGTCTAAATTCCCCTTAAGTTTTAATTGATGACATGGGGTTGCATTTCCTTAATTAGCTTTCTATCTTAGGTGCTCTTTGTTATTTGCATTTTCCTGTTTTCAAATGTTTTGATTTTCTGTGATATATGTCATATTCTCTAAGATCATTTTATTAAGTAATGATCACCTCTAACTTAATACTTAACCTTTAATTAAGTAATGATCACCTCTAAACTTAATAGTTAACCTTTTAGTAAGTAATGACAGATCCGAGGTGTGTCTACTTATCGGTAAATATGAACCATACTCAACATAAATGAATCCAATCCAATAAAAAAATCACCTTGGCTATAATCTCCATGCAAGAAAAGTTATAAAAACAGAAGGTAACTCCTGGACCTAGAGAAACCACAGAACAAAAATCCGGAATTATGAATCAAATAAACTGCAAATACAAACAAAAGCTTCACATGGAAATTAAACAATATAAACTTAAAGCAATACATAAAGAAGTGAAAGTGGAGTGATCTATAGAATAGAGTAAAACCTCATCAATATTCCATTGCATCATAGGAAAAAACGCTCCGCTCGGCACCAATGGCACCGTGTATAACTTCGGCACCAACTTCAGCACTAGAAGAAACACAAAAACTGTGGCACCAACTTCAACACTAGAAGAAACACAAACTTAATGTCCAACCTGTACATGATCAAAGACCAATTATTTGGGAACAAACACATACGTTAAAAATAAAGACCAATTTATTTCACATGACACAAGTAGTGCAAAGCAGAGGCACTCATCTCCAACTGCAGTAAATCAAAATTAACAAGGTGCAGTGTGCTTGAGACTTCTATGGTACTTGCACTGTGAACACCAGAATATACATGTTCAGCAAAACTACTGTGAAAAATAGTTGTAGAATAAACTAAGAATAAAGAAAAGTAGAGTAATTCTCCAAACCAAGTTGCTGATCAGAAGGTCATAATTACAAAGAGAGCCCCACAAAGCTGTCAGAATTTCAACAGAATCATGTAAACTTCTGCACTACCAGATTACATGTTAAAAACAAAGCGTGCTCTCCAACGAAGAATAATATTTGACGGAAAAGAGGAATTAGCAAACAAGTCGACTAAAAACCTAACGAACTCTATAATAGTAGTGTATCACATTAAAATAAGAGTGCCAAACTCCAAGTTTGAAACCAACAACAACCAAATAAAATATCAGAAGCAAGAACCCAAAATAATCAACCAGAAAATAATAACAATGCAGATGAAATATTGAAAAATAAAAGAATTTAAAACTCCAGAGAAAATGAATCGAAAATAATTCACATTGCAAGAAGTGTACCAAAATAAACTTGAATGAGAGAATATCTCAATATTGTGAAAACAAATAACTCATTAATTAGTAGCTGCAGATCATTAAAATGAGAACAGCAAACTTCAAGATCAAAACCAAAGTAACCAGGGAAAAAAGAGTGTCAAAACAAAAACTAAAATATCAGAGAAGAGGAAGATCACGAAGGAATTGTTTTCATTTAGATTACCTCTCCTGCAAAACCAAAGAGAAAAATGAGAAAAATAACAAATCAATAAATATATGCTCTCAAAATCGATGAACAAATACTGAAACTAAAGGAATTTACTAGATATCACCAAATAAAAACTGAAGGCTCCATGACAAACCATGCTGCAGAAAAGTAGTTCACAATTCAATTAGTATGTCTTATGACAAAGTCTGAAAATAAAAATAGTATATAGCAACTCATTGAAGAAATTTGAAATATCTGGATTAAAAATAGTAAATAGAATTTCATTGAAGAAATTTGAATTATCTGTACTCTCCTTTCTTATCCAATTGTATCAAGTATCTACGAACAAGATATCCAAAACTTCAACTGACTGAAAAATAGACATGCATCAAAAGACACCAAACCAAAAATACGTCGATGATAATCTCTGCCACAACTTTCACAGTACATGTCCTCCCTGTGAAAACCAAATGGAACGCATGAAAGAATCAATAGAACGAGATCCTCAAAAAAAAAAAAAAGAAGAAGAAGCGTGAAGAATTTATTGAAGAGTAGCGATCACCAAATGAAAGCACAACAAAAACAGACTATTGCAGATTCTTGTGCTCCATTAGGTTCCCCCCTATACCAAGTTATTGCTCCATCCAGTTATATCCCAAACCTAGAAACAAATACACACAAACAAAAAAATTACTAGTTTAATGGGAAATATGAGAACCTGTGCCTGCTGCACATTTATTGGCTATCTCCCCACAGAAAACTCAAAAGTAGATGTTGAGTATTAAATGTAGACTGAAATGTAAAGAGTCTTCCTACTGTCGAGTATCAAAAGCAGATGATGCGTGACATGCTTTCCCAATTTCACCAGCACTTTCACACTGTTCCAATGTAAGAAAACAGTAGTATTGATGGGTAAGAAAACTCTAAGGCTGAACAAGAATGGACAATAAAACTCCATAGAAAATAAGGAATGGAAAATAATTTATGAACAAAGAAGAGTTTACCAAAATAAAAGTTTGTTTCAAAACACACCTACCCTGCAGTAAACAGGTACAAATTTCACAAAATAGAAAAATTCTACTAGAGGTGACAATCATACATCAAGCTACACTAAACAGAAAAAATTACATCAGAACTCCAACGTGCACGTGCTGGCAACAAAATAAACACAAAACACCCATGTGTACGTGAAGAATAATATCTGACGTAGAAGATGAAATAGAAGAACATGTCAATTAAAACCCTAATGAACTCAATAATAGTATCATATCATTACAATAAGAAACGCAAACTCCAAGAACAGAACCAATAACAACCAAAATACAAAAAAATCAACCAGAAAAGAATAATACAGAAAAAGATCAAACAAAACGAATATAGAACAAGACAAAATATTGAAAACAAAAACAATTTAATAAAGATCACCAAATCAAAACACTAAGCTCCATGCTATGAAGAAGGTTATTATTTTGAAAACATACAAAACTAAGTAAAAATAGTAAAGAACGACTCATATTGAAGAAATTTGATTTATGTATATGGAACCGTTTTCTGTTCTTGTCCATTGTGTCAAGTCATTATAGACATTGGATTGATAACACATCTCTCAATTATCAAACGAAGAATTATATCAAAAAATTATATAAAACAAAAAATTATACCAGTGAAGAAAGTATGCAAAATGGATAAACACGAGTGAAGAAAATATGCCAAAACAACCATTTCCTAAATAATGGCAAGAAAAAATTCTAACAAAAGGAAGTGGCAAATCAACAGAACAAAACAGTTCCAAACCAAGCTTGTCAAGAATTTTAAATGTTTCGTACGCATGCTCCTAACACTATCCCAAGGCTGAGCAGAAAGTGTGTGATCCTCTTCTTACCACTGGATCCCTAGCAAGCCGCACATTATAGGCTGAACGGGAAGTACGTGAACATTCATAAGAAAAAATAAGTATTAATAGTAAATCATAAAGAAACAAATCCAGAACAATAAGAATCGGCAGATAAAAAATGAAATGAAAATAATTTGCATTCCAAGTAGAGGTTCCAAAATAAACCTGAGGCTTGATACTGCTCAAATGTTATTGTTTCAAAACACACCGCACTACAGAAAACAATGTCATTTTTCAATTAACATGTATCAAACCTCACAATCAAAAGACCAGAAAAAAAGAACCAGAATACAAAGTCAGAAGATCAAACAAGAGAAAGAAAATTATAACACCAGATGAACTAATATCAAGAAAACATGCTTCAAAATGAAATATGCAACCAAAACTTGAGGCTCCATGCTATAATGAAAGAACCTCATTATTTTGACAAAACCACACTGCATAAGAACAAGTATACAATTCAATTTGTGTCTTACATTCTAATCTCAAAAATAAAAATAATAGAGAATGACTCATCAAAGAAATTTGATCTATGTATGTAGCCATTATCATTCTTATATTATCATCAAGAATTGCAAATTGTTCCAGATATCCAAAAATCAGAAACAAGCTCATTGCAAAACTGGATCAACGAATATCTCAATATTCTTTTTATTTTTAACAGCGATAGAAAATTTATTGAATGACAAATTATATCATAAAGAGTACACATATAATCAATTGAGAACTAGAAGAGCAGCTATTAATTAAAACCCAACCAATCCATAGTAGGCGCAAAACATTAAAATATGAACCAAATCAAACCTCAACATCAGTGAGCCTCTGTCTGCCATGCCATGGGTTCCATAGTGAAGCACATATTTATAGGCTCTCTCCCCTGCAACACCCATAAAGAAAACTCAGGAACTAACAAAAGTATATGTTGAGTATAAAAAAAAGACTGAAATGTAAAGATTCTTAGAAAAGTTTACCAAATTTCCATCCAATTTGCAAGATCATGTAGCCATATTAAATAATACAATTTTGGCTTCCACCTAATGAGGAGTCCTTTGGCCACTGTAATGAAGAGGGTATCTTATTAGGTGTATCATCATCATAAATCACTAATCATAATAAAAACAACAAAACAGTAAAGAAGATTTAGAAACCTCCCCGGGCAAATTTAAGTTATCGCTAACAAACAAATCATCGGAATCAGGTTTATGTAACCAAGTTGTCCAAAATTCCTCATATTGGGAAAGACAAAAGAGTCATCCGAAAATGTTCTAATCTTTGTTAGAGTACTCGGGTTCTGGATACAAAAACGAATAAAAAATTCAACACTGGAAGAAACACAAAAACTTCAACACCAGCTTGTACACGATCGAAGAACATTAAAATATGAACCAAATCAAACCTCAACATCAGGAGACCAAAGTAACCAAGTAAAAATAAAAACATTGAGCCTCTGTTTGCCATGGGTTCCACAGTAAAGCACATATTTATAGGCTCTCTCCCCTGTAACACCCACAAAGAAAACTCAGGAACTGAAAAAAGTATATGCTGAGTATCAAAAAAAGACTGAAATGTAAAGATTCGTAGAAGAGTTGACCAAATTTCCAACCAATTTGCAAGCCACACATGTAAGTAATTCAATTGTTTTATCCCAATTTTGGCTTTCAACACTATCCTAAAACAAATACACACATGTAATTAAATCAATTGTTTTATCCCAAGGCTGGAAAGGAAGTATGTGAAACTCTTCCTGCCACTGGATCCCTTGCAAGCCACACATTATAGGTTGAACGGAAAGTATGTGAACATTCATAGGAAGAAGTTAGTATTAATGGTAAATCATAAAGGAGAAAATCCAGAAGACTGGACAATAAGAATCAACTGATAAAAAATGAAATGAAAGTAATTCGCATTCCAAGTAGAGGTTCCAAAATAAACCTGAGAAAACAACTCAAATTTATCAAAGCCAGAAAACGTCGTTTTTTTATTGTTTCAAAACACATTGCACTGCAGAAAACACCGTCATTTTTCAATTAACATGTATCAAAGCCAGAACCAAATGAAACCTCAATCAAAAGACCAGAAGAAAGAACCAGAATACAAAATCGAAAGATCAAACAAGAGAAAGAAAATTATAACACCAGATGAAATATCAAGAAAATACGCTTTAAAATGAAATATGCAAACCAAAACTTGAGGCTCCATTGTATGATGAAAGAACATCATTATTTGGACAAAACCACACAACATAAGAACAGGTACACAAAATTCAATTTGTGTCGTACATTCAAAGTCCAAATATAAAAACTAATAAAGAACGACTTATCAAAAAATTTGACCTATGTATCTGTAGCCATTATCATTCTTATTCATTATCATCAAGAATTGTAAATTGTTTCAGATATCCAAAAATCAGAAATAAGCTCACTGCAAAAATGGATCAACGAATATCTCAATATTCTTTTTATTTTTAACAACGATAGCAAATTTATTGAATGACAAATTATATCAAAAAGAGTACACGCATAATTAAACGAGAATTGGAAGAGCAATCAATTAAAACCCAAAAAATTCATAGTAGGCGCAGGGGTCATTAAAATATGAACCAAATCAAACCTCAACATCAGGAGACCAAAGTAACCAAGTAAAAAAAACAGTGAGCCTCTCTGTCTGCCATGGGTTCCACAGTAAAGCACATATTTGTAGGCTCTCTCCCCTGTAACACCCACAAAGAAAAGTCAGGAACTGATAAAAGTATATGTTGAGTATCAAAAAAAGACTGAAATGTATTTTGGCTTCCACCTAATACAGAGGAGTCCTTTGGCCATTGTAATGAAGAGGGTATCATTTTAGGTGTATCGTCATCATCATAAATCAATAATCACAAAAAAAAAAAGTAAAGAAGATTTAGAAAACCTCCCCCGACAAAATTATGTTATCTAGCCCTAACAAACAAATCATCAGAATCAAGTTTATGTATCCAAGCTGTCCAAATTTCCTCACCTTGGGAAAGACCAAAGTGTCATTCCAAAATCTTCTAATCTTTGTCAGAGTACTCAAGTTCTGGATACAAACACAAATAAAAACTTCAACACTGGAAGAAACACAAATACATATACCATGTAATAAAAAGGACCAATTACATCCCAATGATGAATCGCCATTATCTGATAATCTCGCCCAAATTTGAAAGAATAATCCCAGCAGAGATGTTCAAATCTAAATTTGCATAGCCAAATTAATCCCAGCAGAGAGGAAAAGTTAACAAAGTGTATAGGCTAAGCTTAGCAGACTAAATATGAGTTAGTATCTGATCTTGACAAATATACACAGATTCTCAAGAATGAAATAAACTTGAAAAAAAATAGTATTAAATCAATTGTAAGAAAATATACACTACGAAAGATGCTTAATAAGTAGTATTAAAGCAAAGGAATCGAGAAGTGTGGAGATGCTGTAACGGATATAATGTAAAGAATTCATAAACCTGAAACCCAAATTAAAGCCCAATTAGAGAAGAGAAACCCAAATTAAAGCCTAGCAAATATATAACACGGCCATCAGAACATAATGGTCCATGTGTGTTAATTTGTTCACATAAGGTAAGTAGAACTAAGTGGCAAAGAAACTCATCTCCAATATTCTACATTTCAGATGGCGAATTGAAAAGGTGTAGTATGATTGAGAAAGATGAAGACTTTTCTAAGACACCAAACCCATGTAAAACTTGCTCTGCCAACACCACATGATACATTTACAAAAAGATTACGTTGTGAAAAAATAGGTTGTAAAATAATAAACAAGAAGAAAGAATAGTTGCATAATTCTTCAAACCAAGTCGCAGATCAACATTACAAAGAGAAGACCACCATGTTGTACCAACTCCTAAAGAATCATATAAACTTTTGCACTGTCAGAATTCAGATAAAAAAGCCAAACATAAAACAAAGAAGTAAATCGACTAGACAATCAGAATAGAAATGAAAATAAAAATAGTTCACAATCCAAGTACATGGTAGGAAATAAACCTGAGGCTGCTTAGAATGTGATTGTTTCAAAACACACTGCAGAAAACAGCGTGTCATATTTTAATTCACATGTATGACGGTCTAAGCCAGAACCAAATCAAAAGACCAAAAACGAATAAGAATAAAATCATGAAGATCAAACAAAAGAAAGATAGAACCAGAACCATAAGGAATCAGTGTTCACAAATTACCTTCCTGCAACATCAAAGGAAATAAAATATCAAGAAAATATGCATTCGAAAGCGAAGGAGTTATTGAAAACTAAAATATTTTAAAAGAGTAATCAAAACTTGAGATCTCTAGCCTTGATCAAAGTTCAACATTTTTTTGATTTTGACAAACCATGCTGCAGAACAACAGGTTCACTTCAATTTGAGTGCATGGTATTCAAAGCCCAAAAATAAAAATATTAAAGAACGAATGATCGAGGAAATTTGATTATGCATCTGTAACTATTATCGTTCTTATTCATTATAATCCAAAATTGTTCTAGATATCCAGAAATTAGCTCGCTGCAAAATGGATAAATGGATATTTTGATATTCTTTTATTTTCAATAGTTTGACAAGTTATATCAGAAAAACTACATGGAAACAAAAAGAATTTACTAGAGATCACCAAATTAAAACTTTACGTTCCATGTTCTTGTCCATTTTATCAAGGCATTCCATCGAAACTTCATAGTCCACTGCAAAATGGATAAACACATCTCTCGATTATCAAACAGAGAATTATATCAAAAAATTATCCAAAACAAAATATTGATGAGTAAAAGCACAGTCAAGAGAAGTTTGATTGTGTGAATTTCTGAGAGCATATCCAGACGTAAATCAAAATCATATCCTCTCCTCCAACACCTAAGAATAAATAACAAATCATGAAATTTATGAGCAAAAAGAATAAATAACAAATCATGAAATTCTTTTTGTTATCGATTCTGAGAAAATAAATTTCAACATTGAAACAAAAAAAAAATTACTAGGATCACCAAATTAAAACTATTGGCTATGTGCTCTTGTCCATTTTATGAACGCATTCTAGACATCGAAAGCTCTTAGCCCGCTGCAAAACGGATAAACGCGTCTCTCGATTACCAAACAAAGAATTATATCAAAAAATTATACAAAACAAAATCTTGATGAGTAAAAGAAGTGTCAAGAGAAGTTTGATTCTAAGAAAAGCATATCAAGACTTAAATCAAAATCATATCCTCTCCAGCAACACCTAAGAATAAATAACAAATCATGAACTATATGCCCTCAGAATCGCTAAAGATGGAAACAAAAAGAATTTACTATAGATCAACATCATATCCTCACTATCAATTTAATATCATGGCGTGCTCAATATGAAACGTCACAATTTAAGCCTTCTACTGCAATACCAGAGGAGTTTGTGGGCCAATGAAACAGGTCATCATAACAAACACCACCTAACCATGTTGTCGAAAATCCTTACCTTGGGAAGGGAAGAGTTACTCCAGAATTTTGTATGTTAAACCACGGAGTAAAACGTTACAGAAACTCACAAAAACTTCAACGCTGGAAGAATATGATAACCTCACCATGTTGTCGAAAATCCTTACCTTGGGAAGGGAAGAGTTACTCCAGAATTTTGTATGTTAAACCACGGAGTAAAACGTTACAGAAACTCACAAAAACTTCAACGCTGGAAGAATATGATAACCTCACCAAATTAAGTGTGGATGCTGAAACAACTATAATGAAATGTAACACAACCAACTAAACATTATGGTGATTAAAAGGTTCAGTGTTTGAAAAAGTAGGAAACTTTTGTGGTATACCAAACCCGTGTAAATCTTACTCTGTTAACACCACAAGAAAATTAAAATTAGGCTGTAACAAACAGATTGTAGAAAAAGAACCAAAACAGTATCATAGTTCTTCAAACTAAGTCACAAATCAGCATAACAAAGATAGGCCCACCAAGCTCTCCCAAAACACGAAAACAAAAAACAAAACAAAAAATCTTAAATCATGTATAGTATTCAACATTAATAAGAAACAATAAGTAGTAATGGTAAATCATAGAGGAGCAAATCCAGAAGACTAGACAACAAGAATCGGCCAGATAAAAAAAAGAAACGAAAATAATTCGCATTCAAAGTAGAGGTACCAAAATAAACCTGAGTCTTGATACTAATCAAATGTTATTGTTTCAAAACATAACACACTACAGAAAACGTTTTTCGATTAACATGTATCAAATTCAGAACCAAATCAAACCTCAATCAAAAGACAAAAAAAAAAGAATCAGAATACAAAACGGGAATATCAAACATGAGAAAGAAAAGTATTATCATCCCTGCAACACCAGAGGAAATAAAATATCATGAAAATGTATGCTTTAAAAATAAATATGCAAACCAAAATTTGAGGCTCCATGCTATGATGAGAGAAGATCATTATTTTGACGAACCACACTGCAAAAAACAGGTTCGCAATTCAATTTGTGTCTTACGATTAAAACTCAAAAACAAAAATAATAAAGAACGACTCAATGAAGAATCTGTAGTCATTATCATTCGTATCCATTATGATCAGGAATTGCAAATTGTTGCAGATATCAAGAAATCAGAAATCAGTTGACTACAAAATGAATAAACGAATATCTTAATATTCTTTTTAATTTTAACAGCAATACGCACATTTATCGAATGACAAATTATATCAAAAATTGCAAATGATCAAACAAGAATTGGAAGTGCAAAAAATGGTAGCCTAGGAACAATTGCTCCAATTGCAATTGGTTTCATCGTAGGAGCCAACATCTTGGCAGGTGGGGCCTTTGATGGTGCTTCCATGAACCCGGCAGTGTCTTTTGGGCCTGCTATTGTTAGCTGGACATGGGCTAATCATTGGGTCTATTGTGTCGGCCCGTTGATTGGTTTGGCTATTGCCGCAATTATCTATGAAATTTTCTTCATCACCCCTAGCTCTTATGAACAGTTACCTGTCACAGATTATTAAGGTCTAAATTCCCCTTAAGTTTTAATTGATGACATGGGGTTGCATTTCCTTAATTAGCTTTCTATCTTAGGTGCTCTTTGTTATTTGCATTTTCCTGTTTTCAAATGTTTTGATTTTCTGTGATATATGTCATATTCTCTAAGATCATTTTATTAAGTAATGATCACCTCTAAACTTAATAGTTCACCTTTTAGTAAGTAATGACAGACTCGAGGTGTGTCTACTTATCGGTAAATATGAACCATACTCAACATAAATGAATCCAATCCAATAAAAAAATCACCTTGGCTATAATCTCCATGCAAGAAAAGTTATAAAAATAGAAGGTAACCCCTGGACCTAGAGAAAGCACAGAACAAAAATCCTGAGTTATGAATCAAATAAACTGCAAAAACAAACAAAAGCTTCACATGGAAATTAAACAATATAAACTTAAAGCAATACATAAAGAAGTGAAAGTGGAGTGATCTATAGAATAGAGTAAAACCTCATCAATATTCCATTGCATCATAGGAAAAAACGCTCCGCTCGGCACCAATGGTACCGTGTATTACTTCGGCACCAACTTCAGCACTAGAAGAAACACAAAAACTGTGGCACCAACTTCAACACTAGAAGAAACACAAAAACTGTACATGATCAAAGACCAATTATTTGGGAACAAACACATAAGTTAAAAATAAAGACCAATTTATTTCACATGACACAAGTAGTACAAAGCAGAGGCACTCATCTCCAACTGCAGTAAATCAAAATTAACAAGGTGCAGTGTGCTTGAGACTTCTATGGTACTTGCACTGTGAACACCAGAATATACATGTTCAGCAAAACTACTGTGAAAAATAGTTGTAGAATAAACTAAGAATAAAGAAAAGTAGAGTAATTCTCCAAACCAAGTTGCTGATCAGAAGGTCATAATTACAAAGAGAGCCCCACAAAGCTGTCAGAATTTCAACAGAATCATGTAAACTTCTGCACTACCAGATTACATGTTAAAAACAAAGCGTGCTGTCCAACGAAGAATAATATTTGACGGAAAAGAGGAATTAGCAAACAAGTCGACTAAAAACCTAACGAACTCTATAATAGTAGTGTATCACATTAAAATAAGAGTGCCAAACTCCAAGTTTGAAACCAACAACAACCAAATAAAATATCAGAAGCAAGAACCCAAAATAATCAACCAGAAAATAATAACAATGCAGATGAAATATTGAAAAATAAAAGAATTTAAAACTCCAGAGAAAATGAATCGAAAATAATTCACATTGCAAGAAGTGTACCAAAATAAACTTGAATGAGAGAATATCTCAATATTGTGAAAACAAATAACTCATTAATTAGTAGCTGCAGATCATTAAAATGAGAACAGCAAACTTCAAGATCAAAACCAAAGTAACCAGGGAAAAACGAGTGTCAAAACAAAAACTAAAATATCAGAGAAGAGGAAGATCACGAAGGAATTGTCTTCATTTAGATTACCTCTCCTGCAAAACCAAAGAGAAAAATGAGAAAAATAACAAATCAATAAATATATGCTCTCAAAATCGATGAACAAATACTGAAACTAAAGGAATTTACTAGATATCACCAAATAAAAACTGAAGGCTCTATGACAAACCACGCTGCAGAAAAGTAGTTCACAATTCAATTAGTATGTCTTATGACAAAGTCTGAAAATAAAAATAGTATATAGCAACTCATTGAAGAAATTTGAAACATCTGGATTAAAAATAGTAAATAGAATTTCATTGAAGAAATTTGAATTATCTGTACTCTCCTTTCTTATCCAATTGTATCAGTATCTACGAACAAGATATCCAAAACTTCAACTAACTGAAAAATAGACATGCATCAAAAGACACCATTCAAAACAAGTACATTCGTAGTTCTCTACCCAGCACACGAAACCAAAAATACGTCCATGATAATCTCTGCCACAACTTTCACAGTACATGTCCTCGCTGTGAAAACCAAATGGAACGCATGAAAGAATCAATAGAACGAGATCCTCAAAAAAAAAAAAAAGAAGAAGAAGCGTGAAGAATTTATTGAAGAGTAGCGATAACCAAATGAAAGCACAACAAAAACAGACTATTGCAGATTCTTGTGCTCCATTAGGTTCCCCCCTATACCAAGTTATTGCTCCATCCAGTTATATCCCAAACCTAGAAACAAATACACACAAACAAAAAAATTACTAGTTTAATGGGAAATATGAGAACCTGTGCCTGCTGCACATTTATTGGCTATCTCCCCACAGAAAACTCAAAAGTAAATGTTGAGTATTAAATGTAGACTAAAATGTAAAGAGTCTTCCTACTGTTGAGTATCAAAAGCAGATGATGCGTGACATGCTTTCCCAATTTCACCAGCACTTTCACACTGTTCCAATGTAAGAAAATAGTGGTATTGATGGGTAAGAAAACTCTAAGGCTGAACAAGAATGGACAATAAAACTCCATAGAAAATAAGGAATTGAAAACATACAAAACTAAATAAAAATAGTAAAGAAAGACTCATATTGAAGAAATTTGATTTATGTATATGGAACTGTTTTCCGTTCTTGTCCATTGTGTCAAGTCATTATAGACATTGGATGGATAAACACATCTCTCAATTATCAAACGAAGAATTATATCAAAAAATTATACAAAACAAAACCTTGATGAATAAACGAAGAGAGAAGTTTGATGGTGTGAAATTCTAAGAAAAGCATATCAATACGTAAATCAAAATCATATCATCCACTCCTGCAACACAAAGAATAAATAACAAATCATGAAAAATATACTCTCAGAACCAATAAAGATTGAAACAAAAAGAATTTACTAGAGATCACCAAATGAAAATCTAGGGTCCTTGCTATGAAGAAGCCGCGCACTGCAGAAAAACATTTTCACCGTTCACTTCATATGTCTTGCCATAAACGCAAAGAAATAAAAATGATAAAGAATGAGTCGTTGAAGAAAATTGATTTATCTGGAACGTTCTCTATTCTTATCCATTTAAGAAAGAATCTTAAAATGTTCTACATATATCCAAAGACACTCACTGCAAAACGGATAAACACATCTCAATTATCTAATGAAGAACTATATCCAAAAGCTAGGCAAACAATTCTTCACAACCAATCCATAATAGAATAAGTCAAGAGAATGAAAAAGTGGCAAATGATCAACTGAACAATAAAGTTACAAACCAATCATTTCCATAATAATGGCAAGAAAATAGAAATAAATAATTTTATAACAAAGAAAGTGGCAAATCAACAGGACAAAAAAGTACCAAACCAAGCTGTCCAGAATTGTTTCATCCTTGGATATTTGTTTCAACACTATCCCAAAACAAATACACATAAGTAAGTAAAAAATTGTTTCATCCGAAAGCTGAACATAAAGTAACTGAAAGTATGTGAACCTCTCTTCCACACAAAAAACTGAAAGGAACAACAAAAGTAGATGCTAAGTATCAAACATAGCTGACACATGAAGTTGTAAAACAGATGACCAAATTATTATTATTATTATTTTTTAATGGCAACAGATGACCAAATTAAAGGCTGCAAGATCATGTACAAAGCATTAATCACAAATAACAACAAAAACAACAAAACAGTGCAAGATTATAGAAAATCTCTGCTAACAAAGTTAAGTTGTCCCCAACCATTCAACCAACAAATCATAGCATCATGGCATAACAAAGTTTTCCAAATTTCCAGATCATGAGAAAGGCAAAGAGTTAATCCAGAATCTTGTACACTATTTGGAAAACACATAAAAACATCAACACCGAAAGAAACACAAAAAATTCAACACCAGCTTGTACACATCAAAGAACATTATTCTTTCAATTTATTTCCGTTTACACCTCACCCCTTTAGCATAAATTGCATTATCTTGTGTTTCTATAATTAGTAATAATAAACATAACACAATAACAACTAACATAGAAATGTTAAGGTTGTTGATAAGATTCTCACCAAGGCTGCAAGGAAATCTTGTCTAGACATCATTTCTATCTAGGTGCTCTTAGATATCTGCATTTTCCTGTTTTCAAATGTTCTGATTTTCTGCTATATATGTCATGTTCTATAAGATCATTTTATTAGGTAACGATCACCTCTTCTAAACTTAATGACAGACTCGAGTGTGTGTCTACTTATCGGTGAATATGAACCATACTCAAAATAAATGAATCCAATCCAATAAAAAAATCACCTCGGCTATACTCCATGCAAGAAAAGTTATAAAAACGGAAGGTAACTCCTGGACCTTGAGAAAGCACAGAACAAAAAACCTGAGTTAGGAATCAAATTAACTGCAAAAACAAACAAAAGCTTCACATAAAATTAAACAATATAAACTCAAGGCGAGACATAAAGAAGTGAAAGTGAAGTGATCCATAGAATAGAGTAAAACATCATCAATATTCTGAACAATGACAACCACAAACTGAGCCCTTCCTGTCCATTGCATCAGAGGAAACAACGCTCCGCTCGGAACCAATGGCACTGTGTATAACTTCCATGAATGCAGCACATTGCAGAAAACCTTCAAATCAAAAGTTAAAACACTTGGAATGTTAATAAAATTATATAAGTCAATCTTCACCCTAAAAGTATTTTTTTAATTAATTTTTATTCATTGTCAGAATAGAGATCACCAAATGGAAGTGTAATTACAACAGCCAATTGCAGATTCTGGTACATCCATCCAATATTCAGCCATATATGAAATGACACAATTTTAGCTACCTCCTAATACATGTAAAGACTGTAAATGAGGAGCCTATATTTTTAGGAGTATCATCATAAATGAAAATTATAGAAAACTTCTCGCAACAAAGTTAAGTTGTCACAGCAAACAACACATATGACGTAACCAAATTGTCCAAAATTTCTCATTATGGGAAGTGCAAAGAGTTATTCCAGAATCTTATACCCTATGACAGGTTCTGGATCCTCAGGTTCTTATACTTAGGTTCTGGATACTGAAAACACACAACTTCAACACTAGAAGAAACACAAACTTAATGACCAGCCTGTACATGATCAAAGACAAATTATTTGAGAACAAAGACATAAGTTAAAAATAAAGATCAATTATTTCACAGGACATAAATAGTACAGAGCACAGAGGCACTCATCTCCAACTGCAGCACAGCAAAATTAACAAGGTGCAGTGTGATTGAGACTTCTAGGTACTTGCACTATGAACACCAGAATATACATGTTCAGCAAAACTACTGTGAAAATAGTTATAGAATAAACTAAGAATAAAGAAAAGTAGAGTAATTAGCCATAATCGTGTATACTTCTGCGCTGCCGGATTACAGGTTAAAAACGAAGCGTGCTGTCCAATTTGCAACACATTAAAAAGAAAATTCACATCAAAACTCCAGCATGCTGCAACAAAAATTAAAAGCAAAACACGATATGTACATGCTCAAACGAAGAATAATATTTGACACAAAAGGGGAATTAGAAAAAACAAGTCGACTAAAATCCTAACGAACTCTATAATAGTAATGCATCATCGTTAAAATAAGGGCGGCAAACTCCAAGCTTGAAACCAACAACAGCCAAATAATATCTCAGAAGCAAGAACCCAAAATAATCAACCGGAAAAGAATGACAATACAGATGAAATATTGAAAAATAAAAGAATTTAAAACTCCAGAGAAAATGAATCAAAAATAATTCACATTGCAAGAAGTGTACCAAAATAAACCTGTTTCAAAACACTATACTGCAATATGCAATAAACAGATACATATGTTTCATCAAATATTAAACATAAAGATCAAACATGGGGAATATATAACCAGAAGCTAGCTGCAAAATGGATAAAAGAATATCTCAATATTGTGAAAACAAACAACGCATTAGTAGCTGCAGATCATTAAAATAACACCAGAAAACTTCAAGATCAAAACCAAAGTAACCAGGGAAAAAAGAGTGTGAAAACAAAAACTAAAAGATCAAACAAGAGGAAGATAGAACACCAAGGAATTGTGTGCATTTAGATTACCTCTCCTGCAAAACCAAAGAGAAAAATAACAAATCAATAAATATATGCTCTGAAAATCGATGAACAAATAATGAAACTAAAGAATTTACTAGAGATCACAAAATCAAAACTGAAGGCTCTACCGCTATGTAGAATATTATTTTGACAAACCACGCTGCAGAAAAGTAGTTCACAATTCAATTAGTATGTCTTATGATAAAGTCTGAAAATAGCAAATAGCAAATAGCAACTCATTGAAGAAATATGAATTAACTGTCCTCTCCTTTCTTATCTAATTGTATCAAGTATCTACAAACGGGATATTCAAACTTCAACTCACTGAAAACAGACGTGTATCCCGATTATCCAAGAGAGAGATAGACCATGTACTACATAATCATAAATGATGAAGCTCTCCTAATATTCAAATCAACATTGCCACATTACACTATCATAGGACCCCATTCAGAACAAGTACATTAAAGAAAAAAAAAATGATTGTTTAATCCAAAGGCAAGTACTTCCAATTTTCACTACAACTTTTGAATCCCCACAGTACATTCATAGTTCTATCCCCAGTATAACAAAGATAGTAACACAAATGAAAAGATAAAATGAAGAAAAATATTACATAACAAAGGGAAAGAAAATAGAAGAAAAAAATTATAACAAAGGAAGTGACAAATCAACATTACAAAAAAGTGTCAAACCAAGCTGTCAAGAATTTCATATCTTTGGGGGAGGGATAAAAAGATGCTTCATATTCCTAGAGCACAAAAAGTAATATCCCAAATCAAGAAACAGATACACACAAGAAAAAAATGACTAGTTTAATGGGAAGTATGAGAACCTCTGCCTGCCATGGGTTCCACGGGCACCCAGCAAATTTATTGGCTATCTCCCTTGTTTAACCCACATAGAAAACTCAAAAGTAAATGTTGAGTATCAAACATAGACTGAAATGTAAAGTGTCTTAGAAGAGATAACCAAATTAAATCCTGCAGATTATGTGTGACATAATTTTGGCTTCCTCCTAACACAGAGGAGTCCCAGGCCACTGTAATGAAAAGGATATCTTTTTAGGAGTATCATCATCAACATCATCTAAATCACAAATAACAATAGAAACCAGTGAATTGCAAATTGTTCCTTATATCCAGAAATCAGAAATCGGCTGACTACAAAATGAATAAACGAATATCTTAATATTCTTTATAATTTTAAAAGCAATAAGCACATTTCTCATATGACAAATTATATCAAAACGTGCACATGAACAAACAAAAAATGGAAGAGCAGATCATTAAAATATGAACAGAAAATTCCAGCAAAGAACCAAATCCAACCTCAACATCAGGAGCCAAGATAATCAAACAAGAAGAAGATAGAACCAAAAGGGTGTTTATCAATTACCTCTCTTGCAGAACCAAAGAGAAAATAACTAATCAAGAACTATATGCTCTCAGAATCGATAAAGAAATAACGAAACGAAAATAATTTACATGAGATAACCAAATCAAAACTCATGAAAAACATTATTTTGGGAAACCACGCCGCGGAGAAGTAGATTTACAATTAAATTCAATTATGAACAAAGCCCAAAACTAAAAAATAGTAAACAACAACTCATTGAAGAAATTTGACTTATATCTTTATTATCCAATAAAGAAATGCAATGCTAATATTAGATTTCATAATTCTAAACAAAAATAAATACAAGCACTGCCACATTATACTATGACACCCTATTTCATAACAAACAACACTCAAGGAAAGAAATAACCCGTTGAATCCAAAGGCTCAAAGCTTCCAAATCCCACAGTACATTCATAGCTCTCTCCCCTGTAACACCAAAGCAAAAACAGGTCCTTGTAATAAAAAAAACCAGATCTTCTAAAAATACAAAGAAACGTGAAGAATTCAGTCAGAGTAGAGATAACCAAAATGAAAGCGCAGATTCTTGTGCACTAAGTTGTAGGGAATTCCTCATCCTTGCTTCACTCTTACTTGCATTCCTGATACATATACAGAGTAAACTCTGACATTATCCAAAATCCCAAGCTAAGTATTTGAACCTCGGGCTGCCATGGGTTCCACAGTAAACCATACATTTATAGGCTCTCTCCCCTGTAACACCCACAAAGAAAACTCAAAGTATATATTGAGTATCAAAAAAAGACTGAAATGTAAAGATTCTTAGAAGAGTTGACCAAATTTTCATCCAGACTTATATCTTTATCTTTGCCATTACATGAATCAAAGAAGGACTATTTGGAAACAAATAAAACCATGATCAAAGAACAATTATTTGGGAACAAATACATATGCGTATAATATAATAAAAAAAAAATAAAAAGACCAATTATATCCCAAGGATGATTCACCGTTATCTGATAATCTCGTCCAAGCTTCAAAGAATAACCTAGGCACCTTTTGAAGGCAGGGAGTGCGACAACGTACACGCTTCCATTTATAAATTCACATTGCCAAATTAATCCCAGCATAGAGGCAATCATCTTTAATTCACATTGCCAAACAAAACCATGATCAAAGAACAATTACTTGGGAACAAATACATATGCATATAATAACAAAAATAAATAAAAAAATAAAAAGACCAATTATGTCCTAAGGATGATTTATCGTTATCTCGTCCAAGCTTGCAAAGAATAATCGAGAAGTGTGTGTGTACGTGTGCAGGGTGTTCAAATATAAATTCACATTGCCAAATTAATCCCAGCACAGAGGCAATCATCTTTAATTTCTCCACTTCAAACAGAAAGTTTAACAAGGTTGAGAAAAATAGTTGTAAAAAAAAGCTATGAATAAAGAAAGAAGAGTAGCAAAGTTCTCCAAACCAAGTCCCTGAAGTGGAGAGAATAGTGAAGGAGAGGATCGAATCTCCATTGGCACAAGCTTGTTTCTACAATTTCAAAACAATACAAAAATCAGAAAACAATCATCATCACTAACCTACCAATGGATAACATAAACTAAATTAAATCAATTAATCAAAGAAAGAGATTCAACAAATAATATAAGAAAACCTGCATTGGCAAGTAGTTGTTCACAAAAACTCCTAAAAGAATCATCAAAATCAGTAGGGAATCAGAGAGGGAATCTCAAAATCAGAGAGAAAATCACAAAATCAGAGAGAATGTGAGAGAGATGGGGAAAGAACCTTGTGACAGGGCTATTTGGCTTGACTTCAACACCTTTTAGAGTGACAACGTTTCGAATATCAAGAAGTGCTCTTCGGTTCCTTCCTTCACCTGCTGCACCATTCTTTTTCACCTGTTTCCTTCCAAACACAAAATCCAGAAAAAAGATCAAGACCCTTTTGTTGGATTTGGGACAAAACCCTTAAAACATGAAACTAAAGTTCCAATCTTGGAACAAAACATTGAACCCAGAAAAATTAATGAAACATCAAATAAAATTCCGATCTTGGAACAAAACATTGAACCCCAGAAAAATTAATGAAACATCAAAATTAGTAAGATTATTGAAGAAAAGACGCACCTTTGTGTTGTTGTTGAGGAACAATTCTTGAAGCCATTGCAAAACTCTTGTTGTTGTTGATTTTTTGTATGATTGATTCTTGGTGGTAGAATCAAAGAGTGTTGTTCTCTTCTGTGATTGTAGAATGGATGAATAGTAATGAGAGAATGAGAATGAAAAACCCTATTTTTGAAGCAACGATTCAAACCATAAAAATATAAAAAGTGTGATTGTGTAAAATTCTTGTAATCTACAATCTGAGAAAAACATATCAATACATTTATAACAGACGATCAGTGAAAAGGAAACAAAGAAATAGAAGCAAACCCTAAAACCATCCTTTCACAGCGGATCAAAAAATCAAGAAACATGAAAAATCAAAATTTAGAATCAAAGAAATCAAAATCAAGAAAGACATGTTCAAAGTTGAATTCGACTTATCTGGAGCCGTATCAAGAATCGCAAAACCGGCCAGGATTCATCTCGCTGCAAAATTGAAAATATAGAACGTTGAGGGAAACTTGTTGAATTGATGAGGTTTATATAGGAACTGGGGGAGTTAGGATAGACGGCTACTGATGTGGATATTTTGACGGTAATGATGCAGTTAAAATATAGCCGTTGACACGTTAGCCTAAATAATAAGGAGTATGTTAGATTAGATTACTCAAGAGATATGTTAGATTACTTAAGCAAAAAAATAAAAAAAGATACGTTAGATATGTTAGATTATTTAAATATATTAATCTTTTAAAAAAAAAATTAAATATATTAATAGTTTAAAAAATATAGGTTTAATTAGTAAAATGATCCCTTAAAACATTTTTTGTTTCACATTGGTCCCTTAAAGAAAAAAATGACCGAATAGGTCCCTTAAAGAAAAAAAGGTCTGAATAGGTCCCTTAAAGACATCTCCTTAATCAGTGTGGTCCCTTAAAGATACATCCGTTAATCGGTTTGGTCCTCGAAAAAATTGACGGAAATGACCAAACTAATTAACAGAGATGTTTTTAAGGGACCTATTCGGACCTTTTTTTCTTTAAGGGACCTATTCGGAACTTTTTTTCTTTAAAGGACCAATATGAAACCAAAAATGTCTTTAAGGGACTATTTTACTAATTAAGACAAAAATATATATTAATATGGTGGATTCTAGGGTGAGGGCTCTATCAAGTCCCTCATCGGTGTACCACTTAATTTCACCGTTAAATTGAATTAGTCCACCTGATCTAATATTACATCACCACACTAAATCCAATTCTTTCTCTTTTCGGTTAGATCTCACTCTCTATCCCTTGAACTTTTTTTCATTCTCTTTGTTTCTTTCTCCATTGCCGCCGCACAATACTCTTAGATGGATTTTTGATCATGTGAAATTGAGATTTTTTGCCTATGACCAACTTGCTACAAATTTTTAAGAAAAAAACATACTACAATTGCTTTGAATTGAATTGACAGTTTAATGTTTGCTTCCTAAATTACTACGATTGCTGTAAGTTTGAGGGGTAATAAGTAACATTTATTATCAAATTTTCTTTCAACTGATGTTGCTTTTTAAAAACATCAACTTTCTTTTCATTTTTCTTTTAACGGAAGGTTTTGATGTCTTTTTTCCTTTCAATTTTCTGGAATGCAACAAAACTAAGTCTTCTCCATCTCCAAACGGTTATGTATAGGTGGAGAGAGAACAAAAATGTAAGAGAGAAAAAAAAAATTGATCTAGTGTGGTGATGAAATATTACATCAAATAGACTATTTTAATCCAACGGTGAAATTAAATAGTACACCGGTGAGGGACTTCATAGAGCCCTCACCCTAGAATCCACCTATTAATATAGATTAATTTCACACTAACAACTAATAAGAATAGTTTAGTCACAAAAAAATAAATTAATAAGAATAGTTTAATGGTTCATGTTATATTAAAAAAATTAAGTTAAGTGAAGATGACGTGTCAAAAATATGATTGTGATTGATTGACAATGTAATTACATTTTTTTATTTTTTTTTGGTAGAAATAATTACATTTATTTTATTGTTAGTGTTATATTTATTTTTCTCATATTAATATCAATCGGTACAACGAGGAATATTAATGGAAGTTCAGAATTCAAACCTTGAATTTTAATTTTGTACCCTTATGAAAAATGGTTTCTTAGTCATGTGAGATAGGCCGAATGTAACCACTCTATGATATAAGATCAGCTCAAGAATAAGGTACCGAATTGTTTTAGTATTCAAAAATATAAGAAAATTATTATTTGATAAAAAAAAAGCTTTTGATTCTACTATTTTTAATACATAAATTGATGTTGTTTCAACAAAGATTAAATCGATTAACTTTATCAATGATGGAGAGGCTACTGACTTGACTTGTCTGCCACGACCGTGGCAGGTCTCATCCAATGATATTTTATTGACTTTTCATGTGCTCGGCTTTTAGTGACGGTTACTTGATCTTTTGACTTCGACTAAACTTGATTTGCATTGACCTTTCACTGATATATAAATAAATCAAGTCTTGATCTTTAAGGCCCATTCATTGGTTCTGCTATTGTTGCAGGAAATTTACTTTTTTCATCATATCGGTTACTCGCGCGCCTTACATTTTTCCTATTTTATCTTTACACTATTTAAGTAGCGGATGCTATAAAAATGAGAAATTTTAAGGAAACAAAACACCCAACCAAGATTTTTACCACGTCTATTTAGAATTTTTGTTTTTATTTCTATTTTTATATTTTTTTAACCATGTGTCCGAGAGCAATGTTTAGCGTGTTTTTTTTTAAAATAAGTCTCATATTTGACGCTACACCTTAGGAGTCCTTCCATCACTCCCCATAACTTTGCTAAGCTGCCCAAGAATTTACTAAGGCCCATATTCATTCACCGTTTTTGTCTCTTATGATACCACCACACCCTGCACAAATGCCACCATTTACTTGCACCATCCGTATTAAGGGACACCCAACCATGCATCAGTGCCTTCCACGAAATAGTCACCTCATTCCTCTCTCTATTTAAGCCATTATCATTCACTCTCATTGTTGCTTCCTTGTATTTGATCAACTTGATACTTGACATCAGGGGCGGATGCAAGGTTATGGAAGGAAGTATCATGCTTATAACTTTTTGAACAAACCGCATTAGGCATGTAATCACACATTCAAACTAACAGCATCATAATTTTAACCGTTCTCAGGTTCGATTTGCTCTTGTGTCAATTTGGGTGGGCTAATTTAGCTTCTTCAAAAAAAAAAAATTCTCCTTAACCGTTCAATTTTTTGTCAAGTATATTTTCTAATCTCTATTCCAAGTTTATCCACCATCAACACCTCTTATTTGATGTCATTATTTTATGTCTCACCCCTCTGGTGCAAGAGAAAAAATCTTCTTGTTTACCATTAATATAAATAGAAATACACAGTAATTCTGTCACCTTCAATGTGCCATTTAGTTCTTTGATTTCTCCTGCCAAAAAAGTTCTTCAGGATGCAAGGCCTTGTCTAGCTGCACTTGAGCTTGCTTCTCTTGCTCCCTTAGATTATCAGAGTGGCCTACTGTGTTGATTTGAGATTGCACAGATTCAAGCTTTACCATACAAACTTTGACATGTTCAAAGACATTTCCAAAAACATCTTTATTCCAAATCCTAAGATTCTCTTTCAAACTTTTCAGCTTTTGACTCAGAATAAACATCGGACAACCAATGATTTGAGAACTCCACACATTTTTAACAAAATTGATGCAGTCAGAGTGAGAAGACCACATTTTGAAAAACCTGAATTGAGATGCAAACTTAACCTCCAATTGATTAATAATCTAACAGTAAAGGAAAGTGATCTGAACGAGTTTTAACGAGCGTGGAGCAAGAAAGAAAAGTACAAGAATCCATCCAAAGTTGATTCCCAATTGCTCTATCCAAATTATAAATTGATGCATAAGGTGAATTATTTCAGAAGCAATGATTACTAGAGATACAAAATACAATTTAAGATTTTGCAAAAGAACCAAAGTGCGAGCATCAATAGCAATAAGTCCCGTTTGAAGAGGCTCATCCACGGAACGTGTGGAAATAATACCGGGAGCGGGAGATTCGATTATAATCACAAATACAGACCTTAACAAAACAGATTCTACTATACAACAACAAAGTTTCGCCACAATAATAAACCGGTATCTTTATGACTTCAAAATTACAACATAAATGACACTACACTTTGTTAACTCTTAACATTGGGCTATATACTACAACCTCCTGCAACAGAAAATAAAGATGAATTTAAAACTTTCATGCTGTAAAATATCAAGACATAACATATATACATACAAGAATGAATGTGCCGTTTTCAGCATCAAAATATATTACCTCCTCGTGCCTCGACCTACAGGTTCTGTCAATTTTGCGAGCTGGACATATCTTCTTGAGGAAATAGCCAAAACGTAAATGGCCCTAATGTTGTGTTGGAAAAGCCAACTTCTTGTATAAACATATAAACTAACACTAAAACCAGCGCAAACAACCATCAACCTAACACCAACACGCCTGCGAACCTCTACACAGATGTAATGAATTCCGGCTCCAATTTGACAACAAGGCTGAAATGCACCAGCCACCTGTAAATGATATGCAACCAGCCAACAACAGCTGAGCAAACGCAGCAGACACAAATTACAATGATCTACGAACTAATCTAATAAACAATGACCACAACATGAAATGCTCTTCAGATAGTTGTCTGTCAACCCTCTGTTCCACGAAAGGACTAAACATCTTAAAACATATCGTCATTGTGTTCGAGACAAATTTCAAGAAGGGATAGTTAGACTTTGAGCAAGCAGCTAACTTCTTCTCAATCCACTTCATCCTAAGCCAAGCTAGGCATGGTCGAAATTTACCAAGCCCAAACTTGTGGGGGACAGTTAAGAAAGACTGAAGATGTTACTTGAGATACAAGTAACTTGCTTAAGAAGCTAATTAAACCTTGCCACATAAGCAAAGTTAACAACTCCTTGCCACATCATGCACCTTTGTAGAGTATAAATAATGTATCTTTCATTTGTATACATTTTCAAAATTGTTGCATAAAAGAAAGAGATTACCAATTTACCATCAATATCTCCAATGGTATTATATGTAATCTGCGTGTACCTGAATATTACATGCTAGTTTTATATCTAAACTATTAGCTCAAAAATTCACTGTCGCTGCAACGAAAAAACAGATGGTCACCATCTCGAATGACACACAAGTCATCTATCTCTGCATTCTCCGCGTTCATTATTTTGTTCGGCTTTGGCCCTCCAAACTTTTCTCCTGCAATTTCGCAAATTGACAGCCAGAACATGAAAATAACATAAAAGCAACTATTGAAAACGGTCTGTAATTGTTTGTTTAGATTTCTAATCATTTTTTCATTTTCAAAATATTAAAGTGGGTGCTTACCAACAATCTTGAGAAGCTCTTCCAATGAATCAGGTAGAATTATCAACTTTCCATGTTTTCCTTGTAAGGTAGCTTTGTCTTGGCCTAAATAGTGAATGGTAACTCTCTTATTGGCAAAAATTGCTTTTTTTCTCTCAATTGGATGATTACTTGTTCCTAAAGATATTTGGTCACTCCTAACATCTGTCTCCTTAAACTCTATTATATGTTCATCTAATTTCTTTCCATTTTCATGACTCTTGTTTTGTTGCTTTTCTATTATTGCTTTCTGTTTCCATCTAACAGGACTTAGATTCTTTTCATTTTCTTCTTGTTCTGGCTGGTTTTGAACCATGTTTGGTATCATCTCATACAATAATTTATGTGAATTTTTTGTACATTCAAGACATGAATTTGCAATTGTATGGTTCACATCATGCATGCCATGAAGAGCCAATTTAGTGTCTATTGGTTGATATTCAAAACCCAAATCTTCTTGTCCATTTAACTTCTGTAAAACAAACAACGTCAAATTATCAATAACCAAAAGAAAAGCCTTTTTATCTAAACAGATTATAAATTAATCGGTGTTGTTAAATAGCGACAACTAGTATAACATATTGAAATTTCAATAAATTATAGTTTCACTATTCACAATTTTTTTCAACTGTTGTCAAATAGCGACTATAGCGCAACTTGAACAAAGTATTAGAATTTGAGAGGTCTATACTCAACCACAAAAGCTAGCTTGAGAGTTGAGGTTTGCACTACACTTATAAAGGTTATCTTTACCATATCTCTAGCCAATGTGGGACTTCTAACACAAACTGCTACTTTTCACCAGCCGCGATGACAACATTAAAATTAATAACAATAAATAAGTGTGATATGTATATTACCATAAAAAGATTTGTCATGATAATTGGTGCTGCTTCTGGATTTGCATGAAGGGCATTCATCAATGTAGTTCTGCCAAGTCTTAAAATTTGTGAAAGCTTTTTGGTCCTAACAGTGAAAGGTTGTGGTCTATTGTATAAAACTCCAATCTCTCCGATTGTATCTCCGGCACATATGTCCGTCTTCAAAACCTGAAAATTTTATGTTAGGTTAGAGTTACATTCATTAGCTTCATTGTACAATCTAACTATAGAGAGAATTTATAGACTACGCATCAACGGTGTAAAATTGTTTACGTATCTGTTCAATACATGTGGAAAATATTTTACACCGTCAGTGCATAGTCCTTAAACTCTTACAAAAAATGTAAACATGTAATGTTTGAATATTATGACTTACTTGATCACGACCATTGACATTATGAATGAGTTCCTGCACAGATTAAATTGATCATGAGAAATGCATATTTTTAAATGATATGACATGATCTTTAATATTCATTTAATGTTTGGTTTTAAAATAAGGTTGCGGGCATTGTAGCATTGTGGTGCAGTTTTTAATGTGATTTAGAATCACACCGCAATTGAGGCCTGATGCAGTTGCAACTTGCAAACACTTCCGCAACTGCAATATTGCGGCCGAATAACATGACCCAGTAACAATTTGAAATTCTAATTTAATGGTTAATTTATTACATATGCTTTAGCTCACTCACCACTGCTCCTGAAACCAACATGTAAAGATCTGTTGGAGACTCATTTTGTAGTATAACATCTTCTTTTGGTGGAAAATACTCTGCTTCCATTTCTGTAACCTATAATTACAGAGTTAATTATATTAGAATTTGTCATAATTAATAAAATAACTTAATATAAAAAGAAAATTTAGTGTATTGTCTATAATAATGAAAACAAAATAAAGCATTTGAAGTGACCCCGCAACTGCGATTAGACGGTTTAGTGGACCAGATACTAGTGGTGAAAATAAAACAAAAATAAAAATAAAATAAAGAATTTGAAATGTTACCAGTTGAAAAAGAAAGTCATGTGAAACTCTTTGGAAGAGGTATGAATTCTGAACAACAGGAAAAAACAAATGATGTGTAATGCTTGCGCGAATTGCTTTCGGCATACAATTTATTGTTTCTTGCTGCTTTAATCCTTCTGTTTTGAATCTCAAACATAAATATGATAATATTTGATCTTGTTTATCATGAGGCAGATGATTTCTTGTTGCAAATTCTGAAGCTGCTCTGACTGTATCTCTCTGTAGCATCAAAACCAATGTTGTTTTCATTAGAGGGAAGAAATATACTTCAAACTTCAAATGGTTAAATTGAGTTCATTTTTTTTTTCTTCTACTATTTGATGCAATAGTGAAGGAATAAGTTCTCACATAACCAACATGAATCAATTCAATGTGAGATTTATTGGTGTTTTAAAGGATCATAGTACACCAGTAGAATAAAAAGTTAGTGATTTACTTAAACATGATTTGTATAGTGGAATGGAATTCACTTGAGCAATTCAAGGTGGATTGCATTATTGGTGATTTTTTTTTTTACCATATAATATGATGTAGGATCGGAGAGCATGAAGCTAAAACTAACTTTTTAAGAGATCACATGATGCTCGTAAAATAGACGAACACTCGGCTACACATCTTATTATTTAATAAATATGTACTCCTACACTCTTAAGGTGAATAATTCTGAAAGGTCTAAAGATAAACACTATTTATAAACCTATCAGAATTATCAATGTATCAACCTATATCCAAATAAAATGTATAACTAGGAATTCACCATTAAAATAAGCTAATAGCAGCTTTAATATGGTTCCCACATATTTGTGTAACAAAAAAACATACACCAAATGGTTATTATGGACTAATAGTATGGGCCATATTCCCCAATTTGAAATAAATTTGGACCAATATAAGTGGGTATAATATGGGACACATCACATCCATGAACCATTTAATAATATCAACGTTATATAGGCTTTAACAAATGGAGAATGTTAACTTGTGCCCTTAAGGCACATGTTAAGGAAGCAAAAATAGAAATTATTAAATGCTAATTTGTGCATTTTGACTTTTGAAACATTAAATTTCTTGTATCATTAAATGTTAAATTTCTATTTTGGTATATCTTAACATGTGCCTTAAGAGCACATGTTAACAAGACCCTTAACAAATTTCCTTTGCCACCACTACACGACAAAATATATGGCTTTATTATTTTTTTTTTGGTGAACAAATAGATGGCTTTCTAACTTTTTTATTTTTATTATTTTCTTCTTGATATATCACATGAATCCTATTAATTGCAGGGCTAATTTTGGCTTGACAACGAATGGCTTTGTTACAGTCATAAAGTTTGACAAAATTAGATTCGATGTGAGATTCACGCGGAACAAATGATTCTTTGGTTTCCATCAAACAAAAAAATAAAATAAAGGAGAATCTTTGATTATTTATTAAATTTCTAAACTAGCTATTTTTTGAAAAATACAAATGATCTTATATTCAACATGATGACACAAATCAATTCAAATCCGAAGTTGTTTGGTTTAAATAACATGTTTATAATTCTAAAACTACGAAGTCGCGAACCCAATCCATTTAAAAACCGTTACATTTTATTTTAAATTGTACTGTATATACTAAATAGTATCAGTTGAGCACAATATAAAAAGCATAAGTTTGAGAAAACGTACAAAATTTCTGGTGTGACTTGTCCATTGAACAACAAGATTTGTCATGTTTCCAATGATATAAGCTGTTAATCCCAAGTTGAACAACATGTAGAAAATGTCAAACAGCATCTCACCAGTGTTATTAGCATGTAAATCTCCATATCCAGTTGTAGTTAGTGTCACAATTGACCAATACATTGATGTCACATATCTATCCCAAAGACTCATTTCCTTAAAATTTGGGTACACAGCACCAATCCATGTCCTTTTGGGATCATGGTACCTATCTGCAATTAAATAGTTTAAGCATCCAGCACAGTGTACTGCAAACAAGGTCACCTGAAAATTTTATCACACACACATTCAATTTAAATAATTAGTGAAAACATTTTATACTATACTTTGAAATGAAATAAGTGTTTTTGATCTCCTAAAAATAAGAGACTCAACAGGATAACACTTTTAGTTGTACTGTGTTTGATTTTATAAACTGACGCTCAAGGGACCGGAGAAAAATAGAGATTTGTGTCCCCCACTGAAGCAAATGACAATTTTTGGTCCTCTGTACAAGTTGTCTAAAATACCAAACATCGTACAAGACAACATTTGTTCTATGCTTTAAATATTTGTCTTGTGTTGTTCTGTCTTGTAATGTTCTTCTAATATTTATATTTTGTAGATCAAACGGACCAATGATAAAAATTATAATTAAAAAAGATTTAGAAGCTTACAGCAACGAGCTTCAAGCACCTAGTCCAAAAGTAATTGTAGTGAATGTTTTTCTCAAGTCTGAAAGAAGGAAATTAGCAGAGCTAATAAGTATCTTGATACTTGTATTAGCTGCATTTGATTTAAAATTGCAAAGAGACATGTGATTTAAAATTTGCTTATAAGAAATGAGAAGCAAGAGATTGACCTTGCAAACAGAGAACTGACTCGTCTGATACGCCATAACCGAAGCATGTTAAGAATTTTGAATCCAATCTCGCTGCTATTATGGGTGAATAACGAGCTAATAGATTGAAAAGGTGCAGTTGAACAAACATCAAAGATAAACCAGGTACATAAGTACCTGAAATCGAAAAGAAAAAAAAATAATTTTAGTCTTAGAAGGAAGAAAACAATAACATATTCTAAACCAGGTACTATATGTACCTATAATCAAATATTTTATGAAAGAAAACAAAATATTTTATCTGAGTCAAACTTTATTTTATGAATTCTAGAATGAAGGAAATATAAATAAAATAAAAAATCATAGGCTAATGATATGTACCTGACCGCAATTTTCTTAGGCTCACCAACAAGAAGGTAAGAATGGTCATCAAGATATGCAACAAAGAATGTCATCACTATGTCAATGGCAAAGAAACCATTCACAATGTTATCTATGATGAATAGTGTGTCAATCTTATAAGTCAGAAATGCGAATTGAAAGGGGTATATCCATGCAGAATAAATCACTAGAACTATCAACCACGTCTCCCAAGTCCTACAATAAATTACGAGTCCATCAGATGTCAGCTCAGTGGTACTAGCATCCGACGACAGAGTTCAAATTTCATCAGAACGTCGTTAGTACCAATTTTATTAACAATAGTTTCTTGAAACCGGCATTACCAAAAAAATGTGTAAATTAAATTAAAGAGATATGATTACCTATACTTTGGATTGAAGGGGGAGATTATGTATCTCCTTAGTTCAATTTCTTGGTTGATTCTTGCTCCAAGAGATGGCAAGAGATCAGTTTGGAATTCATCATCCCAAAACCTCTTGAAAATTTTCTTGACACATGAGAATGACATGATGGGATTGAAACCTTTAGGGTAAAGGGTGAAGGAGATGTAGTTGTTATAATTGTTCTAATGATCGATGTGGTTGAATTGAATTGATCCACTAGAAAAGAAAATGAGCATATTTATAGTAAAGCCGTTTTGACTTAGATGCGCTGGATTTAGTCCACTTTTTCCCTTCCCTTTTTGTTGAGATGCCTGTGATATATGCACCTAATTTTATTCAAAAAAATAAAAATAGAAAAAATGATTAAAAGTTTGTTTTATAATTTTATAAATAAAAGTTGTCCATATGAGCATAGCGGGTCGGGGTTGCAGGGGTCCTGATTGAATTCTGAATTTTCCATTTCTTTACATTTAAATTTTGTGATTCTAGCCATTAGATTACTTAAAAAAATAATTTTTTTAAGGAAACTTTTGATCAAAATATGATTAAAAGTTAGTCTTATTATTTTATAACAAAATTATAACAATTCGTCAAAAAAAAAAAAATTGTTTAAAAGTTTTAATTTTTAACAAAAATTAAATGTTTTTTTTTTGGACAAAATATTTTTTTTAACAAAAGGGTTTTTTATTTAAAAGAAAATTTTGGTCAAAATATAATTAAAAGTTTGTTTTAAGAATTTTGTTCCAAAAATAAAAGTTAGTTTCATAATTGTGGTGGTAAAATGCTCCATGTTGCATCAACAATAAAGTTACAATAAAAGGGAATAGAGAAGCAAAATGATATAAGACTTGTATATATGCTAAAATGTTAGAGATGATTCTGTGTGTGACTTGATTTGTGTTTATACCTAAATTTCTTTCACATGAAAATCAAATCTTTATCCAATTTAAAATTACTATTACGACAGTACATGTACAGTAACTTATGATTGTTCTGAAACCATGATTTTGACTCAACTAATATAAAGTATTTTATTTTCCATTTAAAATTGAAAAATAGACTTAAAAAGCTATGGTGGAATTGAATTGAAACAGATTCTATTAAGGAGACATTTATACCAATAATTTTTATCATATATTTGTACTTATGTGCTTACCCTTTTATGAGAGATTCTCCAAGATCAAAAAACAATTGTGGTGGTGTTAATTTGAGTTAGGCAGGTGTAACAAGCAAGCAACATATATATAATATGTAATACAAGGATGATGAGAAGATTTAGAATGAGAGAATCAGAGGTGAATAGTATAAAATTAGAGCTATGCCTTTAAGTTTTCTTGCGCAACTCTTAAATTATCAAATAATAATGTTATGTAAACAAAAATTTTAAACATAAAGTTGACAAATATACTATTTTACAATTTTTTAATCTGCTTCGGTATACGTGCAAAGACTCAATTTATCTACTATGTCAAATACGTGTTTGGAAAACTGTGTTGAAATAACACAGCTCTTATCAAAATATGTCTTGTGCTATTTAAGTAGTGTAATGAGGGTCCGTTTGGATTGACGTATATTTGAGTTTATGTGAAATAGTTTATGCAAATAAATAAACTTTTATATATATTATAAGTTTCTCAATGTATTTTATGATAAAACAACTTAACTTATAAGTTAATATAAAAGTTTATTTATTTGCAGCATAAGTTATTTTCATAAGCACAAAAATAAGTTAAATCCAAACAAACCCAAAATTTACTATTATGTAGTAAACGGTGTTAAATCTTAAAAAAATTATAAATAAAAAACCAAAAGAGCGCACAAGAAGTAAAGAGAAAAACTCTCATAAAATTAACTTACTTGAACACTCTACGATGAACTGAAATTCATGGTGGTCCTACAGGTTTGTATGAGACTCATTAAATGGAAGTCATATAAATATTTCAATCAATAGCAAGATTGTGTAAGCTAAAGACTCGTTCCAATCTAATAAAAAAATTAATATGATCCATCCAATTTAAATTTAAAACTAACATTAGGGTTACCCATTCACCCGTAATAATCAATATCAATAATAATAACGGACTTTGTCTAACATGCACCACTTGATTAAGTGGTGCATGGTGCACAAGTCTTCGATATTTTTATAACGAATACGAATTTTACAAAATTCACTGTTGGATGGAAAGTTTATAACGTTTAGATCATCCATAAATTTTTTAATTTTTTTTTTGAAAATCATTTGATATGTTATTGAGACTCATTAAAATTAACGGTTTATAGATTTTTATTGAATAACGTTAATCTTGATGGGTCTCAATAACATATATCAAATGATTTTCAATTTTTTTTAAAAAAAATTATAGATGATCTATACGATATAAACTTTCAATTCAGCGGTGAATTTTATAAAATTCATATTCGTTATAGTGTTTTCGATGACTTGTGCATGGTGCACAATTTGGTAGACTTATGCAAATTAGACTTTGCCATAATAACATGTGTAAAACACACAAAATATTGGTACTCGTCGTTGTAACTGTAACACACCTTAGTTTGTTTTTTTTTTTACTAACACACACCTTAGTTTTTGTTAAATCTTTTCAGACGCACGCAACGGAGTTTATCGTTACTTTTTTTTTTTTTTGGTGTTTGAGTTTGAAACCATCTTAATCTTATACTAAATTAAAATATCATGGATAAAACATAAAGTTCAGACCTTATGAAGTATCAATCTTAGGGGGAGCTTGCAAACCTCATAAACCTAAGAGAAACATGATAAGTTAATTTAACAACAATTGTCAATTAATACTGATGTTTGTCATCATCAAAAAGGGGGAGATTGTTGGAACAAAATTGATTTAAAAATGTTTGCCCCTAAGGTTTTGATGATAACAAAGTATTAATTAACAATTGGAAGGACTAAAAATTTATTTTAAGTGCGCAGATATAAGCATCATATAAGCTCTGAGTGAAGTTCAGAGGATGTGAATTCAGAAGTTCACAAGCGCTCAGAAGATGTTGGACTTCAGAGGTTACAACGTTCAGAGGATGAAGACTTCAGAACTTCATGTCTGTCTACAAGCTTCATCAAACTCTGAAGATCTCTTTGAAAGCTGTGAAGATTCCCTTTACTAGTCAACTCTTCTACCAATGAAGAAAAGGACCTTTCAAGCCTGATCAGTTCAGCTACCTCTGTTTTGTCTGTCCTAACTTGAGAACGTGGGTCTTCAGTTTTGTTAGCTGAATAAGGAAAGTCCACTCTGCAGTAGTCAAAGTAACTGAAACTCTTTCTTAGTTTTGGATACAACCAAACTGCATCAAGACAAACTGCTTGAAGACAAAAGATTATCAACTCCAACGGTTCCTTTTGCAACGACTCTTTTCTAGTGGTATATATACTAGAAGATTCAGCTACTACATATATACAATTATCAAGAATTTGGTGTATTGTGTTTGAAAAAATCAATAGGGTTTTTACCCCATGAGTTACACTAGGATCATTGAACACATGTTACTAATTCATGTTTGGTCAAAATAAAAAAAAATTGACGTGTCATTGGAATTGGGTTTTAAGCATTTTATTTTTCAATTTTTATAAAAAAAATTAAATAGTAAGAAATTGGTTTCAATATTTTCTCACAAAACATCATTTCAGTATTTCGTATTTTTTTTGAGAGAGATGTGGTTTTACCTTCTTTCTAAGTTTCTCTTTTTCTTTTATGTTATAATTTTTTGGGTCTCTGCATATATATATTCTTAGCATGATTTTTGGTCTTTCTTATAAGTCAACTGAAATATATTTTTAGAAATTTTAAATTTTTTTTGCAGTTCATGATTAGTAATATTTTTTTGCAAAAATTTACATTTTTTTTGACAAAAATATTTTTAAAATTTACAATTTTTTAAAAAGAGTAAAAATATATATTTTAAATTTTTTTGCGATTAGAAATTCTTATTTAATTTATCTTTGTTAAAAAAAAATCTAAATTTTTTAGAAACAAATTCTTCAAATATTATAAACATGGGTACAAATATTATAAACATGGGTATAAATTTTTTTCCGTTGCGATTTTTGTGCTGATTGTACAAGTAGTGCAACTGTAGATATCGCTATCATTGGATCACTGACCCTTGAAATTGATCATTCTTCTCTTATAAATGTTGTCTTGATCATGAGATGCTTCTTATCCTTCAAAAAATCTCCAAAATATAAGCAAAAATTGGTCAACAAAAGTGGATATATTTAGTTCAAATCTTTAACCAAATACATCGAGTTTCTTTGACTCACTTTTGCTTATATTTTGGGACGGGGAGTATACTTTTTTTCTCTCCTTTTATCATCAACAGAAAAGAAAAACATTGAGAAACAAAAATATGCAATAAAATTTGCAGGGTACAAAAGTACAAAATATGTCTCAACAATCTTAAGAAAATGTATTGTTCACGATTCAATTTCATTTGATAATATTGCATAATCTATCAATCCCGAGTAGTAAACATCCTTACAATTCCCCCATTTTCTTTGTGTATTTATTGGTCCTATTTCCTTCTATTTTTAACAAAGAATATTTTTTTGGGTCCATTTTTCAAAGAAGGTTGGTCTTATTTGAGTTGGAAAACATTTAATTCCTACCGTCTTTTTCTTGATGATTAGTTCATATGATAACCATTTTGCTTGTAGAATCAAATACTCCGACTAGTTCTCTTTGAGAAAATGTGGAGAAATAAATTGTGGAATATTGTGAAAGTACTAGTACGAATTAACGTCTTGTTTGGATTCTTCACTCTGCTTGTCTTTTTTTTTTTCTTGACAATTTGTTGTCCTTTTCATTTATTCTTTGTTATCTTTAAGCTCAAAGAAAATATATTTACTATGTTAATAGGCTCGAGAAAGACGATCCAAAATAAATGGAATGGTGTGACATTGTAAGCTATAGGAGTACTTCTTTTATAATTTATAAGTGATTACTATTTTTAAATAGGTTAAATATTACTAGAAAGAAAGTAACTAGTACAAGAACAAAATGTAAAATGTACTAGTACAAGCAAGACGATCCAACACATCTACAACAGAAGGAAACAGAACCATAACAAGATACAAAAAAACTCATCTAGCCTTCCACCTTCCAAGTTCCAACTCCTAAAGGCCACGCCATCTACCAAAAGTCCAAAACAAAACACCACTCCCACACACAGCCACAGGAAATGGGACCTGGATCCCATGCAGTTAAAGCATGTTGCAGTCACTGCATGTTAACCCTTAAAATTAAATTTTGATCAAATAAATAATATACTTTAATAAATTTGGAAGGCTGAGATTAACCTGCAGCTAAATAGTAATTGCAGGGAATGCATTTCCCCGGAAATGGCAAAAAACAACTTCCAAGTCCCCCACCACTAGCTGCACAGCCTGCACCAACAAACGAATCTGAATTAAGTGTACTCGGAAAAATGTGACTGCACTGCAGTCCGATATATTTGAATTGTTTGATTAATATCAAACGGTTTAAATTTTCAACTTAAAATTTATATTTAAAAACATTTAAAATCTGATATTAAAATATGGACTGTTTAATATTGATCGGACAATTCAGATATGTCAACTGCATGCAGTCATAGTTAATTGAATCTAAAACATACTGCTCGGGTTATCTTAACAAACAATTACTGGGGTCCCAACACCATTCGTAGAACAAAACAAAACGAGATCTTCCTCCGACTCAATCTTCAATGCCACAATAACAAAACTTTCGTCCTAGAACAGATGTTATGAAGAGGCATTTTCCTATGTCTCGTTTGTCCTTGTTAATTTTAGAGTCTTTGTCTTTGTTCTTCGCAAAATACATTGTGGCGACTCGTTCCTCCGAAGGGATCTCTTTCTTTGGGGTGATTCACAGCGGGATTGTCGTTTGGGAGAGTCTATCTCCTTCTTTTGTCTTCAATTCTATGTTTGTCTCATCCTCTATATGGTTGTCTTCATTCGCGTATCTATTTAGTTTCCCTTTCTTAATGAGTTCCTCGATTAGAGGTCGATACAATTGTTCATGGCATGTCCATAAGTTCTTGGCCTCTTTGAAATTTATAGCTATTAAATTCCCTTTTCTTAATGAGTTCTTTTGAGAATTTGATTTTAGCCTCTTTGAACCAAGTATTGATGCATTCCTACAATACATTTTCTCTGGATGTATTCAATGGTGTACGTATATTCTAAAACCTACATGGGGTTTTCTTCTCTTTATCTCTATTTTGGAGTGTGGCTACTTCATCCGTCACCTGAATCATATGGTGGCAAACTGACCTTAGTTTCTATTGATGTTGATTGGCATTTTGTATAGGTTCAGACTATGCATCTCATGGTTGATCCTTTGGGAGTGAGTTGTTTTGAATTCACGTGATTTCTTCAATTTGTGCCGTGAATTCTATCGGAATGCGATCCTGAGTTCATTCGTGGTACGGTTTTCTTGTGTTGTAAAATCGTTCTGAGTGACTCTTTTCGATTGATTTTGTCCTCGCACGATCATGCTTCATGGAATATTCACCGGAGGAGGTATAATTTATTGCTAGCGTTGGCATTGCATCACCAGTTGGATCTATGTCTAGAGTAACGCAAATTCTGAGGTATGCGTCTTTGGAGGCTGAGTAATGGCATGTCATGAGGAGGTTTTGTTTAAATGAGAAGTTAGTGAGAGTAACTTCTCAAATAATAATCTTTTACCAGTAAAAGGAAGGTTGAATTGCTCATAGGCCTTCATTGTGATGATGTGATACTCTAAGAAAATGTTTCCAATCTTTGTTAAAATCTTAATATTATCTCTTTTAATTTATTAAATTAAATCTAAAAAAACTAATACATTATATTAAAAGGTAATAAATATTGCTAATTATATCAACTTAATGAAAAAGAATACGGAAAATCAATTTACTCACACCTTATGAAATGAATACATAAGGTCAATAAATATAAGGTTAGGGGGTTATTATGCTATGTGACTCAAAGAATTCCAATAATAAACATATACGTTCATAAAATTAAGAAACCATAGACATAGTAAGTATATATAGATACTAGCTAGCATGAAGATTTTATCATATATATATTGAGACTTTTGCAAGAAGAGTCATACATGTTTGGGTATTCAACTATTCATATTGTAGGTTTTATTTGATGTGTTTTCAAGTTTAAAGCTTATTCTATTTTTAATATCCATGTCCATTTTTCTTACTTTGTTAAGGTTCAAATTGTTCAAAGATAACAATGGAACAGATCTTGGGGATGTGAATTGAGATGATTTAGCAACACGTCAGTTTATAGGTAAGTAATTTAGCTATACTTAAACTAAGGGTTTTGTATATGTAATGTTAAAAAAAAAAAACACATATTTTTGATTTAGCAACACATCAATTTGTATATTGATGGCAAGAAACTCATTCGTGTAATTTTTGCAGGGATATCATACCTTTGACTGTCAGTGTCACTACTGTCGTGAGTTACTACTTTGTGTTCATATATCTTCCCTTAAGCATAATGCATTATTATTTTGAACCCTATATAAAATTTTTAAAAACAATGGCTCTTAACTTTGCTTCTTTTTCTACTAAACATACTGATTATTCTTTGGCATTTCAAGTTGATAAGAATGTGAATGGAAATTTCAAATCGATTGTATTAAGTATTTTAGAAGATATCACGACAATAATTAAAAATATAGACATGTATAGATCACACTTCTATACAATTTTTTCATACTATATATTGTTCACACTTACTTTGAGTGTTTGGGTAAAAAAGTTAATTAATCTCGCATAAGAGCTTATAGAAACTGCGGTAAACTTGCATAAGTTAGTGATGATAAGTTCCGACCAATATTGTAAGATAGCTATATGATGATGGACTTCAACTCTGACAGCTCTAGAGTATTACTAGGATTCATTAAGCAACTCTAAAGCATGACTGTGCTTGTGCATCTTAGATATCATCATTAGAGAAAAATTTTGGGAGGTAATATATAGAAAAGATAATGTATTATTTCTCTTCATTTTTTTATATTAATTATGTTTGACTCTTAATGTGTTGAAAATATAATTTACTTAAAATTTTAATTTGCAATATAATATTCTTATACGTTATGATCTCATTCTATTGTTTCTTTTGAAGGTATTAACTATGTATCTATTGTCAACATGAAACACCGTCGTTAAGAGCTTTAATATGTAGTACGTACTAACTTTATGGTTATTTTGTAATAGATAATTTTTAAGAGATTCATATTAAACATAATGTGAATTTTTTTTAATGTGAGCCACATTTTTTAGATTTTATTTTTCCATTTATTTTACTTTAGTAGTTTTTTTCCTTTTCGTAATTAGCCTTCCTTTTGTTGAATATGAATTATAATAATAATTATTATTAAACCTAATTAAATTCAAATATATGAAATCAACATCCAAACTTATATATTGGCGACAAAAATATTCAAGTTTATATTATAACAAAAATAAACTAAATATTCAAGCAAAAATTATTTTCCACCAAGTGAATATGTGAGAAGAGACTTAAAAAAAAAGAGAGAAGTAAGTAGAAAAGCTATATGCAGTAACTTAAATTGCATGGAAGAGAGTAAGCGTTTATGCAATTTTATACTTAATTTTCAAAAAATGAGATTATGTGATAAAAAAAAAAACATGTATGTATGCATTCCTCCAACTCTTATTGAAAAAATAAAATAAAGGATACACCAAGAATAAAACGCATAGTGATATGTGACTATACAATTGCAACTCATGTAAAGAAAGCTAAAATCTCATACGACTACACCATTAAAATAGAATATGATGCATCCCTTCAAACTTATAAGATATTATCAAAGATATATTACATTAAAATAATATAAACAAAACTACGATATAAATCAATAAAAAAATCTAATATTTTTAAAAAATTTATACATATACTAATATTAAATATAATCATATTTTAAATTATTATATATTTAACTATGTATGGTTATACTTAATTATTATCACAACTATTATTTTTCATTTATAAAAATATTTTAATTATATATTTTAATCTAACCCGTGCGACCCGTGCAACGCACGGGTTTATCCCTAGTTTTTTTAAAAGGAGAGAGAAAACAAGTGTTAAAAAGATGGATGTTATCTATACATCTATACTATATATAAAAAGAATACATGAGTTTTGGTGTGAACTTTTCATAATACCAACAATATTGTTGATTTTTTTTAGTAGTAACAAAAATCTTTTATTAAAAAACTCACCATAACATAAGACACATATTTTTGTTTTTAGCAGCAAAAATTTTTTATTAACAAACTCACCATAACATAAGACATATTTTTTTACATAAGTTAGACACAGACAGGCGCGGAATGCGCCTACCTGACCCGCTAGTATATAAAAAGAGTATACAAAAAAATTTGGTGTGGACTTTTCATAATACCAACAATACCCTTGAAATATTTTATTTACAAACTCGCCATGACATAAAATATATTTTTTTTGACATAAATTTGCATAATAGAAAATATGAATCACACAGACAGGCGCAGCAGCTAGTTTTGAAATAAAAAACAAATCACTTTTACATGTTGTATCCAGTGGCGAAACAAGGGGGTGGTTGGGGTGGGCCACGACCATCCACGAAAAAATGAGAAATTACTTTAACACCTTTGGTATTTTATAATATTAAAACTATGGCAAACTCTATGGTACATGTGATAATTCTTAATGTACCGCTACATCAGGTAATTAAATTAATATGTAAATGAATATTTTTTAAAGGAAATCATTTTTCTTATCATTAAAATGATTATAGTAACTAAATATTATTCATCAAAATTGTCAAAAATATAAAATTTGATATTTTTTGAATTTTTATTCATCATTATAGTCAATATTGAATTTTTTTCTAAGAAAATATTAGAAAAATTAGTATCATACTTATAAACAATATATTGTGTTTTTTCTTGTGATATTATTATTATTTTTAAAATATAATAATCGGTTAATAGTTTTTTAATTCATAAAAATAATCGTTAATTTATCAATAGTGACTTGATGTACCGATACATTCAAATTATTCAAATGTACTGTAAAAAATCCCTAAAACTATATATATTGTTGTGCACACATAATTTAGCAAAAGATAGAACATCACGCCTTAAATCTTGAGGGTCGCCAGTTCAACTTCCTCCTACTCCAATTTTGATTTTTGTTCTTTTTTCTTTTAAAAAAACATAATGTTTCAGTCTCAAGATTCGAACTCACGCACTTGAAGACCAAACATTTTCTCAAGCCATTGAATCAATGAAACTATTTCTTGAAAAGTTGATTGATAATTTCTATTTTTTCTTAAAAAACAAGCCAACTATTTTCAAATAAAAACAATAATTCTCTTTTAAGTATACATATAATATGATGAAATATATAATTTTTTAAGATCAAGTAATTCAGCACACGTAAAATATTACTTACGGTATGCAATATATAATTTTTTTATTATCAAATTTATGTTTTTTATTACTTAAATTTTTGTATGAAATATAAATTTTTGTTTAATTTGTATATTATAATTTTTCTAGCGGCACCCCAAATTTTATTTTCTGGTTCCGCCACTAGTTGACGCAGTACGGAAGCGTGAAGGAAAAGCAAGCGCTAATCCTATTATAGAACACAGGTTTGCAAGCGCAAAACCTGTCAGATAAAGTTCTGGAATCCACCAGATTTCCGGAATCCACCAGAAAGAGTAACTAATCTAGAATCCACTAGACTTCCGGAATCCACCAGAAGGAGTAATTTGGAATCCACCAAATTTGAGAAAAATCTCTGAATTTTATTAAATCAAAAGGTTGCATTCAAGGCTACAATAGTTTACCTTAAATAGGAGTGAAAAATAAAAATAACAAATCTCCTAAAAGATTGTAAAAGAGTAGATTATTTTAATCCCGAGAATAATTAATTCTTGGTTATTCTTCCCAGTTACCTTTACTCCTGTTACCCGTTTGTGATTCTTTAATCCGCGGGTCCCCGTTACCTTTAATCCCGTTACCCGTTTGTGATTCTTTAATCCGCGGGTCCTGTTACCTTTAATCTTGTTACCCGTTTGTGATTCTTTAATCCGCGGGTCCCCATTACCATTAATCTCCTGTTACCCGTTTGTGATTCTTTAATCCGCGGGTCCCCGTTACCTTTAATCCCGTTACCCGTTTGTGATTATTTAATCCGCGGGTCCCGTTACCTTTAACCACAGTTACCCGTTTGTGATTCTTTAATCCGCGGGCCCCGTTTGTGATATTTTAATCCGTGGGTATTTTTACTTAATTTGATATGGATTCATCTCTTCAGCCGCTCCTCTACTGCTTCTTTGGTTGCTGCTCTTCGTTGGCTTGCTATCAATGGATTTAATTTATTTTCAGGGTTAATTTTGTAACAAGCTTAAAGCTTAGTAAGCTTTAGCTTGAGGGGGAGTGTTAGAATAGAAAATATTATAATATTATTTATTGAGAAAATATCTCGATTTGGTTTGTTTATTCTTAGCCCTATAATAAAGGGATTTAGTTTAGATTTAAATTTATTCACTTGGTTATAAATACCAAGGTAGTATCATACTATTTGATGAATGTAAATAATGTAAATATTGTAATACTTTAATTTCGATAGCATATTGGCAAGAAGCTCCTTTTGTTTATTAGGGACTGTTTTGATAAAAACAAGTTAGGTATACCTTGTTTTAGATTATGCTCATTTTAATGGAGTTTTGGTTTTGTCCCCTCCATGTATTTTGTTTTTCCAGTTTGCTTGCTTATTATATTTTCGGGTGGAGTGCATTTTGACTCCACCTCTTTTGGTTTAAAAAAAAAAAAATATTGTAATTAGGGTTATTGACATCATTATCAATAATATTTTATTGTTGCTTATTATTTTCTCCTATTCTTCCCCCTAAATTCCCCAAATTTCAACATGGTATCAGAGCAAGCGCTAATCCTATAATAAAACACAGGTTTGCAAGCGCAAAACCTGTCAGATAAAGTTCTGGAATCCACCAGATTTCCGGAATCCACCAGAAAGAATAACTAATCTAGAATCCACTAGACTTCCGGAATCCACAAGAAGGAGTAATTTGGAATCCACCAAATTTGAGAAAAATCTCTGAATTTTATTAAATCAAAAGGTTGCCTTCAAGGCTACATTAGTTTAGCTTAAATAGGAGTGAAAAATAAAAATAACAAATCTCCTAAAAGATTGTAAAAGAAAATAACAAACCTAACTAAATAAAAATAACAAATCTACCTAAAATATAAAAATAACTAATCTATGTGAAATATAAAAATAAGAAATCTACTTAAAATATAATAAAACTAAATCTATCTAAAATAATAAATTACTAAAGAAACTCTCCTACATAACTAGTTATATCCAAACAAACATAAAGATAACTTTATTGAAAAAATTAATTTTTATTACAATAAGCACACACAAATTAAATTCTATTTTTCTATAATATTAAAAAACAGTCTCTATATTATTGAATATCAAAGGAATAATTTAATATTTCTTTTACAATATCTCATTTCATTTTATAAACAAATCCATGTAAATGTAATTTTATACAGTGAACTAATGATCGTGATTGTGATTATGAAATTTCATTGAGGTTGCGAAAAGGAATAGTTTCCAAAAGAAGCTTTTTTTTTATGATATAGAAGAATATATAAATTCCGGAGGAAATTAAAATGGCATAAAATAGAAAGTTTTGAATTTTTATTTTATTTGAAAAGGTCATATTTGTTTGTTTGGTGTGTGAATTAAAGATAGTCACAGTCTCTCCCATCACCCCATACGAGTATATATACTGGACTGGAGTACTATAGAAGTAAAAGAGAATTTGTTAAAAAGCAGAAAATCTGCCAACCATACAGAACTTTTGTCCTTGCTCTTACAACCGTTATCCATTCTTTCTCTTTTTAGTTATGCTCAAGTTTTCACAACCCTACCTTAAATTCTCAAAAAATGTAGCACTGTACCTGCTTCCTTAAGCTCCAAAATCAACTTTCTTTACGTTAACAACACAATCAATTAAAAAGAAGAGAGAAATAGAAAAGGAATAAAGGAGGCTAGGGTTTATATTGCAATGAAAATTACATTATAAAATAGAATTACAAGATAATATATATATATCCAAACTTAGTGGACTATAAATCTAATGGGTCTAATAGCATTGGCCCAATATGTTATTATTTAACACCTCCTCTCAAACTCATTATGAGTTTGACAAACAAAATGAAAAACATACTTAATAATATAAACTCAAAACATCTTAATACTACCCGTCAAGCTAAAGATTAATTACTAAGCTTTAAGCTTGTTACAAAATTAAGCCAGAAAATTAAACTAAATCAAATAATATCATAACCAAAAGCCACAAATAGCACCAAAAGAGGAACCTTCAGAGATAGAGAGGAGAATCAAATCAAATCAATCTAACATCCAATTTAGTCCAAGCTATCCAATTCAACAAATCCAAACTTTACTAAACCAAATTGTTCCAATCCAAACTGAACCAAATCATACAAACTAATCCAAACCAACATAAAGAAGAACCAAACCACCAAACAGAAGAACCGGTCAATAGAAAGATAAGCAACCAAAATAGAAGAACAGACAGAGGGGAGCAATCCAACAGAAGAGAAATCATTAGAGAGAGAAGCAATCGAACATAAGAAAATCAGCAGGGAGAAGCAATCAGACAAAATTCAGACAGAAGCGTCATCAATGAGAAGCGAAAACATTAGAAAGAAACAATCAAACAGAAGAAATCATTAGAGAGAAGCAATCAAACAGAAGAATTGACAGAGAGATAAGTGCAATCCAATCAGAAGAATCAACAAGAAGTGCAATCAAACATAAATGAAGACCCCAACGAGAGGAAGACAATCAAAGAAGAGAAACCAATATATATATATATATATATATAGAGAGAGAGAGAGAGAGAGAGAGAGACCACCAATTAGAAGAATCAAAAGGGGGAGAGACAATCAAACAAGAGAGACCAATAGAGAGACAATCACTCCAAAGAAACCAAGTTGTGAGCACTTGACTCACCTGTGAGAATCTTAACTCACCAAACAACCAAATTGTGAGCACTATTGTGACTCACCAAACAACCAAATTGTGAGTACTTTGACTCATCAAACAAACCAAACCAAATGAAGTTAAACCAAACAGAACAGAACCTAACTGAATCAATCTGCTTCTTTTTTTTTTAATCAACAAACTGAACCAAATGAAACTAAGTCAACGAGATCAAATCTAACAGAACAACAAAACTAACCCAAGACAAAATAAAACAAAAGAGAAAGAAGAACCAAACACCAAAACATACCATAAGCATAAAAGGGAACAACTTGTCTTACAAAACCACTAGTCCACCATGAAGAAAAATAAACCAACAACCAAATCCGTCATAGAAGCACCACTCAAATGCCAATTCAATTTGCAAAACTTCAACAAGCTCTGGTAGTATGCAGTGGCCAACGAATAAACTTCAGATCACAAAACAAATTTGATTCTCCAGCTTGCTTACAAAAATCAATTACAGAAGCAAAATCTTGAACTCCATTATCCAACATTTTTCTTCAAATTAATGGGTAGATGGAACCAACACTTAAGGAAACTAAACAACGTAAAAAGGAAACCTATGATTACAAAGAGGAAACCTACCTTTAAATCCACAAAACCAATCTTGCGTTCCAACAAAAAGACAAAGCAACACATACACATTCCCAAATTATCGGGAACTCGACAGCGGAATAAAAATATAAAGGATCGAAACAAGCTCTCGATACCATGTTAACAACACAATCAATCAAAGAGAAGAGAGAAATAGAAAAGGAACAAAGGAGGCTAGGGTTTACATTGCAATGAACATTACATTATAAAATAGAATTACAGGATATAATATATATCCAAACCTAGTGGACTATAAACCTAATGGACCTAATAGCATTGGCCCAATATGTTATTATCTAACACTTTAGACACTTTCTAAATGGATCCTCTAGAGCTTAAAAAGAAGTAGACATAACCTATGAATTGCCGACATTTTTAGATTAGGAGTGTTTCACTGTCGGACACGCATCGATGTCAGACACTAACACAACACCGATACTTATGATTACATTCAATTATATGTTTTTTTAAATTGTTATTGTTATAGACATATTAATGTCCGTGTCGTTTTCGGTGTCCGTATCTATATCCTTGCTTCATAGGTCATAACTCTAAATTTGGTTTATATTATCTTTAAAATATTTTTACATGTTATGTCACATTTAATACTAAATATAGATTCTTTGTCAAAACAAAAATTAAATAGACTCTATTTTTAAGGACTTGGATTGCATGTTATAACCACGGCAGACATAGTATTAATATATTATGAAATAAATTGGTAGGTAAATTTGATGAGAATTACTTTTTCCACTGTTTTTGGGACGCGTCGTACAAAATTATCATACTACTCTTGTCCGTTACTTAGATCACGGAATACTGTCCGGCATTTAAGTGACGGACATGTAAAAATTCCTTAGTTTTTGAACTAGTTGAGATCTCATACCCTACCAAGATTTTTATAACATCTGCTACTTAAGTAGCGGATGTTATAAAAATTTCTCATTTTTATAACTTTTGTAATATTTTAACTATATATGAAAGTTGTACTTAATGTGAGACTTTTTGCTTTATATATAAAAGTTGTACTTCAAATGCGAGACTTTTTGTTTTATATATGAAAGTTGTACTTCAAATGTGAAATTTTCATTACTATTCAGGATTATGTCCGCTACTTAAGTAGCGGACGTGTAAAAAATGAGATTTTGTTGAGTTGAAAACACTCTACCAAGATATTTATAACGTCCGCTACTTAAGTAGCGGATGTTATACAAATTTTGTAAGGGTGTTTTTAACTCAAAAATTACTCATTTTTTACACGTCCGTTACTTAAGTAGCGGAAGGGTAAAATGAAAAATTCGTAGAATGCACGAGTAACCGATAGAATGACAAAAGTAAATCTCAAATTTATTCAAGAACCACTAAAAACAAATTGGTGTTTGTCCAAAAAACTAAAAAATAAAAATTGGTGGTGGGTGCATTTATTCACTTTTTCACATAACTCTTGCCCCATATATCTTCACTTTTTCCTTTAATGGTAATGGAACAACCGATGGATAAGTTAAGCCACAACTTTATAGTTGGACCAATACGTGTGTTCATGGTTTAACTGAAATGATGGATTATTGCTTAATTGAAATGATGGTCCATATCTCTTTGTCAACGTGTTCTCTGAAGTATTTTCTTGACCTTTCGAGAAAGCATGTGTAAAATATATGTTAAATAATTTTATTTTCTTTATTTGTAGATGAATTCTACTCAAATTCACACATATAAGTTATAACTATTTGTTCAAAAAAAAAAATGATAACTATAAAATTTATGTATAATTATTAAATTTTGTTTTTTGATCCCTATAAAATAGGTTATATATTTTCGTCCTTACAAAATTATTATACACGTGGTTCTTTTCCCTGCTGTTAAATTAATGTATAATTTTTTGAATGATTATTATTTATTTTGGAGACATATGTTTCTTATCACTTGCTTAATTGTAAGTAGAGTCACCTATTACATGGTCATAAAGTACCTTAATCCGTGGAGATCAAAGGAAAGAGATATTGCAAGTGGCATAAACTAAAAAACAAAGAAAAAAAATGATGAATAAGAAGATTATATTGTGATGGTAATTGAATAAGGACTCAGGTAAAACTGTTCAAGTTCAAATTGAAACTGTGTGTGATTGGTTAAACTTGTACTAGATATATCAAAGTGGGTAAATTCTTATTTTAGGTTGAGATCATTTACTGTGTGAATATACCAAACCCCCCTAAAGACCCTAATCAAATGCATAAAATGAATGTCTTATCAAATTGAGACACTGAGTTTGTTTGTAGAATTGTTTAATAATTAACATAAAAGAAAAAAGTGAAACAATAAATTGGATTTGTGGGTATGGACTACTGGTAATGATCAAGGTTTTAAATAAAGGTTCGTTAACGTGAAAAAGGCCGCGACAAAAAGGTATTGGCGCCTACCGTTACCGTTTTTCACCGTTTTTATATGGTTAAAAAAAAACACGCCGAAACGTCGTTACAACCACGACGAAACACCGATACAGCCGCAAAGAAACGCAATACGGCCGCGACAAAATGCTAATTGATAGAGACTTCTATTTTTTCCAATAGAAATGCATAAAAATCACATTTTTAATACAATATGATCATAAATTACAAAGTGTTATATCTTTTTAACTCTTTCCTAGTTCAAAACTTTACATTTATCTCATATTTAAGTTGTTATACATATATCATAGTATAAATAATTTTAATAAGATTTGTGCGATATTGTGATTAATTCACACCGCGACGACCGTATTTCATAACGCAACAGCCGTAACAGTCAAAATCGCGAAATCCTTGACGCGACCGCGACCGTGACTACGACCGCTATTTAAAATCTTGGTAATGAAGTCAAATACAAAAAAAAAAATCCACGAAAATTGGAGGGTTTTGGAGAAACTTTGCTTTATTAGAAGCATATACCACGTGAATGGTTGTTTGATCATGTTCTTTGAAAAGACTACGTTCAATGAAATTTCTAGACCCAAACTAAATTTGTAGGATCACTTAGGAATTAGGATCTTCAATATCGAAGTTTATCAATTAAGCACTAGAAAAGTATTTCCAATGGTGGGAAATTGCTCTCTTGATCCTTGCCTTCTTTAACTCCTTTAACTTCAGTGTGTTAAATCATGGTGACTGGACATCTATTTATATAAGAAAAAAAAACGCTTACAGAGAAACGTGTCATCGTGGCACCATGCATCTTATCGTAGAACAGTGCTTCATAAATTGATCATTGTGGCACGCACGATTGCTTCCATCGTGGCATGATGCCCAAATCGTGGCACAATGGAATATTGCTGATTTTTCTTGATTTTTGCTCCTTTTTATGCAATTTTGCTAACTCTTGCTTTTCCTTCAAAGTATGCTAAAACCTTGGGTACGTATTTTCCATTATTGGTGACCTGAAACTACTAAAATGCTACTATAAAATAAGTCTTAAAACTACCCTTAAAATATCGTATAATTCCAGTCATCATGATCATATATCGCACTTTTAAATCTACATGATTTTTAACCGCAATTTTTCCTTTCTATTTAAACGATTTTTAAAGACAAGATCAAAGAATCCATTAAGCCCTTGAATATACTCAGATGGGTTTTGTGGCCGAGTGTAATCCATTACTAATCAATTGGTTCAAAACGGCAATAGTTAATATGCATTGGCCCAATATGTTATTATCTAACACTTTAGACACTTTCTAAATGGATCCTCTAGAGCTTAAAAAGAAGTAGACATAACCTATGAATTGCCGACATTTTTAGATTAGGAGTGTTTCACTGTCGGACACACATCGATGTCAGACACTAACACAACATCGATACTTATGATTACATTCAATTATATCTTTTTTTAAATTGTTATTGTTATAGACATATTAATGAATTGTTTTGCGAAGACGTAGGGTTTTGCGATTCTAATTTGGGTTTTGCGAAGAAAGGGTTTAATAAAATATATGTATTTTAAATAATTAAAAAATGAATTGTTTGTGATGGAAACAATCCCTCACAAACTTTATAATTCAAATTGTTTAATAAAATTAACATCCATCACTTGAGAAAGAATAAATTATGGTACAAATTTTCCACCTTTATGACGGATTCTGTGACGGAATATTTATGAGGGAAATAAATTGTCACAAATTCCGTCACTAACATTAAGAAATTTGATTTAAAAAAAAAACATGACTTTCCATCACTAAAAATAAAAATTCCGTGGCAATTTGTGAGGGATTTGTTTCCCTCCCTAAATTCCCTCACTAATTCGCGAATTTCTAGTAGTGATATTAGTGTCCATGTTGTTTTCGGTGTCCGTATCTATATCCTTGCTTCATAGGTCATAACTCTAAATTTGGTTTATATTATCTTTAAAATATTTTTACATGTTATGTCACATTTAATACTAAATATAGATTCTTGTCAAAACAAAAATTAAATAGAGTCTATTTTTAAGGACTTGGATTGCATGTTATAACCACGACAGACATAGTGGGGGCTTGTGAGCCCTCACTAATATATTATGAAATAAATTGGTAGGTAAATTTGATGAGAATTACTTTTTTCACTTGATGTTTCTGGGGCGCGTCCTACAAAATTATCATACTACTCTTGTCCGCTACTTAGATCACGGAATACTGTCCGGTATTTAAGTGACGAACATGTAAAAATTCCTTAGTTTTTGAACTAGTTGAGATCCCATGCCCTACCAAGATTTTTATAACGTCTGCTACTTAAGTAGCGGATGTTATAAAAATTTCTCATTTTTATAACTTTTGTAATATTTTAACTATATATGAAAGTTGTACTTAATGTGAGACTTTTTGCTTTATATATGAAAGTTAATTTGTACTTCAAATGCGAGACTTTTTGTTTTATATATGAAAGTTGTACTTCAAATGTAAAATTTTCATTACTATTCAGGATTATGTAGCGGACGTGTAAAAACTGAGATTTTGTTGAGTTGAAAACAGTCTACCAAGATATTTATAACGTCCGCTACTTAAGTAGCGGATGTTATACAAATTTTGTAAGGGTGTTTTTAACTCAAAAATTTCTCATTTTTTACACGTCCGTTACTTAAGTAGCGGAAAGGTAAAATGAAAAATTCGTAGAATGCACGAGTAACCGATAGGATGACAAAAGTAAATCTCAAATTTGATAACATCCCATACACTTAATCCAAAACTCACCAGTGGGTACTAGTAGTCCATACCCACTAATCCAATTTATTGTTTCACTTTTTTCTTTTATGTTAATTATTATTGAACAATTCTATTCATCACAAACAAACTCAGTGTCTCAATTTGATAAGACATTCATTTTATGCATTTGATTAGGGTCTTTAGGGGGATTGGTATATTCACACAGTAAATGATCTCAACCTAAAATAAGAATTTACCCACTTTGATATATCTAGTACAAGTTTAACCAATCACACACAGTTTCAATTTGAACTTGAACAGTTTTACCTGAGTCCTTATTCAATTACCATCACAATATAATCTTCTTATTCATCATTTTTTTTCTTTGTTTTTTAGTTTATGCCACTTGCAATATCTCTTTCCTTTGATCTCCACGGATTAAGGTACTTTATGACCATGTAATAGGTGACTCTACTTACAATTAAGCAAGTGATAAGAAACATGTCTCCAAAATAATAATCATTCAAAAAATTATACATTAATTTAACAGCAGGGAAAAGAAACACGCGTATAATAATTTTGTAAGGACGAAAATATATAACCTATTTTATAGGGATAAAAATAACAAAATTTAATAATTTTACATAAATTTTATAGTTATAACTTTTTTTTTTTTGAACAAATAGTTATAACTTATATGTGTGTGAATTTGAGTAGAATTCATCTACAAATAAAGAAAATAAAATTATTTAACATATATTATTTTACACGTGCTTTCTCGAAAGGTCAAGAAAATACTTCAGAGAACACGTTGACAAAGAGAGATATATGGACCATCATTTCAATTAAGCAATAATCTATCACTTCAGTTAAACCATGAACACACGTATTGGTCCAACTATAAAGTTGTGGCTTAACTTATCCATCGGTAGTTCCATTACCATTAAAGGAAAAAGTGAAGATATATGGGGCAAGAGTTATGTGAAAAAGTGAATAAATGCACCCACCACCAATTTTTATTTTTTATTTTTTTGGAGAAACACTCTTAGAAATGAGTATTGGGCCTAACTCATCCTTACAAAACCGGCTTGTAAGGTGAGGATTGCCTCTAGTATATAAACACTTAGTCAGGCCATCTCTCAACCGATGTGGGACTCTTAACACACCCCCTCACGCCCAACACTATTGGGCTTGGTGCGTGGATATAAACGGTAGGTGGCCCGATAGCGGAAACCTGATAACAGGTGGCTCAGCGGATCGTGGAGAGGCTCTGATACCATCTTAGAATTTGGGAGGCCTATACTCAACCACAAAAGCTAGCTTAAGAGTTGAAGTTTGCACTACACTTATAAAGACTATCTATGTCATATCTCTAGCCAATGTGAGACTTCTAACACACCCCCTCACGTCCAGAACTGAACAAGCTGGAACGTGGAATCAACAACAACGGGTGGCCCAAATATGGGAGGTCTCCACAACAAATGGATCTAGGATAAGTTTTGATACCATATTAGAAATGAGTATTGGGCCTAACTCATCCTTACAAAACTGGCTTGTAAAGTGAGGATTGCCTCTAGTATATAAACACTTAGTCAGGTCATCTCTCAATCGATGTAGGACTCTTAACAAACACCAATTTGTTTTTAGTGGTTCTTGGATTTGTTACGTGGTAATGAAGTCAAATACAAAAAAAAATTCCACGAAAATTGGAGGGTTTTGGAGAAACTTTGCTTTATTAGAAGCATATACCACGTGAATGGTTGTTTGATCATGTTCTTTGAAAAGACTACGTTCAAAGAAATTTCTAGACCCAAACTAAATTTGTAGGATCACTTAGGAATTAGGATCTTCAATATGGAAGTTTATCAATTAAGCACTAGAAAAGTATTTCCAATGGTGGGAAATTGCTCTCTTGATCCTTGCCTTCTTTAATTCCTTTAACTTCAGTGGCTGGACATTTATTTATATAAAAAAAAAAAAAACGCGTACAGAGAAACGTGTCATCGTGGCACCATGCATCTTATCGTAGAACACTGCTTCATAAATTGATCATTGTGGCACGTACGATTGCTTCCATCGTGGCATGATGCCCAAATCGTGGCACAATGGAATATTGCTGATTTTTCTTGATTTTTGCTCCTTTTTATGCAATTTTTTCTAACTCTTGCTTTTCCTCCAAAGTATGCTAAAACCTTGGGTACGTATTTTCCATTATTGGTGACCTGAAACTACTAAAATGCTACTATAAAATAAGTCTTAAAACTACCCTTAAAATATCGTATAACTCCAGTCATCATGATCATATATCGCACTTTTAAATCTACAGGATTTTTAACCGCAATTTTTCCTTTCTATTTAAACGATTTTTAAAGACAAGATCAAAGAACCCATTAAGCCCTTGAACATACTCAGATGGGTTTTGTGGCTGAGTGTAATCCATTACTAATCAATTGGTTCAAAACGGCAATAGTTAATATGCATAAGCCTTTTCTTATGTATGGTGCATAAGTCATTCACAGCCATCAGATGATTTTACACGTGTAATAATCATAACTGAAGAACTTTTTATTTTTGCTTGCTCAATTTCGGCCACATTTTATATGCGATTCAATCACCGATTTCGAAAACTAATACCAAAAACATTCATAAAATCGAACGAAGATCAAAACCGTATAAAGAACGTCGAGTTTCGTTGATTGTTGAGGGAGAACGAATCGGGTCGACGAACCGGGTCGTCGCGACCCGTTTCTTCAGAAAATGGGTGAGGAAGATGATGAACAGTGACGCGCCTCCACGCCCACTCTCACTGGCGGCGCGTGGGGGCGCGTGCGGTGCCAAGGAGACTCCAATTTTTTTTATTGTTTTTACAGAAAAATAGTAAATACTTTTCTGAGAATTTTGGGACCAGTTAGGTATTTTTCTAAGACCTGAAACTATTTTTAGTTAATTAAATGAGGTAAATATGCTTTTATAAATATCAAGTAGTAATAAAATTTTCCCAAAATTTTATTTAGGGTATTTTGAATTATTTGGAACGGTTGGGGATACCTCACTCTCTCCGGTTTTATATCGTCTTAAAAATTTAAATTTATTTCACAATTTTTATTAAGGGTTAAATATGTTTTTGGAAAACAACTCTTTGAAACTATTGCACGGCAAAAATGGTTTCATACCGTTATACACTGAAACCATTGGTCTAGTTAAATGGTTTCATGGCGTTATAACCCAAAACCATTATTATAGTTAAATGGTTTTATATGAGCATTAGTGCCAAGATGTTATACACTGAAACCATTAGTCTTGTTAATTGGTTTCAAGATGTTATACACTGAAACTATTTGTCTAGTTAAATGGTTTGATACTGTTATATACTGAAACCATTATTATAGTTAAATGGTTTTATATGAGCATTAGTGTCAAGATGTTATACACTGAAACCATTAGTCCTTTTAATTGGTTTCAAGATGTTATACACTGAAACCATTTGTCTAGTTAAATGGTTTCATACTGTTATACACTGAAACCATTATTTTAGTTAAGTGATTTCATAGCGTTATACACTGAAATCATTAGTCTTGTTATTTGGTTTCAAGATGTTATACACTGAAACCATTAGTCTAGTTAAATGGTTTCATAGCGTTATACACTGAAACCATTATTTTAGTTAAATGGTTTCATATGGGCATTAGTGTCAAGATGTTATACACTGAAACCATTGTTATTAAGTAAAACATCACATAACCATTTTACAAAACCATGCTACATAAAGCAAAAACTCATATAAAGCAATTAGGGTTAGTTTAGTTGAGAAAAATTTGGATAGTATGCATGAGATATTGGATTCGATTATTTTTTTATTGTAAAGAAAAAAATCCATATATATATATATATATATATATGTGTGTGTGTGTGTGTGTGTGTGTGTGTGTGTGTCTGTGTGTGTGTAATTAATGTATGAGATTTTATTTAAATTGTGATTATGATTGATAAAACTTAAAATTAAATTGTATATTTGACAAATATGTTTTATATATACATGAACCATTGGTTATTATGTTGGGCTTCGAGGGGGTGTATGACGAAAATTAATTAAAAATGGATTCTTATGATATATACTTCAAAGGAACAAAAATTATTATTTAATTGGAAACGGGGGGCGCGCTAGAAATTTGGGGGCTGAGCTAGAAGTTTGGAGGAGGAAAAAAAATTGGGGGCACGCAAGAAATCTGGGGCAGGAAAAAAAATGGGGGGCTCACAAGAAATCTAGAGGAAAAGAAAAAAAAAATTGGGGGGTATGCTAAGCAAATGGGGGATGCGCAAGTAATGAGGTAGTATATGGGGGGCGCGCGAGTAATGGATTGCCTAATTTTGGGCTTGGGCTGGCTTTTGGTGCAGGAAGCAAATATGTTGGGTGTAGGAAGCAAGTTTATGCATAGTGTATAAGTTTGGGCTTATACACCATAACTACACCCGATCAAAACTATATATTATTCTCAAGTATTCATCAAAGCCAAAATTTTAAAAGGTCACAATCTCCTATTTTGTGACTGATATCTTTCTTTCTTTAATTTATCATTTTTCTTATGGGTAATGGTAATATATGTCCCAAGAACACTAATTAATTAAGAAAACTAAAACAAGTACATTTTATATTAATAACAATGTTTTTACATTTACAAAAGGTTAATTACATAAATTTCAATTTTTTTATAAAAAAATTACACAAGTTTTAAAATCATTTTATTATATTTGATTCCTTAACTAATACTCCTTAACTAGTACTCCCCGAGAGTTAAGGAATCAAGTAACATAAAATAATATTCGTTGCGCCCTAAGTAGGGTACAACCCAAGAGTAAAAAGTGCATAATTAAAGTATTAGTAAACACCAAATAAAAGGTGTACTCATGAGATTTAATTATACAAGTTGTTCTCAAACATACATACTAGTCAATCAATTTATCAATACATACATTCCTTGGATTTGATCACCCCTTCTGATTTTCAAAGGTAAAAATAACAATTTAAAACTTTGAAATAACTTTGACAATTTTATACCAAACTCTATGTAGCTGTCTCCAAACAATCACAAATCCCCACAAAGTGTTACCAAACCAATGAACATATAGTTTCCGCAAGCAACGGAAACATGCATCTTCAATGTCCCTAATATGTTATTACTATTTTTGTTTCTACTCCTTGACTAGTTGAAACCATATATAACAATTAAACAAAGGTTGATTACAAATTAAGGGTCCTATCCTAAGTTTACAAATGAACATCATAGTAGACAATAAAGGTGATATTCCTTCACATTTAATCTAATTTTATATTATCCATGGTCTAGTCAATCTTATATTTCTCAAAATTCAATGTTTTTTCCATCCTTAATCCACACAACCTAAGTAAAGTAGTCATTATTCTTCTATTATATATTTAGGGACCCAAATCTAACTTTGTTAACCAAACGTGCTTTCTACCAACTTTAAAGGAATTCAAAGATTTTACAAACTATATGCCTATTTCAACATTCATCTTACTATATAAAAAATAAGATCAAATTAAGGCTCCATATCTAACTTCACCTTCCATTGTTCTAATATCTAATAACCCTCCCACAAAGCTTATGAGAAATTAAATTAAATGCACCTCACATTGTTCCTTATTATTTTGTTCCTTTCCTTTAGTGTGTGCACTTCTCGCACTCTTGTAGCTGTTGAAGATCCATCTAGCACTCAGATCAACATTTCTGAAAAGGTTAGTGTCAAATTCATCAATGTATATACTTAATTGATTTTTGGAGGGTTAGGTAGCTCCATTGATCGATTTGACTTAAGATCCATCTAGCACTCAGAAAAAACTATGGGTCCGTTTGGATTTGGCCTTAGTTTTTAACTTATGAAAATAGTTTATGTACATAAATAAATTGTTGTGTTACTTTATATATGTTTTCAATATAAATATTGTGTCTTTATAAATTGTTTTTTCATATCCTACTTTAAAAATCATATAATAATAAATAAAAACTTATTTATTTGCACAAACTATTTTGAATAAGCTGAAATATAAGTCAATTCAAACGGGCTCATATTCTAACCCCAGCTATGTTCAATTTCCACTTGCAAGATATGTATCAAACTGAAACTCATAGGCAATTTCTACCATATTCTACAACTCGTCCTTGTAACTTCTGTTCAAACCCATTTTCACATGTGGTAGTAGTACAAGTGGAAGACACATTTCAATCAACCACATAAATTAAGGTCTATATTCAAGACTTGCTATTTGCTAATATATTTTTCTTTTTTTTTTTTAAACGTTTCAATGATTTATTTTTGAATAGGTGTCAAAGAATGGGGAAAAAGAACCTTTGACATCAAATGGAGCAACAAAAACAGAAGACATTAAGGTCAAGAACAATATTCGACACTTGAAGCAAGAGAATGCAAGTCATGTTCCAAAAAATTCAGGTGTTTCAGTTTATTGGTCAGTGCCTCATAGTAAACAGGGTAAAAATCCAGGATTTTACTCGGATTATTCTAGACCGAAGACACGACCTCCCTCACACAATTAATTGATCTTTTCCGTATCTTTCTTATCTACCATTTTTCTTCCTCTGAAGCTCGATATCAGGTTTAAAGACTTATGAGTTTGGAGGGCTAATTTCACCGTTCACTAACTAGAGGTTAATCCAATTGAAGTCAAAGAAAAGTCAAATGATCCATCTTATTATCTAAATAAGAGCACACTTTGATGTGTCTCAAGTCTAAACCATCCAAGAAACCTGGGGTTAATATCTATCAATTAACATCTTGAATCCTCTTAGATTGTTGTATATCTTTAGTTGATAATTAGCTCAAAACGGAAATCTTGATGTAGTACGTAATCACTGAAATTTATGAATTAATTATCTAATTTTATTTCATTTTTATTTTTATCGAATGCATTTATTTAAACCATGAACCATCAATAATTTTATATAGTTTATAATATATCGATGACAAGCTATGATATTTGGTAAAAGTTTAGTTTGTATTTTTTTTTTATAAGCAAAAATGTTTTATTAAAGGGAGTATAAGGGATACTCCAGCTTAAGTATAGAGCAGTTCAAGCCCAACATAATAGGAATAATAACTCACCTTCTATTAAGGATTGTAGTGTTCCGCCAAATCATTTCCTTAAAAGCTGAACATAAAAATGACAAAACCAACCAAAGAAAATTTGTTAGAACTTGTGGTGGGGTCTGCTGCAAAAGCGTGTGCATCACACTAAACTTTAGGTTCGATTCGCCCCCACCAGTTAATGCAAATCAGAAGCAAATGGGTAAATCGGCGAATCCCCTTTAGAATATTTTGGAAACCATGATATGAATTGCACACTCATATCACCATGATATGCTAACAACACACTCTTTAACAAACACACTCTAACACACTCTCTTCTATTTGTTAAAATTTATATGGGTCCCATAAAAGTTATATGGGTCCACATTTTTTTATGGGACCCATGTGAATTTCAACCAATAAAAGAGAGTGCGTTGGAGTGTGTTTGTTAAAGAGTGTGTTGCTAGCATTATTCTATCGATTAATGATAGTTTACAAAATAAAGTTTCTTCAATGACTTTTGTGCATTAGAGAAATGAAAAAATGACTTAGAAATATTTTAAACAAAATTTAGACTCATGTGAACATGATTCTTGGATGTTTTTCGCACAGAGAAATAAAATAGTTATAGACTTGTAACAGAGACAATCATTTTATTAAACATTAATAATTTCAAGATATCACTATATATATATATATAGTGGTGTCTCCGAATTTTTGGAGGCTCTGTGCAAAATATGAAAGTGTAATAAAAAAACGTAACTTTTTTTATCAACAGTTTGAACATCAACAATATCAACATTAATATTTTCAACATTTTGTGGTTCTTTTATAATAAATTTTTCGATAGCTCATGATTGAGATTGAGTTAATTTCTCAAGTCTTATATTTTTTCTTACGCTTTTCATATCCACATTCATATTTTCTACCCTTAGGAAGTGACTTAGGAGGCATTGAGGGAAAAAAAATTGAACCTGAAAATTCTCACTATTCTTGATCGATTCCACAGGACCGCAACATTGAAGTAGAACCAAATAGACAACATTGAAGTTCAACAGGTAAAAAAAGAAAAAAATAACGTAATTAACAATTAAAACAATTCAAATAGGACAACACATTATCAAACCAAATAGGACAATAAACATTAAAACATTATCATGTTGAAACTAGGAATCTCCTCTCCACTTTATAGAAACAAAAGAACATCTCTATCAGTAATTAACTTTGGGAGAAAAAGAATGATGAGAATTGGGAATGGAAAATACAATTAAAATAGAAAAATTGTGATTTTACATTGCAAATTTTAGAAACCCTAACTTGTAAAATTTAGTTTTTACCTTTGTTTCAACTTTAATGGAGTTTTTGAGAATAGAAGGAAGGAGGTTAACCGACGTTAATGTCGCCGGTGATGGTGGCAGGTCGACGCCTGGTGGTGGTGAATTAATGGAGTTTTTGAGAAAGAATACGTAGAACGCAAAACGCAAGATAGGTTTCTCATGCCTGCTATTTTTTTTTTCTTAGGAAAACGGGTTGGGCTGGGCCTTACTGCCCTTACAACATTTTCTAACATAAATAATTAATTTTTACACCACTAACTTACTAATACTACTAACCTATAATTTTTTTTTTGTGGCCCTCATTTTTAAGAGATCTTGTGCCACGGCCCATAGCGCACATGGGCCTAAGCCGCCCCTATATATATATATGTATATATATATATATATGGCTGCTAATTTACAACCAACTAAAAACATGTTGGTGTAAATTAGCAATGCATACTTTTTATATTTGGACAAACAATACCCTTTTATCCTAATGTAAATCAATTTTAGACAAAGGATAATTTAGTAAATTTAGTTTAAAAAAACCATTTTCCAACTGTTTTCTTCAATTGCAGCGAAACTAATTACCGCTACTTGGTACTAGGCATGACAATGGGGCGGGGCGGGGACGGGTTTTGCCCTCCCCAAACCCAAACCCATAAAGTTCGGGTTTCCCCAAACTCATCCCAAATTCGAGCGAGGATAAAAATGATAACCCCAAACTCATACCCAACGGGGATCGGGTATCCCCATCGGGTTTCGGGTATCCCCATTACGCCTCTTTCTACATGAATTTAGATTATATTTTAGTATTTTTTTATTAAAAAAAAAGTTAAATGTCCAAAATTATTTTCTCTCAACAATATTTTATTAAATAAAGAAAAAAATTTGAGAAAATGGTTTGTTTAACACTCAAATTAAAATAAAAAAAAAAATATGAACGTAATTTAAGAGATTGTTTAAGCGTTTCTAATTTAAAAGAGGTGAAATCTAATTTTTAGTATAAGCGGGGCGGGTTCGGGGACGGGTTCGGGGTGGGTATCAATGTACCAATTACCCACCCCAAACCCATCTTTTGAAATCGGGGAAAACCCAAACCTGAACCCAAACTCAGTCAACTCGGGTTTCCCCCATCAAAATGGGTATGATTTGGGTGGGTACCCGCGAATATGAGTTTTATTGTCATGCCTACTTGCTACTCTTGTTTCTTTTCTTTTTTTGACTTCGGCTGATACTCTTGTTTCGAAAAGGATTAACGCTGGAAATTGCACTCTCTACATTATGAATATTGATTAATACACATTAAATTCCACACACAAAAAAATTCCAATGAAGCATTTGCATGAAAAATTAATTTACACTTGTAATAATCTTTTCAAAGCAAAGACAAATGCTTCGAATTATCAAAAAAAAAAAAAAGACAAATGCTTCGTTGAAAAATTTCAATTCACATTAGAATATCATACGTATTTTTATTTTCGACAATACGCATACGTATAGTACTAAACAAACGAATATATATTTTTTTTTAATTCACCAAATGCTACTTCGATGTTTTTTTTATACTATAATTAAACAAGTTTGACTATTATAAAAAAAATGTTGGACTATCGATAAAAAACAAAAATGTTTTGTTTGTCTTTTTTTTATGTCTAAAAGAATTGTATTTGGATTGTTTGATTTCCTAGGTTGTTTACTTAGGTTGTATATATTTATAATTGTTTGAGTATAAATTAGCAAATGAGTTCACATCTTTTAATAAACTTTACCTAACTAACCTCAAATTTCCTAGTGTTAAATAAGTAAATATCAAAAATTTTTTTTGTCATATTAGAAAATGTGTGCATTGCTAATTTACACCAACATGTTTTTAGTTTGTTGTAAATTAACAACCCCATATATATATATATATATATAAAAAAATTAAATTCTATATATATATATATATATATATATATATATATATATATATATATATATATATATATATATATATATATATATATATCTATGGGGAGGGATCAAATTACACCGGTGTAACATTTGAGTAATGTTACACCGCTCAATAACGCTTCAACGAATACAAATTTTACAAAATCCACCGTTGGATTGAAAGTTTATATCATATAGATCATTCATGTTTAATTCTATAAAAATCTAAAATCATTTGATATGTTATTGAGATTGATAAAGCTTAACGGTATTCAATAAAAACATATAAAGCGTTAATCTTGATCGGTCTCAATAACATATCAAACGATTTTAGATTTTTGTAAAATTGAACACGGATGATCTAAATGATATAAACTTTCAATCCAACGGTGGATTTTGTAAAATTTATATTCATTGAAGCGTTATTGAGCGGTGTAACATTACTCAAATGTTATACCGGTGTAACTTGATCCCTCCCCTATATATATATATATATATATATATATATATATATATATTCTGAAACAAGTGTTTGCACACTACTCATAAAGTTTCATGATTAAATCATATGCTTATTGCATCTCAAAATTTCGTAATTTTGACTAATTAGAATATATAGAAACACGTAAAATTTGTGTACAAATATTCCAACATATAAAATAAGAAGGGATCATGATACTTATCTCTTGAAGTCAAAATCTCTTTTGAAATTGCAGCCATTAATTTAACAACAAATAAATCATAATTGAAACCTAAAAATTATTGGATTTTGTGTTGGGGTCTATTACAAATTCTTGAATAAAAAGATGATATGATTCCTGTTCGACGTTTGGAGAATGTAACTTGCCTCGCAGTAGAGTTTTTCACCTTTGCAATCAAAATTTTACCACGAACCATAATTCCCTCACCCATTTCACACTATTTTTTTACTATTGAAAACGAGAGAGATTGGAATTGAGCAGTTATTTTGAAGCTTGTGGTTGTGTTATAATCGATATCCCTATTTATAACTATTTTCAAATGAGGTTTATTGTTTTTAATATTTTTTTAATGAACAATTTTTTAATTAATAATAAACATGCTGATATATATTCATTGTATTTATTTAGGCGCTCTTACATTTTTTTTTGTCAAGCTTTTACACTTTTATTAATTTATTTCAATTATACTAAAAATAACCGTTGGAATTTTTTTCCCAAAAAAATAACTGTAGAAATATTAAATGCAATAGAAAATAAGGAATATAAATCTTATATTTAATACATGCATTTTTATAAGAATTTAATGTGTTGCCGTGGTGGTAGGTGTAAATAAGTTTTATATTGTCAATTGATCCTTTATAGGCTGTATCGGGCCGTTGATATCATGTCATTGTACATATAACCCCTTGAGGAGCGCATGATACTTACACACACTTTGACGGTCAAGTTAGTAAGCGCCGAATGTGAAAGATATTAGGGTTTAAATATTGCATATTTGTCCTAGACCATGATTCAAATTTCTATAGATAGAAAATTAAGGTTTCATGGACCTAGAACAATCCCTTGGACATCTGTTCCTAGGGACAAGTATAACCGGATTGTAACACTCTAATTTTTAAAGCGTCAAAGTAGGCTTTTTTCTAAACAATTAAAACTTTGAAACAACGACCCGAATCCAATGCCTCTTTTATAAATTGGTTTCCAATTTAAAATTTTTAGAGCATAACTTGTATAAGAATGGGTCAAGGCCTAATATTAGTGGCCCAATTATCATAAGGTCAGTCCCTATCCACACCTCTTTGGCGTTTTACACCACAATAACTTATACAACGCACTAGAGATTCCCTACCCCCTTTGTAGAGGATACACTCCTTACACCTCATTTGGACCGTTGGAATGATCTCAACGGCCCCCCGCACTCCATTCAGGATATTACGGTGACAGTTACAACCACCTCTCTTATGTAAGTGTGAAGACTTTCGTGCCAATGTACAATTCATTCCCCTTCACTTTTCATTCCACCTTGATCACGTACTAACATGTGCAACATAATGCTAATCTATTTTGTAGTTACCATCGCCACCATGAACCACCATCTAAAAGCCTAGCGCCACTGTAACTGCATGGAGTTACAATTTTGTTTAGATAAAAGCAGTGGTGCCGTTTGTGGGAAGATTTTTTCCCCCATTTTTCTTCTTTAACCTTTTTTATCAATGTCAAAACTGGTCAATGCTCACTCTGATGGAAGGATCTAAGACTAAATAAATACAATTTCTGTTGTTCAAAGTTGAACGCATCGTTCTCAAAGTACATCATTTATAGCATATACATAACCTCTTTATAGTTGCGCCGCATTATGATGCTACATTACCAATAGTAGATAAATGACTCATATCATGTGATATTCAAGGTTCATTCCATGCAAACAATGGGACCCATGGAACGATTATTCCCATCATTCTCTCCTATATATATATATATATATATATATATATATATATATATATATATATATATATATATATATATATATATATATATATATGCACACATCCTTAAGATACACAAATTCACCCATTTCATACTGGATCGAATAAAATATTGGGGGCTATCCTCCCAATCTCACCTAATGGGCCATTCGCCTAAGACTATTGAAGCCCAAAATGACCCTAAGGGGATAAGGTTGAAATAATAGATCACATGGGATAACTATCCCCAAAATAGCAGAGATTGTGGCTCGATGATGTGGGCGAGGGAATCTCCCCACAAACCATTATAACATAGCCTATATATAGGCCCCATATGACCTCAAAGAGATCATCACATTCTACATATCCACTTAGTCTAAGACTTAAACCTAAAACCCCATCTAGCTAAGTATTCACACCCTAGTTCCATTTTGCACCCACCATGGGGCCGCGACAAAGTAATTCCATGACAACCAAATGGTAGGAGACGCTAACCACGACAGCAAAACTTCGATGATGTTACAGACAACCGTGAACTAACTATGCCGCCTTCAGGCCAAGGTAGATGGCATGGAGTCAGGAACGTGCAGAGGAGATAGAATCAGATGAAGACGAAATTGTGGACTCTCAGCCCCTAGCTCAGGTCCTGTGGGACACATAAGTCCCAGCTAACTTCAAGACCCCCGCCACTACCCAAATTCGAGTGAAAGACTAACCCCTTGGAGCATTTGATGGCGGTCGGCACTCAGACAACAGTTATAGGCCCGATAGAGCATCTGAAGTGTTTAAGTGCTAGCATTCTTGCAAGTACCCTTTTCCACCGTGCCTGAGCTCATTACCATCACCACCACGCTTTAACTCAAAAATATTTTTGTCTTTTGAAAAAATAGTGACATATCTTTCTCTTATATTTCTCTCTTTCTATTATACCAACAATACATCTACTCACTATTGTATTTCTCATATGTTTCACTTTTCTCTCAATCTTTCTCAACTCTTTCTCTTTTCTCAACTTCTTCTCATAATCAAACTTAATGTTAAGTAAGCAACAACGCTTTATTTTGTTACTTCCCTCTCTCCTTCACTCACCAAAAGCAATTCCAATTTTTAAATTTTTTTACTGGTAAAAAGCAATTCCAATTCATATTCAACAAAAGAACACAAAATTTCCTTTCTTTATTTCTCTTCCTTTCTTTGCAAAATATTTTTCCAATCACACCTCTTCTGTGGCAAATCTTCTTAACTTCATCTTTCCCAAAACCCTCACACGGCGAATCTTCACTTACTCACTCCGTAGTTCCCAAAACACCTTTCTACTTATTCTCTGAAAATCGTTTGGAACCATGACTCTCTTTCTTCTTCTACGCCCTTTTCTCTAAAACCTAAATCGATTGAACTTAAAACCTGCCTTCCTCCCGATTGATTCAACCCTAAAACAATTTCCCTGAAACCTTTTATCAATCCCAAACAAGTTTCTCCAAAACGGGTTTCACTACTAGGTATAGATTAAAAAAAATAGTGGTTTTAACATTCAATAATTTAGAAATTATTTTTTAGAGATTTTATAAAAACTTGAATTTACTTTATGTTTTTTTTATAGGCAAATTGTTAGTACTCCCTCCGTTCCTTTTTACTTGTCGTATAAGAAAAAAATAATAAATTAAGAAAATGTATTTTTGCACTTTATCTTCATGTTATACCCTTATTTTAATTCACACACTTTTTCTCTTTCCAATAAACTTAATATATTATGTACCAAAAAAATTAAATTAATATGTTATGTACCAAAAAAAAATTTAAAAAAATTAAAAGAAAAATAATTTTCCAAATATATATTAAATCTTTTATGGTGTCAATACTACTCCTAAATATTTGAAATTTACATGTGGGTATAATGAATAAAATATAACCTTAAATTATGAAAACAACAAGTAATTTTAAACAAATTTATTTTTGTAAAACGACAAGTAAAAAGGAGTGGAGGGAATATATTACAATGTTATGTTAGAATTTACTTTGTGTTTGTGATAATAAAAATCAATTTTTTCTGGGATACAATGTGTAAAAGTCATTTTTTTAATTAGGATAATTAGGCTTTTACCCCCTACAAAATGGGCAAATTTTGCTTTACCCCTGCAAATATTTTTTTTTTTTGGATTCCACATGTAATATAAAGAATTCTTTGGTTTTACCCGTGATTACACAACTTGGCATGTGATTGTACAATGTGGCACATACACGTGAAATTAATTTATTTTATATTTATTTTTTATTGTCAACATGAATGTGTAATTATTATTATTTAATTAAAAAAAACTGAGAAGAAATAAAAAATTGGGGGTTGAAAAAGTTCATCTTCTAAATTTTGAATTTTTTAAAAATCTATACAAATGACTATTTTTATAAAAAGCAGTGATTAAAAACAAAAAAAAAACTGTAACACAGCCAGTGAACACTCAAGTTAACTTGTCGTCCTCCCTTCTCCGTCTCATCCATCCTTCGCCGTCTCAATATCGTGAGTCACATAACCCTCTTTTTATAATAATCACTTATTAGTTCAGGGACTAGGGTTTCTGATTGTGATTAGTTGTTTTCATGTTTTATTTTATGGTTAGTTGAAAGTTTAGAAATTCAGGAATATTGTAGGTGAAGCTAGTTTATTATTGGTAATAAGTTAATGATTGAAAATACATAGAATTGTGTAATAAGCTGACTTTTTTGGGAAATAGAATTGGTTAGTTTAGACTTTGGGTTTATGATTGTGATTGTGAGTAATAAGTTAAGGAAAACTGAAGCTGAACAATTACTTCAAGAGGATAGAAAAGATATTGATGATTACTTTTCTGTTGATGTTGCTGTTTTATTGTTCCCTCGAAATTGAATCTGGTTTTCGTGAGTCAATTTTTCGGGGCATGTTTGTTTTACAGTGTTGTGTTGTGTACATTGCTAGAAGCTGTTGCAACTTTAAGAGGTCGCTCACGCCCTCATTGATGTCATCAAGTAAGTTCACATACTCAAAATCTGTGCAATATTAAGTTTGTGAATTGTCTGTTTGAGTGTTTGTAATATTTACGAGTTCATATAGAATGGCTATTGTCTTGACTAAGTAATAAAACAGTCTATTGGAAATGTCCAAAGAAGTTACTTATCATAAATTTTATAAACAGAATTTTGCCTTAAGGTTGATGAAAGACAAATCCACAAGAACCTTACTGGACATAGGTAATTGGCAATCTGAACCTTCTCAGATTCAGGCCCTTCCTGATTTGCTACATTGCACACCGGCTGGATCTTCTCTGAATCCAATCCTACCACACTAACCATGACACTTCCAACAGCATCAGAAGCATCTTGAAGAAAGTTCAGTCGCCATTGCTCTTTCGTTCAGTATTTTCTACCTTCAAAGCTGAGATCATAAGGCAAGCCTCAGACATTTATCAAATTGTTTGCATCTTTGATTCTTTTAATCTTTTATTTTTCATTTGGTTGATGTTTTATTTAATGGGAAAATGGTAATAATTAGTTGTTATTTTTGTTAGTGGGTGGAGTTGAAGTCATAACCATCTTATCACTTCAACCCGTGTCCTTCCCCCCAAACCACCAAATTCTCACTCTATTCATTTTGTTTGTGTTTAAAGCATGGAATGGGTGATGAAAATCGTTGGATTTCACTTCTTCATGTTATTATTTAATATAAGATTTTGGGAGTATGTATTTTATTGGGTTTTGTAATCACTTTGATCTTAGTTGTGAAGAACATTGTTACCTGCGATTGATAAACCGGTGGCAGTTATTGTTTTTTTCTGAATAATCTTCTTCAAAGAAGTTTTGTTATTTTAGTAATGAATAATGGTAGGTGTAAACTGAAATGTACAATATGTTCAGGGTATACATATTGATAATATAATTGAATTATTAATTATAATCGATAATAAAATCTCTTGAGTACATTTAAGCCAGAATCCCAGTAAAGAGTTGTTGGATTTGTCATTTCAGGATGGTTGAATTCTCAATAAGTAATGCTAGATATACTTACGTGCATGATCAGAAATACCCCTCTGAAAATGCTGACATGCACCATATAGTTCTGAGGAGGAGTGGCTCAAAATATGTTTTTGTGTATGCCTCGGCACTTTTTGTATTAGCATGTGCCATCTATCTGTATTTTCTTGAGGTATGTCTTCAACAAATTTTCTTTGTAACTGACTTGAGGATTTTGAAAATTCTGTGACTTTTTCCTTGTTTCTTTCATTTTTGGTTGGTTATATATCCCTTCTATTAACAGGAAAAATCTATCAGTCTTGTATACTACAGCTTGCTTTTTGACATAATTCTTGTCAAGTTGTTACTTCGGAAGCCTGTTAATAAAGGTGAGTACTTGACTAACAGGGCATGTGATGTTCTGAAAGTTAACCGTTATTTTCATTGTAGACCTGGGAAAATAAATCTGTAATGTATGTTTTATTATTTTAGTCATTTTGAGAAGGTTAGCATTTGCTTGCAGAGTCTGTTGTGATTATGCCAGCTTTTGGAGTACAGCTTGAGACTCACTATATGAGGTAATTTTTTGGTTAATCAGTTATTCAGTCAACAATCAACATTATGCTAGGAAACACGAAAATCTTAGTGTACTGTAGAATTATATAGCTTTTTTGTAAACAATTTAGTCTGTTTGAGGAAGAGGTTAGGACATTGGGATGCTGGTGCTAATTTAGGGTTCTTTAGTCTACTTTTGGGATGTGGTTCCTTGCAGTCAGGAAACTGCCGTATTCACACATTCAACATATCCAAAGGTCCACTTCATTTCTTTTTCACTCGAGTCTTGAATCCCAAAAGAGTCATTTGATTTACTCACTTGCACACACTTTTTCCCTCCGACCTGCAAGCAAGGCCATGTCAAGGCCAACTCAAGGATTTGATAATATTCGGTCGTACAACAGCAGCACCTTTCGAGCACACCTTGCATCTCAAGTAGTGGTCTTTCCCAGAAGATCTGATATATAGTGATGGTTTCCATCATCGTCTATGGCAGAGTATAGAAGGAACCTATGCTCCAGCATTTGGGACGGATTACGCCAATGCACATGGACTCAAGTTTCTTCTTGATACATTTGGGATGATTCAGGATTTTGTGCTTTGTGGTTTTATTAGAAAGTTTTTAAGAACTGTGATTGGGCTCAAGCTATCTGGTTTGGATCACCATTGACTATTAATTTCAAAACTATGGATCCTCATCTCTCATTCAAGGAATGGATTTCTACTTTGGGGTCTCAGTGGATAAATTTGCCACCTAAAGCATAAGGATCCCATTTTCACAGGGGGATGCAATTGCTATAACAACACTACTTGTAGCTCAAATTGTATCAGATTTGTTTATGTTAAATTGTATTAATTTGTTCATTCCCATTAATTCTATCAGATATGTCAATTGTTACTGTATCCTTGTTCAATCATGGGTAACTGAAAAGCAATTGATGTGGGCCTTTGGATGAATTGAATGGTGGATTTGGAATTACTTTGACTGTAGAGAATCCACATCCATATGTTTGTCATGAAAATTTCTTCTAGGTTTTTCTGCTCATTAACTAGTTATCTTGCTTGGTTTTCACAGTGAAACTTCAAACTCTATATGTACTTATTTTGTTGTTGATACTTTGTTACAGTGGAAAAGTCATCCGATGCTTTGTTCCCATTGACAAGATTCTAAAACCTGTTTTACTAGAATGCGTGACTCCAGTGACTTGCTACTGGACTCTATCCTTGATTGTTCGCGACGAATCGGAAATGGTGTTAGTTTTCAAGGTAAATCTATATTTTTGTTTACAATAGATTTCATTCTAAGCGTCTTTTTACTTGTTACTGGAATAATATTGCATATTTTTAGAAGTCTAAATGTATAGAGTTCATGGTAGCATGATAAGGCATTTATTTAACCTTTTCAGAGAATTGTTTTATGTTTTTCACCTATTAATTAATGGAGAATCTCTAAATTTGTTTGCTAGAACTTGCGACCACCAATTAAAATGCTGGTTCATGTTTGGAAGGCCTTGTGTGCTGCAACAGATAATAAAGAAGAGACTTCTACACATACAAAGTAGGTAGTAGATAGCTATGAGTTCCTTCTTAATGCGGTGTTTGTTTGATTTCCTGCCTTGGAGCGGTGTTCGTTTGATTTCCCATCTTGAAGCGGTGTTTGTTTGATTTCTTGACTTGTTATAATGTTCGTCTGGTTCAGATTGACCGATCAACTTCCACCAACTACCGATTCAACCATTGATTAAATTCATAAACGATGCATATCCAAAGACATAAGCATTCTAGTGATTTTATTTTATCACATTATTTGTAGGTCTAGTTTAATATTAACTTGATTGTTTTGAGTTTGTTCGTCAATTCATCCTTTTTGGTTTTTAGAGGTGTTGAATGAATTAGTGCTTGTATTTAATTGACTCTGCCAATTTTTTTTTGGTTGATTGGACTCTACCAATATAAAGGAATACATATACAGTACACATCTTTTTATTTTAGTCAAAAAATAAAAAATATGTTTACATTTTTATGTGAAACTTATTTGAAAATAAACAAAAAATTATACTGCAAATTACTTATGTTTAATTTCAATATGTGAATAACTCGTACTTGCCCATGAGCAACCTTCTGTCATGCACAAAATGTATATTCATTTCAATGTTTCGTGCATCGATGTTGAACTGGATTGTCCGAGAGATAAACAATTCACTTTGTGTCATCACTTGTCGACTTCCTTTCGTCATTTAAAAAACAATGATGCTAAAAAAATATCATTATTTGAAAATAGTGAAAATATGTTGTATTTATGAAAAAAATATATTATCATTTTTTTAAGGAAAAAATATTATCATTTTATTTTGCTAAAAAAATAGTTAAAATAGATTACACTATTTTTTTTTATAAAAGATTATACTATTTTTTAAGAAAATAAAAAGGTTAAATTATTTTATGAAAAAAATATAATAATTCACCATTTAATATTAAAAAAAAAAACATTAACTACCCATCTAAAAATGAGTAAATTTATCGAATCCGACCCAATCCTAAAATGGATGATTATTAATAAAAAAAAAATGATTATTTTGTTCAACTCAATCCAAATTATTTCTGTAATTCGGGTTTTAGTTTTATTCAACTTCAGTAACTCACCCAAATTCGGCAAAAATAAAAGGAAAAACCCCGATATATAAGCAAACCCTGAGATCAAATTTGTGCCTTCCTAACTTCACACGACCAAATCACGGCAAACCCCTCACACTCACAGATCAAAGTAACTCCATCAAACAATTGCTAATTTCTTCTTCAAAAAATGCGTCAAAGAAAAAAACAAAAAATTGTTCCTCAAAAAACAAGAATCGTTGAAGGAGCAACAGCAGCAGGAGATTATTGTTTACCTGATGAGTGTTGGGAAACTATCTTCAAATTCCTCATCGACGAAGGTGACGACAACAACCACCACTTCCGGTCACTCTCCGCCGTCTCGAAACAGTTTCTCTCTATCACTAACCAACTTTTATTCTCATTAAATGTCAATAATATCGTTAACAAACCCTCCGATTTCCTTTCTCGCATCATCCATAGATTCACCAATCTCAACTCTCTTCACCTCACCGGAAACAAAATCTACAAGAGTCTCCGCCAAATCTCTCGTTTACAATTTATCACTCTCAAATCACTCCATCTCAACTGTAAATTGTCTCAATTTCCATCCGACGCTTTACGACTCGTCTCCAGAAATATTACAACATTAACCTCACTCACATGTTCCCATGTTCCCACTTTTTATTCCCATCATCTCTTACTTATTGCTGCATGTTTTCCTTTGCTCGAACAACTCGACCTTAGTTCCCCCAATTTCCCCAAAAGAATTTGGCAACATCATAACTCACTCAACGAAGGAGTAAAGGCTCTTTCGTCGTCACTTCTCAAACTCCGGAAGGTTGATCTAACCGGTCATTACTACATGGACGATCAATCTCTTTGTTACTTGTTCAAGAACTTGAAGTTTCTTGAAGAAGCTATCATAATTGGTTGTTATCACATAACTAACAACGGTGTTGCTAATGCTCTCCGCGAGAGACCTAATTTGAGGTCTTTTTCCTTTACCAGTTACAGTTATTTTGATCCGGAACATGCTGCAAACAATTTTATTGTATGCCCTCAATTAATGTCTCTCGCTTTTACTTTCGGTCATGTAAGTAAAACAGGCATAGGAATATTGTTTGCTTCCATTTTCCCCAATTTGCAGCTGCTTGATTTGAGTCGTTGCAGCCTATATGTAGATGATATTTTCCATGTTTTAAGGAATTGTACTAAGATTAAACAGTTGAACTTAACCAATTATTCAGGAATGATGTGGCATGAGATGAACTTTGATGTTCCCAATCTGGAGGTGTTGAACTTGTCACATACAATGGTTGAAGATGAAGATCTCGGTGTCATCTCAAAGAGTTGTCATGGACTTTTGAAACTGTTACTAGTAAATTGTTGCTGTGTCACAAAAAAAGGAGTACATCATGTGGTAGAAAACTGCAAGCAACTGAGAGAGATCAATTTAAATGATTGTCAGAATGTACATGCTAATGTTGTTGCCTCCATGGTATTATCAAGGCCATCACTAAGAAGAATAATTCCTCCACAGCCCAATTATTGTTTTAGTGACACAGATTTAGAACTCTTCTCGCGTCGAAGATGCCTTGTTCAAACTGCTCTTACAAAGAACGTTAAACTCTGAAATGTAAGATTTAGATTTACTAAGCCTATGTCATTGCGTAAGTTTTTTTATATAATGTTAGCAGTTGAGTGTTATATATGTGGACACTAATGTGATTTGAAATCAAAGACATCATCGGACGCACTGAGTTAAATAATTGACCAATGCATTGTGTAGGTATATGTCGATATTTGTAGATATATTGGTTGGAATTGGAAAAATAACAATTTAGTAATTTAGTAATCAAATATTTGCAGCCCGTCAGTGAATATTTGCTATGGTTTGGTTTTGATATTATTCTACAAATTGAATTATTTATTCTCCTCTTCATTTCATTAAAGACTTACAAAATATTTTCGAGATTAGAAGGTAGTTAGGATGCCTGCTTGAATAGCGGAATTCCCTACTTCCATTCCTTCTCGTGGAGGTTGTCTGCATATTCATAGTATATTTTAGACATTTTGTATGTGCTTTATTGATCTGTGTAGAACTACTATTAGACATAAAAAGTCTTTGCTGAAGTTGTATCAATATAAAAATGCATCGTATGTTATTATTGTGTTGTTGCTGTTTAGATTCTGACCAATCTTTGTTGTTGTTAGGTTATTCTGCTTGGGGCAACTTGACTCTTGATTATCGGAGTCTCAGTTTTATGCTATTGTTGCCGTCGTTCATTGCTGGTAATGCTGATGTTTAAATATCCTGCTGATTTAAGTTGGTGCAGTCATGTTAATATTATAGACTGGTCAAAATCTAGTTTGTTAGACTCAGTTTTAGGTGTTTCATAATTTGTTTTGTAAACTGAATTGAAAGTTTTACTTCTTTAGAATGACGGCAGGGATTCAAAATCCATTGAGGACATATTTGAAAGTAACTTTGGTTTGGTTTTTCTGAACTGTGAGTCGTCCTAACATTAGGGAAAGCTTGCAGATGTGGATGTGGCTAAAATCATTGTTTGTTGGCATCTAATGCTTTTTTGGAGTTTCATTTGGCTATTTCTTTTTCTGTAAAACCTTTTTCAGTGTTTTTTTATTTTTCTGTAAAGCCTTTTTCTATTGCTATCAATTAGTACTATTAGTATTTTCATTTCTTAATTTGTGAGTGCCAAGTTTGTATGAATGCAAAGCTAATGTCTGATACATTCACTAACTTGATAAAACACATCTTTTAGCATAATCTGATTTAGAAAAATTGCATATAGATAGAATTGCAGATCTTAAGGTCACATTCTCAAGAGCAATGATGAGCTTATATGTGTAGAGCTCGGCTTTTGAAGGAAATATGCCGGTTAGTTCCTATTTGAGATTGTCTATTTGGCACAGTTTGAGACCTCATATATACTAATGTTTACATCACTTTTACCAAAACCTCGTACAAGTTCATTATTATATGCATAGTGGTTTTATTATTATACTTATACGTGATTTGTGATACGAGGAATCACATATATAATAATAATTGTCAATTGTCAATTGTCAATTGTCAATGTCTCAACCGAAACATTGTATAACACGTGAGAAATGAAAGAAGAGAAAGAAAAAAAATATGCACATGCAAAACAAATCGACGGAAGAGAAAAAAAAATATGCACATGCAAAACAAATTGACGTATTTGGCATTCTATTGCATTGGTTGGCCGCAACTTTTACAGTTACTTTGAATACTTCTTCTATTGCTAATTTGTTCCAAAGTTTTTTTTTTTTTTGAATCAAATTTGTTCCAAAGTTTTAATGGCTGCACAGTTCTTATCAAATTTGTTCCACTCTTTTCATATTTAACTATAATGAAAGTCTAGTTTTTTTTTATGTACCAAAATTTGACAGTTCAAAAAGTAATCTAAATTTATTAATGTTTTTCATTGTTACATTTCAATTAAAATGTTAATCATATAAGGTGATGCTATATTGCGATTAATTTGAATATATGATTTTTATTAAAATCTTGGTACTGAATTTGATAAAAGTAATTACAAGAATAGATATATTTTTTGAGACAATATGAAGTGGTATCAATGATATTAGTCATGCTAGGTTGTATTTGTTCAACAAATCAACGATAGTGCTATACGAAGGAAAATTGATCACTTTCCAGTAATAACCACTCTAGAAGAAAAGTATATAAGAGAGAAAGATCAAATTAACTTCATTCAATCTACACAAAACTTTAATATTTGTTGACCTTAGCTCTTCTTAGTTGTAATATCTAATACTAACCTTATCTAAAAACTAAAATTGCAAACAATAAAAAAACAATATCGACAACAATTAAAAAAAAAAAATAGAATCTATATAGATGAACAGAACATAAATTGAGATTTGTTTTGATCTATGTGTGAATCTTCTAGAGCATTACACAGTCATTCATCCAATTAGGAGTCTTTCTTATCCTTGTTGATTTTCTCCTCACTGTGATGGGTTCATCCTTCTTTGTTGGTCCATTTATTTCTTCCGGTACAATTACACTTTGCACATTCATATCAACATCGTCGACATCTTGAATAGAATTTGGTAAGACATCCTGAGTAGTCATTTTAGGTTGTATGTGATTTGTTCCGCACATTATTTGCGCGATTCTAGGGTTTATGTAATTTGTTGCGAACATTATTCTTGAAAGAGGAGTATGATTGTGAGAAATTGGAACTATATCAAAAGCATCCATGGTATCAAGAACATCTATAACAATTTCGTTGATACCGCCGTCATGATTATGATTCCACGGCTCTAGTGTGACTTCCATGGGTGTTAATCTTCTTGCATGATGTTGTTGTTGCTCCATCACTCTTTGTTGAAACAGATTATCAAAAAAAGACTAGAGTTGGGAAGGAAAACAAAAAGTATGAGTGCAATGAAAAATTGCAAAAGAATTTGTTTTGGGGGCTGGCAGTGGCAGTGGCAGTGGAATGAATGGTTAAGGACAAGTGAACAAATTTATTTATAGGTCATTGTAAATAAAAGACTGCATTAATTGCACAACCTTTTTTGACGAAATTAACTGAATCTTTTGAAATATCTTTTTTTTTTATAATGAATCTTTTGAAATCTTGTGCATTTATTAAGTGAATCTTATCCTATACGTTTCTTAATGGCGAGCCGTTTACAAATCTAATCTATGTGTATTTTTTTTTTTTTTGGGTACACTAATCTTTGTGTATTTTATTAATTAGGCGGTTTATTTTTTTTTAGGTTAAAATCTTATGCAATCTCATACCAAAAAAATATCACTTACCAAAAAAAAAAAATCTCATGTAATTTTTACCGTTGAAACAAAATCTAAAGAATAAAATAGACAATAAATGAAAAAAAAATATTATAACCGTTGAAACAAAATCTAAAGAATATGTTTCAAAAAAAAAAAATCTAAAGAATAATTACCATAAATCCGCTTCTTACTTGATGATCAAGATTGTCCAATTAATAATAAATGTGACACAACTAATTAAGACTGTATAAATAACAATCACACTCTTCTTCTATCTTATTTCTATTCTTACATTAATTCCTACTTCTTCATAACTCTCTTTCTCTTTCACTCTATTTGGTCTTTTGAGAGAGCTCTTACTACTTCTTTTTCATTCTTTGTTTCATATCTAAAAATTAAAGTAAGCAATGGAGCAACAACAACCACTTAAACAATATCACACTCTTACTAGAAATCCCTCAAGAAGGTTCACAAGAAATTACATTCAACATAGAACGAATGCTCGTAATGTTGATGGCCACCATATTTTTCTTTTAAACAACATCAATCAAATCAACAAGGTTCAGGCTAGTAGAACAAATGTGGAAACAAACCAAAGACAACAGTTTTATTCCGAGCTTGGAAGAATCGAAATCGAAGAAGGAATGAAGTCTAAGGCTATGGTGGAGTGTTCTGTCTGCCTTGTGGAGCTTTCGGTTGGGTCGAAAGAAATTCGATTGTCTTGTTCACATGTCTAATGTTACCTATGTCGAATTTGTTCATATAGTTTCTTTACATGTTAAAATTTTTGTATCATCTATTTCTTGGTGAATATAAAAAAATTTCTATTATATTTGTGTTTTATATTTTTGTATCTTTCTATCTTTACATTTTCTCTAACCTATTAGTAAAAGGATGGGCAATAGTAGTATAGTACGTTTTTGGTTTATAGGCCGAGGAAGTAACATTAATTTCACTTTTTCTCATTTGAGTAACAATTTTTTAGCTTGTTTTCAATTCATCTAAAGTTGATTTTAAATTGTAAGGGCTGAATACCTCTATATACTCCTTATAATTTGATTTTTGCTTATATAAAAAAAAAGTAATCATACATTGCGCGTAAAATAAAAAAGTTACATCATTAGTTACTTCCACTCGCATCCCATCCGAATTTCTATTAACCAACAAGTTGAAATTTTAACAATTTATGAAAACACAAAATCTAAAATAATACTTCCTCCAGTCTTTTTTATCAGAAATAAAAGTGAAAAAATTTGGTCCTTTTTATAAGAATGTTTGACCTTTTTTTTTACAACCGCTAGTATCCTATCTGACATCAAGTTTTGGCATCAAGTAGTTCCAACTCCCTCCCAATCGCAGATGTGGGTGATTGAACTGTGGTTCTCCCTACTAGGTCTAATGTCAATTACCACTGGATCAACTATTGATAAGTTTACCAATTTTTAAATGTCTTAGATCTGAAATTTCATTTGTGTCCTTATTTATTATGAAAGAGAATAATAGAAATAATTAAGTTAGTGAAACAAATAGAGCTATAAGATTGCATATACACAACGTACATATTATATGAATAATTTTTAGTGATACAAACATACTGTTGGGGAGTTCGAATGAGCTGGGGAGAAACGGTGGGTCAATGCGCTCTAGGACCACGAGAGAGGGAGACACCAATTCTCCACCCAAAACTTTAAGGCATGGTTAATAGGTCACCTCTTTTATAAATCCAACATTTTTCCCATATATAGTGAAACTTAACCATTCACACTTGAAATCCAACGCATACATCATATCATATAGAAAGTGATGTACTACATCAAAGTGCAAATAACATGATCTAATAATCGACAGGGCAGTCTAAAAAAAAATGCTCAAGATGAGAACTAATCACAATTGAAAATGTAGAAACATAATCAACAGGGCAGTCTAAAAAAAAAATATGCTCAAGATGAGAACTAATCACAATTGAAAATGTTATTTCTACTAGTACTTTTTATTTTATTTTATTGAATTCTACTCGTTCCGGATACACCAAAATAGTGTTACATTGCTTGGTAATCGAAGTTAAGGGTAGTTTATATATAACATCCACATTCCAGATTAACCCTGAAGCGGACAATCTCTCAAAGATTTCATTCAGCAATTTTAATTTGACGGCAACTCTAATATTTTCAAACTATTTTCATTTTATATTTGTTTTGCCATCTGGAATTTTACTTTCACGATTTGGTTTGCAACAAAAGGTAAATTAGCACATTATTGTATTTAAGAGACATTTTGTAATAATTATAATTTTATTATTGGTTTTTTACAACTTCATAAGTGTGAAAAACTATTGAATTCATATTAACAAAGCATGGGGTGTTTTACTAATAATATGATCAAATAATTTTCTGTTTTTTTATGTAAAAGAGAAAAAATATGGCTAAAATTCTTAAAGGAATTTATGCTTTGATCATTTTTCTTTTCCTAATTCTTCTTGTTACCGGCGAAGGTAAGTCCTTTCTTGCACCGTTATATCATTTAATTTTTTCTTTTTTTTTACACAAAATTTTTCTTCTTTTTATATATACACAAATTTTCATCGCCTTTTAATAACTTTATTTTATTCATTTTTGCATAATAGATCTTATCCCCATCATTTCTATCCACGGTCATCATGTTCCCTGCATTACCTTCACAGATTGTCCACAAGAAAAATGTCAAGATCCTTCTGTTTTGTGGTGTGTTAGCAAAAAATGTTATTGCTCGTAAGCATGACAATTAAGTTGAAAATTAATTATGTTACTTCTATGTGTAAAGTTTTATTTGTATGTCTTAAAGTGGGTACCTCTTATAATTTATCTCACAATTTTATTTCTATGTCATGACATGATTACTTCTATAATTTATAATTTATGTCACACTTTAATTTAAGTTTTGGCACCTTTCAATATATTTCCCTATAATGAATTTATTTTTAATTTTTAATTTTTTATCTTAGATAAAGTGATAAATCCACTACAAATAAACTCACATAATTGTGAGATTCTAGGTTCAAATCGGGTCACGATGTCCGGCATAACATTTTCGGCATTTTTTGCCGGCTGAGACAATAATGAATTTATTTTCATATATAGAGATTCGAATTTTCCCAATTCATGAAGTCATAGTCCAAAAAATAGAAATACGTAGTCCAAAAAAATGGTAAATAATTTAAGAAAAATGTTAACTAGTGCGGTTGAGGCATTAATAAGGTAAAAAGTTCTTGGAATTTGTGTAATTTACTTTGTAAAAATATAAAGAATGGTTTTTTTAATGTAAAACTTACTCTTTTATTTCTTTAACTAGTGCACCAAAATGACCCATAATATGTCTAAATTGGACAATTGGTCCTTTAACTTATTTATTGATTTCATATTGGTCTCTTAACTAATTAACGTTATAAATTGATCTCTTAATTTTAATTATATTTGTCAAATTGGTCTTTTCGATTAACTACTGATGTGGCCACGTAACACGCTGAAATGGGTGGTATGTTGAAAATGATAACCTCTCAATAGTCATTTTCTACAATAACCCTCCTAAAGGTGTTTGAAATCATAATCATATTCACTAACACGCCTAAAATATTACTCATAACTAAACATTTTATGCGTACATATAAAGGATCACAAAAAGCAAAGTTAACGTTTTTTTTAGAAAAACTAACAAAAAAGACCAATATGACAAACATAATTAAAATTAAGGGGTCAATTTATAACGTTAATTAATTATGGGACCAATATGAAACCAATAAATAAGTTAAAGGACTAATTGTCCAATTTAGCCTTTAATTACTCCTTTAGTGAAAAATAAATAAATTTAATCACTCCTAAATCTATGTTATGAAAGAAATAGCAAAAGGGAATGATGACTCAACCAAGGCAGTTAGTTACAACCTATGTTTCCCGGGTGCGGGTATAGTACCGGTATCGGTACGGGTACGTCATTTTTAAAAAAACTAAGGTACGGGTACGTCCCTATAATATTTTTTTAAAATATGATTATATATATCAAATAATATGTTATATTGTTAAAACAAATAATTAAACATAAAAAATATCACACCACACTTTAAATGTAATTTAAATTGTTCGAAACATCAAAATATGAAATTAAAAACCAATTAGCTCAAAAAGAGTCAATTATTTCCCTCTTCATCATCACTAAAAAGAGTAACCTCTAGTTAGGTTCACCGCGAGAAAGACTAGCAATTTCAAGAATATCAACTATATATTAAATAAATCTCATTCATCTCTACGAATATCCCACATTTTTGTTGCACTTTCATTATAATTATTAATATTTCTCTTTCTTGAGAGAAGACAAAGATTGGTATGAATAAAAACTAGATCTTCATCTCTGTTTGAATTTAGTCTATTCTTTTTCAATGAATGAGTGAATAATTTCGGCGGCTACTTTGTTATTGTTTTTTAGCAATAGTTGCTACTTTATATTATAAACAAATAAAAAACGTAAATCTTCCTATAAAAAAAACTAATAATAAAAGAAAAAGGAGAGAAAAAAACCGTGTTTTTTTGGATTGGTGTACCACGCGTGTACTCATTGCAAAATTAAAAAATTAGGTACGGCGTCGATGCGTACCGAAAAAGTACTATATGCGTACCGATACCCGATACGTACCCGGTACCGGTACTCAGTCTAATATGGAGTACCAATGCAACACACAACCAACCAAATTGGTGGGATTGAGGAAAGGGAACAGATCACATGTAATTAACACTAGGCTCAAGGGCTATAAAATAGACATGTGATGAGTGTGAGGGTAGACAATTGGTGATTATTCTCATCTCTTCTCTCTAACATTTCTGTTATTCTCTATGTACCTTTTTTCCTGCATTGTTCTAGATCCTACTTTATTGAAGTTAATCATTTAGCGTCTGTTTGGATACCAGTTGGAGAAGCCCAAAAGCGAGTCTGGGAGCCACAAATGTGATTTCAGGAATTTCTGGCTTGTTTGGGAAAACAAAAACGCGATTCTCCTCAACGCGATTCTGCAACCAGACGTGAGTATTTCAGAAGCCAGGGTTTGTAGCTTTTGCGTTTCTCAAACGCGATTCTGCTTTTGTGGTAGGTATTCTTTTCCCTCTTTTAATTACTACCCATAAATTCTTCTCAATTTTTCAATAAAAACAATTACTACTGCAAAACTTCTTCTTCCTTCTTCATTACTACCCATCAACTCAACTTCAATTTTTTTTTCTTCTGTGAAACAATTATTTGCATCTGTTTTCAGAATTTTCAGATTTGGTGAATCTGCATATCCCCTTTTATTTATTTCTGTAATTACTCATGTTAGATGATGTTTGTTGGATGAATTTATTGCCTATTGTTTCTTCTCTCTATATATGAGATGTGTGTGAATTATTTGTGACATACTTCCTTTCTTTGTTCATCCAAAGTCTGAAGGTGAGTAGTAGTTATTCTTCTGTGTTAAAGTTTTTTTTTACTAAAGTTCTTATACACTCTGTTTATACTGCAGTACTGGCTTTGATTTTTACTAAAATTCTTATATTAATTAATGCATAGTATGTGTTTGATAAAAAGTCTCTAAGAAGAAAAAAATTTGTTGGTCTTGCTTTGTTCTTATTTTTCTGTGATTTTTTTCAAAGGGTGAGTAATTTCATAACAGAGTAGAGAGGTCAGTTTTATACTCTCCCTTGCTTCTAAACTTTTTTCAAAGGGTGAGTAATTTTATTGACCTCTCTATTTTTTTCAAAGGGAGAGTATGTTACTTGACTCCTTGTTCTGGTGTGTGTACTTGTTCTGGTGTGTGCCTATAATATATATCATAGTGTAAGTTTTTATTAAGTATAAGTTTTTTCATTTTTCATGCTAATTGTGTAAATATAGTATGGATACACATAAGAAGAAAGTTTTGGCGGTTCCCCCTTCAACTAATGATTCCAAAGCTAACTGGACGGATCCTAAAGCGACTGAGAGCTTCCTCAAAGCATGTTTCGATCAAGTTACCAAGGGTGAACGCGTTGGTACGTGTTTTACTAAGAAAGGGTGGAAAGGTATTGTTTCTCAATTCAATGCTTTAACCGGAAGGAAATATGACAAGATAAAATTGAAGAATAGGTATGATAATTTGAGAAAGGAATGGAGAGTATGGGATAACTTATTTGGAAAAGTTACCGGATTAGGGTGGAATAGTGAGAAGAATACCGTTGATGCACCAGATGAGTGGTGGGAGAACAAAATATTGGTATGTGTATCACAAATATGCTGTTTAGTAATACTTTTAGATTTATTGTGTTTCTTATTTGATGGTGGTTATTAATATGCAGGAAAATCCTCTATATGGAAAATTTAGAGACAAGGGACTTCCATTTGCTCAAGAACTAACCACACTTTTCAAGGATGTAGTGGCTACCGGAGAGTTTGCTTTTGCACCATCAAGTGGCATATTACCACCTAAGGGGTACTCGAGTAACGATGATGAGGATGTTTATCGCCCATGCCTAAAGAATCTTGGGTTGGATGTGGAGGAAGGCTCGGGTGATAGTGAAGATGCAAGTGTTGGAGCAACAACCGAATTTAGAAATATTAATTTGAATACTTCACAAGGAGCTGCTAGCCAAGTTAGTGGACAAAAGAGGAAGAGAGCTAGTGGCGCTGAAAAGAAAGGCAAGAAAAAATTTACTCCCTCGGTCGCAATTGCTCAAGCTGTGTTAGTATTATGCATTCTGTGTTAGCATTTTGTGTTAGTATTCTGGTCTAATGACAGGTTGCTAATGTTTGTTATGTTTCTTATGACAGTTGCTCTATATTAAAATGGATGGTTGGAATGAACACTTGGAACAAAATACACAACATGATGATGATGATGATGTAATTTTCGAAGAAGCTTCTCTTTTGGCTGCACTAGTTGGTGAGTATGCAGTAAATAATTTATGCAAAGAACCGTGTAGAACTAGTGAACTAACAGGTCATTCATGGGTTCAAGAAATATTACAAGGGAATCCCACTCGTTGTTATGAGATGTTTCGAATGGAAAAACACATTTTTAACAAATTATGTACTGAATTAATAGAACATGGTTTAAAGTCTTCTAAACGTATGGGAGTTGAAGAAATGGTTGCAATGTTTCTAGTCGTTGTAGGTCATGGTGTAGGCAATAGAATGATTCAAGAAAGATTTCAACACTCGGGTGAAACGGTAAGTAGACATTTTCACCGAGTTCTTCATGCTTGCCTTAAGTTGTCCTTTAAATATATCAAACCCAAAGATCCTATGTTTCGTGATTGTCATGCCAAAGTAAAAAATGACCAAAGTTATTGGCCATTTTTTAAGAATGCTATAGGAGCGATTGACGGCACACATGTGTCATGTGTAGTTAGTGCTAGTGACCAACCCAAGTTTATCGGAAGAAAAGGGTATCCGACACAAAATGTTATGGCTGTATGTGATTGGAATATGTGTTTCACTTTTGTATTAGCTGGTTGGGAAGGTACTGCCCATGATGCTCGTTTTTGATCAAGCTCTTACAAGAGAGAGCTTAATTTTCCCCATCCTCCTCCTGGTATGTTCTTTTTATGTTAATGGAAATGTTTTGTTATATTAATAATATTCTTGCACATTCTAACCATTACTTTGTTATCACATTTTAATAGTTACTTTATTATTTTAGGTAAGTATTATTTGGTAGATTCTGGGTATCCAACACCAGTCGGATACATCGGTCCCTATAGATGTGAACGCTACCATCTTCCCGAGTTTAGGCGTTCAAGTGGATTTGAAAATCATAATGAAGTATTCAATTATTACCACTCGAGTTTAAGATGCACAATAGAAAGAACTTTTGGGGTGTGGAAGAACAGATTTGCAATCCTACGTCGCATGCCGAAGTTCAAATATGAAACACAAGTTCAAATAGTAGTCGCAACAATGGCAATACACAACTTTATCAGAAGAACTGCTGAAGTGGATAGTGATTTTAATCTTTATGAAGATGAAAACACAGTCATTCACCATGATGAAATTCATAGATCAAATAACTTGGATCCGTCACAAGTTTTCAATGTAGCTTCTTCGTCAGAGATGGATCATGTTCGAGACTTAATTCGTAATCAGATTATAGAGTCTAGGTTAAATAATTAGTTTGTTATAATGTTGAACTTTAAATTATATTTATCTATTTGTAATTTTTATTTAAATTCATTTTATTTAATTATTATGCTAATTTAACATTTTTAAGTTTATGCCTTTATTTAAATATTATATTTAACTAATTAATTTTTGGTAATTTTTATTTTATGTTTTATGAAAAAATACACTAAAATTCAATTTGGTAATTATAGATACAAAAGCAATTTTGTTTCAAATTATCCAAACAACATCAAATTTTGAGAATTACTTTTACATTAATGTATCCAAACATAAATCAATTCTGTTTAACTCAATTTTACCAAAATCAATTCTGTCAAACTCAATTCTGTTAAAATCAATTCTACCTGACGCAGAACCAAACATACACTTAATTCTAGTAATAGAATTTCCATCTTTATCAATTTTGTGTGCATACTGACAACGATACTTGCATCAAAAATCTTCAAATGACATCCAACGCAACACATAAGTGACTGCAGTTTGGTAAGTGGACTATTCTATCGTCGAATAATAATTCACATTCTAGTGTTTAGCATGAGTACGTATCCATAGGGATCGTGCCAAAGCGATTAGTTTCGTTTAAGAATTAAGATAGTTTTGCTTTCGTTTTGTTGGTGCACAACAACACTGAACAATAGTAAGAAACCACAGTAAGACATACCCAATTTAATTTCAAAACGCAATCCATTTTAGTACTAAATATGTGAAATACAAAAAAATACTAAGAGGCAAAGATCCCTCCTTGTGAAGTTGTGAAGCTTAAAAGAAGACGACAAGAGAGAGGGTGAGGGGTTTGGGTAGTATGTTATAGGTCCTGGGTTCGATCTCCAGCTCATTGTAAACCAAAAAAGAGGACGACAAGAGAGAGGCAATGTTGTGTGAGAGGGATAGATTTTTCAGTAAATAAAGACCGTAAAGAGAGATTTTTCAATAAATAAAGACCGTAAAACAATTTTTCTTTTATGTTTTTTAAGGCACTGTAAACGAGTATTAATAGCCAATACATACTCCCTCCGATCTGAAATATAAGCAAAAACCAAATTTATTTGGTCTAAATTTAAACTAAATATGTTTTGACTTTTGTTTATATTTATTCTTGACTGGAGGGAGTACTTATCTTTTTTTTTTTTTGATAAGCGGGAGTACTTATCTTTGATTTGGTCCAAAGAGAATCGAGGCCACTATTACAACAAATTTGATTTGATTTTTTTTGTTTTACTTACATCAAGTTTTTTTTGTAAACCAAAGGTATCCTCTGCGCGTAACTGCGGAGACTAATCCCCTCGAGGTAACTGAGATTCATTTAAGAGGTTGACCTCTCCCAACAAATACTTCTCCATACGCACCGGCCGGGGATCGAACCCAAAACCAAATGATTAAGGGACTCGAGTATCTACCACTTGTGTCACTTGGTTACTTATATCAAGTTTCATTTTCATGAAAGCAATTTGCCCTAATAAATTATTATAGAGGATATCCCTATATTACCCCTCCTAAATCTTCTCATGAAAGCTATCCGCAAAACATTTCAAAATGACACGCGTTGTTTTCAATCTCCATCTTGTCCCGCACGCTTTTCCGAAACCAAAAAACCCCCCAAAATTTTCAAATTCACCCGCTCCTATTTTCACTCACAAAATATCTATTTAATCTCATTCACCGCTTCATTCTTCTTCACACTTCAACCTAATCCTCTTTCGCCCTTTCTTCTCAATTAATCACTTTTCTCCAATTTTCATTTCCCCAAACAATGCCTTCTTTTCCAGAAGAACCACTTCTCGCCCCAAACCCTGACCGTTTCTGTATGTTCCCAATTCAATACCCTAAAATCTGGGAAATGTACAAAAAAGCAGAAGCTTCATTCTGGACCGCCGAAGAAGTCGATTTATCGGAAGATCCTCATCACTGGAACAACCTAACCGACGGTGAACGCCATTTTATCTCACACGTTCTTGCCTTCTTTGCTGCTTCCGACGGCATTGTCTTGGAGAATCTTGCAGGAAGATTCATGAAAGAAGTTCAAGTATCAGAGGCGCGTGCTTTCTACGGATTCCAGATTGCGATCGAGAATATTCATTCTGAGATGTATAGTCTCTTGATTGAAACTTATATCCATGATTCTGTTGAGAAGAATCGTTTGTTTCACGCGATTGAGACTATTCCTTGTATTACAAAGAAAGCTGATTGGGCTATGAAATGGATCGATTCATCTGATTCATTTGCTGAAAGGATCGTTGCTTTTGCTTGTGTTGAAGGTATATTTTTCTCTGGAAGTTTCTGTGCAATTTTTTGGCTTAAAAAACGTGGTTTAATGCCTGGTTTAACTTTTTCAAATGAGCTTATTTCACGCGACGAAGGACTTCATTGCGATTTTGCCTGTTTGATTTATTCGCTTTTGAGGAATAAATTGAGTGAAGAGCGTGTGAAGACAATTGTACGCGACGCGGTTGAGATTGAGAGGGAATTTGTTTGCGAAGCGCTTCCTTGCGCTTTGGTTGGAATGAATGGTGATTTGATGAGTCAGTATATTGAGTTTGTTGCTGATAGGTTGTTGTGTGAGCTTGGTTGTGAGAAAATTTATAATGTTCAGAATCCTTTTGATTGGATGGATTTGATTTCGCTTCAGGGGAAAACTAACTTTTTTGAGAAGCGCGTTGGGGAATATCAGAAAGCTTCTGTTATGAATAGCTTAACTGCAAATGGTGGTGCTCATGTGTTCAAGTTGGATGAGGATTTTTAGATTAAGAAATTAAGGTTATCTATGTGTACTACTATTATTTTAATTTCCTCATCTTGTTTAATTAATAATATATTAAGTACTAAGTTGTATGATCAAATGAAAAAAAAAAAAAAATCGAAAATACTAGTGAACTTTTAAATATTTATTGTATAGACTTTACTCCCTCTGTTTCAAAATAATTGTCACTTTAGGAGTACAATTTATGATGTATTTTGACCAAGTTGCTACTTCTGGAGCTTTTATGCTGAAAGTTGAAGTTGCTATTTCTCAATTAACAAAACTGTATCAATGGTTTGAAAGAGATTGGATTCATTGTTCAAAGAATTCAACTGCATAATCTGTCAATATATATAGAATAGTAACCATGTACAGATTTTAATGGCACGGCACTGTTTTTGTGCACCATTGATTTATACCATACTGTTCCTACAGATATCTTAAGGACCGTATAACAGATAGCCAGACCAAGTGCCTAGGCTTCTTCCACTTCTTTCCTATAAACATCCCACCATGTTGCATAAAATGATCCACCGCCGTCGCTGCATATGCGCCTTCAAAACCCATCTATATATAGAAGTCTACACATCATAAGCGAACGGACAAGTGAACAAACCTGGTCTCATTTGATCAGAGCCATCTCCTTCTTTCTTCACTCCTTCTTTCTTGGATTTGCAAACCTGGTCTCATTTGATCAGAGCCATCTCTTAACATGACCAAACAAGTTTTATAGCTCCAAATGAAAAAGCTTTGAATGAAGTTGTGATATCATTATGAAGTTTATATTAGAAATATAACTGAATCCTGTTTGTAATGTTAAATCAATCCAATTCGTTCATTCATTCTATAGGGGTAATCCAATATGGATTTTAGACTTACCTGTTTTACAGAAGTTGGGTAACTGTTTAAATCACCTCTATCTTTGTATTCTTAGGATTGGATTATGTACATTAAGATTTCCTGTAATCATTTTGGACTGATTAATTTATTGCACATATAAAAACTCAAACTGTTTTACAGAAAGTTGTAAGACTTAAATATTTAACTAGAATAATTCAAAACTAACATGCTCAAGACAGGCTTCAATCCGTGCTTGAGGCGAACCACTGCAAAACAGTTATCTTGTACATGTTTTCTCCATCAACAGGGTCCATTGAGTCCCCTGCCATTAGTATTTTAATTCTATGGTATATTATTTCAGCCGTAAAAAAAAAAGATGATCATCAACTTATACTTCCAAACAACAATGTATTGTATATCACTATTAAAATTTTAAATTTTTTTAACTACTGATTCACCATGGACCACTTGTTACCTGTGGATGGAACTCCTAAAGATTGGTAGTCTGCATTTTGAGTTCCAGTTGACAAAACTTACTTTAAAATTGCAAGAAAGCTCAGGTGAGTTCAACCTCAATTCACATCATTATAAGTGTTTTTCTAATATACATGGAAAGTGCCGTTGTTGCTTTAGTTTGTTTCCAACAAAAAATACCATTCATTTGTTGGGAAGTCCGGGAGACCTTGGGAGAAACAATGAGGTCAATGCTCCAGGACCACAAGAAAGGGAGACACCAGATCTCCACCCAAAACCTTAAGGCATTAGGTTAATAGGTCACTTCTCTTATAAATCCAACATTTTTCCCATAGATAGTCGATGTGGGACTTAACCACTCACAATTGAAACCCAACATCATTGAGATTAGAGCATTAACTATTTGGAGAAGGTTCTGCATTGACCAATGAAGTATCAACCTTTTTATCATTAGCCTCCCAAAATGCATTTGATGTGCTTTATCAGATTCATCTCTTTATAATAATAATAATAATAATAATAATAATAATAATAATAATAATAATAATAATAATAATAATAATAATAATAATAATAATTAGTGGCTTTCATTTGTTTCTGAAAGTGTAAGTAAGCAAGAGAGAAAGAAATCATGTGTTTCAAACTTGTGGTCCTTATTCCATATTTCTAAAGTCTTGGTCCCCTTATTTCTGTTTTTTTCTAACTTTTGATCCTTATTCGATTTTGGGGTCAATTTTGGTGTCATGATAAAATTAACTATAACATTTGCCACTAATCTTTATTTTAATTTTAATAAATGGGTCAAGTTTCCTGGTGCGGCATAAAATTACTCAAATATAACATTAGTGTAATTTGATATCTCTGTTTACATAGCGCACTCACACACACACGCGACGACCTATAAAAATATTGAAATTCCACTATAACTCTCCAGAAAATTTTAGTTTAACTCCGCCACTGTTACCACCTCATTCAAGTACTCTTGAGTAATTTCTTAAGATGTTTTGAACACTAGCTAGCAAAACTAAAAAAATAAATAAAAAAAATGAATGATTGTCTCCTAGCATGATATCAAATCTAAAGAAATTTTGTGTGTTTATTTTATGCTTTGTTCATTTCCTACGTGGCATTATTTAATACTTTCACAACCTTATCTATGTGCATATATTTACATATTTTCATGATTGGATTTGGAGTCCCTAAAAGATATAACCATTAGAAGAAAATGGAGTTTCTAGGTGTCCTTGTGGTGGTATTATTAGGAAGTAGCATTAAGACAGATGGTGCAATTAATCAATTTTCTTTGAAAGAAATCAGCAATATCAACAACAAAGGACCATATATTGGTATAGTTGTGCCAAATCCCTATGAGTTGAACCCTCTTCTTCAATCATCAAGCTTTGTGCTTCATAATAAGTTTGACTTTGCTGGTAATTTTTAGAATAATAATATGTTTTCAGTTATTTCATTATACATATGCATATTCCTTCTTCCTCGGCCTCATATTTTGTCGAAAACTATGTATAGGAAGACATTTTCGTATTGGCGAATTAGAAAAAAAGAAGGTTATTGTTGTTATGTCTGGAGAGAGTATGGTAAGCTAAGTTTCTTCTGTCTCATGTCTTGCCACCCAATTGCTACTTACTTTGTTTAATGTGAAAGGAGTTTTGCATTATGGAATTGCAGGTAATGTAAATTCCAAATTGGAGATGTGACTATTCCACAATATTGGACCCACACAGGACAATGGCATTGGCAGGTACACACAAGTTGCTTCAATTATTTATAGAATGCCATATTCTCTTTAGGCCTCTTATGTATCTTTTATATCCCCAAATATTCTAATTTTGCTCTTGTTAAAAATTTTGGTTCGCAGAAATCGAAGTTTTTTCTAGTTCAAATTCAGGAAAAATTCGGTTAACAGAAACAGAATTTTTTTTTCAAGGCAAAAAAAATTCGGTTCGTAGCAACCGAAATTTTTATTGAAGGACAAAAAAGTAAATTTCAAGAAAAAAAAAACTATAGGAGGCTTAAAGAGAAAACATCTTATAGAATTTCAAGTATAGTTTCCTAAACTACAAAACTTTGCATTGGGCTTTAAAAAATTTCAATAATTTAATTACAAAAATTATTTAGTAGTTTAGAGAGGTAATATATATATTGTTTCAAAGTTCAATGATTTAATTATAAATTAAGACAAATTTAAGGATCCAATAAAAAATAGTTTAGGAAAATTGAGGTTAACTTTAGAACTTTCTCAATGTTTCTAATTTATCCACTTGAAAGAAAGTAAAAAAAAATATCAAATTTAATGGTTCATACTGTTAAACCAATTGGTATATATCAACATCATTGGCTCATAAAAAAAATATCATAAAAAAATGTTTTGGGCTCGAATTTTGTGGATGAAAATAGTATGGTGGGAAGAGAGAGTTCATTAAAGATAATCAGCAGAAGGATGTTTGAGAGGAGCGATCACACAGGGCACTAAAACTTTAGGCATTTAAGTGCGAACACGTGTATATATGTCCGTGCACTTGTGTGTGCTTGTGTATGCGTGAAAAAATATAAATTATCTTTTTTTTTTTTTTGACAAAATAAAAAATTGTATCAAATCCATAAAGTACTAATGAGCAAAGTGAAAAACAATGTGTTTTCAGAGATTTTGAGAAAAAGCCCTTTGCTGAAAACAAACAATCTTAAGAAAATCTGCAACCCTTAACTTAAGGACAAAATTTTGGATTCAATTGATGCATATATGTCTACTTCAAATCTTGCTGTCACATTGTCCCACCAGAGAAATTAGCATATAATTGTTTCTGCATCAAAAGGAATTAATTATCAGCAAGAAATAGAGAAAAAATCTCAGAAAAGAACTTTTTTTTTTTCACATTGTATAAATTTCATTACCTGCTTGATCATGTCACGGAAAGCGTCTTCGAGTGAACCAGGATTATTAGAGATTCCACTGTTTTGAAACTTCATCTGGTTGTTCATCATATATGCCTGATGTGGTTTGAATGACGGTCCTTCTGTTAGCTCAGTGGTACGATCACGCTTCATTTGTAGCGAATCACAATAATTATAGTCCAAGTTTTCTTCTGGTTCAACAGCATTCACAGCAGGATTCATAGAGCCTATTGAACTTCCAACCACATGAGAAGAATGGTAACTTCCATCATGATTATTATGGTTATTGTCCCGACCTTGAAATGGCACATTATTGCATAATTCATATGCTTCTGTATGAGGTATAGCAGCATTTCTGTTATCCTTATGAGACGCAGAACCATGGCCGAAACCTTCTCTTTGAAGATAAGAGTTTGTTCCAGGTAATTGCATAGTGTTTGACCAAATACCATTGCACCTTCGGTTTTCAAGTGAAGGAAGATACTGTGAATTCTGAGAGGCTACTTGTTTCTCTTGAGGATTCGATTCTAAAATCAAGGCATTGTTTGTGCAACTCATTGTTACTTTTGGCTTGTAATAATCTGGAAGTTTATTGGTCATGTTTTGAATATTAGGACTAACAGTAATACCTTTACTGTGTAACAATTGATCAAGTCCTGCAGAAGACATCGGCATTTTTAGAACATTGTTCAGATTATCGTGAGTCATGGCCGATTGGAACTTTAGCTGACCATTATGTGTGTGATTCAGCTGAGGGGTTCCAGAAGAAGAGAATCCGTGCATATTCACATTAGTAGGAGTGTTGAATATATTACTCCTACTACCACCAGATGCAAAGGATTTGAAAGGATTGTTATGAAACTGTGTAGAGCCACCGAGAGAAGTCATTCCTAAATAGGATGTATCCGAAGAACTACCTAACAATGCTGCCATATTAGCTTGTTGGTTTTCCCCTTCACTAATCCTTTTCAGATAGAGTCTATATTTCTGCAGAAAATTCAAAAATCAGTAAGTTTTCCCGAGTTAAAAGGATTGATTGAATGTGTGTCTGGGGTCCGACACTGACGCAACACCAACATGTGGTTACATTCAACTTTTCAAATCATTAGCTGTGTCGATGTTTCAGTCTCATGTCTGGTGTCTGTGTCTATGTTAGTGTTTCATAACTTATAAAGCTAAAGCATTGAAAGGCCTGACTGAATTTGAATGTGTGTCCGGTGTCTGACACTGACACGACACCAACATTTGGTTACATTCAACTTTTCAAATCATTAGTTGTGTCGATGTGTCAGTCTCATGTCTAGTGTCCGTGTCTATGTCAGTGTTTCGTAACTTATAAAGCTAAAGTCTAAGAGATACGAATAAATACCTGAAGATGGCTGGCCACATTCTCCCTTGTAAGCTTTTCAACATTCATCAAGTCAAGAATCTTTTTCGGCACAGCCTCTGCAAGAAACAGAGTTTAGTATCAGAAAACTACACAAATGTCTTACCAACATGTCTTGCTATGATGAGAATTGTTTTTGCATTGAAGAAAGAAGGAAGAACTTACTGTCGATGCCTAATTGATTAACAGCAGCAACAAACTTGCGGTGTAAGGCAGGGGTCCAAACAACTCGAGCCTTCTTTTGCGCAGTTGGATCATCATTATCTTGATCATCCTCATTCTCCTCATCAACATCATCTTCATTCTTTTCCTTCCTTTTTCTAGAACTAGAAGGCCTATCATTTTGATCAGAATTTCCTGTCAAAGCAGAATCTATTCCATTTCCGCCATCAGAATTTCGCACGTCGTGGTTGCTTCTTTTGCTAGTCTTTTTCTTCCTGATTACATGCTGCCAAATGGTTTGTACCTCTTTCAGTATAACAGGTTTCAACAGATAATCACAAGCACCATGAGTAATTCCTTTAAGCACCATCTTCGGATCATCGTTTGCCGAAAACACTGAAAATTAAAACACATTGTAATGTTAATGCTTCGTTAAACAACCATATATTTTATCACTAATATCAATTGTTGACGGTTATTGTCGCACTTTATTAGCACATTTCCGCACTTTAGAGGAGTCAGATCGGAGTAAAAATTATATCATGAATTGAAGAATTGCATAACTTACTTATGACAGGTAAGTCCATCTCAAGTCCAACAAGCTCAAGCAGCTTAAATCCATCCATGTCAGGCATATGAACATTGCTGATTACTAAGTCAAAATTGTTTTTGTTTTCTCTCAACAAATTCAGCGCCGTTATCGCGTTTTGAGCAGTGGTTACTGCAACAAATTATACATTGCAGATAAATCAGAACATAAAATCTATGAAATGTTAAAATAAAATAAGTCTAAATTCTAAAATCATTGGAAATTGGAAAAGAATTACTACGTTACATCCTATAGCTTCATAAGATCACAAAAGATTTGGATGTGATCATATCTTTGAAATCCAAGTAACAACATAAGATCACAAAAGATTAGACACACCAAAGAATTTAAAAAAAAAAAATTGAACTTTAAAAACCAAATCATGTCTAATATCTCTAAGAGAATCAAGAATGTTATCAATCAAATATAATTTAGTCAAACCTAAAAAATATCAAAGAAAATTAAAAACTAATCTAATTGATTCATACAAGCAATGGCTAGATAATAATCTATAATCTATAATCTAACCTAACATATATACATAAATACATGTATCTCAAAAACTTAGAGAATACCCTACATGATCAAGATTTGTCACATCAAAAACCAAAAAAAAAAAAAAAAAGTAAATAACATATACCATGGTATTGACACTTTAGGAGAAGTTTTTCCAAAATCTTGAGACATGTTCTATCATCATCAACAGCAAGAACACGCATTCCAATAGGAAATTTATCTCTAAGATCATTCATCTTATGATCTTCCAAAACCCAGAACAGAATCTATAAAAAAAAAATGATTTTTATGAGATAAAAAAGAAGATTTTGAACTCTATATGTAGAAAAAAAAGGTAGTGTGAAACAACGTATGACACAAGATGGATTTGGTATTGGTGAGGTGATTATGAACATTCCATTTTTGTTAGATAACCATAATCATGAATTCAAAATTTGATGTGATGTAAAAAGAGAGAATTTTTTTTTTTGATAGTGTGATTGACTATGGTACTATTATGATGAGAACAAAATATTAAGAATGTTTTTATGGTTGTTTGAGAAAGAGTATCTTTGTAATTATTTTTTTGATTCTTGCCATAAATGTTTGAAAGCTATAATTAACAATGTATTTGTCTCTAGCCGTAATTCACTCTATTTTTTTTTTTTTTTTTACAGCTCATGGAATTTTACTCTTAAGTGTTATTAACATCATCTTAAAAAAATATATTTATTTTATTTATATATTTATTTATTTTGTTATAAGGAACAAGAACAAAAAAAAGCGAAATAACAAAAAGAGAAAAAAGACAATAGTATGCAAAACTAAAATTCTGCATTGTTGGTTTATAGAAAGTCCGGGCGTGTATGCGAAACCAAATTTCGGCATAGTTGGAAAAGAGAAGGTCAGGTAAATTTGGTGGGTATGCAAAACCAAATTTCGGCATAGTTAGTAAAGAGATGGTCCGATAAATTTGGCGGAGGAGACTTGTGGACCGGGATATTCATGTTTGAAGAAACACCAAACTTTGCTAAGAAGTAAACACACTTAATTTATTTTTTTAATCTGTCAACACATTTAATTGTATTTTCTTTTTTTAAAAGATTAAAAATAGATAATATGTAAAAAAAGAAATTATCTATTCTATAGCTATATATAAAGAGGATACAAAAATTTTGGTGTGGACTTTTCATAATACCAACAATACCCTTGATTTTTTTAAGCAGCAAAAATCTTTTATTAACAAACTTACCATTAACACTATAACATAAGTGATATATTTTTTATTTTTTTGACATAAATTTACATAATAGTCACAGTCGCGTTCTGTCTGGCAGCTAGTTTAATTTAAAGAAGATGTTTCATCATAGAATTTTTTTTTATTAATAGACGAAATGACAAAATCATTGAAAACTCACACTTACATTTATATTAATTTACCTCTTTTATATTTTTATATAAACCTTAGAGATCAAATCACTTACGCACTTAAAAATTCGACCATCTAAGCTTTCCTGTATTTGTGTAGTTTTTAGACTGCCAAGTGCCAACTAGTATTCCAAAAAAACAAAAAATGTGTAAACTAGTAGGCAATTTTTTATTTTTTTTAGACCATGAAATTCACACACACACACACAAACTATATATCCAATTTATTTTATTTGATGTAAAAAAATATCAAATTTATTTATGGAAAATTTTGTAATTTTTATTATTACTTTGGACTATATACTCAAACTCAATGATAATTTTCAATTTTTGTTCAACCAAAAATCAAATTCCAATTTTTGTAACTTTTCTAACAAAAAAAAAACCTTAAATTACGCTTTTTTTTAATCAATTAAATTACGCATTTAATTATTTGAGATTGTAAGGAAATCTATCATCTTGAAGAAGAAAGTAAATATTGTTTTACCTTAATTAAAATGATTTTCTTTTTTATTTTTTTGGTCAAATTAATGCTTTTTTTTGGTCTACTGGTTATAATTTCTTCACGTGAAAAATACCAGTACTTCTGTTAACATGAATTGTTAAAAGTCAATTAACAATGACCTACTCATAGGACATTGAAACGTACTTAGAGAATAAAACAAACGACAACTTTTAGTTAACTATTCATCTATTATACGTTGAATGTCCATTATAGGTTGACTCCTGTCTGTGCCCTTTGGAGTGGAGAATTTTTTTTTTTTTTTTTTGAGGTTGTGGAGAAAATTAACTTTATCTTATGGTTGCAAAAGTTTGTACCATAATTATAAGATGTTCATGTTTTCCTTTGTTTTTCAACGTTTTTATTATAGGGTCTTGCTAACGAGTGCTCCGGGACACTTTTTAAGCATTCATTAAAAGAAACTTTTTATTAAAAAAAGAGCATTGCTATTTGTCACGAATGAATTTCTCCCGAATTCTTCACGAAACGCTTTGAACAATTATTATATATTTTTCTTTATTTAATTTTTAAATTAAAATATTATAACCGCTTGCTATCTATCACTTAGTGAGGGTGATGATTCTGATGGAACTTGGGACCGCTTGCTATCTATCACTTAGTGAGGATGATTATATAGTGATCCCAGGTTCCTAATGGTGAGAGAGTACCGAAAAAATAAAATAGTGAAGATGAAAAAAGCTTGAAGGAAAAAACGAGAGAAATACTTGCAGTTGCGCACAACTAAATCCTTAATGTCTCAATTTGGCTTCCAGAAATGTACAGAGGTATGAACTATGAAGAGAACCGGTTGTGATCGAGTACGCTTTTGTCAGCAGAGATAGTTGCCATGGAAGGTTTACTAGTTCTGGAAGAAGAAAACAGAAATAAATTGGAGAGTTCTTTTGTTGAATAATTGGGGAAAGATAGAGTCATAAGCAAAACATCACAATTTTTATTAAAAAAAAAAAAGAAAAGAAAAGTAAAACATGCAAAGTGGGCGTGCCACGTCATTCGGGAGCCGCTCGTGATACAACTTTTCGGGATGTTAAGCATTTCCCTTAAAAAAATTAAATACTCTAATTTTTAATGTGTTGACTTTATGTATTTCCATAAAAATTCTATAAAAAAACTTACTATTTAAGAGCTTAAAGAGTGCCCCGCCCATACTTAATTAATTAGAGGTACTGTACATAATTAATCTATCTAGAATCTATTACTTTCAGGGTGTCTTTGATCTCCTAAAAAATAAGATTAGACAAAATAACTTTAGGTATACTTTCTATATGAGCTGTGATGGGTCTTGAGGGGGTTCGGGGTATCAACGCATCGGGACTTAAATAACTTCACAAGTGAGTTGGACATCAGACTTTAACCAAAAACCTTAAGGCGTTAGGTTTATGGGTCATCTCACTTATAAACCATTCAACATTTACTGTTTCATCCGATGTGGGACTCAACTCACACTTGAAATACCAACATCTCCCCCTTAAGTGTGAGTCAATCCATTATTTTATGGGTATGCTCCCTCTCAAACAGAAGCTTTTTCATCCACTCGTACCGTCGTTTCTTGGTCTCAACGGGACACGCCGCCTGAACACCTTGTCAGGAAGACTTTCGACACAAGGAGCCGGATCAACAACCATCGGTTCTGATACCACTATTGGTTCTTGAGGGGGTCCGGAGGATCATCACATCGGGTCTTGAACAACTTCACAAGTGATTTGGACACCACACTTTAACCCAAAACCTTAAGGTGTTAAACCATTCAACATTCACCATTTCATCCGATGTGGGACTCAACTTACACTTGAAATACCAACAAGTTGCATAAGTATTACATGACATTATAAGAATTACTTGTTAATAATGTATGATACCCAAAGTGGTATCACTATGGAAGATGTTCTAAACACACACTTATGGATTTCTATAATCTTTAAAATATATTCAGAGCACAAAAAAAATGAAAGCTTGAAGCGATCTAAATACTTAGCTTGTTGGCGTTCCTTTGAGCAATAAACATATTTCATTACAAAGAGGTTGGTAGATTAGAGAATGAACGCACAAATGAGTAGAACAATTGCATAATGTGAGGAAGTGCATAGATTATTCCACACTCAACTATAACTATGTTTAATTTTGCAAACGTTGAAAAGCTGTGCTTTTTCAAGTCCTAGAAGATTTACAGTCACAAATCATAAAAAAAAATTACTATTATATTTTAGGAGTATTTATGTCCAAATTAATTTAGGGAGAATGAAAAGAAAATATGAGAAAATAACAATTATTTTTTATCCACGTACTATTATTATTCGTTACTTGAATATATATTCCCCTATTTCTATAGTTACCCACTATTATATTAGGCAAATGATAACGAGTATTCTCGGGGCACTCTTTAAAACCTTAAATAGTTACCCACTATTTAATTTTATTTTTCCTATTATACCCTTAACTATTTATTACTTTCTATTATTTCAATTCTTCAATTTATTTTTTCCATACCATAAATGAAGGACAATTTTGTAAATCAACTCATAATCTCTCTTTTCCATACAACATTAATTACCTTTCTTAATATGTCTAAAAGTGTCAAATCGACATATATTGTGGTATGGAGGGAGTAAATTTTTTTATAGATTTGTTTTGGAAATGTGTAAAGTCAACACATTGGAAGTTGTAGTATTTAACTTTTTGAATAAAAAATTTCTTTAAATTGAATGTTTAAAGAGTGCCCCAGGAGCACTCGTTAACAAGACTCATTATATATATATATATATATATATATATATATATATATATATATATATATATATATATATATATATATATATATATAATAGTTGTTGTTTTGGCAGATGGCAGAGGAAATTGCCAATGTATTTCGCGAGAATGGATTCTCTCCATTACATGAGGAAAATAGTAGGATTTTAGCCATTGATTTATGAGGAGAGATAAAGGAAAAAGAGGAAAAAAAGGGAATTAAAAGGTAGAGATTAGTCAAAAAAAATAAGTAGAAATAAGAAAAATTGAGGAAATTGAGGAAAATAAAATTGAGAGAATCCATTCTCGTATTTCGCATAATAATTTCTTTCTTTGCCTACTTTTTCTTACAATTTTTAGTAATAGTTTAATTAAAAGATAATTATTTAATTTTGATACATAGTGGTGTCGATGGTGTAAAAAGTATTACACGATCAAACAATTTTTTAAAGTAGTTATAAGTAAAGGAGAAAAAGGAATATGCACTGACAGTGTAAAATTATTTTACACTATCAATCAATACCAATCATGTTTTCTGTCACATCACCCCACTTCACCCCATTTTCTTGATATGACATGACAAAATGATAATTGTTTATTAGACGATCGTGTAAAAATATTTTTAATAAAGTCAATTACCATTACTTGATGGTGTAAAAATATTTACTCCTATATTGAATTTTAGTTCAATACTAAATATAATAATTTGATCTAACTTTTATGATATAATTGAGCAGAGGTTTGGAGATAAGGACGAAGACAATGGAGATTTCAATAGTGAAATTGGCTATCTTAAGTTTTCCAATTACAATAACTACACAAAACATTCCAAATCCGTGGAAAATCTTTTGAACAAGATTTGGTATCAACCAGAGAGGATTTTTCCTGTAGATGGAACTCCTGAAGTTTGGCAAGCTGCTTTTTGGGTTCCGGTAGATAAAATTTACTTTGAAATTGCAAGAAAGCTTAAGGTGAGTTAAATTCAACCCTAATTCACCATCTCATTATAAGAGTTTGTAAAAGTTTGTTTGGTTCTGCTGTGACAAAAATCAATTTTGTTCATGTAATTATTTTATATATATATATATATATATGAGTTAGGATTCGTTGATGACATCAAATGAACATTTTAACCGATATAAATTTTATAAAATTCACCGTTGGATTGAAAGTCTATATCATATGGATCATTTATGTAAAATTTCAAACTAATCCAAAATCATTTGATATGTTGTTGAGATACATCAAAATTAACGGTTTTGTTTTTTTTTTTAAATGTCGCTAATCTTTATGTGTCTCAATAGCATATCAAATGATTTTGGATTTGTCTAAAATTTTACACAAATGATCTATATGATCTAAACTTTCAATTCAACGGTTGATTTTATAAAATTTATATCGGTTAAAACGTTATTGAGAGGTGTAACATTTGGTGTCAAAACTAATTGGTGTCAACGGATCCTGAATATATATATGACGAGGGATCCGTTGACTCCAGGAGTAAGTCTTCATTGACTTACTCCGCTTAATAACTCGATATCGGCATTATATTTCTTCAATCCAACCGTTGAATTTAAAGATCTTATTGAGTAGATCAACTCCACAAATTTTTATAAAAATTCAAAAAAAAAATTATGGAAAAAAAAAATTGTGAGCTAAAAGTAAAGTTTATGGAAAAAAATTGTTCAAATTGATTTTGTAAAATAGATTTTAATTTTTTTACCATAAAATAGATTTTAGTTAAAAAGGAGTTAAAAGTAAAGTTTGTTTGGTTCTACTGTGAGCTAATATTACACAAATACAGTAATTATTTGAGGTTAAATTTTTCACTTGTACTACAGAATATTGAGTTGAGTAATTGTGTTAACACAACTTGCTTGCCAAGAAAGCCTATTGTAGTGAGAGTAAAGAAAGGAGTTAGTGCCAATGTGTTTGTTAACAACAGAGCTTATAGAGAACATTTGAAGTCCAAATTTGATGCTACTCCAACAGACATGGAAAGTGCTGCTGTTGCTTTAGTTTGTTTCCAACAAAAAATACCTTTCATTGCAATTAGAGGATTGTCTGATTTAGCTGGAGGAGGGTCTGCCATGACAAATGAAGCATCTATCTTTTTATCATTAGCTTCCCAAAATGCATTTGATGTTCTTGTCAAATTTATCTCTTTATTATAATAATAATTAGTTGCTTTAATGTGTATCGAAGTGTAAGCAAAGGACAATTTTAGAGGGAGTAAGAAAGCATGTGTTTCAAATTCTCTCTTATATCATGTATTCCCATGTACTCAAAATAAAAAAGAATAATGAAATCTAATTGTAATCTGAAAAATGCAAAATATTTTATATGTTTGTCATATACTATGTTGTTTAGTACTTTTCTTTTTCATGTATATCAAAATAAAAAGAATAATGAAATCTAATTTGAATCTGAAAATGCAAATAATAGTGTCATATCCTTAATGAAGAGGAGGATTACTGATGCAACTTTAAAAGACATGTCTTCACATTTCTTAGGATCGTATGTTTATTGGTGAAATAGTTGAACAAGTTATCCTTAATTCTCTATGTTTTTGAGGGTCTCTTTGCGTTTTTCACGGTAAAACAAGTTAATAGATCTCGGGACTAATATGAATAGCCAAAAAAACATAGCACTAGGGAACTATTAACTTGTTTTACCCTGAAAAACACAAAGAGACCCTAGGAGACCAATTTTAAGGGAGATTTGAAGGTGGATGCCGAAATCAACCATTAATGTTTGTTCATCTCTTTTCTTCTTATCTTTGTAAAGTTATCATGACAATGAGTAGCTAACTCTCTTTTGTTGGGATTAGATGTAATTAACTCTATTAGTATGTATTTCTTTTGATCATGGTATTATATATGATTTTAGTTATTCATCAATATTGAAGTTATCCTGGTTTTTAATGTTTTAATCTTTGAATTTGAAATGATATATAGGAATATATACTTTTTGAATCTTGAACTAGGATAATCATCTGTTAAATGCTAAACTCTAAAAATAGATTTAAGTTTAACATTCACTCAAAGTATTGGATCTGAATGCTATTGTATTGGTTATTGTCCTCCGTCAAATGAGGAAGTGAATTATATGGGAAATCAGCAAAGACAAAGACAATATCAAAACAACATTGGCTATCATAGAGGAAGTAATTCATATTATGGTCAGGGGTGGAGACAAGATGTTGGACCATCCAACAGACAGTGCCAATATTAGAATTACAATCAGCATCCTCCGCAACAAAATCATACGTCAAAGATGGAAGAAACATTTAACAAATTCATGGAAATGATGATGAGCAAGAACCAACAACAACAACAACAACAATAACAACAAATCCAACAATAAATGCAGCAAAATCAGAAAAACAATTATGCCCCAAATAAAAAATATTGAAAATCAGATTGGTCAGATAGCTAGGCAGATGGCCAATACACAAGGATGGACATTTTCTGCCAACACTGAAACAACCCCAAAGAACACTGCAAATCTATTTCAACCAGGAGCGACAAACTAATTGGTAAAGGCATTGATGATAACTTCGAGTCTAAGAGAGTTGTTGTTGAAAATTTGCCATATCCACATGCTCCAACCAAGAAGAACAAAGAAAGGTAGTATGCAAGGTTTCTTGATATTTTCAAAAGATTGCAAATCAATATTCCATTCTCTGAAGCCTTGGAGCAGATGCATACATACGCTAAATACAAGCAAGAGGACATGAACGAGCAATATAATACACCCATCATATATGGTCTAGGAAAATAAGAGTACATGGAATTGTAGATTGAGCGAGATCTAAATCGGGCTCTACCCATCGTGATCAACCTGGTTCCAGAATGCCTAAGTGTCTATCCCATGATGTAGATAGCTTGGTCTTAACAAATAAAGTATGAATAAGTCATAGCTAAAAAACATATGTCCTACATTATATTGCACATCGGACACCTCCCACTACTTTCTCCATTAGCTCCACTATTGTTTCAACCACTCCTTAGTAAAATGACTCATGGGCCTCAAGTTTCATTTCGGGTATGGGGAGGCGTGGGAGTGGCGGAGGCAGTTGAAGGCGTGGGAGGAGGAGATGTTTGGGGAGTGTCAGTCTTTACTTCTCAACATTTCCTTGCAGGCTCAGTCTACTGATAGGTGGCAGTGGCACCCAACCCTAACACAGGCTACATTTCCAGGGGAGCATATCAGCTTATGACTTCTCATGCTTCGATTACTACGGATGCTGCGGAAAACCTCATCTGGCACTCTCAGGTTACTTTGAAGGTTTCCATTTTCGCGTGGAGTTTATTGCGTGACAGGTTGCCCACGAGAGTAAACCTGGTTACTCGAGGTGTTTTATCTCCTACAGCTCACACTTGTGTTTTTGGATGTGGAGCGGCCGAGTCGGCCCATCATTTATTCATCTCATGCAACACTGTTGGATCTCTGTGGGATTTATTTCGTTCATGGATTGACATTCCTTTGGTGGATTTCACTACATTGCATGATCACTTTGTCCAGTTTACATCTTCAGCAGGTGGATCTCGAGCGCATCGATCTTTTTTGCAGCTCATTTGGCTTACTTGTGTTTGGGTTGTATGGACGGAGAGAAATCATTGATTGTTCAATGCTTTTCTCATTCAGGTGGTTGAAGACGATGAGTATTACGTTATCTTCAAACTACCATAGTTGGTGGTCTAATCCTTTGCTTTGTTTAAGCCTTGTATGATTTGATTATGGTTTTGACTCTCTGACTCTTTGTAAACTTTTGTAATCTACCTCGGTACAACGTCTTGTGTTGAGGAGGCTGTTTGTGTTAATATATAAAAAGTTTCGCTTAGGGTTTCATCCAACAGGTGATAGATCAACTTCGATCGTATTTGAAGATCTACCGCAAGAATAAAGGTTTTATCTTTATCAATTTTCTAATGATTGTCGGTCGATATATTTTTCCAAAATATAATATATATGCATTTTCTTTGTCTAAATCTATGGAACCCAAAATATTACATGACATGCCAAGTCAATATTTTATTATTTAGAAATTTTTATAATACTCTGATGAAAGTACAAAAGCAAGTATTTTCAGTATATCGTATCCACGGGGACTAGTGCGATATTAAATGTTGATTCACAATATCCATGATTTTAAGTGCGGGTTTTGTATGATTTTTGTTTCGGAACATAAAGAGCGCGAGATATAAAAATGATTAGAATTTCAGAGAAAAGAAATTGTCGGGATTAGATTCATTATCTCATTAACATGTATCAATCAACCATTAGTATATATATTTCATTCACCAATCATTATTACCACATATCACTCGTTGAACGTATCCGTGTCCGGATTACGCCGTGAAATCTATTATATCCATTAACCTTCGATGTCTCGAATCATTAATCGACATAATAGCTTTAAGCTCTGATATTTAAAGTGGTTATTAAACTCAAAATCTATTTCTAAACTTTGAAATTCAATAAGTGATTATCTTAACTTTTGATTCAAACAACATATGTCTATATCATTCAAATCTTGAAATAAAATAAGTAAAACAAGACATCACTCATAATGATTGATAAATAAAACATATATACCATGAATTAAAATGAGATGATCATAAAATAACTACATCTAATCCCAACAACAAGGAAATTAGCCACACATGGTCATGATCAACTTACAAGAGTGAAGAGATGAAGAAATGAAGATCATATCACTTGATTTCCTAAGTTGTGATGAATCCACCTTCAAAACTCCTTAAGAACCCTAAAACTAGTGTTTCTCTCGTGTGAGATCTATTACAAAAGTGGTTGATATTAAAAAATTACATCTGATAGCTATTTATAGAATTTCAGATCAGGTGAGTTCGCTGAGCGAAGTGATGTTCGCTAAGCGAACATGTTGCTTCACCAAGGGGTTTTCTGACACGTAGCAAAAACAACCTTACTCAGCATTTTTTCGTTGATGCTCGCTACATCTCGCCACCATACCAAAACTCTCTAATTCTGCTCGCTACGTCTCGCTACGTCTCGCCACTAGACCAGACTTCACTGTCTTGGTTCGTTGCAGCTCGCTGAGCTTCGCTGAGCGAAGGCTTCAAATCCTGCCCTTTTTTCAGCAAATCCTAACAAATTGTTTTGGGATTAAGAACTTTGACCATGACAATATTTACATCAAATAGGGAGGTTTTACTCAATATTTCCTTCAAAACGATTTATCAAGTGCCCACATTTAATATGCATTTTAACTAAAATTTGGCACTTATCATACTTCTATTGTAGATGCTCTTATAATTGTAAAAATTAACTTTATAAGTATTAAATATCTACTTGATAATTTGTTAAAAAAGTATAAAAAATAAAAAATTGCCAATAGTTCAAAAAGTATTGGCAATAGTATATATGAAAAGATAAGAAGGGAAGCGACAAAAATAAAATCTCAAATATAACCCTCTATGTTTGATCTAGTGGTGAGGAATTCAGACAATATGCTATAGATTCTGGGTTCGATATTCAGCTCATTGTAAACAAAAAAAAGTATAATTGTAAAAATTAACTTTATAAGTATTAAATAGGCTTAACTACACATTTGGTCCCTTACGTTTATTTTAGGTTTCAATTTGGTCCCTTACGTTTAAAAAGTATCAATTTGGTCCCTTACGTTTATTTTAAGTTTCAAGTTAGTCATTTCCGTTAGTTTTGTCACTAACACCGTTTGAACAGTACACGTGTCAGCGTGTCCAAGTGCCACGTGTCAGTCCACGTATGCAAATTGACTGCCACATGTGACAAAATTGACGGAAAGGACCAACTTGAAACCTAAAATAAACGTAAGGGACCAAATTGAAACCTAAAATAAACGTAAGGGACCAAATGTGTAGTTAAGCCTATTAAATATCTACTTGATAATTTGTTAAAAAAGTATAAAAAATAAAAAATTGCCAATAGTTCAAAAAGTATTGGCAATAGTATATATGAAAAGATAAGAAGGGAAGCGACAAAAATAAAATCTCAAATATAACCCTCTATGTTTGATCTAGTGGTGAGGAATTCGGATAATATGCTATAGATTCTGGGTTCGATATTCAGCTCATTGTAAACAAAAAAAAAAAACATGAAAGTAAACTCCAATTTGACATAGTAAACAAAAATAATGTCGGATGGAAAATATTATGGGAAAACATCATGCCTATATTCCTATGGCATTGAGGATTATGATCATAGCCTCTTCATAATACATTCTTTGTAATACTAATCTTATCTAGAAATAAAAATTTGCAAACGATAAAAAAAAAATTGACAATTTGCAAAAGATAAACAAACATAAATTGAGATTTATTTTGATCCTTGTGAATCTTCTAGAGCAGTACACAGTCGTTCATCCAATTTGGAGTCTTTCTTATCCTTGTTGATTTTTTCCTCATTGTGATGGGTTCATTCTTCTTGGTTGGTCCATTTATTTCTTCTGGTACAATTACACCTTGCACTCTCGTATCAAGAATGTCGCCGCCATCTTGAATAGAATTTGCTAAGACATCTTGATTAGTCATTCTAGGTTGTATGTGATTTGTTCCACCGATTGTTTGCGCGATTCTAGGGTTTATGTAATTTTCCTCGAACATTTTTCTTGAAAGAGTGTGATTGTGAGAAATCGGTACTATATCAAAAGCATCCATGATATCACCATCATTGGTACTAGTGTGACTTCCATGGGTGTTAATCTTCTTCTTGCATGATGTTGTTGCTGTTTCGTCACTCTTAGTTTTGCAATGAAAATAATAGTAAAGTTGGAGAAACAAATTCTTAAAAAAAGAACAGATTTGAGAAGAATGAAACATTCTAAAAGACCTTTCTTTTGGGGGCTCGCAGTTGAATGAATGATTACCAACAAGTGCCCAATTTTATTTATAGGTCATGTTTTGAGGTTTTTGTTTGGATTTGATTGTAATTGACAGACAGCAACAATTGAATCTTATGCAATCTTGTGTATTTTTTTTTTTTTTTTTTACAAAATGCAATCTTGTGTATTTATTATGTGAATCTTGTGTTTCTTAATTAATCGCGGGCAGATATGTGGTTTCAAATCTAATCTGTGTATTTATTAAGTGATTTATTTATTTTTTTATTAAAATCTTATGCGATCTAAACCATTAGGTTTGGATTCGATCCCCAACTCATTGTAAACAAAAAAAAAAACCTTATGCGATCTTATACCCAAAAAAAAATGCAATCCCATACCAAAAAGAAAATCTTATGCAATCTCTTTTTTTTAAAAAAAAATTGGATAGATCACTCTAGAGCTATACAACCAACATTTCTCGAGTTTTGTGAGACTCAAATAATATAAGTGACAAATTGTCAATAAGGGTATGTTTGATCTGTTAAAGGGTAAGTACCGGACAGAACAGAACAACACAACAAATGACAGAACAACACATAACAAACTTTTGTGATATTGAACAATTTTTTGTCTTATAAGATATTTGGTTAAGAAAATGGTATTTTGGTATTTTAGATAACTTGTATTGTGGACAAAAAGTTGTGCTGTGGTTTAGTGAGAGACAAAAAATTCTGTTTTTGTCCTGTTCATTCCTCTCAGTTTGTCCAGTTCCTGAAACAGTTTTACAATCAAACACAGTACAACTAGAGTTGTCATGTGCAGTCCCTTAATTTTTAGCGGATCAAACAGACCCTATATAAATATAAGTCAAAAACATTATATAAATAGTAATAATTAATTTGAAATATTTTTTGGTTACAATAGAGCCAAAGAGGATCGAATGTAGGACCTCGTGCATACTACCCACACCCCGCACCACTAAATCAAGCTAAATTGGAATTTTATTTTTGTTAAAGTCTAAATACACCGACATAAAACTGTGAGAGAAACAAGTTGCACTCTAACAATAAAGAAGATCATTACATAATCTAAATAATAAGTTACCTAAGATTTACGTTAAAATTTAGTTAAAAATAAAATTTAAGCCTAAAATGAATATATTACAAAATATTTAATGCAGTTTTGATTTTTACTCTCTTCGTTCCTTTTTATTTGTCCTTTTAGGAAGAAAAAAATAGATAAATTAAGAAAGTGTATTTTTGTATCTATCTTCCTATTATGGGTGTGTTTGGTAAGTCCAATAAACTAGCTTATTGGACTAGCTTATAAGTTTGTTAGAGGTGTTTGGTAACAAACTTTTCTAATTAGTTTATAGCGTTTTTTGAGATGTTATATCAAGTAGCTTTTGAGCTTATAGCTTATGATTTTTTATATTTTATATGAAATCTATAACAATATATAAAAAAGATAGGTGAGTTTGGGCTGAATTTTTTATATTGACCAAATTACCCTTCTGTTCTGGACTGGGCCAAGAGCTGGCCCAATTATCCTCCTGCCCGGAATTTGGGGCACAACCGAATAAGGGGAGGTCTCCCCGACACGTCAGCCCATGACTTGTCCTCTACCACATAAGGGGTTCGTAACACGATAAGCATGTGCTATGTCATCCAGCCACGACTTCAGCTAGGGAGCTTATCCGTTATCCACTAATAGTGGAACGACTCCAACCAAGATAGGGGCGAATAACCGCCTCCCCTACGATACAAGGACTATCTTGGCAGTTGAGTTTATTGGGCCGGTTCATTCCAGCCGATTAGACCAACCTTTGGCCCAGCGTCGGGGGCAACTATATAAGTTCTCCTATACAGGAGAGCCAGGTATTCGATTCTTTACACTCTCTCTCTTCTCTCTAGTATCTCTTGTATTCTCTTGCTGACTTAAGCATCGGAGTGCCTGCAGGTACAACCCCCCTCCGGTGGACGAATTGCTCAACGGATTGGCCATCTCCTATACTGATCAACAGGTTAGATCACCTTCATTTTGAATTCAAATTTTAAATTCAAATAACACAATGGTTCTTTCTTATTAAGTTCTTCCAACTATCACAATTCTTGCAGAAATATGTCTTATGTTATTGTGAGTTTGTTAATAAAAAAAATTTGTTGCTACTAAAAAAATCAAGGGTATTGTTGGTATTATTGTTCAGCGTTACGTATTTCAAATTACAATGAAGGGCAAAATTGACCAAAAAAAGTCAGCCCAAACTCGCCTATCCCCTTTATATATTGTTATTATAGATTTAAAAAAAAATTAAAACTACCCACAATAGGAACATGCAGTAACCGCTTGCCCTTGTTCAAATTTTTTCAACGGAATTTTTTTTAATAATGCATATCAATATTTATTGTTTTTCTTTTTACATATTTACCATGTTAAATAAAACCATAAAATTTTCCATTAAAAATATAAAAATTTGATAATAAACTTAAACACTTTTAGTTAAACAAATCTCAAATAAATTCATATATCACATTTATAATTTTCAAACTTTAATTTTAAATAAATTAAATATTTAAAATAATTTGCAGTTAAAAATGTGTATAAATATATTTTTAAAAAATAAAATTAAATATACATGTAATTTTATGTCATTTTATATTTATTAGAGCATCCACAATGGAGCACTCCATTTTTGAGTACTTAAATGGTCCCACATAGACACATCATCAATTTATTATTTTTTTAATAATAGTACCTAATAGGTACTCAACCCCTCCAATGGAGCATTTCTTAAAAAGTTCTAAAATTGGTCCCATCAATAACTCCACATCATTAAAATTTGAAATTTAATTTAAAATAATATTGCCAAATTAAATTTTTTTGAATATATTAAATAAAGTGGGTCCCATAAAAAGAAGAGAGAGGGAGTTCTTATATTAGAAGTGGTACCTATTAGGTACTAAAATGTGTTGTGCTCCAATGGTAGTACCTAATAAGTACCATGAGTACCTAATAGGTACTACACCATTGGAGATGGTCTTAGTCACTTGAAGCTAATTTTACCAAACACTTCAATTCAAATTAGGGTAAAACATATTTTTAGTCCCTACTTTTATATTGAATTTTGGTTTTCGTCCATATACTTTAAAATCACTCTTTTTAGTCCTCAATTAATTTTCAATTTTGATTTTAGTCCCAAATGTTAAGTCAACTAACAATTGACTAACGAAAATCCACGTGGCGTTGCCACGTTAGATTTTGTTGAAACGTGACATCCTATGTGGACGTCAGTTTTTCTTAATTTTTTTTTTAAAGATTTAAAACAACATTGCTTACTTTTTTCTAAAAAAAAATAGATTTAATAAAAAAAAATTAAAAATAAAAAGTAATAGTTAAAATATTGATTAAATAATTCCATTTTTATTTTAAATAAAAGAAACGATTTTTATTAATGGCAAAAAAAAAGTTAAATAATGACATGGCAGTCCACGTAAAATTAAATAATGACATGGCAGTCCACGTAAAATTAATTTTTTTGTTAGTCAACTATTAGTTGACTTAATATTTGGGACTAAAACCAAAACTGAAAATTAATTGAGGATTAAAAAGAGTGATTTTAAATTATAGGGACGAAAACCAAAACTCAATATAAAAGTAGGGACTGAAAATATATTCTACCTTTAAAATTAATTAGCTTTTCAGCTATCAGCTATAAGGTAGCTTTTTCAGTTATCAACTAACTTATAGCTTATTTTTACCAAACAGACCATACCATAATTTTAATCCACCAATAATTTTTTATTTTTTTTGCACAAACTTTCTCTTTCCAGTAAATTTAATATATTATGTAAAAAAAAAACAAATTTAATATGCTATGTAACAAAAAAAAATTAAAAAAATATTTGGCTTTCCAAATATATAACATTAATTAGTTTTATTGAAAGAGGCTAAAATGGACAAAATATAACTTTAAATTATCAAAATGACAAATAATTTGAAACAATTTTTTCTTCTAAAATGACAAATAAAAAGGAACGGATGGAGTATATTTTAAATTTTTGGTCTCCTATTTCAATATTTTTTTTACTTTTGATCCCCCACTTCAATTTGAAGTAATTTTGATGATGTGATCAAATCAAATATGATGTGGCAAATAACATGACATTTAGATAAATCAAAGTACACATGTCATTATTATTTAATTTAATTAATAATAACCTAAGACACCGTTCTAGCATAATTTTTATTTTTATTTTTGCTTAAATATCACATTAATCCCTGTATGCTCCCGTTTTTTTTTTGTTTTAGTCGCTGTATATATTTTTCTTAAATAGTCCCTGCATGTTGATGACAGTCATTGTATGTTGTTTTTAGTAGTAATTTAGGTAGTTTTAATAGCAATTGAAGCCCAAAAGCAAGCAAATACCTGAAAAAGTGAAGTTATTTGGCCCAGAAGCAAGAAAAGTGAAAAAACAGCAAAAAAGGACAAAAATGTAATAAAGCAGCGCAACCATCGTACCTACGATGAATCTTGGCGTGCCGCGATGAGAAGATGGTTAAACTGAAGAAAATCTGCAACAAATCTTTTCCATCGTACCACGATGGCTTGTCATCGTGGCACGATGATGACTTGGAAAGCACGTAGAAAATACTGAGAATGTCTTCCATCGTACCACGATATGATCCATCGTGGCCACGATGAGGCGAAAATACACGTCATTACAATAGAAGTGAGAATAGTTCTACTAACTAGGCTTACTTTAATAGAAATTAATCTCCAGATAATACTTCGATAGTAAGCAGATATAGCGCCAGTTACTAAGCAGGAATAGAGGAGGAATTCGAAAGTACTTAACCACTTGTTCTCATCTGAAACTCAACTCTTTATTATAATTGCTCTATACTTTAATTGTTATTTACTGATACTTGTCAAAAACCCCACCCAATCAAACAAAGCGAATGCAAAGCCTTTTACTTTAATTTACTTTATTTGCATAAAGTTCATAATCAAAACTGATAAGTTTGGCACAATCCTTGTGGAGAACGATAACTTACTACTCTATTACTTGGTAGCGATTCTGTGCACTTGCAGAACCACCGTCAAGTTTTTGGCGCCATTGTCAGGAATTGTGTTTACAAAGTAATTAGTTTAGTCTAGGAATTCTACCTTTTAATTTTTGTCTTTAATTTTTGTATCATTTAAAATGGAAAAAAAAGAGGAAAAGAAGAAAAATGTTCTTGCAAAAAGTAAATTGTCAGAAGGTTCTGTCTAGGCAAGGTTTGGTACTTAAGCGATCCTAGAGATCCACCTCCCTTACCTAAATAGAATGATAATAGAACATGAAAATGTGAGATGATGGTTATTGATGCATAATTTCATATATGTGTTTATGTAGTTGGATAATATTGTACTTCAATGACTCTTGTTTGGAAAATATGATATTTGAATTATACGGTTCTAAATTAATTAAAATGGTGAAGTATGATGGTATTATGCTCGGGGTTGATATTGAATACAAAATTTGATATTTTGATTTATAAATTGAATTTATGGCATCGTGACTTAGAATGGTGGCTGATATGAAAATGAATTAACAATATTATGTCTTATATGAAATCGAGTTGACGGTATAGTGTCCTTAAATGATATTTGAATTGAAGGATAATGGTATTATGCCCGAATATATTGGATACAAAATTTTTAAATGATGGCTCAATTGAAATTGAATTCACAGTATTATATCTTATATGAAAGAAATTGATGGCATTGTGTGGCTTGGTTGAAATTGAATTGACAGTACCATATGAATTATATTATACTTTGACCATCCATGTCACCATGAGCTCCCCCTCAGTATGCCTAGCTCAACTCAACCAAGAGCTCCACCTTCAGCATGCCTAACTAATCTCAATCATGAGCTCCACCTCAGCATGCCTAGCTCAACTCAACCAAGAGCTCCACCTTCAGCATGCCTAACTAATCTCAATCATGAGCTCCACCTCAGCATGCCTAGCTCAACTAAACCAAGAGCTCCACCTTTAGCATGCACAGCTCATCTCCACCATGATCTCCATCTTCAGGTCGAGCTCATCTTTACGCTAGCTCATCTCCACAATGAGCTCCATCTTCAGGCCTAGATCATCTCAACCATGAGCTCCATCTTCACGCAAGCTCATCTCCACCATAGACCACCAGCTATGGTAGTTTGAAGCTAACATAATACTCGTCGTCTTCAACTACCTAAAGGAGAAAAGTCTGATCTTGTCCAACAAAAGATGAGATGTGCTTATTGAGCCTTTGAACAATCGATGATTTCTCTCCGTTCATACAATCCAAACACAAGTAAGCCAAATGAGCTGAAAAAAGATCAACACGCTCGAGATCCACCCGCTGAAGATGTTTACTGGACAAATTGATCACGTAATGTAGTAAAATCCACGAGCGACCTAAATCTCAAAGAGATCCAACAGTGAAATATGAGATGAATAAATGATGAGCCGACTCTGTCGCTCCACAGCCAAAAACACAAGAGTGAGCTGTATGAGATAAAACACATCGAGAGAGAACTTCTGAATGTCCTTGTTCTGTGAGTTTAACCTAGTTTGTAGGACATTGTATTATATATACAGGAGTCGATATTTGAATCTCAATCATCTCATTTATCTATTTTAAAAGTTGAATTTTTAGCTACTAAATTATTTATAAAAAAACATCTGAATGCCCTATTTAGGCTAACTTTTTTATTATTATAAAATATAAAAAAAATTCCAAAACAAGACTTGGAATCCATAGTTTTGTGAAAAGATGACACGCAAACATCTAGATAGAATAGAATCAAGCAAATGGTGCCGCGCGTCGATAAATAACTTATCCTTTATCAACCTTAGCTAACAAATTGCCTCATCAAAATTTCAGATTCAACTTAATCAATTAATCACTTATTTACACACAGAGATCAAGGATGGGAGTGGTGATAATCGACGGCACCACCGTAAGAGATTTCATCAACGACGACGCGAGTTTCACAAATAGCGTCAACGAACAATTTCAATCTCTCGATCTCAACAACGACGGCGTTTTATCACGCGCCGAGCTCCGAACAGCTTTCGAATCCATGAGATTAATCGAGGCACACTTCGGCATCGACGTAACAACTCCGCCGGAGCAACTCACCAGCCTATATGACTCCGTCTTTGATACTTTTGACATCGACGGAAGCGGCACCGTTGATCGTGATGAGTTTAAATCTGAGATGAAGAAGATTATGCTTGCTATTGCTGATGGATTGGGATCTTCGCCTATTCAGATGGTTCTTGAAGATAATTCTCAGAGTCTTCTTCAGAAAGCTGCTGATCTTGAAGCTTCTAAGTACGCCGCCGTTTGATTCACCGTCGTTTTGGTGGTTTTTATTTGTTCTGATACTTGTCGTTTTTGTAACCTTTGTTGCATATTTTTATATTTATGGATATTTACATGTAGAGAGAGAGAGAGAGAGAGAAAAAAAAAACTGAAATGAAATTAAATTATTAAAATTTTCATGTGAAAATTGAAGGTTAAAATATGATTTTAATCGCTGCAAATATAGTGTTTTGTTATTTTAACTCTGTAAGTTCTTTTGTTTGAAATTTGAATTCAATTTCTATAAATTCAAAAATGGTTGCTTTTAGTTCTTCACTAATATCATTACACAGAAAGATGGAATCTGGTTGTATTTGATTTGTTCTGCATATGTTTTCTTTTGGTTTTGGTCTTTTGGATATTTTTTCTTTACATGCTTTAATTTTTTTTTTATTATTCATCTTAGTGAGTGCTTGGGGGTGACAATTGATAAGTTACCTCACTTGGTTGGCAAGCCTGTGATTTATGCAAGTATATTAGAGTAACGAGGGAAGCTATTGGATCATTTGATAAGAATGTATTGATGATACGAAATTTTTAGTTTCGTAGTTATAAAATGTGAAATGATAGTTTGAATGTGAAATATGTGAAGACAAGAAGTCCCACATCGAGGTGAAGCAATCCTCACAAAACCGGCTTGTAAACTGAAGATTGCCTCGCCGAGATGGGACATCTTAACACAAAGTTAAGCTACTTGACGTTAGGTGAGGATGGGGATGAGGGTTTCTATAATTACAGAGAGGTTGGCAGGTGAATTTGGGGCTTAGGAGAATACTCGGTTAGAGGGACTTATGAAACAATTATGGAGAGACCTTTAGATGTTGATCCCTTGAAATTTTCAGATACTTGGAATACAAATGTTCCATTGAAGATGGTGACAACAATATTGCGAAAGTTTCAGAATAAAATTTCAACTAAGGACAATTTACCAAAGAGAGGAGTTTTGATCAAATTACAAGCAAATTGTGCTTCTTATGGATGCAGAGTAACAGAGAGCAGTGCACTTCACATATTTTCTTTGAATGTAACTTACACTTCCAGGTATGCTACAAAATTCTGAGTTGGCTGAGAGTACTCACAGCTCTGCATAATGATGCATTATCACATTTGCATCAGATGATAGCTAGGGCTGTGGTAAGGTTTGCTTGTATATGGGTTCTTTGGAAAAGCCGTAATGAAAAAATATTCAGAGATAAACAAAGATAGCCGGATCAATTGGTAGAAGAAATTAAAATCCTTTGGTGGAAATGGTTGAAAAGCAAAGTACCTGGGTTTAGATTTTCGCTCATTCAATGGATAACTTGTACATTTTATACTAAATAAATGTATAACTTTTTAAGAAATAATTGTTGTTTTTCAATAAAAAAAAATTCTACTTTTATTTGCTTTAAACATGTGCAAAACTCGAAACATATTTAACTCTTTAATTTACTATAGATTTTATGTTTCAGTAGTATATGTGAAACTAGATGAATAAGAGTAACAACCCATTTTTAAAAAAGACATAAAACCAGAAAACATCCTTTCCCTATATATTGACTCAAGCAAATTATTTCTCTGCGATCCATCAATTTCGTTTTGTTTAGAAAAAACAAAACTTTCCACATTAATTTTGTAGGAACATCGCACTATTATGCAGGGGTTGGGGATCAAACCCTGGACATATTCAATTTCTGGCGCTACCAAGTTTTGTTAACTTCCACTACCTTCAAAACCTTAAGGTGATTCAGTGAAATGGTTTATTCTCTTTGTTTTACATTCCTCACATATATGCAGGTGAGATTAATAAGACAGGTCAAAGAACATCTTCAATGAATTGGCCCAAGGGAGCTAAAGCTCAGGAAGTAGCTACAAATTTCAACTCAAACAATCCTTTTTTCACAATTCTCATAAAGCCGATTAATCTGGTACAAAATCGGCTGGTAAGGTCAAACACACATGTATTAGTATATGTTATGATATGATTATAAATTATAATGATTGATAATACTGTTATACTATGCAGTATATACCGAGTTTAGAAGGGGTTATTGAGAACAAGGAGAAGAATGTGATGCTGCAGATTGGGAAAAGATCATGGAATGTGAAATTGCTCCCTTTTTACAGTGCTACAAATAAATATGGCCGTCGTCTTTCAGCCGGTTGGTCATTGTTTGCAAGTGAAAGTGGACTGAAACCAGGAGATGTTTATGTCTTTGAACTGATAAACAAGAGTGATTTAGTTTTTAAAGTTCATGTTTTCTGAAGGGACAAAATTAATGTATGTCTATTTTGGATGCTATTGTTTTGAGGGATAGTAACTTGAACAAAGTAACACTTCCACTTTGGTTATATAATTGGAACTAATTGAACCTTAGTTGTGGACTGAGTTAGTGGTTGGCTCCAGCGACTATGGAGCTCATATTTTGTATGATTTTCATTCCAAATATATTTTTCAATGCGCGTGCCATTGGTAATGATTCTACTACGGTGCCACAAATTCACAAACTGGTTCTATGTATAATCGTGGTTGTTAATTAGATTCCGGAGGAGCTACTTCGACAAAGAAGGTCTAACCATCCGTCAGAGAAAAAAGAACCATTGGCTCTTCTAGATCTCTCAGAAATCTTTTTTCATTTTGGACCATATGTTTACCATTCTCACCAAAGAAGATTTCGAAGAGGAGATTTTAAATTCTACTCCATTGTCACTCCTAACTGCAATGGTGTCACTTTTTAATTTCAAAGGAGGAAAGTGCTACTATTACTCAAAATAACTACATTAATTAACTTTGTCCCTTTAAAAAACATGAACATTAAAAACTAAATCTTTCTTGTTTATCAGTTCAAAGATACAAACATCTCCTGGTTGCAGTCCACTTTCACTTGCAAACTTTGACCAACCGGCTGAAAGGCGTCGACCATTTTTATCGTCACTACAAAGCAGTTTCAGATTCCATGATCTTTTTCCAATCTGCAGCATCACATGCTTCTCTTTGTTCTCAATAACACCTTTTAAACTTGGTACACACTGCATAATAGTATAGTATTATTATTAATCATTATAATTTATAACCACCAATATATAACAGCACTGCATGAAATAATCCAAATTTAGTGTTTAAAACCTTACCATCTGACCTTTTACCAGTTGATAAGGCTTTATGAGAATTGTGAAAAAAGGATTGCTTGAATTGAATTTTGCAGCTACTTTCTGAGCTTTAGCTTCCTTTGGCCAATTCAAGGATGAAGTACTTTTAGTAGTGTTCTCAGTCTCACCTGCATTTATGTGTGGAATGTAGAGCATATTGAGAATGTTGAAGAATTAATCATGAAACTAAGAACTAAGATATATACCTCTAACTTTCTTATGTGGTCGAGGAGATCGACCTATTGGTGACCTTTGTTTGTTCTTCTTCCGTTTAGGCCATTCATCCAAAATCTCAACTGATTCATCATCACTATGATCAATAGTACTATTGTTCTTTTCATCCAAAATCTTAACCGATTCATCGTCACTATCGCCAACATTTTCATTTTTATCATCATCAGTGTAAGATGAAGGATCATACTCTATTTCTAATGTATTCTGGCCAAGTATAATCACATTGAAGTTGGAAGTTCCTTTTCTATATTTAAATAACACCAAACAACCTTGTTGTAGAGAGTAATTTTGAGTAAAAGATTTCCAACCTTTTTCAAACCAAATCTCACCATTGACTTTTTTCCAATAAACTTTCCAGTTGGTGCCATCAGGAGGCTTGATCAACACTGGATTTGATAGACCAACTCCATAACTCTTTGTAAACTTATTTGGTATTTTCTGTAAAAAATTAAATAACCCCTTTTTTGGTCACTAAGCAAAAGGTATCAAACATGTCTTTATCTGCACACGTGAGACAAGTCTTTCACCATGCACAATTTTGTTTTTCATCACTAGATCAATAAGTTTCACTGCTGAATCAATATGACATATTATACATCTAATTTGATCCAACGGTGAGATGTACCGATCAACGGTGAGATGTACCGATCAAATGGTAAAAAAAACTTGTACTATGGACTTTAGCCATCAAATATAGGTATTCCTTCTAGGAATACAACACTCATTTAAACATTCATGTGTGATGTGTATAAGTAATAAAATTTGTAGTACTAAAATAAACAGAACATATGTGAAATGCAAATATATGTATGACAAAATGTATGTGTGGTTGTTACATGATAGAAATTTTAAGTAAATAGTACTAATAATAATATACAGTATATGAATGCTTACAAGTGTTTGAAGATTAGTTTGGAGGATGATCTTGAAGAAACGGACGGAGAGAGTAGCATTTCTCTTAGCCATGGATGATGGAGAGAGAGAGTGAGTGAATAATGTGTTGTTTGATTGATTGTGTCATACACTCCAATGACATAATGGTGGTCAGAGCAAGCAAAGCTCTTTCATTTATGAATGCTTATAATTAAGCGCTACCTGCCTAATGTCATTATTAATTACATCTCATTACTCATCCGGCTCTTCATATTTAACCTTTCACATTTTTATTAAGCAAATGCTAACGTGTGTCCTGGGACACTTTTTAAGACTTTAAATAGTAATTTTTTTATAGATTTTTTTATGGCAATGCGTAAAGTCAACGCATTGAAAATTGTATCGTTTAATTTTTTGAATAAAAAATTTCTTAAAATAGATATTCATAATCAAAATTATGTCTTGACATACGTGCAATAGTCAATGGGTCTTATATTTTGGGACGGAGGGAGTAACAAATTTGTCACTCAATTTGTGTGTGTCAATCAAATTCGTTTTTTAATTATTCGAAATAGCTAAAATGTTCTTGAATTTTTGAAATTTACATCTAATCAGTTTCTCTATTAACTTGTTAATGGTACTAACATGTCACGTTATCTGCTTACACGTCCTTCCACATCATCAGCTAGCCACGTGTCCATGGACCAATTTGATTGATTTTGAAATTTGAAATTCGAATGTCAAAAAATTTCACTCTTCGCAACGGTTCAAATTTCACTATTTTCATAAAACGACTATATTAAATCGGTCTATGAATTATTACACTTAATATCAAACAGGTCTTTGAATTTTTACACTTATAATCAAATTTGACCATGTATTTACAAAGTTGATACTCCCTCTGTACCACAATATATGTCACATTCTCACTTTTACGCATATTAAGAAATTTGTAACTAATATGAATCTTGTCAAAAATGATATTTTTTTTCCTGTTTTACCCTTGATAGAACATATCTCTCTCTCTCTCTCTCTCTCTCTCTCTCTCTCTATATATATATATATATATATATATATATATATATATATATATATATATATATATATATATATATATATATATATATATATATATATATATATATATATATATAGGGGTTTTCTAACTTAGACCCTAGTTAGGTCTAAGTTAGCAAGGTGCACCTTTTCAATTGGACCAAAATACCCATTCTTTTAATTTTTGAAAGAATAGAGCAACAGGGGCATTTCTGTAATTTTCTGCAATTTTGCCAACCATATACACGCGCCCCACCTTCTTAAACCATTAATAGACGCGGATCCAGTGTCGCGCGCGTACCGAAGGACCATGGTTACAGACCGTTGATTTCCATCAGACAGCCAAGATTTGATCTCATCAAGGCTGTCTGATCAATCAGACAGCCCAGATCATCCTGATCCATCAGATTCAAGAGCCTGCGTCACACTGGATTACAACCTGGAGGGAGAAAAATTTGCTTTTTAAAAGTAGGACACGTGTCACACAATGGTTGGCTGGGCGTGATTTTTGTTCATTTTTTACTTTGAACTCAACTATTTCGTTGTAAATTAATTTTTTATTTTTTTATTTTTATACCAAAATTCATAATTTTTTTTTTCTACAAATAGAGACTTGGTTCGTTTGATTTGGACACCGAAAAAAAAATGCAATTTTTCACTACCTTAATCTCATTTATTGTTTACTAAATACGTTACTTGTGTGTTGTAATTTAACACGCACCACTCAACCAACTCACTGAAACCATTATACCAGGAAAATAGTAGATAATATTCTGGAACTTTTGGTATATTTTATGAAATTTTTGGAGACCTGAAACTATTTTTAGTTAATTAAATGAGATAAAACGGTAATAAAAAACTAATGTTTGCTTCTGAAACCATTTTACTGGTAGAATGGTTGCACATAGTTGTATTCTGAAACCATTTTACTGGTAGAATGGTTTCAATGAGTAATTTATTAATTGTGTTTGCTTCTGAAACCATTTAGCTGGTATAATGGTTTCAGAGAGTTGTAATCTGAAACCATTTTGCTGGTAGAATGGTTTCAGTAAGTTGATTATTAGTTATTTGCTTCTGAAACCATTTAGCTTGTAGAATGGTTGCACATAGTTGCATTCTGAAACCATTTTACTGGTAGAATGGTTTCAGTGAGTAATTTATTAATTGTGTTTGCTTCTGAAACCATTTATCTGGTACAATGGTTTCAGAGAGTTGTAATCTGAAACCATTTTGCTGGTAGAATGGTTTCAGTAAGTTGATTATTAGTTATTTGCTTCTGAAACCATTTAGCTTGTAGAATGGTTGCACATAGTTGTATTCTGAAACCATTTTACTGGTAGAATGGTTTCAGTGAGTAATTTATTAATTGTGTTTGCTTCTGAAACCATTTATCTGGTACAATGGTTTCAGAGAGTTGTAATCTGAAACCATTTTGCTGGTAGAATGGTTTCAGTAAGTTGATTATTAGTTATTTGCTTCTGAAACCATTTAGCTTGTAGAATGGTTTCAGAGATTTATACTCTGAAACCATTTTCCTGGTAGAATGGTTTCAGTGAGTTGATGTAAGGTAGTGAAAAATGAGATTAAGGTAGTGAAAAATTGGGTTTTTTTTTCTGTGTCCAAATCAAACGAACCAAGTCTCTATTTGTAGAGAAAAAAAAATTATGAATTTTGGTATAAAAAATAAAAAATAAAAAATTAATTTACGACGAAATAATCGAGTTTAAAGTATTAAATGAAAAAAAATTAACGCAGCCAACCATTGTGTGACACGTGGCCTTACCTTTTCAAAAAGTTTTCTCTCTCCGCCCATCCTTCCACCAAACGCGCGCCTGTCGGCGCGTGTGATGCACGCGCGCTGATTGTGTCCAATAACACGCTGCCACGTGTCCTGGGGGGGGAAAAAGAAGTGGGGGGCGCGTGTATTGTTGAGTAAAATTACAGAAATGCCCCTGTTGCTCTATTCTTTCAAAAATTAAAAAAATGGGTATTTTTGTCCAACTCAAAAGGTGCACCTTGCTAACTTAGACCCAACTGGGTCTAAGTTAGCAGCCCCCATATATCTATTACAATATAAGAAAGTTCATTACCATGGAAAAATCAGTTTTGCCCTTTCTTCAGAAATTGCCAAGTGTCCATTTCAAGGGCAAATGCAGTCCAAAAATTAAGTAATGGAACCAGATGAAGGGCTAACCGAGCCAAATGGCTGGCTAACTAAGCCAAATTCAGATTTTGTGAGACAAAATTGAACTTTATTTCAAGCCATGGTTGCATTTGAAGTGGATCAATTGGTTTTGAAGTGTTTACTTTATGTCACATCAATAACTTTTCCTTTGAAAAAATCAAAACTGACAAAACTGTGTTACTTAGTTTTCTTACTTCCCTCTCCATTCATATTTTCTTCACATCGCCCAAGAACAAATTCATCTTTCTCTCCGGAAATCTTCATCATTGTTTGGTACCAAGAAGCCCAAGCAGAAGAAAAAACAAAATTGCTGGCAGAAGAGCAGTGTAACGTCACTTTCATCACCAACAAAAAATCTGACTGTTTATCGTTTTAAATTCAAAGCTCTAGAGAAAAAGCAGTCAAAGCTCTACCACTTTCAAATTCAAATTTCAAACTCTCTTCCTCCTCTCTCTCTCTCTCTAAACCCCAAAGCTTTTGAGACTCTGATCGGAGATCGAACACGATGGATGAAGAGTATGATGTCATCGTTTTAGGTACTGGTCTTAAGGAATGCATTCTCAGTGGTCTTCTCTCCGTCGATGGCCTCAAAGTAAGTTGTCTTCCATTTTTCGATTATCATTCTGTTATTACTGTTATCGGTCGTGTTTGATTCGTTTTTGCTGCTTAGGTTCTTCACATGGATATTGAAAACTGAGCTCCTCCCTCCCTCAAGGTATGTTCATTTATTTCTGCGTTTTTTGAAATCCCTAATTTTCTTATATCTAATTTATAATCCCTACTTTTCTAATCCCTCTTTTTATTTTGTTTCTCTCATTCTTTTATCAGGAGGTAAACTTTTCATTCCTGAAACCTGAATCATGTTCTCCCATAAGTGTAGGTATCATTTTTTCTTTTCTGGATCTATTTTCTTTGTTTTCTGTTTGTATTTAAACGATTCATGAACTTTAATTGATTGTATTTGAGTAGTATTCAGTTGATGTTTGGGATTTGAGTAGTTATGTATTTTCATTTCAGAATTCAATTTTTTAAATTAGGGTTTGTTTTCATTATCAGAAAATGGACTAAAGTGTTTCAGAATTCAATTATCAGAATTTGAGGAAAAAGGTATGTCTTTCTTCTTTGAAATCCCTAATTCTTCAATAGTGTTTATTATATCTGATTTTATAATCCTCTTCCTTTTTTTTTTTTTTTTCTTTTTTTGAAAATATTGTTGCTCAGTTGTCATATTTATTAGGATTTGTTTCTATCTTTTAGTTAATAATCCCTACTTTTTAGTAATTATTAGTGGGATTTAGATGGTGAAATATAAGGGACTACATGAATGTCACAACACTGTTTAGTTATCACTTCAATATGATTGATTTGTTTTTGTTAAATTTTAGATTTTTTTTTTTAAGATTTGTATCAATTTTAATTTGTTTTATTTGTTCAGGCTCACAAACCCAATGACAACAAAGATCGATGAAGCAGAGCACACGGCCCAGCGACGACAAATGTTATTGTCTGATTTTTGGTATATTCTTTCTTTTTCAAAATAACTAATGTTTAATAAGCATCTATTTTGTTTCATTTGTATTTCTAACCCCTAATTTTGTATTTCTTTGTTTTCATTTTGTTTTAGAACTAGAGTTTGATAACTACTATATGTTTTTCTTATTTTGTTTTGTTATTTACATGAAGCTTATTTTAGAGGTGGTCTGCTGGGTTCTTATATTGGTGTGTTTCATTCTTACTGGTCCTAAATTTGTTAGTTGAATTCTTTTCTCAGGAACCTTGGCAGCTGCATTGGTGGAAATTTGCTCGAGATCCTAATTTTGAGGGATTGCATGCATCTCAAAGAAGTAAGGTTATAGACTAAGGCTTATAATACATTTCTGGTTCCTTATTTATTTTGAAACTTCTGCCTCTGAAATGCTTCTAATTCATGTGCAGATGGAAGTTTCTAATGCTTTCACTTTGTTCATTATTTCTAATTCATCTTCACAAAAAGACTCATTTTAGTGAACATGTCTACTCTGCCAAATTGCAGGCATGAACAAATTCAAATTTCTAAATTCCTCCAAAAATTTCAAAAACAATAGTAGCAATAGCAGCTCTAAAGTACAAAGATTCTCTCACACCTCTCTCTCCTCTTCCCCATATACTCATTCCTTTCAATTAATATCCAAGATTCACTAACACTTCTTTTTCACCGTATTGTTCAAATTTTCTTTGTATGGATTTGACATGTATAAGCATCAAGATACTTTTGATAGGGTAAATTAATGTGTGCATTTTTTTTTTTTAGTTTTCTAAAATTTCTCAAATATTAATTGAAAATTTGGTTTGGATTATGGTGTTGTTTGATTCTGGTGTTATGAAGCACACTGCATTTAGTAGTTCTCTCCTTCTCCTACTCACCATTACATGTCTATGTGTATGATTTGACTTTGCACTTGGATAATTGAATTGAAAACTTTACCTGACTACTACTTCTTTATTCTTAGTTATATTTTGATTCAACAATATGATTAAGGTCATTTATATTTGTTTTCTAATTATGTGGTGTTGCTTTTGCTTATGAAAACAGGATGTTTATAAGAAGCCAAACTATGTCCAAATATTTGTAAAGTCACAATTATTGGAATGCGCATTTGCTTAAAGGAGAAAAGAGAACAAGTTTGTTTGAATGGTAAGAAACTTTTTTTTCCTTGCTCATGTATTTTCTGTGTGTATGTGCTTTCACGTTTTCTTTTTTACTTTATATGTCTTCAAGCTATTTCTCATTGTAATAGTTTCCAATATAACAAATCAAGTTGTTGATGTGTTGGACTTCTTTTTCTCTTATTCCAAATTTTAGAAATAGAATTTGATTTCGTTTGATTATGTGTTGTATTATACTTGTGGTTTTTATCTAGAAAGGCAGTTCGAGTTCGTTTATATGAGATGCCTTTTTATTTACTTACTTTTTGTCATTTTATTGAATATGTTCTTTGGTGCAGGGTCTAATATGACATTGTGTGACAGGCTTGAGTTGAAATGAGACTTTGCTATTTTTCAATTGGGATCTTCTTTTCTGCTAGACAGGGGTTTTTATGTTGTTATTCTTCTCTACATACATGTTTAGGGCTGAAAATATGCTTTTGAGTGTTCATTTGGTAAGCTTCTTTCCAATTTAATAGGATTCTTATTTTTTTAGTAATATTTTGTGGATCTGCTTTAGTCTTTATTTAATATAGTTAGCTAAATTATGATCGATTCATGCTAATCAATCAGTATGTAAAAAATCACTTTTGCATTTTTGTACAACAGTGCCTAACAACAGTTGTTATAGAAGGGGCAACTTTAACTTTGTTTATGCCTGAATAATACAGTAGAGATTCTTGGCTAAGAGTACATGTTTTGTGAGTTTCTTATTGACTAATTTCATTACAATGCTTAAAGCTATGGATTGTTAATCCGTTTTTATCATTATTTGATTTATACACTTTAGTACCCAAGCATATTTCTTCTAATGATTTATCTTAATCTCACCATCCATCCAACTACCCTCTTATTCTATAAATTCCTTCTGTTTTAATGTTAATGCTTCAGTGTTGTTTATATATTGTTAATGTTTTGATCACTTTGTACTTTAATGGTTGATGCTTAAACTCTTTGATAATTTAGGTGGCATCACTATAGAGTTTGTCTACATTTTTAATTTTTTTTTTTGTTATGAAAATTAATGGATTAATTATATATAATGCATTTGATACATGAAATTATTGTTTGTTCAGATTTACAAATCCAGCAACGACAAAGATCGATGAAGATTTGGAATTACGGTATTGTTTTTCTTGGCTTTGGATTTCATGGGTTTCACACCATTGTTCTGTTTAATGAGTTCTGTGTTTTCTTTGGTCAATTGACATGCAGGTATCCTCATAAAGGAATGTTCAAAGAGCTTCCCAAAAAGCAAGGTATTTGAAACCCATGAAGATATAATTGAAATCCCTTCCTTATTTCATGATTTCATTTCATATTCTGATTTCTTTTTTGTGAATTTTATTGTTTGTTTAGGTTCACAAAATTACGGTTTGATTGTGTAAGTTTTCTAAACTTTATTTGATTGTATTTGAGTAGTATTTAGTTCATGTTTGGGATTTGAGTAAGTTTTCGTTTTGATTTTCGTTTCAGAATTAAATTTTATCAGAAAACTTGGGTTTGTTTTGATTATCAAAAAATGGAATATAGTGTTTCAGAAATCAATTATTAATATAGTTGTTCATGAATTTGAAGAAAAAGGTATGTCTTTTTTTATTTGAATTCTCTATTTTTCTTCAATTGTGTTTCTTATATCTGATTTTATAATCCTCTCTCTCTATTTTTTTTTTTTTTGAAATTATTGTTGCTTAGTTGTCATATTTATTAGGATTTGTTTCTATGTGTTTTAGTTAATAATAATCGCTACCTTTTAGGAGTTGTTAGTGGGATTTAGATGATTTTCTCAAATACAATATGACTGATTTGTTTTTGTTAAATTTTAGATTTTCTTTTTTTTTAGATTTGTATCAATTTTTGTTTTTTTGTTTTGTTTTTGATTTGTTTTATTTGTTATTCCAAAGCAGCGCCAGCGTGGTTTCCTTCTTTTATTTTCCTTCCCACACGTTGTTGCTTTCTTTCTCCATCTTCGCACCATTCCATTTTGGTGAAAAACCAAAAGCTGCTTTGCAATCCTATTCTACGAGCTTTGACCAAAACTTTCAAATTTCACAAGCTTTGGCAGAAAAGATGTAGCGTCACTTTCATCTGTCTCTCTCAAAGCAAAATATTGCAGCACTACTCTGTTGTTTTTTGTTTTGTTGACTGATTTCAAAATTCAATTTCTCCCTCTAACTCACTTTCTTATTCATCTCACTCCATTTTTTCCTGATTCCTTCTCTCCAAAGATTGCAAATTGTTTCTCCATATGTTATTTCTCAATTGTTTGTTCAGATTATTTTTGGTATATTCATGAAGATATTGTTCTTCAAACTTGCAAACAGAGTGAATCTCGCAAGCCTCTTGCATTTGCTCCTAAAGTCATTCCAAGTGCAGACTCCGTGACTGAAGTTTTGGTTAGAAGATAAATCGAATTTATTATTTTGCTGTTGGTGATTCTAAGAATTTTTTTAGTGTATTAATTATTATCTTCTTACAGATTGACCCAAACAAAACTCCAACTTCAGCACGCCATAAAAGAGGGTGCAACTGCAAGAAATCAAGCTGCCTAAAGAAATATTGTGAATGCTATCAGGTACTGATTCTTATTATATGATGTATACCTCCACTTTCAGTTATAATATGAATTACTTACGGTAGTTTTCTTTTAAAGGGTGGTGTTGGTTGCTCCATTAGCTGCAGATGTGAAGGGTGCAAGAATGCATTCAGCAGAAAGGATGGTAAGCTTTCCCTTACATTGCTCACTATGGCAGCAAGGAGTTTCCAATCAGGAACTTTAGCTTTCAATTTGACTTATGCGTCTTTTAATCCCTTTTATCAACTTTTGTTCAGGGTTCGCTTCAATAGGAATAGAAGGTGAGATAGAAGAAGGAGTGGTTTATTACATTTACATTCATGCTTTCGTAGCCTTTTTGTATAATTTAATTCTTTAAACATTTTATAATATGATGATGATTAGAGTGATATAAACAAATATGTTAGTTTTGCATCACTATACCAAACAACTTTATTTATACTTCTTCCAAAACATGCCTTATTAGTTTATGTGTATTTAGTGGTATAGTTATCATATGATTTTCAGTTATTCAAATAATAACCGTTAGTTCTCTTCTCCTTATTTGATTAAAGTGATTTTTGTACCATTAACAGCATAACATGTTTGGTCACTCATTATAAAGGTTTATTGACCCCTTTAATCTTTTTTTGAGGCATTAATCAATTTAATCTTATAACCTACAAATTCATTTATCTCTTGAAGTATTCATGTTGAGTTTATACCAAGCCCTAAAGAATGAAGTATCATGGAATTTTAGTCACAGATTTTTTACAAGCACCGTAATAAGTATCATAAGTATTACTCCGGCTGTAATGATACAGAGTATATGGGAATCAGGCCTTGAAACTTTTTTAAACATGTGATCTACTTCTAATTTTTTTATATATGTTTTGTAGCATAACTAAAGTAGTTAATGATTATGTAAATCTAAACATGTTTCAATGATATAAAAGTTTTCTTTAAAACAAAGTACTTGCACATTGAAATACGTATGTAAATTACACTAAGAAATATGTCATCTTAATTGAGGAGAAGAAAGTAAAAAAATATTATTTTGTCATTAGAAATATGCCTCTAAAGTAATTTTTAACTAAGAAATATTTTTAAGAAATATTTTTTGTCATTTGATTGAATGAGATATTTTTGGGTGGTCATGAGACGAAAAAAATTTATTTGGTCGCACACACAAAATACAACATATAATATAATTTTTTCTACATTCACTTTTTCTTGTGTGTGATCAAATAGAATTTTTTAGTCTCATGACCACACAAGAATATCTACAATTGAATATAGTTATTTGTACTACATACTTCTTTTAAATCTTAAGAGCAACTACATATGAAGTTGTGGAACAATTAGATATTCAAGAGTAAGTGAAATATTAAATAGGGTAGGTTAGTGTAATGTTAAAAAATAGAGGGGGTGAGTGACATTTTAACCTAACTCAAGGAGGTCAATGAAATTTCCTTTTTTATAATTATGCCTATTCAATAGGCTTGAAATCTTTACGCATAGATTTTTTTTACTAATACATTAATTTGATGAATTGGTCTTCAATGAAATTTATTTTAAGTTTTTATCTAATGTATTGTTTTGATGAATTAGTCTTCAATGAAATTTATTTTAGTTTTATATTTTCCAAGAATATTAGAGCATGAATTTCATGTTACAAGTAAATGGAGTAATATTTCTCACTTCTATTTAGTAATTCTAACTTCTATGTATTATCCATTCATTCTTATCTAATTAGATTAATTGCGACTTAAGAATTCCAATTTTAATGATAAAATGGTTCAATATCATCTAATTACATTAATTTTCACTTAGAAATTCTAACTTCATAGTACAACAGAGTAATATAATTTTAGTTTTAGCATCAATAAATTCAAAATTTTATATCTCTAAAAAACGCGCGGGGGGCTCGGCAGGGCTATACGATTTTATCTAGACTTTATTAGACACACGAGAGGCTATACAATTTTGACTTTTGAATCTTATTTTGGGGTTTTTTTATCAGGTGGTTTTTTATTTTCTAACTTCATGTGATATCTCATCTAATTACATTAATTTTCACTTAGAAATTCTAACTTCTTAATACAACGGAGTAATATAATTTAAGTTTTAGCATCGATAAATTCCAAATTTTATATCTATAATAAACATGCAGGCGGTTCGGCAGGGCTATACGATTTTATGTAGATTTTATTATACACACAAGAGACTGTATAATTTTGACTTTTGAATCTTATTTTGGGTTTTTTTTTATCAGGTGGTTTTTTATTTTTTAACTCCAGATGATATCTCATCTAATTACATTAATTTTTCACTTAGAAATTCTAACCTCATAATACAACAGAGTAATATAATTTAAGTTTTAGCATCAATAAATTCCAAATTTTATATCTCTAAAAAATACGCGGGGGGCTCGATAGGTCTATACGATTTTATGTAGCTTTTATTATACACACGAGAGGTTGTGTGATTTTGACTTTTGAATCTTATTTTGGGTTTTTTTTTATCAGGTAATTTTTTATTTTCTAACTCCAGGTGATATCTCATCTAATTACATTAATTTTCACTTAGAAATTCTAACTTCATAATACAACAGAGTATTATAATTTAAGTTTTAGCATCAATAAATTCCAAATTTTATATCTCTAAAAAAACGCGGGTGGCTCGGCAGGGCTGTACGATTTTATGTAGCTTTCATTATACACACGAGAGGCTGTACGATTTTGACTTTTGAATCTTATTTTAGGTTTTTTTTTATTAGGTGATTTTTTATTTTCTAACTCCAGGTGATATCTCATCTAATTACATTAATTTTCACTTAGAAATTCTAACTTCATAATACAACAGAGTAATATAATTTAAGTTTTAGCATCAATAAATTCCAAATTTTATATCTCTAAAAAACACGCGGGGGGCTCGGCAGGGCTATACGATTTTATGTAACCTTTATTATACACACGAGAGGCTGTATGATTTTGACTTTTGAATCATATTTTGGATTTTTTTTTTATCTGGTGTTTTTTTTTTCTACTTTACCTTTTTGTTAATAAGTTCATTGTACTTTCTACATTACTCTACAAATTTATTTTGTTTTGCACAATATGTTTAGGATGATTTCTCAATCCGTCTCCCAAAAACGCGGGAGCTTACCATAACCGTGTTTTCAGTACTTCAGTTATTCGATGACTAAACACCCAAAAATAATGTAGCTTAACATCAAGTACTATAAACATCAATATACTATAACATTGTAGCTTGACACCCAATATTCTATCATATAATCGGTATATTTATCCCATATTTTGTACCGGATGAATTTTATTCTTGAAGAAGATGTTTAGACCGAAAGATTTTTGGAGATACACATTACTGATGGTCATGTAAAATGGGAGAAATATCTTGGTAACAATATAATTTTTTTATAACATTTGTCTAATTGTTATATTTAAAAAAACTTATGTCATTATTTAAGCATAATGACTGCTGAATTAAGTGTATAACTCTTTAGATTATATCACCATGCTTAGAAAATACTTAATTGGAGTGTTTTATGAGTATTTGTAGGTTATAACACTAAGCATATTGTTTACGGAAATTTCACAATACTTTTGAACACCATACATTTTCATATTATGAATATCATAGAATAAGTATATGTCTCCCATATTGTATACCAGATGATTATGATTCAACAAGAAGGCGTTGAACCCGATAGGTCTTGGGAGATGAACATCAGTCAACATCATGCAAATCAGAGAACCGTCTTGGTAAGAATATAGTTTGTTTTTTAATATTCTTGCTATAAGTTTAAATTGCTTATGTTACCTAAAATTGTATTTTAATCTTGCTAATATACAAGCTGGCTCAAGATGTCGTTTCACTTTAGCAGATCCACCTCAAGTCTTGAATGTTGTTGTCATGGATCAACAACAGTAATTGTATTATGTTAAATGAACTTATCATGACTAATGTGTTGTAGTTGATTATGTTATTAAGTTAGATCTTTGATTTAAACAATGCTTTGTATTGTTGTCTAATGTTGTTTTTTGGTTTTCAGTTAAAGTTTTAAATATATAAACAGTTATATTTATTGGTTATATTATATTAAAAAAGTTACGTCATTATTCAATCATATCAGCTATAGTCGCAAACAATAGGTGATTTATACTTTCATGCTTTCTATTATTAAATGCTTTAATAAAAACAATAGGTGTATCTGTTATTAGATTGATACTTATCAACAAAAGTGTTTAGTTTGCAATTAACACAGTAGCAAAAGGAACATCTAAGTTAACAATGTCAAGACAGAAAAAAATTCAGCAGCATTTACTTTATAATTATCATACAATCATTATTAATCACCTATGACATAGTACATTACATTTAATTTGTTTTCTTTCTTTTAGACAATTTAACCGTGAAAATTATGGAGAAATTGATCCGGATTACGCTGAATTCCTTAACAAATATGGTGAAGATTATTATGATAGATTGGAAAATTCCAGACATAACAACACAGATGCTGGTGTTCAAAATGCACCTAACACTTACGCAGTCAGTTTTATTCCATTGGGATTTGCAGATCATGAAATTCCCGATGTGCATACCTTTGAATTCACTCTTAACCATTTCAACCATTTCAGCAAAACACAAATTGTAAGTTTTTATCTTTTCATTTCATTTTTCACATATGAAGTTAGTTTTTTTAAATGTCTATGAAATTTATTATCTATTATTTATATTGGTTTAATTCTTCAAATTTTGTTTTATAGACTTTGCCCAACGAATTCTCAACATATGTTCGTGATTTAAATTTGCAAACCCTAATTCTTGAAGTACCAGGAACAAACAGTTCAAAGGTACATTTAAGGTATCCAACCAATCCTTCTGAAAATGTCCAAATTGTTGGAGGATGGAAAAATTTTTGCTTTGACAATGGAATACAATTCGGTGATAGGCTTCGAATTGAATTCAAACATGTTTATCCAAATGTTGGCAAAGTTTTTAAGGTTACAACCTAATTGGATACATATATGTGAGATCCATATGTAACCTACCTAAATGTTTAATTTTTTGTTTCAAGTTTTCCTTCAAATTGTAATAGACATTGACAAGAAATTGTAATTCAGTTACTTTGATGTTTGATGTTTGATTTTACGTGTTTCATTTCTAATTCAGTTATATTAATGTTAATTTACATATGTGGACTTATGAAAAGTCGAACTGAAAAAAAATGCAGCGTAACGTTACGACCCGTGCGATAGCACGGGTCTATTACTAGTATATATATATATATGAAAATGTAAAATTATTGTTGTAGCTATCATTACCCCAATTAATCATTTCTCTCTTTATTATCACAAGTCCACAACTAATCCTTTGTCTCTCTCTGTTTGTTGGTTGACGTGTGAGAACTGAGAAGTTGTAAAGCTTCAGCAACAAAAAAATCCCTCCAATATGTTACCCCAAAGATTTTTCAAGCTTCCCTCCAAAGATTTTTCTGAAAATTTTGGTGAATCTTTGGAATTTTTCATTTTTCTACTCTAATTACAAAGATGGAGTTTTCTATTAAAGGTTGAGTCTTTGTGGTTAATTTCATGGTTGCTGTTTGGATTTTATAAAGAAAAAATATGGTTGGTAGTTGAAGCTTCATGCGTACTGTAGTTATGCAATTGTAATGAGAGTAGTAGCTTCCATTGGTACCGTAAAAGTTTTACATTGAAGCTTTACATTGGGAGTAGTAGCTTCCACTGGTTCAATAATGCTGAATTTGGTTGGCATGGGAAACCTAAATAAAAAAAGTAAAAAGAGTTCAACAAGGGTAGTTTTGGAAGATCAATAATAATTGTACATTGATACTGTAAAACGACATATATTGTGGTACAGTATCAAATTAGCCCTCAAAATTATGTCATTACAAAATAAAGGCAGTAGCTGTCTAATATAATCATTATAAATTCAAACTAAAAGTCACAAAGGCATAAGTGTCATTACAAATTCAAATTAAAAGGCACAAAATAAAATATTTTAGCTATTTCGTCCCTAAATTTTACAAACGTCGATTGAAGGTGTGAAAACACAAGAAGGGGGGGTTGAATTGTGTTTTAGTCAAGTTTAAAACTTTTTCAAGTTCTTAACTAAACTACAACAGCAGCGGATAAATAAACACAATAAAACAAGTTAAGAGAGAGAGAGAGATCACACAAGCAATTTATACTGGTTCCTCTCACAAAACGAGAGTAGTCCAGTCCCCTTGCACTTCCAAGGGATTTCACTATAATCACACAAGATTACACCTGCTCAAGCACACAAGCAAGAGACTTCACAACAATGCTCAAGCACACAAGCTCAAGACTTCACACTTAAGCACACAAGCTTAAGTTTCCTCAAGTAATAGTAAAGTATATGAAAGTATACAGATGCTCTTAGAAGAACCTAAAGAGAGCAAATACAAAGAGTACAGAGTATTTGACTAAAGTGCAAAAACACTTGATAAGAGGTTCAGAGTTTGTATACACAGAATTCAGAGTTTGTTCAGCGCACGTTCAATCCTTAATAATTGTTATATATTTAATGCAACTGATCCTTCTAGTATATATACCACCAGAAAAGAGTCGTTGCAAAAAGAACCGTTGGAGTTGATAATCTTTTGTCTTCAAGCAATCTGTCTTGATGCAGTTTGTTTGTATCTAAACTGAGTAAGAGTTTCAGATACTTTGACTACTGCAGAGTAGACTTTCCTTATTCAGCTAACAAGTCTGAAGACCCACGTTCTCAAGTGAGGACAGACAAAACGAGAGTAGCTGAACTGATCAGGCTTGAAAGGTCCTTTTCTTCATTGGTAGAAGAGTTGACTTGCAAAGGGAATCTTCACATCTTTCAAAAAGATCTTCAGAGGTTGATGAAGCTTTAGTTACTCAAGAAGTTCTGAAGACTTCATCATCTGAAGGTTGTAACTTCTGAAGTCCAACATCTTCTGAGCGCTTGTGAACTTCTGAATTCACATCCTCTGAGTTTCACTCAGAGCTTATCTGATGCTTATATCTGCGCACTTAAAATAAATTTTTAGTCCTTCCAATTGTTTATTAATACTTTGTTATCATCAAAACCTTTATAGATTTAGGGGCTAACATTTTTAAATCAATTTTGTTCCAACAATCTCCCCCTTTTTGATGATGACAAACATAAGTATTAATTGACAATTGTTGTTAAATTAACTTATCATGTTTCTCTTAGGTTTGTGAGGTTTGCAAGCTCCCCCTAAGATTGATACTTCTTAAAGCCAAAGCTTTAAGTTATATCCATGATATTTTAATTTAGTATAAGATTAAGATAATTTGAAATAAAACAAATTTCATATCTTTCTTCAGAGTGAGAGGTTTGCAAGCTCTCCCCCTAAGTCTCATAAGGCTAAGTTAAAATTGCACTCTTAGCTTATCCTTACTTATGAAATTTATTTCAGTTTCAACTAACTTAGTCTCCACATTGAAATACGTAAAACAACTTAAAAGTAACAACTTAACGGATAAAAGCGAGATAAAAGTGTGGTTTCAGCTTTGAAACTTATCACTTAACAATTAATGCGTAACTACTCCCCCTTTTGTCATTATCAAAAAGTAAAAAAATTTATATAACCAAGACAGTGAAAGAAGAAGACTAGTTGTTACAAAGGTGAATTTATTTCAAAAACAAAAAACAACGCGCTCAAAGGTTTATAAAAGGCGAACGAGTTAACATGCATTCTTCACATAAAAACAAGAATAAACGAGGATATCAAGAAAGATCAAGAAGAATGAGAAGGTTTAGTTCACGCATCGCAGAGTTTCGGAGAAAGAAAGAAGAAGAAAAACGCGAAAAAGATGAGAAAGATAAAGAAGACGACAAGAAACCACAAGAAGCTGAGATTATAATCATCTCATCAGATTCTGAAGCTGAAGAGAATGAAGATGATGCTGACTATGTTGAGTTCTTGGCTGGCTATGTTCCAGAAGAAGAACAAGAAGAAGAAGAAGAAGGGCAAAACCCAGATCCCATAGTAATTTCATCAGATGATGCTGAGGAGAAATCTGAGATTTCTTCTGAGTATTATCCATCTGATTAGGATTAGGTCGTCTTTTTCTTTTTCTTTTTACCAATGTACTCAACATTGTTAGATCATTAATAAAAATTTGCGTTTAAAAGCATCTTGTGTTCTTATGTTCTTATTTATCAAAGAAAGCTAGCACAAACAAAAATATAGCAAACCACATAACTAAGTGAAAATCCAAAATAAGAAATTGTTCAGACAAAATAAAGAAAAATATGAATATCAAGTTCAGAAGATAAAAGCATAAAACAAATAAGTGCAAAGAATCCCAAGGTTTCTTGAGAAAGGCTAAGAGCTGGTCAAATTTGTCATTCAGAGACCCCACGTTGGAAACAAGACCATCCACTTTGGATTCCAAATTGAGGTGAGCTGTCCTTTGCCTTTCCAAACCTTCTTGTTTTTCCCTCAGAGCTTCTTGAAAGATCTGCAACTGATTAACAACCACATGAGCTTGATCTTCAACCAAAGGTGCTTGTTCTTCAACCAAAGGTGCCTTGCCTTTATCAGAGGGTTCACCTTCCTCTGGATAATCGATCATCAGAACATCATCCTGATTCAGTACATCCAGTACATCCTCTTCTGGGGCATCCTCTTGATGTAGCTCATTTGCCAACTGGGCAACTCTAGCAGCAGCTTCTTCCAGACGTTCCTTCTCAACCCTGTGAGCTTCAAGACTCTGAAAGAGCTTGGAATCAATCCAGCATTCCTTAAAAACAGACATATGCCTTGCAGTAGCAGCAATAGCAGCAAGCTTAGCACGCTCATGCTTTTCATGATTAAATCCAGTCAGTCGTTTCAAATTAGCTCTTGCTAAGCTGTCCTTCAGAAGATACACTAAATCCAAATCCCGTTGTCCAATCACAGTCTTGATCTCATCACCCATTACATCCAGAGCTTTGCAGATTCTAGCCTTGATTAGTGACACCTCCATATCCACATCAGAGGGACACACCAGAAACTTGTCCTGAATATGGGATAACCTAAGTAGATCATCATATAGCTGATTGGAAAGGTTACCAAAAGGGTCAGAGGATGAGGGTGAGATGTTGGGAATGGTAGAGAGTTTTGTTGGGTCATTAGCAGGGTTGTCAATGATAACAACTTCTGCTTCTGAAGGTTTAGGAGCACAAGTATGAGTGCGTGCAGGAGAAGTATGCTTAGTACTTGGATTAGGATTGGGTTCAGGAGTTGATTCAGATGATGAGATGTCAGAGGTTGATTCAGGGTAAATGTGTTCAGGTGATGGTTCAGGAGATTTGTGTTCAGGGGTTGGTTTAGAAGCAATTTGTTCAGGGGTTGGTTCAGGAGATTTATGTGGAGAGGGTTGTTTGGTGGGAGAGGTTTGTTCAGCAGATGGAATATCTGGTTGAGGTTCAGATGGTGGAATGTCAGATGATACTATTTGTGGTTGAGGTTGAGGTAGAGGTGATTTTGGTTTAGGAGGTGAGGTAGATTTGTGGGTTTCATGAGTAAGAGGTTGATTATTGAGGGGGTCAGGGCTCAGATGTTTTTCTAGTTCAGAAAGAGGGTTATCAGAGGTTGGAATAATTGTGGGTTCAGGAAGTATAGTCCTAAGTGGTTTTGTATAACCTATTCCAATTTCAGCTTCATTAAAGACGTACTTAGGAGTCTTACCTTTAGGATCAGGAACATGTTTCTGACGCAGCCTAGTACTCAGAGTTTCTTCATCAGACTCAGTTTCTGATTCAGACTGAGTTTCAGAGGAGTCACTTTCTTCACTTTCCTCTTCATCATCAACAATGATAGGCTCCTTTGATGATGTTGCAGCAGCTTTCTTAGAAGTAGCTTCATATTTCCTTTTAGTTCTCTGCTCAGCAACAGCTTCTTCTACTTTAACCTTCTTCTGAGCCAGAAGATCTGGTTTTTCTTGTTCAGCTTTCCTCTTAGGTTTCCTCTTAGGATTATACAAGTTTGCAGGAGCTTTTGGAACCATACTCCTATCAACAGTATATCCTTCTTTTCTAAGAACTTCCAGATAGTCTTGAATGATGTGCTCAGCATCCATTTCAGAGATTACTGGATGTCCATCCACATACAGACGATCTTCAAGACTGGCTGTAAACTCTTGTGGAGGTGGAACCACTTTTGATGAGATGAGACGCATCTTGGTGAGAAAGCTAGCATTCAGAATCTCAGGAGTGAACTTCTTTTCAACAAGTTCTGGATGAAACTTCTTCAGATTTTGAACAACATGACCTTGATAGAGAAGGTCTGAGAGTAATCTTGGATAAGCTATAGCTGTCTTTCTCTGGGATTTGCTTAAGAAGATTGCCTCACAGATCCTCTCAAAGAAGTATTCTCCCAGATTCACTTTCATTTCTTTCAGAAGAAAGTAGATCAGATGACGATGAGTCCAGGAAATTGTATCAGTACCACCAACTCTTGGACTGATAGCAGCTAGTATGATCTTGAATAGCACTCTGCAGACGTCAGTCAAACCCTTGACTTTACCCTTCAGTTTCAAATCTGTACACATCAGAGCCAGAAGATCATCTCTGTACCTTGTGTCCTTCTCAAAAACATCCAACTCTATCCCAGAGTTATCCAAACCAAGCAACGCATTGAAATGAACAGGAGAGAAAGCTAAGTTCATACCACAGATATTTGACCTAATCTGTTTTCCAGTGAATTCCAATAAACCCATTTCTTTCCTAGATTTACCTTTTAAACTAGGATTCCTCTCAATAGCCGCACGTTCTTCCTGTTTAGCTTCAGCCTTATCAAAAACCTTAGCTTTCATCCAGAATTTCTTCAAGAGATCTGGGTAAATAGGACCATTTAGCATGCTGAAGTACTTATCCCATCCTTGAGCGGAGAAGTAATGTTTCACATCGAACCCATTTGCCTTCAAACTGTCAAAGTCGATCATCTTTTCAGAAAGAAAGATGAGCTCAGATTCTGGAAACTCCATTTCGTTCCCAACGATTTGAAGATTTCTAAACATGAAAGGTGGAATCTTTGTTGTTGAAGACGATGAAGAACCGGCCATGATGGAGTTAGGGTAAGGGTAGGAACTAATGAGAGAGAAAGAAGATTTTTGTTGGAGGTTTAGAGAGAAAATGAAAGTGTGGGTTGTGAGAGTGAGAAGTGTGCAAGTGTATTGTGTAAGTTTTATTTAAATGCACATAGTTAACACAAAAATAGCAAATTTGGGAAGTTACGCTAATTGACAGAAAGTTGAATACCAAAAATCATCATTAACCACCCACTACCTGACACACGTAGACCACGTGCAGAAATTTACTCGGTAACTGCTATTTTAATGGACAACTGTTCAGCAGTGAATACTAAACGTTTCCCACTTAAAATAGTTCAGAGCCTCTGAGATATTTAAAATTCTCTATCAGAGTTAAGTACTTCAGAGCTTGTGTTTCAGATGTTCTGAGACATAAGTTCTGATATACATAACCTCTTACACTTTAATTGCCAAAAAAAAATTTTCATTCAGAGATTGAAAACATGTTCAGATGTTTCTTTATAAAATCAAATCTTTCAATAGGTAAGGCTTTAGTAAATATGTCAACCCATTGATTTTCAGTATCAACAAACTTAATATCTATAATGCCTCTCTGAACATAATCTCTGATAAAATGGTGTTTGATTTCAATATGTTTGGCTCTAGAGTGTAGGATAGGATTTTTAGATAAATGAATGGCTGCAGTATTATCACAATATAAAGGAATATTGTTACTGCTTACCTGATAATCTTCTAACTGATATTTTAACCAGAGTAGTTGTGTGCAACACTTAGCTGCTGAAATGTATTCTGCTTCTGCTGTAGACAAAGCTATAGTAGTTTGTCTTTTACTAGCCCAGGAGATAAGGTTTTCACCAACAAATTGACAATTGCCACTTGTGGATTTTCTTTCAATTTTATCTCCAGCATAGTCAGCATCACAGAATCCATTTAGCACATAATCATTGGATTTCTTATAGAGAAGTCCAAGATTAGTTGTTCCTTTCAGATATCTAAAGATTCTCTTTACAGCAGTAAGATGAGATTCTCTAGGATCTGACTGGAATCTTGCACATAAGCATACACTGAATAAAATATCTGGTCTAGAGGCTGTCAGATAGAGTAAGGAACCAATCATACCTCTGTAGACCTTTTGATCTACTTTTCCTTCATCATCTGACTTGCTCATGTTGGTAGTTGAATGCATAGGAGTATTCATTATCTTGCAGTCATCTAGGTTGAATTTCTTCAGAAGTTCCTTGGTATATTTTGATTGATGAACATAAGTTCCTTCCTTCTTCTGATTGATTTGAATTCCAAGAAAGAATTTCAATTCTCCCATCATGCTCATTTCAAATTCATCCTGCATTATCTTAGAAAAATTCTTGCACAAGGAAGCATTAGTTGAACCAAAGATAATATCATCAACATAAATTTGAATGATTAAAATGTCTTCTTTGGTTGTTTTTCTAAAGAGTGTGCAGTCAACCTTCCCTTTCTCAAAACCCTTTTCAAGAAGGAAATTACTGAGTCTATCATACCAAGCTCTTGGAGCTTGTTTCAGACCATACAGTGATTTCTTCAATTTAAAAACATGTTCTGGGTTTGAGACATCTTCAAAACCAGGAGGTTGCTTAACATACACTTCTTCAGAAATAAAACCATTTGAGAAGGCACTCTTAACATCCATTTGATACAAAGTTATTCCATGATTAACAGCATAAGATAGAAGTAACCTGATTGCTTCAAGTCTAGCAACTGGTGCAAAGGTTTCAGTATAGTCAATCCTCTCTTGTTGACTATAACCTTGTGCAACCAATCTAGCCTTGTTTCTTACCACTTCACCTTGTTCATTCAGCTTGTTTCTGAATACCCATTTTGTTCCAATAATGTTCTTGTGTGAAGGTTTGGGCACTAGAGTCCATACATCATTGTCATTCCCTAATTTTGTCCTACTTTTTTTAAAAAAAATAAATTAATTTCTATTATTATTGTTGTTATTATTTAAAAAAATAAAATCAAAAAAATCAAAACAACAACAACACAACACGTGCTGCTGCTGCTGCATCCCATCCCCTTTCCTTTTTCAATTTCTTTATTATTATTATTATATTATATTATATTAGTATTATAAAAAAAGAAAAAAAAGAAAAGCAACAACAACAACACAGTGCTGCGCCTCCCTCCCCTGGTTTTCTGGATTTTTGTTTTCAACTTTTTCCATTTTTAGCTTTGGTCTTCACCAACAATGTAAGCAAGCAAAAGTTCATGTCATTTCATTCTCCTTTGATCTTTGCTAATCCAATTTTTCTGCCAAAACATCAACAAATCCAATTAACCAATTAACCCAATGGTTACAAGAATTGATCAATACTCTCTATAAATTGAGAACAGAGTTCAGAGCAAAGGGGAGGAAGAACGGAGAAGGAAAAAACCAAAAAAAAACTCCTCTTTTCATCACTTTTTCCAAAATCCGAAATTGACTAAAACACCTTCCAAATTTCAATCTTCTTCACCCAAAAGCCTCTAAACACTTCCAGTAGCTGGAAACAACAATAAAAACGAAGGAAAACCGTCAAGAGGAGCATACACAAGATTCAAAATAGCCAAGAAAGGAGTAGGTGTTAACCCACCTAAGCAAGCCTCGAAACAAGTAGGTTTCTAAACGTTTTTTACTCATGAACACCTACTGAAGCTTTTCCAACCCTTAATTTTGTTTAATTCGTTCAAATGTGAATTTTAAAGTTTTTTTGGGTTTTAAAGTTTCGAACTTTTTTTGAGATAAAAACACCTTTTAAAAAATCTAAGTTTATATTCATGATCTACGCATGATTTCGAGCGAAATGGTATATAAACTTTTGATTTTTGGTCAAGAATTGATGATGTTGTGTTTGGCCGTGAGCTTCACTTGAAGCTTTCATGGCTTCTTGTTGTTGATTCTTCAACGTGAAGAAGGTGAAGGAGGTTGAAGACGATGACGTGTCCGCGCTTCATTGGCTCCCTCCCAAGTTTAAAACATGTCTGTTGGATCTGGTGAAAGGCTGAGATCTGTTTGAATATTTTAAAATCTAAGCCATCTGATGAATCAGAAAGCCGAGATCTGTGAAGCCTATCCCGCACCCTGATCCTGATGACACGCTGAATCATTTTTGTTCTGCTTGTTTTTTTGGACGAACTGGGCTGGGCTTGGTGTTGCAGCTTTGCTATTGCCTCACCCCCAGACCCCAGTTTACACCCCCAGCGGTGGTTTATTTATTTTTTAGTGCTTATTCATATAAGTGCTTATTCAAATAAGAGTTTGTTGTCTATACTTTGTTAGCTTGATTTGTTTCTTCTTCGTCTTGCTTAAATTTATTCAATACTTAATCACTAAATAGAATGAAAAAGGAATGGACTGACGTATGATTTTCTCTACCCGAATGGTTTCGAGGCCCTGACGTATGACTCGTGTCTCGGACCATTCTCATTCTCAAACCTTAAAACACGTAAAAAACATCTCTTAATCTTTTCTTTTGATTTCTTTAAATCAAACTAAAATGACTTAAGATTAAAAGGATAAAAAAAGGAAGGGACTGACGTATGACTTTCTCTACCCGGATGGCTTCGAGGCCCTGACGTATGACTCGTGTCTCGGACCATCCTCATTCTCAAACATTTTCACAAAAACTCATAAAATCAACTCAACACACTCAAACCTTTTCCACTGCCCTCGCGCGCGGTAAAAGTAAAACTCTTTTCACAAAACGGGTGACGTTTTTGTCGTTTCTCCGTAACACTAACAACGCTTAAGCCTCCACCGTGCGAGCATACAAGCAACGTTTGAATACAAGAATGCGACATTCTTCGTAATACAAACCACGCTTAAGCCTCCGAAGTGCGAGCATACAAGCAGCGTTTAAATACGAGGATGCGACTTAGACGTCATGCGTCTAAAAGCAACCAACCCATAAACATTTTTTACCCTGAACTACGAAACCCTGATTTTCCCATTGCACCTGGGAATACGTAGGAGCAGGATTCAACATCTTGTCGGGCACAATAATAAAAAACAAAACTTTTTCTCCCGTATCCATAATCATAATAATAATAAAAAACAAACTTTTTCTCGATGAAGCAAGAAACGAGTAATCAAGTAAACATTAAAAAACACATTAAAGCAAACAAACATTTCCCTCTAAAAGGTTCCCGTTGAGTACAACAGATGTGAGGGGTGCTAATACCTTCCCCTCGCATAACCAACTCCCGAACCCATTTCTCACTCCTCAAGGTTTTCTCGATATTTTCCTTTCCCTTCTTTGGGATAAATAAAATTCGGTGGCGACTCTGTTTCTTTTCGAGTGTTCATGCTCGAGGATATTTTTCGCGCCGCGACAATCATTCCTTTGAAATTGATTCAGCTCTTCTTGCATTGCTACAATCCAAGCATCATCTTTCAGAGCTTCATCAATCTTTGAAGGTTCCATCATTGAGATAAGACCAACTAAAGATTCCTCATTTCTCAGTTGAGATCTTGTCTTCCTTGGACTATCCTTGTTGCCTAAGATCAGCTCCTCTGGATGTGATGATTTGTATTTGAAAGTGTTTCTTGGGGGCTCATCATCTTCAGACTCATCAACATCAGGTTAAGCAGTTGCTTCAGTTCTTTGTTGTTCAGAGTCTGTAGGAACTGTTATGTTCAGAGGTTCTTCAGAGAATGGATGTTCTGAGTAGTTTGGAATATCTGAATATTGATCCTCTGATACCTGAAATCTAGACAAACCTTCCACAAGCTCTAACACTTGGTCAGGCTCTTTGTCATCAAATTTGACATGCATAGTTTCTTCCACAGTATGTGTTTCAGAAATATACAGTCTGTATGCTTTTGAGCGTTCAGAATATCCTATAAAGATACCCTTATAACCTCTAGCATCAAATTTCTTTAGATGGACTTTGTTGTTTAAGATATAACATGTACATCCAAACTGATGAAAATAAGAAATGTCAGGCTTTCTTCCTTTGAACAATTCATAAGCAGTTTTGTTCAATTTAGATCTGATATAGATTCTATTTTGAACATAACATGCTGTGTTTACAGCTTCTGCCCATAAAAATTTTGCTACATTAGTTTCATGCATCATGGTTCTGGCCATTTCTTGCAGAGTTCTATTCTTCCTTTCTACAACCCCATTTTGTTGAGGAGTTCTAGGAGAAGAGAATTCATGCAAGATGCCATATTTTTCACAAAAGTTTTCAAAAGGTTCATTTTCAAATTCTCCACCATGATCACTTCTAACTTTTAAAATAGTGTAGCCTTTTTCATTTTGAATTTGTTTGCAGAAGATGCTAAACTCATCATAAGCTTCATCTTTTGTTCTTAAGAATTTTACCCAAGTCCATCTACTGTAATCATCAACAATTACTAATCCATACTTCTTTCCATTGATAGAGGCAGTGTGAACTGGCCCAAAAAGATCAATGTGAAGAAGTTCCAATGGTCTTGAGGTAGAAACAATGTTTTTAGGTTTAAAAGATGATTTTGTAATTTTTCCTTTTTGACAAGAACCACAAAGTGTGGTTGAGTGATATTTGATTTTTGGTAATCCTCTGACAAGGTCAAGCTTACTAAGCTTAGAGATTAACCTCCAGTTAGCATGGCCTAACCTCTTATGCCAGATCCATTTTTCCTCACTCAAAGTCAAAAGACACATCACTTTTTGTTCATTCAAATCAGAAAGATTAATTTTATAAACATTGTTCTTTCTCAGACCTTTGAATATAATGGAGTTATCAGATTGTTTAGATACAGTACATGATTCCTTATTAAAGACAACTACATAACCATTGTCGCAAAATTGACTTATGCTCAATAAGTTATGTTTGAGTCCATCTACTAACCAAACATCATTAATAGATAGGGAGGAATTACCTACTGTACCTGTACCTATTATCTTTCCTTTTTGATTACCTCCAAAGCCAACAGATCCTCCTTCTTTCAAAGTCAGCTTAGAAAATAGTTGTTTGTCACCAGTCATATGCCTTGAACATCCACTATCCAGATACCATGAGTGATTCATGATACTTCTTTGAGTGGCAGGCTGTATGAGAAACAACTTTAATCATTGCGATAGAACTCTTCATCAAGGTTAATGATAAAGTCATCCCAGTATTCTTCCTCTTCATTTTTCAAGTTCTGATTGTTAACTTGAGAACTTGTCAGCCATTTGTCTAGGACATAAGCCCTTCTTCCTTTGCATAGGACTTGTTTCCATACTCTAGGTAGGACATATCCTTTCCTAGTTGGTAAATCTGAATGATACATTATTTCAGCTTTTGGTACCCATCTTCTGGGTCCACGCTTGTTAGTCCATAAATGCTTACTATGTTGTCTAGTGTTAGAGAAAGATCTTGGTTTGGAATAATGACCTTTTTGAAACCTTTTCTTTTGAAATTTGTTATTATTCCAGGATTTGGATTGTTTATGATTCCAGGGTTTGTATTTATCACCAATCCCATGTTCTGATTGATTATATCTACTGACTCTAGAATCATAAATAATCTGAGTCCTGTACTTCATCTGAGATTTAGAATTTTTCTTTTTAAAAACTTCTGATCTTTTAGATTGACTGGCTTCAGGTACTGAAGTTCCTTTGGATCCAGAATTTGAAGTCTCAGATGTTGAAGCCTTCAGAACTTCTGAACTGATGTTCTCAGGTTCTGAACAACTTCTATGTTCTGAACTTTTCTTTCCAGATCCTGAGGCACTTGGTTCCTCTGAGCTGTCAGCTTCTAAATCACTTAGATCATCATTGTCATTTTCAACAATACCAGGATTCTTTCCCTCTTCACTTGGTGGAACAACATAATAAACCCAAGATTTTCCAACCTTTTTGGCAAAGGTTTTTAGCTTTGAATATGTTCTACCATATTCATAGCCAAGTCCTTCTCCTCTATGTCTCAAAACATTATAAATTCTATTAGCAGCTTTGCTCTTCCCAAGGTTGAGATGCACAAACTGTTGAAGAGCTATTTCCTGCTCATCAATAGGTTTGTGACAAACAGCACAACCCTTTTCAAAGTCATTTACTCTATTCAGAGTTTCTTGATATAGACCTTGAAAATGTTCTGCTTGTTCAGTCAGAGTGTTAAGTTTTTCTTGTAAAACTTTTTGTTTACTTAACACTCTGAGATGTTTCTCAATGACCTTGTTAAGTGCAGTTATAAGTTGAGATTTAGAACAGTCAGAAAATACCTCATCTGTTACTTCTGAATCTGATTCTGATTCTGATTCATCCTCTGAGTCTGCATCTGAGTCAGCTGAAGCCATCAGGGCTAGATTTGCCTCTTCTTCTTCCTCAACTTCTTCCTCAGATGATAACTCTTCAAAAGTAGCCATCAGACTCTTTTTCAATTTGCTCTTAAATTGTTGCTTCTTTGAGCTGTATCTTTTGCTTTTATCTTTAGCAGACATTTCTGGACAATCAGCAATAAAGTGTCCTGGCTTCTTACAGTTGAAGCAGTTCTTCTGATCATCCTTTTTGCTGACAGAATTTCTGGAGCTGTTACCTCTGAAATTTTTTTTGTTAAATCTGTTCCATTGCTGAAACTTGGTGAATAAAGCAAACTCATCTTCACCCATTTCCTCCTCTTGACCATCTGCAGAAGATTCCTCTTCAATGTCAAGAAGCTGAGTCTTAAGAGCTTTAGAAGGAGTCCTAGTTGACTGTAAAGCCACAGACTTGGACTTCTTCTTAGCTTCTGAATCAGCATTCAGAACCATCTCATGGCTTCTGAGATTGCTTATCAGAGCCTCAAGACTCAGAGTCTTGAGATTTTGAGCTTCCTCTATTGTAGTGACCTTAGGTCTCCAAGCAATAGGAAGACTTCTCAGAATCTTCTGAACATGGTCATAGGTGGAATAACTTCTCTTAAGAGCTTTAAGACCAGATACAAGGATTTGAAACCTTGTAAACATAGTCTCAATGTTTTCATCTTGTTGCATAGTGAATAGTTCATATTGCCTTATCAAGAGACTAGCCTTAGCCTCTTGAACCTTTTCATTTCCATCATAGGTAGCACACATAGAGTCAAAGATAGATTTAGCAGTGGACTTGTTCTCTATTCTGACATAATCCTCATGTCTAATAGCACCAACAACAATATCCTTTACTCTATGATGCTTAGTGTAGGTTTTTAAGTTAGCTGGTGTGAGTAACTTTCTATGCTCAATGGACAATCTTCCATGTTCATTTAAGTTTTCAAAAGTTACTCCCAGCTCAACCAAATCCCATAACTCATGATCAATAGCAGTAATATTGCTATACAGTCTTTCCTTCCACCACTCAAATAAAGATGCATCACCATTGAATATAGGGGCTTTTCTATTGCCACTATTTTCATGTGATTCATTACTTAAGTAGTCAAAACCAAAAGCATTTCTAGGACCACCACCAGCACCACTGGCCTCACCGGCTTCACCGGTAGTTCTAGTACTACTATCGTCTCCTCCAGACATAGTGTTATCACAAGATCTTTACTGTCTCACTGTTAAGTGAAAGTAACAGACCAGAGCTCTAGATACCAATTGAAGGTGTGAAAACACAAGAAGGGGGGGTTGAATTGTGTTTTAGTCAAGTTTAAAACTTTTTCAAGTTCTTAACTAAACTACAACAGCAGCGGATAAATAAACACAATAAAACAAGTTAAGAGAGAGAGAGAGAGATCACACAAGCAATTTATACTGGTTCCTCTCACAAAACGAGAGTAGTCCAGTCCCCTTGCACTTCCAAGGGATTTCACTATAATCACACAAGATTACACCTGCTCAAGCACACAAGCAAGAGACTTCACAACAATGCTCAAGCACACAAGCTCAAGACTTCACACTTAAGCACACAAGCTTAAGTTTCCTCAAGTAATAGTAAAGTATATGAAAGTATACAGATGCTCTTAGAAGAACCTAAAGAGAGCAAATACAAAGAGTACAAAGTATTTGACTAAAGTGCTAAAACACTTGATAAGAGGTTCAGAACTTGTATACACAGAATTCAGAGTTTGTTCAGCGCACGTTCAATCCTTAATAATTGTTATATATTTAATGCAACTGATCCTTCTAGTATATATACCACCAGAAAAGAGTCGTTGCAAAAAGAACCGTTGGAGTTGATAATCTTTTGTCTTCAAGCAATCTGTCTTGATGCAGTTTGTTTGTATCTAAACTGAGTAAGAGTTTCAGATACTTTGACTACTGCAGAGTAGACTTTCCTTATTCAGCTAACAAGTCTGAAGACCCACGTTCTCAAGTGAGGACAGACAAAACGAGAGTAGCTGAACTGATCAGGCTTGAAAGGTCCTTTTCTTCATTGGTAGAAGAGTTGACTTGCAAAGGGAATCTTCACAGCTTTCAAAAAGATCTTCAGAGGTTGATGAAGCTTTAGTTACTCAAGAAGTTCTGAAGACTTCATCATCTGAAGGTTGTAACTTCTGAAGTCCAACATCTTCTGAGCGCTTGTGAACTTCTGAATTCACATCCTCTGAGTTTCACTCAGAGCTTATCTGATGCTTATATCTGCGCACTTAAAATAAATTTTTAGTCCTTCCAATTGTTTATTAATACTTTGTTATCATCAAAACCTTTATAGATTTAGGGGCTAACATTTTTAAATCAATTTTGTTCCAACATCGATCAATTTCTTCCCTCCGTTAACTATCACTGTTATCTGTGCTGACATATGGTAGAAAGGCATGTTATGTGATAACTCAGCGGCCAGTAGACAGGGCCAGTCCAACATATCTTGGGGCCTAAAGTGAGATTTTACAGGAGGCATTTATATAATTAATAATAATTTTTTAAAAAAGTTCTACTCTTTCTTTGTTAGATTTTTAAAAAAAGTAATTTTGTAGGTAATATAATTTTTTTTGCCTAATATATAAACTTTTTTGTACAAGCACAAAAAAGTTTATATAAACTTTTTTTTATTGTTTAAAAAAGTGTGCTTGTTAAAATAAACCAAAAATAAATTAAAAAATATACACTTTAAATTTGATATGATTCTCATAATGTTGGGTTTTTTGTATGTTGGCTACATTTTGCAAAAAATATCTTTTAGTCAAGTGTTGAGACATATGTGCATACATCAAGTGTTGAGACATATGTACATACATATTGGAACAACACCTGTGTGATCTGACTGCGCGCTAGCTTGCGTTATTATTTTATATTCAATCTTTTGAAGATTTGCTTGAAGAATTATTTCGTGGTTACTTATACAACAAGGCGCACATGGTCTATTTGTTCCTGAAGGTAGCCGAACCCTAGTTCTATTTTCTAAAGGAATGTAATAACTTTAGAAAATATATTATTTGATTCAAAAATATGTCTACTGCTCTCGCAAGGTTTTGAAGACCTAATTCTGTCTTGGAGCTCAAGCTATTCCACTGCTATATAAAGGGTGTTGCTAACCCTGTTTTACTAATCGAAACCGAAACTAGAATCAAAATAGAATATCAAAGATGTAGTCATGTGTTGAGCAAAGTGTGTCAACACGTGTCTGCACATTTGTCTTAACAGTAAGAACAATAAAGCAAGGCATTAAAACAGATACTGAAAAGCATAAACAACACACAGAATTGATAACTCAGTTTAGTATAACAGCCTACTCTAGGGTCATACAAAGCTTGGGATAAAGTCCACTAAGTAGTATCAATTCGAAGACCACACAGCAAACTCCTCGTTTACGATCTTCTCACTTAATCACTACATGTGCTATACTTTCTACCTAAGACTCACCTAGGTATGGGGCCCTCCTCAACTTCCTCATCAATCACAGACAGCGATTGGATCAACAGAACAATTCTGAATAAACAAGAAGACAAACTTCGATGACAAATACCTACCCAACACCCTTGACTAAGTTCACAATTTGGAGTTTCTTACAAGCTTCATCCAAGTACAATACTCAACTCATTACCTACAGGTTTCTGAGTGAGGATATAGTGATCATCTCACAATCCAAGTGGTTCACTTACACCAACTCTCCTAGAGAGTGGCTCAAAGACACGAAACCCTAAAAGACTACATCTTTGTTCGGTTAGTAAAACAGGGTTAGCAACACCCTTTATATAGCAGTGGAATAGATTGGGCTCCAAGATAGAATTAGGTCATCAAAACCTTGCGGCAGTAGCAGACATGTTTTTGAATCAAATAATATATTTTCTAAAGTTATTACATTCTTTTAGAAAATAGAACTAGGGTTCGACTGCCTTCAGAAACTAATAGACCACGTGCGCCTTGTTGTATAAGTAACCACAAATAATTCTTCAAGCAAATCTTCAATAGATTGAATATAAAATAATAACGCAAGCTAACGCGCAGTCAGATCACACGGGTGTTGTTCCAATATGTATGTACATTTGTCTCAACACTTGGTGTATGCACATATGTCTCAACACTTGGCTAAAAGATGTTTTTGCAAAATGTAGTGAACATACAAAAAATCCAACACATAATACACTTTAAATTCTGTGAATGATTCTCATAATACACTTTAAATTTGTTTTTCTTAATATTTGTTTGGGGTTCATTTGGATTAACTTATTTTTGAAATTACGAAAATAACTTATACAAATAAATAAACTTTTATGTATTATTTGTAAGTTTGTTAAGGTATTTTAAGAAATGCCATAACACAAAAACTCATTTATTTGCGTAAGCTAAAAAATAAACTAATCTAAATGTGCAATTGTTTATGTTCTCTCATCCTTCTATAATTTTATTAATTTATTTTTGGCTTATTTTAACAAGCACGCTTTTTTAAAAAATAAAAAAATAGTTTGGTAGATTTTAACTAATTTATTTAATTGTAATTAGCGATAAACATATACCGAGGGACGAAACCAGAAAAAATGATTGAGGGTGACGAAAATATAACATTATTAATAGAGAGTGAATTCTCTCATGTGAGAGTCTCTCCGGTGAAATCACAATATTCATTTTTTTTTTGTTTATCATTATATATATATATATATATATATAGAGGATGTATATTATGAGAATGGTAAAGTTATATGAGAATATGAGAATGATTTATAACCATTAGATTTTAATGAAGGAGTAGGATTAGAACATCATTTAAGTGAGTCATGTGACATTGTCATGTGCCATTTTCATTATCATTGAACTCTTTCTCTCTCTTCCACTCTCTGCCGCCAATTCTTCTTCTCCTTGTCTATTTGTCTTCTATCAGTGATTTCTACCAAAATTTCTCGTCACCATATTCACAGTTCCGGCGGCCACCGACCTTTGTTTACTTCCTCAAACTGTTAGATTGTTCCTCGGTATGTTATTAGCTTTTCTTTTCATATTTTAATTTTTACTAAATCATGACCTTATTTTTTTTTTACGGTATCATGACCTTGTTTTATGGTATACTCTATTTTGTTGAGCGATTTCTCCCATAAATAATTGATAATATCAAATTTCAGACCTGGATTTGATCTTTAAAAATAAATAAATTGTTTACGGTGTCAATATACATAGTAGCTTATATATACTGTAACTTCTCAGGAACATGTTTTTAAATGATAGTAATTGTATACATGTGTTTATCTTGCACGAAAAAGCAATCATGTAGGGGTGGATCCTAAATGGATTAGGAGTAAGAACATATTTATTTTTCTCTACATGTTTATTCTCATACAAGTTTTGTATTGTTTAGGGTTTTTTAGGAACAATTTTTATTTGCTGTGTTTATTTTTAGGAACAATTTTTATGAGATGGATTCAGCCTCGCCGTCAAAAGAATTCGATGATCTAGAAAATGATATGCCGGAGGAATGGATTCCTCCGTGCGGTAATGAACTCAAACCTGTGATTGGCAAGGTATTTGATACTTTAACAGAAGGAGTTGATTTTTATAAAAATTATGCACATGCTGTTGGTTTTAGTGTGCGTAGTTCATCTGAAATTAAAGAAAAAGATGGTGTCAATGTCAGATGGAAGTATTTGGTTTGCTCAAAAGAGGGTTTTAAAGAGGAAAAAAAGATTGACACTCCTGAATTGCTTGTTACCGAAAATAATTTGTCTAAAAGTAGAAAAAGAAAATTGACACGGCAGGGATGTAAAGCAAAAATTGTTCTCAAGAGAACTGATGAGGGTAAATATGAAGTCTCAAAATTTGATGAAGGTCATTCACATGGACTAGTCACACCTACAAAGAAACAATTCTTAAGGTCAGCAAGGAGTGTAAACGATGTTCATAAGAACCTATGGCTTTCCTGTGAAAGATCTAATGTGGGGACTTCTAAAAGTTTTAAAATAATGAAGGATCAGGTTGGGAGTTATGAAAATATAGGATGTACACAAAGAGATTTGCAAAACTATTCAAGACATTTGCACTTAAGCTCCAGCTACACCAGTACCTAAAGAACAAATTGTTTCAAACAAGCATTTTATCAAACATCTGGAGTGCATTAAAAAAAACAATTTGCTTCTATGTGAGTTGTAAGGTTAAAATGTTAAATACCAGAAAATCAAAGTATAAGGGACACAAAGATTTAAAAAACCCAATTTATACGGAAAATCAAAGTCCAAGAAGGATACAAAACAAGAATAAATCAAAAAGAAGAGAAGTAGAAAAACACTTTGAGGAAGAGAGAGAAGAGATCGCTGGATTTGATGGTGGGAAAGGGAACAATTTTCCATGGTTTGTTGAGAAGTTCACGAACTGATTCTACGGAAGAAGAAGACATTTGAAAAATGATGATGATATTAAAGGATCAAGGTTTATAGGTTTCTAGAAATTGTTGAGTTGAGAAGAGAAAGAGAGAAATTGTTGAACGTGATTTTGAGTTGAGAAAGAGAGATCGAGAGAAATTTGATGAAGGAAGGAAGAGAGAGAGTGTGAGAGAAGCTGATTTGTGAGAAAAGAGAGTCACGTGATTGACTTACCATAGTTTCTTAATCCTACTCCTTCATTAAAATCTAATGGTCATAAATCATTCTCATATTCTCATATAACTTTACCATTCTCATAATATACATCCTCTATATATATATATATATATATATGAGTCAGGATCCGTTGACACCAACTAGTTTGACACCAAATGTTACACCTCTCAATAACGTTTTAACCGATATAAATTTTATAAAATCCACCGTTGGATTGAAAGTTTACATCATATAGATCATTTGTGTAAAATTTCAGACAAATCCAAAATCATTTGATATGCTATTGAGACACATAAAGATTAACGGCATTTAAAAAAATACAAAAACCGTTAATTTTGATGTATCTCAATAACATATCAAATGATTTTGGATTTATTTGAAATTTTACACAAATGATCTATATGATGTAAACTTTCAATCCAACGGTGGATTTTATAAAATTTATATCGGTTAAAACGTTATTGAGAGGTGTAACATTTGGTGTCAAACTAGTTGGTGTCAACGGATCCTGACTCTATATATATATATATATATATATATATATATATATATATATATATATATATATATATATATATATATCACAACAAATCTAATTATCTCTATTATTCACACTTCACAATATCAAGAATAACATAGTGAAATTTTCCATCAGAATATAGCACATTTGCAAGAATGAGGGTAACAAAGTTGTGTAACTAAAAAACTAGCGAGTAGCTAGTCCCACATCGGAAGTATTTTGAACAAAGTCCTTTCCTCTTCCGGGGACTTCCACGAAATGAAAACGGGCGACATCATCGTATGCTCGAATTACCAACAATAGACTATGCGACCATTTATTCACTAAATGGTCAAAACTAACAAAAACTAAACAAAATGTAAGCGGAAAAAATTGAAGAAAAGAGAAGGAGAGGTGAATGATAGAAGAGAAGAGAGGGGGTAGGGGGTGTGTTATAGATTCTTTGAAGCCTTCTGATTGACCAATGTCATGTCATGGCCGCATAAGTGACCAATCAAAATTGGCCACTTGGCAAACCTTTGACTGAAGTAGCAGACTTGAGCACCGACGAGTCAGCTAAATTAGTAGCGAAAACTGTTTGCAAGATAAGTAGCGAACGGTTATTTTTCAAAAAAAAATTATTTTTATCACATCAGATACTTAAGTAGCAAAACAATAAAATTGAAAAGGAGAAGGACACGCGAGAAGGTGAATCTACATAGATCATTACAAATTCAAGATTGCTAAAAACTGAAAAGGTGAATCTACAAACAATCTTGCAGCACCTAGTTAATAGCATACAACGGCAACATGAAAGTGCCTACAAATATGATAAAATTAAAGTAATCGAAATATTCATATTCCCGGATCTTCAATGTTGACGGTCAAGTCTTCATCAGATCTATAATGAGTTGAAGTGAATATGTCCATTTGAATCAACGAAACACCGTACTAAGACGAAAAACCAACAAACGCCGCACAAGACAACGACCAAACACAACGCCGCACTAAGATGACGAGAACTTAAAAAAAATGAATAAGCAAATCTATATGTATAATCACTTATTTAAATGATATATATATATATATATATATATATATATATATATATATATATATATATATATATATATATATATATATATGTGTGTGTGTGTGTGTGTGTGTGTTGAATTTAATTATTTTTTTACAAAAAACGATGTCGAAATAATCACACTTAATTATGTATTATTTTCCCGGCCTAATTTTATCTAAATAAGCTACTTTTATTGATATGATGATACCAAGATATTTGGCTCAAGTGGTTAAGGAGTTTCTTTCTAAGACGAATTGTTGGAGAGTGTGTAAATCGGGTAAGGATGTGTGTATCTTGAAAGTGAATGCACATGTGCATATATAGGAAATCAATGTGTATAACCGTTTTTAGGGGTCTACCATGTGAGTAGAATGAGTCACAAATATTTTGTGATGGATCATTTATTCAAGACAGGAGGTTTGAATTGGATTTATAATGTTTTAAACTTTTTCTCCCAACAACAAAATAAAGAGACACATGAATTTTTATATTAGTTTACCGTTAACGAGGCTACTTCAGTCCACTCTACCCGAGTAAGTTTTCCTTGCAACTCAAGAAATTAATCCACTAATCTAAAAAGATTACAACCTCACTGACCAATGTCAATCACTTCTTGAGGCAGCAGACTAATCTTAGTCTCTCAAGGATATCAATCACTGTTGATTTTACAAAGACGTGTGTTTATAGAGTTTGCTTCTTGATAAACAGATTACTCACAATGAGTTTACAGTATGCACACTTAGACAATTTACGACACTAAGTGCTTTTACAAGGATTTACAAAACAATTGAAGAGTATATATGTTATCTTCTTCAAATTCTTTTTGTTCTCCTTTTATAGTCGATGAAGGATTGTACCATTGGAGTTTGTTTGAGCGAGTTTTCTTGATTAATTGCATGATTGCAAGTCTTCAGGTTTACGGTTGTAGTACATTTCATATTAGTTCACCATGTCTGATTTTCATAAGGAAACAATTCCTTATTTGGTGCTCTTTGTACTAGCTAATTGCAGTGGATTTTCTTCCAACGTCTATTTTTGAATCTTTGACTTCGTATATGTAATTAAGTTGAAGCTTGATCCAATCTTCATAATAATTCCTCATTTATCTGAGTGATGATTATGTAGTGATCAATTAAACCGTTGCTCATAATCTGGTTTTCACTACTAGTGATATAGAGCCTAGAGCCTATCCTGTCCAGAGCCTTTGCTTCAGCTAGTCTAGAGTTAGAGTCTTGACGTTCAGAGTTTTTTGAATGTGAGACTCCATAATCACTTTTGACAACTCAGAATCAATTTTTCTTTACTAATTCTCTGCACACTTACTATAAAAAAATATGATCTATATATTTAATATATGTGTTTGGTCTGCTAAAAATTAAGGGACTTGACAAGACAATTTCAGTTGTAATATGTTTGATTTTTAAATTGTATCCGAGATTGGACAAACCTGAAATTATTGTTACGAGATAAAGTTTTGTCTTTTGCACAAGTTGTTTAAAAGATCAAAGGTTTCACTACATGTTTAGTCTCTTACGTTTATTTTAGGTTTTAATTTGGTCTCTTACGTTTAAAAAGTATCAATTAGGTCCTTACATTTCCACCATTTGCATCAATTAGCTCTTTCCGTTAGTTTTGTCACTGACACCGTTTCAAGTTTCAACTATACACGTGTCGAACAGTCCCCGTGTGAAGATTTTGTGTGAAGTCATTAGAATGTCTAATATGATGTCATTTTTTCTTGCCACTAGTCATCCATACAATTAGATGGAAGACACAATTATCCTTTTCCATTATTCATCATTTGCTCTACCCTCTGTTTCTGTTAGTGGGTTGGAGAAGTGATCCACTAAGTTAGTGCACTTTTCTAGCTTTGTTCACACCATTATTTTCTTGCCTTTTTCCATTTCCATTCCAAAAGTATTTAGATAAGATATGACAAATAACATTCTTCACCAACAACATACTACTATAATATTTATTTAAGTACTTCCAATCTCACATTACTTTCAACAAATTCACTTTCCCACTTTCTCAACACCACAAAAAAAAAAAAATATGCTCTACCACAACAACACAAAAGCCATGATTCATTTCTTGCTGATAGCATCAATGATAGTTGGGATTGGAATGGCAGATTCATCAAAAGACAAAGATGAATGCACATCACAATTAACAGGGCTAGCATCATGTCTCCCCTATGTTGAAGGTCAAGGAAAATCACCAGCACCAGATTGTTGTGGTGGTCTCAAGACACTACTTAAGACCAACAAAAAGTGTTTGTGTCTAATTATCAAAGATCGTAATGATCCTGATTTGGGTGGTATTGTAATTAATGTCACTTTGGCTTTGCATCTTCCAACAGTTTGTAATGCCCCTGTCAATATCTCAAAATGTCCCGGTAAAGTTTTTATTATATAATTGGGCAATTTTTAATTTAAGTTACTCTTAGAATCGAGTTTTAGGTCTAACCCAACCTTATAAAATTGGTATGTAAGGTGATAATTGTCTCTAGTTTATAAACATATATTCATGTCATCTCGCAACCGATGTGAGACTTCTTAACAGACCGCCTCACGCCCAGCACTACTGAGCTTGGTGCGTGGATATAAACGGTGGGTGGCCCGATAGATCGTGGAGATGCTCTGATACCATCTTAGAATTGAGTTTTGGGCCTAACTCAACCAGCTTGTAATTAAGATGAGAATTACTTCTAATTTATAAACACATATTTAGATCATCTCGCAACCGATGTAGAACTTCTTAACAGTTACTATAAATTACTGCTTCCGATTTTTTTTATAAGAGAGAATTCACTTTTCAAATTTATAAAATAATTAAAAATATTTAATCTATAATATAAATTAAATACGTGAATTACTCTTATAAAAAAAGAATTGAGGTATTATTTTGTTTCATACTCTTATTATATAGAAATGGCTTAATTGTGAGCTGTAAAATAACCTTAAGAATTTTTTTTTTTAATGGAATTAGAGCTGCTGCACATGGATCCAAAATCAAAAGAGGCTCAAGTATTTTACAAATTAAACAATGGCTCCAGCAATATCTCCCCAAGTGGTGCACCTAGTCCTTCAGGTAATGATGACAATATTGCTATGAAACTTTGCTTATTATATATGGTGAAGGTTTTAAAATTGTGGTTCCCATATATTTGTGGTTATAAATCACTATTTCATACTCCGTACCTTTCTAATTATAAAAAGTGAGTAAAAATAAATATGTATTTTGGTGGGGTGGATAGTTCAAGTGATTTGAACTAAGGGGGAAAGGAATTATATAAGGAATAAAGTTCTATGGTTTAAGAAAAAATTAACACCAACAACTAATTACTAACTTTGACCGTTTAAAAGAAAATTATGTAGTATTTAGTTAAAATTTTGAACTAAATACATTAAGTTTTTTATGAGTTATCATGATATTCTTCGATAAATAATGTATATAATTAAAAATGGATTGATTTAAGTAGTAAGAAACTTAAACTCTTACACATGGATTTTTCGAATGAAATTAGTCACTGTTATGCGATTGTGAAAACTAGGAGAAATTACAGAAAAAAAATAAAATCAAAATCTACAATGTCTAATATAAATTTGTGAATTAAAATAGTTCATTCTCTATTATAAGAAAAAAAAATTACTTTTAAATTTTATTGAATAACTAATTTATTTTTGTTTTGTTAAAAATTGTTACTAACTAGCTGTGAGTTTTTGCTAATAAGAAAGCATGTGTCATTCATGTCTATATATGTGACTGCAGATGAAGCAAGCAACCAAGCAAGAAGTACTACACAAAAGAATGGTGCATTTAGCAAAGATAAGAGATTGTTTGGGTTTTTAGTTTGGTTTTTATTGGTTTCTACGGCTGGGAACTTTTTCATTTAGATACTAGTGTGAATATATTTGGAAAAATTCACTTCTCCCTGACTCTATTTTTCTCTCAAAAAGACTTTTTTGCACAAGAATAAAAAATTCGAAAAATATTTTTCGAATTTTTTTAGTGTAAAATATTATTTTTAAAGGTTAAAAAATTTCAAAAAATATGTGCCGAAATTTTTTAACAAAAGGCAAAAAATATTATTTTTTGGGGAAAAAAAAGTCTTTAAGAGAGAAGAGAATTTTTCATATATTTGATTCTCTTTTTAAATCTCTTCCCTTTTGAGGAAAAGTATTTTCATTTGTTGGTATACGTACCAATGAAGTTATTATTTTGTAAGAGTATCACTAGTATGGTGTAATTTCGTTTTTATTTTGCTAAATTATTGTCTAACACTCTACCAAAAAAAAATAAAAAATTATTGTCTAACAAGCGAGGATATGGAGGTATATTATACATGTCTTGTTATTGAGAATAAACACTCATTTGTGATATTTGAGGCACGAAATCTTTCTTACCATATTTCTGTTTTTTTTTATAAGAAAAAAAAGAATAAAGACTAATTTAATTTCTCAAAGATAGATGTGATCCCTACCTAATACTCTCTCCGTTGCAAATATATATGTCATTTTGTCAAATTTCGTACGAATTAAGAAATCTAATTTTTAAAATTGGGAGTAAGGTCTAACTTAACTTTACAAAACGAGTGTGATGATTGTCTCTACTTACAAACACATGTTAAGGTCATCTCACATCTGATGTGACATTTCTTAACACACTACCCAACACTATTGGACTGTGTGTGACCCGATAGCGGAAACTTGATAGCAAGTGGTCCAACAGATCTTGGAGAGACTCTGATATCATCTTAGAATTGAGAAACATTTTCCTCATCCTTCGGTGGTTGTGATTGTAGGTTTATATTTCATATCTTTTATGATGTATGATTATATCATTCTGGTTGTTTGTGTTACCAAGCTCATAATGAGCTAAACTCTTTTAAGTTGGAAACATGTGAAGTTTAATAAAGTTTAATGTCATTTTTTGTGATGTGATTTGTGTTGTTATGCTTTTTATTCCTTTTGCCTGTATGTTATATGTTTATTTTTAGGATTGATCAACTTAGATCTAGACACTAGTTTATTGTTATGAAACATCTAATGATACATGGAAATAAAGGATTAATATGGTTAAGTAGAAGATGAACAAATACTTCTTACTTAAAGATATAGACATAAACTTTAAGGTCATAGTGAGAATACAAACAAGAAAATCTGAACTAAAACAAATTAAGCGTGACCTAAACATTTGAACATTTTATCCTCCGTTTTACATATAATGTTGTAGACATACACCGTAAGACAAGCTTGCTCAAAAAAGTCATGCCTACACTACTTATCACTCAAAAGACATTAAATGAAGTTAAATGAATCATGGTTCCAACAATTTTCCAACGCTTGTTATCAAAAACCTTTTCAATCAATTTTCTTTACAATTTGCTTAAACCCTAAAATGACATTTGGTTACGATTTTGCTCATAAGCTAAACACTAATTGTATGCTGAATGAAATGAAGTTCCCTTAAAAAATCCATGTGGATATGACACTCTCTCTTATCACTTACTGCAGTTGACTGTATATACTTGGACAACTCAATAATTATGCAACAGTATCCAAGGGATAAGAAAACACTTCGGGAGATGAAGAGAAAATCAAAAGCTAAGAGGTATATTAATTGCAACCTTTAATCCTCCAGAACAAACACACCAACATTTATCAAGCAATCTTTTTTTTTTAAACAACATTTATCAAGCTATCAAATCAAACCATAAAGGAAGAGAAACAACAAAAAAATCACAAGCGAAGCGCCTCAGCCTCATCAACACAAACCTTCATCAACACAAGGATTCATCAAAGAGAACTACATCAACCCTTCGAACACGAACCCGCTAATGAGTGGGGGGCACCAACCTTCTGAATAAGAACCCCATAGAACCACTAAGCGACTACAAGGACACACTAGGACAAATGACAAGAACCCATTATGATCGGAACCATCAAATATTCACCAGGTAACCACGAAAGCATTACTAAACCATCTACCCATGTGAAAGGAAACAACAGAAACTGAAAAAATTGGAAAGACGGGACATGCTACCCTCGCCTACCTGGAAAGGACTGATGGCAATTTCATCAAGTGTACTGAATCGTCCAAGTAATATATTTAAAATGGTAGTAAGTCCGAGTGTCGAACTCAAAGATTGTGTTATACTGTTGAATTGTAATTTTTACTCGATTGAACAAAAGATTTCAGTTTGATTGGTTGCAGTAGCAATAATAATAACAACGAAAATTACTTAAAATTTGATAATAATAATAATAATAATAATAATAATAATAATAATAATAATAATAATAATAATAATGCCAGGGATGAGTATCCTTTCTGTTCAAACTCTATATTATTAATTTAATTCAAATATTGAATTCATTCAAGATATTGTTACCAATTTTCTAGATTGTTTAATCCTAATCTCTTAGTGATTAAACCCTTATTTTTAAATTAATTCCTAATCTCTTAGCGAATTTAAAATTAAGAATAAGCATAGAATTGTAAGAAATTAATGGTTTCAAGGGTTTGTATCTATCTCTAGACTACAAAGGCAAGTCAAGCATTCACAAATTCCACTCTCGTTTCAAATCGTAAATCAATTTAATTAAAAGTGATCGAGTAATAAAAAGCATTAAGCACAGAGATTACATAACCAACATATTCAAATTCATTCAAATAAATAGTATTAAATCATAACATAGAGTTTTCATCCAAATTCAACTCATCTCTAATAATAGAAAAATTAGTTACTAATGAGAAATTACAAAGAATCAAGAAAAGTGAAAGAATTACACATAAGATCGATATTGAGAAGCTTCAACTCCAATAATTGTTGTTGAACAGCGACTTCTCTCAAACCCTAGCAGAGTGTTTCTCTCAATTCTATGTAAAAATCTTAGAACCCTAAAATAATATAAATTTTGGGCTTAAATAGCACAGGTTTTACGCCTGGGTGTGGCAGAGTGGCGCCTGGGCGTGGCTGATGTGGCAAGTGGAAATCGGAGCTATGTCTAGACGTGATAGAGTGGCGCCTATGCGTTACAAGGCAGTGTTGAATCATGTTGGAGTGACCTGAGCTGCGCCTAGGCGTGGCAGGATGGCGTCTTGGCAAAAAAAGACAGAATTGAGGTATGTGTCTTTCTGAATTGGAATTTCATGTCTTAATGAGAGTTGTAGCTGTTAGCTTTCATTTGTAACTGGTTTGACTTCATTTGGACATCTACAACTCTAGATAATGACGTGAAGCCCCAATATATGCTATCAAGCATATGATCAACGCTCAAAGACAAGGATACCCATGTCTCAAATATCACACGGTATCAGTCAATAGGAATCGACCATAGTACAAAAGGTGTCCTATTGCCAGCCCCACTCGTGTAGTGGAATCACCACTCTTCAGGCATACTCATGCAATGTTTGGCATATATATATATAAGCATAACCCTAGTTATCAAGGTACACAATATTCACCTAAATTTTCATAGCATTTCATGTCTTTTAAATATTGACTTGAGCGTCGGAGTGCTAACATTCTTGGAGACATCTTTCACCTCAATGCCTGAATTCAAAGCCACTGTATCATTCACATGCCTTACCATTGGAGCTATATATGTTTTTCCCGTCCAGAGCAGCTGGTAAATAAGTAAAAGCAATTAAGGCAAAATGATCTTTAGAAAAAGAGAAATGAGGTGGGGGGGCTCGTAAAGAACTTCCCAATGAAGAGGATTGCAAGGTGTTGTATGGAGGAAGTGAGCAAAGAAACCGCACGATAAGCGATATTCCTTAAATGAAACATTTGTCTTTATTTTTGAAATTGTACTACTCCCACTACTAATCAAATATAATTAGTGGTCTTATTAAGACAGAAAAAAAGTTCATTACTAATTTTCTTATTGCTATATTTAGTGAGAGAGGTTAGAGAGATATTTCATTTTTTTTTCTCCCAATTTTTTTGTCGTAGTATCTAAAACCACTCCAGCATATACCCATAAATACATTTAATTTCCACTTTTTTTTTATAAGCAAAAAATGAATTATAAGGAGTACAAAGAGTACTCAAACCCTTACAATTCAAAATAAGTAACCCTTAACAACGTTGTAAACAATCTAAGGGATTACTACACCAATTGGAATAAACAAAAGAAAGATTACAACCGGCTCTCCCTATAAACCAAAGCCAAGATATAAATTTAATTTGCTCTACTAAAGTTGACACATTTGCAATCTCGCCTCTGAATAAAATGTTGTTCCTAAGACGCCAAATGCCCCAAGTAGTTGCCAACCAAATTAAGTGCCTAACTCTCATGCCTTTCTTTGGTTTTATCAAGGTCCCCAAGTGCAAAAAATGTCTCGATAACATGTTGTAAGAAGTAAATCCAAGTCCCAACCATTTATAGATACAATGCCACACATGTTGTAGCATCCTCGACAGATCTGAAGCAAAAAACACAACAAAGATCATGAGGATTTGTTATAATCCGCCTGCGTTGAAGTGCTACGCGTGTTGGTAATTTATCGAGCAATAATCTCCACCCAAAAATAGACACCTTTGATGGTAAATCATTCTTCCACAATTTCTTTAAAGCTGCTACAATATTCGGACAACCGCCTTCCACCGCAGTTCCTTGTTGCAAGAGCTGATGCGTGGATTTAACCGAAAACCGGTCCGACGCTTCCGGAATCCATCTCTGATTATCACTTCAATCGAAAGGATGATAACCAGTCAACATAGATATCAAAACAGTCGCGTCATGCTCATCGGTACCTGTCAAAAAACCTTCATGAAATAGAATCCAAGACCACCCCTCTGCCTCCCACTGCCCCTTGTCGGCGACTACCACGTTTTTATCTAGCTCCAGTACAAACAAATTCGGAAACAACTCTTTAAGAGAATCATTACCAATCCACTTTTCCTTCCAAAAGCCTATCGACTTTCCATTTCCTAGAATACTATTGACATTTGAAGAGAACCATAGATCCCCCTCCAAACCTCCTACTTTAAGAAGATCCCGCCACCACAAAGAGTCTGTTCTTTTTGCGCTAACTTCGGCGCGACTCAAGAAATTATTTGAAAAAGACCCATATCTATATCTTAGCAACTCCGCCCATAAAGCATCTGATTTAGATAAACATCTCGACTTCCACTTACTCAACAACGCTAAATTGAAAAGTTCTAGGTTCTTAACCCCTAACCCACCTCTGTCTTTAGGCAAGCATATCGTGTCCCATTTAACCCAACATATTTTTTTACCTTCCAATCCACCACCCCATAAAAAATTCCGTTGGATACTAATCATATCTTTTAAAACCAAGGTTGGGACCTTAAAAAAAGAAAAGTAGTACAAAAGCAAACTAGACAGAACAGAGTTAATAAGAGTGACTCTACCACCAATAGATAAGTGGCGTCCACTCTATCCTGATAATCTTTTCCTCATGGTTTCAATAATAGGTCTCCATGTATTTTGTCTCTGAGGGTTAGCTCCTACTGCCAAACCCAAGAAGTGAAACGGGAAATGGTCAATGCTACAAGAAAGGAAGGCTGAAGCTACCTCGAGATACCTGTCCTCCAAGTTAATGCCATACAACTTACTTTTAAAAAAGTTTATCTTTAGCCCAGACACCATTTCAAAACTTCTCATGACTGTTTTGATAGTCCAAAGATTGCTCCAGTCACCTTCACCAACAATAATAGTGTCATCTGCAAACTGAAGAATATGAAAATGTAAATTATCATGAACTTTGAAACCTTTAAATTTTCCCAACTCTACAGCTTTTTGCAACAGCCCCGTTAAGCCTTCCACGGCTATCAAAAATAAAAAAAGGTGACAACGGGTCTCCTTGTCGCAGCCCTTTACCAACCAGAAAGTCTTCCGTTGGACTCCCGTTGGATTTAATTTCCACTTTCTTATCATACACAATATTTTAAAACAATATATATGTTCAATTATTACTCGAAGTAGCCTCATAACAGGGGAGGGTAAATGAGACTTTTCTTCGTTGTCGAAGACGGGTGAGTGATGAATATTTTGCAAGTATACAAAATTATCGCAAGTAGTAAAATTTATCGATCCTCGGGGATTGTTGTAATTCAACCACGAATTGAATTCATACTTAAAGCACATAAATTGAAATGTAAAAAGGGGGGGGGGGGGGGGGGGGGGAATTTGTTTGGTTCAAATTTCGATCATAAAGATTGGAAATAACTTATAATTAATTCAATAGAAGAAAGACGGTTGATCCTTTTGGTTCATCTAATTACTACTTTTCCTGGTAATTTCATGTATGATTATAAATTTACTCAGTTTAGTTTCACGATTAGATTAAATCAAAAATGATTATGCTCAATGTCTTGGTAACATAATCTTCTCCCTTGATCATCGATTCCTAATGTCTTAGGTAATCTATGATCAATTGAGGTTTACAAACTTTAATCTTTTAATCTCAATTAACAATCTGAAATTCTTAAGTGAAAGTTAATCGACCAGTCATTCCTAGATCGATCATTCATTCTTATCGTCATAGTAAAACAAATAATTGAAATCATTACACAATTGATCAAGTCATGCAAAGCATTAAGCACAAGGAATAATTGAAGAAACTAACTTCGTAATTCATATATCAAATCAAATGAGAATCACATGGTTCAAGAGAAATAGAAATCAGAATCCCCTAATGACCAATCATGGGAATTTAGTTACACATAGTATAAGAAAACATTACAATCAAAGAAATGAAAGAAAGCATGATTACAAGTTGATGTCTATGTGTTTCCACACTTCGATCCTTGCCTCAAAGCTCCTAAATCATCAAGAATTCTCCCAATTGATGTTTCCAATGTCCAAAATCGAATACCCTGGCTCGGATCTGCAACTTCCTTTTATAACTGGGGTCAATTAATGAGATTTTCGCCCCAGGCTGCAAGAAATTCGCCCCAGGCACTGAAAGTTCCGCCCCAGACGGCAAAACAGCAGCAGAAGAACCTTTCTGCTGAAATTTTCGCCCCAGGCACTAAAACCTCCGCCCCTGGGGCGGCAAAACAGGAAATTTGGCTCTTTTTTACAATTCTTCAGCTATTTTCTTCCTTTACAAAATCTCTCATACTAGTGCATTATTCCTCCATGAATTTGGTGCAAATTCTTCTAAAAACTCTTGCAAACAGTCTTTATTTTCGTGTAATGACGTATGTCGTCAGTGGGTCCACATAAAATTAGGTCTCATTGTGCGAAACATTTTCGATTTTTTGCTTGCTTAGGAAAAACGCAGCTCTTTAGTATCATTTTCCTTTTTTGCTCTATTATTCTTTTTTTTCGGTTCTTTAATTTTATTTCTTATTATATTTTATTCCTATATATCGTAGATCTCATTTGTTCTCTATATAAGAATATATCGTTTTAGTTTCTCTGCCGTCTTTTAAAACCTTTGAAGAGCGAGAAAGGAGAGAAATGGATTATGCAGATAGAGGCTGTGTGTATGCCGCGGCCTCCGGTAATCGTCGTAAATTCATTTTCAATATTTTTATTTTGATTATTTATCCCATGTGTTGTGTTCATCCTTTATTTTATTTTTTCTCCATCTTGTTTGTCTTCTAATTTTCTTTCTTTTGGTCTTGTTGATATAGCTGTGAATGATGATCTTTGTACCAAACTTTGGTACAAATGTGCTGGTGATTCACTATACATCCCTAAGACTGGCGATAAGGTTTTCTACTTTGTTCAAGGACACAATGAGCAGGTTCTATCTTCTTTACCATTTTTTATATTCTAAACTCTTATTTTTTCAGTGTGAGGATCTTTTATATGTTCAAGAAAATATGTTAATTCTCATATAGTTGTCATATCATTTTTATTGAAAAGATAAGGGCTTGAAATACATAAGATGATTTCTTTATTATCATTAAATAATCAAATTTGTGTTTGTATAATTTTAAGAACAAATATCAACAAATAACAAAATTGGATTTTAAAATGATATATATTGTCTAAATAATTTTAATATGTATAGAATTTCTCTTATTTGAATTTCATGTTTAAGATTCATAGTTAAAACATACTCCTGATTCTTCATGGTGTTGTTTGTGAGTGAAATAAAATTCACCAAATGGTTGATATAACATTTAAAATATATTCACTGTAAATTAGTCACATTGAAAAGCAATTGTGATTTTTTCTTAGCAAAAAAAAAAAAAAGAATATTTTGATTTTAAATAAAAGTTTGGTCAATTTAGTCAAAAAAATAAAACTTTGGTCAACCTTTTTATTGTATTGTTTACCTCTTTTTTTATCTATTAATATTATTCTTTTTTTTATAGAGTTTTTATCTATTATTCAAAGAACAATTACAATAATAAACTATTTTTTTTTAACTATAAACTAATATTATAATGATACTTGACTTCTTCTTTTTTTTTTTGCTTTATAAAAAGATTTTTTATGAAAAAAAAAGTGTATTTGTACAGTCTACTTGACTTTTATGGTATACCTATTTAATACATAAAAAAAAAAACTCCAGTCAAATCAATAAATACAACAACTAGTATAATATTTTTGTTTAATCTATAAATTAAGAGAACTATAATATTTTATCTATTATTTTGAAAGCTATAATATTTGAACTACTATTTATGTAATTTTTTCAATTATCTATGAATTTTTAAATACTTTAAAAAAAATCAATATTTTTTTAGAAATTTTATAGAGAATTATTAAAATCATATTACGAGCATTATTTACCTTTTTGAGCTAATAATGCATTTATTTTATGATATAAATGTATTTGGACAGAATATGTACATAAGTTTTTTAATGTGTATACATACACATTTCGAATAAAAATACATAATCAAGAGAGAATTTATAAAAAAACAAAATAAAATTATTGGGAACGAATATATATATATATATATATATATTCTTCACAAAAAAGACACCAGATAGTGGTTCAATGAATTAGTTAAAAAAAAAAAAAAAAAAACATTTGTAGGAAGAAATTATTCAATGAATAGTAGAGTAGTACATTAATAAAAATATTAAATTTTGTATTTGGTTTTATCGCTCTTTTTATATATTATAGGAAGTATCAAAGTTTTGTGTAGTTATTACAAAAATAAATAAAAAAAGTTTTGTGTAGTTTTTCTCTTCTAATTTTAACGTTTATTTTGAGTCAAAATTTTTAACGTTTATTTAAATTATTTTCATTACATTTTTATTATTATATATCTAAATAATTAAATTTAATAATTTATTACCATGTTCAACAGAAAATTTTAACTTCAAATTTAACTATGATCCTAATTTAAAATTTAAATCTAAATTCAATTATAATCAATTCTAATCTTATCTTAATTCAATTAATTAAAATAAAAATACTTTTTTTTTACAAAAGAAAACGTAGTGCATTTCAATCATAATAGTAGTTCCAATACAACGATGACAATAATAAAAAGACTTGGTGACTAGCATTATAACGAGCTGCCTGACCTAAGTCGTGAGCAACTCGATTGGTTTGTCTTTTAACATAACTTATCTTACCGTTTCCAAATGATAAGATTAAACTATGACACTATCCAATTATAACACCATATTTGATATTATCACAAGACTTTTTGTCGTCTCAACAACAAAAAACAATGTCTTTTTCGTGAATGAATGTCTACTTAATGAAAATCTTCTACATTGTTTGCTGTCTTATAATGCAATCTTTTATTTCGTTCATTTTTTTAAAATTTTAATTAACAAAGTATAACTTCAAAAAATATCGGCGTAACGTTACGACCTGTGTCGCACGGGTCTATTACTAGTAGTATTATATAATTCTATTCAAACTTTATGATTAATTTTTGTGAATGTTGACTATCATATTTGTTAAAGACGGTATTCACATGGCTACTTTAGTAGAGTTTGGGTCTGTTTGGCAAGCCAAAAAAGCTAACTTTTAGCTTTTGTCTTATGGCTTATAAGCTAAAAGACTTGTTTGGTAACAGTCTTTTCATAAAGAGCTTTTAGCTTATTTTACTGACTTATAGCTTCTTTTTCAAAAGTTATTTCAAGTAGCTTCTGAGCTTATAACTTATAGCTTTTCATTTTTTCTTCCTCTTTTACCCTTATTATTTTAACTAAAATCCATATTTACCCTTTATAATTTATTATCATTAGAATTTAAAATAAAATAAGTAAATGCATGTTTTAACGTTGCTTCTTTTAAAATCACATGTATATAGTATGTTTTAATTTTGCCTTATTATCTATTTTCAAATATGAAGGCTAAAACATTTTTTTTTATCAATTCATAGGTATGTACCTTACTATAATTTTTTTTTTAAACAACGTACCTTACTATAATTAACCATTATATTATATTGTGAATATATTTTGTTGTTATTTTTTCATAAAGTATATTAACCGAAAGAAAAATAATTTTTTTAAAAAAAATTCAGCATATAAAAATTAGTTTAATAATAATATTTGAAAGATATATTTATTGAATTAATAAACTTAAAATATTGTAAAAAAAATAAAACAAACTTAAAATATTAAATTCTAAGTATTTTTTTTTTGAAACAAAATTCTAAGTATCTTAAATAGTATTAATTTGATAAAAAAAATTATTGAATTAAAGATGTTCTTATGTCATTTTACATTTATCAGTCAGTTAAACCGCTAATTTTCGCTAATTTTACCAAATACTTCAATCAACTTATCAGCTAGAAGCTAGAAGCCACCAGCCATCAATCATCAGCCATCAGTCATAAGCTATCAGCGCTTACCAGCTATAAGTTATTTTTGTCAAACAGAACCTTTATACGTCGGCTTTTTAAATCGCAAAGCTAGAAAAAACCTTACAAGGGTGTAAAATATTAAAAACATAACACCAATATCCCTTTTAGTTTTTGGACGTTTATTATATAACACCAACATCCCCTTTAATTTTTAGTAACTAGACACTCACATTCTTTTTTTGACACAGTTAAATTTCAATCAAACAAATGATAGAAAAAATCCTATTTTTTATTTTTACTAAAATCTCTTACATTAACTAGTTGCAAAAATATTCAATAATTCCTTCCAAATAATACTTTCCAATTTCCACATTCTAAAAGAAAAATTATTTATAGTAAAAAAAATTATTTAAAAGTCAAAAATTATTCACGAATTCCTTACAATCTCTTTGTACTTTTTCTATAAATTAGTATTATAACGTTTCATTTTTGGTTCGGCGGATTTATTTTTTAATAAGCAAAATAATTTATTTTAAAAAAATAATATAAGGGATCTCCAACACTTGCGATTAATATTGTCACTAATGTGATGAATATTCTACACGTAAATTTGGAAAATAGTTTTCTTAGTCAAGCATGGTGTTTGGTATTGCTTTTTTTGAGATTTTTTGTTTGGCCATTGTTTGTGTCTGTTCTGGACCACTTTCTTTGTTTTGTTTATTGCTGGGTAATCACCTGGTTTAGTTACCTTCTTTACTCTAGATTTTCTTATTTGTGTCTTGTTTTCTATTATTTTTTTTATTTTTTTTGGTAGACTCTTGTTTTCTATTATTGATATTGATTTAGTATTTGATTATTGTATATTATTCTCTATTTTCATTAATATAAAAAAATTGCTTTCATATTTATTAAAAAATTGATGTATTTAATATATAATATCGACTAAATACATTAATCTTACAATAAATTTAAAGAGTATCTTATTTTGGTCTTTTCAAAAAAGTAAAATATAAAGAGTAAATTTTGTCCTATATTAAAAATTTAAAGAGTAACTTTAGCGGAAATTTGCAAGAGTTCTAGTTTCTCTTGTACTCTTTAATTTTTTAATTCAATATTTTTCCATTAATTAATAAAAAGTTATGAAAATGAATGGTTATTTCTTTGCTTTTATATATGGTCATGTATATATTATTCTATTGTATAAAATGTTACCAATGACTAATTATGGAAATCTAAAATAGGTCGCAATATACCATCAACAAGATCCCAACTTTGAAATTCCTAACTTTAAGGTTTCAAGCAAAATTTTATGTGTCGTTATTGCTGTTCAGTTGAAGGTACGTAGTGTCATTTTTATACAAGAGTATTGTTTCATTCACTAAAATTATATTTGAGAGAATAAAGTGTGGTTTGTTACCGTTGATCAAGAGAGAGAAACATATAAAAATTTAGAGAAAACAAATTTAGATGGTGTTAGATTACACTTTATTCTCTCAAGTGTAAATCACACTTCAGATAATTCATTCCCGTTTAACTCATGTTGTAAATAATATACTTATATTTGATATTTGTAGGTACATGTTAACACAGATGAGGTTTTCGCTCTAGTTACAATAATCCCGGACCCGGAGGTTAGAACTTTTCAATGAGTTAAATAAGCTTTTATTTTCTCTATAAGTTCATTTAATTATTCACTATACAAACTTTTTTTTGTCAAGTAGCTTATTGGCTAGACTCTCACACATTTAAATATGGAGAAATATGAAATTCATGATTCGAACCCCGGTCACTCCAATAATATTCCTCGTAGCTGCCATTTCAGCTACACTTATGGGATTATACAAACATTTTTTTTATTAGGCATATTTCAATATCAAACAGTGATTGATATCCGGTACAATACTGATATTTATAATTGCATTAAAACTTTGTCATTTTCTCAATTTATTATTAATTTCAACAATATATCAGTGTCCATGTTGTACTCCGGTGTTCGGGTTTGTATTTCACATATAAAAATATATGTTTTTAGTCTACAAGACTACTTTTAATCTTTTTGTAGTGACCAAAAACACTCAATATTGATCCACGTGTTTCTAGAGAGAAGTTAGACTCTCTCTCTCTAAACTTATCGTGTTTCTCTGCAACCCAAAACTAGGTTACCGCTTAGTCTTGCGGCGGCTCACTCCACTAGTTTTTTCTGGTTTTTTTCCTCCTACTCCTTGTATGGCCCTATCGTCTAGCTCATTCTAGCAAGCCTATCCCTTTCTTTGGATCTGGTTTTTTGTTTGGAAGAATGGAGAATTGGAAGAATGTTGCGCTCACGAAGGAAGAAGAAGAAGATGGTTTTGAGGCGGATGGAGTGGAAGTGTGTGATGAAGAAATCTTTGCTAACTCTCTGGTAGGTAAGCTGTGGACCACGAATCCGTTCAACGGGAGGATTTTCAAACAAGTGATTGTTCAAGCTTGGAGGTTGAAGAACCCAGTTGAAATTCAAGACCTTAACAAAAATCTTTTCCTATTTCGTTTCTCTTCAAAACGAGATCTGGAAACTGTCTTAAGGAATGGGCCATGGAGTTTTGACCGTAATATCGTCATTCTGAAGCGGATTTCTGGTGATGAGCAACCATCAGACATTGAAATGCATTCTGGTGAGTTTTGGACTAGAATATATGATTTACCGCTCAAGCTTAGATCAGATGAGATGGCAAGGAAGCTGGGTGATGTGTTGGGGAAGTTTGTTGAAGTTGACAGCAAGGAGAGCAACAGAATGGGAAAGTTCCTCCGGATCAAATCTACCATTGATCTGCGAAATCCACTCAAACGGGGAACAATAATCAAATATCAAGGTAAAAGTCTCAGAATTTTCTTCAAATATGAGAGATTACCTACCTTTTGTTTTGTTTGTGGGAGGATTGGGCACCAATTAAAAGATTGTGAGGACATGGAAGGTAAAGATGAGACTGAGTTCGAGGATATTGTTGAGAAGGAACTGCCTTTTGGTCAATGGCTGAGAGCATCACCACTACCAAAAATCACTGGTGAAGTTAAAAAAGATACTAGTACTGGATCATGTAGCAAGAATTTATTCACTGAAACCAGCCAAAGCAAAGAGGGTTCAGTTGAGAAAGAAAAAGGATTAGAGGTTGAACAAGTTATGGTTGCATCAGAAAATATCCTACAGATTGATAAGGGGGCAACTCAAGAGGAGGGGAAGAACACGCAGGCTGTGGAAAGTGTGGCTGAATCCCTAAGCAATGTTGTTATCTCAAAATCAGAGTTGGGGAAATTCGACAAAGGCTCAAACACAAAGCCTAAACCAGTCCCAAAACCAAGAAAAAAGTGGACCAGGAGGGCAGGAACCAAAAAAGGCAAAACTAGTGATAATGTGGTGGCTGAACTTGGGAAGCGACAACTTGCGGAAGTGACAATTGTTGAGGAAGAGGCCATGGAGCTTTGTGGTGGCGATCCAAAGAGAAGATTGACAACTGACATGACTTGTGAAAATTTACTAGAGGGGGTGTTGGAGGACCAACACCTCCTAAATCAATGAAAATTATAAGTTGGAATTGCAGGGGGTTGGGGAACCCTCGGGCAATTCGAGCCTTGTCAAGGCTCAACAACCTTGAAAATCCCCACGTTTTGTTCTTGATGGAGACCAAAATGTTTGAAGATGAAATTGAAAGAGTCCGAATTCGATGTGGTTTTAATGCTGGGATTGCGGTTGGATGTACAGGTCATGGTAAAGATAGAGCAGGTGGTATTGCTTTGTGGTGGAATGATGCTACAAATATCACCATATCCTCCTATTCTCTAAATCATATTAATGGGACGGTTGGTGATGATTTGAATGGCGAGCCTTGGAGTATTACAGGAATTTATGGATTCCCAGAAGAATATAACAAGAGGAAAACGTGGGCTTTAATTAATGAGATTTCAACCTCTGCAGCTGAAAACTGGATTTGTTTTGGAGACTTGAATGATATTGTGTCTGCTACAGAGAAAGTAGGTGGCAATCCTAGAAGTCTCACTCAGTTAAATTTGGGTAGAGTGGCGATGGAAGAGTGCAGTTTGACAGATTTGGGATTCACTGGTTATCCTTTTACTTGGACAAATGGAAGAGAGGGCGAGGAGAACATTCAATGTCGTCTTGATAGGGCTATGGCTTCTTCTGGTTTCACAAACAGATTCAGCCCCATCAAAGTCACTCATTTACCTAGATTCAGATCCGATCACTCTGCTCTCCAAATTCTGCTGGAAGCGCATGACCATGATGGAAGAAATAAGAAACCTCACATTTTTCGGTTTGAAGAATGCTGGTCCAAAGATAGAAATTGTGAGTCTCTCATTAAGAAGTATTGGTCTAGCACTAGGGGTGACTGTGAGACAAAATTAGTTGCCCTTCAATCTCTAGATGTTGATTTTAAACACTATAGATCAAATGAGGTGAAAAAAGAGATTCTAAAAATAGAGGAGGCTTTAAAAGAAGAATGTTTGTGGGATGGTTCTAAGGATGAAATTCAGAAATATAGAGAAATGGAAAGAAAACACTCTGAACTTCTGCAACATGAAGAGCTACTTTGGAGACAACGCAGCAGGGCTGTTTGGTTAAAGGATGGAGATAAGAATACAAAATTCTTCCATGGAAAGGCTTCTCAAAGAAAGAAAACAAATGCTATAAAAAAGTTGAAAGATGAAGACGGTATTTGGTGGCATGGCCAAGATAAAGTGGAGGGTGTGTTAATTGATTTTTTCTCTGACTTATTTACATCATCTAATCCCACTAGTATGGATCAAGTATGTGAAGCAGTAAACAAAAAACTCTCAGATGATCAAAAGGACTGGTGCAGCCAACCTTACAACCTTGAAGAGATTAAAGAAGCTGTTGATCAAATGCATCCTTTAAAGGCTCCTGGCCCGGATGGAATACCTGCTCTTTTCTTTCAAAAATACTGGCATATTGTGGGTAAGGATACTTGTTTAAAGGTTTTGAGCATTCTTAATGATAATGGTACTCCTGAAAGTTTAAACCGAACTTTTGTGGCTTTAATTCCAAAGTGCAAGAATCCTGGTTCCCCAAATCACTTCAGGCCCATAAGTTTGTGCAATGTAATTATGAAAATTGTGACAAAATGCATAGCTAACAGAATGAAATGCATCCTACCAGAGGTTGTAGATGAAGAGCAAAGTGCATTTGTGAAAGGGAGATTGATAACTGACAACGCTCTGATAGCTATGGAATGTTTTCATTGGATGAAAAAGAAGACAAAAGGGAAGAAAGGAATGATGGCACTCAAGTTAGACATGGCAAAAGCTTATGATCGAATGGAGTGGCCTTTCATCAGATCAACTCTTCAAGCCACAGGTTTCCCGCCCACAATGATAAACCTGATTATGAACTGCATATCTACTGTGTCATATCAATTATTGGTGAATGGTCAACCAAGTAGAAGATTCAAGCCAGAAAGAGGTATTCGCCAAGGCGATCCATTATCCCCATATGTTTTTATTCTGTGTGCTAATGTATTATCTGGTATGTTACACAAGGGTGCTAGAAACAATAAGATTCACGGTCTTCAAGTGGCGAGGAATGCTCCAAAGATTACTCATTTACTTTTTGCGGATGATAGCCTTCTCTTTGCTAGAGCTAACCAGAAGGAAGCAGAGGTAATTATTAATATTCTCCAAACTTATCAGACAGCTTCAGGTCAATTAGTGAGTCTTGAGAAATCAGAAGTGTCATTTAGCCGAAATTTGCCAACTATTGAGAAGAATATGATCTGTAACAAGATTGATGTAAAGGCTGTGACAAATCACTCCAAGTACCTGGGACTTCCTGTTATTTTTGGTAGATCTAAGAAAGAAATCTTCGCTAGTGTTCAAGAGAGGATTTGGAAGAAGATCAAAGGTTGGAAAGAGAAATGTTTGTCAAGAGCGGGAAAGGAAACTTTGATAAAGTCAGTCGCCCAGGCCATCCCAAACTACATTATGAGTTGTTACAAGTTACCTACTGGTTGTTGTGATAATATTGAAGCTATGTTGGCAAAATTTTGGTGGGGAACAACTGAGAAGCAAAGGAAAATTCATTGGGTCAGTTGGAACAAACTAGGAAAGGCAAAGAGTAAAGGCGGTCTCGGATTCAGAAGCTTCGAAGATTTTAATAAAGCCCTTCTTGGGAAACAATGTTGGAGACTACTTCAAAATCCAGATTCACTTCTTGCAAAAGTGTTCAAGAGCAGGTACTTCCCAAGATCAAAATTCATGGATGCGAATGTGGGATATCAACCTAGCTATGCTTGGCGGAGCTTGTGTAATTCAAGAGAAGTAATTGATGTGGGAGCTAGATGGTTAATTGGTAATGGGAAGGATGTGCACATATGGAATGACAAATGGTTGCCGGCGCAAGACAAGTTCAAGGTCTGGAGTCCCGTGTCTAATTTGGCTCCTAATGCAATGGTTAGTGATTTGATCAATCTAGAGACAAAAATGTGGGACAAGAACCTGGTTCAAAATTGTTTCAATTCTTTTGAAGCCGAACAAATTCTTAATATTCCACTTTCTTGGAGACTTCCTGCTGACAAGTTGATTTGGCACTGGGAGAAAAATGGAGAATTTTCTGTACGTTCAGCTTACCATATGTTATCTGAAATTAGGAACCAAAACAGTCCCGAGGCATCTTCATCCAGAGATCACTTGTTGTGGAAGGCTATCTGGAAAGTAAATGTGCCAAATTGCATCAAGAATTTCTTATGGAGGTTGGCAAAAGCAATTCTCCCAACTAGAAGCAGACTGGAAAAGAAAGGGATCACTCTTGATACAACATGTCCTCTTTGTTTTAATGATATTGAATGCAATGAACATCTGTTCATGCATTGCCCTTTGTCTAAACAGGTTTGGTTCTCATCTCCTCTTGGGTTACATGCTCCTAACAATGTCGACCTAATTTCTTGGATGCAACTTTGGCTTTCAAATCCTGACAAATTAGCCTCCCAACTATTTAGCACTACTCTATGGATGATTTGGAAAGGAAGGAACAAGTTGATTTTTAAGAATGTGAAATTCTGTCCAATTTATGTTGCTGCTGCTAGTTCTGATTTTGTGGCAGAATTCAACTCAGGTTCTTGCTGTAATGAGAGCAATATAGTTCGCGAGAATCCGGACAGTTGGGAGCCTCCGGAGCAAGCAAAATTTAAAGTAAACATTGATGCAGGGTGCTTCTCTAATGGAACTACTGGATGGGGAATGATTATGAGAAACCATCTTGGTATGGTTGATTTTGCTGCAACTCATCTAGAGAAGATCAAAGTTTCTCCAACTCTGGCCGAGGCTATGGCGCTGCGATGGTGTTTAAAGTGGATTCAAGCTTCAACGCATCATGAGCATATCACCATTGAATCTGATTCTGAGATATCTGTCAAATGTCTACATGGCAGTGTTTGTGATGTTCTAGTGGAAAATATAATTCAAGATTGTAGAGATTTTCTTTCTAGATTGCCAAATGTAATTGTTGTTTTTATTAGAAGGAGCAAAAATTTTGCTGCTCATGAACTAGCTACTTTGGCTAGGAATGTAGGTGCCAAATCATGGGTGGGCTGCGTCCCAGGCCCAGTGGCAAAAGTTGTTTGTATTGAATCTCCTGCTTCTAGTTAAATGAAATTTCTTAATGTCAAAAAAAAAAAAAAAGTACTAAAAATGGTTGGAACTTTTATAGGAATTGGCACTAAACTTAATATTTGTACTTTTATTCCATGAAAATGAAAAGAAAAAAATAATTATATTTTTATGATTATTGCTTGAATGATTACAGCAACAAGAGTTGATGGAAGAGGAGAATGATCCAGTTGATGATAGTCTTAGTGAAATATTTACTTTCACTAAGATGCTGGAAACAAGTACACATGCTGCTGGACTTTATATTCCAAAGGAACATGCAGATAGATGCTTCCCTACACTGGTTTGTTTTAGTTGATGCAATTGTGTCTCTTTTTACCTTTAATTTCACAATGTTATTCTATTTATATATATATATAGAGAGAGAGAGAGATTCATTGTTTTCATCGACGACGGTGTAAATTTTTTTACACATGCATTACACAAAATTACATCAGTGTCATTTTTATAGGATATGACTGGTCAACCACCAATGCAAGATTTAGTGATGAAGGACTTGCATGGAATTGAGTGGAATTTTCGACATATTTACTGTGGTAAGTTTAAGTTAATGTATTTTATTTCAAATATTTACCTTCTTTTGTTAACACAAGAGTCTTTTTTTTAGAGACATTAACACAACATATTCTATCAAAAATTTATCATGAAATGCAGATCATCAAAAAGCTCACTACCTTACAAGTGGTTGGAGCAAGTTCGTAAATTCTAAAAAACTTGTTCCCGGAGATTCATGCATTTTTGCCAGGTTCTCTTTTTATTTCCATGTTTTGTTTTATTATAAAGCGGAATTTTTATTAATAATGATGACATTAATGTCAATTTTACAACTATGTTATATGAGATATCAACACCGTAGTTTAAAATTTAAAAAAAAGTTCTTTCTGCATTAAAATTTATATAGCAATAACATTTACTAATTTGAGTTGGCCTAGTGATGTTAGCTTGAAACCCTAAGTATACTCTTTTTAAGGTTTCAGGTTCAATTCCTCCTAGTCTTAATTTTAGTGATCTAATCCACACAGAGCTTCTTAGACTAATTGCGAGTAGATGGTGGAATTGAACCCTTCAGATTAGTCGGTTTTTAGACTGCATATCGAGTTTTAAAAAAAAAAAACATTACTAATGTTGTATACATTAATTTTATATCATAGCTAGAAATTATCAATAACTTGGACAATACTTATATTATATATGTTATTGTAGAGGAGAGAATGGTGAAATTGGTATTGGGATTCGTCGAGCCATGAAACAAGATAGTGATATATGGAAAACATCATCTACATTTGCACCAATGGGTGTTGCTTCCTTTGCTGTTTTAACAGGAACTATGTTCACTGTCCAGTACTACCCTTGGTGAGCTATTGATATTTTTGTTTGAAATTATAATGAAGAATATATAACTCACAATTTTCTTGTGATCATTCAAAATTTTAAAAAATTTCACTTATATTAATACATATGTAGGATTACTCCCTTTGAGTTTATGATCCCTCTGAAAACTTATGTTGAGTCCATTGAAAGAGACTACCCCATTGGAACGAGGGTACGTAGGTTGTCTCAAGATGAAGAATCTGCAAGAAGGTAAATCACAATCCCAAATTTTATATTGTATTTTATATTGTTGTCTATGAAACTAGTCATAATAACATTTTTTTACTTTTTTTTTTTTTTTGTTGAGTATTTAGATATGGTACAATTGTTGGTAATGAAGATATTGATCCCATTAGGTGGCCTGGATCTGAATGGAGATGTATCAAGGTAAAATCAAATAGTACTTTACTAACCTTTAGAAATAGTTTGAAGATTTTATTAATACATTTTTCTTTTATCTTGATTGATTTAAATAAACTTAATTACATATCTCCTCTTAGGTGCAATGGGATTCCAAACCACCAAATACTTTTACAGAACTTGAAAGGGTTTGTCCTTGGTGGATTGAGCCTTTGGGATCTCCCAAGATTAAGGGCTTTCCTATTCTTCCTTCATCAAATGAGGGTAAGTTTTTTTACATTCATTTCTCAAATTTTATATGTTTTATTAAATTTCTTGTTTTTTCTAATATATACTTATATGCTATGTTTGCTATAAGTATTAAAATTGTTGAATTCTCTTATTGTTATCAGATATTGGGAGTTCAACCAAGGCTGACTATCACATAGTCGATATGGAAGTGCAAGGTCAACAGCATTACAATACTAGAAATGATGAAAATTCAATTTTCTTCATTTTTGCTTTCTTTATTTTACTTTGTTTTTTTATATTTGTGATTTTTGTCTTTCGTCCTCTTTTGTAATTCTTTGGTTTCTTATACAACCCCAGATATTATGTCAAAAATAAATTACAGATGAGAGTGAAAAGGATTGAGAGATGAAACATGGGTTAGTTCTAAGTTGCACTTAGTGATGTAGATTTTATGTCATGCACAAGTTTACTTTTGCGGATAAATTAATTAGTCTCAGCTTTTAAATTGAAGGATATTGATTTGTGTTTTGAATTATGTTTAGTTATATTCTTTTTTCAAATCATAAATATTGATTTGTATGTTATGACCAATTCCCACCAGACTATGCAACCGAAAGTCTCTCTTAATTCCTCAAGATTTGCTTCACTCGCCTCTTGAGATGAGTATTATAAACGGTAGGCATGACAATCGGGTGGGGCGGAGACGGGTTTTGCCCTCCCCAAACTCAAACTTATAAAGTTTGGGTTTCCCCAAACTCATCTCAAATTCTAGCGGGAATAAAAATGATAACTCCAAACTCATACTCAACAGGGATCGGGTATCCCCATCGGGTTTCGGGTATCCCCATTACGTCTCTTTCCACATGAATTTAGATTGTATTTTAGTATTTTTTTATTAAAAAAAAAAGTTAAATGTCCAAAATTATTTTCTCTTAACAATATTTTTTTAAATAAAGAAAAAAAATAGAGAAAATGGTTTGTTTAATACTCAAATTAAAAATAAAAAATAAATATATAAATGTAATTTAAGAGTTTGTTTAAACGTTTCTAATTTAAAAGAGATGAAATCTAATTTTTAGTATAAGCGGGGCGGGTTCGGGGACGGATTCGGGGTGGGTATCAATGTACTCATTACCCGCCCCAAACACATCTTTTGAAATCGGGGAAAACTCTAACCCAGTCAACTCGGGTTTTCCCCGTCAAAGCGGACATGGTTTGGACGGGTACCTGCGGATATGAGTTTTATTGTCATGCCTAATAAACTGATATATGTTATTTGAACATCACATTTTGGGATAACAAATTGATATCTTTCTCTCTCCACTTACAAGCACACGAAATCCAAAACTTATAAATAATATTAAAAAAATTAAAAAAGTAGAGGAGAGATCCGTTGACTCAGGAGTAAGTCTCTATTGACTTACTCCGCTTAATAACTCGATATCGGTATTATATTTTTACAATCCAACCGTTGAATTCAAAGATCTCATTGAGTATATCAACTTTACAAATTTTTATAAAAATTCAAAACTGTTTGATACTTTTTCTGATAACTTCAATTGAACATACGACAAACTTTTAAAAAAAAACCGTTGAATTTCAATAGTCTGAATACATAACTACATTTTTTGAATTTTTATAAAATTTGTGGAGTTGATCTACTCAATGAGATCTTTGAATTCAACGGTTGGATTGAAGAAATATAATGTCGATATCGAGTTATTAAGCGGAGTAAGTCAGTGGAGACTTACTCCTGGAGTCAACGGATCCCTCCTCAGAAAAGTATATATTTGTTGTATATTTATTTGGAAAATTCTATGGTGCAGCCATTATTTGGACCGTTTTGGTGCAGTCTTAATCTGGTCAATGAGCACGCAGTGTTGACTCACTTTGAATTATATGGTACAAACTACTTATATGGTACTTACCATGTATCTTTATATCTATTAATATTTCAACTAAGTCTCTATCATATTAAAAGTTACAAAATTACCCCAATATTTAAATTGTTTTTAATTTTAATTGTGATCGTAAATCAATTAAAACAAAATTACAACTAAAATTGAAACAAAAAACAACAAGTCACAAAATCACTAAAATTGAAACTTCTTTACTCATCACCTGCTTTCATCAAAATCACTGAAATTAAAGCTTACATGTGTACATCACACCGGAAGCTCTGCATACCCCAAAGTCACTAAAATTGAAACAAAACACCAAAGTCATAAAATCAGGCTGCGCAACCAATGCCTTCTGCCCCACATGTATTTTATGTTGATGCTGGCTGTTTTTCAGGTAATGCAACTGGATGGGGAATGGTTATTTACAACCAATCAGGCCGTGTTGTTCTCTCAGCCTGCAGGAAAGAATTAATTGATGTTGAGCCTGTCTTGGCCGAGGCAATTGGTGTGAGATGGTGTCTTCAAAAAGCTATTGAATTAAATATGACAGACATTGTTATTGTATCTGATGCTGCCACTGTAGTAAGTTGTATTAACTCAAACAAGCATGTTGCTGTGATAGATTTAGTGATTCAAGATTGTAATTTACTTATTGAACAATTAGATAGTGTAGTTGTGACATATGTTAGGCGTCACCTAAATGTTGTTGCTCATGGATTAGCAGGTTTTTCAAATGTTGTTGGTACTAAATTGTGGATGGGAGTAGTTCCAAACTCCATATCTGCAGCACTTTGTAACACAGCTGGTGTATCAGCAGTTTTTAGTTAATTGGAAGTATGTTTAACCTCAAAAAAAAAAAAAAAAAAATCAAAACTTTTGTTCATACCGCCAAGAAGATGGTTGTGATTAATTACAAATAATCCCTATGTTAAAATTCTTATACTCCTTCTTAAACATGACTGCATCTGCCACCACGTACAATCAATTTTGAAATCGATAGATAATAAAATCAAAGAATTTTGAAAAAAAATCTCTTGTGTGTATCATTTATTCAATTGTAGAGTTATTATTTATCAAAAAAGTCTTTGATTTACCCATGAAAGACATCAAAAAAAAAAAATTCAGAAAGGACATTTTACACAGATCAAAATTCTTTGATTTTATTTTCTGGTTATTTTTCCCAATTTAATACCCATAGGATTGTAGCAGCTTTTGAAAAAGAAAGGTATATTAAGCATAATCGTATTATCTTATATTTGCCAATTCTTTGATAATGAAAGCATACACAAGTTGTTTGTTTGTTGAACAAGAAGATGAGACAAAGAAAAGGTGAAATTTGTGATTTAGAGTTTCTAATTTCATTTTTAATTTGGTCAAATAAAAAACATTATAAATTATATTATCTGATTTGTTTTAAATTGAAATAAAATTTATTTTTTGTTTGCAAATTGTAAATAAATATTTACTTGATGGGGGACTCATATGCAATAAATAAAAGTTTGCTAAAAAAAAAAAGACTCACCATAGTTTGCTAAATAAAAGTTTGCTAAAAAGAACTGCACCAAAATATTCCAAAAATGGAGTGCACCATAGAATCTCGCTATTTATTATCCAATATATTTGTCACTACTATATATATCATGTCATATTTATTGTTGGGGTTGATTGCGATGTAAATCTCACATTGTTAATGAAGGAAATAAATGTTAAGGAAATAATATTTGAGAAGTCTCACATTGCTTAGAGAAGTGAACAAGGGGAGCTCAAGGGTATATATAGAGACCTCAAGTTTCTTGTTTCAATGCACCGATCATAGCACTTTAACCTTATATCTGACTTTTTTGTTTTTCTCTTGTACTCTTTTATTAGAGTGTTGTGAGATGTGGTTAGGTACTCCCTCCGTCCCAAATTATAAGGGAAAAAATAAAAATCACACTTATTAAGAAAAACCAAAACATAAATTTGGAGTATGTGTTTTTGTATTTTCCTTGAAATAAGTTTCATAGGAAGATGTACAAATAATTCTCATTGGTTATTGTTTATTGATAAAAGTGGGGAGAGAGAGAAAGAGAGAAAATTAAATGCAATTTGCATTTAATTTTATGTGAATAAGTAAAAATAATTCTTTTTTTTTTATAATACAAGTAAAAAGAGAATTCTTTTTTACTTTTTAAGTAAAAATAATTCTTGAAAAAGAGAATTTTGGTTTTTTTCTCTTATAATTTGGGACAAAGAAATTGAGTTTTTTTCTTATAATTTGGGACGGGGGGAGTATTTGCTAGGGATGACAATGGGTTGGATATTGATCGGGTACTATAGTACTCATCCTCATACCCGCGGTTTAAAAAGATACTCGTACTCATCTGCATGAGTAACAATCTTTGTACAAGTCTCCATACCCTATGGGTACTTAAGTACTCGTACCCGTTACCCGCACTTTTGCACAAAAGTAAATAGATCAATTATAAAATATCATATCATTTTAATAAAATTAAAAAAATTTAAAGATTTTAATGTTGACTCATGAAAATTATAAACAAAATTATTACTAACCTCGTGGTAAAATTCATATTGTTCATGACATATTCACATTTTATTTGCATTATGTTATAAATAAATATTTTTTTATTAAAAATGTGTAATAGTTTTTTGAACAAGCAAAAATGTGTAATAGTTTAATAGTGTTGTATTTTATTTAAATTGATATACATATATATTATTATATAATAATATAAATAAAATAAATAAATATATACTATGTCGGTACGAGGAGGGGTGGACACTAAGGTACTCGTACCTGCACCCATACCAGCTCACTTTTATGGGTAATTACCCATACACCTTGTGTGTGTCTATATATATATATATATGGGGTTTTCTAACTTAGACCCTAGTTAGGTCTAAGTTAGCAAGGTGCACCTTTTCAATTGGACCAAAATACTCATTCTTTTAATTTTTGAAAGAATAAAGCAACAGGGGCATTTCTGTAATTTTCCCCAACAATACACGCGCCCCCACCTTCTTTTCCCAAAATACCCATTAATAGACGCGGATCCAGTGTCGCGCGCGTACCGAACGACCATGGTTACAGACCGTTGATTTCCATCAGACAGCCAAGATCTGATCTCATCAAGACTGTCTGATCAATCAGACAGCCCAGATCATCCTGATCCATCAGATTCCAGCGCCTGCGCCACACTGGATTACATCCTGGAGAGAGAAAAATTTGCTTTTTAAAAGTAGGACACGTGTCACACAATGGTTGGCTGGGCGTGATTTTTGTTCATTTAATACTTTGAACTCAATTATTTCGTTGTAAATTAATTTTTTATTTTTTTATTTTTATACCAAAATTCATAATTTTTTTTTGTCTACAAATAGAGACTTGGTTCGTTTGATTTGGACACCGAAAAAAAAACGCAATTTTCCACTACCTTAATCTCATTTTTTGTCTACTAAATACGTTACTTGTGTGTTGTAATTTAACACGCACCACTCAACCAACTCACTGAAACCATTATACCAGGAAAATAGTAGATAATATTCTGGAACTTTTGGTATATTTTATGAAATTTTTGGAGACCTGAAACTATTTTTAGTTAATTAAATGAGATAAAACGGTAATTAAAAACTAATGTTTGCTTCTGAAACCATTTTACTGGTAGAATGGTTGCACATAGTTGTATTCTGAAACCATTTTACTGGTAGAATGGTTTCAATGAGTAATTTATTAATTGTGTTTGCTTCTGAAACCATTTATCTGGTACAATGGTTTCAGAGAGTTGTAATCTGAAACCATTTTGCTGGTAGAATGGTTTCAGTAAGTTGATTATTAGTTATTTGCTTCTGAAACCATTTAGCTTGTAGAATGGTTGCACATAGTTGTATTCTGAAACCATTTTACTGGTAGAATGGTTTCAGTGAGTAATTTATTAATTGTGTTTGCTTCTGAAACCATTTATCTGGTACAATGGTTTCAGAGAGTTGTAATCTGAAACCATTTTGCTGGTAGAATGGTTTCAGTAAGTTGATTATTAGTTATTTGCTTCTGAAACCATTTAGCTTGTAGAATGGTTTCAGTGAGTTGATGTAAGGTAGTGAAAAATGAGATTAAGGTAGTGAAAAATTGGGTTTTTTTTTTCTGTGTCCAAATCAAACGAACCAAGTCTCTATTTGTAGAGAAAAAAAAATTATGAATTTTGGTATAAAAAATAAAAAATAAAAAATTAATTTACGACAAAATAATCGAGTTTAAAGTATTAAATGGAAAAAAATTAACGCAACCAATAATAGCGTGACACATGGCCTGCCTTTTCAAAAAGTTTTCTCTCTCCGCGTCATCCTTCCACCCACGCGCGCCTGTCGGCGCGTGTGATGCACGCGCGCGAATTTTGTGCAATCACACGCTGCCACGCGTCCTGGGGGGGGGAAAGAAGTTGGGGGCGCGTGTATTGTTGGGTAAAATTACAGAAATGCCCCTGTTGCTCTATTCTTTCAAAAATTAAAAAAATGGGTATTTTTGTCCAACTCAAAAGGTGCACCTTGCTAACTTAGACCCAACTGGGTCTAAGTTAGCAGCCCCCTATATATATATATATATATATATGAATAATGCTAGCAACACACTCTTTAATAAACACACTCCAACACACTCTCTTTTATTGGTTGAAATTCACATGGGTCCCATAAAAAAATGTGGACCCATATAACTTTTATGGGACCCATATAAATTTTAACCAATAAAAGAGAGTGTGTTAGAGTGTGTTTGTTATTGGAGTGTGTTGCTAGCACTCCCCATATATATATATATATATGGCCAAGTTTATGGGGAAAGATTTCATCAAGTCTTTCACCTTGCACAAGACATGAATACTACTATAACGAATACAAATTTTATAAAATTCATCGTTAGATTGAAATTTTATATCATATACATCATTCATAAATTTTTTAAAAAGAATTGAAAATCATTTTATTATATATGTTATTGAAACTCATCAAAATTAACGATATTCAATAAAAACTCATAAATTGTTAATTTTGATGGATCTCAATAACTAACATGTCAAATGGTTTTCAATTTTTTTTTAAAACATTATGAAGGATCTATATGATATAAATTTTCAATGCAACGATGAATTTTATAAAATTTGTATTCGTTATATTGTTATTCATGATTTGTACAAGGTGTAAGACTTGATGAATTTTTTCATATTAGACAAAGCATATATATATATATATATATATATATATATATATATATATATATATATATATATATATATATATATATATATATATATATATATATATATATATAGGCCAGCTTACGGGGTCTTACAATCTAATCTTGTTAGGTTTAGGTCAAATCATAGGACATAAAATAGTTTTTTAGGCCTGTTAGGCTGATCTACTTAACTAAATATGAACTATATTTTTATTACTATTATTATTATTATATATATTAAAATTTAAACCTTGATTAAATTATAAATCTATTAAAATTTTTATTAAACATATTATTATAAACTAGAATTTATAGAATTATAATATGTTGCCATGTATAGTCACATTTTTTAAACTATCATGTTAAATATTAAAAGGCGATTTTAATCTCATAAATATAATTAGTATATTTTAACTATGTTAGTATGTATGTTTTTTTATAGAATGATAAGCATATTTAAACATAAATATAATTACTTATTTAATTAATATATTCGTATGAAATATACTTTTAAACGGACTAACAAATCATATCAACTTTTCACATAAATAAGTTATTTTCACATAACCAAGTTTTTTAGTTTTTTCACATAACAAATTCAATCAATGATTTGGACGTTAACATTGCAGATCCGGAAGCATGCACATTCCGGTGACTTTAATTTTATCATATTACTTGTAGGCATTTTGTCGTTGTATGCTATTAACTTGGATGCTGTGAGTTTGTTCGCAGATTCATCATTTTCATTTTTAGCGAAGTTGAATTTGTATTTGCATCTGATGTATTCTATCAATTATTAGAATGAATGAACATCTTATTTTTAGTAAAAAAAAAAATCATATCAACTTTTCAAAAAGTCAGACACAATCCTTTAATTTTTCGAAAGCTCTTACCTAGCTTCGACAAAACCTAATTCAACCTAACATATTCCCACTAACCGGCCCAAGCATAGTGCACCCGACTCTATAGAGCAGACCTCTATTTTACTGGGACCTCAATATTTCTGTTTCATAGGCCCAGGGCACCACACTCTATAGAGCAGGGCCTCTATTTTACAAGGGACCTCAATATTTCTGTTTCATAGGCACACCATTCAACAACAAACAAAAACAAAAAAGAAAAAAAAGGCCTAAAGTGGTAAGTGACACGTCAAATACGCGGCCAAAAACATGGGCACAAAACCAATGTTAGTAATGTGGCTCTTTTTTTTCCTTACTTTTTTTTGGTTGACGTGTGTATGTGTAGTAACTTGCCTTAAGCTTTCTTTCTTTTTTTTCTTTTAGTGAAATATATATATATGTCTTGCATTGTCAAAAAAAACTGATATATATACTTAATACTTAATTCTTTTTATTTTTTTATTATTAAGTACTACTAATATTGAAAAAAAATGAATGTAGGTATACATTTTTTTCTTAACCCTCTATTTTTTTTAGAATATTAAATAAAGATATTTTGTTGATTCAAATTTTAGTTAGAAAGGAATATATATATTCTTTTAAATAATTTGTTCTGGACGGGCTTTCAGCCCAACGGCTAAGGAAATCCTCATTTCTATTCGTCGAGCACGACCAAACATAGTGATGACGGATCGTCACACTCTCTAATCCATGCCTATTTTAGCAACATTAAATGCATTTTAGTAGGTTTTAAGCAATAAATGTAAGAGAAATCTAATCATAAGCTTGATTACTTGTTTTGCAAGAAAACAGGAAAAATTGCAGGAAATTGCTGGTTTTCACTACGCTGGGGGCGTAGCCCATCACGCGCCGCGTGATGGAGATCACAGGGAGCCAAGTTTTCACTTTGATCACGCGCGGCGTGATACCTGACCACGCGCGGCGTGAAGCTTTGTTCAGGAATTGGATTGCTCTCTGACTTGATCACGCGCGGCGTAGCACTTGACCACGCGCGGCGTGAAGAGAAGAGGAACAACTACGCCGGGGGCGTGGAGCTATCACGCGCGGCGTGAAGATGGCAGAGTTGAAGATCAGAGACCTCAGATTTGATCACGCGCCGCGTGATACCGTTACACGCGCGGCGTCGTTGAAGAAAGTGCAACCACGCGCGGCGTGATAGATCTGGCGCGCGGCGTGGTTGCGTTCATTATATAAGGATTCTGCATTTTTCTGTTAGAGGGTTGGAAAATTCTGCAATATTCATCTATTCTCTGATTTTGGAAGCATCAAGATCCAGATCAAGGACTCCATAGGATAGCTCCGAGCACCTCAATAGCATGGATTCTCAAGCCATGAAGTTGAAGCGAGGACGCGAACGAAGCAACATGAGGAGCTAAGCTTCTTTTGGAGGTAGGATCTAGGATAGTCTAGGATGTAGATGAATCAATTGTGATCTGCTATATGTAAGAATGTACTCTGTTCATGTGTTTACTCAATGCAAATCTATTCTTAATGCTTTATAATCCTTCATTAGTGTTGTAATGATTTCGAGTTAAGTCACGTGCGAGAGTATTGATTTAATTTCCGAACTGAATTGCATTGAGCACTCGAGTGTTTCCGGTCGAGAGATTGAGACATAGAGTGTAGCGAACGATCGACGCGCTTTCATATCATTCGTTGTAGGAAGCTTCCGCCCGAGAGATCGGGGGAGTATCGACAACGAATAGAGTGGATTTTGACAAGAGATTGCGATTCACTAATTTGTTGATCCAGTTGTGAACACTTGAGTAGATTCCTATGATATAGTAGATTGCATGTGGTTTAGCTATAGACTAGGTGATTCCGATGATTCTACCTCGCTTTTCCATTATATCAAAGCACGTTTTCTAACAATTGATCACTCAACATACCCCCAATTTATGTGTATTTCTTGCATAATGTTTATGAACACTATTAGACTAGTTTAATCACACAATCCCTGTGGATCGATATTTTTATTACTACGTGGTAATTCGTTCACTTGCGAAAATTATCCATCACATAGTATGCCCAAGATCGTGCGTCTCTACCCAACAGACACAGTGTCCCGTCATACTATAATGTCTGACATCGGAATGATGTGCATTTACTGTCCAACAAGGCTCCTCGGCTGTTTTCCGACATCCATTTGATGGCGTGATACACTCATCAATGGTCTTGGCCCAAAGTCGGGGCTATATATACTCCTCTCATGCAGAGAAACCAAGTACATTCTACTTCTTTCTTAAAACTTTATTTCACCTCTTACCGACCTGAGTGTTAAAGCAGCTGTAAGTAGGGATGTCAATGGGGCGGGGAATGTGCGGAGGAAGTGTCCCATTCCCCGCTCCAAAGTGTCTGCGGGAGTTTTTGTCTCCATCCCCGTCCCCATGGGGGAATATTTATCCTCATCCCCACAGATCCCCACGGTACCCGTGGAGATCCATGGATATCGAATATTTTTTTTTTTTTATATTTTTCGATCTAAAATATGACAATAGTATGACGTTATTTTTCCGGTTTTATTTATAAAAAAACAAATATTTTGCATCTTTCTTTTTTAAAAAATAAATACAACACATAATGCATTCATAACCAAAAAACATTGTAAAAACATTTGACTACTAATAATTATACAAAACCTAATAGCCAAAGTATTCCATCATGTATAGCAAAGTATGCATAATCATACAAAAATTCATAACCAAAATATCTCAAAATTGTTAGTAATTGATAAATATCCAACCAAATTAGACAAGTAAAGTTACTTTTGACAAAATATTAAATAATTATCCCAAAAATATCATGTCAAAAAGTATATATGGACGAATTCGGGAAATCCGCGAGGACATGTGCTTCGACCCAAATCCCCGCCCCGAAGTGCCTGCGCGGGAGTTTTTGTCTCCATCCCAGTCCCCACAGGGAAAAAATCTCTATTTTCAGAGCTCCGAACAGGGCAATCCCCCACGGGGATCCGCTCTGACGGGTGTAAATTTACATCCCTAGCTGTAAGTACAAAACGCCCCTCCCATTCACCAGAACGGAAGAGGAGCACCACCAGACAAAGGTTGACTCTGGTTAGCTAAGATCATAATTTATCATTATTACAACTCATGATCATGTATGTATATATTTTGAGATATTGATTTGAAAATACTCCGATTTTTAAGAGAAAAAAAAAAGTTATGATAAGAGACTTATCAACGGGATGAATGATAACTGTTTTAAATAGCTAACCCATTTGGGTTTTTTTTTTAATATTTTTTCCATTTTTCTTGTTTCTTGGCCAAGTAACTTCGATTCTCTAGGTATTTGTTTACATTTGGTCTTCAATTGCTACTAAAACTACTAAAAACTATTCTAAAATACAACTAAAAACATCATATAATTTACTGCCATCAAGATATTACTCTTGCAGGGTCGAATTTTTATTTGGGATGTTTCTAAAATAATTTATTATTTGAGATGTTACTCTTGCAGGGTCGAATTTTTACTAGGGTTGTCAGGAGCCACAACACCCCTCAAATATATATATATTATGAAAAATGCCAACGGTGTCGAGATATTCTTTAAGCATCTTAAAGTAGGTGCATATTGACATGATATTTGCACCTCTTAGATATCTTATATAAACTATATATTAGACAAAAATTAACATGGTATGCATGTAGTGGATAAGGAGTAACTTTTTTAACATAAGGTCTTAGTGACTCCTTTTATTTATGGCTTAAATATGAAAACGGTCTTGCAATTACGGCTTGTTTTGATTTTAGCCCCTGTAAAATAAAAAGTTTGATTTTAGTCTCTGAAAAATATCAAAACTTTTAAAAAGGTTCTTGAGGTAAATTTTTGGCTGCCATGTCAAGTAATTGATTATGAGACAAATATTGACTAGGATTTTTGACGACGTAGAATTAACATATCATTTTCACTTTTTTGAACCAAACAAACTTAATTTATATCATTAACTAATAAATGTTCAATACATAAGGGAATACTCTCAAATCTATGGAAATTAGCCCAAACATTGGCCGCCCTAGCAAGAGTATGAGCAACCAAATTCGCTTGTCTCCTAACAAACTTAACCTCAAAGTTTACAGAAGATGACATAAGAAGAATAATGTCGTTAACAATTAAACTAAATTCCGAATTGTCCCGTCTTCTCGAATGGATGACGTCAACCAACACCTTTGAGTCACTTTCAAATTGGACTCGCTGAAATCCACGATGGATAGCCTATTTCATTGTATGTAATAGTGCCAATGTTTCGCCTTCCACTATGGAATAAAAAGACTGCTGCCATTGAGTCAAGCCAGCCACAAAATGCCCATTGGTATCACGAAAGCAAAGACCTATAGAAGTAACACCTGACCCAACCACAAACGCAGCATCAACATTACACTTTATCCATACCGCTTCTGGTTTCTCCCACCGAACCGCCCTAGGATCCTCAATCGGAGCACCGTTATGACGCTGCAGTTGGTGGACAGAAAACCACTCATTCCATACGACAAACGCCATGCTTCCAACTTGGCTCGGGGACTGAATATTGTCATTCCAAATCTTGTCGTTTCGATTATGCCAAATGCACCAAAATAACGATGCAACCCGTCCTATCATTGCACTATCCTCGTTTCTGCACATTCGAAATACCCTGTCTGCGACAGTCCCATGCTGGTAAGTTGCATTATGAAGCAACTGTGACAGGCCTGCGACCGACCAACATTCGCGAGTTGCTACGCATCCAAAAAACACATGAGTATCATCTTCGACCTCAACATTGCACACAGGACAACTTAGTTCACATTCTACATAACGCTGTCTTAAGCGAACTCGCGTCGGCAGGCACCCCTTACACAACCTCCATAGTAAGTGACGCGTTTTGTCCTCTACAGATTGAGCTTTCCAAATATCATTCTAATTGCCCTCTACAGAAAATGTAAAGAAAACACAGAAAAATAGACACAAGCGCCTTGTCGAATCGATCAACAATCCCCGGCAACGGCGCCAAAAACTTGATTGACTTCTTGCAAGTGTACAATTTCGTCAATTGAGTAATAAAAAAGATATTGATCCTCAGGGATTGCGCGATTGTAACAAAGTAATTGTGTCTATAAATATCTAAAAATAACACACATTTTGGGGGTTTGTTTGAGTAGTTTGGGTTGTAAGAAAACGTTTCGAGTTCAAATAGTAGACGAGCGAGGTTGGATCATCGGAACCACCTAAGCTATAGTAATCATATGCCATCAATTATATCGAATTGAATCACTCAAGCGTTACAACTAGATCAACAATATGGTGAATCTCAATCTCTTGATAAATTCACTCTATCCTTTGTCGATACTCCTCCGATCTCTCGGATGAAAGCTACTGACAACGGAGTAATTGAAAACGCATTGATCGTGTGCTACACTCTATGTTTCAATCTCTCGACCGGAAACACTCAAATGCTTCATGAATTCAGTTCGGATTCTAACTCATATTCTCATACATAATTAGAATCTAAGATCATTGCAAAGTTGATCAGAATTTGAAATGCATTAAGTAAAGTCATTCATGAAATAACACTTACAAGAGAGTTTCAATTCAATAAGCAAGATTACATTAGATTACTGCCTAAGTTTCATCCTAGATCCAACCTCTTTGAGGGATTTAGCTCCTCATAGCTTCTTGATTCACTCCAAGCTCCAACTCCATGGTGAAAGCTCCCATGCTGCTAAATACCTTGAAGTTATCCAGTTGAATGCAAGATCGGACCTTAATTCTTGCCCAGAATCTCTGAAATGTAGTGATGAACTCAGAATTTTCGAACTCTTTCGCAGAAAACTGACTTTTCCATATATACTGATTGCAACCACGCCGCGCGTCAGATCCATCACGCCACACGTGGTTGCTTCTTTGTCTACTACGCCGCGCGTGTAACTGCTCCACGCCGCGCGTGAAGAAGTCAGAGGAGAACTGATCTTCAGTAAAGCTATTACGCCGCGCGTGACTGGTTCCACGCCCCCGGCGTAGTTCAACTCCTCCATCATGCCGCGCGTGATGATGTCAGTGGCAAACCCTCTTCTGATCAGGGTATTACGCCGCACGTGGACAGGTCCCCACGCCGCGCGTAATTGAAGCAGGATGTACTCTTCTCTGATATGTCCATTACGCGGCGCGTGATGCTTCACGCCCCCAGCGTAGTTCAAATGCATAATTTCCTGCTTTCTTGCATTCCAAGTAACCTTGCTTCTGAGTTGATTTCTCTTGATTTATTGCTTAAAAACCTCTAAAATAAGTCTAATGTTCCTCAAATAAGCATGGGTTATGAGAGTGTGACGATACGTCATCAAGTATCATCTTCGACCTCAACATTGCACACAGGACAACTTAGTTCACATTCTACATAACGTTGTCTTAAGCGAACTCGTGTCGGCAGGCACCCCCTACACAACCTCCATAGTAAGTGACGCGTTTTGTGAGGAGATTGAGCTTTCCAAATATCATTCCAATTGCCCTCTACATGGTGCCTATCGCTTCGAATAATACATCTCATGGCTAGATTGTAACCAGATTTAACTGAATAACACTCATTCCTTTCCTCCTCCCAAACCACGTTATCCTTTTTAACTGATCCAATAAGAGGGGTTGCAATAATCTCGTCCATTACCCGACTTGTAAACAAGTTACGAATCTTAGCTATATCCCACGCTTTATAATTCTCAAGTAACAAGTCTTTAACAACTAAATGATAAACATCTTCCACTTGAGGTGAGGACACCCATCGATCAACCTTTCCACGCAGCCATGGATCATACATAACACGGATGTTGTCGCCACTACCAATCTGCCACCTACACCCACGTAAGAGAATTTGTCTAGCCTTCCAAATGCTACGCCACGCAAAGCTAGGATTATAACCCAAAGATGCTTCGAGTAACGATGAGCGTGGGAAATACCTTGCTTTAACTAGTTTAGCCGCCAACGAGTCCGGATTTTGAATGATGTTCCATGCTTGTTTTGCCACCATAGCCATATTGAACGCTTCAAAATTACGAAAGCCTAAACCACCCTTCGCCTTAGGGCATGCGAGTCTGTCCCAAGCTAACCAGTGGATCCCTTTATTGTTGTTACCTCCGCCTCCCCACCAAAAGGCATTCAACATTTTCTCGATATCGTTAATGAGTGAGGAAGGAAGGATAAACATACTCATAACATATGATGGGATGGCTTGAAGCACAGATTTTATCATAACCTCCTTACCGGCCTTAGACAATGCTCTTCCTCTCCAAGAATTCATTTTCTTCCAGATACGATCCTTAATGTAAGAGAATATTGCTTTCTTGCTCCTTCCTATCATAGACAGAAGACCAAGATATATACCTATTCCTAAAACATAACGGACACCAAGTATACGGGATAGGTCTTCTTTATCGGCAGGAGACATATTGCGACTAAAAAATACTTCGGATTTGGCCAAATTAATTTCCTTACCAGAGGCTAGTTCATAAGTATGAAGAATGCTCATAAGCTGATTTACCTCTGCTACACTTGCCCGGCAAAACAAGAAACAATCATCCGCAAACAGAAGGTGAGACACCTCTGGGGTGCCACGACAAATTCTCGCTCCATGAACATCACCCCTCCCAACCGCCTGGTGAATAAGAGAAGTCAAGCCCTCCGCTACCAGAATAAACAGATAAGGAGAAAGAGGGTCTCCTTGTCGCAACCCACGACCCGGTATAATCGGTCCAACTCTGTCATAATTCATGAGTACCGAGTAATTGACAGAACTTACACACATCATTATCCAACGTATCCAAACGTCACCAAATCCCATTCTAGTCAGAACTCCACGGAGAAAACCCCAGTCCACCTTATCATAAGCGCGCTTTGCTAATATCAATCTTTAGTGCTAACTCGCCTCTACGCCCTGTAGTTTTTCTCTTCAAAGCATGAATCACTTCGATCGCAATAATAGCATTATCAAGAATCGATCTTCCTTCCACAAATGCTGACTGCTCCTGGGAAACACATTAGTCGAGACAAATCTTCAACCTATTAGCAAGCACTTTAGATATCATCTTATAAAGGACGTTATAGAGAGATATAGGACGCATGTCTTTCATAGACATCGGATTGTCACATTTATGAATGAGACAAATGTTTGTTTCGTTAAGACTAGTGGGGAAGTACCCTCTCTCCAACCAGTTAGATGCTGCCAAAAAAATATCATCACCACATTGCTCCCAGAACCTCTGATAAAAAGCTGGATTAAATCCATCAGGCCCTGAAGATTTATCCGGATGCATCTGAAACAAAGCTTGTTGAATTTCAACCTTTGTAATAGGCATCTGAAACATATCATATTCATTTAAAAATTGAAAAAATTAAATAACATGTCTGATTTATTTTATTTTTAAAAAATAATAAATTTGAAAAATAGAAATAGAAACTTCCTTGTTTGGCCCTACTTATTTTTTACTTTTCTACTTCTCCTTAAAAGAAACAGAGAAGTAGAAAATTGTATTTGATCCTATTTCTCCTTAAAAGAATTAAAGAAATAAAGTAAAGAAATAGAAAATAAGGAGAAGTTGGGTCAAACATAATTTTTTACTTATTTACTACTTTTAAGGAGAAGAAAAAAAGTGAAAAATAAGTAGGGCCAAACAGGATATACTTACAAAAAAAAATTAATATATTAGATTTAAAAATATATTAGATTTAAAAAAATAATAAAATAAATTATCAAAAGAAGAAAGAAATCACGCAAAAAAGAAAAACACAAAGAAAAAATGGACAAAAATTAGGTTTCCTAAATTAGGAGGGGAGAAACCAACTTATGTGCCCCACATATTTTCCGAAAAAAATTAGTCATCGCTAATAGCGTTGAAAACTTCGTACCAATATAATGGTAATCTAAAAAAAAAAATATTAAATACAACTTTTTTTTTTAGTATAACTTTATAAATCTTTGGCACCCTTCACAAAATCACTCAAGATCCGCCATTGTTAATAACTCTTGGCACCTTCTTATTTGAAACTATTTTTTTTTTATTGTTTTTAGATTCTGATTTGAAAATTTGTAACGATCGAATGAAAAAAAATTAAATCAATTATTTTTACAAGACAAGTATTTTTTTTTTTTTTTTAATTTTAAAAAGGTAACAAACGATCTCTAAAATTCACCTTTGAATTGAATTTTTTTTTTGGGTTATCATTGGTACGAAGTCTTCACCGTCGTTAATGATGACTAATTTTCATCGGAAAACTTGTGGGACACACGAGGTGGGTTCTCCTCTCTTATCCAAATTTTCTTCAATCAGATGAGTCAGAAATCGAACCCATGACCATATATTTAAGGAGATCAAGACCCTTGCCACTTGAACAAATTCATCGTTGTTCCTTAAATTGAATTCTATAGGATAAAAAAAAAGATTTTGTATTTTATAAAAAAAATTGTTTACTGTTATTTTTTTTTGTTTAATGTGATACTAATAAAAATGAATTTATTTATTATTTAATTTGTTAATGATTTGTTTGTTTGTGGGTTTAGCTTGTTGTATAAGTTGAAAAGTAGAAGCTAGTTTGGGTTGTTCCCCGCCGCCTGAAAACAAGCAACAAGAAGAAGAAAGGAGTGAGTGAGTCAGAGATATCAACAAACCCTTTCTCCTTCCATCTTTCCATGCACATTGCCTCTCATTCACTTTCTTTCTTTCTTTCTTTCTTTCTTTCATATTCCCCCAATACCAATAAGGTTTCTCATTTTTCTCTCTTCTTTGCAATTTCTTTCACAACCCATTTTTTATTTTCTTCTAAAGTTTCGTTTTTTGTTTCTGCATGTTGTGTTTTGTTTATGTAATGCCATTGCCCTTTGTCTATTTTATTATCATTACTATTCATCTTTGTTTTCTCGTTATTGTTTCAGTTTTATCAGAAAACCAACTTAAAGTGGATCTCATAAATTAACAACTTTTAGGGTCTTTTGTCAGTTTCTTATTTTTTTGAATTTTTTCTAGGAAATGTTGTATGTTTTTCAAAAAAAGGTTAAAAGTATATAATTTTTTATTATAGGTGAATTTTTTTAGACCCCTTTTGGATAAACTAATTAATTTAGGGCTTGTAGGCTTATAGCATAACCACTTATCATATAATTGCTTATGTATAATCTATTTCTATAACAAAAGACAAAATTAAGTCACTTTTTTATACTAAGTTGTTTTCATAAGCTAATGTAGTAGGGCTTATGAAAATACGTTAAAGACATGTCATAACTAGTTTCTTTATGCTCTCAGAAACAGTCTCAGAAGTGCTTATACTAATAGATAAGTTCAAATAAGTCGATCCGAAAAGGCCTTGTACTATAATGAAATGGTTCGCAGTAAGAAAAAGGAATTGAAGTGATGAAAACTATATCATTGTGTCTTAGTCTAATGCTGTTTTTGTAATAACATTGCTATATGGTTTTGTGCATTTTACCTACAATAAGCAGCTCAAGAAGACTTGTTTGGAGTAAATAAATCCAGGAAAAATGAAGTACGTTTTGGTGACGGGTGGAGTTGTCAGTGGACTTGGGAAAGGAGTTACTGCTAGCAGCATTGGAGTACTCCTTCAGGCTTGCGGCTTTCGTGTTACTTCGATCAAAATTGGTATTTTCCCTTTTTAACAAACATTATGCAGATTTTTAGAGGTGGTTGCATTTTTATGTATTTGTTGATAGGAAGGAGATGATTAGTTTACTCTATTTGAGTTGATAGATCCAGTTCTAAATTGCGGTTGTGCTTAAGCAACAAACCATATTGAGGAAAAATGTGGCCGCAATTGCGGTTGTGATGCTGTTGCAGAGGCCTCTAAAACCTTTGTATTGCGCCCGGGGTCTACAATTTATTTTTATTTTTTTTTGGTTTTCACCCTCTGGTTCCTAGGGGAAGGGGACCCTAGTAGTCCAGAGTTTGGGGCGAGTTCTGGCATCAAGTGGTTCCAGTCCCCTCCCAAATGCAGTTGCAGGGGATCGAACCGTGGTCCTCCCTACCAAGTTCAGCGCCAATCACCACTGAACCAACTAACATTTGGTTGGGGTCTACCATTTAGAACTATAAGAAACGCAGCCTATTTGGTTTGACAAAACTTTTTTATGTTTACATTTTTTGTTTTTGCTTTTGATAATGAAAATTCCACATTGTTTTTCTGTTCCCTATTTTCAAATATTTATTATGGAAATAGTGAAACAAACATATTGTACAGTTTTGAAAACAAGTAACCAGTGATGTCAAATAGCGGCTATAGTGGGACAGAATTTTACAAACTACTATTGTTCTGTGATAAGTGATTTAGTACATATCATTATCAAGTAGCTGGTATAGAAGCTCTATAGCACTCAAGCGAAGCGAAATATGAGCAAACCACTATTTTCTACGATCTCCCATTTGTAATATGTTGAAAATAAGGTGACAGATTGATAATTTTGAAATTAAAAGCAAAAACAGATTTTTTTTTTTTTAATCACGCAAGTCTTTTTATCTTTTGTAAAACTAATCTTTCGATGTTGTGAATATTGCTATTTGTTTATAGTTATTTTAGTTGCATTTAAACTTTATATTGCAGATCCCTACTTGAACACTGATGCAGGGACAATGTCTCCTTTTGAGCATGGTGAAGTGTTTGTCTTAGATGATGGTGGTGAGGTAAATAAAATTAGTTAACCTTCTATTTTTTTGTCATGCTTGTCCTTTTAGGCACTAAATTGGTGGTTTGAGATTGTATCGATTACATTTTTAAAACACGGCATCAGACATATTAATGTGAATCTTACTTATGTGGTGTGCATCTTTCCTTTTATTGCAACTCACTTGAACATGTAGCTTATTTGTTCTGAAGGTCACATGATTCATTTTCAATTTTCGACTATAATAACACACTAATAGCATTCCTGTTTCACTCATGTTCTATTTTCATTCTTCTTCTTTTTTGGTTGAAGGTTGACCTTGATCTTGGAAACTATGAACGTTTCTTGGACATCAAATTAACTCGCGAAAATAATATCACAACCGGAAAAATTTATCAGGTGAACAAAATGTTTGTTTCTTCTATTTAAATGTCTAGATTTTATTTTGTTTTTGTTTATTATGAGTGATCGTGGTTTCTTAATATTTTTTTGTTTTGTTTTGAATGCTTAATAGTCTGTTATTGAGAAAGAAAGAAGAGGAGATTATCTTGGCAAAACTGTTCAGGTATGTTTAGCCATTCTTAATCTTCCTTCAAAATCTATTGTTATGGTTGATCGTCTCTTGGTTTTGATTTTACGTTCGCTGTATTTGTAGGTTGTTCCACACGTTACAGATGCTATCCAAGAGTGGATAGAACGCGTAGCACAGGTACCCGTTGATGGAAAAGAAGGCCCTGCTGATGTTTGTGTCATTGAATTGGGTGGAACTATAGGTAAATTGTTGTGTTTTGTACAGATTCTAATTAATACTTTGTAGAATTTCATTTTCAGTACTTCTATAATTTTCTATAAAATGCTAATATAAAATTACTTTACTTTGATGTAGGGGATATTGAATCTATGCCTTTTATTGAAGCTCTTGGCCAATTTTCGTACCGTGTAGGTAATGTTTGTCATGACCGAGACCTTATAGTATACTGAATTATTTAAAAATATTTTGGTTGGATGTTCTTTGGCAAAGGAGTCGCATCTCATTGTTGTTTTTTTTAGGCCCTAGCAACTTCTGTTTGGTTCATGTCAGCCTGGTGCCTGTTCTCAGTGTTGTTGGTGAACAGGTACACTGCATACTGTATGTAATAAATAAACATTGAAATTTAATAGTATATTTTTACTTAATGGAAGTTTTAATCTACAGAAAACAAAACCAACCCAACACAGTGTCCGTCAACTAAGAGGGTTAGGGTTGATCCCAAATCTTCTTGCTTGTCGCAGTTCAAAGGTCTGTCTCTTGCTCTTTGTTTTTTCTTTTCATCCCCGATGGTTTTCCACTAATAATGATTGAACATTATTATGTTGTCCTTACCAGGAACTTGATGAAAATGTTAAGGCAAAACTTTCTCAATTTTGTCACGTGCCGGTAACTGACACAAAAGAACTCTTCACACTTTTTCACTTCACATATCCTTGAAGTCTCGCATATATATAATCTCAAAGCAAACTTGTGTATCTGCTGCAGTTATCAAACATACTCACTCTCTGTGATGTTCCAAATATTTGGCACATTCCTTTGCTGTTACGAGTAAGTAATTCTATGATATTTTACGAAACTTGTTTCTAATATACTTTTTCCTAGATTGTTCAATTGCATTATTTTTCTGTTATGTGATTCATATATTAACTAGAAATTTTTCTTTTGATATTGTTTTGTTACGAATAGGACCAGAAGGCACACGAAGCAATCCTGAAAACTTTAAACTTGCAAGGGTTTGTTCGACCAACTCATTCTTTTGTTGGTGTAATCTTCATCCCTATCCCCAGAAAGAATCGTTATCCTGTTGTGTTGATTTTTTGAGAATTTATTGTTAGCTATGGTACCATAGTTTTGTCAAAATGATTGTCTTTGAACTGATTTTGTTATTATTTTCAGTGTTGCCAGAGAGCCTGATTTTAAGGAGTGGATCACTAGAACAAAAGTTTATGACAAATTTCCCGAATCTGTGCGTTTCTATATTTATGATAAATCATAAAAATTATAATAATTATAATAATCCAGGACTAGTTTTTCACCTCCATGAATTGTGTCAAGTATTGGCTTCACACATATTATGCTGTTCACAGGTTAGAATTGCAATGGTGGGAAAATATACAGACCTTTCAGATGCATATCTTTCTGTACTGAAGGTACATTACTTTTCAATAATTCTCTCTCCTTTCCCCCCCTATTCACAGCAACTCGCAGTTTTAGTCGTTAAGCTTGTTAATAGAGTGAGCTGTCTCATCTAAAGTAACATCGGTGGCCTGTACACCATATTTTTTCTGTAGCAGATGTAATAGTACTATCAGTAATGTGTTTCTATACGACTATTTTATTGCTTTCAGTTCTGATGCTGTTATCTCGAGTTTAGATACACTTAGAATGGTTGATGTGCAATAGTACTATCAGTAATGTGTTTCTATACGACTACCTGCAATTCTGATGCAGGAAAACCTGAATTTTATCCGACTTTCAGAGATACTTGTGATGATTGACGGAGATTAGGATTTTTTCCGGTTAAAGTTGAAACAATAGACGAATATTTATTTCCGGTTTAACTCAACTGCACAGCCATTTTGTTTTGGTCACAGTTAAGGGAAATGATTGGATAAGTTGTTCATTTTTTGTTTCTTTTACGCAACTTCATGTTTTATGTCAACGGCGAGCATGAGTCAACAGACTGAGATTCTTTTATCGTCAAGGAAAGATCTTGTTACCTTTTTTTTAACCCAATGAAATATGTAGTACTTTTTATGATTAGGTATTATCTATTAACTCATTTGCTTTGTTATCTGTGCTTCTTTGCCATTTTTGTGTAACAAGATTTATTGTTTGTTGTAAGGATAAGCCAGTGAGATGCTATTCTTTAAAATGCATGTGGTAATTCACAAACGATTGATATCGACTGTTTTGGGTGTGTATTGTGTGTTATCTCATTTTCAGTTCCCAATATGAACTGCTGTATGGAACCTTTCTTTCTTCTTTTTATGGTGTGCCACTGTTTGTGCCGTTAAATAGTGGCTATAGCAGTGTTATAACTCTATAGCATAGCAGAATTTGAACAAATCACTATTGTTCCACAATACACTATTTAGTACGAAATGTTGTCAAATAGTGGCGCTATAGCACTCATGGAACCTGTGTACTGTGATATGCTGAAAGGAAACATCTTTTATAATTGGTCCTGTGCAGGCACTTCTGCACGCTTCTGTTGCTCGCAACCGCAAGTTGGTTGTGGATTGGGTTCCTGCTGAGAATCTGGAAGACGATACCTTTAAAGAGGTAATTATTGATCTTTCTACTGTTGCTGCATGTTAGTTAACCTGTTTTGTTTTGCTTTATTCCAAACCTCTGATGGTTAATTTCCTGACTGCAGGATCCCAATGCATATAAAGCTGCTTGGAGTCTTCTAGAGGTTTTTTTTATTGTTTGTACTATTTGCACTTTTATGCACTAAATGCATTTCTTTAACTTAAATGTATTCAAATGTTAAATTATCTTCAAATGTTACCTAAATGTTTTTTGTTACAGGGTGCTAATGGGATTCTAGTTCCGGGAGGTTTTGGTGATAGAGGAGTGCAAGGGAAAACTCTTGCTGCTAAGTATGCTCGTGAACATAGTGTTCCGTTTCTTGGCATTTGTTTGGGGATGCAAATTGCTGTCGTTGAATTTGCAAGATCTGTTCTAGGTCTTCATGATGCTAATAGCACAGAATTTGATCCTAAAACCAAAAATCCTTGTGTCATATTTATGCCAGAAGTATGTTCGCACTGATACTCCCATTTTTCTGTAGTTATGTCGTGATAATACTATTCCTTTTAGAATTTAGTTAACCTGGTTTTCTATTGATAGGGTTCGAAGACTCATATGGGAGGAACTATGCGTCTTGGTTCAAGGAGAACTTACTTCAATGTTGCTGACTGCAAATCAGCCAAGTTGTAAGGATTAATAAACCAAGTTTATTGATATGTACAAACATGTTGCATGACCTATCATCCTAAGATGAATGTGCTCCAATATTTAAATTTATGTGAAATTTTGTCTTCATCTTTAATTTAATTCGACTAGATAATTTATCTTAACATGTTTAATAAAAATAATTCAAAATGGATGTTGTGTATCTTCACCAAACATTTATATCTCATTTGTGATATTATATTGGAATTCTGTGTAGGTATGGCAATGTTAGCTTTATCGATGAGCGGCATCGCCATAGATACGAGGTAAGTTGTGTTTGCATGCGAAAAAGCTTCCTTTATGAGAAAATAAATCAACATTGTTCATGTGCAAAAGTGGTTGAACTATACAGGTTAATCCTGACATGATATCAAAACTTGAGACTGCTGGTCTATCTTTTGTCGGCAAAGATGAAACTGGGAGGCGTATGGAGGTGTGTATTTGCATGAAAGTGGAAATCTTAAAATCTTGTAGCATCTGAAAATTTATAACTACATTTTTTTTTATTGTAATTATGTTATTATGATACAATTGCAGATAGTTGAAATGCCTGGTCATCCTTTCTTTATTGGTGCTCAGTTTCACCCTGAGTTTAAGTCTAGACCAGGGAAACCTTCTCCACTATTCTCAGGTATTTTTCTTTCAAAGTTATTCCATGCCTGGTCTCTACCAGATACATTAATTATGCGATGAATCTGAAAAGGTGAATTTTGCTTATATTTTGTCACGGAGGGAGTATGTTTTACAGATTTTTAAGAAAAGCGAAGGTTTTTTTAATTAATCAAAAGAACAACTCTAACAAATATATCTCCTTTCTCACTGAAATGAGGTTCTGGTGAATTGATCCTGACGAGGTCATTTAAAAATTGTTCGCATTCGCAAATTTTAATGTTTAATGCTGAGATAGAAATTTTCACATGCTTGTGTCACATAAATATGTAACATGAGAGTATGTATTCCCTAGGTTTGGATGGTTGTTCAGTTTTCTTTAGTTAATAATGATGCAGAGTATTAAATTATGTCCATTAAGGTGCAATTGTTAATATTTCTTTGAATACCTTTCATGTGCTCCATTTAATGGATAATATTTTTCTGATATTTTAATTTGGTCCCATCAATGCTACACTGTAACAACAGGATTAATAGAAGCAGCATGTGAGAGGACAGTTGTGTCAAAAAGCAAAGAAAATGCAAACTTAACCAATGGGATACATGAACCACACTCGCCAACATCGAAAGCACAAAATGGAAATGTGTTGAAATCTTCTAATGGTTCCTTAAATGTTGTATGCCCCAATAGTTCCTTAAATGCGGAGGAGGGAGTTTAGTCAAACTTTTTAATCCTACAATTGTGCTTTGGTTCTATCCGAACACATTTTTGTTCTTAGTTAGTTTGTACAGTTTTGAGTTGTTTGGTTAGAGATAAGTTTGAGCTCTACCTATAGCTTTTGTTTCTAGCATGAAGCAAATTTTGGGTGTAACAACTTTTGTTTCCAAGCATATAGGTGAAGCTTATGGATGTTATTAATGTTTTGCTTTTCACAACGGTTCGAAATAGTGGTTTTTTTCTTGTAAGGAATAATGTGATGAGTTTTAAAACCCATTTCTCCTTTACGGTGGAAAAACCACTTTCATTTCCTTTCTAGTTTTCCTTTTTCCGGAATATTTTGGCTGATTCTTGATGACCTGTTTACAAATGAAACAACTTTCAAGCTTCTCTCTTGACAATCTTTGGTAAGATATATGTGAATGCAATGTCATTTTTGTGTGTATGAAAGGTAAGCGGCAAAACCCCGATCAGGAAGCATATCAACTCCACATGTGAGAGACCAACTTTGGCTTAACTATTAGAGATTTTTTTCTCGCGCCCCACAGAAGTCTTTGTTTGCCCCTGAAAATTTCAAAAACACCCCCCTCGCAACTAAGTAGTGAACTCAAGGGGCACACATTCTGGGAAAAAACAGTTTGCATCCTAGAATGTGAACTCAGTTTGCATTCTAGAATGCGAACTTTATAAAATAGGGGGCGAAGGGAGTGAGATACAAAAATATTAGATTTTATAAGGTTTGCATTCTAGGATGCGAACTATTTTTCTCTACTTTTTGCTATTTATTCACTCGCATCCTATGTTGCGAGTGGGGTAGTATTGGAAGGCTGGGGGACGTGTGTGAGACTCAAGGGGCGCAAGAAGGAATCTAACTATTATCAACTTGATTAGCTTATTTTTGAAAACTTGGTATCCGGCCCTACGACCGGCTAATCCAAGGGGAGCAATCCCACCGCCCACTTGCGGGGGCTCTATTTAAAGCCAGAGTTTTTTGCTCTGTATGGACTTAGCCCACCGAAATTGGCACTAGGGGAGATCGAACCTGAGATCTTGAGAGGAGCATACTTCAAGGACCCAAACCAACACCACTAGACCAATCTCAAGTAGGTTAACATAGTAGGATTGAATTTGACTTTGCTCCATTTTTGAGATATAGACACAAATAAAAGATTTATGGGACCCGTTAGTGGGATTTATTAAATGAATATCATTAATCTATCGACACAAAAGAATCTTTTGTGTCGATCTCTCATAAATGGACCAACAATAGAGGGTAGTAAATAGAGTAAAAGACGCACCAAGTAGACCATGTTTGTTTAATGATTGGTTAAGTCAAGGGATCACTTTATTTAGACTAGAAATTCCCTCTTGTGTGCCTTCTGATATGCACCCAAATTGGTTTGATCTTTTGGCAGTCACAAATACACTGGATATTTCGGGGTTAAATTACAAAGGGGGCAAAGGTTAGATTGATCCATGCCTTTATACAAATGTCAAGTTAAAGGAAAAACAACACTTTGAATCTGATATGCAGCCGCAACAGAACCAAGTAAGAGCTTTGGCTGTAGAAAAAAGAATCTCCATCAAAAGAGTTTAATCAAGCATTAGGAGGGTTAGTTCTAATGATGTCAATAATTTGTTGATGGAACGCACTTCTTATAAGTCTTGAACTCAAAAAATGATTGCCACAATTTTCATAATTTGACAATTTCTTTTCATTCTGCTACTCGTGCTCCCTCTGTATTTTTATTTTTATTCTTTTTGTTTCTTAAGTAGCGGACGTTATAAAAATATTAAAAAAAAAATTGCAAACCATTATTTGTAACCTATGATGCAAACTGAGTTTACTACTTAACCTGCGAACGGTACTCAGACTAGAACTGAATGGAGTAAAAAAATTGGTTCATGTTCATTCATGCCCTCAAGTTCACCACAAAAAATGTTAAGCATATATTTCGCATCAGTTGCATGATGTGACTCTTCTTCCATCTTGCATTGTAGTGTCAAACATCTTTCTAATCTTAGGCACGATAACATTATCAAACCCACACCATTTTTCATATATGCTCGGAAATTTAACCATCAACCTATATGTAATATACACAATCATCGACAAAGTTTCTTAAAACTAAATTATGAGTATGTATAATTTTATGTGTTTTACATTTACCTATTTGTGATGATTCTGTCTAATTTTTCCAACATCAACTATATCCATCAATGCCAAGGCCTACAAAGGTATTTACAATTACATCCCTCCAAAGGCACTGGCGGAATTCACACCCAAGACCTCTCTGATTCAAAACCTATCTTTTTATCACTAGACTACGTGGTATGTTAGAAGCACACACGATAAACATATTATTTATAGAGGCATGGAACTAACTAGTTTAAAATTATGTTAATGATTATAAAAGCTATAGTTGAACATAACTTTCATAGGCCAAATAAATAAGCACTGGTGCCAATCCAGAGATAAATTTTCCATTACAATAAGTAAATCAGGTCTTCTGCTAAAGCTATTCAAGACATGATATGAAATAAAACAAGGTGACTTGGAAATAGCGTGAAATTTCAAGCATGATCTCTATTGTTCCGGAGCAGAACCAGACACATCTACATTGGTCTCTGTTTCTCCTCCATTGGTTGTAGAAGTTCCTTGCGACTTGGCCAACTCCATCACTTCTCCTGGTGGTGGATGATCAAACTTGCATGTCGCGCCAAACTTGCACGTGGCAGTTTTCAAATAATATGGGCAAATCTCAACACCCTTAAAGACACCATACAAAAAAGTTATGATATGCCAATAGATTTATACATCACTTAATATTGAATATGAAATTCACTAGTATCATGAATCTCTGATAGAAATTTGAAGCTAGTTAGGTTGATGCTACATTGCTACTAAAAACTGAAGTTAATGGCTACAAACAAGGACAATGCACAAGAGTCACTTCCTTCGTCACATTACTCGTGCAGTCCAACAATCAGCATCTACTAAAAATGACTTGAAACTTTTCCATGACATGCAGGACGTAACAATTCAAGTAATTTTGCACTTTTTTCGACAATTTTTTTTACTAAGGGTAACATGCATGCATGTGAAAACAAGCAAACATACCTCTCTTCTTGGTAACCCTGCAGCAGTAAGTTTAACATTTGATTGCAGTTTTGATGATTCTGTTGAGCGGTCAATTGGGTGATGATATTTGCATCTTTCCCCAAATTTACATATGCCAGATTTCATATAGAACTGCATGGCAAATCATTAAATAGAAATGTAAAAGAAAATTAGATGTTTCATTCAGAGACTATGGCTTTGCATGCAGAGTTAAACAGCAAATAATATAAGCTTGCATGAAGTTTGAACAGTAGTAGTCTTATTTTGAGGCAAGACCAGTAATGGTATGATATGAGCCCCTAGCAGCCTAAAGTATGTTACTAGTAATCATTAAACAGAAACTGAGTCCCTAGCTCCCAACATTTTTCACCTAATACTAAATTTTCCTAAGCAGAGCAATAAAAGAAACAAATGCAAGGTACCCCAGATAGAAATTGGTGGAAGAAGTATAATAATATAAATTCTTACATCACATTCAATCTGTCCAGGACGCTGAGGATAGATAGTCCCTGTTACTCCCACCTGGGTCTGGAAAACAAATAGCCACGAGATGCATTAAACTTCAAGTATGTTCAAAATAAAATGGATGATACCTCTCGTGAATATAATTTACAATAACACAAGAATAGCAACTTTTCTAAACTATCACACTTCTAAGTAGAGCCACTACAGAAATAGTACACCAATAAGTAGAGCCACTACAGAAATAGTATACCAATAAAACAATAACTTCGAGGTCACCTGTAAATTTTATGTTTAAGCACCTGAAACATTCATTTGTTTGAAACAACCACTCCCATACCCCACAAGAATGAGGAACAGGTGTTTGTTAACATCATTTGCAATTTGCATCAGTCTATTCTCTACGAGATGAAGTACAGTAAAAACTTCCACATTACCATTGGATTTGAGATCCTGGGGTCAAAAGCTTGATAAAAAGATGCAGCTGGATTAATAACTCCAATGTTATGATTAGCAGCCGAGGATCCCAAAAGAGAAGGGGCCAATGCAGAAATAGGTGGATTAATTGCTGCACCAAAACACAAACATGTGAAATTATTGTTTAAGAACATGAAAAAGTGTTAACATCCAACGCCATACATACCATTCATGACGGGATGATTGTAGCGGCAAGTGGCCCCAAACTTGCAACTGATGTGTATATGAATGGTAAAAAAAGAGTAAGGACATTTAAATCATTATAGGATAATTACACATGAATGAAAAAAAGTAAGGACATTTAATTCATAAAATACTTCCATTAACAACATAACTATTAACTATTAACCAATTAAACAGAAATCAATATTCCACTTCAAGAAAAAGAAAAATCGGTATTTACCTTCCAGTTTTCATGTAGAACGGACAATCCACTTCCCCCTGTCAGCAGATATTTGTACAGTGAAAAACCAAGCAATTTTGTGGTTATGCGTTTTAGATATTATGCAACAGAAATGAACACCAAAGAAATTATGAGAAAATTAAATACCTGTCTCACAGGAAGCCCTTTGCTATTATGCAACAGTGGAGATATAAGAGGCTGAATTTGTTGTGTATCTCCTATTGCCCCGTCAAACATAGAAGAATTTGTTTGTGTCTGCTCAACGGTACGGCTCGATTCATCAGAGAACTGAATCTGGATATCCTTGGGGTGATGGAATTTGCATGCAGCACCATATTTACATTTTCCAGTTTTCAAGTAGAACTGGATAAATATAAAAAATATGTAAGCCATTTATAAATGATGTCTCAAGTATTCGTGCCAAAGATGAATATCTAACCGCACAAGGGGGCTCTTGTGGTCTCTCGGGTAAGCCAGAAACATCAGGATTTTCTGAGGGAACATTTGGATGATTAAATTTACACCTTGAACCAAACTTGCATTTTTGAGTTTTCAGAAAGAACTGCCATGTATTTAACCCAAAATGAGTTAGTAAATGATCAAATGCATCTGAAGGAAAAAGATAATTGCAAATTCTACTTACTGGACAATCTGGTTCTCCAGGTCTTTCAGGAAGAGTTTCACTTGGAACAACATTTGGAACCTGAAACGGTTATGAATAAACTGTGTATCATGATTCATAACAAATCAGTAAAACCGTATTCTATTTAAGAATTTAAATTTGTAGTTGATTTGCGACCAAAACGAATTTCCAACAGACACTAATCAGGAAACATAAAAATGACAAGCAATACAGGTAACATATTTAGTATATGAATCAACTAGAAAAGAATTGTCCTGGCATACAATTTAAACAACCTCGCATGCACGCCCTAAATTTCACTGGGCACTGGATACTACTAGAATAAAAATTGATTGACAAGTTGACAGCATAGTAAAATATCATTCTAATACAGTTATGCAGTTGACTACATTCACCATTAAACAGACAGATATATACTGAGTTACTCAACTTCAAATTAGTGAAATCGTTGTAAACAACGATGTGACACGATAAAAAAAAAATCTTGGTTGATATAAAATCGTTAACGAAAGAAAACAGATAAAAAGTAGCATTATGACAGAATTCAAATATAGCTCCTAAATCATATGCTCTTATTCCAAATTGATAGGAACACAGTAATCAGGATATGTTAACAAGAACCATTAACTTCCGCTGATATATCTGAATTATCAACTCAGTTCTTCAGAAGTCACCAAGCTGGTTAAATGCTTGAATCATTGACAAGTTTGATACATACGATTTATATACTCCATCTTGGGTAAAACATTAAGATATTAGAATTAGTTATTAGTCTTTCATATTGTTAGTTTGTATATTCTTGTACTACAAGTACTATTGTACTTGACATATCTGTGCTACATTTTATTTTATTAAAATCCATTAATAATACCTCTACTGTGTTGGACACTGACATGTATATAATACATATAAACTGTAAGAAATAGAATTGATTAAACTAGTATATAATACACCGCACCATTATATATATTCAAATATACTTTCTATAAATATAGAATCATAAAATACATCATTTTTCATTAGCCAATAATAGAGTACTATACAATAAAATATAATTTTAATATAGGCATAAATAATAACAATAGTCACCTCTTTCCAATCTGGGATTCCACCCTCAGGAACCCAAATAGGATGATCAAACTTGCAGCTCTCTCCAAATTTACAGGTTCTTGTTAGCATATAGTGGGCACAATCCTTCTCTCCTGGTCTCTGTGGATAAATAGGCAAAGTGCTTCCGGTATCATATCTAGGGCGCTTGGCCAGTGAGTTTGTAGTATACCAAGCTTCGTTTTGCCCGTATGTATTCAAAATGGTTGGATGGTAGAGCGCTATAGTACATAATAGAAGTGTATATACAGGGAAACCAAAACAAATGTATAATGTTACTTTATAAGTTTGACTTAGAAAATAATTTTAACAAAGAGCATAAGCTTTAGTAACTACAAAGAATACATTTCATCTAGAAACTGAGATGACAAATATTCATTAATATTGTATAAAAGCTTTAAGTATATGTTTGTCAGAATTATATCAAAATAGCATATATAAATCTGGGGTATTAAAATAGCAACACTGTGCCCTCAGTTTGAAGTCAAATTCACTTGGTTAGTAAGTAGTGAAACACTCAAATAAGAAGCTAACTCTAGAGGTTTTTTCTTTCTTTTTTCTGTCGCTATTAGTACTAATTGTTATTGTTCACAACTTCACATCACCTATCTCACATTAGTGTTGTCAAACAGCGGTTATAGTTGTTCTCTAGTGTTATAGAATAGCAAAATTTAGACAAAATAGTTTTCGTTATGTAATATGCTGTTTAGTAAAAGTATTGTCCAATAGCAACTATAGCGCTATAGTACTGTAGTAGCAGAATTTGAACAAATTGTTATTTATAACGATCTGCGATTGACAACACTGCTAAAACTACATAAATCCCACCTAAGCCAATGCCACTAGAGTCATAATCACATACTACTAAATATGCAATAAACAATGCAAACACGAGAATGCTGAGAAGTACACCATGTAGCACCAGTGGCAGATCTTCCCTATGACAGGTGAGAGCCGGATGGCTCCCCTATTATTTATATATATATATATATATATATATATATATATATATATATATATAGACACACACACACACACACACACACACACACACTATCTCTTGGTAGCAATTAGGGTGTTGTCCAGTAACTTGTGTTCAGTATCCATGTATACTATGAAGCCCAGACACAGGCACATACACATACACTATACACGACACCGTTGATAATTTGAGAAAATGACATAATTCAATGTGATCATATGGGTCTCTGTCGGACATCGAAACGTGTCCGTCGTCAGGACAAGCATGATCCGAGGAATGTATGTACTTCATAGGATTTGCATCCTCACTCAGTCACTCACACTTGCACAAATCTCAAACACAAACATAACCGTTCTATAAAACTGAACAAAGCAAGCATTTATTTTGACAATTATAAATAAGCAAATAACACTAACAAGTACACTATACTACAAAAAAAAGTACAATATACTACGTACTTTATTTCATTTCATTTATTAATTTATTTACCTCATTCGATATTTTCTATTTCAACTTCATTCAATTTTAAAACAAGATCCAACTCCAAACCCGGTCCAACAATCAATCATCAAATAAATAAATAAATAAATAAATAAATAAAACCTAAAAGATTATAATCTAACTGTCATAAATCATAATTTCATAATAATCCACATAACTGAAGCTATTATAAAAACAAATCAATTACAAAAACAAGAACAAGAAGAAAACTAACCGTCAGCAGAGCGTTTAAGTTGAAGTGAAGCAGAGGCAACATTTGCGGCGGTGTTATTGAAAGCGTTAGCCCAAGGATTAGTTTGGGAGAGGAAATTAGCAGTGGAAGAAGAGGAGATTCTAGAAGAAACTCCAGGTGGAGCAATGTCGATATCAGAAAGAGAAGATGAGTAACGGATAGAGGAAGCAGCGGCGGCAGCTTCGGCGGTGCGGCGATAATGAGCGAGGAACATTGTATTCGGGTCGTAAAATCGGGTCGTCGGGGATATGTAGTTGGTTGGGCTATTTGAAGTGTAGATTCGATTTTCCATTTGGTTAGATTTATTTTGAAGAAAAATAAGAAAAGGATGTTACTGTCACATGAAATGAAATGAAATAGAAATAAGGTTCGTTCGTTCGTTCAGTCAAAACAAAACTCATTGGAGAAACATGAGAATGATTGGAGCATATAATGCATTTTTATTTATTTGAGGCTATTATTAGTGGGTTTTGTTTGTTTGGCTCGTGAAATATCTATTTTAGAGCATCCACAATGGAGCACTCTATTTTTGAGTACTTAAATGGTCCCACATAGACACATCATCAATTTATTATTTTTTTAATAATAGTACCTAATAGGTACTCAACTCCTCCAATGGAGCATTTCTTAAAAAGTTCTAAAATTGATCTCATCAATAACTCCACATCATTAAAATTTGAAATTTAATTTAAAATAATATTGCCAAATTAAATTTTTTTGAATATATTAAATAAAGTGGGTCCCATAAAAAGAAGAGAGAGGGAGTTCTTATATTAGAAGTGGTACCTATTAGGCAAATGGGCATCAAAATGGAAATTATGCATTAAATACTTTAAATATGAAAAAATTGACACTAGTTAAACTATTAAGCACGAACTCCGACACGAATACCGCGACACGACACAGATATGGACACCACGACACCGCTAATGTAAAAAATATAGGATACCGACACCGTTACATATTTATAAAACATATAAATTGAGAATCAAAATATATACATATAAATCTAATTTGAGTAAGTTATTTTTTAAAAAAAGTTTTAAAACAAGATATGATAGTATTTTATCTTTATTTATCCATCTACGATCGAAAAAACTAAAAATATCGTAATCAAAATGTAATATCTTCAATCCCTCATTGATCAATATTGTTGTTTCTACACATCTTTAACTCTTGTAGATGTGTCTGATATGTGTCTAAGGAGAGTATAAGTAAAGAAAAAATAATTATTTTTGGGACACTTGTCCGACACGTGTCATACGAGTGTTTTACAAGTGTCAAACACCGATCAAAGGAGTGTCAAACTAAAGAAAAAATTGAATTTTTTCCGACACCGATATGAGTTATCCGACACGTGTCGGACACCACGACACGCCTAACCATAGAGGGTCGGTGCTTCCTAGGTTAAACATACTTAAAAAGAAAATAAATAAAAAAACTTTGTCATTTTTTTTTTTTAGTATGTTTAACTAGTGTCGGGGCACTGTTGGTGTTTAGCATGAACCTTTATTTTATTTACGGTTTTATTACAATTTAGTTTACAATTATTATAATTTTGCATTTTTTTTATTTTTTTTATCTCAATTCTCTTGTTTTTAGTTTAGAAAACAAATACTTTTTAAAATTTATCAGCTTTAAGCCACTAGATTTGATCCAGTAGTGAGAAATTTGGGTAATATGCTAGAAGTCGTGAGTTCGATCCTTAACTCCATCGTAAACTAAAAAAAATTATGAGGTTTAGAAATAAAGCAAAAGTTTTTATTTGGCAATTTTAATGGGTTTTTCTTACACTTCACTTATTTTGATTAAATATATTTGGCAAAATAGGTATTTTAGTTATTTATTCATTATTCCTATATATTTGTTTAGTTATTTATTCATTATTCCTATATTTTAAAAATAAAAAGTTTTGTGATATAAACATTTACATTTGTAATTTATTTTCAATTATTTTTAGATGACTATCTTTTATTGATTTTTTTAATCTTCCAATTTTTTGGAAAAAGGGTCTTGGTAATTGCATTTCTTAGGATGATTATTGATCGCATTTTGTTGTAGACGCTTAGACCATCTCCAATGGTGTAGTACCTATTAGGTACTCATGGTACTTATTAGGTACTACCATTGGAGCAATATTCATTTGAGTACCTAATAGGTACTAGTTCTACAATAAGCATTAGTATTGTGTTTTTGTGGGTCCCATTTATAATGATGTATATTTATTGATGTGATGAAATGTGTTATTGGTAGGGCCTAATTAGAACTTTTTAAGATGGTTTCTCTTCCAACCCCCCTCAATTCTTTTCTACCCCCCAAAAATCCAAGTTTGCCCTTGCGGTTTGAAACATTTTTGCCAAAAAACTTCGGTTCGTATTCACCGAAGCCAAATATTAGACCATTTCGATAACTGCAAACCGAACATTAGCGTTTTCGGTACACAAAAAACGAACGTCAGTTTGTTCGGTATCTGCGAACCGAAATGTCATAGATTTCGGTACGTTGGTCGCTGAAATTAGGCTATTTTCGGTAGAAGTTTACCGAAATAATTGTTTCGGTACCTGCGAACCGAAATGTCCCAGATTTCGGTAAGTGGTTACCAAAATTTATCAGAATGTCAGCTTATTTCGGTTCGTATAAACCGCAGTACCCAGGGGAAAAACGGAAATTCAGGGGGTAGAAAAGAATTGAGGGGGGTTGGGAGAGAAACCATCACTTTTTAAGAGATGTTGGGTTAGAGGGATTGAATACTTATTAGATAGTATAGTATTATTAAAATATTATAAATGAGTGATGTGTACACGTGGGGTCTAATTAAGTACTCAAAAATGAGTATCTCTTTTGTGGATGCTCTTATATCTCTGTGAATATAATTGAGATAAAATATAAGCTACTTGAAGCTTATAAAAAAATGTTACAATCTAATTAAAAAAACAATAAATTTATGAGAATCTCTTATTGTGCATTTTCGATGACATAGCATGCATGGACACGTGAAAATAAATTTAATTTATATTTATTTTTAATTCCAAATCAGCTTATAATAATTTTTTAAAAAAACAATTATTTTATAAATAAAATAAAAAATTATGCACGGAATAAATCAAATTTCACTAACTTTTTGCAGGGGTAGACAACATTTACCCTATAATTTATTATTGTTCATGTAGTAATTTGTACTTATTTCTATATTAAAGATAGTGCTAGTATATTCGAAACGACTGAACTACTAATTAAAATTCGAATGAAAGAAAACATATAAAAAAAAATAAAAATAGAATGAAAGTAAAAAATTCTGCTTTGCCTTAGGCTTCAAAAAGTTTATACACAGACCTAAATAGAGGAAGGAATATGCGTCTTTGACTAATTAACACTCATACCCAACTAGTACCCCTAAAAATACTCAAAATCTTCATAAGAAGAATCATGTTGCACCTTACTATTATTTTTATCACTCACAATATCAACAATCTTCTTATCAGCAACATCAGCTACAACAGTTTCCTTACTAACATACTGACTAAAATCAAATGGTTCTGGTATAATAGGTGGAGTTGCACTTCGAATCAAAGCCCAATTAACCCCTTCAAAAAATGGGTGTTGTTTAATCTCAGTAGCACCTCTTTTATAAGCAAATCTTTTTTGAGGTTCCTTAACCAACAATCCTCTAATAAGATCTTTAGCAATAGGACTACAAGAAGGATAGTCAGGAAACCTTAAAGGTTGTCCTACAACATTGAAAAGCGTAGCACGGTTTCCGTTACCTTTAAACGGCGTTGTTCCGGTTAAAAGCTCGTATAAAAATATCCCAAATGTCCACCAATCAACAGCACTACCGTGTCCTTCACCACGCACGATTTCCGGTGCAAGATATTCATGTGTCCCAACGAACGACATTGATCTGACGTTCGTTGGTTCTGCCATTAATTCTGGTAGACGGATGAGACCGAAATCTGATTTTGATTTTCGGTTTTTTTTAGATGGGAGGATTCTTGGAAACAAGTAACTTGATGGTTGCATACAACCTTGTACGGCGTGATCGTCGTCTAGGATTCCAATGGATGTCGCGGTGGTGGTTATGTGTGCGGAGGAGGACTTGACGAGTGTAGGGTTAACCGAACATCGAAGGGATAAATCAAAATCCGATAGCATTATGTGGCCTTCGTCACGGACTAGAACGTTTTCTGGTTTTAAATCTCTGTATACTATTCCTAACATGTGGAGGTACTCCAATGCTAATAGAATCTCTGAACAATAAAACCTACATGCCACAACAAAATTAGTTAGCACAGTGAAATTTGAAAAATCAATTCTTTCAATAAAATGCATTTATAAAGCTTAGATTAAGATTAACAAACAAACAAACTAAAAACATAATTCACTAATGAACTAACTATTCTAACAAAATTGGTTAAAAAAAAAAACTATTCTAACAAAATTTTATTTTCTTAACATGTAGTGGTTGAAATATTTATATTGAGGCAAAATGCTGACAAGATAGCCAATGCGATCACAATTGTAGTTGTAATGTCGTTGCAAAGACCTCTAAAATCTTTATCAAATACTGCAATTTCGAACTATGGTCTATTATCTTACGCCAGGAGTCCTTTAACTTAATTTAAAGTTTCACGATGTTCGAACGGAAAATGTAACTTACATCTTCGATTCATCAAAAGATTACATCTACATTACACCATAATGATCATTACAATGTATAATTCATCAAAATTAATATGACCTTTATTATCAATTTAATGAAGTTTGTTAACAAAGGTGGACTAATAAGAATGAAAGTTGGGTCAAGGGTGAAAATAATTTTAAATATAAAGGACTAATTATATACGAAAAAATATGTAACCTGTTTGAAACTTTAAATTAAGTTAAAGGAGGGGTCTGAAACCACTTGATGTCAGAATTGACCCCCGAATCAGATTAGGCGGTCCAGTGAACCGAATACGTGGTGAAAACTAAAAACATATAACTATATATGTTATTGAACTGAAATAAAAGTAACTAACCTTGCAGCATTTTCAGTGAAATGCTTGTTGGGTTGCTTCATTCTGAGGCTATGCAAACTACCACAACTACAAAACTCCATGATCAAACAATAATACTTGTCATTTTCAAAATGAGAATACAAAGTTGGCAAGAAAGGGTGATCAAGAAGTCCAAGAATCTCCCTTTCAGTTTGTGCTCTAAGAAGCTTGTTTCTACTAGCAAGTGAAGCCTTATCCATTACTTTCATAGCATAAAATGTTCTTGTCCCTTTAAGTTCAACAAGATAAACGCTTCCGATGTCACCATAACCGACACGCTTCACAAGCCGAAAATGACCAAAGTTGAGATTACATTGTGACACTCTTGTAACCAAGTTAATTGCATCCCATCTCACATCACCTCCTGTATGTGGCTTAAATATTGGTGTACTTGTGCTTTCTAAACTATCACTACGCGAATTCGGTCCGCTCTTTGAAATCATTCTTGGACTTGATCTATCTCTAGGAGTATTGGAAAATTCAGAGAAATTCCTCATGTGTGATTCTAACTTTTGAGGCCTAGATGATGAAAATGATGGTGATTTTGCTGGCTTATTTGTTGTTTTCTTTGCATTGTTTTCATTTGTCAAACCATCTTTTGTTTCCTGATTATTCACCTTTCTAATATCATCATTTTCTGTATTTTCATTTGCACAACTTTGTTCAGTTTTGTCAACTTCTTCTGATACATTGTTGTTACTCATCTGCATTTATTTAATAAACGTTTAAAAAAACAAGTTTTGAATTTTGATACTCAATTCCTACAATTTCATAATTCATAAATAATTATTGACTTAAAAATATGCAAAAGGCCCCTACACTTACGGGTTATTTAAGTTTTAGTCCTACATTTTATAAACATTTCATTTTGCCGGCCCATAAGTGCAGTGGCAGAACGAAAAAATTTTAAAATGCAGAGACTAAAACTCAAATGACCCGTAAGTACAGAGACCTTTTGTATATTTAAGCAATAATTATTTGTCTATTACAAAACAAGATTACGTCAAGTTTTAAGTCTTAAGAGCAAATTATAGCCTTTTATCAAATTGAATGCTTACGGTTACATGAGGTGAATCAGGCATTTTGATAGGCTTTGACGCCGTCAACAACACAATAACACAGCTCACAAGAGAAATTTCTGCAACAATGTATGAAAATAAGTTAATATAATAAATAGCAAATGTGACATTCAATGCACACTCGGATTAAAAGTTTGGGAGAGTTAATAACACGACTCTTCTAAAAATAAGAACACTGAAATCGATTACTCGACTCATCTACTCTCGGTTTAGCTACATAACACGTAACACACCGAGGCCTTACCGAGATGTCGTAGGATGTCTATTGGGATCATGGACCCTAATTAAGATGGGTTGGCAAAAAAATAAAAGGAAAATTTCTCATTAGAGCATAATATTAAATATATTATTGTAGTACAATGTTTCTAATGTTAATCCATATGTAAAATTATTTTTGGCATGAAGCTAATTGGTTACCAAATCACAAATTAAAGAAATAATTTTAACCGTTTTGTTTTTGTTTTTTAAGGGTTTTAACCCATTTCTTGAATGACATGAAAAACTATCGTGGAATATAATTTGAACATTTTGTAGTGATAATAAAATGAGATAACCTAACCCCTAAAAAAAATGTTAATAATGGAATGCATGTCAAACCTGAAAATAAAAAGAAATATCAGCAATATTTGATATCTTCTTAAGATCTCTGAGAATGATCGATCACTAGAGAATTTAATGATAATTTTTCCTTTGCATGTGGTCAATAATGAAGAGACATCTCCCTTTTGTTTGCATTTTGTAACATTCAAAAGTGAACAAATTAAGAAAGAAAGAAAGAATAGAGAGATATGAATAAATTAATTGACAAGAATGGAAGTAAGTAATTGACAAGAAATTGTGGATTGAAAAGGGAGAAGATCATAACAAAACCAAAAATTGGAAAAACACACATTTATATATCATATATAAATAGAAAATTAAAACTATATGATATTAATTATTATCAATGTGTTAATTTATGAGCACACTATACATACATAAAAATTGAAAGAAGAATGTATGAAGAGGGAGAGGAAATGGTCATGAAGATATGGATGGATATGCGTCTAATTCTCTATGAAAAATAGTAGTTTTGTTTGTTTTTTCAAATTTTCAAACTCTCTCTGTCCACTTGTCTAGTTCTATCTAAATCAATTTTCAGGTATAGTGTAACCTATATCACAGCCAAAACTTAACTCTAGTGCATAATTTTAAACAAATATATGCATTTTAAACAATTGTAAGTTAATTGGTTCAGGTATTTTTTTTTTTAACCCTCTTAATTTTCAAGAAAATGAGCCTTGATAATTTTAAACAAATATATGCATATTTTTATATTTATTTATGTTTTTTAAAAGTTTATTATACATTCATTTAAAATTATATTAAAATTTATGAAATTTATATACTCAATAAGAACTTTTAATTTGAAATGGTTAGGACAGTAAAATTTATTTTTATAATGAACTTTTAAATTGAATGGTTAGAACAGTAAAATTTATTTTTATAGTCAAGATACATTAATTCATTATTCAATGAATCTAAAAATGGATTTTTGCCTATATTTGTGTCCGGAGGAAGTATATTATTATTATTATTATTATTATTATTATTATTATTATTAAGTGGATGTATTGGATTGAGATTTCAAAAGACTATTTTGGCAAAAAAAAATCTTGAAGATTTTAAAAGATTTCGTGAGATTATATTGATTTTGTGAAATTTTAAAAGACTTTTTACAATCAAGATTTTAACACAAGAATCCGTGAGATTTTATAACCCTGACTTTTGAGATTTCAAATTATTTTATAGATTTTTATAACTCAATAAATTCGATACAAATTTTTTCTAAAAATATAATGAATCAATCAATGATCAATAAAAATGAATCATTTCCTTAAAAAAAACCCAACAACAAATAAAATCAATGAATAATTCCTTGAGAAAATCAACAACAAATAAAAATAACGTTGCAAGAGGAAAAACAACTATGAATCATCAAAAAAGTTGCTGAATTATTTTTTTATTTTTAGGTTGCAAAAATTTACAAAATTATATGCTAAATTTTTTTCAAAGTGGCATATATATAATGATTGAAAATAAACACATTGTTTGCATTTTTTTTTTTTTTTTGCGTATATGTGTGATGAATAATTAGTCATTCAAGGAGAAAATATGTTAATCGATTGAAAAGTACAAAATATGTGTGTGCGATGAACGATTTGTCATTCAAAAGAAAATATGTTAATCGATTGAAAGAATAATCTATCAAAATCTATAGACTTTTGAATACAATACCAACGAATTTTATTGCCCTGAAAAAAAATCTTGATTATCTTAATATACCACACAATTTATTTAACTTTGGTAAAAATCATGATCGAATACCACAAGATTTTTTTATCAAAAAAAATCTTTTAAAATCCTTTAAAATCTCAATAAAATACACCCCTGTAAGAGTATATATATAGGCCAATTCTAGGGTGGGAGACCATGACATGTCTCTCACTGGTGCACCATATGATATGTGGATTGGATTGAATGTGTACATGATATTATGGTGTACTGTCAGTATTATATTATTTATATTTTTTTGAAAAAAAAAAGTTTTAAATTTTTCTGGAAAAAAGTTTTCTATCTTTTTTTCGGGCACAAAATTTTCGATTTTTTCTTTTGGAAAAAAAGTTCCTGATTTTTGGGGGAAAAAATTTCGATTTCACATAAAAGCAATTCCAGAGTTTTTCTGGGAAAAAAATTTTCCGTTCTTTTTTCGGGAAAAAAGTTTCGGATATTTTTAAAAAAAAAAAAGTTTTTGTTTTTTTATGGAAAAAGTTCAGATTTTTCCCAAAAAAAATTTCCGATTTTTTGGGAAAAATAGTTTCGAAATGTTCACCTAAAAATTATTGTCGATACAAAAAAGAGTAAAAAAATAGAAAATATTTGAAACTTTTTTTCCGAATAAAATATTGGATCTTTTTCAGAAAAAAAATCGGAAACTTTATTTTCGGAAAATATCCGAAACTTTTTTTTTTGAAAAAAGAACGAAAACTTTTTTGTTCAGCAAAGACTCCGGAATTGTTTTTTTCTAAAATCGAAACTTTTTTCCTTAAAAATTTGGAACTTTTTTTTTCGAAAAAAAAACCGAAATTTTTTTTCCAAAAAAAAAATAGAAAAATTTTATCCGGAAAAATTGAAAACTTTTTTTTGTCAAAAAAATTAATAAATAATATAATACTGACAGTACACCATAATATCATGTACACATTCAATCCAATCCACATATCATATGGTGCACCGGTGAGAGACATGTCATGGTCTCCCACCCTAGCATTGGCCATATATATATATATTTAGGAGTTTCTCTCTCATGGTCTTATTCCTATGTGGCACCATTTCCTTGATCCATGTCTTATGTGGCATTCTAATATTTCTCCAATTCCTATGTGGCTAACTATGAAGGCATTTGCAATTTCTCTAATACATGATGATATCATTTTACTTAGAATCTTTGGCTAATTTAGAAATTCAACCATTTCTCAATTATTGTTTATAAATCGTATTTAATGCACCTATTAAAAATAATTTTAAAAGGAAATAACTCAAATTCAAATATAAATAATTATATCTCATTAATATCTATTATTTATATGTTTATAAGTTTCTCTTTCATGATCTTTCCTAAGTGGCAACCTCTCCTTAATCTATGTAATAGGTGACACTCTTATGGTTCGAAAAATTACTAATTTCTATATTTTTTTTTGTTTTCACCACCAATTTAATCTGGTTCGGGACAAGTTCAACGTCAATCAATCACCACTGACCAACTAACGATTGGTCTAATTTCTATATTAATTAGTTATGCAAATTTAATATTTTTTTTATTCATGTACGTCCAAATAATTCATTTGTGTGAAATTTTTATTTTTATTTTGTGTAAAACATTGATATATTCCAAAAAAGGAATCAATATATTTTTAATTAATTTTTAGTAATGGTTTTAACTACACATTTTGGGAAAATTATTTATATACCCATGTTTATTATTCTATATAAGAGGTCTTTTGATGAACATTACAAATCACATTTCAGGTATGTCTCTTTGTTATGTCTCTTTGTTATTCTATAAGAGGTCTTTGGATGAACATTACACATGTTTATAATTTTCGTGACTCTTCATTGTTTTATTTGTAGTAGTGAAGCCGACGATCCAAATTGCAATGTGTTGGTATATATCTTTAATTTACATCTTTCTACTACATTTTTTTTGTTGATATAAGTTTTGTACTTAAATGATGTTTATAAATAATTATAATCGTACTAATTTTGAGATATAATTTTTTATTTGCAGATTCATGTAGAAGAATGACAATATTCCTTATACAAATTAGAATTTAGTAGTATCAACTAATGTTATTGTTCTATTAATATAAGCAAAATAAATCTGTCTTTTTATTTTTATATGCAAAATAAGGTGGATTCTAAGGTGAGGGCTCAATTAAGTCCCTCACCGGTGAGGCATTAAAATACTACCATCAGATCTGATCAATGGTTTGGATTAGACAGAAATTAAAATAAGAACTTCTACACATATTCACACACAACCTTCACTCTATCTCTTCTCCATATGAATCATCTTCCACTCACAAAATCTGCAGAAAGTTATCTTTGTACATCGACACATCCAGGATACAGCCACACCGTTTTTTTATCAGAAGATATATGTCCATACCGATCAAAATTGTCTCCGTATTTTTTTTTAATAAAACCCTTATTATTCAGAAAGAAACAGAAAACATGTTTGTTCTTTGCAAAGTTTTCAGTGTCGTACCAATGGTGCACTACCCTTATAAATTGACAAGAGAAAAAGACATCAATTACACATCTAGAAATTCAAAGTTATAATCCAGTTATTCTTTTTCCCGTGTTTAAATTAAAGATGGAATTCAAAGACCATTACAGTTACCGATTATCCTTTACTAATTAAAGTTTGTTTTTACAATTTTATCAAAATTATAAACTGCCAATTGGGTCAAACCTTCAAAAGCAGTTTGGTAACAAGTTGGTCGCAAAGGGGCATTAAATCCCAATTTCACACCATTAATACTAAGTATAATATAATTTTAAGAGTAATTACTAATTTTGTTCAGGCGGTGGAGGGAGAAAGGAATGATGGAAGAAAAATTGCAGGACACAAAGAGAATGAGATTTGGCAAGGAGAGTGAAAGAAATTAATCGGGTGTGGTCATAAATTATTTTATCAAGTAAAGCCTATTCAATCTGATGGTTAAAATAAGTGGTACACCGGTGAGGGACTTAACAGAGCCCTCACCTTAGAAGCCACCGCAAAATAAACCTGTTTATTATTCACATAGAAAAAACTTGATAAAAAAGAACATCGAAAAATGGCACGCTATGAGTCATCTATGGTTCTGAATTACTATTTATTTTGACTTTATGGTTCTGAAATTTTAAATTCAAAGTTAATGGAAAGAATGTTTTTTTGTTACAAGAATGAAAATTTTCAATTAATTAGAAAACATATTAATACCAATTTTGAAACACATACACTTAAATGAATTCAAATTAAATACCATAATGATTAAATATATTAATTATAAAACGTATCAATCTAATATTAACAGGGTCCATGATTTATTTCCTATTAGGTTTTTTCTTGGGTACAATGGCTATAAAAAAATAAATTGAGAGAATATTTTATTTTAATAAAAAATATATTAATGGCAATTTTGAAATATTTCTACTTAAATGAATTCAATTCTTTAGAAAATATAACATAATTTTTTTTGGAAAAGCAATTTTTTAATTAAATAGAGAAAAGAGCACAAGAAGTGCTAAAACACAATACAAGCAAAGTCTGGTACATAAGAGCCTCAAAAAAACCAAAGCTCAACTTTAAGCATGGAGCTCATAAGCTCAGTCCTGTCCTTATATGATAGCAGAACATCAAAGAGATACAACATGTCCAGAATAAAACTAAAAAACACCAAAAAAACAATCTAGAAAAGATAACATTTTCGTTAATATTCATATTGTGTCAATAAAACATTAGTCAAAGCAAATATGAATTCACATAAAAGGAAAAAAAATGAAATAATTATCATTAAAATTATTGCACAAAATAATTAAGAGATCATTAAGATGGTCAATGAAAATTTGAATCCATCCAGAAAAATTCTTAGGTGAGTAATCACCCAACAATTAATGGTTAGACATATTCAATAAGATAATTAGATGTAATAAAACCATAATAATAAACAAATATGTTAAAATTAAAAAGACAATAGACATAAATGCATTGTTTATCTTTTTTATCCAATAGCTCACTACTAATCAACCACTCTTATTTTATTATTATATATTTGTTTCAAATTCAATTAAGCTCTTTTGTAATTTTTTTGTTCCAATTTTTTTTTTAAATCATTAATTCTATATTTCTTAGCAGGCAATTTCAATCACACTTATATATTTGTTCTCTTTTTATACACAATTGAAAAAAATACCAAAAGAATATGTACCACCATATTTTTTTTAGATAAAATAAAAATATATGCTTGACCAACAAAAAAAAATATATGTTGAACTTAACCCAAAAAGAAAACAAGAAAAAAAAGAAAGAATAATATATGTATTGAACTTAACAAAAAAAAGAAATAAAACGATAATATATGTATTAATTATTGAATTTATACGTTGTTGGAAACGCAAATGTCTTTTCTTGCTGTTGATCTCATATGTGTATTGCATTTTTTTAACATATTTGCTTATTGTTATGGTTTTACTACATGTAATTACATGTAATTATTTTATTGAATGTGTCTAATCATTAATTGTTAGGTAAGTACTCACCTAAGAATTTCTCATCCACCAATGACCTTTACGAGAAATATTTTGATATCTTATCTTTTTCTTCTTTTTTTTAACATGAATACATTTGAATTTTCAAATTGATTTAAATTTCGAAAATAATATTAAATATATTTACTTGAGAGGGTTAGATTCCAACTATTTTCTTCATTAGTTCTTTTGTTTTTATGTAATAGCTTTGTTAATAACAAACTTCATTTGTGTCAAGTTATATGTTCTATTCATTTTGAGAGGGTTAGGTTTAATCTCCCTATTTTACTGTAATTATTTTATCCTATTAATATAGTTTTGGTGGGTGTAGTCTCTTTTGGAACATAGAAATCATCGTTACATGTTCTCAGATAATTTTTTTTAATTATTTCTTAAAGCAAGGATATATGGAACGTTCCATTCCCAAACATTTTTTTTTTACGTACTGTTTTTATACGAGTGATCAGAGGAGTAGCAACAAACTCATGCAAACGTGTCTTTGTTTTTTTATTAGTAAATATTTTCGTGATATTCATATTTTGTCAATAAACATATTAGTCAAAGCAAATATGAACTCATAAAAGGGAAAAAAAGAGTGAAATATTGTCATTAAAATTGCCACGCAATAATTAAGAGACCATTAAGATGGTCAATGAAAATTTGAATCCATAAAAAAATAGCAAATATTGTCACCAATGTCTTTGCTAGAAATATTTTAGGAAATATTTTGACATCTTATTCTATTTTTTTAACATGAATATACATTTAAATTTTCAAAAGAAATAATTTTTATAAATATTATTAACTAAATATTTTAAACACTTTATGTATGGCGTTTAAATTTTTATTAGTAAATATTTTCGTTATCTATTATTTATATGTTTAAGAGTTTTTTCTCAAGGAAACAAATCTACGTGTCACTTTCTTATGAACTTTAATTTTTACTAATCCAATGTGGCATCCTCTCATTCATCATTCTCTTAGGTGGCGTCCTCTCATTTCTTTTACCGGTCAAAATCTCACGTGACAATCTCTCAATTCATTTTGCTGATGTATCATTCTTCTATGTTTTTTCCTTTAGTCATTAGTGCTCAATTATAAATATAGAAATTGCTCAATCAGGTTTTATGAACAAATGTCTATATATTAATATTTTGATACAATTGAAATTTTACATATGGAAACTCTTGATTATTGACCAACTCATTTTTGGAATATATATTGATTAAATTAAATCAATGTTGAAATGTATGAAAATTTCAAAAATTAAGGACCAAAAATCTACTATAGTTTCTATATATACGGGTCAACATGTAAGAGTGAGGGTCATTGAGTGTCTCAGCGCCCCTTCTCTATTTTCTCTTCTCACCTTCACTACTCTTCTTTTTTTTTTTTTTTTTTTTTACAGAATCACTACTTTTTTTTCTATCTATTGCTATTGTTAGTTTTTTTTAAACAAATAGATACATTTTTTAAAATTTGTACATTAACAAATGAGATATGCTTAAAAAAATTATATAATTTTTTTTTGTGTCAAGCAAATGACAAACAATTATACTGTTCATTACTTTTAAATAAATAATATTATTAAAATCGCCCCATTTTGCTTCTCAAATGTGAAATTTTTTCACACGAGGACATGAGATAAAATACTTCTGAAGAAAACAAATGTCTAAAGGAGAGAGATGACGATTAAGAACAAATATATTAACCGTTAGATTAGTTTTTGCATAATGACCTTTTTTTTTATGAAAATAAAAGAACAAATATATGAACATGTGAGTTGGGAACGGGGAGTGGAGTATCACTCTCCATTATGCCATTTCTCCTTAAAATCTCCAAAATTTGGATCTTTTATCATATTTAAATAAACTATTACATTAAATATAAAATTAATTTTACAAATAATTAAAAAAATCACAATATTAAAATTTTAATAATCCATATTTTTCATGTGTGAAAAAAAATGATCTATATTTTTCATAGAACATTAACCCGGGCGATAGCACGGGTAAGTTATACTAGTTATTTATATGTTTAGGAGTTTTTTCTCATGGAAACTTTCCTATGTGGCATTCTCTTGCTTAGCCAACTTTGTTTTCACATCCTACATGGCATCTTCTCAAGCATGAGTTGCTTATGTGTCATTTGTTTACACTTCTTGAGTTTTATGTTCACAATTTTGGTAGTTTTTGATCTTCTTATCACATTTAAAACTCCTATTTAAGTTTTTTTTTTTTAATTCTCTTTGTTTATAGGTTTCCTTAAAACTCATAGTATTTAATTTGCACATTCACAAATTAGGAAAATAAACATATTATATTTATTAACAAATCAATTTGTTAATAAATATAATATGTACCAACAAAAAAAAAATTATATATGAGTAAGGAAAACAAAGAGAACAGTGGGTGCCAGTCGCAGCATCTAACAACATGATGCAATAATTTTTGGAGGTGATAAAAAGAAAATAAAAAGTAAAAAGAATTATATCGATCCAATTTTAAATAAAACTATTTTTTTTACTCAATTTCAATAAAACCATAAAAACGAAAATGCACTTTTTTTTGCAGGTACTATCAAAGAACTATATCAAAATATTCATAATTATTACTATCAAACGGAAGAACATATTGTTCGTTATTCAAATTAGGATTAGGTATTATCAACTGATGTTAGAGTTTTAAGTATTTATTTATATTATTTTTTTTTTGTCATTTTTTTTAATCATGTTTACTTATTAAAAAACACTTTTTGTTCATATTATTTTTTATTGGTGTAAATCATGCTTATAAATGTTTTTTTTTTTTTACTATTATTAATAAATGTTGTACTCTTTTTTTTTACTCATTATTTTCTTGTTTGTCTTATTTTTCATGTGATATTTAACAAATATACTGATAAAATAATAGAAACTCCTCGAAAGACTATACTATAGAACGAATTGCTTATCAAAAAAAAATTATATAGAACGAATTGGCCAAATGTGGAACTGAGAAATTGAAGGCTTAATATGTTTCAAAACAAAATTGAAGGCTTAAGAATCTCTGAACAAAAATACTCACCTTAAAAGGAATATAAAAAAAAATAAAAATAGTAATTTAATTGTTCACAAAAAAAGTTATTCTTAAACTTCATACTTATCGAACAGAGAAAATGGTGTGATTGTCTGAAATATAAAAGGAATGAAGTAATTGACTTCATAGATTATTTTTCTATTTTATTTTATTAATTTTATTAATAAAAAAAAGTTACATAGTGATTTATACCAAACATAATATTACAATAGGGGGTATTGATAAAAAAAATAATCTACATGGAGGTATCAAGCAAAAAATAACTTACATGGGGTGGGACATACATTTGTAGATTTTATTATATAAAAAATACGATAAATATCAACTGAAAGTAAGGAAAGTAACAATGATTTTATATATAAAAAAAGAAAGAATTAAAAGTAATAATATCATGTATTACTTTGTTTTTATTTTCCAAACATCACTGTAAGATAAACAAATAGATAAATTTTTTAAAATTTGCACCATTAACAAATGAGATATGCATAAAAAAAATGATATAAATTTTTTTTTGTCAAGCAAATGACAAATAATTCTACTGTTCATTACACAAATGTGAAATTTTTTCACATGGGGACATGGGCTAAAATACTCCAGAAGAAAACAAATGTCTAAAGGAGAGAGATGACGATTAAGAACTAATATATATTAACCGTTAGATTAGTTTTTGCTTAATGACATTTTTTATGAAAATAAAAGAACAAATATACGAACATGTGGGTTGGGAACGAGGAGTGGAGTATCACTCTCTGTTCTACCATTTCTCCTTAAAATCTCCAAAATTTGGATCATTTATCATATTTAAATAAATTATTACATTAAATATAAAATTAATTTTACAAATAATTAAAAAAACCACAAAATATTGAAAATTTAATAATCCATATTTTTCATGTGTCAAAAAAATATCTATATTTTTCATTGAACATTAACCCGTGCATTTGCACGGGTAAGTTATACTAGTATATATATTGAGCGTTATTGAGCGGTGTAACATTACTCAAATGTTACATGTAACGACCCAAAATTTAGTATTCGTTATTTAATTATTTTATTACGCGAGGGCGTGATTTATAATTAAATTATTAAGCGGCGAATAATCATTTAGCGAGAACGTAAGTTAATGAGCGAGAAGTTATGTTGTTTGGGCCTTTGGGCGTGGAATAGGCATTGGGCCTAAGCCAATTGGGCTTTGATCCATGAGAATAGAGAGAGCTATAAGTAGCAAGTCAAACCAATGAATAGTCTCATAAGTTGCAATTCTTGAGAAAGAGCAAGAGGAGGAGCTCATGAGGGAGAGGGAGAGCTCGTGGGAGAGAAAGAGAAGAGCAAGCTTGTGGATTCGTCGAGCTAAGGTACGAGAGTTAGATTACATATTCGTGAGTGATTCGGAAGAGGGGAGGATGTCGATTCCTCCATTCCCAAACTCTTTCCACTCTATTTTTCTTGTGGGTTTTGTGGGTGATTTTCTTAATGGAAAATGGATTCTTTTGATCCTAACATGTGTAGTGAACTCATGGTAGATGAGGTAAACAACTTTCGGGAGTTGAAAATGGGAATATGTAGATGTTTGATCAATGATTTGCATGTTTATGCAACTTTGCTTATTTTGCAAGAAATTGGCATGATTTTGATTGTTTGATGTATTTGGATGTTTGGAAGGGATGATTAATGTTCCTTGATACCATATATGCTTGAATTAGCTGTTTATAAGAATTTATAACATGTCTAGATGGATTTTTGAGTGGATTCAAGGTTAAACCGCCTTAGAAACTCAAGAACAGATATTTCTGGTGTAGTTCGCTACGGGTTCGCTACGGCTTCGCTTAGCGAATAAGTTCGCTACCTGTTCGCTACGGCTTCGCTTAGCGAATAAGTTCGCTACCTGTTCGCCATGTACCTGTAACCCTCTGATGTAGTTCGCTACGGGTTCGCTACGGGTTCGCTACGGGTTCGCTACGGATTCGCTACGGGTTCGCTACGGATTCGCTTAGCGAACAGCACTGTGACAGCAATTTTGATTGATGTTTGTAAGTGTAATTAGACACTTGTAACATGGTTTAAGGGTATCCTTACATGATTGTTGATACATGTTGATACTGTTAATGCTTATTGTTAATCGTTATATGATTGATAAACGTGTATGCAATAAGTTGTAGCTTAAAGTGAGCAATGTGATGTTTTAGCATTAAATTGCAATGTTAAGGAAATGATGTGTGTTTTATGACATAAGTGTAAATGAAACTTTATGTGTATAAAAATGGTTATGCAGATAATTATCATGTGAATAATTATGATTTGAGTGATAGGATATTGTGTTATCCTAATGTGTTAGATGTTGGAATTGTGTTTCCGCATCAGTGAATGAATAGCTTCGAGCTAGATAGCGTCATGTATTTGATGTGTTTAAAAGTAATCATGCATTCATGAATAATTGTGTTATGGGAATCATGTGAATTCCAATAATTGATGAAAATGGTTTATGTTTATGAAAAGTGGTCGAAGATGGGATTATGTTATCCGAGATCTGGAACCCATATCCAAACATGATATAAAACTGTGTGACTCCTCTTTATGGGAGAGATGGTTGATGATAACCATATCCTACATGATATAAAACTGTTATTGAGCTTATCCAAGGGAGATAAGATGGTTCGGTAAGTTCCGACGCATCCAACAAGATGTAAAACTGGGTTCATCTTAAATGGGGTGAATAGCAGCATCCAACATGATGTAAAACTGTGTTGGCTTATCCAAGGGAGATAAGATGGTTCGGTAAGTTCCGACATATCCAGCAAGATATAAAACTGTTCTTGGTCCACCGTTGGTGAGACGCCTTGGTACCACATGCATTAGTCGTGTCTAGGGATGACATGACATTGGATAATTGGCATTAGATGCATTAGGGTAAATGCACATGTGTTTGATAATTGTTATGTGACATTATCTGATTGGATTGTAATGTGTTTTCCGTATGTGTTAAGCTTTGGTATTTACTAATTGTTTAATACTGTGATTTTGCCATGTCTTGGTATATGAGCAGAGTCCGTCATGACTATAAAATGAACAATTTGGTAGTGTCCGAGAAGACGTGAAACTATATGATTGGTGTGTTTGTAAATGAATGATTAATTGGTAGTCGTATTTGACGATGTATGTGCGTGAGTTAGAAATGTATGATAGCGTGTGAAGTGTGTAGTATACTACTCACACTTATATTTATGTTTATGTTTTCTAACTCTCTGCTTTGTGTTAATTGCTGGACCTTTGGGGGTCCAGGTTGACAGGTTATGTGTTAGCCTCGTCCGAGTGCAATGGTGAAGCTCTGCTCTGATTGAGACACGGGAAAAAGGGGTTTTTATATGTATATGCATGTAGTCCTCTTAGTATACTCTGTTGGTCTTAAGCTTTCATTTGAAAAGTATCCGTTTTGTATAACTAATAACGTATCGTTCGATGCGAGGTTTTGTTTTTAGTTCATTCGAATATTCTACTAGATAAATGTATTAGTATTATTTTGAATGAAGTTTGTGATATTCAAACCAGCGCTTTATAAATCAGATTTTCAATTTTTCCGCTGCGTATTTTCGAAAAAGATTTTATAAAGGCAGAGTTAAGTAAATAACGGGTTTGGGTGTTACAAAGTGGTATCAGAGCAGGTCGTCTTCGGACTGTGAGGTTATGTGTCAATCAGAGTCGGTCTGTGCATTCAGATCGAGTGAGCATGTGTGCCAGTCGTGTCTGTCTGTTTTTGTTGTGTATTATTATGTTTATAGCTTGAGTGTTTACTTAAGTGTGAATGTATTCTCGTGTTGAGAAGTTGTTGAAAGCATGCTATATTTTATATATGTATATATATATATATACATGTTTGAATTGATTTTGTGGAATTCATATCTGTGAGTGATATGAAATGTAATGCATGTACTTGACTCGATGTCTTGTGTACATGGATGTTTCATTGTCTTACATATAGTTTAGTTATAAATATATGTACAGACATGTGGTAGTAATTATGTATGCTAGTTGTTACGTAGGTCGTTACATTAGCATAGATGGGAATAGTGTGTTTATGTATTTTGTAGTGGTGTGTATGTCAAGAGGACTGCACCGGGGTTTTGAGTAGATGCTTAGATATCTTACCTTATGTTTACCCTTTGCATACGACATGCATGTGAATGCTGTCGGTATTAGATTTCTCTTGGGAGGAATAAATTTGGAATCGATAGGACGGTTAGGTGCTTACACCGGATGTTCTAGTGGAAGTGTAAAGGTGGGTTTGAGATAAGTGGGGGAGAAGATTTTGTCTCTCCAAGATGTTTCGAACGCGAGAAGTAAGGACGAATAGAGATGTTCTTGAAGTGGATTGTTTAAGATTGAGTAGCGTTGTTCGAAGTGGAGTTCTTATTTGGAGAATATTTTGGAGGAAGTATCAGATGATCATTTCGGAGTGAGTCGGAATGAAGTTGTTTAGCCGTAGGGAGAATGTGGCCATTGGGGAACGATGGAGCAGATTGAATGATAAGTGAAAACCGTTGCTGGGAAACAGAGAAGACGTGTGCGTCGAGGGTAAGAAAACCTAGTGATGATCATACGACGAGTATGCGAATGGTGGGTACCTTGAGGGTTAAGTTAAGTGGGAGATTGATGTCAAGGATGGAAGGTGTGGTTAGGGAACTGAAAACCCGATTACAATAAGTGGGACTGGTGGTGTTTCTAGCGGAACTCGTAGCAAGAATGTTCCATTGTTTGGTTGTCTTTCACTTGATGGTTCATCCTCAAAGAGGAGGAAGAGTGATAAAGATGGAAGCTTTGTTGATGAAAAGTTTTCAGAGGAATCTGATGAGAGTTGTGTTGGAATCAACAAGACGGAGATCATGGTTGTTTGGAAATCAACTTTTGATAGTAGCTGAGATTTAAATACAGAATTACTAGGTGATCAAGAAGAGCCTAGGAAGGATTTATAAAGGTTGAGTATGTTTGAACCGAGTAGTCATTTCTTGGAAGGATTTGAGAAGCTAAGTGCGAAGTATTACCTTTGGATGTTTGGGGATAAGAAAGTTAGCCTTTGAAAACGTGTCGAGCACGAGTATTAGAGAGACGTAAGAAAGTGACTTATGTCAAGTAAGAATTTGCGGAAAGGACTATCTCACACATAAGTGATTGTTGTGTTTGGAAAATGTGTGTTGAGAATTTGGAAGTGATGCTTGAAGTAAGTATCAGAGATGTTTTGTAGCAATTGGAAAATTATTTATGGAAAAAAAAAAAAAAAAAAAAAAAAAAAAAGTTGGTGGAGACTAAGTGATGTTGGGAACATCGTATATGTTGGAGTAGTATAGTAATATTATGTGGTAAGGAAATAAAATATTTTGGATATTTTCATCATGGACGATGAAAGGATAGTTAGTCGACGAGTGACTTAAGGTAATATTTTGGATAGAAGTACCTCGACGGAAAGTGACATTGGAAATGTCGTGTTAAGGAACCTAGAAATTTGGATAAGAGATTGTTTGGAAAATAAAACAGTTATGAAGGGGTTCGACGCAACGATTTGGGAGTTGCGAAGGAAAAGAATTTGACGGTTGGAGAAAATATAATTTTGGAATGTGTTAAGAACCTTGAGAAGTTGGACAACAAATGAGTGTAGAGGTTGTGCTACCAAATGAATGGTTGGAGTGAGATTCGACGCAGTTGAGAACTTATGGAATTTGGAAAGTTGTGAAGTATGCAACGGAAGGGTCTTTCGGAGTATTTCGAGTGGAGTGGTTTTGTTTTGGAGTAGTGCTGCGAGTACCGTAAGATGTTAAGTTGAAATTTTAAGTAGTTTGATGAGAATGGTTTATGCCATCATCACGATTGTTGACTATCTATCGACAAATCAAGGGATTAGCTGTCCTTGATCTATTGTTGATGAGTAGACGAGATTGTGTCGATTGGGATTGACTGATTTTGTCAAACTTGGTTTGGTTTGGAGTTTGTATGTGTTGTTGGTATGAATTCGGAAGAAGTATGATTTTGAATCGGAGTTTGTGTAAGAGACCGTATCGGTTAAGGTATTATGACTAGAAAACCCGTTGGTTAGAATGCAAGTTGGGAATTAGAAAGTCGGATGAGGGAGTTTATCCGGGGTTGTGTTTTAGTCGGGTAATTTTCGAGGGCGAAAATCTTTTAAGGGGGTAGAGTTGTAACGACCCAAAATTTAGTATTCGTTATTTAATTATTTTATTACGCGAGGGCGTGATTTATAATTAAATTATTAAGCGGCGAATAATCATTTAGCGAGAACGTAAGTTAATGAGCGAGAAGTTATGTTGTTTGGGCCTTTGGGCGTGGAATAGGCATTGGGCCTAAGCCAATTGGGCTTTGATCCATGAGAATAGAGAGAGCTATAAGTAGCAAGTCAAACCAATGAATAGTCTCATAAGTTGCAATTCTTGAGAAAGAGCAAGAGGAGGAGCTCATGAGGGAGAGGGAGAGCTCGTGGGAGAGAAAGAGAAGAGCAAGCTTGTGGATTCGTCGAGCTAAGGTACGAGAGTTAGATTACATATTCGTGAGTGATTCGGAAGAGGGGAGGATGTCGATTCCTCCATTCCCAAACTCTTTCCACTCTATTTTTCTTGTGGGTTTTGTGGGTGATTTTCTTAATGGAAAATGGATTCTTTTGATCCTAACATGTGTAGTGAACTCATGGTAGATGAGGTAAACAACTTTCGGGAGTTGAAAATGGGAATATGTAGATGTTTGATCAATGATTTGCATGTTTATGCAACTTTGCTTATTTTGCAAGAAATTGGCATGATTTTGATTGTTTGATGTATTTGGATGTTTGGAAGGGATGATTAATGTTCCTTGATACCATATATGCTTGAATTAGCTGTTTATAAGAATTTATAACATGTCTAGATGGATTTTTGAGTGGATTCAAGGTTAAACCGCCTTAGAAACTCAAGAACAGATATTTCTGGTGTAGTTCGCTACGGGTTCGCTACGGCTTCGCTTAGCGAATAAGTTCGCTACCTGTTCGCTACGGCTTCGCTTAGCGAATAAGTTCGCTACCTGTTCGCCATGTACCTGTAACCCTCTGATGTAGTTCGCTACGGGTTCGCTACGGGTTCGCTACGGATTCGCTACGGGTTCGCTACGGATTCGCTTAGCGAACAGCACTGTGACAGCAATTTTGATTGATGTTTGTAAGTGTAATTAGACACTTGTAACATGGTTTAAGGGTATCCTTACATGATTGTTGATACATGTTGATACTGTTAATGCTTATTGTTAATCGTTATATGATTGATAAACGTGTATGCAATAAGTTGTAGCTTAAAGTGAGCAATGTGATGTTTTAGCATTAAATTGCAATGTTAAGGAAATGATGTGTGTTTTATGACATAAGTGTAAATGAAACTTTATGTGTATAAAAATGGTTATGCAGATAATTATCATGTGAATAATTATGATTTGAGTGATAGGATATTGTGTTATCCTAATGTGTTAGATGTTGGAATTGTGTTTCCGCATCAGTGAATGAATAGCTTCGAGCTAGATAGCGTCAGGTATTTGATGTGTTTAAAAGTAATCATGCATTCATGAATAATTGTGTTATGGGAATCATGTGAATTCCAATAATTGATGAAAATGGTTTATGTTTATGAAAAGTGGTCGAAGATGGGATTATGTTATCCGAGATCTGGAACCCATATCCAAACATGATATAAAACTGTGTGACTCCTCTTTATGGGAGAGATGGTTGATGATAACCATATCCTACATGATATAAAACTGTTATTGAGCTTATCCAAGGGAGATAAGATGGTTCGGTAAGTTCCGACGCATCCAACAAGATGTAAAACTGGGTTCATCTTAAATGGGGTGAATAGCAGCATCCAACATGATGTAAAACTGTGTTGGCTTATCCAAGGGAGATAAGATGGTTCGGTAAGTTCCGACATATCCAGCAAGATATAAAACTGTTCTTGGTCCACCGTTGGTGAGACGCCTTGGTACCACATGCATTAGTCGTGTCTAGGGATGACATGACATTGGATAATTGGCATTAGATGCATTAGGGTAAATGCACATGTGTTTGATAATTGTTATGTGACATTATCTGATTGGATTGTAATGTGTTTTCCGTATGTGTTAAGCTTTGGTATTTACTAATTGTTTAATACTGTGATTTTGCCATGTCTTGGTATATGAGCAGAGTCCGTCATGACTATAAAATGAACAATTTGGTAGTGTCCGAGAAGACGTGAAACTATATGATTGGTGTGTTTGTAAATGAATGATTAATTGGTAGTCGTATTTGACGATGTATGTGCGTGAGTTAGAAATGTATGATAGCGTGTGAAGTGTGTAGTATACTACTCACACTTATATTTATGTTTATGTTTTCTAACTCTCTGCTTTGTGTTAATTGCTGGACCTTTGGGGGTCCAGGTTGACAGGTTATGTGTTAGCCTCGTCCGAGTGCAATGGTGAAGCTCTGCTCTGATTGAGACACGGGAAAAAGGGGTTTTTATATGTATATGCATGTAGTCCTCTTAGTATACTCTGTTGGTCTTAAGCTTTCATTTGAAAAGTATCCGTTTTGTATAACTAATAACGTATCGTTCGATGCGAGGTTTTGTTTTTAGTTCATTCGAATATTCTACTAGATAAATGTATTAGTATTATTTTGAATGAAGTTTGTGATATTCAAACCAGCGCTTTATAAATCAGATTTTCAATTTTTCCGCTGCGTATTTTCGAAAAAGATTTTATAAAGGCAGAGTTAATTAAATAACGGGTTTGGGTGTTACATTACACCGGTGTAATTTGGCACAAGTTAATATGCATAAGGTCAATCTTATGTATGGTGCATAAGTTAATCACAACCATCCGATTATAGACATTTTGATGAAACATGTTATCATCTCAAAATCCCAAACTAAGTAAGTAAGTTTCGAATTAAAAGTCAAACTAAGTAAGTTTCGAATTGATTCATGTTCCAAATCATGTCCTCAAGCTTTTCCAACCGTTTATTTTGCTTATTTCGCTCAAATAAGTGTTTTCAATTTTTTTAGGTTTTAAAGATTGAATCGTTTTTTAAAATCTATACCTCCACTGTGAAATCTAAGCATGGATTCATGATCAGCGTTAAATTTCGAGTAAAATGGTATACCCACTCATAATTTTCGGTTGAGATTTAGTGTTGTTGTTGTTATGATCATGAAGGTATTTTGAAGCTTTCATGGCTTCCCTTCATGTTCTTCATGAGGAAGAAGAAGGTGGAGGTTGAAGACGATGACGTGGCGACGTGTCATTGGCTCCCTCCAATTTTAAGTCATGACCGTTAGATTATTATAAAACGATCTTAAGGCTCAGATCTATTTTGATTTGTTAAATCCTAGCCATCGGATGGATCAGAAGGCCGACATCTGAGATCTGTATCACGCGCCATGGACTGGCGCCGCACGGAATCGTTTCTTCCTTTCTACTTTTTTTTTTTGAAAATGGACTGGGCTTGGGCCTGGACTTCTGTATTTGTTTTCTGCACCCGCCTGACTTACGTTCTGCACCCCCTCTACTTGCTTAATTTTTATGTTTTTATTTTTAGCTTAATCAAATAAGTGCTTACTTGAACAAGTGCTTAGTCTAGGGAAACGTGGCAAGAAGCATCTCTTGTTGCTGAAATTTAAGGATTCAAAAAATCTATTTTACCTTCATAGTCAATATTAATTAATTAACATATTGAAACCATTTAACAAGACTAATAATTTCGCGTGTGGGTCGGTAAACCGGGTCGCGTGACCCGCGAATTGCAGAAATGGGTGAAGGTGGAGATGAACAGTGCGCGTCATCTACGCCCAGTCGCAGCTGAGGCGCGTGGAGGCGCGTGTGGGTCCTATGAAATCCTTTTTTTTAATTTTGTTTTATATAAAAATAATACATAATTTTCTTGAAATTTGGGTATCTCTTTGGGAATTTTTGGACACCTGTAACTATTTTTAATTATTTAAATGAGGAAGAAATGTTATTAAAAATATTAATATTTCTTGAAAAATTCGCAGAATTTTATACAAAATTATTTGAATATTTGGAGACCCTTTGAGACCAGTCAATCTCTCTGGTTGTATGTTTTCCTCGAGAATATAAATTTTCGTTACAACAGTGAAACCATAAGTATGAATTTTCGTTACAATTATTCCGGAAACCATTATGCTGGTTAAATGGTTTCAGAGAGTTAAAAAGTGAAACCATTTGTATTATAAAATGGTTTTATGTGTTTATTGAAATCAATATTGTGTTTTTATGGTTTTAAAAATCCTGGAAACCATTATGCTCGTTAAATGGTTTCAGAGAGTTAAAAAGTGAAACCATTTGTATTATAAAATGGTTTTATGTGTTTATTGAAATCAATATTGTGTTTTTATGGTTTTAAAAATCCTGGAAACCATTATGCTGGTTAAATTGTTTCATATAGTTATACACTGAAACCATTTGTATTGTAAAATGGTTTTACACTAAATGGTTTAATGATTTTAAATATTGATTATTACTGAAACCATAAGTATGGTTTAATGGTTTAAATATTGATTATTACTGAAACCATTAGTCTTGTTAATTGGTTTCAAGATGTTATACACTGAAACCATTTGTCTAGTTAAATGGTTTCATACTGTTATACACTGAAACCATTAGTCTTGTTATTTGGTTTCAAGATGTTATACACTGAAACCATTAGTCTAGTTAAATGGTTTCATAGCGTTATACACTGAAATCATTATTTTAGTTAAATGGTTTCATATGGGCATTAGTGCCAAGATGTTATCCACTAAAACCATTGTTATTAAGTAAAACATCACATAACCATTTTACAAAACCATGCTACATAAAACAAAAAATCATATAAAGCAATTAGGGTTAGTTTAGTTGAAAAAAATTTGGATAGTATGCATGAGATATTGGATTCGATCATTTCTTTATTGTAAAGAAAAATCGATATATATATATATATATGTAATTAATGTATGAGATTTTATTTATATTGTGATTATGATTGATAAAACTTAAAATTAAATTGTATGTTTGACAAGTATGCTTTATATATACATTAACCATTCGTTATTATGTTGGGCTTCGAGGGGGTGTATGACGAAAATTAATTAAAAATAAATTTTTATAATATATACTTCAAAGGAACAAAAGTTATTATTTAATTGGAAACGGGGGGCGCGCTATAAATTGGGGGGGGGTGCGCTAGAAGTTTGGAGGAGGGAAAAAAATTGGGGACGCGCTAAAATTCTAGGGGAGGAAAAAAATTTGGGGGGCTCACAAGAAATCTAGGGAAAAAAAAGGGAGAAAAAACTGGGGGGTGCGCTAAGCAAATAGGGGGCGCGCAAGTAATGTGGTAGTATATGGGGGGCGCGCGAGTAATGGATTGACTAATTTTGGGCTTGGGCTGACTTTTGGTTGACTTTTGGTGTAGGAAGCAAATATGGTGGGTGTAGGAAACAAGTTTATGCATGGTGCATAAGTTTGGGCTTATGCACCATAACCACACCCGTGTAATTTGATCCCTCCCCATCTATATATATATATATATATATAAAAATAGAGTAGAATTAAGTGGGAAATAAAATAATTGGTTGTTGCTAAAATTGAGGAAAATTCAAATAAGGTTAAGATTTTGCATGTTTAGTAGAACAAAAAGATGATTAAGACCATTAAATTAGAAATATTTATGGTAATTTAGTAAATTGAGCCATCGTTGTTCAAACATTTGGAGAGCAATTTGCAATGTTTAGGAAGATATTGCTAAAACTAATATACCTTGATCCATTCAAAATGGAAAAGATTAGGTTTTGGAAGGATAGGTGGATCGATGATATTGCTCATCTCAGTACCAATTTTGCTAATAGTATTCCAGTTGGTCAGATAAACTTCACCGTTTGTTTTTCGCACATGACACTGAGTGGAAATGGGAGGTCCTTAACCAACAATTGTCGGACGATGTTCGTACCAAAATAGCTTCTACTAAACCTCCATCCATAGAGTTGCATTTAGATTTCCCAAATTGGAGAGCTTTTACTGATGGTAAATTTTCTCTTAACTCACCCTACTCAATTGTCATGGATAAAAGACTCATTGAGAAAACTGGTTCACACTTATTCAAGCTGGCTTGGAAATGGAAAGGTCCTAATAGGATCCATTCTTTTATTTGGAAAATAGCTCATGGTAGACTTATGACTGATTAAGAGAGATATAAAATCAATATGACATATGACAATAGTTGTATCCGGTGCCAACAAGGACCTGAATCCATTATACATATATCGAGACACTATGAAGAAGCATGAGAACTTTGGTCACCAATTATCAAACTAGATAATTGGGCAAAATTCTTTAGCCTAGGTCTCATGTCTTGGCTTGAAAAGAACCTTGGTAATGAAGATATTGGAAATACACACTGGAGTCAGGTGACTTTTTTTGTCTTTTCTGTCAATGCTTTTGGCAAGGATCGTAACGAATTGATGTTTAATCAATACTCCAACTTTCAGCAAAAGTGGCTTCTTCATATTGCTAACAGAGTGCAAATGGTAGTTTATAGTATTATTAAACCCGTAGGTTATTTTTGGGGTAAGGTCTAGCTCGCCCCCATGTACATATGTTTTTCTATTTTTATTTAATATTATTATGAGCTATAGTTATAGGATGGAAGAGCTTAAATGTACCAATTTAATTGGGATGTCCATTCAATCCTTGATATTTAGATGCTCTTAGTGTTGTGACAAAGTGTGATTAAGTCTTGTATTGCTTAGAAAATTGGAGGTTGAATACTTTATAAGTGAGAGGACCCATAAATCTAACAGTTTAAGGTTTTGTGGGTTAAAGTGTAGTGTCTAACTCACTTGTATAGTTGTTCTTGAGCCTAATGTGAATGATTCTTTACTGCTCCTTCAGTGATCCAACACCTTTACTTATAAATAAGGTCGGACGGAGTATAAAATAGTTGTTTACTCTCTTCATAGAAGAAGAGAACTATTTCTATCAATAAGAAAGAGTTTCACATGGTAGAATATACTTATCTTGTTAACATGTATGCATTAGTGATTTATGATTTAATAATAATCATATACTCACACAAGCACATGACAAGTGTATTGAAAGTCACTCAAAAGATCCCCACACAAATTCCAAACATAATATTGTGGGACAATATTCACCTAAACCAAAGAGTTAGAGGTACAGTATCCCATAAACAAAGCTAACAGAATGAAAGTGTGAGGAGGGTTATATGGTCCTACACCTCCCCTCTACAATTCACACAGGCTGTTAAAGGGAACATATAATGCAACTAAAGGCAAACTGACACTACACATGCCCTTGCTTCACAATTGCAAATGCACATGGTGACTGGCCCCTAATGTTTCCACCACTTTAGTTCATGAATGCACTTTTTGGGAGAGGCAAAAATTCATCCAAAGACTTGAAATTGCTTTTTATGTATTTTAGGATTCTTGATTAAAATTTGTTATGTTGCCATAATTAATTCTGTCAAATATCCTAAAAGCTTAAGTTTATAGGATAGAGTCACGCAAGAACTCACTTGGGCAATGCATATGCCCACCTATCATATGTTTAAATTCCACTTTTAAATTAGAAAGTGAGGAAAATGAGGATCGAACTCTAGACCACTTAATTATAGAGGCTCTCATACCATGTCAAATAATCGATTATCTCAAAAACTTAAGTTTATAGGATAGAGTCACATCAATAATTTTATATTATTCGTAACAAATTCTAACTTAAAAATTGAATTTGCATATTTTGGGTTCAAATGTGATTTTTATATTCAAAATTTAAGGTTCAATGTAACTCACTTTTACATAAAAGTACCTAAACATATTTTATTTGAAATTCACCTTCTAAAACCAATTTAATAAAATCAATTCAATCAAAATTAATTTTCGCCACCAATAGAACAAAACACACTTATACTACACAATCCTAAACCTTTTTTCTTGTTCTAATAATCAATTTCACCCCTCAGGCCCTCAACTATCAGTTACAAACCACACTCAAACTATCATTAAAACTCCTCTCACATCTCATAACTAAGAAAACCAATTTTTTTTTTTGTTCCTATCTAAAATTATACACAACACATTAATTAAAAGTGAACTATAGTTAGCACATTAAATATGCTCATCAGCATGCCAATGAGGTACATTGCAAGTGCCTATGGCAAGTGGTTAAGTGGTCATTGGTGAGGCCAGCTGCTTGCATAAAGGAATGTACCATTGTTGGGCCTACAAACCTAAAGCCTCTTCTAATCATGTCTTTGCTTATGCTCTCTGATTTTGATGTCTTCACTGGAATCTTATGCCCAAATTTGTATTGTGTGGAAATGGGTTTGTGGTTCACAAAACCCCATATGTATTTCTCAAATGAACCAAAGTGCTTGTTAACCTGTAAATGCAAAATGAACCAATTTATATAAGAGAATATTAAAAATCTTTAAACTAGAGAATATCATCATATTTCAAAAGAGATTTTAAATCATAACTATAAAATGACTAAGAAGATTTTAAATAAACATTTGAGACTATTAGTCACATTTGTCTACAATTATAATCATTGCCACGACTTGAACCCTGCAACTCGAACTCTTTAACTCTTAGCTCAACCGGCTCAACCAGTTGAGATACCCATTTCGCCCTACATTGGTGACTAATTAAAATCGTGCATATATGTATTGATAAAGTTTGAAATTTAAAAATAGAGATCAAACAGAACATATGGGGTCAGGTATCAAAATTTCCATCCTGTCGGGAGCTGGATATATGTATGCAAAGTGCAAACTTTCTTGTCATGGTTGAAGTACAGATAAAATATTAAAATGAAGTTTTTTATAAGACTTTAGTGTACCTTTTCATCATTGATAACTAATCTTTTATTTTCTTTAGAATATACACTAAAAACAGGTAAATCTAGTGTTTTTGTGGACTATATAGTTCTGATTAGGTCCGCAATTACAGTTGCGACCGCACCATAAAGGTTTTACATGTCTCTAGGATGATATTGCAACCGCGTCAATCACATTTGTCAGTATTTTACTGCAATATAAAGGTTCACAGCATAACTATAACTACAACGAAGACTAAGTTTCTGAGTCTGTTTACCTCTAAAATTCGATTAGCATTATCAACAACTCCTCGAACTCTGCTTATATCAATGCCATATTCCAAACTAATAGACATCATTTGCTTATCAGTCAAGTTGGCCAAAGTTGCTGGATTAAATTCTGAAAATGCATTCCTGTAAATAATTTAATGTTCATTAGTTCTCTCATTACAAAGAAAAGTACATACATGTATGCATATGCAATCATGCATCTAGAAGTGACACACACCAACACCGTACACACATAAAGACATTGACACATAGATGCCAGTAGTAATTTGATTAGATAAAAGTTATTGTTCACTCTCCGACCTTAAAGAAAGTTGATGTATCTGGTCCAAAAATAAGACTAGATAAATTAACTTTCTTTAACTCAATTTTACTTATAGTTAAGGTCAGAAGTAGTATGTTATTACAAGTGTCAATGTCGTGGTAGACACATAACACGTGTTAGACATCAGATACACCTTTAATATAAAGTGTCTTTGCTAAGTGAGTAATTACAGCGTAATCGAACCTGAAATCTTGACGTTTCTTTAAGATTGATGTCCAATCAGATCCAACTTGAGCACCACTTAAAACTAGAAGTTCAAACAACATCCTGCATGTGCAAAAACATATTTTTGTCAATCATCATCCTCATTTTTTCTTTACATATTTTTTGTTTGATCTTCATTGTATAATTTGTGTGTGATGAGAGAAAAAAATGGGAACTTACTTGTCATCATGAACTGGAACTCCCCATTCCTCATCATGATAAGCAATATATATTGGATCTATTTATGAAAAGAAGCAAACTGAAATTAGCACATTCTGCTTTTCATATACAAAAAACACACACAACTATGTATAAAATCAAAGATCATCAATATGCCTGTAAAGCAATTAATTTGTTAAATCATTGTTTATGTAATTGTTAATTATAGTAGCTAACAAAAATAATTAATCATGTGGACTTCTAGCATATTAATTTTACGGTGGTCCGAGTGGAACTAGACTTGGATTGTTTAACCAATGGTAGTTATGAATTTGTATTAAAATTTGAATTCTCAATTGATTATTATCTCCTTCTTAAATTATAAGTCATTTTAATAAATTAAAAAGTGTAATTAATTTTGTGTTGAAAAAAAAATTATCTTTTATTAATGGTATTAAAAAGGTAAATTAAAAAATTGAAAAAAAAAATAGAATAATAAATAATTAAAGATATAAGAGAAAAAATAATATTAAATGTTTAATGAGTATTATAAAACGACTTATAATTTATGACAATTTTTTTACAAAATAATTTATAATTTGGGACGGAAGAAGTACCAGAATTGGGTGTGATAAAGCTGCATCTTTTCTCCTCCTCTTCACATGTTTTTGAAGTAATAATATTGGTTAAAGGATCAACAAGAGGAACAACAACACTTTCAAATTTTGCGGACTTTGATCTTCCATAATGAGCAATCTTCAATTTCCTCTGAGCATTTTGCAATGCCATTTGTTCTCTCCTCAAGCCAGCAATACTCCCTGGTGAATCAGTTATCATATTTGAAGAGTAACTCAATGATGCTTCAATAGAACCACATGAACCTTCTTTAAAGCTCTTTGATTTTTTCCTCTCTAAAGTTGGAGTCTTTGTTAAGTTTCTTGTTCCTGTTACAATCTTTTCAGAACTTGTGTTCAATCCATTAGTTTCATTGACTCTTTTTGTTGATGGAAGTCTTGGTGATAGTGACTTTAACTTTGGTGAAAGTGGTGGTGTTGATGATGTTTTGCTTGGTGGAAGTGGTGGTGATGATGGTAGTGGTGAAGTAAGTGATTTTGGTTGGACTTTTTTTTTAATTGAATTTCTTCTTTCAAGGATTGGAACTCTGTTACAAGTTGGTTGAAGAACAGGTCTTCCATTGATTTTGGCAACAGGTGATGTAGCTGTGGTTGTAATTTCTATGCCTACAGTTACTTTGGTTTTGGAGCTACACATTTTTGAAAGAGAGGATAGTGGATTAAGAGGTGAAGTGATAATGGAAGAATGATATGAAAAGTGAAGGTAAGAAATGAAGGATGTGTGTGTGATGAGGGGTTGGAAGGGAAGGAAATGGGGTTTTATAAAATGTTTGGATGGTTGGTGGGGCAGGACAGGTCAAGGAGAACTTGTAACATGGGGAGGTTGGAATCTGTCATACAACAATTACAACCTACTCTCAAGCGGTATTACTTTTCGTTTTTTGATAAATATAAATTTAGATGTAGACACACATTCTATAACCCTATGAAATACACTATTAAATTTGATGCATCGATATAAATTGAGAGTGGTTTGATACTGGAAATCTAATTGCAGATGGTTCAATGAATTTTGGAGATGTTGTAATGTTATCTTTGAATTTATGATTTATCTAACTCAACCTTACAAACTCGATTTGTAAGGTGAGAGTTGTCCTCACTTATAAACATATTTTGAGACAATATATCTTTCAATCAAGGAGAGAATTGTATACTTGTGTTTCAGACTGGGCCAAGGGCCCATCTACATGTTGGGACGGGTTACTCGATCGGGAGATAATTGCGCAGATCACACGATGGACACGTCCTGATTACAGGTGATACCCGCACCACAGGAATACGTGGACCTCCTGGGTCAACCGCTCTGCCATCAGACAACACATGTCACAACTTAAATTCAAATCACTATAGATACAAGTAAAAGATTCAACTATATGAACCGACCGCGATAAACACCAGAGAAATATTATATTTTTTAAACTAAATTATAAGTTTCGTATTGGTGTCCAAGAGTATGTTACTAGTACTTCTATGATTGTTATTTCTCTTTCTATAATGGTAATATTGTTATTTGTTGATATTTCTATGTTAGAAAATGTGTTGTACTATTTTTTGGCCATAGTTATTTTATACTACATATTGGTAATAGAATAGTATTAAGCTTTAATTAGAAGAGAATCAAGCTTATCGGTGGATTCGTTGGGTTGGATATTGTGTTGTGCAGTCATGAACCGTGTTTTTATTACATGCATGGAACTTTCCCATTTCCACCATGTTGTGGTAATGTGCTTCTCTTCCGAAGGATTCTTTAGGCTGGAGTGAGGGGCAAGGAAGGTAAAAATGCAAGAACAAAAAACACCAATCATTAAATTGGTGTATTCTTTTTAGCTGTATAGAATCTCATTCTCTGTCACTATCTCATTCTCTTTCTATATCCATGTGTAAACGTAGAAAAAAAAAAGCACACAAGATGTCTAGGCTCAACACCCTTTATTTTATTTTATTTTATTTTTTACTAATAAGACTTTTTTTTATCTACAAAATTATTATCCACATAACATTTTTTGAAAAATTTATACACACAATTTTAGGATGTTTTCAATGCGTCGCAAGGTGAATACGTGTGGATGTTTTTAATGTTGCTGATTTAAGATTCATCAAATATCATTGATGAATTTTGAGAAATCACGTAATTGATTTGCAACCCCATAATCCATTGTTACATTGTGTATCGTTTTGTCGATAGTTGTGCTAGTGCCGTCTCAATATATGTATTTATCTTTATGATTGATTTCAGACTATTTGATTCGAAAGAGTAGTTATTGCATGATGCCGTTTGTCGCATGGAGTTGGTGGTACATGGACCATTTTACGTTGATGGATGGTTCATTCGCCAACTTTCATCTAATTGGCTTTTCTTAGGGATCGTTTTGGATTACATATTTTTAGATTAGGGTTCATTCGCCAACTCGAAAGAATGTTTTTACTAAGGTACTTTTGTCAAGTATTGGTGAATTTACAATTACCACAAACGCAAAGTGAAATATATTGAATTGTGAATAATATACAAATAGTATTAATTAGATAGTAGAATTAAAAAAATAAATTAATATTGTATTGAAAATAAAAAGTTCATTTATTTTAAGATTTTTTTTTTACAAATGAATCATTCATTGTAAAACAAAAGAAATATATATGAGAGAAATAAACACAAGTGAGACATTAGTGAAACCCACTTATGAATATATCTCATTAATACTTCACTATCTTTTTTCTAAAATAGCGACAATAAATAAAACATAGTTAAATAAAGGAAAATGTTAAATAAGACTATCTCAGAAGTATATAAGTTAGAAAATTTTATCTTAAAACTTGTACTGTATATTCAATATTTAAAAGTGTAAAAAATGATCTTATCAACATTAATTTTATCTTTTATTATTTTTTTTTATATGTTTAATAACTGCTTCGAAGGAAACGTTTAAGATGACCATAAATAAAACATCCACCATTACACAATTGGCACAAGGACTGAATCAATTGGCGCTGTAAGTTGCAGCTAGCTAGTAAAATGATTGGGACTTTTGGTGGGGGTTTGTATGACACTTAACTGAGAGCTTTTCTTTTCCTTCATGAATATTTGTTAGGTTTTTGTTCAACTTTTTTATTGTGTGTACTTTCCAGGTAAACTTAGTTGCATTGCTGTTTTCAATCTCTTTATTGCTGCCAAATGGCAATTAATGAGATTAGAGGAAGATTTTAATTAGGCTGAACAAAATCGGTCTTAATCCTTACAGGTTGGCTAAATGACTTGTTCACTTAAATACAAGACATGTTATGCCCCAAAGTGTAGGTCCCTACTCAAATTCTTATACTTTTTCTTCTAGTGACAATTTGCTGTCTAGAACACATACATGACATGACATCATTTCAACAAAACCATGAAACCAAGATCACATGCATTTGTAGCTCACCTAATAGAAAGTATTTAATATGAAACTTTTTTTTGAAGAAGCTTGAAAGAGATAAGGATGTAAAAGGCCGTATACTCTCATTTCTCATCTCCCATTTTTCTCTCCATTCTCCGGCTCACCTAAAAGGCTTTGTTTGGTTCGAAGAAAAGAAAAAAAAGTGAAAAAAAAGAAAATTAAGAAAATCGATGAATTAATTTAGATTAGAGTAGTCTAAGTTCATTCATTTATTTCCATAATTTTATTTCCTTCTACTTTCTTTTCACAATTCAGGCGCAAAAGGTCACATAGTCTGTCGTCGTCAGTTAGTCATAACAATTTCATCAATGTTATTCAATGATAGTGATTGCGATTGTTATATTAATTAACGAGAGACTTTTTGGCGCTTATTAAGTTCATTATTAAATGTTGCCTCCCCAAAAGTGGCATTATGACCTACATCATCGTTCATCCTATAGACAATTCATCTAAATCTTGGTGTCATAGCTTTCACCAAGCCAAAAATCCTAAAGAAGTCATAAAAGATAGACAACTCAGAGTCGTCGAGTCCATTCCGACTAACCTTATTACTTCCGGCCATATTATTACACGGACTTCCACCAACAATCAAATCAAAACCACCGAATGCGCTCATCAGCTACTCCAAATGATCAGAATCAAGTTGCTGCACATCATCCATATCATACAAAGTCCCCTTCTTATTTGTCTGCTCCCACCAACTTTTGACAAATGTTCCTATTGACTTATGATTATTCAACTCACACCACATTCTTTAGGGGGATGCCAAGTCGATGGAGAGCTACCTCTGCACCGCCAATTCCAGAAAAGAGAGAGACAAAAGATTAACCCCATCAGGATACATTTCCTTAAGAACAGATAGATGATGTGCCACTGCGTCAACCTGTAAAGAATTTCCAAGTGATTTGAATCTGTCCGTCCGACTTATACCACCCCCTTGTGTAATTCCAACAACATTTCCACTTCGCCGGGCTCTAGAGGGGGCAACTTTATTCTTGCCCACCCATACCAAATTCCACTTCCGACACTGATCCAAAACAAACTTTTTGGCAACCTCAGTTGAGCAACACCATTGTAATCGACCAGGTCATCAAGCAAGGCGTCTGGACCTAATATGTCTATGGCTATTAAAACCTCCTGCTCCTTGGATCCTGTTGGTGTTTTGATTGGCTACATTTTGCAAAAGCCAACCAGCCAGATGCTGGACTGAGATGCTGTAGCATTATAGTACAGCATACTGAAGCTCTGTTTTCGTGCAGAATTTTTATTTCAAATCTGAGTCAAGATTTGCTTCAATTATATATTCAGGCACGTGCGTCTGGGCAAAACGAGCCTTGCTCAGCAAGTTTTATTGAAGTCGGTTGAAGGAAAGTTATTTAAAACAAAAATATAATTATATTATATTTTTGCGTTTTTTTTGTTTGGTACAACATGAATTATATTTCTGGAAATAATCTAGGGTTGGCCGCAATTCTACAGCTGTGTTTGTCTGAAGACCTAACTTGGACATCAAGACAATTGAAGACTATAAATATGTGAAGCATCAAGCTATTTTATTTGCGATTTCTAAACCTTGTATTACAAAAAGCGTGCGTTTTAAGGTTTAGTGTGTGTGTCTTTTGTGAGCCTTTCTTGTGTCGTTTTGATGCAAGTTTAGGACTGGGTTTGTGTTGTTTATTGTAAGCTGCTCATAAGCTTTGAAGCACGGAGTTAGCGTGTGTGATTCACTCATAAGCTTTTAAGCAAGAGTGTTGTCTAGTTTCTAGGAGAGTGTCTCCATCCTTACAATAATTATTGACAGCAACATAGTACGTGTTGTTAGAGGGAATTTGGGACGGGGTCTCATTATCTAAGAGGTTCTTAGGTAGGATTGCACGGGTAGTGTCTAGGTGATAAGTCAAGTACCGGGTGTTGGTCGAGGGCTTTGAACTAGAGCTATTATAGTGGATTCATTCCTGGATTGGTATCCCCCAGAGTAGGTGACGTTGCACTGAACTGGGTTAACAATTACCTGTCTTATTTATTGTTCTGCAATTTATTTATTTATTTACTGTGTTCTGCGACTGTCTTGCTGCAACGTGTGCTATAGCATCTTGTGCAGCATTGTGTTCACTGCGTGCCAGATTTCAATTGGCATCAGAGCAGACACCCTTTCTGGTTATAGGGTGAGCTCCAGGGAGAATGTCTGGCAACATGGAAAAAGAAGGAGGGCTTGTAAGCAGACCACCGCTTCTAGTTGGTGTCTCCAACTATGATTATTGGAAATCACGCATGATTGCTTTCCTAAAATCTATGGATAGCAAAACTTGGAAGGCTGTTCTGAAAGGATGGGACCCCCCTGTGGTCATGGACAAGGATGGAAAGCCAACACTTGAACTAAAAGCTGAGGAGGACTGGTCTAAAGAAGAGGATGAGCTTGCTTTGGGAAACTCAAAAGCATTATATGCATTATACAATGGGGTAGACAAACACATCTTCAAACTGATCAAAAAATGTGTCTCAGCAAAGGAAGCTTGGAAGATTCTTGAAACTGTTCATGAAGGTACTCCTCAGGTAAAAATGTCTAAATTACAGATTCTTACTACTCAGTTTGAAAATTTACGTATGAAGGAGGAGGAAACAATTCAAGATTTTCATATGACTATTCTAGACTATGATAATCAATTTGATGCTTTGGGTGAGAAAATTCCCGAAGAAAAGTTAGTAAGAAAAATGCTTAGATCACTTCCAAAGAAATTTGATATGAAAGTCACAGCTATGGAAGAAGCCAAAAACATATCTCAGATGAAGCTGGATGAACTGGTTGGATCACTCCAAACTTATGAAAGTGTTGCAAATGGAAGAAGTGAAAAGAAAAATAAGAGCATTGCCTTCTCATCTAAAAATAATGAAGAAGAACTGGAGGATGAAGAAGAATCTAATGAGAGTATCTCTGAGGCTATGGTGTTATTGGGAAAACAATTCAACAAAGTTCTGAAACGAATGGATAAGAGACCCAGATCAAATTTCAAAAACAATGCTCCAGGCACTATGCGCAGCAATGAAAATCAAGGAAAACCAAAAGGTGAGGAAAAATCAAGCTTAAACAGAAACATTCGATGTCATGAATGTGAAGGATATGGCCACATCAGACCTGAGTGTCCAACATATCAGAAGAGAACAAAGAAAGGGCTAACTGTCAGTTGGTCTGAGGATGATGACTTAGAAGATGATACAGCATCTGTAACTGCTAAACATATCTCATTCTTAACAGGTATTGTTACATCTGATACAGAATCTGATGATGGAGAGGTAACCTATGAAGAGCTTGCTGCATCCTACAAGGAACTTTGTCTTAAAAGTGAAGAAATCTGCAGGGTTATTGAGAAACAAAAGGTAACCATCAATGAGTTAAAAGCAGAAAGATCTGAGAATATCTCAAAAATGGAGGAACTTCAAAAGAAGGTAAATTATTTATCCTCTGATCTTGAAATCTGCAAGGTTATTGAGAAACAAAAGGTAACCATCAATGAGTTAAAAGCAGAAAAATTTGAGAATATCTCAAAGATGGAGGAACTTCAAAAGAAGGTAAATTATCTATCCTCTGATCTTGAAGAAGCTAAGGAAGTCATTGAAAAATTAAATGCTGACATTTGGCGGCTGAGAAAATTCTCTGACATGTTGTATAAAGATGATGAGCATCTTGACAAACTTCATAAGGCTGATGGACAACTGGAGGAAATCTTAGAGAAAAATGTTCGAAAGCCTAGGAATATTGGGCTTAGCTATGAGAATGTCAACAAATTCAAAAAATACAGTCCTGACCTCATGTACATGGAGCCTAGAGAAACTCAAAAGCAAAGGATGCCTTATCAGAAGCCGCAGCATCATCAGCAGCATCCCATGTCAAGAAATAGAAGAAAGCACCATGCTTGGAGATGTCATTACTGTGGTAGAAAAGGGCACATAAGGCCTTACTGCTACAAACTATATGGGTACCCTAACAGACGTCCTCAGCACAAACCTGTTTCCACAACTGCCCCTACTCAACAAGAATGGAAACCTAAAGGTGAAAATGAGAAGAAAAGTGATACAACTCAACCTGAAGAAGAGATTACTGCTCTGATTACTCACACATCACTTAGAGCTTCATCAAGGGAAGACTGGTACTTCGATAGTGGCTGTTCAAGACACATGACCGGAATAAGTAAATTTCTTGTCGGTATAAAGTCTTATTCAACCAGCTTTGTTACCTTTGGTGATGGTGCAAAAGGAGAAATTGTTGGGATAGGGGAGCTCAGAAGTAATAGCTTGCCTAAACTAAACAATGTGCTGTTAGTAAGAGGATTGACTGCAAATTTGATAAGTATTAGTCAACTATGCGACCAAGGAATGAAAGTAAACTTCACCAAGTCTGAATGTTTGGTTACAAATAACGAAGGTGAGATTTTGATGAAAGGTGTCAGATCAAAAGACAACTGCTATCTATGGGTTCCCCAAGAAGAAGCAAATATGTCAACATGCTTAATCACTAAAGAAGATGAAGTAAAACTATGGCACCAAAAGCTTGGTCATCTTAATCTAAGAAGCATGAAGAAAGCAATATCTAAAGAAGCCATCAGAGGACTGCCAAATCTCAAAATTGAAGAAGGTAGCATATGTGGAGATTGTCAGATTGGAAAACAAACCAAGATGCCACATCCAAAGCTGCAGCATCTTACCACTACCAGAGTTCTTGAACTTCTACACATGGACTTGATGGGTCCTATGCAAACTGAAAGCTTGGGAGGTAAAAGGTACGCATATGTTGTTGTTGATGACTTTTCTAGATACACCTGGATAAATTTTATTAGAAAGAAATCAGAAACCTTTGATGTGTTCAAAGATCTATGTATTCAACTTCAAAGGGAGAAAAACAATGTTGTATTAAGGATCAGAAGTGATCATGGTAAGGAGTTTGAGAACTCCAGTTTCTCTGACTTATGTGCCTCTGAAGGCATCATACATGAATTCTCATCTCCCATTACACCACAACAAAATGGTGTAGTAGAAAGGAAAAATAGAACTATACAAGAGTCTGCAAGGGTAATGTTACATGCAAAGAAGCTTTCACATGGTTTTTGGGCAGAAGCTATGAATACTGCCTGCTATATTCATAATCGTGTCACCCTGAGATCTGGAACTACAACTACTCTGTACGAACTATGGAAAGAGAGGAAACCTACTGTTAAGCACTTCCATGTGTTTGGGAGTAAATGCTACATCTTGTCTGATAGAGAACCAAGAACCAAAATGGACCCTAAAAGTGATGAGGGCATATTCTTGGGACACTCAACAAATAGTAAAGCCTACAGAGTATATAATAATAGAACCAAAACCATGATGGAGTCTATAAATGTGGTAATAGATGACACCTCAAGTGAAACTGCTGAAGATGATACAGAAGATGCTACAGCATCTATAACGGGTGGTGAAGATTGTGAAACTACTAATGAATCCAAAAAGGATACAGAGGTTACTGCATCTGAACAAATCTCTGCTACTCCAAAGAAAGGTCCTTCTACTCGTACTCAAAAGAATCACCCTACAGACCTGATTATTGGTAACCCCAATCAAGGAATCACTACTAGAAGGACACTTGACTTAGTTTCTAATGCTTGTTTTGTGTCTAAGTTTGAGCCAAAAAATGTGAAGGAAGCTCTCACTGATGAGTTCTGGATAAATGCTATGCAAGAAGAGCTAAATCAGTTCAAGAGGAATGAAGTTTGGGACTTGGTTCCTAGACCAGAAAATGCAAATGTAATTGGTACCAAATGGGTCTACAAGAACAAGTCTGATGAAAGTGGAACTGTGACCAGAAACAAGGCAAGACTGGTTGCACAAGGATATTCACAGATTGAATGGATAGATTTTGATGAGACTTTTGCTCTGGTTGCTCGTCTTGAATCCATTAGATTACTTCTAGGAGTGGCATGCATTCTAAAATTCAAGTTATTCCAAATGGATGTGAAAAGTGCCTTCCTCAATGGGTACTTAAATGAAGAAGTATATGTGGAACAACCAAAGGGGTTTGTTGATCCAAGCTTTCCAAATCATGTTTACAAATTAAAGAAAGCTCTTTATGGATTAAAACAAGCACCTCGAGCATGGTATGAAAGATTGACTGAGTTCCTTATTAGTCAAGGCTACAGGAAAGGAGGAAATGACAAGACCCTATTTGTGAAAGAGGATCAAGGCAAATTTCTTATAGCACAAATCTATGTTGATGACATTGTCTTTGGAGGAATGTCTAGTGAGATGGTACAGCATTTCGTGCAGCAAATGCAGTCTGAATTTGAGATGAGTCTTGTAGGTGAACTAACCTACTTTCTTGGGCTCCAGGTAAAGCAGATGGAAGACACTATTTTTATTTCTCAAAGTAAGTATGCAAGAAATATAGTGAAGAAGTTTGGTATGGAAAGTGCTGCTCATAACAGAACACCTGCAGCAACCCATTTAAAGCTTACCAAAGATGAAAAGGGAGTTGATGTTGATCAAAGTCTTTATAGAAGCATGATAGGAAGCTTATTGTATCTCACAGCCAGCAGGCCTGATATTACTTTTGCTGTAGGAGTATGTGCTAGGTACCAAGCTGAGCCAAAGATGAGTCATCTTGCTCAAGTGAAAAGAATTTTGAAGTATGTGAATGGTACATGTGACTATGGGATCATGTATACTCATGGTGAGAATTCTATGCTAGTAGGGTATTGTGATGCTGATTGGGCAGGTTGTGCAGATGATAGAAAAAGCACCTCAGGAGTTTGTTTCTTTTTAGGCAACAATCTTATATCTTGGTTCAGCAAGAAACAGAACTGTGTATCTTTATCTACAGCTGAAGCTGAGTACATAGCTGTTGGTAGTAGCTGCTCCCAGCTATTATGGATGAAACAAATGTTGCTGGAGTACAATGTGGTACAAGATGCTATGGCATTGTACTGTGACAATCTTAGTGCCATCAATATTTCAAAGAATCCTATCCAACATAGCAGGACGAAGCATATTGATATTAGGCACCATTTTATTAGAGATCTAGTTGAAGAAGGTATAGTGACTCTTGAGCATATTGCCACTGAAGAACAGCTGGCTGATATTTTTACTAAGGCTCTAGATGCGGTCCAATTTGAAAAATTGCGAGGCAAACTTGGTGTTTGCCTATCTGAAGAGTTATAGCAATTATTGCAAGTGTGGCGTGCAGTTTTCCCTTCAATTTATTTAGTAATGCACGCTGTTATGGGTAATGTTGAAACATCTGAAGATTTGGTAAGAATTGTGTGTTTGTTGATGATAAGGATGTTTCTTGTGGAGAGAAAGTATTTGTCAGAGAAAGTTATGTGGTGTTTTCCCCTGCTGTGTTTAACATTTGTTGGTAATGATATTAGCGCTCCAACTGAGGTCAAAGATGACTCTGTGTTGGAACATGTCAAGAAGAGTGTTCCTGAGAAAGATGTTGCACATGATGCTACAACATCTGCAGCACGGGAAAATTTGGATGACATTGTTATACCCGAGTCTCCAGATAATGTTATTGTTTCTAACAAAGAAAAGGGTTCTGAAGCAACTACTACTGATAATGTTTTTGTTCATCATATCTATGTGATCCCTTATGTTGATGATAGTGGTAAAACTATGTTTGTTCCTTTGAATGTTGATGAATCTGCTGAGAAAGATTCAAATGTTATTTATGTGGACAATCTCAACCTTACTGGGAGGACTCCTGCTTCTAGTACTAGGAAGTTAAGGAGCAATGCTAGTAATAGTGTAGTTGTTTCTAATGTTCCTGTCAAGACTGCCAAGGAAAAGAAAATCTATGGTCTTAAAAGTCAGTGGAGTAAGATTACTGGGCCCTCTGAGCCAAAGAAGAAGCTTTTGAGGAGCTTGCTGTGGAAAGGAATTTAAGTGAAGATTTTTTTACAATGCCAAAAGCTTGTTGATTTGATTAAAGCAGAAAATTGCAACCGGCTCCAACTACTCATTCCAATACTCTGACTACAGGTTTGACTCGGTTTATATATGTTGTAGGGACCAGATCACCTTTTGCCTTTGGTTCTTATATTCTTGATGAAACTGTTCTGCATGGTAAGTCATGTACTGTGAAGATGCCTATAGTCTTTCCTACACTGATGTGTGAAATTATTCTAGCTCAACATCCTGACATTTGCACTAAGGCTGGTGTTCCTAGTAAGAGAGGTTGTGATTTGTCTTTTGATTTTAGACTGTTTGAGGGTACACATGCTGCAGACTGTGCTGCATCATCTGTCAACCAGTCAAACTGATGTTTTGCCTGGGAAGCAAATGACTGTTGACCTCAAGGTGTTTTTTCAATGTCAATCCTAGTGTTCTTAATGATATTGCAGGTGGTGATACTGAGTTAGAGGAGGAGGACTCTAACGCAAGTCCTTCTATGTGACCTGCTTATGCTTTGTTGGGCTACGCCCTGATGCTCTCTGGATTGTAACATGCATAATCCATGTCTTTGGGTCCGATACTCCAGGTTTTCTATGCCCTGATGGTTTGTATATGCACTTTATGAGTTCCTATGCTCTGATTCTCTCTGCACTCTATGTTCTCTATGATCTGATAACTCTGTGGAAATATTTATTTTGCTCCTACTATGTGATACTGACTTTATTTGTCAGAATTTATGGCTAAAAAGGGGGAGTAATATGTGATGCATAATGCTATAGCATCTAGTATAGCATGTCTGTTCTGTGTGATATGCAAGTTTTGAGGGGGAGTGAAGATTATGCATATATTGAGGGGGAGTAGGTAGAATTTATTTTTCTACTACTTTTAATATGCATGCTTATATAGGAATTTATTTTTCCTATTCTCTGTGGCATTACTTAAATTTTACGTAGTTTATTTCTCCTATCTTGAATCCACTATGTGAGAGTTGATTTCTCTCTGTCTGTACTTTGAGGCTAAGATGTGTTATGTTCCGCTGTTGCATGCCTCTGATGCTTACGTGCTAACTATCTTTTCATCTGATGAATTTCTTACTTTCTTTCTTAGTTGTGTGCTTATGTTGACTCGAAGGAAAGTTTAAATAGCTTGGCATCGTTCTACTTTCTTTCCTAGTTGTGTGCTTATTGATGATAAATTTCGCAAGTGAACGAATTACCACGTAGTAATAAAAATATCGATCCACAGGGATTGTGTGATCAAACTAATCGAATGGTGTTCATAGACATTATACAGAAAATACACATGAATTGGGGGTATGTTGAGTAATGAATTGCTAGAAAATATGCTTGATATAATGTGGAAAAGCGAGGTAGAATCATCGGGATCGCCTAGTCTATAGTTCAACCACATGCAATCTACTATATCATAGGAATCTACTCAAGTGTTAACAACTAGATCGACAAAATAGTGAATCGCAATCTCTTGTCAAAATCCACTCTATTCGTTGTCGATACTCCCCCGATCTCTCGGGCGGAAGCTACCTACAACGAATGATCTTAACGCGCGTCAATCGTTCGCTACACTCTATGCCTCAATCTCTCGACCGGAGACACTCAAGCGCTCAATACAATTCAGTTCAGACATTAAATCAATACTCTCGCACGTGACTTAACTCAAAATCGTTACAACACTAATGAAGGATTGTAAAGCATTAAACATTGAATTGTATCAAATTAAACACTATGAAATGAGTAGATTCTTACACATATAGCAGATTACACATGATCTCCCTACATTCTAGACTACCCTAGATCCTACCTCCAAGAAAAGCTCAGCTCCTCATGTTGCTTGCTTCGCGTCCTTGCTTCAACCTCATGGCTCGATGATCCATGCTATTGAGGTGCTCGGAGCTATCCTTTGAAGTCCTTGATCTGGATCTTGTTGCTTCCACGATCAGAGAATGGATGAATAATGCAGAATTTTCCAACCTAAAAACAGAATTATGCAGAAAATATATATACAGAACGCAACCACGCCGCGCGCCAGATCCACCACGCCGCGCGTGGTTACAATTCCATCAACTGCGCCGCGCGTGGTAACAGAATCACGCGGCGCGTGATCAAGTCAGAGGCCATCTTCATCTTCAATCAAGACTTCACGCCGCGCGTGGTAAGGCATCACGCCGCGCGTGGTCAAGTCAGAGAGCAACCCAGTTCCTGAACCAAGCATCACGCCGCGCGTGGTCAGTTATCACGCCGCGCGTGATCAGAGTAAAAATCCTTGCTCCCTGTGAGCTCCATCACGCGGCGCGTGATGGGCTACGCCCCCAGCGTAGTGAAATTCCTTTATTTCCTGCAGTTTTTCCTGTTTTCTTGCAATTCAAGTAATCAAGTTAATGGTTAGATTTCTCTCATATTTATTGCTAAAAACCTACTAAAATGTATCTAATGTTGCTAAAATAGGCATGGAATAGAGAGTGTGACGATTTGTCATCACAACCCCAAACTTGAACCTTTCCTTGTCCTCAAGGAAACAACTTTTACCTCAAGCTTTTGTGTCAAGACCTTGGCATTTTCCTTAAATTCACTCGAATCATACATACGTGAGACTCACCTGATGATCAATGATCCACCTGCAAGCAATGCTCAATTGCACAATTGTTCCCGCAAGACATTTTCAAGTAGTTCACACTTTTTGACCAAAGCTCTATGATTTCATCACACTACTCACATGCACTCTTCAATTTTGGTAAAACACTCAAATCAACACATCAATGCAAGTCAACAATAATTTTGCAAGTAATCTAAGAATTCATTCGGTTCACTTTGTGCACACACATTAGAGGACTTTTAGGGTTATAACGTGGCTTGGCTAGGGTGGATGGTGACATTTTTGGATAAGTAGTAGAAAAACTTGGAGTTAGATCCCCCTATTAGTCAAAAATATTTCATAAACCAAACCCCTTTTGAACCATAGTGGACTAGAGAACTTTTTCATATCAACAAACAAAGTTTTGCAATTCTTTGAATTCAAGGCTATCACTTCTTTTTGTACTTCTTTTCCATTTTTTTTTTTCATCTTTCTTCATTTTCATTGTTTTTTTTTTTTTTTCAATCAAATCCTATCTTTCACATAAAGCCTTGTAACTTTTGAAATTTCTCAACTTTTTCAAATCAAAACTTTTTGTAAGTTCTCTAGTACCCCCACCCCAAACTTTATTTGTTGCTAATTCCAAAGAGCAACCCCAAACTTAGTGGTGAGCAATGCGCATCAACCACTAATTAGGTGCCTAACCTCCAAGAAAGTCATTCCTTTTTTTCAATCAAAAATTTCTCAAGGTTTTGCAAAAACAACATATTCTTTTTCAGCTCAAATTGGTTAAGCAAAGGATAAGTATAAGTAAGGGTGGATAGAAAGGCTCAAAGGTACCAAGAAACATGCCTCGTGTGTGCTACAAAAGTACCAATCAAATACAAAGACGACACGCAAAATCGAGAGACAATACATGAGTGGATATCACACATAGAAGAAAAAGGAGTGTTTGGCTCAATACCTCTCGGTTGGGTCGAACCAAAGAACCGGTCCAAAAGTGTGCGTTCCCTTCCTTTGCCTCTTGATCACATGAGTGCAACAAGCTATTGCACTGCAAGTTTCACATATCACACACGGAGAAAATCAAGTAATTGATACTCAAGTGACTAGAAAGAACATGCCAAAATGTTGAAACAAACTCTAGAGGTAAAAATCATTCCACAATTAAACAAAAGAAGATTCAAATTCAAGTACAAAATAGAAATATCCAGCCAATATCCAAGCAACATCAGAATATTATTACAAACCAAACAAATAAAAGACAATGAAGTAAAGATAGAGATAGAGTGGTAGCAGCATAGTAGCAGCAGCAGCAGCAGTAGCCCTTATGCAAAACATGCACGATCTATAATTGAAGAACAGGGAGGTTAGTAGTAGTCATGTGCATCTGAGGCCTACAACAAAACACCAGACTGTATATCTTACCACCTGCGAAAACCCTCATGAGATTGAGTTAATGCAATGAAAGTTGAATTAATGAAATAAAAGTTACTGAATTCACTTGCACTGATTTTAGGCTTCACATCGCACTTAAGAATTCAAGTGAAATTGATAGATCTGAAGCCTAAAACCACGCAGATGAATCTGAACTTTGACGAATGGTGAGTCTTGAGCTAGAATTTTGAGAGTTTAAATAGTCAGAACAAGGTCACCTGATGACGCCGCGCGTGGCTTACTCCACGCCGCGCGTGATTTAATTCAAAATTCCTCTCTGACCCCAAAATCCAACGGTCATGTTGACCAAATTCAAACGGTCAAGTTGACTTTATCACGCCGCGCGTAGCTCTCCTTACGCGGCGCGTGGTAACTTTAGCAAATCCACCTTCCTCTCTGCCTTGGTCACGCGGCGCGTGAAAGGTACCATGCCGCGCGTGATCACTAGTCAGAGAGCTCACTTATCCATTTCCAGCATCACGCCGCGCGTAGGAAGCAATCACGCGGCGCGTGACCAATATTCCAGAGGCACCTCTTTCCTCCTCATACACCACGCCGCGCGTGACTGCACCACGCCTCCAGCGTAGTTCACTTCATCAGTGCTCTGTTTCTGCTCTGTTTGCTGCTGAACGCTGCGTACCTACCTGCATCTTGCAAAACAAAACAATTAATCAGTAGAAACCGTTGGGTTGCCTCCCAACCAGCGCTTGTTTAACGTCCCGATGCTTGACGTTCCATACCCCTAAGGGTCTTGGAAGAAAAGAGCCACGTTGTGCCGAACGAGCTCTCCACCCCGATAAACTTTCAACCTTTGACCATTCACCTTAAAACTCTGATTCTCCTCCCCTGATTTGAAGATTTCCACAGCCCCATGTGGAAACACCTCCTTAACAACAAAAGGACCAGACCACTTGGACTTGAGTTTTCCGGGGAATAATTTGAATCGGGAGTTAAATAGAAGCACCAACTGTCCTTCGTGAAACTTTTTCGGAACTAAATGCGCATCATGATAGCGTTTAGTCCTTGCCTTGTACAACACTGCATTTTCATATGCCCTTTCGCGCCATTCCTCTAACTCGTTGAGCTTCAACAACCGAGCTCTACCGGCGAGTGTGGCATCCATGTTCAGTTGCTTAACAGCCCAGTATGCCTTATGCTCAAGCTCCACGGGTAAATGACATGCTTTTCCATAAACCAACTGATACGGGGAAAAACCGAGGTGGGTTTTAAACGCGGTGCGGTATGCCCATAACGCGTCATCCAGTTTGAGTGACCAATCCTTCCTTGACGACGAAACCGTCTTCTCAAGAATCTGTTTCAACTGGCGATTGGATACTTCAACCTGTTCGGAAGTTTGAGGATGATAAGGAGTAGCAACCTTGTGCTTAACGTTATACTTCCTCAACAAGTTTTCCAGATGCTGATTAATGAAGTGCTTTCCTCCATCGCTGATTAAAATCCTCGGCACCCCGAATCTTGTAAATATGTTCTTTTTGAGAAACCGCACCACAGTGGCTGAATCATTAGCTTGGCAGGCTGTAGCTTCGACCCACTTTGTAACATAATCCACACAAACCAAAATGTGCACATTAGATTGGGACGAAGGAAATGGTCCCATGAAATCGATCCCCCATACATCAAATGGTTCGACTTCAGTTAGGCCATGCTGCGGCATCTCATCTCTTTTAGAAACACCCCCCGATCGTTGACATGCATCACAAGCCTTCACAAACTCCATACAATCTTGAAATATCGTTGGCCAAAAGAACCCACACTGTAAAACCTTCGCAGCTGTTCGTGGGCCACTATGATGCCCGCCACAAGGTGAGTTATGACAATGCCACATAATACCTCGGATCTCACTATCAGCCACACATCGACGAATCATGCCATCATTACTCATCTTGAACAAAAACGGATCATCCCAGAAATAATGTCGCGAATCCGCGAAGAGCTTCTTCTTTTGTTGTGCTGTCATTTCTTCCGGAATGAATCCACTAGCTTTGAGGTTGGCAATGTCACCGAACCATGGAAACTCAGATACGGCAAGCAATTTTTCATCCGGGAATTCACACTTAATAGCCTCTTCCTTATTAGTAATATCTGGATTGCTTAGCCTTGAGAGGTGATCAGCCACCACATTCTCTACCCCCTTCTTGTCTCGAATCTCCAGATCAAACTCCTGTAAAAGCAACATCCATCGCAACAACCGCGGCTTGGAATCGCCCTTTGTCAACAAATACTTCAAAGCTGAATGATCTGTAAACACAATCACTTTTGACCCAATTAGATAAGAACGAAACTTTTCCAAAGCGAAGACCACCGCTAGCAATTCCTTCTCCGTAGTGGTGTAATTAATTTGATTCTCATTAAGGACCTTGCTAGAGTAGTAAATCACATGGAAAAGTTTGTTATGGTGTTGGCCTAGGACTGCACCAACCGCGTAATCACTTGCATCGCACATCAATTCAAAAGGGAGGTCCCATTGTGGTGCAACGATCACGGGAGCAGTAACCAACTTAGTTTTAAGACAATTAAACGCAGTCACACAAGCCTCATCAAAAAGAAACACCGTATCCTTGACTAATAAGGATGATAAGGGTTTTGCAATTTTTGAAAAATCCTTAATGAACCGCCGGTAGAACCCGGCATGTCCGAGAAAACTCCTTACTCCCTTTACATTTAACGGTGGAGGTAGCTCTTTGATTACCTCAATTTTGGCTTGGTCCACTTCAATCCCTTTTGAGGAGATTTTGTGACCGAGAACAATCCCTTCTCTTACCATGAAGTGACATTTTTCCCAATTTAAAACCAAATTGGTACTTATACACCTTTTCAGCACATCATTCAAGTTAGAAAGACAAAAATCGAAGGACTTACCGAAAACCGAAAAGTCATCCATAAATACCTCCATTGTGTCCTCCATCATGTCGGAGAATATGGCAAGCATACATCTTTGAAACGTCGCTGGTGCATTACATAATCCAAATGGCATTCTTCGATATGCAAACACCCCAAAGGGACAAGTAAATGCCGTTTTCTCTTGATCTTCCGGATCGACGGTGATCTGATTGTAACCTGAGTACCCATCAAGGAAACAGTAGAACTCTTGCCCCGCTAACCGTTCCAACATCTGATCCATGAATGGCAAGGGAAAGTGATCCTTCCTAGTCGCGGTGTTGAGTCGGCGATAGTCGATGCACATACGTCATCCCGTAACAGTCCGAGATGGAATAAACTCATTCTTATCATTTTTCACCACTGTCATTCCTCCCTTTTTCGGCACCACATGCACCGGAGATACCCAAGCACTATCGGAGATAGGGTATATCATGCCGGCCTCCAATAGTTTCAGCACCTCTTTCTTCACAACTTCCTTCATGGTAGGATTGAGTCTTCGTTGCGGTTGCACCACTGGTTTAAACTCCGCTTCCAACTTGATTTTATGCATGCAAAAAGTGGGACTTATTCCTTTCAGATCGGAGATAGTCCATCCCATTGCGGCTTTGTTGGACTTCAAAACCCTCAACAGTTTCTCTTCTTCCAAATGAGTGAGTTTGCTGCTAATGATGGCTGGAAACGAAGCATCATCACTTAAGAACACATACTTCAGATGGGAAGGGAGTTGTTTCAGTTCGGGAACTTTCCTTTCTTCTTCCATTTGATCCTTGTTCCTCACTTCAAGGAGGCTTTCAAACTTAGGACTTTCATCTATCCGACTAGCATTCAAATTGCTAAGACACAACTCAATTTCTCGCTCCCCTTCCTCTTCCTTATTATCCAATGAGTTAACTAACACTTTTTCAAGAGTGGAGGAGGAGTGTTGAACCTTAAAGATATCTTCAATGACCTCATCAACCACTTCAATTCTGAAACATTGAGTGTCATCGTCGTGTTGTTTCATAGCTTCAAACACATTAAAGAGGATTTGTTCACCGTCAGTCCGGAACATTAGCTCTCCCAACTCTACATCGATAAGGGCGCGTCCGGTAGCTAAGAATGGTCTTCCTAACAGCAAGGGTTCCCAATTCTTATCTTCTTCCATGTCTAAGACGACAAAGTCAGCTGGAAAAACAAATCCGCCAACTCGCACCAGAACATCATGTAAGATACCTTCCGGATACACGATAGATCTATCCGCCAAAGAGAGACTCATCTTTGTCGGCTTTGCTACAGCTCCTGGTATCTTCTTCATCATTGATAATGGCATCAAATTTACACTAGCACCCAAGTCACACAAAGCCTTTCCAATAGTAAGATCCCCAATAGAACAAGGAATTGTAAAGCTCCCCGGATCTTTCTTTTTCTGCGGTAACTTCCGTTGAATGAGGGCGCTGCATTCCTCCGTCATACTTACCATCTCATCATCTAATGGTTTTCTTTTCTTTGTGAGCAGCTCCTTCAAAAACTTAGCATAACTCGGCATTTGCTCCAAAGCCTCAACTAACGGTATAGCCATCTCAAGCTTGTTCAACACCTTCATGAACTTCTTGAACTCCTTCTCCCGCTCAAGATTCTTCACTTTCTTTCTCCTAGGAAAAGGCATCCTAGCATATGGTGATTCATCAACTCCTTTACCTTTCTCAACCTTCTTACTCTCTCTTTCTTTTCTCTCCCTCTGTTTTTCAACTTCTTCTTTTTCATCCTCACTAATCTCAACTTCCTTGGTCATAGTTTCCTTTTCTACTTCTCCCTCATATCTCTCATTTTCGACTACGACCTCTTGCTCATTTTCAACTTCTCCCTCAATGACCTTCTTTTTCAATGGCTTCTCCACAACTGGTCTTTCCGGTATCTCTCTACTCCTCAAAGTGATTCCATTGCAAGTTTCATTTTTCGGATTATCATGAGTGTTTCCACCGAAACCTCCTTGGTTTTGCAACATAGAAAACTGTCTTGACAGCTGACCCATTTGCACCTCAAGATTCTTTATAGAAGCTTCATGATTCTTATTAGAGGTTGCTTGACTTGATTTCATCGCTTCAAAGTTGCTTTGGGTCATGAGCATGAACTGATTTAGAGTCTCTTCCATCCTTGATGGAGGCCTTTGCTGCTGTTGCTGTGCACCTTGACTTTGCATACCATTCCCCCACCCGGAACCGTTGTTGTTATTGTTGTACGGCTTCCGAAAATTGGCCAAGTAGCGAGCCTCCTCTGAACCCTCCGGGAAGCATCCGCCATTAGGGTGGTCCTGCAAACAAAAATCACAGCGCACATTGTCAATTTTACCTATTGGAGAAGATTGAACTTGTGGATTGGACAGCAACTTCATCATTGCTTCCATTTGGCTAGTCATGAGCTTTTGCTGTGCCAATAGAGCTGATTGAGTATCCAATTCTAACACTCCGCCTTTCTTTTTGGCTCCTCTATCATTAGTAGCTCTATACTCGTTTTGAGCCATGCTTTCAACCAATTCTCTTGCTTCAGTTTCGTCACGGTTTTTCAACGAACCACCGGCTGATGCGTCAAGTATCATTCGCGTTTGAGCCCTCAAACCTTGGGTAAACATTTGCATCTGATTGTGACCATCGAAACCGTGATTCGGGCACCTTTTAAGACAAACTTTGAACCTCTCCCAAGCATCATACAACGTCTCACCATCCGCTTGTTCGAAGTTGCTAATTTCAGCCCTTCTTTCTAGAAACTTATGAATAGGGAAGTAACGATCTAAGAACTTCCGCTCCAGCTGTCTCCAAGTCTCAATTGTTCCGGCGGGTATCGTGTCTAACCAATCTTTAGCACGACCGGTGAGAGAATGCTTGAATAACCTAAGTCTTTTGTCCGATTCGCTCACCCCCGGTGGATCGGTATAGTCGCATGCTTCATAGAAGTGAGACAAGTGTAAATTCGGACATTGAGCTTCCGAACCTGAATACGGATTCTCTTTTAAGGCGGAAAGGACCGTGTTCTTGATGTCGAATGAGACAGGATTCGCCGGCTGAAAGCCTTGGTTTGCCAACGCGTCATTGTCTCTCCTCCCATAATCACCAAGGGTACGCCTTGGCGGTTGAGGAACCGGTGGGACTTGTTCATCCTCCATTGTTGCTGCAGTCCTTCCTTGACAGTCCGGTGTATCCCTTAGCAAAACTGTTCCCCTTAAAGCTTGAGCTTCCCTTGTTGCCTTTCGAATTGCGCGAGCTGTCTTTTCAATCTCCGGATCAAATTGCAGCTCTTGAGGACCTGTTCTCCGCATGCACAATGAAACACACAAGTAGAACGCTCCGGGAGAAAATCTAAAACAGAAAATAAAGAAACAAACACAGAAAATATGAACACTATCTCTTAGTTGAATCAATCACAATCCCCGGCAACGGCGCCAAAAACTTGATGATAAATTTCGCAAGTGAACGAATTACCACGTAGTAATAAAAATATCGATCCACAGGGATTGTGTGATCAAACTAATCGAATGGTGTTCATAGACATTATACAGAAAATACACATGAATTGGGGGTATGTTGAGTAATGAATTGCTAGAAAATATGCTTGATATAATGTGGAAAAGCGAGGTAGAATCATCGGGATCGCCTAGTCTATAGTTCAACCACATGCAATCTACTATATCATAGGAATCTACTCAAGTGTTAACAACTAGATCGACAAAATAGTGAATCGCAATCTCTTGTCAAAATCCACTCTATTCGTTGTCGATACTCCCCCGATCTCTCGGGCGGAAGCTACCTACAACGAATGATCTTAACGCGCGTCAATCGTTCGCTACACTCTATGCCTCAATCTCTCGACCGGAGACACTCAAGCGCTCAATACAATTCAGTTCAGACATTAAATCAATACTCTCGCACGTGACTTAACTCAAAATCGTTACAACACTAATGAAGGATTGTAAAGCATTAAACATTGAATTGTATCAAATTAAACACTATGAAATGAGTAGATTCTTACACATATAGCAGATTACACATGATCTCCCTACATTCTAGACTACCCTAGATCCTACCTCCAAGAAAAGCTCAGCTCCTCATGTTGCTTGCTTCGCGTCCTTGCTTCAACCTCATGGCTCGATGATCCATGCTATTGAGGTGCTCGGAGCTATCCTTTGAAGTCCTTGATCTGGATCTTGTTGCTTCCACGATCAGAGAATGGATGAATAATGCAGAATTTTCCAACCTAAAAACAGAATTATGCAGAAAATATATATACAGAACGCAACCACGCCGCGCGCCAGATCCACCACGCCGCGCGTGGTTACAATTCCATCAACTGCGCCGCGCGTGGTAACAGAATCACGCGGCGCGTGATCAAGTCAGAGGCCATCTTCATCTTCAATCAAGACTTCACGCCGCGCGTGGTAAGGCATCACGCCGCGCGTGGTCAAGTCAGAGAGCAACCCAGTTCCTGAACCAAGCATCACGCCGCGCGTGGTCAGTTATCACGCCGCGCGTGATCAGAGTAAAAATCCTTGCTCCCTGTGAGCTCCATCACGCGGCGCGTGATGGGCTACGCCCCCAGCGTAGTGAAATTCCTTTATTTCCTGCAGTTTTTCCTGTTTTCTTGCAATTCAAGTAATCAAGTTAATGGTTAGATTTCTCTCATATTTATTGCTAAAAACCTACTAAAATGTATCTAATGTTGCTAAAATAGGCATGGAATAGAGAGTGTGACGATTTGTCATCACTTATGTTGACTCGAAGGAAAGTTTAGACTGTATCTCTCTATGCACTGGCCTAAGGTTGTTTTAGCCAAAATTTGCCAAAGGGAGAGATTGTTGGTGTTTTGATTGGCTACATTTTGCAAAAGCCAACCAGCCAGATGCTGGACTGAGATGCTGTAGCATTATAGTACAGCATAATGAAGCTCTGTTTTCGTGCAGAATTTTTATTTCAAATCTGAGTCAAGATTTGCTTCAATTATATATTCAGGCACGTGCGTCTGGGCAAAACGAGCCTTGCTCAGCAAGTTTTATTGAAGTCGGTTGAAGGAAAGTTATTTAAAACAAAAATATAATTATATTATATTTTTGCGTTTTTTTTGTTTGGTACAACATGAATTATATTTCTGGAAATAATCTAGGGTTGGCCGCAATTCTACAGCTGTGTTTGTCTGAAGACCTAACTTGGACATCAAGACAATTGAAGACTATAAATATGTGAAGCCTCAAGCTATTTTATTTGCGATTTCTAAACCTTGTATTACAAAAAGCGTGCGTTTTAAGGTTTAGTGTGTGTGTCTTTTGTGAGCTTTTCTTGTGTCGTTTTGATGCAAGTTTAGGACTGGGTTTGTGTTGTTTATTGTAAGCTGCTCCTAAGCTTTGAAGCACGGAGTTAGTGTGTGTGATTCACTCATAAGCTTTTAAGCAAGAGTGTTGTCTAGTTTCTAGGAGAGTGTCTCCATCCTTACAATAATTATTGACAGCAACATAGTACGTGTTGTTAGAGGGAATTTGGGACGGGGTCTCATTATCTAAGAGGTTCTTAGGTAGGATTGCACGGGTAGTGTCTAGGTGATAAGTCAAGTACCGGGTGTTGGTCGAGGGCTTTGAACTAGAGCTATTATAGTGGATTCATTCCTGGATTGGTATCCCCCAGAGTAGGTGACGTTGCACTGAACTGGGTTAACAATTACCTGTCTTATTTATTGTTCTGCAATTTATTTATTTATTTACTGTGTTCTGCGACTGTCTTGCTGCAACGTGTGCTATAGCATCTTGTGCAGCATTGTGTTCACTGCGTGCCAGATTTCAGATCCCATTTTTACCAGGGCCAACAATGTATCATCATCTCTAGATTTTGGCATTTCACATTCAGAAAAAGCATCATCGTCCGATAAATTATCCCACGAGCTCCCTGCATACTCTAAAGAGGTGAGATCTGGTTCAACTTACTATTGTTGTTGTTGAGAGGAACTTTCTAGAGTCGTGTATGTGAGAATCTCTTTAAGAAGTTTATCTTTTTTTTCCTCACCATATTCCTGAATTACTTTGGTAACCACTTCAGCAGGAAATCTCATACTGATAAAATGGTCAAACACCTTGGTATTAGATAGACCTGCAAACGAGCTTGCTGAGTATGTGAGAATTTCTTCAAGAAGTTTATCTTCATTTTCCTCACCATATTCCTGAATTACTTTAGAAACCACTTCTGCAGAAAATCTCATTCTGATAAAATGGTCAAACACCTTGGTATTAGATGGACCACCAAATGAGCTTGCCTCTACAAGTCTACATAACCATCAGTAATTGTGTGTGCATTTGGAAACAGTTGAACATGAGGAATGAAAGCCCTCGATCTCAAGCTCATCATCAGTATTCCAATCAACATTGTCACTAAAAGCTTAAACTGTTTGGATAGAGTCACATCAATAGTTTTATATTATTTCTAACAGCCCCCTCACGCAAAAGCTCCCTTGGGCTTGAAGCGTGAATAATGCATAGGTCCACCTACCATATGCTTAAATTCCAATTTTTAATTAGAAAGTGAGGGGAGCGGGGATCGAACTCTAGACCACTAAGTCATAGAGACTCTGATACCATGTTAAATAACCGATTATCCCAAAAGCTTAAACATTTTCTGTCATTTTACTTTCTTTTTTTTTTTTACTAAATTTTACTTGTTGTTTATATGTAACAGACATATTCGCTACTTGAATAACGAATGATTAAAAGTTCAAAAATGTCTCAGGGATTGCTTCAAAAGAAAAAAATGCAGAATTACACCGGAGATCCTTTATCTTATTTATTTGTAACACATTAGTCCTTTATTTTTTTTTGGCACATATAGGTCCTTTATGTTTGTAAATCTGACAAATTGGTCCTTTTTATAATTTTTTATTTAAAAAATGATGAGTTGGCAAGTTACGTACAAAATTTTATTTTTTAAAATAATTTTTTATTAAAAATTAAAAAAACCCAGATTTTATAACAACATTCATCATCTTTTTCATATTATTCATCATCTTCTTCATTAAACTATATCAAAATACACATCAAAATTCTATAAATCGATATGTTTTGTTTATCTCAGTCTTATTCTAAACTACAAAATTGAAATCCCCAATTCTCATTAAACTCTAAAATCATCAAAATTCCCAAAACTCATAGAAATAAATTTTTAGGGGATTTTGAAAAATCATAAATCAAACTTTTCCCCATCTCTTTCATCAATATCATCATCTTTGGCTAACGGTTGCCGAAGAACACTTGGAGTGCAGACAACCAATGTACCAGCAGCTGGCCTTTTCCTACCTGGGGCTCGCCTAAACCATCACTGAGTTCTTTATGATTTTTAATCTTTTCCACATTGATAATACCATTATCATCATTGCTTCAAAAAAAAAATACCATTATCATCCAAATTCAAGGCTTCAGCTTTCTGGTTGCATGTATCATCTGTTTTCCATTCACAAATTTTGGGGATTTTGCAAATTTTAAGAATTTTAGGGTTTAATGAGAATTGGAGATTTCAATTTTGTAATTTAGAATAAGATTGAAATAAACAAAACACATATATATTTATATAACATTGAGTGTATTTTGATATAGTTTAATGAAGAAGATGATAAATAATATGAAAAAGATGATGAAGATATTGAATGTTCTTATAAAATCTTGGTTTTTCTAATTTTTAATAAAAGTTTATTTAAAAAAATAAATTTTCCTACGTGGCTTGCCAATTCATATTTTTTAAATAAAAAATGGAAAAAAGAACCAATTTGTGCACATTTACAAACATAAAATATGTGATAAAAAAAAATAAAGGATTAATGTGTTACAAATAAATAAGATAAAGGATCTCTAGTATAATTTTGCCAAAAAAAAAAAAAAAATCTCAAGGGTTCTCAAGCGGGCGTGATATCTTCTATTCGACCGTTCTTTCTTGCCATTGAATATTTTTACTTATCTACTACTTAGATAACGAATATTATTCGTTAATTAACTAATAGATAGGGGTATTTTTGAAAATTCGTAAGGTGCGCAAAAAATTTCAGACGGTACCAAAAGATTTGTTTTTCTCCCTGTAGCCCCACTTTTTTCCTTTATTTCCGTAATACCCCTGTTTCAAAAAAAAAAAATCTCGTAATATTCCTGTTTGGGGACAAAAACTGCAGCTGCGCAGTGCCTGCACATGGCGGCATTGAGACTCACGCCATGTCAGTGAGGATGGCGGAAATGGCAGTTGCGCCATGTCTGTGTGATGGCGGAAAAGAGGGCGACGCCATTGACTGGCCTCGTGTTCAGTGCAGGTTTTTGTTTTTTTTTTACGTTTTACTGGCCAAAAAATGGCCTTTTTTAATTTATTTTTTTAAATAATTTTAATTAATAAAACTAAACATTATTAATAAAAAAATTAAAATAAATAAATATATTACTAAATATATTTTATTAAAAATTGGTTAAGTTGTTGTATGTGCTTTATTTTTTATATTATGTCATTTTTTTATATCGTACATTTGATGAAGGAAGTGTCCATTATGCCCCCTCAACGGTCCATTTTTTCACTGCTCTTTTACTGCTGAATATTTGTGTTACATAGCTGTTGAAACAAAACAATTACTAGTGGTTTAATTTAGAATTTTGAATTAAATGCATGTGACGCAATAGACTAATATGATATCTACCGTCCATTTTACCATGTAAACACGTACAAAAGAAATTACATAAAAAATAAAATTAACTACGGTTAACCAGAGGGTCCGACTGCATTAGGACATTCTCGATAGTTATGACCCGGCACCCGACATAAGCCACATCGGAACTCTCTTTTTTCAAATTCGTCCATTTCAGTTCTAATGCGTGTCTTTTTTGAACGTCCTCTCTTGGTTCTTTTCATATCGGCGCGGGGACAAACTACGTCACCTACATAATTGGGCCATAAACTCTTGCTTCGAACTACCGGGAAGGCCTCGTCATACACAGCATTTACAGTGGCAACTCGGACACGTCATCAATGAATGCTTCATATGAAATGTTAGCATGATTACATGCATCAATAACATGCAAACAAGGCAAATGTAAAGCCTGAAACTTTCCACAGTCGCACAACTTTTCTTTCAAGTGTACCGGGAAATGATCCATTGGTCGGCCTTCATGGGAATCCTCAGTTTCCTCCACTGAGAAAGTATAATTTCGCCGATCAAACTCAGTGACGACACATGAGTTTGACTTACCGACTGCATCTAAAATCCTTTCCTGGCACGCTTCAGTATACTGCTGACCAGAAGCTAACACAACCGCTGACTGTTTTCCTCGTTTTGCAAAAAGTTTCCCCAGCCTATAGTAGGTTGCTTGGACCAAAGCTGTGATCCATATATCGGGCGACTATTTAAACTCAACGTGGGCTCAAGGTCAAGGTTCTGCATCAGCTCCGGTTGAACCCCCCCTCTCCAGTAACATCAGCTAGAAATTTTCTTGGAGTGCAAGAGAATAATTCAGACCAGGACACCGATGATGAAGAATTATTTGGACTTGGACTTCGTCCTCGTAATCGTCCCCCTTGTGGCACCGGTGGACATATGTAATTTTAGTGTGTATTATTAATACTATTTTAATAAAATATATTTAGCAATGTATATATTTATTTTAATTTTTTTATTAATAATGTTTAGTTTTATTAATTATAATTATTTAAAAAAAATAAATTAAAAAAGGCCATCTTTTGGCCAGAAAAACGTAAAAAAAAAAAACAAAAACAAAAACCTGCTGACGTAGGCACTGAACACGAGGCCAGTCAATGGCGTCGCCTTCTTTTCCGCCATCACGCAGACATGGCGCAACTGCCGTTTCCGCCATCCTCACTGACATGGCTTGAGTCTTAATTCCGCCATGTGCAGGCACTGCGCAGCTGCAGTTTTTGTCCCCAAACAGGGGTATTACGAGTTTTTTTTTTTGAAACAGGGGTATTACGGAAATAAAGGAAAAAAATGGGGGTACAGGTAGAAAAAAATCACCAAAAGATTTTTTTTTATTTTTGGTGAATTACCAAAAGATTTCTACAGTAGGCCGCCTAACACTCTCTTCTGTTCCGAAGCACCGCCACCGCGCCTCTGCATCCCACAACCTGTCCTTCGGCGACTTTCTCCTCTTCGTTTCTGTGCTATTTCAAAATCAATTTGCCCCTACTTAGAGGTGAAAATTACCTGTTTATTTTACAACTTTTACAATCAAATTGCTCTTTCTTTCTGCTTGTTGTTTTCTCACTTTTCCTTTTCTTGTTTTTTTCTTCTTCCTAATTTCATGTGAAGCTCTTGAATTTTCATATTCCCTTAGGGTTTGGGGTTTATATAAGGGACATAAAAACCCTGAGATAAGACACAATCTAGGTTTTGTTTAGTTTGTTTTTAATCTAATTGTAAGTTTATATAATCCAATTTTTTTGAGGGCGAGGTTTAAAAATTGATTGATTTTCTTCATTGGAGTGGATGATTTTCATAGAGTTTGAATGAAGTTAAAAATTATTATGATCACTATATTATTATTAAATGGTGTATGAGCTCAATTATATATTATTCCATAAGATTTTAATTTTGCTAATTTTAATGGCTAATTATCTTTAATTTTATTTATCGGTTCAGTTTCAATACTGTGGAATTGATCAAGAACAGTGGTTCTAATTCTATCTTTTTAAAATTTTAGGACATGGCCTCCAATTTTAGAACAATAGCGATTGGTTCGTTTCATATTCTGTTTTGCTATAACGTTGTAGCTGCTATATAGATGTGGTTAGAGATATAAATTAGGAGAAATAAGAATAGAGAAAGGAGGCCTGTGCTTCTGATATTGTGAATGAAAAGAGAGATCCTTTTTGTTTTAATCGATGAATGGGTTGGAGTACCTTGTATTGAACCAGCCTATTTCATGTTTTGATGAATCATCAAATGTTGAACATCGAGTTTAGGTGAAAGCAAGCTCCCTATATCGCGAAGGATCTATTATACATGTTTTTCTTATGACATGACATTTTGTTTTTGTTTATTTAGTATTTTATTTGTTGTTTGATGTTGTATTGTATATATAACTCGATGTTTGCATGAGTTTCATCATGCCTTCTGTATCTAACTATAAGAAGCTGTATTTGAGTTTCATCAAAATTACTAGTATAATAACTTTTAGAAGTTCTATCTGTCTATATTGAGTTTATTTGTTGATTATACTGATTTGCATTAACCCCTAAGCTATTGTAAAAAGGAGAGGGAAAAAACTGAAACAAGCTATTCACATATTGTGTTGACATGCAGTTATGCTAATCCATGTCAAAATAGGTAGCACTTCATTGCTTCTTTTTGTTTCGTGGATAATCTCCTCAGTGAGATTTCGAAAGAGAAAAAGTGATTATTTTCATGAAAGTAATGTTTCCCAAACACCGACTAAATTGTTAACAAATGTGGATTGGCAGAATCAACATGAATGTCTTCATCTTCTTCAGCGGAGACGATGGTTTCCTTTTATCTAGTAGTTTAGTGGCGTTTTATCTATCACATGGATCTATATATTAGTATCTTTATCTCCATCCTCATCTTTATTTGCTTATTCATATTTAGTCCGGATGATTATTGATTTTGTTGTAGTGCTTCTATGAAGAGGCTCAAGCTATTAATATTAAATCTTCCATGTGAATTATTTGCTGTTCTGATTTTGTTTTAGTTTGTGGCTTTTTTCCCTTAAGTTGTCTCTTTCAATTTTTCTAGCAGCAATGGGAAAGATGTACAAGAAGAAACACGATGAGAAACATGGACCTCGAAGAGAACATACCAATAAACAGGAAGACGAAATGGACATAAGGAAGATTATGAAAGACGTTGAAAACTTCAGTATGTTCTTTTTTTATTTATTTTCCCTTGAATGTAGTCTATCTTCTAATCTTCTAATTGAATCTGCTTTCTGTTTTTGTTGTACTTGGAATATATGATCAATGATGTTGTTTTATAAAAAATGCATTGCATTATTATTTTGCTTGTAATCTGTTTAAATGATATGAAAAGGATTTGAATTGATGCTTGAATGATAAGAAAATATATGTTCCCTTAATTGATCTGGTTTGTTACCTTTTTTCTTAATAATAATGGCTACTTATTGCAATATGTCGTAGGCAACTCACATATGACATGGAAAGAACGCAAAAAGATTGAAGATAGGAAGGTTGTTTCCCTTGGTGGGAAGGTGGGGTGGTCTATTTGTTGATGGTCTATTTTCTATATCTTGCTCTATTTGCAAATATTATTCGTATTACCAAGATGCTCAGTGCACAGAATTCACCGAGTTTTATTTGCTCATATGCAGCCCCTCAAGAATCAGAGATTACCTTTAAGTGTGGCACGGCCAATGATGAAGAAACAAAAGCAGAGAGAGGAAAAAATGCTCCAAGAGGTAACTTATTACGATCATTCCCATCTTTATTTGTTTGTATAACACTTGCCTTATCATTTCTTATATATGTATCGCTGTTGGCTTTTAGCGTATGATTCTAGGACGATTTGGGGGAAAGATTGGCGGTAGCAGTAGCAGCAGTAAAAAACCAGTTGGAAAACATAAACCTGAGGACAGGGGTTTGAAATTAAGCGAAGGCCGATTTAGAAATGGCATACTTGATGTGAAGCATTTGTTGAAATCAACACCCACAAGAGGTAATGATACTGGAAAAAACATGTCGAATACCGGGAAAAGACAAGGAGGCAACTGGAAACATGATAAAAGGGGTGGTGGTAAAAAGCATGAAATGTTTTAGAAAATGAGATGAGTCATTTGTCAAAATATGTATTGGCATTATCCTTATGGTATTCAACTTCTTTATGGTATTCAAAATATGTATTGATCATAATCCTAAATGATCCATTTTCTAGCATCTGTTGCGCAAAATCTATAAATGTTCGGTTTTTGCCAACTATTATAAAAGATTATTGTATCCACGTAATTAAATTAGTATAGTTACATATTAGTAAATATCTTTTTTTTACGCATATTAGTAAATATCTCAGGGACTATGATATATGCTTTTTTGAAATAATTTATGTATAGTTTCTGGAACAGTTTGTACAAATGAAGGCAAAGTTTTCCGCTTTTGTTGATATTGATATTTTGGCTTGTAACAAATTCCTTTAGTCCCTTTGGCAAAATTATGCAAAAAGATTGAGGTTCATTGACAAACACACTTGAACCTCAATCTATTTGCATTTCCAATGTGGCCATATGATTACAGCTCTCTTACATACATGTTTTGGACACAGTGGCATACCATTCACTACTAAAAATTCTAGCAAGTTTGTTACTTAATTTGATTTCTAATTATGTTGTGAAATGACGACGCTATAGCATAATAGAATTTGAACAGATCGCTATTACTCTTCGATATGATATTTATGATAAAGTGTTGTCAAATAGTTGCCATTGCGGAACATGTGCTAGATGATCGTTATTGGCACTAGACCGCCAAAATGAGCTTGGCCTACTTACTAGGGTTACCTTTTTCTTAGGACTTTGTTATAAAAACTGTTGTATGGAGTTGATATGTTGGTTGGTTTGGAGATGGAGAGGCAAGTTTGTCGTTGGCATCAAGGCCAGCATTGGTGGATAAGGTTAGCCATATAATATATTTTTTTAATTACACATTCAGTTTGCATAGTTTGAAAATTTTAATAATGTCTCCACAATCATAGAATTTTGATTGAACCTAATTCAACATCATAAAATGGACTTGTAAAATGAGGATGTCTTCCCCTTGTAAGCACAAATCATATTTAGTACGGAACATGTATCTCTTAAAATTAAATTTTTGGCCTAACTCAACCCTACAAAACGGCTTGTAAGGTGAGGATTGCTTCTAGTATATAAACACTTAGTCAGACCATCTCTCAACCGATGTGAGATTCTTAACACACCCTCTCACGCCCAACACTATTGGGCTTGGTGCGTGGATATAAACGGTGGGTGGTCCGATAGCGGAAACATGATAACAGGTGACCCATTAGATCTTGGAGAGGCTCTGATACCATCTTAAAATTGAATTTTTGGTCTAACTCAACCCTACAAAACCTGATTGTAAGGTGAGAATTGCCTCTAGTATATAAACACTTAGTCAGATCATCTCTCAACCGATGTGGGACTCGTATCAAATGAACGATCTTCCGTTGAACAAATCTTTGAAAAATTTTGTTTTTTATAAAATAGAGTGCAAAGGAATATCATCTTCATGACATTTCATTGTTAAAGAAAAGAAAAATAATCCTATAAAAAATAGAAATAAATCACAAAATTGCTAGTGTCAAATGTGTAACGTGCGCATCATCCTCCAAATTCCAATCCAACCAAGTCAGCAAACCATCACCAATCAAAACCCAGATAATGAATGAATACAATAAATAAATTGTCAAAGAAACGGATATAGAAGAAAAAAAAAGAAAAAACAACTCATTATTGCAAACGAAAATAGAAGTTTTATTACATTTATTTCAATTAAAAAACCGAAAAAAAATAAAATAATAATAATAATAATAATATATTCACAACATGATAATATAATGCTCTGTTTCAATCAATCAATCAATCAATTGAAAGCTAAAAAAGAAAGCTAAAAAACAGAGTCAAGTAAATACCACTTTTTTTTTTCTTGTTCTAAGATCCAAAAATGGCGAAAAAAGCTGTGTTGATTGGGATCAATTATCCTGGAACAAAAGCAGAGTTAAGAGGATGTGTAAACGATGTTTGGAGGATGCACAAATGCTTGATCGAACGATACGGTTTTTCTGAAAATGATATAACCGTTTTGATCGACACAGATTCATCGTACACGGAACCGACAGGAAAGAACATACGAAGTGCGCTGTCGAATTTGGTTGGATCGGCTGAGGAAGGAGATGTTTTGTTCGTTCATTACAGTGGACATGGGACACGTCTTCCTGCTGAAACTGGAGAAGATGATGATACTGGTTATGATGAATGTATCGTTCCTTCTGATATGAATCTCATCACTGGTGAGTACCAAAATATATCTCCTTTAATCTTTTTCTCTCTGTGTTTTTGTTGTGCTTTTGGATCTTTTGTGTTAATGATTTCTAGAGATTCATCTAGAAGGAGTTTGAAGAGTTTATAGTTTTCTTCTTTGACAAAGTGTTTTTAAGAGTTGATAAAATATTTCATATATGTTTGGTTTGGTTTTATTTGATGATAAGGAATCACCAGATACGGAATCCTAACGTTTACTTTAATTTGATATATCTTGGTCAGTTTTTTGTGTTACATTTGATAAATGGATGTTGGGTCTAGCATAAGGGTTAGAGTGTTTGACTCCCATGTAGCCGACGGTATCGCGAGTATGATTTACTTATGATAAACCAAAAACAGAAAGAAATGAAAATAGTTCATAGATCTCGCTTTGATCAGTAAAATTGTATTGATCGCTTTTGATTCATGATTGTTTTTAGTTTTAGTCTCATTTGTTTTAGTGTAATTCTGATGTTATTAGTGAGTAGTAGTATTGTGTATTTTCTTTAGGTAAAACAATGTTGCATTGACATGATGAATTTTGTGTGTACACAGATGATGATTTCAAGGAATTTGTGGATGGGGTTCCTAAAGGATGCAAGTTGACAATTGTATCCGATTCATGCCATAGTGGTGGCTTGATTGAAGAAGTTAAGGAGCAAATTGGAGAGAGCACAAAGGGAGAAGAGGAACATTCTGGATCCGGTTTTGGATTGTCAGGTTTTCTGCACAGGAAAGTGGAAGATGCTATTGAGTCAAGGGGATTTCATGTCCCTTCAGGATTGCGCAGTCATACACGCAGGGATGAAGATGAAAATGAAGATAGGGATATTGAACTCCCACATGGGGTTAAGAATAGGTCTCTACCACTTTCAACCCTCATTGATATACTTAAGCAGAAAACTGGGAAAGAAGATATAAACGTTGGTCAACTGAGACCCACACTTTTCGATGTTTTTGGGGAAGATTCTAGCCCAAAAGTGAAGAAGTTTATGAACGTTATCTTTAATAAACTTCAACATGGAGGTGGTGAAGGTGAACAAGGTGGTATACTTGGAATGGTGGGTTGTCTTGCTCAAGAGTTTCTCAAGCAAAAGCTGGATGGTAATGATGAGGGATATGCAAAACCTGCCATGGAGACAAAAGTCGGAAGTAAGCATGAAGCGTATGCTGGATCATCAAGGCGTGGTCTTCCAAGTGGTGGGATTCTAATGAGCGGCTGCCAGACAGACCAGACTTCAGCGGATGCTTGTCCTTCAGGAAATCCAGCTGGTGCTTATGGAGCTTTCAGCAATGCCATACAGACTATAATTGATGAGTCTGATGGTGCAATTACATATTCAGAGCTTGTTCACAAGGCTAGGCAGAAGCTACAGAAGGATGGTTTCACTCAAAAGCCTGGACTCTATTGCAGTGATCACCATGTTGATGAACCTTTCGTGTGCTGATTTGTTCTCACATAGAGAACAAAGTGTTTTCATCCTGCTGCTGCAAAATTTTCATTTTTTTTTTCCTATTTATTTTTTGAACAATTTGGCAATGGTGATGCAGTTGAACAATTACGATCTGTGTGTTTAACTCGTTTGTTTCAGCATGGTATAGTCATCTGTTATTGTGTGTTTGGACAATCAATGTTGCTTCTAAAGTAATATATACTTCTATTATAAAAAATAAAAATTAAACAAATAAAAAATAAAAAAATATTTTCTTCAATAATCGTTTTAAAATAATAATCATTTATAATATCTGTGATACAAACTGGTTCAGATGAAGACTGGACTATGTGATACAGCCTATTCGGACTTGACTATTTGATACAGCCTAGCCATCTACTGTCTCGGTGAATTATCTTTACAAATATACAAAATCGAATTATATGCTAAAATGGTAGATGAAAAAATTGAAAACTAAATGAGACTGCACAATTGTGTTGAATGGCGCAGAGGATGAGTCATCTCACCCAAAAAATTCAGTATCAAGGTTGAGCCTTTTTACTATATAGTAATTTGCTTGTTGACGTACAGAGGACACAGAATATTGGAGATGTCAAGCAACTTTCAAAAGGCTTTGTTAAAATGAAAAGTTGAGCCAAGTCTACTTTACTATCACAGGTCAATCATCAATTTCTTGAACCCATGCTAAACCTGTGAATGATGTCAATAGGTTAGTTTCTTGATTGCGATTGACAAAAAAGGAATGAGATCAAAATTCTGAGAAAAAAATCATCTATTAATTATATCCATTTTCTATCTATTATGAAAATGTGCGTGTGTGAGAGTGAGAACCTTGAAGCACAGTTTCAACAGCTGCATTAGGAACAAGAAGTCCAACAATTCGTTTGCTATCCAAAGTAGTAGTTTCTATGCGTACAACACGTAGCCTCCTATGGCTTAGGCGGGCCTGTATATATTTGATTTACAGTTTAGTTATTTTCAAAGAGATATATTTAAGTAACTCATGAAACCACTATCAACAAAAAGATATCAAATAATCAGTCGCCAGTGAAGTCGTGAAGTATAATGGTCTAACAACGTATAATGGTCTAACAACTAAACAATGAACAAGAGCCGCCTTACAAAGAAAACCTTTTCAAGCAGATATAATCTTATCAAGTTGAAAGTTATTCTACAATGCAAACTCGGTTGTGTGAACAGTTACTATAATAAATTACTACAATTTAATCCAAGCCATCCACTGCAATTTTTATGCTGCAAACCTCACCGTTTAAAAACTCAAACCAGAAGATTAACAAACGAATGCATGAATTGATATTTTAGCATCAGCAATACAATATTTTGTCAAATAGAATGTTTCGGTTTTTGTTGTCATAATGATGAAGAAATACCTGCTTAGAAAGGGCTTTTTCTATGGTTCCCCAAACAGGAAGAATGAGGCCACCCAAGACATTTACTTCCTGTAGTCTTCTGCCCACTGTACAGAAATTGCCAATCTTACAATTGGGACCATGCATGCACTGCCAAGAAAGGTAAAGAGAAGCCAATGTCAGAGTCAGACAATGTGGAGTAAGCAGGGGTTGCATTTTTTTTCATCTAATTTCTAATGTATCTTTTAAGTACTACCATTCATGCATCATACAATGCATCTATACTGATCGATGATGTTATAGATGGTATGGGCAATACTTAAAATACATACGTCCAAGTGTATAACTAAGTTAAGAATAAATGAAAACTGTCCAAGAAATTGATGACAAATAAATTGAACAATAGCATATCAGAACCCCAACTCAATTCAGTATGTATGACAAATGTCAAATCCTACTGGAAGATATCTTCCGGTTCCGGTAAGATTTAAACTACCTGACCTGACTACCAGAAGATATCTTCCGTGGATGGGGGGATTTCTGAGCAATTCATGCGGGCAGAAAAAAAATTACCCCAGATTTAAATATTTCATTTCAATAAAATTTGGTTTCATTGCAAATTTAGAAACAGGAAAAATATCTTCTAAAGAAATATACCTGTTTAGATGAGACATCGTATTCCTCTTCCCAACCAGTTTGAGCCTTTTCTAAGGATGAAACTTTTCTGTATTTACTTTTTAATTCAGATAGAGGCATCTCCCTAAATGATCAAGAGGAACCATGTTTAAAATACAATAAACTGAAATGCCAACAAAGCCTAATTGTTAGAATACATACCGGTTTGATTCCCGAACGGGAGGACGAACTATCTTATACATACCCGAAGCAGAACTAGAACAGATCAAAGAACAAAAATAAGGAAATGCAAACCAATAAGATTGTGTGTAGAACAGAACGAAGGAAAAAAAAATGACATAAGCAAATCAATAATAAGATCGTGTGTGTGTGTGTGTGTGTGTGTGTGTGAGTCGCATTTGGTAACTCCATGTCATGATCTTTACATGACATTTTTAATATCATAACAAAATAAAAATTGGAAGTATGTAATATATTCTCCTAAAGTTCTCTGCTCTTAAGCAAGTTAAATATCATGATGATATGGAAAAGTACATTTAGAAGCATGTAACATATCCTGAACTGGGCATCAGACGTTGAGTAAAAAACCAGTGCAGAAATCAAGTTTATTAAATGAGGTCAGCTATCTCTGCTTTTTGGTGTATCCAAGCACATGTGAACAAAAATATAAGCTCGGGTTTTTAATTTGGCAACCTAACTCAGCAGAGAGAAATGCTTGATGATTAGAATCAACTTCAAGTTTATATTCAATATTCAATGAAATCAAAACTGAACTAAGGAAACAGGAACACATAATGAAAACCAAGAATAATACCTTTCAAATGCTAAAATGAAATGACGTTTTCCCAACCACTCCCTTTTGGACTCATAGAAGCCATCATTGGCTGAGCCAAGCCCATCCTTCTGCTTTTCATTCAGCATGCTACTTGCTGACTGGCATATAAATAATAAGAAACTCAGTATTTTGCATTTGTTTGAGTAATGCACACACCACTAGTTGGGTCAAACAGAAAAAAACAATCACCTCCCATGTAATACCACGATCCAAGATGAACGTAAACAGAACGGTTGAAGCTGCAGTCAATTGATCAACATGAACTGTCTGCATATAATAATAAAGGAGCAGGATTGATTTTAAACAAGGAAATATTTCTGCAGGCATAAAAAGAATATATCCTAAGATCTGCTGAAATATCAAAAATGACATTTGGAGCAGATTTGATACAATACAAATATTTTTAGAGCTATGCTATTCATTTCGAATAGAAAGCCACAACAAACACACGAACAAAAACATGGCAGTATGCAATTGGCTTTTAAATAAAATAAATAATATTTAAAAATGGAAATAATATAAATTTGGTTTGGCCGGAAATCACCACGTCATGTCGTGTGTTTCACTTCCTAAAATACAGCATTTCTCTTATATTTAATACTAAGGAAAGAAGTAAATAACAAATAAATGAGCAGACACAAGTCTAGCAAACAAACCTTTGGAGTACCCTGTAGTTCAATGACATTAGCTTTCAAGTCAACAATGCCCGTGTCAAGGTTACCTTCAATGCGAGCATTCCGAACAAGAAGATCCAATATACTCACGAATAATTCAAATAGCCTGTTGATAAAGTAGTATTAGCATATTGTCTAGTACTAAAACTTATAAGCATCAAGTAATTTGCTATACAAAGGACACACCCATTCTGAATATCAGGAGGTAGTCCCAAAAGCCGATTGAGGAATCGACCAACTTCGTGCATATCTGACTCAATAATTCGCCCAGATAACCTTCCAGGATCTTTACCATTTCCTACAAAATAGGAAGCACATGTTTAGTCAAAAGGTTAGGTAGTGCAATATGTGGAATCACAACAATAGTTCAAGTATAAACGAAACCACTCAATTGAAAGTTTATTTGAGAGTAGAAATGAATTACCAAGAGTTGAATCCCTAACTATCCCAACAGATACAAGAGCAGCTTTTGCCTGAATAATGAAATCTTGAATAGTATCTGGTCTGTCGGATGAACATCCCGGAGGCACAACAGGTAGAGAATCCTAGAAAATGATTTGTCATTAGATGGATCTGACAACTCTTTTCATACCAGGTATTATATATATACAAATCATTTTAAAGAATAATATAAAACCTGCTCCATTATTCCTTTGTACATAATCATTAGAGCCCTCTTTCCATAAGCGCTATCATAATTATAAGCACTTAATGAAGGCCCAGCCCTGTCAGCCGTGAAAGAAGTCAGGAACATAGACAAGTATGTAAAAATTCATTGATGCCAATTCATTTAAAATACAAAACTGATAAATCCAACATGCCTGCGGTCCCCCTGAGTCAAAGCACCAAGAGATTCTAATCTCTTCGCAACAATCGATGCAAATCGTCGTTCTCCACCAAGATTAGTAAAGAGTATCCTGACGCATTTATGATAATAGAGATCAGGTAAACTGGTGTAGCCTGGTGAGGCTATTTAAAAAAAAACTACTGCAATCATTTGATATCCAGTTTAAGGAGCTTACATCTTAACTTCTATAGGATTTCATGAGACAGTGAACAATATACACCAGCAATATAGAATTTTGATAAAGCAAGATAACAACTTATGTCTTGGGTATGAAACAATTGAAATATCTGGTTACAGTAGGATGGAGAAAAAGAGAGATATGAAACCCAAACTATATTCTATATAATGGAACAATGTGGAAAACAAGACAATAATTCTTCACAATGACACTGGAAACAAATGTAAAGGAATGTAGCATAGCTTGGTAGCGCGTTTGTTTTGGGTACAAAATGTCCCACATGTTCAAAACCTGTCATCCCTATCCAACTATTAGTTATCGTATTATCAGCAGTAACACGAGATGAATTGTGACCAATTCAAATTAGACATACATACTCAATGTCTATGAAACATAGTAGTATATCGGAGGTTTGCACACACGTTTGACACTGTTACTTCTTCAACAAGTGTCGAACACTACTCACTAACTCAGGCTTTAACTTTCTCTACACATTTTCTCGTTCTCCAAACACCAACCAAAACCTTTTCCCTCAGGCTTTAGTTCTAACTTAAATACTTTGCAGATATTAAACCAGCTAGACAATAAGTTAACTAATTAACTTGGTTAATAGAAATAACAATATGAAAAGCTAGCAAACAGATAGAATGAAAGTCATTTTAATCAATAACCTGTATTCTGGTGCTGAAGCTTGATTTGATCTATGAGTTCTTCCAAACTGCTGAATTGCACGGTCAGCACTCCAAGGAAGCTCTAGCGTTAAATGAACTCTTCTTTTCTGTTGTATAAAAGTCACGAATCACATAATGGGGAAAACAGCACAGATAACAAAGAATAAAACAGATTATAAGTTCAATCAAGCCGAAACTCTAAACCACTCCAAATCATAAACATAGGTCAGACAAAACAATGATATCAGGGACAGCAATACTTCAAGTCAGTTTGAAATACCTGATTTGCAGCTCTCCTATCCGCCTGCAAGGAAACACCAGCTGATCCAGCTTCAGAGATAATAGCAACAAACTTTTTACCGTCCATAAAAAGCTGTTTTTCGTGCATGTTAACCATTTCCATAGTAACTTCCTTTCTATACAGATACACAAAAATTGGCATAATGCAGCTACTATCAAATTCTGTTTGTTAATCGGTAACATGTGGAGATAATACAACTTACGTATTACGAGCCTGATAAGTTACACCCTTTCCAGTAGGGCCCCTCACAAGCATTCCTCTCCTTCCTGTAATTTCTGCAACTTTGTCGGGGCCGCCTAGCTGTATATATGTATAAAACAATTATCACCATAAGTATTAGTAACTTCAATATATATAGAAACATTATCATGTGGAAAAAGGATATGGCATTCTCACAAGATGATAACCAAATAAGAACTAGAACCTATGAGATTTCAGGATGCAACACAGAATGCTAATGTCTGAATGTTTTACAGATAGCACCTATAAAAAAAATCATTAATATGGGATAGAGGATAAAATGGTAGGGAAAGAGTAGATGACTCCCAACTCAGTAAGTAAAGACAGGATCTACAACATTCTTGAATCTAACACTCTTTCTGGCTCTGTTGCCCCCAAAGGTACTTCTGCCCTTTTTAGTGTCAGTCCCAGTCGTGCTTGGATAGTAGATTCGGGTGCAAGTGATCACATGACAGGTGATTCTACTCTGTTTTCTTCTTATAGTCCATGTGCAGGTAACCATAAAATAAAAATTGCGGATTGATCCTTTTCAGCCATTGCGGGTAAAGGTTCGGTTGTGTTGTCTCCAAGTCTAACCCTTAAAGATGTTCTTCATGTCCCAAATCTATCTTGTAGTCTCATGTCTGTCAGTAAATTAGCCCAAGATAGAAATTGTCAAACTAATTTTTTTCGTACTCATTGTGTTTTTCAGGATTTGAACTCGGGGAAGATGATTGGTAGTGCTAAGGAGAGTGGAGGACTCTACTACTTCGACATTGAACCTGAATCACAACTACCTTCCAAACCAATAAGTTCATGCTTTGAATCTTTTTTAGTTCTGAATAATAATAATGATGATGTTATGTTATGGCATTCACGATTAGGTCATCCTAGTTTTCCTTATTTAAAACACTTATTTCCCGAGTTATTTCGTAATAAGGATTTATCTTTGTTTAAATGTGAAGCATGTGAATTTGCAAAACATCATCGTTCTCATTTTCCATTACAGCCCTACAAACCATCAAAACCTTTTTCTGTTATTCACAGTGATGTTTGGGGCCCTAACCGAACGAGTACACTTTCTCATAAAAAATGGTTTATCACATTTATAGATGATCACTCAAGAGTCTGTTGGGTGTACTTGTTAAAGGGGAAATCTGACGTTTGTCAGGCCGTAAAAGATTTTGTTAAAATGGTGCAAAATCAATTTCAAACAAATATTCAAGTATTTAGAAGTGATAACGGCAAAGAATATTTTAACACAATGTTGAGTGATTTTTTTCGTGAAAATGGAATTGTGCATCAAAGTTCATGTCCTAACACTCCCCAACAAAATAGAGTTGCAGAAAGAAAAAATAGGCACTTGTTGGAGGTGGCTAGAGCTTTACTTTTCGCAAGTAAAGTACCAAATTATTTGTGGGGTGAAGCAGTTTTAACAGCTACATACTTAATTAACAGAGTGCCCTCCAAAGTTCTTAATTTTAAAACTCCAATTCATATTTTCAAAGAATGTTTTCCTAATGATCGTGTTTCAAACGATTTGACCTTAAAAATCTTTGGTTGCACTGCATTTGTTCATGAACATAAGAATATTAACAAACTTGAACCGCGTGCTATAAAATGTGTTTTTGTTGGGTATTCTCCAACCCAGAAGGGATATAAATGTTTTGATCCAAAAAATCAGAAAATGTTTGTCACCATGGATGTTACATTCTTTGAAAACAAACCTTTTTTTGACACGCATCTTCAGGGGGGAAATTTAAATGAAGATTCGTCTCAAACTGAGGACATGAGTTTTTTTAACTCGTTTCAAACTGAGGACATGAGTTTTTTTAATAATTTATCTTTGCCGGTATCACAAAGTTCTAAAACTTATACTTCTGCACCAACGAAAAATGGCCATGATTCTTTATCTAATCCTACTCCTGTTATGAGTAGTGAGCTTGGTGAATCCGAGCCTACATTTTCTCATGAAGAAAACAATGAGAATCTTGAAAACAATGATAATGATGATCTAATTGAAATGCCACAAAATAATGAGTCATATAAAGATAATAGGTTTGAAGCAGGAAACAAGACTTGGAAAGGAAAGGTTTTTGTGAGAAAGAATCACAAAGAAAGTGATGAGTCCACATCTCAACACTGTCATGAATCTGAACCGGGGGATGATCAACTTCCTAAAAAAAGAAAAGGTAAGTCTATCTCTGTTTCTGAGAGTCGTATTTTGTATCCCGATATCGATGATCCTGTGGCTGTTAGAAAACCTATTAGATCTTGCACTAAATACCCATTGTCCAATTTTATATCATATTCAAATTTGTCTTCGTCTTTTTCTGCCTTTACCTCAAAATTGTCTAGTGTAGAGATTCCAAAAAATGTACAGGTTGCTCTAGAAGTTCCAAAGTGGAGGGAAGCTGTACTTGAGGAGATGAAAGCTCTTGAAAAGAACAAAACCTGGAGTGTTATGACACTACCGGATGGCAAGAAGACGGTTGGATGCAAATGGGTGTTTACTGTGAAGTATAATTCAGATGGGTCAATCGAAAGGTACAAGGCTCGATTGGTGGCTAAGGGTTTTACTCAAACTTATGGTATAGACTACTCAGAGACTTTTGCTCCTGTTGCAAAATTGAACACTGTCAGAATTCTCTTGTCTCTTACTGCTAACTTAGATTGGCCCCTACATCAGTTGGATGTTAAGAATGCTTTTCTCAATGGTGATTTAGAAGAAGAAGTATATATGGACATTCCTCCTGGCTTTGAAGACAAGTTTGGGTCAAATGTATGCAAACTAAATAAGTCTTTGTATGGATTAAAGCAGTCTCCTAGAGCTTGGTTTGAAAAGTTCACTTATTCCATGAAGAAACAAGGGTACATTCAAGGACAAGCTGACCACACCTTGTTCACAAAGTTCTCCCAAGATGGAAAAATTGCTGTCCTAATTGTTTATGTTGATGATATCGTCCTTACTGGAGATGATATAGTTGAAATGGCAAGAGTAAAAGAGAAATTAGCATTAGACTTTGAAATCAAGGACTTGGGATCCATGAGATATTTTCTTGGTATGGAGGTTGCTCGATCAAAAGATGGTATTCTAGTTTCCCAGCAAAAATACATTCTAGATTTATTGAAAGAAACATGAATGAGTGGATGTCGACCAACAGATACTCCCATGGATCCTAATGCAAAACTTTGGGAAGAAGGTAGTGTTCCTGTTGATACTGGAAGGTACCAGAGATTGGTTGGGAAACTGATTTATTTGTCACACACTAGACTTGACATTGCTTTCTCGGTTAGTGTAGTAAGTCAGTTTATGCATTCTCCTTTTGAGGAACATCTTGAGGCAGTCTATAGGATACTGCGATATTTGAAAGCAAATCCTGGAAAGGGATTATTTTTTAAGAAGACTAATGAAAGAAATGTGTCTATCTTTACCGATGCTGATTGGGCAGGTTCAGTCACTGACAGAAGATCAACCTCCGGATATTGTACCTATGTTTGGGGTAATCTTGTGACATGGAGGAGCAAGAAACAAGGAGTTGTAGCAAGAAGTAGTGCAGAAGCTGAGTTTAGAGCTATGGCTCAAGGTATTTGTGAAGGATTATGGATCCACAGAGTCCTAGAAGAGCTTAAGATGAAAATTGAGCTTCCGTTGAAATTATACTCTGACAGTAAAGCCGCTATTAGCATAGCTCATAACCCAGTTCAACATGACAGAACCAAGCATATTGAGATCGATCGACATTTCATAAAAGAGAAGTTAGATGCCGGAATCATATGTCTACCTTTTGTAACTTCGAGTCAGCAAACTGTAGATATCTTGACCAAAAGCTTAGCAAGACCCACCTTTGAGCATTTGATCGGCAAGTTGGACATGATAGATATCTATGCACCAACTTGAGGGGGGGTGTTGGAAAATATTTAGTTTCCTAGTTTGTTATTTCTAGGAGATTCTAAGCTTATCTATTATTTCCTTTTATGTGTGTACTCTTCCTATTTAAACCAGCCTTGAGCTGAGGAATAACACATAACAGTATTCACTTATTATTTTCTACAAAACTGTATCTGAGCACATTTAAGAAAATGATCTTCAAAGCAAGGGGGTAAATAAAACATGTGATCACTACCTGGTCAGTAATATCATCCAAAGGATTGTTTGGAAGATCCAAAGAACGAATAATCTCTAATATTTTTGTCTTACGTTCCAAGGCTGCATCATACCTGTCATAATTTAATAAAACAATTACAACTTTTCTTTGTTTTATTTTTCCCCCTAATTTAGGTTCATAAAGATAATGTGTCTTGCAGTTTCGGTCGTAAACAGTTATTAAACATAAAACAATAATTAAGACCATTAAAGTCTGCCCCCAATAACTTGAGAACTGTTTAAATTGTATACCTCTTCTGGAGTTCAGCTATGTAGGCCTGCCTTGCTAGAAGATATTCATCAGTTTTTTCCTTACACAAATGGCACGACCACTCTTCAGGAACTACATCACCAATTGGTGGCATCAAGCATGCGGAATGGACTAATTTACCACAGCACGAACATTGTAGCAATTTTTTCCTTTCCTGCAGTGAAAACTGTGTGACTACTACATCCCTAGCATAGCATCAAAACAATTCAAGAGATTCAAAAATAAAATAAAGAAAAACTACCTCCTCAGTGGTGCAAATTTCACATATCTGAAACTCCTCATCTGAGTCATTAGACTCAATGCCAGAATCAGCTGCATCAAGCAAGAGGAATCATGATAAAATTCACACATTCATTTTCAAAGGTTTGGTAAGGAAATAAAATATTGTTGTGAATTGTTGTTTAAGGGATTTTGTGATTGTCGCTGGGAAGTGGGAAAGGGCTGACAGCATCTTCACAGATTTCTTTCTGCCTCTGATTTTGTCATGGTGCTACTGTTGTAACACTTTATATTATGTTCTTATTTTGATTCATTCAATATCCTCAGCTATATTAGTTTAATCCTCATCATAAATTCTTATTGAAAAGAGCAATAAGCTCTTAAAATAATTTTGTTATCACTTTTTTTTGTAGAATAACCAAAACTCTTTACAGCAAGATAATTAATCTGCATCCTTTACTATATCCATCAGCATTCAGCAAGCCAAGACCAGTAATTGATAATACATTAAGAAAGATAACGTGCAAGAAAGCATGCATTTATGCACACAATATAGTCCTCGCGGTTGTCAAAGTCATAAATCCACGTGCAGGCCACTGTATATCTCAGTTTGCAGGGAATTATTATGTCACTGTGTGATTATTGGCCAAAATTAAATCCATTCATGGCCTCTTCTCAACCCTTACTATTCCAAATTTCTTAGACTGTGAGTTATTAATCATGAATGTCTTTAAATTTTTGGTAAATATATGTTGTTTTTGATGATTTAAGTGGTCATCCCACTATCTACTCTGTGCCACTATCAAAGATTGATAACTATGAACCTACTGTGAGTATCAGACATGGAGGCTATAAAAGTGAAATCATAAATCATAACAAGAAATGAAAGACCCTACCTCTAATGTGAATTATATTAAAAAATACATATATACATAAATTAATTAAATATAATACAAATGGTAGAATAACTTTGAGTTTACATTATCACTGCAAAAAGTAAACCCTAATTTCAATACATTATAGGTCTTTTTCATTTGTTTTTTTGTTAGGTCTTCAATCCTAGTATGCTTGTTATTATAATTAGTGTAGTAACTAATTTGTATGGCACATGGTCTCGTATCCCAGAAAAAAGAGATAACAAGACCATACAACAGTGTGTTTCTGTTGGGCCCTTGGCTAATACTAGTGGACCTCTGGGTCAACCTACTACTTGGAAGGTGTACACGCGTACGGGAAAGAGGAGTGCAAAGTAAGAGAAGGAATGTTAGTTGCCGAGCTTTCTTTTTATGATGAGTATTTCCAATAACAAATTAGTTAGCGTAATGCCTTAAGTAGTGGAATGATTGTATCGTTTTCGTTATCATTGAGAATATTCACGTGTACGAGAATGGAGAGCTATAATTGCTCTGTATAGGGGCTTTTACCCTGTGGCAGTTAGACTTGATCTCTTCTGTAAACTTTCCCTTTCAATCAAATAATACAAGCTTGATTCTACCATTTATTCTGTTGATCTATTTGTTGCAACTTCCAGTCCCTATCAGTTTCTCCCTTTACAGCAACCTCTACGTTGGGGCTGCAGGATGCGTACTTTAGGAAACACGGTTTCTCATCCAAGTACCACAAATGAAATTCTATCGCAAAACTGTGAAGCCTGCAATGCTGTATGGGACTAAATGTAGGACACCAAAGAGTCCCGAAGAAAGTAAACTTTGCATGACGACATGAGAGTGTTAAGATGGATATAAGTGGTCACACAAGACAAACTAGAATTAGGAATACAACTATTAGAAAATTGGAGTACCTCCCATTGGTAATAACTTATAACATAGTAAAATAGTCTTATAGATAGTATGGAGTATGGACAAGTGTGAAGAAAACTCATAGAAGCACAGGTAAGGGGTGGTTACTAGATGAAGGATGATCCAAAAGTTAGAGGTAGATGAAAATCTAAAGGTGAAACCAAATCATCTAATCCAAGTAATTGATGCCACCCAGTGCGATAAGGCTTTATTATTGTAATTGTTTTTTGTTATTGGCTGCTCATCCAAGTACATTGGGTGTCTAAGATGGAACTGGTGTGTTAAGGCTTGATTATTTGGAATATAAATCCAGCAATAGAGTAATCAATGTTATGAGGTGAAATTGGAGTGTGAGGACCACATGCTAACTACCAAGTTTTTTTTCCCCCTTTCTTATAAATACCTAGATTACCTAATACCACAAGTTGCATGGTTTAGGTATTGTATTTAAATTTTCTATCTTAAATAACAATGAGATGATTGAGAGGGATGTAACACTTGCCCAAAATTCAAGCTAAGTAGATGAAGTGGAAAAAGGATTCAAATGTAAATTGTGATTTGAAGTGTCAATCAAACTCAGAAATACTTGAGAATACAGCTATGTGACCAACAATGGCATGCAGTAAAAATGTTAAATGGTGAAGGGCTAACAAGAGCAAAATTTAAGGCGGCAGAGATGTGAATTTTTTATTTAATGAGTGAATACACAAAAATGATCAGGAACAGCTGTGTTTGAGAGAAAATTGGAATAGAATCTATTGAGGAAATCATATATAGTGGTTTGGTTATGTTAAAAGAGAAGACCAACATTTCTAGAATGAAATGTGGACGAAATGGTAGTTCGTTAGGTTAAAATGTAGATGAAGACTAAAAAAGTATAAGCAAACAAAAAGAAAAATATCCTCATCTAAATGGTTTGTTTCTGAACCTTTGACATTTAAAATATAGCACAATGGCTTCATTGTTCAGTTTAGACGTCCCAACATAGTGAGATGACGCATGGATGTCGATAATTGGAAAAATGACTTCATACCATATGCAGCTAAAGCACAGAACAGAAAAGGTTATGTATTCAAAAGATTCATCAACTTTGCTTCAGGGAGACTCACTTTCAGATTCTTCATCACTTTCTGCATCACTAGGAGGTTGCCATTTGGCTGCTTTTCTGACCCTTCCTTTTAATGAAACACCAGGAGTTGCAGAGTGCCTCTTCCTTTGGAGCTCCTTAACACCATCTTCACCTATAATGTAAATGAAAAAATATATATATAATAAGTGCACAATAATGAAAACAAATGAAAATCATTTGGCAAAAAAATCTTAAACCTGGAAGGAGTTCAGGTTTTTCTGGTAACGGATAATTTTCTTCCACAAATTTAAGCAGCAATTCTCGAGGTCCAGAAACAAAGTCATCAAGTTCAGAACCCTTTACAAAAAAATAAATAAACCAAGTGAAAAAACGGAATTGCAGAAAAAAATTGTTTATATGGAAATGAATACATAATCCAAATACACACATATTTTGTCACAGCTTCTTCTGTCCTTGCTTCACCAGTACTCTGGAGACCAATGACTACACATTTTTCATCAACTAATGCTTGCTTTGCTAGTCTTACAGTAGCGGGGACTTTAGCAGACATACACATGTGTCTGAAGAAACGCTACAGATACAATAATATATTTAGTATTTATACAAGTGACCCATCCAAATAGAGATTGTCTTAAGATACCACTTAAATATTAATACCTGGTGGCTTGCCCAGTATAATCGCCATAGCTGACTAGTGTTAGGTTTATCATTTAGGAAGGCACTAGCTGACAGCAATTCTACTCGTAATTCTGCCCAAAATTCTGCTGCTTTTTTGTACATTTCCTAAGAAGTTTAATATGAAGAATAAGGTCATCAGAAGAAAATAAATGAACTCGAAGGATAAATAAATGCAACTTCAGAAAACATGATGACGACATAGATAATACATGTTTCAAATTTTTAATTATATTAAAACAGAAGTTGAACAGTATGCAGCCAGGAGATGTGTCTAGTTTTCTACAACATCAACCCCTTTCTTACCATGCATAAAGTGAAGAAAAAGGAATTAAAGTACACAAAATGAAATGGAAAAGTACATTCCTAATTTGATTCTTACCATCATTTTATCTTCTAATGGTGCTTCAATAACTTCAAACTCAGCACCCTCGTAGCTAAGTGTCCGACATAGATACATCCCCCTACAGTGAGAAAAGTGAAGCAAAACAATATTCCTTCATATGCATACATGTTCTGAAGTCTAAGTGTTCATGTATAATTGAAAATATTATAACCTTGCTTTCATGTCCATGGCAACTAATTCTAGAGCTCCAACACCCCCTCTATCAAGAGCACCTGGATATATAAATTCAAATAGTTAACTTAACTTTACACACTAATGGATGGGCCCATGGGGAAAACACATGTAGAAAGCAACCTGGATGTATAAATTCAAATAGTATAGTTAACTTTACACATTAAGGAGATGGGCCTATGGGGAAAACACATGTAGAAAGCAAGCATATAAGAAAGTCTACAACATTTTATATTATGTAGCTATAGTAAGTTGAAATAAAAAAATTGTAAAATATTAATTATTTAGTAATGCATTCATAAATGCTTTCTAAGTTATAATATAGTCAAAAAATGGTTATAAGAAAACAGCAGTATTTTCATGAACAAAAATACATCATCAACTGAAGGAGATCACTTGCAAGAAAAAGTATTGTAAAAGAAGAGCAAAAGTTAATTTATCCAGAAAAAATATATAATGAAGAAGATCACTAACAAGAAAAGGAAAGAGTAAAGAACAGATAAGAACACTACCAAGAAATTCGCGGAAATCAGAGAAAGAAGTTCCATCTCCCCAAAGACCAAGTCTAACCATATAACCCATATTGCGGGGTTCAGATGCACCAGTTGCTGAGCAATAAACAACGCGAGCTTCAGGTAGTTTATCCTGTAAAATTAGATTGCAATAACTGAAACCATGCTTTTCAATCCACCATTTCAATGCCAAATTTTGCAAAGTAATTTAACTTCAACATATGTAAATGTGGAAAGAGCATGAGACATTAAGGGCCCATTTGGTGCGCAAGATATGATAGAGATAGGATATGATAAGAAGCTGTATAAGGATAGGATAGGATAGTGACAGGATAAACATATATATAGTTTTTGGTTGAAGATTTTGGTTTTGCAACGGGTTGAGTCTTAAATATAGGATTAAATAGTTTGTCATATGTATTTGAGGTTATTTTTTATGATTCAGGAAAAGATGATCCACGCAGCTTAATAATGAGGTGACTGCTAAAGAGACTTGAGGTGGTAATAAAACTTGAAAGATATTTGTAACCTGATAATAAGGATGAGTTTGACATCTTTCCTAAATGAATTCAGAGATTGTGTTTGGAAATGCGGTGGGTACCTGTTCACTGAGTCATTGAGTTTCATTTTGTGATAATCAGGCAGCTTTGCATATTGCATACAATCCAGTATTCATGAGCGCAAAGTACGTAGAGATTAATTGTCACTTCATCCGCGAGAAGATTCTCTTCAGGCAGATAGTTAGTTCCTTTGTACTCTAATGATTAGATAGATGACTGATATCTTTACCAAATCTCTCAAGAGACCCGAGGATATCTTATCTTATATGTATCAAGCTTGATGCGTATAGCTTGAGGGGGAGTGTTAAGATATTTAGAGTTAAGTTACATTCTGTAGAGAAAACTTCTGTATAAGATTAGATTTGTTTAGTTTTTCTATCCCTATAATCAAGGGATTTGAATGTATTCACTTAGTTATAAATAACAAAGGCTGAGAGTATTTTCCTCTCGAGCAATTCAAACCTTATAAATCTACTGACACAACACTCTCTGTAGACTTGGTTTATGTGCATACAAATTTGCAGGTCTTGGTTGGGAAAGTGAAGATTACAAGGAAGGGAGTACCAAGATGCGGGACATTAGTGGAAATGCATATGCATGGGATAGCTTTGATGGTGCTGGAAGTCTTGAAGTGGCATAATTGTGTCTTGAAGAACCAAACATACAAGCTGTCCTATTTACGGGTGATGCTCCAGGAGGTGATGAAATTGATACCATTCCTATTTCTAAGTTTGGATTTTTAGAAGACAATGATTTCCAATTTCTGTTTTATATTTACTAATGTTTAAGAGGTTTTTGTTCTCAGTTTTCATTATATATATATATATATATATATATATATATATATATATATATATATATATATATATATATATATATATATATATCATAATATATCCTACGTTTTAAAAAAACAACTAATTATCGCCACTGCATACTTGAGTACAAATCTAACAAGTACTGCAACTGAAATTAGTTCAGAGAGGTCAATCCACACAGATGTTTCAATTACATCACTTGATTCAAAATTTGTTTTTGTTACAAAATTAAATTTGAGAATCTTTGTTTTGCCCCTGGACCTACGCTACAAGTTGCATATATTGGGCAAAGCTAAAGCCAGGCCTTTATATCTTTCTTTCTGATACGGTATTTCCTATTCTCTAAACTGTTCATTTAATTTCGCCTTTTGGAAATATAGTCCAAAATATATGTTACATATAAAGAAATAACAAAGAATGAGGATTAAAAAGAGTCTAAATTATCCATAAAGAAAACAAAAATATCTCTCCCAAGATTTACACCCACCACATAATAAAATCAAAGTAAAAAAAAGAAAAAAAATTATAAAGTAAGGGATAAATAATATCAAAACTCTTCGTTTACTGTTCCAAGAGATTGAAAATTAAGAACAAAACCTGAATTTCAAGCACTGCTTCTCCAGTGCGTGTTGGCTGACTACCAGCTTCAGGGACCAAATTTTTTGCTTTGTGACACTACAATGAATCATCAAACCTTAGCAACAAAAGGTAAAGAAATAAAATTGAAAGAAGCTCTTGAATCATTAATGTTATTCTTCAAAAAAAACATTGGAAATAATAATTTATACTAGAAAATGTTTCATACCTCATCAAAAATTACTAAGCCATCAAACCCTGGTCCACACCACTGCACAAGCTGCTGGAGACGAGACCTACCTTTTTCTGAAGATGCTATAAGGCTATTGTATGTCAAGAAAACAACTCCCTCCTTGATCCCAACAGACTTTGAATCAAGCTTAGAATACGGCAGTTTGTTCAAAGCATGCACTGGATTAAAGAAAAAGAAAAGGAAGACATTTAAACTTATATCAGAACATTGATTGAAATATAGATGAAATAAATAAAAACACCTGAAATGGGCAAAAGATGAAATTTCTCCAATGAAGATGACAAACAGAAAATTTCCATTCGTAGGACAAAAGAAGCATAATTAGAGTTGAGAAGCCAGAAAAGATGACAATGATAACATGTAATCCGTGATAATGTGGCTAGTTCATATGACCAAACACAGCAGCAAGAGATGAAACCAGTAAAAACTAGCCGTTTAACAATAATAATGTAACAAGACTCGTGGATTAATAAGAATCCTACTATTTTAGCAATGTTTATCTTATTGAGAACCACTGGCCATGAATCACCCTTTGAACCACCTATCTATCTATCTATATATATATATATATATATATATATATATATATCCAAAATCCTAGTGGAAAATAATAGGAGGAATTAAATCCCATAGTGAGAACTATTTTTGCACCACCTATGTATTTAACGAGTGTGTAACAGGTTAGTATATAATCACGGTTGTTATGTATGTAACACAACTTAATGCACATAACATCACCAAAAGAAATACCTTCGATACATGTTGCACCGGCATCATCCAAGTCTCTTCTAGCATCAAACTTCAAGTCTGAACCAACAGAAATCCACCTGTGTAAGATCGTTGAAAACATGACAAAAGCATCAAAACAAGTTAACTGAGTATAGCCAGGCATCGAGTTCAAATTACAAACATGCGTGGTCATTTGTTTAGGTAATTGTTTTCAAATGTGCATCCAAAGCATGAATTTGCTTTTAACTCAATTTTGAATAACACGCAAGTATCGCATGCAAAGACAGTGTGACTTAAACTTACAATGCCTTTCTTCTTCCATGGTGCCAGTTCTCCCAAATTAGACCTGCAATTGTCCGACCTTTACCTACACCAGCTCCATCTCCAATAAAGAATCCTGCCCTAGCTCCATTAGGGAGGTGGTGAAGGTGTCTCTGTCAAAAAAACTACATTATAAACAAGAAAGGCAGAGTAAATCATAATCTATACTGTCCATTATGTCAAAGAAGAAACCTGACAAGCATAGACCACGGTCTCAATTTGCAAGCATGACAAAGCCTTTGAACTTTCCAAATTATCTTTAGTTTTTGGATCATAGGTAGGATCAGGTGGCTGCACTGCAGACAAGGAAGACGTCTCCACAACAGGATCTGGGTGTGGAGGTCCAATGGATACTTTTGGCGGTCGCTGCATACGGAGACAATGACTATTTAACATCACAATAGTGTGCTTGTGTAACTTGAAATAACAAATGAACTGTTGATAACAAACTGCTAGCGTACAATGCAGGAGGAAACAATTAGTAACTCACATAATCTGTAAATGTTTCTCCAACCATGCCACCTTCATCTTCATCCCGCTCGACTTCAACAGCAACCTGATTTAATTTAATGCAGAATAAAGTAAAAATATAGACATATGAAGGTAAGCAAAACAGAATAAAAGAAAAAATTCAAATAATTAACAGAACTCAAATAAGTAAATAAAATGAGGGAAATATCACCGGACAACTAGACATAATAATTTATTGAAGTATCAAAAAGGTAGCAAGTAGATCATCTAATCTCTTTTACCTCTACGGGGTTTTATGTTCACAAATTCAATTTATTATTCAAAAAAAAAAAACACACACATATACATCCATATACTCGAACAAAACTGTACAAGGTCACAGAGAAAAGGAAAAATAGCAATTCAAAAGAGCAACCAACTCCCTAGGCATGTCCTTCCTTTATACAAGGCCTGAACAATCTCAATTTTATACAAATGATCTGGGGTCCAATTATTTGAGTGGGTTAAAAGGGGGGAAGTATAAAATTTATTTTCAACTGAAGTTTTGGTCCAGAGTGAACGATGAGTACACTGTAATTCACCCTTCATTTCTGTTGCACCATGCAAGCATGAAGTTATTCTCATTAAAGATTTTCCACTTTCCCAATTCTTATTTATCCTAAATTTAAAAGATATTTACATATTCTAATAGAGGATTCCGGTGGAAAGGAAAACTTCTGTATCTAAATTGAGAAAGTTATAAAATGTTTGTAAAAATGAATAAGGGATGGTTGAGCAAGGTATTGCTTCATTTCATAAAATCCTCAGAAAATGAAAAATGTCTAAACAAAATGGAAAATTACACTCCCTTCGTTTACCAGCGCAAATCCCTCCATCCAAAGAATAAGAGATCCAACACAGAAGGCTGGTTTTTCCATATGAACAATTTAATTCTTGTAGACCGAGGGCCACTTAATTGAAAAAATTTAAGATCTTCAAACAATTTCATTTATTTGGGGAATAACTCCTATTCCAAGTTTATTCCGTACCATTATGGAAGAAGATTCAGGTAAAATATGCACTTCTTCAGGAAAAAAAAATATTTATCTACTTTTGTTTGGTATTTTGGCTTTAATTCTTTGATTCCTTGATACTCAATGAAATCTTCTTTTTGAAAAATGGAATGAATTCCTATTGCTATGAAAAATACCATTGATAGGTATTTCAACGGAGACACCGGAAGGGGCATTAGTTTGTTCTTTCGTTCTTGAATCAATTGGGATGGAAATGGAATAAGAAATCTATTTCTTCGCCTTTTCACCAATAAATTAAAAGTATCGTGAAAAATAGCGTATTCGGGTAAAATATGCACTTCTTCGTGTAAAATATGCATGAAACTTCTATTAATAGCAGTTCTGCTCTCATCAAGGTCAACTGGACATTTTCATCGTAGAATGACAACAAAAATTCATGCATGAAAGACCGAGAGGGAATTAAGCCGGCAATATAGAAACAGATAATCAGTATTAATTCCCTCCTCTCTCATTAATAAACTATTTATCTTAATCCCAAAAAACTAACATAGCATATTCTACTTCCTCTTCACAATGCTTGTTCCCCCACCCTTATTAACGCATTCACCTTATCAACTATCAAGCAGTGCTATCAAATATCGGTTGCAGGATTATGGTAGTGACACAGCACCATACTCGGATATGGCGGCACCACGTGTTGGCCAATACATTGTGTCCGTTTTCACATTATAATAACACACTCAGATGCAAATTCAAAGTGGAAGTAACAATATATGATGACAACTCAATATCAATTCAAAAGTGTATTAACAGTCACACACTAAACTACTACATTTCTCAATAAATTACACACAGAAATCAGAATCGAATTATTCAATGTACACAGTAAAGCAGAGACACAAAAAACTTCACAATTCCAAAATCACCAAAAAAAAGCGATAAAGCAAAATTGAAGTAACGAAACCAAACCTCGTTAACTTCTTCAGGTGGAGGCGGAGCAAAGAACTGTTTAACCTTAGAGAGATCGACGGCGAGGTCAACTTTACATTGAGGACAAGAGAATCGCGAGAGACCATGAGGAACATTGAGAATCGCCTTACAGGAAGCGCAAGGAAGTTGAATCTTAGTTGGATCAATGCCGTGCGCCGGCAAATTCTGTGAAGGCGGAGTTAACGGCGAAGTTGACGGTGCCGTTTGGTGGACCCTAGCCATGAGTTCTGGCGGAAGCATCTGCGGCATTCGACAGGTCGGACAAGCGAATTCAGTCAGTCCAGGCGCTACGGTTAAGATCATGCGACAACCGGCACAGCGAACACGAACACCGTCGGAAGGTTGTGACGGTGGTGCGGTTGGTGGAGGAGGTGGTGGTTGTAGAGGCGGTGGAGGAGACGGTACCGGTGGTTGTGTCATTTTGTTTTTGTTCCTTTCGAGCGAGAAAGCGCGAAAGAGAAGGGAATTTTTTTTTTTTTATGCTCTAATTTCTGTAACTTTCTTCTTTGTTTCTTTCTTCTTTCTTCCGTTTAGGTGTTTTGTGTCTGTGCTCGGAATTGAGCCCAACGGAATTGTTTGTGGGGTGAAATGGATGGAGAGTGTGAGATTGGGAATTAGGGAAGTTGGACTCACTTCTTTTGCTGGGGAAATAGGCACGTGACATACCCACGTGACAAAACTTGTGTTTTATTTATTTGACAAAATGCATCTCGGTCTTTAAGTTTTACCGTAACCGTTCTTTAAATTTTTTTTAATTGATGAAATATAATGGAATGGAGCAGAGCGGAATAGAATGTATGAAATAGGATGGATTGGAATGGAATAAATATTTCATTTTATTGTTTGGATATTTTAAAAATGAGATAAACAAAATTGAATGTAAGTGGCGGTATGGGATGAAATGTTTTCCATCATATTCCATTTTATTTCATTCCATTATTATTTTTCAAATATAAACAATGGAACATTATCATATTTCATCATGTTCTTGCTAGGGTTATTTATGAGAAAGTCTACTCAATAGGAATGTTCTTGATAAGGTTCTTTACTGATGTGTTCAAGTTGATTACCAAGAATCGCCTCTTTCGGGTGTTGGAGGCACACTAACGCCATATTGGGAGTCGATTGGACGAGATCATGGAGGATTTGTAGGCAGTTGACCAGAAACGAGTTGTTATGTCCGGAGTTTTGGAAGTTGCGAGGGACATCGCCCGCCATTGCTAGATATTAGGGATCTTGTTCTTTATCTAGTAGTTTTATTTTGTAAGCGTTTAACTTCATTGCTTTGTAATCCCCATTTTGGGTGTATTTTGTGATGTATGTATCTGGGGCAACCCTTATCAGCGTCCTTTTTGACTTAATGAAATATTTTAAGGTATTTTCCTTCTATTCGTCAAGCGTTGTTTTACTATTTTAATACTTTTTAAATGTTTTTTGACACCGTCCCACTTTGCCCCTTAATCGTTATGTCCGAGTTGGCGAGGTAAGGGACGGAACCAGGAAAAATCGTTGAGGGTGACAGAAATATAACATATAATATTGACAATTTATTTTATTTATTTTTTGAAAAAATCGATCTTTAGTCCAAAAACCGATTAATTTGAGGGGTCCAATTTCACTATCAACTTGTAGCAATCTCATTTAAAGCTAAGATCATATGGATTTAATCTACCAAAATTGACACTAAGAAAAATCGAACATAAGACAATTTTAACATATTTACTAAATGAACTAGAATTTATATACAAACAATTATTATAAGTGTGTTAGTGAGTTGGAATAAATAAAAAACTATTATATCTATATCTATATATATCTATATCTATATATATAATTCCTAGATAGTTCTCCTACTACTCTTCTAAACCCTAATTCACTCAAACCAATGAAATCACTCTACAATGTCACGTCAACCACTTACATCCAATTAAATCACTCTATAATACCACATATTACTTACATAATTATCAATAAAAATTATCATCCCTATATATTTTTCATATGTCTGCATTTATATATTTTTATAACATTTATATCATCCCTATATATTTTTCTATATATATAATTCCTAGATAGTTCTCCTACTACTCTTCTAAACCCTAATTCACTCAAACCAATGAAACCACTCTACAATGTCACGTCAACCACTTACATCCAATTAAATCACTCTATAATACCACATATTACTTACATAATTATCAATAAAAATTATCATCCCTATATATTTTTCATATGTCTGCATTTATATATTTTTATAACATTTATATTCCAATGACTTTTCAATATAATTCACTCAAGCCTTTAATAAGTATTCAATCTGCATCATTTAATCATGGTCATTCTCTTTTTCATATATCACTCATACGTTATTCTTTTTCATATATCACTCATCCATTCTCTGAAGAACCTCTGAACATGACAGTTCCTACAGACCCTGAACATCAAAGCAATGAAGCAGCTACTGAACCTGCTGTTGATGAGTCTGAAGATGATGAACCCCCTAGAAACACTTTCAAATACAAATCATCACATCCAGAGGAACTGATCTTAGGCAACAAAGATAGTCCAAGAAAGACAAGATCTCAACTGAGAAATGAGGAATCTTTAGTTGGTCTTATTTCAATGATGGAACCTTCAAAGGTTGATGAAGCTCTGAAAGATGATGCTTGGATAGTAGCAATGCAAGAAGAGCTGAATCAATTTCAAAGGAATGATGTATGGACTCTAGTGCCCAAACCTTCACACAAGAACATTATTGGAACAAAATGGGTATTCAGAAACAAGTTGAATGAACAAGGTGAAGTGGTAAGAAACAAGGCTAGACTGGTTGCACAAGGTTATAGTCAGCAAGAGGGGATTGACTATACTGAAACCTTTGCACCAGTAGCTAGACTTGAAGCTATCAGGTTACTTCTATCTTATGCTGTTAATCATGGAATAACTTTGTATCAGATGGATGTTAAAAGTGCCTTCTTAAATGGTTTTATTTCTTAAGAAGTGTATGTTAAGCAACCTCCTGGTTTTGAAGATGTCTCAAACCCAGAACATGTTTTCAGATTGAAGAAATCACTGTATGGTCTGAAACAAGCTCCAAGAGCTTGGTATAATAGACTCAGTAATTTCCTTCTTGAAAAGGGTTTTGAGAAAGGGAAGGTTGACTGCACACTCTTTAGAAAAACAACAAAAGAAGATATTTTAATCATTCAAATATATGTTGATGATATTATTTTTGGTTCAACTAATGCTTCCTTGTGCAAGAATTTCTCTAAGATAATGCAGGATGAATTTGAAATAAGCATGATGGGAGAATTGAAGTTCTTCCTTGGAATTCAAATTAATCAGAAGAAGGAAGGAACTTATGTTCATCAATCAAAATACACCAAAGAACTTCTGAAGAAGTTCAACTTAGATGATTGCAAGATAATGAACACTCCCATGCATTCAACTACCAACATGAGCAAGACAAAAGATGAAGGAAAAGTAGACCAAAAAGTCTACAGAGGTATGATTGGTTCCTTACTCTATCTGACAGCCTCTAGGCCAGATATTTTATTCAGTGTTTGCTTATGTGCAAGATTCCAGTCAGATCCTAGAGAATCTCATCTTACTGCTGTAAAGAGAATATTTAGGTATCTGAAAGGAACAACTAATCTTGGACTTCTCTATAAGAAATCCAATGATTATGTGCTAAATGGATTTTGTGATGCTGACTATGCTGGAGATAAAATTGAAAGAAAATCCACAAGTGGCAATTGTCAATTTGTGGTGAAAACCTTATCTCCTGGGCTAGTAAGAGACAAACTACTATAGCTTTGTCTACAGCAGAAGAAGAATACATTTCAGCAGCTAAGTGTTGCACACAACTACTCTGGTTAAAATATCAGCTAGAAGATTATCAAGTAAGCAGTCACAATATTCCTCTATATTGTGATAATACTGCAGCCATTCATCTTTCTAAAAATCCTATCATTCACTCTAGAGCCAAACATATTGAAATTAAACACCATTTCATCAGAGATTATGTTCAGAGAGGCATTATAAATATTAAGTTTGTTGATACTGAAAATCAATGGGCTGACATATTTACTAAAGCCTTACTTGTTGAAAGATTTGATTTTATAAAGAAACATCTGAACATGTTTTCAATCTCTGAATAAAAAATTTCTTTTGGCTTCTAAGGTGTAAGAGGTTAAGTATCTCAGAACTTCTAGTTCAGAACATCTGAACACATAAGATCTGAAGTACTTGACTCTGATAGAATCGTTTCAACTCAGAGGCTCTGACCTATCTAAGTGGAAAACGTCCAGTATTCGCTACTGAACAGTTATTCACTAAGTGGACAGTTACCAAGTAATCTTTTGCATGTGGCTCATGTGTGTCAGGTAGTGGGTGGTTAATGATGACTTTTAGTATTCAAATTTTTGTCAATAAGCGTAACTTCCCAAATTTGCCATTTTTATGTTAACTGTACGCATTTAAATAAACTTACACAATACACTTGCACACTTTTCACTCTCACAACCTACACTTTTATTTCTCTCTAAACCTTCAACAAAACTTTCTTTCTCCCTCTCGATTAGCATCAACCCTAACCCAAACCTCCATCATGTCTGCTTCAACTTCTACTTCAACCTCAGCAAACCCTGTCACTAAGATTCCTCCGTTCATGTTCAAGAATCTTCAAATAGTTGGGAACGAGATGAAATTTCCTGAATCTCAACTAACTCTACTTCTTGAGAAGATGGTCGACTTTGAAAGTTTGAAAGCAAATGGTTTTAATGTGAAGCCTTACTTCTCTGCTCAGGGTTGGGATAAATATTTTGATATGTTGAATGGTCCTATCTACCCAGATCTCTTGAAGAAATTCTGGATGAAAGCTAGAGTTTTTACCAAGTTCGAAGCTAAGCAAGAAGAACTTGCAGCTATTGAAAGGAATCATAGTTTAAAAGGAAAAACTAGGAAGGAAATGGGTTTATTGGAGTTTACTGGTACACAGATTAGGTCTAATGTCTGTGGTATCAATCTCACCTTTTCTAAGATTCATTTTAACGCTCTTCTGGGTTTGGAAAACTCTGGGTTGGTCTTAGACAATTTTGAGAAGGATACAAGGTTTAGAAAAGATCTTCTGCATAGGATGTGTGTGGATATGGAGCTGAAGGGAAAGGTTAAAGGTTTGACGGATGAATGCAGAGTTTTATTCAAGATAATTTTGTCCTCTATCAGTCCAAGAGTGGGTGGTACTGATACTATCTCCTGGCCTCATCGTCATCTGATATACTTTCTTCTAACTAAAAAGAAAGTAAATCTGGGAGATTATTTCTTTGAAAGGATCTGTGAAGCCATCTTCTTAAGCAAGTCTCAGAGGAAAACAACTATTGTTTATCCTAGACTGATTTCAGATCTTCTCTTTCAAGGTCACATCATAGAGAATCTGAAGAAGTTCTATCCAGAACTTGTGGCTAATAAGTTTACCCGAGAAGTTCTGACTGCCAGTTTTCTGACCAAGATGCATCTCATCAATACTAAGGTGGTTCAACCTGATCAAGAATTCTCAGTTCGTCTTGAAGATCGTCTGTATGTGGATGGTTATCCTCTAATCTCTGAATTGGATGTTGAGCACATTATTCAGGATTATCTGAAGGATCTACAAGCTGAAGGTTTTGATGTCACTAGGGAAATGATTCCAAAGGCTCCAGTGAACATGTACAAACCTAAGCAGAGGAAATCCAAGAGGAAAGCTGATACTCAAGAGGATCAAGTTAAGCCAGATCTTCTTGCTCAGAAGAAAGTCAAGGTTGAGCAAACTCTTGCTGAGCAAAGAACTAAGAAGAAGCATGAAGCTGTTGCTGACAAGATTGCTGAAGCATCGTCCAAAAAGCCAATCGGTCTTGATGAGGAGGAAAGTGAATCAGATAAGACTCAGTCTGATGAAGAGACTCAGTCTGATGAAGATACACTTGGTGCCAGGCTGCGAAAGTGGAGGGATTTAAGAGGGGTTTTTCAAAATAATTAATCCTCTTAGCGGAACAATCCCGATGAACGGATCTTGATTAAACCATTAATCACAAATCAAAGAATACAAAACCACAAGTTTATGTGTTTACCTCTTGAAGTGCAGAACCTTTGAGGTAGAAACTGTTTCTGATCACGAGCAAAGCAAAGTAGCGATGCATCTACTCAGTCCACACGAACAGAACTTCTCCGATGACTGGTGCTAGCCAATTCCACCAGAGATTCAGAGAGAATAGGGTTTAGAGAGCGGCGGCTAGGTTTCACTTTGTGAATTAGGTTAAGCTCTTTAAAACTTCATCACAAGGGTTCTATTTATAGAACCACTTGTGTGGTCATCAAGCCAAGCACTGCACCGTACCTTACGGTGGACCGCATTTCTCTATTTTTCATATATTAAATAATAAGTCATACTTAATTATTTAATTACTAATAAGTCCTGCTTATTATTTTATAAATAAGTCTTACTTATTTATCTCTCTCATCTATCTGTCCTTTGTGTGTGACCCTATAGGTTCTCGTAACGTTGGCAATAATATTAAATCATATATTTAATATTATAAATAGTGAGCGGTATCTAGCAACACATCACTACTACCCAAGTGACGAGAATGTCATGTGATCTGACGAAACCTTCATGTGATAACAATCGTGTGTATAATTACCCCTTTGCCCTTATATCTATATTGAACATAAGGCATAGATCGTGTCACCCTTGTATGGTTCAATATCTTATTTCTTGATCCCAGAATATACTGAGCAACGAATAAGCTCAATATCTCATATTGACTTAGTTCGGCGTGGCCACGCATTTTATCAGTCATATTCCATCAAGAGGCCTACAGATATTGCTCCTGTTATGTAGGAGGGGCAAATTCCATCTAGGTCACTCATGTCCCTCAGCATGATTTATAGAGTACCCATCAACCGACTTTATAGTCATCCTGTTACAGACAATGTTTGAACGGCAACTAAGTACTCTACTCCACATCTAGGGTCCATAGTGGTTTCAGGTCGAAGGGTGGTATACACCATTATCACTATGAGAATAACTTATGACACTTTTCATAACATACTATGTAGCATTCTCATGGCGGGTCAATCCAATATAAATATTACTCATAATATTTATATCTATGTGAAGACTTGATATCTCATATCCATGACTCGTGAGATGAAGTCATCAGTCTACTCACATAATAGTCTCTATGTTTTACTGTTATCCCACATCACAGTAAAACTTGACTATGGATACTTTAAGAATAGTGTCATTATGTTTAATGGAGTCTCACTATTAAGTCACACTTAATGTTCCATTAATTAGACTAGCTATTCTAGGGACTTTATTAGTTTGAAACAAACATAATAAAGAAATGCCTTATTATATATATTAAATATATAAATCAAAGTCATCATACAAAAGACGATTCTATCAAAATAGATTGGCTTTTAGGGCTTACTCCAACAGAAAGAAACAAGTTCCTGATTCTAAAGGTAAGACTCCTAAGTATGTATTTAATGAAGCTGAAATAGGAGTAGGTTACACTGAACCTCTTAACACTATCCTTCCTAAACCTGAAACCATTAATATTCCCTCTGACAATTTAGAAGAACCTGATTGTTCTACTGATGAATTGATTAGAACAGGTAAAAAAAATCTAGACAAATTTACCTCTTCTGATAAAATTCAACAGAAGGACAAACATGTTCCTTCTGATAATCCCCTTTCTGAACTAGAAAAACACATAAGCCCTGACCCCTTAAATAACCATTCTTTTACTCATAAAACCAACAAGCCATTATCACCTCCCAAACCAAAATCACCACCAAATCAACCATCATCTGAACCTCAACCAGATATCTCTCCTGCACCCATTAACTCTCCCACTAAACAAACCTCTCCTAGCAAATCTCCTGAACCAACCTCTGAACCCGCACCATCTGAACAACTTCATGAGCTTAACTCTAACTCAGGTGCTGAACATGTTTCTCCTGAACGTGTTCACACTTGTGCTCATAGACCTTCAGAGGTAGATGTTGTTCTTATTGACAACTCTGCTCCTGAATCACCAAAACACTCCACTATTCCCTATACCTCTCCCACACCTTCTGACCTTTTTAGTAACCTATTCAATCAGCTTTATGATGATCTACTTAGGTTGTCTAATATTAAGAACAAGTTCTTGGTATGTCCTTCTGATGTGGATGTTGAAGTCTCTACTATCAAGGCCAAAGTTTGTCATGCTCTGGATTTGGTTGGTAAGGATATCAAGGCTGTGATTGGTAAGAGGGATCTGGAGGTTGTTAATCTGATGAGAGAAGGTCTTGCAAGGGTCAGTCTGAAGAGGTTAACCATGTTCAATCATGAGGAAACTGAGCTTGCTAGGTTTACTGCTTTGACTGCTAGGGAAACTGCTGATGAGTTGCTACTGAATGTTTTCAAGAATTGCTGGGTGGATTCCAAGTTGTTCAAGAATTTAGAATCTCAGAGGATTGAATCTGAACGACTTGCTCAAGCAACTGGGAAGATTGCTCAAGAAGCTGCAATACTGCATCAGGAAGAAGTTCTTATGCTTGGATTTTCAGAGGATGATGGATCTTCCTCTGATAAAGGAAAGGCTCCAGTGGACGCAGATCAGCTGAGTATATTACAACAAGCTATTGAGCAACAGAGGGCTGATCATCAGAATCTTGAAACCAAGGTGGACAAACTGGATTCTAAAGTGGACAATCTCAATGACAAATTCGATGTCATCATAGCCCTCCTCAAGAAACCTTAGGATTCTAAGCACTTTTACCTATTGTTTCAATTTTTATTTGTTTTATTTATCTCCTTCTGAACAATTGGTTTTATCTTTATGGTTTTAAAATTGGTTATGTTTATAATGTTCTTGCGTATTTTGTTTGCGTTTTTCTATTATTTGTTTTATTTCTCTTTTCAATTTTCATTAAAAATTGCTTTTGACAAAAAGAAAGAAACACAGAACACAAGCATATTTCATTAATTTTTTTTATTAAAATAGCTGAATATGCTCTGAGTACATTAGCAAAAGAAAAAGACAACCTAATCCTATTCAGATGGACTCTCAGAGGAAATCTCAGATTTCGCCTCAGAATCATCTGACGAAATTTCTATAGGCTCTGGGTCTTGCTCTTCGTCTTCTTCTTCTTGTTCCTCTTCAGGAACATATCCTGCTAAAAACTCAGCATAATCAGCATCAATTTCATCTTCTTCAGATTCAGACTCTGAAGATATGATGATAATTTCTGCTTCTTGTGGTTTCTTGTCTTCTTCTTTCTTTTTCTCTTCTCGTTCGCGTTCCTCATCCTTTCTTCTACGAAATTCTGCGATATGAGCACTAAATCTCTTCATTCTTCTTGATCTCTTTTCTGTGTATCTTGTTTTGTGTTTTGTTGTGAAGAACGTTTATCAAAATCGTTCTCTACTTATAGCCTTTTTTTTTTGGCGCTTTGGTTTTTTGCTTTTGAAATAAATTTCACCTCCGTAACAACCAATTCCTATCTTTGACTGTCTTGGTTTCCTAAATTTTTGTTTTTACTTTTTGATAATGACAAAAGGGGGAGTAGTTACGCATTAATTGATATGTTTCAAAAAGCTGAAACCACGCTTTACACGATTTATGTTTGTTATGTTATTAAAGTTTAAAGTTGTTTAGCAAATATTTGTTTTTATTGCGGAGACTAAGTATTTTAAACTGAAAATAAATTTCATTAGTAAGGATAAGTTAAGAGTGCAATTTTAACTTAACCTTATGAGACTTAGGGGGAGAGCTTGCAAACCTCTCGTCCTGAAGAAAAATATGGAATTTAATTTTATTTTAATTACTTAATCTTATACTAAATTAAAATATCATGGATAAATCTTAAAGCTAAGGCTTTATGAAGTATCAATCTTAGGGGGAGCTTGCAAACCTCACAAACCTAAGAGAAACATGATAAGTTAATTTAACAACAATTGTCAATTAATACTTATGTTTGTCATCATCAAAAAGGGGGAGATTGTTGGAACAAAATTGATTTAAAAATGTTTGCCCCTAAATCTATTAAGGTTTTGATGATAACAAAGTATTAATATACAATTGGAAGGACTAAAAATTTATTTTAAGTGTGCAGAACTTAGTTTCAGACAAGCTTTGAAGAAAGCTCAGAAGACAAGTCCTCAGAAGTTCGCAAGAACTCAGAAGATGAGAATCTCCAGAAGTTACTTACATCAGAGGATGAAGACATCAGAACTTACTATAGTCTGACGTGAATCAACTCTGAGGTATATTTTGAATGGTGTGAAGATTCGAATTTGAAGGTCAACTCTCTTACCTATGAAGAAAATGACCTCTCAACCTTGATCAGAACAACTACTTACATTTTGTCTGTCCACAATGGTGAACGTGAGTTATCAGACTTCTTAGCTGAATAAGGAAAGTCTTCTCTGCACATGGTCAAAGTTACTGAAACTCTTACTCTGTTTTGGAAACGACCAAACTGCATCAAGACAAGTTGCTTGAAGACAAAAGGATATCTTCATCAACGGTCATCTTTGCAACGACTCTTTATCAGTCCTATATATACTAAAAGAATCAAGTTGCAATTTAATCAACTATCGTTACACGCGCTTGAACAAATTCTGATTTGCGAATACAAGCTCTGAACCTCTGAACTAGTGTTTTTAACTCTTAGTCCAAATACTTTGTACTCATTGTATTTGCTCATTAAGGTTCTCTTAAGAGCAGTTGTATTCTTTCAACAACTTTATTATCTCTGTTATTTGAGAAGTCTTAAGTTTGTGTGCTTAAGTGAGAAGTCTTAAGCTTGTGTGCTTGAGCATAGTTGTGAAGTCTCTTGCTTGTGTGCTTGAGCATTTGTAATCTTGTGTGATTATAGTGAAATCCCTTGGAAGTGCAAGGGGACTGGACTACTCTCGTTTTGTGAGAGGAACCAGTATAAATTGCTTGTGTGATCTCTCTCTCTCTCTCTTATCTCGTTATATTTGTTTTACTTATCCGCTGCTGTTGTAGTTAAGTTAAGAACTTTGAAAAAGTTTTAACTTGGCTAAAACACAATTCAACCCCCCTTCTCATGTTTTCACACCTTCAAGCTGGTTTACCATTTCATCTAGCAAGAAATCCTTACTTTAGGAGGGCATTTTTCTATGCTGCTAACAATAGTATTCCTGGTTACCAACCTCATGGTTACAATAAATTAAGGACAACATTGCTTCATAATGACAGGAGTCATGTGGAGAACTTATTGCAGCCGATTAGAAATACCTGGAATCAAAAGGGTGTCACGATTGTTAGCGATGGATGGAGTGACCTACAAAGAAGACATCTTATCAATTTTATGGTTGTCACAGAGAGTGGTCCTATGTTTTAAAGGCAGTAGACTGTTCAGGTGAGGTAAAAGATAGAGAATTTATTGCCCAAAAAATAAAGGATGTCGTTATGGAGGTTGAACCTTCAAATGTTGTGCAAATAGTGACCGACAATGCAGCGGTTTGTAAGTCGCCTGGTTTAATAATTGAGGCTGCATTTTCTAATATCTTCTGGACCCCGTGTGTTGTTCACACATTAAATCTTGCTTTGAAGGACATATGCGCAGCTAGGAATACAGAAAGAAACAATGAAGTTTTCGAAGAATGTCGTTGGATTACCCAAGTTGCAGATGATGCAAATTTTATAAAGAACTTTGTCATGCTACACTCTATGAATTCATTCAATTCATTAAAGTTTCTTTTTGTTTCTCCAACAAGATTTGCCACTACTGTTGTAATGCTTAAAAGGTTTGCCTTATTGAAAAAGGGACTTCAAAATATGGTGATTAGTGAACAATGGACTTCTTATAAGGCAGATGATGTTCAAAAGGCTAAATTTGTGAAGGACACCTTGTTGGATGATACTTGGTGGGATAAGGTTAATTATATTATTGCTTTCACTAGTCCTATCTATGATGTTCTTAGAAGAACTGATACAGAAGCTTCATGTTTACATCTAGCGTATGACATGTGGGATTCAATGATACAAGATGTGAAGAAGGCTATATATAAACATGAAAGAAAGGCAGAGGTTGATTGAACATTCAGCCTTTCATGATGTTGTGCACTCGAGATTAATTGCTCGTTGGACAAAGAGTAACACACCTCTTCATTGTTTAGCTCATTCCCTGAACCCAATGTTATTTAATATTAACTCAATATTTTTTGTTTACTTTAAGATTACATATATTTAAGAAAGGAATGCTATATTTTTTTTTTTATAAAAATTGTAGGTATTATAGTCATGAATGACTAAGTGAAGATCCTAATCGAGTTTGTCCACATCAAGATAAAGAGATTACTGATGAAAGAGTAAAATGCTTCAAAAGGCTATTTCCTGATGCTGATGAAAGGAGAAAAGTGAATGTAGAGTTTGCCAACTTCTCAGATGTAAGAGAAGGTTTTGACGTTGATTCTTTGAATGATAAGGGTAAAATGAATCCAAAATCTTGGTGGCTAGTTCATGGTGTGCATGCTCCATTGCTTCAAAAGGTTGCCCTTAAGCTACTTGGGCAACCTTGTTCATCTTCATGTAGTGAGAGAAATTGGAGTACATATTCATTTATAGATTCTCTAAGGAGAAACAAGCTGTTACCAAAAAGGGCAGAAGAGTTGGTATTTGTTCATAGCAACCTTCGACTTCTTTTAAGGAATAGTCCACAATACAATCAAGAGGAAACTAAAATGTGGGATATTGCTGGAAGTGAATTTGGATCACTTGATGATTGTGGAATTCTTGAAATTGCTGATTTATCTTTAGATGAACCTGAGCTAGAGGATCCCTTTACCAACGATGATGTTTAAGTTTTTGGTGTTTTTTTTAAATTAGAAGGATTAATTTTGATGTTTAAGTACTATTTTTTATGTTTAAGACTTATGATGTTTAAGTACTATTTTTGATGTTTAAGACAAATATATCATGTACTAAATATTTTATTTTATTTAATCATATATAATAATAAATATATATAGCGGTGTCGGTGTCCTAGATTTTTGACATTAGCGGTGTTGGCGTGTCCGTGTCGTGGTGTCCGTGTCGGAGTCCGTGCTTCATAGATTTACTCCACATTATGGACCAAATACATTATATTCTCAATGAATCTAAAAAATAATTTTTCTCATATATTTAGGACCGGAGGGAGTATTGCTTATTCCATGTTACAGGTGTGGTTACTAACTATTGCTTAGAAAAAGTGTTGTCTAAACTAAAAAATGTTGCAGTGGTGAAGACGAGAGGAAGCGATGGTCTGGTGTGTAGTAGGCGAAATATGACTTAGGGTTAACAAAATAAGGAAAAGAGATAATTTTTTTTTCTAAAAAATAATATAATTAATTTGGACGGGCTTTGTAAAAAAACTCGCTTAAAATTATAATATCTAGGCGGGCAAAAATTGACGCAAAGTGAAATAGTATTATTATTATTATTATTTTTTTATAAGCAAAATAGTATTATGTTAATTTAATAGAGACAGACAATAGAGGCAGAAATACTCGAAGACGGATCTTTTTGTATCTAACAAAAGTTTGACTATTTTAATAACAAGTTGACTCATTAAAGACGAATATAGAGACGAAAAATATTAGAACGGCTAAAGTTTATCTCTAAAATTCATTTCCAACTATTGTTTTCTTTTTATAATTAAAATAATAATCAAGTAGAGATGGATTTAGAGACATAATGATTTAAAAACGGAATATTGGGTCTCTAACATCTGTCATTAATACATATATTTTAATTTTCATCTCTGATTGCTCTTTTCTGTCTCTAATGACGACTCTAATAGAGAAGAAACAAATTCCATCTCTAAATTCCTTCGGTATTTAAACTTTTCTAGTATTTGTTTTTTCATTTTAGCTCTTTTATTATTTGTTGCGAGAGGTATTCAACTATTTGAAAATTAGGAATTTTTGGATAATGAAATTTTAGATGTAAACAAAGTATCGATCTAACTCATAATAACTGACTCATTCTACCCGCAACTCGTACGGTCCGACACCCGAACAATCCAAAGATGTGGACAGTCGGAATTAGGTCTAAATTAAATGGTTGCAGTTTTTATCGATTTAGTGATTTTTGCCCCGAACCTGTCTGAAACTTACTAATGTTCAGGCCTAAGTTCAACATATACAAGTTAATTTAATAATGATGATAAATGATAATGTTTTCTTTTTTTTTTGACTATGAAGAGTATACAATATCGACAAAGAAGAAAAATATTAATTTTTTTTTTGACAAATAGAGAAATAGCCATTTATGCTATTTTATATTTAACGGCTAGTTGAACCGCTAATTTTACCATAACACTTTCATTAACTTATGAGCGATAAACTATCAACCATAAGCTATAAGTTACTCCTTCCGTACCAAATGATAAGTCATTTTAAGAGAAATATTTGTACAAAATTATAAATCACTTTACACTACCGCTAAAAAATTTAATACTGTTTATTATTATATTTTATTTCGATTATTTAATTTATCTTTCCTACATGATATTGGGGAGACCCGTTGTGTGCTTGCTGACATTACACTCAAGTGAGCAACTGGTAGCCTTTTTCACAATCGTTGAGGAACCCTTTTGTTGAAGCTGCGATGGGAAACTCGCAGATGAAAAAGCGTGACAGTGAATTTTCAGGAAATGTTGATTCACCAAGAATCACATCCACCTTAAACAGATCCCTCTCACCACACTCGGACTCACCTCGATCTAAACAGTTCTCTTCAACAAGTTCAGGGAAACTCTCTACTAAGGACAAATATGCTTTCATTCCTGATAATTTCACTACTCTTCAACAGGTTACTTGCTTGCGCTTATACTCTTGTTTCTTTTTCTTTCTTATTCCATCCAGCTTTGTTTACCAATTCATCAATTTTTTTTTGTTGTTTTTTATGGATAATAATGTTTAAAGGAAAATACAGTAGTGGTTGGAGTTGAAGAGTTGACTTAGGACTAGTTAGCATGTGGAAGACTTGAAGAAGATACTTGCTACACCCTCGGTCCCACAATAATTGTTTCAAAATGTTTTTTTTATGACACTTAAACTAAAGTATCCAAGTTTTGTCCAAAAATTAAATATATTTAGTAATTTGAAATTCAACCTATAATTTTAGAGACAATTTTTTGTTTGAGTAAAGTAAACTATTGCCTTTGTAACCCGCTCTTAAATAGGGTCTTTGACTCTTTTATATCTTAAAATAATACTGTGGCTCTGTTTAGTAAAAACATAGCGGATAGCTGATAAGCCAGCGTGTAGTGGATAACTTATAATCTAACTTTTAGCTTATAGCGAAAAATCTAGCTGATTGAATTTGTAGTGTTTGGTAAAATTAACGGTTGAACTAACTTATAAGTATGAAATGACATAAAAAGATATGTCTAATTAATATTTTTTTTTTCAAGTAACATGATAGGAGTAAAATTGGAAGAAAAAATGATAAGTTACTTGAAATAGCGTTTGAGAAATAAGCTACTAAAATAAGCTATAAGCTCTTTTTTAAAAACTGTTACGAAATATAGCTTATAAGCTATAAGCTAGCTTACTGGTCTTCCTAAACAGAGCCTGTCTCTATTAAAAGTTTTTCAATTTGGTCCCCTATTAACATTCTTCATTATCCACTTTCCATAAAAAAATTGTCCTGACATTTTCAACCGTCAAATTAGTTCATATTATTTATCCATTTTTTTTATCAAATAACCACTGTTTTTAAATTTACCATTGACTTATATTTAGGGATAAAGTAGTAATTATACATTTGATGTGTTAATTACGTGATAAGTGCTTAGTGTCGTAATCTCAAGGTACAAAGTTGGAATCCCCTAAAATATCATTGGTGCCACTTTAATTAATAAATTTTTCTTATAAAAAAACAGATAAAGTAGTAATCGAATTTATTTTACCAAGACATTGGCTGAAAGGGTTAATGAGCTCTCCCTAAGGCGAATTGTTTGCGAGAGTTCGAGTTCGATACCTAGTGGGAACAATTTTTGACTAGACTTTACTTACCTCACGGCCAAATTCTAGATTATTGGGGGCCCCTTCCCCGAGAACCTGAGGGTTAACGAAAAAAATAAATTTGAATTTTTAGTTTTGTTTAACTAAGCTTTAAGCTAAAGCTAATTGAAATGATTTTTTTATGAGTGTTGTTATTTGTTTGGTACAAGACTTTAAAATAAACTACCAAACATGAATAGCCAATCACTGAGAGTTGAAAATAAAGACAAGCTAATTAAAATAACACAAGTGGCATTCTTGTATTTCTTCACCTACTTTCGTATTATTTATTTACTCCAATTGTCTAATATTAAGTATCAGTGTGTCACAGGTTAAACACACAATTCATAAACTATCAAAACATAAATATGCCCCCGTTTGGATTAGCTTATTTATGAGCTTATGCAAACAGCTAGGTTTTATGCTATTTTATAAGTTCACACTAGTGAAAATTGTATTTTTATAAGCTATTTTATCATAAACAACCTTGACAAAACTTATAATAATACATAAAAGTTGCATAAGCTGTTTGCATAAGCTCAAAAATAAGCTAATCCAAGCGGGAACTTGAGAGTGGTAGGTAAAAATTACTAGTCACTCTCAAAACATAAGATCTTGAAATGGAAATAAAATATGAAATGATCCACAAAAGAGATTAAACAAAAAGAGAAATGATGTTTGGACATCAGAAATATGTTGTCAAATACAGTATCAATTGTTTTTGAAATGTGTGTAATGTGTAGAAAGTACTATAAGAGAGAGATAGAAACAAACACATACGGTGTCAATACTTTGACATTTAGATAACATAGTTGAAACAAATAACTATGTAAAGAAAAACTTATGTTGAATGAGCACTAATCGACGTTTCAATCAACTAAGTGTCTGTTTGTTTTTGCATTGGCAGCAAATCGAACGTACATCAACCGTAAGGTACATTTCGTAGCTTCATGAGTTTCACATATAGGAATTAAGGATGCGAGAAATGAAATTCTATCGCAATTCCAAACAAGTATTAAATAAATTCTCCTTTTGGGAACTGACTTCATGGTTGAATACAAGACTTGATATTGGCTCATTGAGCTGTCGAAAAAGAAAAATATTTAAATAAAGTTGAGCCCGAGCCAAGCTTGAATCTTTTTCCCTTATACAGGTTACAAGTGCCTTGAGGAAAGAAGGTTTAGAATCCTCAAATCTTATCCTTGGAATCGACTTTACGAAAAGTAATGAATGGACTGGTAAGTAGTAAATTTACAACATTAAACTGATTAATTCAATGATCTGTTGAGGTGGATATAGGATTAAGTGGATCCGTAATTAAGATTAAAAATGAAAATTATTTCTGGTTCGTCATTGAAATAGAGACTTTAATCGGTTATTATTTCCTTTGAAATGATTATATACCTGTTTAAGAAGCCAATTCATCGATGTTGACATGTTATTGAAGGAAGAAACTCATTCAATAATAGAAGCCTGCATGCTATTGGAGATACGCCTAACCCTTACGAGAAAGCCATTTCTATTATTGGCAAGACTTTGGCTCCTTTTGATGACGACAACTTGATTCCTTGTTTTGGCTTTGGTGATGGTAAGTCATACTAAAGTCTCATCATACATAAAAGAAACTAAGAAAGTCATTGTTTTTTTTCAGCATTATTATATTTGATCGATTTCTGTTACTATACAGCTACGACTCATGATCACGAAGTGTTTAACTTTCATGCTGATAACACATCTTGCCATGGATTTGAGGAAGTTTTGGCTTGCTATCAAAAAGTCGTTCCAAACTTGAGTCTTTCGGGTAATTATGATCTTAGTTTATAATGTTGTTCTTTTTGCACTCACATACCTCTTTATGCGGGATCGAGTATTATGAAAGGAAAAATAGCTGTTGGGAAGAGCTTGGCCTCCTGTATGTATACACTCAGCTTGGCTCGGATTAGTCATTGTCCAATACGATTTTGGATGTTAAGGGTATAGTAAAAAAAGCAACGATGGTTCCTAGTTATGTAGAATACAAGGCCATAAGGCATGGAATCAATTCCATTCCACATTCATCCTCATTTTAAGGAATGAATGAGGAATGCTATATTGCGCGATACATTGCCCCTACAAATTGAAGGAATGCATGAAAGATGGCATTACCATGAAACTAATTTTATGTTGTTGATTACAAATAATACTTGCCTAGAAAAAGAAGTGAATAGAGAAACCAAGCAGATCTACAGAAGAAAATGAAGAAGTGAATAGAAAGAAAAACTAAAACCTGGGGAGCAGCATCATAGAGATTGTTTATTCTATTTCTTTCTGAAAGTCTAGTTTGCCTCGATGCTATCATACTGGAACATTCGTGGGATTTACATGACTTTGTTGTTGCACACAATAGCATTTTTTAAGGAATAAATCATAAAATGGAATCACAATTATTTTCCCTTGCCGGACATTAGTAAACTTAAGAGTCATGGCTTAATAAATAGTTGTTTTTTGTTTGTAGGACCAACTTCATATGCTCCGGTGATTGAGGCTGCAATAGACATTGTCGAGAAAACTCATGGCCAATTCCATGTTTTAGTTATTGTTGCAGATGGCCAGGTATATAATTTTAGTTATTATATGTGATTCCTTATTGATATTAGTGAGTGGAATCGTTCGAGACTTGTGATGAGGGAGAGTACGTGCACAAGATATCTGGTAACATTTTTCTTGAGGGTTGCAATTGAAGGCTTCATTAGACTCATACACTCTAAGCTCGCTGTATATTCAGACTTATAGACTTTCCATTATTCAGAGTTGTATAATTTTGTTTGATTTGAATTTCCAAGGTTACAACAAATGGAAACAATGATGGAAAATTAAGTCCTCAAGAAGAGAAGACAATAAAGGCAATCGCTGATGCAAGGTAAATACAGAAAATTGATAATTGTAAGCAACCTTAAACGCTAATCAAGATCAATTGCAATAAAATGAATACTCCTTGGGAAAAAAGTAATTATCAACAATAATCGAAGTTATAAACAACTATAATAGAAGTATCATCAAATTTATAAAATAAACCACACGCCAGCTGCTTAATCAAACGTTAATTTTCTCTTTTATACTTTTTCTGCTTCCAGTTCATATCCTCTTTCTATTGTTCTGGTTGGAGTTGGTGATGGACCTTGGGAAGATATGAAAAAGTTTGATGACAAATTACCTGCACGTGATTTTGACAATTTTCAGGTACAGAAAATTAGCAATAGTACTGTGACATTAACCGAGTTACGTTGTTTGCAATCACTTTGTTATATTAAAGCATCTTTCTTGTTTTATGCAGTTTGTTAACTTCACAGACATTATGTCTAAAAAAATTAGCACGTCTGCGAAAGAAGCTGCGTTTGCTCTGGCTGCACTTATGGAGATACCTTTCCAATATAAAGCAACCCTTGAGCTTGGATTACTAGGGTAAGTTCTAATACACTCACAAGCTTTTCATTAGGTGTTTTTCATTCAGGTGACTATTTGTTAAAGTTTTTTGGTATGATGATTAATTACTTGGTTTTTATCATCTTCTGTCTTTGCTCTATGGACAAAAGTCGTGCAACAGGAAGGGCAAAGAAAATGGTTCCAAGACCTCCTCCGGCTCCTTATTCAAGACCAATGCCACCAGAACATTTTCTGAGGAACATGTCAACATCATCAATCGATGACGAGCAAAACCAAATGGTACATACAAGTGGAACCTAGTGTGCTTTATTATGTTTTGTCCTATATTTTCGAAGTTAATTTGGGTACAAGAAAACAAGTATTGAAGAATACTTTTAAATTCATAACACACTATTATTGAATTGTTCTCTAGGACCAGAAAGTATGCACATTTTCTAAACAGTGATCTATATATGAAGCAAGTAAATTGATTTTTTAGAAAATAGACTAACCAATAACAAAAAATGAAGCCTTATCCCACTAGGTGCAGGTGGCTACATCGATCAAACTACATAATTTTTACTAGATCATATCTCTAGACTCTAGTCAAATTCCCGAGTTCTAAGTCTCTGTTAATAAACCGATGGTAAAGAATATTGTTCTTGCGAGGGTTATTTTATGAGTGAGTATCGGGCTAGCAGGGTGTTTAGGCCTTCTTTCTCTATTTATATGCAAAGTGTTCGGGGAGTGGTTGAGGGAAAAGTGGAAGCAGTGGAGGAAATAGTGGAACCACATGCTGCTAGCCCATGATATTCGCCCATCGTACTAGCCCAGTCAACCACGTGCGGTTAGCCACATGGTACTAGCCCGTGTTCCTCCTGATTAGGCCTTCTTTCTCTGGCAGGCTGACTTATTCATTGGGCCGCATCTAATATGACCCAAACAATCTTTGGTTGGGCCAGGAAATATTACCACGGTACAAATATGTAAGGAGAGTCTTAAAAATAAAGCATGTAACTCCTGGTTAAAATTTAAATGGTAGCATAACTCACCAACTAGCTAAGCAACCCAATAATTATAGAATTGTAGAGACATTGATTCTTATTAGATACAAACTTGTTATAATAAGAAGAATAAGGGATACAAGAAAAATATACTTAGATTACATGAGTTGGAGCAACAAGTTCAAAGATACAAAATTGAATCATTGTAATGAATCCTGATTTTGTGGGATATCCATGATAATGCCCTTTCAACAATTATGAAACTAACCAGTCCTTCGCTTCGTGACAAATTATTTTATGTTTTAATAACTAATGATTTGTGCAGGTATGTGCTATATGTCTGACCAATAGAAAGGATTTGGCCTTTGGATGTGGTCATATGGTAAGCCTCATTAAACTATTAGCTTCCTGTTTCTCCTGTTGTTTGACAGTCAGTGTCATGATATTTACATTCAAAGAAGAGTTATTCATAGTTTATTTAAAACTTATTTTATGATACAGTAAATGTTGATATTAGTGTTTGGATACATCAATATCATATATGATACGTTCATCAATTTTGGAATGCAGACCTGCAGAGATTGTGGTTCCAGATTAAGCAATTGTCATATATGCCGCCAGAGGATCACCAATCGTCTAAGAGTGTATACTGGATGATTGCTGAACGAAAACGAAAAAACATGTACATTAATTAATTGTATCATGTTTGTGTGTGATGGTGTGTGTTTGTTTTTAAGAATGGTAAAAAATGGCCATGCTCTTGCATAAAATGATAGTAGCTTGCATTTGTAGGAATGGTTTAGGAGTGTAGAAAATAACTGGAATTTGAAAAAATTTCATATTAATTGCTAGCTGTAAAATATTGTACATACTGTTAGATGAGCTTCTTATGTTGTATTTATTCTCTGTTCATTAAATTCTCAGTTCATATTTAATCGCAATGTGAGAATAATTCAACATTGCATATAGTAATAAGTAGGGACTAATGTTTGAACCCTGTAAATCACTTATTGACTTTAAAAGGTGAATTCAGACATTGTATGTAATACTGTATGCATTTATATCTATTGCGATTTTCTTAATTTTTTTATCTTTTATAACTTGAATGCATTTTAAAAATATAAGCAAAACAAAAATACCTTATTACCTTATTCAACATTCAAAATATTGTTTCTCCATGTTGTGTGAGCTTAGCTTAGTTGGCAGTGGCATTGCACTATATATGCAGGGGGCCGGGGTTCAAACCACGATTATTCCACTTATCCACATTAAGGGTGAAATTTCTAGTCACAGACTACTTCACAAAAATAAATAAATTTGTTTCTCTATAAACAGATCATTAAAATGAGTTAAAGTTAAGAGGCCAAAAATGTTATTTTGAAAATTATAGTGCTAAAATCGTTAATTTATGAAAATGCGGGAGCTAAAAATGCAATATAGCTATTAATTCATCATTTGAGAAAAAATAAATGAATTCATCATAGTGAACCACATGATGAGATTATCCACCATAAGACATGAATTCTTTTTATGGTTGGTTTATAAATAAGGCATGAAAACACTCTGAGTTACACTTTTCATGCTCTGTTGTAATCCTATTGCTTGTTAAACTTCAGTTAATTAAGTTGTACCGACATTGTAATAGATTAAAGTATCTGTTTCGAACTAGGTTAAAGTCTAACATAAACAAAGTCTAGTCTACATTCAGGCTGCCTTGACAGTTTAGTCAACATCATTTACGCAACCCACCGAAGATCCCATATTTTCTCGGTAGCGAATACGCTCCCTACATCTCATTTGGACCGTTTGATTGATCTCAACGGCTCCCTACACTGCATGTCAAATATCACGATGACAATTACAACCGTCCTTCCTATAAGCTCTATAGCTTCACGCCAAGACACGATTCACTCACTATTCTACTTTCACTCTACCTTGAGCGTCAAAGTGTTAATTTGTTTGAGGTACATTTGCCACTGACACTGTTAACCAGCACTCTGAAGGCCAAGCGTCACTGCCTTAAACTTCTATGTTGGAGTCAACCAGTTATGTTCAATCAAAGCAATACCCAATGTAAACTTTATAATAAAATCATTGTTTATCTGAAGAAAAAAAATTTGCCAAGAAATTACAGATTTGGAATGGTAGATGGATATACCTTATGTTTTTATTTATTATAAAATATTACTTAAAATAATTTAAAATTAAATTACTAGATAATCATTTATCAAGTTATTCTCTTATTTTTTCAATAAAAATTAAAATATGGACTTAACCTCCAAAACCTCTAATTAAAATATACCTTCAAAGATTAAAAAAACGAAGAAAAAGACTTGAGCTTTCTTTTAGTTAAAGAGGGGGAAAAACGAAAGATTTTACGCTACTCATATCATATAAAATAATAATGAAGATTGCTTTTTTCGCCCCCCGTGTTCATCTTAAACCCCCCAAAAAACCCAAAATAACCTTGAATTTGGGGGTTCAGGATGATATGGATTCTAGAGTCCGAAATACATTAGATGTGGATCGTGGGATCCGAAACAAGCCAAATATAGATGGGAACATGGTTTTTGCAAGGAAAAATTGTGTGTGGATGTTGGTTTGGATCCTACCATCCGAAACAAATTAGGTTTGGATCCTGTGAACCGAAATGGTCACGAAAATTACAGGTTTGGATCCTGCGAACCGAAATGGACAAGCAAATTACAAGTTTGGATTGTAGAGTCCAAAATCATGTTTTCTGCAGGAAATATTTACAGGTTAAAGTCAACATTATGCAAGTTCGGAATTTGCTCTTTTGCACTAAATTAAAAGTTAAAAATATCTATTGTCCTTACATATGATAACTTCAAACATAATCAAATAAATTACAACTTCAAACTCTAAAACGTAAATTACAACTTCAAACTTAAAAACAATACAAGCGAACCTATAAGAAAATTACAACTTATGACGGGTTCAACTACATTAGGTTGTGCAATGTCGGGTTCATCGATGTTCGGTTTCATTTCAAACGGAGGTTCGGCCATCCCAAACCCTACCTATAACAACAAATTACAAAATTTTAAAAAACTGCACGGTTTGACATGTAGGATCCGAAATGGTTTTAGGTTGTGTGATCCAAAGGCGACTGTGATCATAAAACCATGAAAATTGAAAAAATTAACGGTTTAAAGCGCATATTACCTCTTGTATGACTCCGATTGAGCATTGCGACCCTCTTTGAGTGAATAAACGTTGTTTTCAAGCCTCTGATACGCCAAAAAAACGTCCTAGTGTCCAAGTGGTTATGAAAGTACAACTTCTGTCACATAGGCTATATAGGCTGTATTCGGATCCTACAAACCGAATGTCAGCGTTTCCGGTTGGTACAATCCGAAACAATGCAAAAATTAAAAAAGCAAGGCATTTCAGATTGTACAATCCAAACTCATGTTTTCCTGGGCAAAACATCACGTACAAGCCAGCCAATTTCTTGTTTAAACTGGTTTCAGATTCTAGAATCCAAACAAATTAAAAACAAGGAATTTCGGATTGTACAGTCCAAACCCATGTTTTCCTGGGCAAAACATCACGTACAAGCCAACCATAGCCAGTCAATTTCTTGTTTAAACTAGTTTCAGATTGTATGGTCCATAACAAACAAGTTTCGGATTCTAGAATTCAAACGCATTTAAAGGACCAAAATGGTCACATTGGCGGGCCTTAGAGGAAACTATAGGGGCCAAAAAAGCAGTCTTCAAATAATATAAACTCAAATATTCTTCATAAGTATTTCAAATTACTTATCATTTTAGAGAAATAAAATAATTTTAAAATAGCTATCATTTTATTGTTTTAATGCAATATCAATTTTTCTCTCTTAACTTTACCTAATAAGTATTATGTGCTCCGTCCTTTTAAAAAACAATGTACTTTGTGTATCACTTTCAAGCCATTATGTTCTTTTATACTTTTATGATAATGGCCAAAACCCAATACTGTGTTAATAAGGAAATTTTCGAATAAGTTAATATTAAAATTTAATGAAATTATTTCTTAATTTCAGCTCTCCAAAAAATTGTTTCTTTCACAAGGTTTTATGTCTTAATCATTGTAAAAAAACAAACTTAAACAACAAATAATTTGAAATAGGAGGATATATACTTTCTCTTTGAATTTTCCACCTAGTTTCCAAACCCATTGAAAAGACGCATAATTTTGGATTTGTAATCATCCACAGGCCACAACAACCATATATAGACTCGCACTTCAAATTCAACTATAGAGGCCCTACTTCTAGGAAAAATACTATCTTTTATATTATAAGCTTGTATACACAAGCAAACTCTAAACCCTAATTTGTTTTCCTTGTTTTCCCTCCATTTTATCTTGCAATTTTTATTAAAAAATAATACAATTTTGTCTTGACTAGGATTCGAACCCGCAACCCTTCAATGCAAGGCAATATTTCCAACCATTATGACAAGTATACCAATTGTGATTAAAATTATGTGCAATAATTGATAAGCACCATCAATTTTAAAAGTATATCATATCAAAATTATTGTTGACTATATTATTCATCACGAAATATTTTTATGTCTTTCCTGATCAATGATTTTTTTTCTACCGGATCATAAATTTAGAGAATAATTATCATGTGAGATTTGAAAAATTATTATCACGTGTAATTTGGAAAGTTATTATCAAATTCAATTCTACTAAATCAATTTTTTTGCAATACAACCAAACACAACCATAGTCATGTCACTAATCACATTCATTATTTTGTTTTTAATATTGCAGATTTAATATTAACCGATGATCAATTGATATAATATGCACTAGCAGACCAATTGTGATTTAAATTATGTCCACAAAGTGTTAAGCTCCATCAACTTTCATAGGAAAGATTTCATACGACAATTAAGCACCATCAATTTTCATTGCACAATTTAAACAATTAAAAACCGATAATCTCTTATATTATAAGCTTGCTAACATAAGCTAACCCTAAACCAAATTTTTTTCCCCTCATTTTCTCTTTCTTTTTATTGCAGCTTTATATTAAAAATATACAGATTTGTCATCGAACCTGCGTCTCTTACTTACAATAAAACATTTCAACCGCTAAAACACGTGCTTCAATTATGAAAGAATTTAGGAATCATAATATGTTAACCCTGTTTTCAATAAATTTGAACGGCGGAATTAATCACAATTTCTTTTTTGACAAGGAATTAATCACAATTTTTATTTATTTATGGATGTCTACTTAAGTTTATGTTCTTGATTACGTCTTTAATTTTTTTTTAATCTTTAATTATCATCAATTTTTTAACCTTTAGTTATCAGCAATTTTTTTTTAATAAGTAAACAAAACGATGGGGTTCAAAAATTATTTAAAAAATATATAAAATAAGCACATAAACAAATATAGAATAATTAGTCCATGAAATTCCCTATACTACTCTTATTGAAAATGCTCTTAGAATTTTTGTATTTTATTTTTTATTGTTACATATTACACCTAATTAGACCCATGCACCGCATGGGTCAAAGTTCTAGTTTATTCTTAGATTTCATAATTTTAGTTGACATGTTCTCAATTTTGTTTCTTCTAAGTAATTACAGTACTTAATAAATAAATGAAAAAAAGAATTGACCGAAGCAACAAGGAAAATCACGCAGGTAAAAAATGCCCAATATTATTTATTATTTATAACAACGTTACATATCATATTCTTAACGTAAAACAAAGCTCTCTCTCTCTCTCTCTCTCTCTCTCTCTCTCTCTCTCTCTCTCTCTCTCTCTCTCTCTCTCTCTCTCTCTCTCTCTCTCTCTCTCTCTCTCTCTCTCTCTCTCTCTCTGTGTGTGTGTGTGTGTGTGTGTGTCTCTGTATCTTCAAGTTTTGTACTGCCTAGATGCATGTTTATGTGGCAACATCATTACCGAGCCTAAATTGGTTTCTTGGGTTGTTTGGTTCCTCGGCCAAGAAAGTACACATTTCTGGCACCAAAATTGATGAATCTTTGTCCTTAGTAGGGACCATATTGTTGGCAATTGTGATTGGTGTTATGTTGTTGTACTTGTACCGGTCGGGAGAAAGTGAAGAACTCAATTCTAATTATACCAATGAGGTTGACGAAGGTGAGCTGGAGGAGCACATCATCGATGAATCAGACAGGGATTTTGATTGGGATCAACAGCTTCATCGTCGGACTTCCGAGCGCGGTGGTGCGTCAAGAAGACATGTTCCGTGTGCATCCTGTGGTGATCAAAGCACCACTAGGTGCGCTCGCTGCAAGGTTGCTAGATATTGGTAAGTACTAGTATAATCAAATAGTTCTATTATATATATGCGTATGAAAATCAACACTAGATCAAAATTTAAAAATTGATGAATAAAATTAAACTTCAATATTTTTCAACACTTTCTTTCATTGATTGTAATTTATGAGTGTAAGTTTAACATTTGTCGTTGGCAAGAAATTGACAAAAGTGTGAGTTCAACATTTGTTGTTGGCCGAAAATTCTATGAATGAGTAAAGAGCGAAATAAGTTAAGGAGTAAAGGTTCATTCTAATGGTTTTTATGAGCTTAATTCAGTTGACAGAAATATCACACTATATGTGCAGGAGTAGGAGTCGGAGTTCGAACTCCGAACACTCCACTTATTCACATTTAAGGTGGATTTTCTAGCCATTTTTTTATATGAAAAAAAGAAGTTCATTCTAATGAGAACTGAACCGAACTAATCAAAACTATATATTTTTGTCAAGTAGCTTAGTAACTAGAAATTTCACCTTTTAAGATGGATAAGTTAAGTGTTTGGAGTTCGAACCCTGACCTCTGCATATATAATACGACGTTCCTACCAACTGAGTTAAACTCACGAGATACTAACCAAACCTTTTATATTTAAAATAAAAGAATCAAGAATATTTTTTCTTGAATTTAATAAATTTTACACGACAACCAATAGAAATCATGTATTTTTCCATGTCATACATTAAAGTGAGATGATTTACCAGAATTTACGGTTATTATTGAATAATAATGTAAATTTTATTTACACTGTCACTGCAAATTCTATATATATATTTTTTGGTACAAAACTATTCACCAGTAGTTTTGTTATATGAAATATTAGAAACTTGTGTATTATGGATAAATGATTTAATACAGCAAATTTTAATAAGATGTACATTCTTGGTCAAAATAAGTAAAACGTATTTTTAATATATGAGAAACCTAGTGCTAGTTAAAAAAATATAAGAGAAACCTAGTGATTTGATAGTTCAATTAATTTAAAATTTAAAGGAGTTGAAAGAGTTAAAGGAGGAAGAGAAAATATTAGCATAATAGTAACAACTTACATACAAACATTATATATATATATATATATATATATATATATATATATATATATATATATATATATATATATATATATATATATATATATATATATATATATATATATATATATATATATATATATATATATATATATGGAGAATAAACTTGTTCAATGCTATAGATACTTTTGGGGTTCTCTAATCACAACATGCCTTTTAAACTATTTATTAATAGTATTATTTTTTTTTTTTGGTACATTATTAATAGTATATTTACCACCACCGAATTATTTTTTTCAAAGGGTTTAGTTATCATATAGTGACCCGAGAACAGTATCAATAATATTGATGAGCTCTCTGTAAGATGAATCATTCGGAAAAATTTGAGTTGAATTTCTTGTGAGAATATTTTTTTATCATATTTTACTTGCCGCGACTGAACTTAGATTATTGATATCTCATTCTCCTCAGAACCAGAAAGTTAATATCAAAAATCATAATTTTTTGGCTAATTGCAGTTTTGGATCTATTATTTTTGTCATTTTGCAGATTTGGTCCCCTATTTTAAAATACGACAGTTTTCTAGGCATGTTTATTTTTCAGCAAATGTAATTTCAATAAAGTTTATTATAGTTTATTGCCGTGGTGAAACCTGGATTTGTTTGGTTGGTTTTATTAGCTCGGTGGAATGCCAAATTGGACATTGGAGGTCGTGGCATAGATATGAATGCTTTAAAATAGAGACGGAAGAAGGTGAAGCAAGAGATGTTCATGCTCACCAAAACCCCATGCTTGTCGACAATTATCATAATGTAAGGTTTCAATCATGCATTCACAAGGAATATTCGTGCAATTAATATGTGCTCACAATTACATATTTAAATTATTTAGACACATGTATAAATAAAAAGATAATTTTTTTTGCTACTAGTAAAATTTGGATAGATATCGGTTCTCGATGGAAAAAATTGATTTAATATTTAAATTTATTTTAATATAGATTAATATAATTGTATTTTTTTCTATTTTTAGTCAAGTGATATAGTTGCTAGAAATTTCATCTTAAAAGTGAATAAATGGAATATCTGAAGTTCAAATCCCAACTCTTGTATAGATAATACGATATCTCTACCAACTGAGTTAAACCCACATAAATTTTTTCTATATAATACCAATATTCAAATAAACTCTGAAATACCGAGTTTCACCAATAAAAAAGATATAAGAAATAATCTATTTATTTCCTTATTGAAAAAATTTATTTTATTATTAAAATAATATGTGTCTAAAAATTTTAGATTTGTAATTGTGAGTATATACGAACTATATCCTATGATTACACACAAATTATCCTATGAGTTGTTGATGTTGATTTTGTCACATGTCCAAGTTGAACTCACTAGGTCAGAACTAGGTCACAAGTGGATAAAATTTTTCACGGTACACACGTCAATGATAACATTATAACGAATATGAATTTTACAAATTTCACCGTTGGATTTAAAATTTATATCGTATAGATCATCCATAAAAATTTTGAAAAAAATTGAAAATCATTTGATATGATATTGAGACTCATCATGATTAACGATTTATAGTTTTTTATTGTCTATTGTTAATTTTGACGGTCTCAATGACATATAAAATGATTTTCAATTTTTTTAAAATTTTTATGGATAATCTATATGATATAAACTTTCAATCCAACGATACATTTTGTAAAATTTGTATTCGTTATAATATATTTCCTAACTTGTGCACCATGCAGCACTTAGACAAAGCCGTCGTTAACAAGTACTAGATTCTATTTTATATAATACTCCATAGAAGAAGATTATATTACAAAAGAAAATGCTGGTGCAAATAGCAACCCCTTAAAAGTTAAAAGTGGATTGTGTTTACTATTGTAATATTACACAGTTTTTATTTCTTGACTAAAAATATTACACAGTTATGTATTGTCATTAATCTTAGCCATTAATATTTAATCGGACGGTTCAGATTAAATATTCAATTTTATACTGTAATTTAATATCAGCTATCAATTTGAAATCGGACGGCTCTAATCAATTACTATGTGCTACAGTTTATAGCAGTAAATCCATACGCCTTAAAAGTAAGTGACTTTACTTATGCGTAGGGGTTGCAAAACGGGTTCAACCCGTCGGGCCGGCCCATTTATCCCGCCGTTTTTGGCGGGCTGAGCCTAAGTTTTGAGCTAGCCCGCCCCGCAGAACTCGCTTAAAAAGCGGTGAGAGCACGGGACGAGGTGGGCCGGCCCGCAAGTTACATAAAAATATAAAAACTAATTTTTTAGTAATGAATAGTATAAGATGGTCAAACCCAACAAAATACAAGACTTATTCAAAATAAATTTTGTTTTTTTCTTCTATTCATTCATACAACCGGTGCCAAATTTATGATTACTTGTTGCCGCTTTACTCTCTTATTGTCGTTCTTACTTCTTTTGCCTCTTCGGTCTTCATACTCGTTCTTCTTCTTATTCACCGGATTTCTAGTATAACTTACTTTTTTTATTCTATTACTTGAATCAACATCACATATGGTGTGGTTCACATTTTTTTCCTGTTCATTACCTTAAACACATAGTCAAATACTTTCTTGATAATTATAGTGACTACATACATGTTTATAAGTATATAATCAATGGACTTATGACATACTTCCTTGATGATTTTGTCTCATAAGATACATACATGTTTTTCATAACAACACAAGTGCCAAAATAAAAAATAAAATAAAAAACAAAAAAAATACTTTTTGTTTGACGGGCCGGCCCGCCAACTCGTTTGTCCGCCATTTAAACGGTGCGGACTGCGATTTTAGACTCGGCCACCTAAGTTGACTCGACTCGGCTCGTACCACTTTTCGGCGGGCTTGTCCGCTTTGCCACCCCTACTAATGCGTACAACCGCGTGATAACTTTACAGCAGTGAATCTGCATCCAAGAAAGTTGGAGGCATTTTGAGCTTATTTGATATAGGAAGTCGATGTGTTCTTACATAGTATGAGGTTTTTTTCCAGTCAAATAATAATAATAGTAAAAAATCAATTGAATTATGATGGTTTTTCTTCTCTCCGCATTACTCACTCTGGAAAAAAGTGAGAAATACATATTATGATGCAATTGGACAAAAGTCCTTCAAGATATGTTTAAGATACGGATTTTCTTGAGAAATACAGGAGGGAGGGAGGGAGAAGAGCAACCACCTTAAATAGTAATGATGTTTTACCAAAAAAGGATCTTTGATAAATATTTTATATTTCCACTATTGGTTATAAAACATTATCTCATTTTTATTTTGAGCTTGTTCGTTTGTGTATATTTTTTGGTTAATTTTATGTTTGTTTGTTTGTATTTTTTTTTGTTCTTGTTTAAGTATAATATTTAAAAAAAAAATGAAAAAAAAAAAAAAATTACTCTCATATCATAGTGTCATTGAAAATTGGTCTTGTTGAATGTTGATAGTTGCTTTGCTCCCACCTATATAGTATCAGAAATGAAAAAACTCAATTGCATTTCATTATATTTTTAGTGGTGATGATCACTAGTAAAGTAACAAGAGTTTGTTTCAATGACAGGAGAGTATCTCAAATGGGTTACATGGTAATGGAGTCGAATTGATGAGTTCAAATTCGGGAACAATGGATGGATCAAGTAGTAGTGATGTGAACAACTCTCATGTTGGTTGTGAACAATGTGGTAGTCCAAGTACCACCAGATGCTCACGATGCAAAGCCGTCAGATACTGGTTAGTACATTCAATTTTCAAAGCATTGTGGGATTTAGTCCAGTTCGGACCAACTAGAAATTCGAAATTCGAACCCCAGTCTCTGCATATCTTTACAAATATGGTGCTAAACTGTAATTGTCTATATGTACAAAAATTTTCAAACTAATAAATAGTGCATATCAATTAAACTAATTGAAAATTTGAAATAATATAAATAGTGATTATATTGTAGCCTGTTCTGGTTTTTTCCCCTTACTTGAGTCAAATCTGCAAAGAATTTCCACACTAGATTGTCAAGGACATTGACTGCTTCATGATTACGATTTCTCACATATTTTCATTCCTCCTCCTCATCCACCACCACACACACCACAACATCGTTGCCATTTCCTTAAAAGTCTGATATGGAACATTTGGCGACACAGAGAAAGAAATTCGGCTATATCTGCTGCAATTGATGTATGTTGACTAATAAGATTCCATAAAACTGCTTTCTGATCTCAAACCTGGTTTTCAATTTTCATGATGACATCAATTGAAGCAATGCCTGTTATTTTCAAGAACATATATATTTACAAAATGAGCATATACTTGTACAAAATAACTGCTATAGAAGAAAGCCTATATCTCGGCCTGGCATGCACCTTCTTGCATTGCGCAAAAATCAATAATTCACCATTTGCAAAATTTGTATTTTCAATTTTCAAATGCTTTTGATAGGTGTTTTTCGGAGTAATGTTGTATTTTTCTCCAAACACGATATTTTAAGTAGAAAAACATGACCTTATTACTGCCTCTCACCATGGGTTTACACTACCTTATACGATACTTCATATTCCTAAGCACTCGTTTACACCCAACATAGTGCTCACCAATTCTGGTTTTTCTTGAGAGGTGTTTCTATTGAAAACTATTTCTAATTTTTTCAATTTGATAGCTTGTCCTAATGCCCCCTCATAAGCAATGTTGTTCTACAATAGTGGAATTAGGATGAACCGCTATTGTTTTACGATACACTATTTAGTACAAAATTTGTCAAATAGCAGCTATAGCACTATTGCGTAGCAGAATTTTAACAATCCGCTAGCTGAAATTGAAAACACAACTCATAAGTCAAAAGGATTTCTTGGTAAGATCTTTTATCTTTTTCATCAACCCTGCAAACAGAAAGTAGTCATAAATAAATCGAAACATCTGTGAGGAGAAGAGCTCCTCTACACACGTTTACGAAATGAATGTTTCCTTTATGGTGTAGTGAGGTCCTCTACACATCAATATTAAACTTCCATTTTTTTTTTCTTTATAAATTAAACTTTGTTGATATTTACAGAGATAGGTACAAAATTTTGATACAATTGAAGGTTTTCTTTTTCAGTTCTACAATGTGTTTGATTATGAACTGGAAATGGCATAAATATAAATGCATTCCAGGGGATGTGAGTTCAACTCCAACAGAGAGACCTAATAGAAATGAAGAGGAAGAGAAAGATATTCATTCATCTACTCCCCTCTATTTGGAGCTTCATCCAGGTTTCTTTGATAAGAAATATTTTGAAAATTTGTTAATTGCAATATTGTATTTACAACTCCAACATTTCAAATTAATTGTTAGTATTCTTTCTCTTTATTTGCTTGTTGTAGAAGGAACCTCGAACTTCAACTCTCCAACTAAAGTATCACAGGTATGTATGGTTGATATAATTTGGACATAACATGATAAAAGATTAGTTGTGACAAAAAAAATGTTTTAATGAAGATTACTACGACCAAGGAAAACCAAGAGCCTAAAACTCAATGGGTGAAACACCTTGAAGATGAACTAGTAAAGTCTAGGTAATTTTCTTGTCAATTGTTCTTAATGTTTTGGATGTGTTGCTTATATGAAAACATCAAACTTAGTATTTTCATTGGATTGTTAATGTAAGGGAAGAGATTTTTGCAATACAATCAGAGCGTGACGAGTGGAAGAAGCGAGCAAATTTCGCTAGAGAAAGGTTTCAAAGCTTCAAAGAAGAATCTGAAAAACATGTAATTGATTAAATCACATACTCCACAACGACTGACATAATTAGATATTTTATTTTATGACAACATTTATATATATTATCTTCTTTTACAGTTGTCTGCGTTGAGAAATGAAAATGAATTAATATCAAATGCAGAGAAGAAAGCTTGCAATGTAATTCATAGTTTACAGTTGCAGGTTGTGAATATGAATAAGTTTTCTATTTTTCATAATTCTGTAATTCTTTTGTATCAATCCTTGTTGGTTAATTTAGTCACCACATAGATTGCAGCACAAGAAAACATTGCAGAGAAAAGAAGACTAGAAGAACATATACAAATGGTAGAGGTATGTTTCTTTTTTTGGAAGATTGTTATAGTTAACTATTTTCCTAATTGCCCTATATTAAGTTTTTATATTTGGCTTAACTAATCCTTACAAAATTGGCTTGTAAGGTAAGAGACGACATACTTGATAAAGTTTTATGCCTTATCTCTTTTCAATGTCAAGTTTGATCTTTTCCACCCCTCACGCTCTACCAAAACTTTTGGTATTTTTAGGGGTAAGTTTATGACAAATCTGAGATTTTTAGGGGTTAGTTTAGAGCAAAACTGAGATTTTTGTTCAGGCTTTGTAAATTTTCTGGCTCTGCCACTGCCTCACGCCTAACATTATTGGGTTTGGTGCCCAGATTGATAGTTTCACTTTCTAAACTCTTTATCAAGTTTTTATATCTTTTTAATGTTGATAAAACTATGTATTTTCTTTTTCTACGAGCCTTTGCTCATTATCTATATTCAATTATTTGTTTATCTAGAGTGAATGTGCTATGCTGAAGAAAGAACTACAAGAAGAGCACAAACATGTTCAATATCTTTCACTAGAGTATAACAAGAGCCATGAGACTACACTAATTGCTATAAGAGAAGTAGAAGCGGTAAAACAAGAGCTTCTAGAAGAGCGCGAACATGTTAAACGAGTTAAAGAGAATTTTATTAGAGATGTTACAGTCGCTGAATCAAGAGCCATTTTTGCTGAGGTACTTTTTGGTGTCTCAACTATTTTCTAGTTTGTTTTAAATATCTATATTTAGATGCAAATTTTCTAAGTCTTGTAGTTTTTTTGTTCTTGATTTTATTTTTAATGGTTAGGCAAAATTCAGTGATCTTCAGAGGAAAATCAAACTGACAGATCATAAGGTGAGTTAACTATGTCTTTTCTTGATAAATATATATAACTTATGAACTTCATTCTTTTTGATAATTTTATACTTCATTTCTACATTTGAAGCATTTTCATTTATTTGTTTGTTCTACTCAGGTTCTTGTCAAGACAGATAGTTTGGGCAAACCTTCTATGGTAAGCTATTTTAGTTTTCTGATAAACAAACTCTAACTAAATATGATGATGTAACTTTATTTAAGAAGGGAGCAAGAAAACCTACACATATGACTAATGATTTAGACAAAATTCAATCTCTATAGAAAATGTTGAAGTAGTTATTTGTATAGGAGGTCTTAGAATTTGGGATGGGCCTAATTCAACCCTACAAAAACGGCTTGTAAGGTGAGAATTGTCCTACTTATAAAATATGTTTGGGTTATCTCTGATCCAATGTAGGACTTAACCCACCCCCCAAGTGCAAGAATGGCCATCTAAAGTGTGGCCTGAGGGGTCTGACAAAATCAGCTTGTAAGATCTAAAGTGATACTTTCTGCACACATACTCACATCACAGACTGGACACTCAAGAATGTCCTACTTAAGCCATATCTCATTCAATATGTGGCACTTTCAACAAAAAATGGATCTAGAAAGAAGCTGCTAGTTTAGAGAGGGACAAAATTATGTCTTCTTTGTCTAGCATGGTTAAGTTGAAATCATTTGATTCTTCTGCATAAAACCTAAAACCATTTGTTATGTATTGTAGGCATGCACTATATGTCTGACCAATGAAAAGGACATGGCCTTTGGGTGTGGACACATGGTAAGCTCTTCTAACAAAACACTCACTTTTAATTTTTTTTTTTTTCCATCGTTCTCTACTCGTGATGACTATAAAGAAATTCTTTTGCAGACTTGCAGAGACTGCGGATCAAAATTATCAAAATGTCCGATATGCCGGGAGCAGATAACGAGTCATATTAAGTTATTTCCTGGGTGAATAAGTATTTCAGTGCTCATATATTATTTTCATGTGGGCACCAAATATATTTTGTACATAGTGTTACCTGTAGTCTCCATCAAACCTCTTTTATACCTTATTGTGGTGTTTCATATTTTTTACTTAATGTTGCATTATCAACTAAATAGTCAGTTAACTAGCTAGTATCACAAAGCAACATATAGTATATAAATAATATTGTAATATATTTGTAGTATAATTGTAGTATGCAGTTAAAGTATCTAAGCTATTCCTAGCTGTTGTATATGTTGGGAATTGCCCTGAAAACGTGGAAAAACTCAAATCTGCTGTTTTTCGTGTCTCAGGCGAAAAACCCGTGCCTCAGGCGAAAATTTCAGCAGGAAAAGGGGCAAGGTTCTGTTTTCGTGCCTCAGGCGAAAAATTGCGCAGGTTTATAAATATAACACGTTTTCTGATATTTGTAAGAGGTTTTTAGGGTTTCTAAGGCCAACAAATAGACTAGGGTTATAAGAGTAACATCTTGGGAAGACTCTAGGGTTGGGGAATTATTCTATCACCTTGGGAAACACTTATTGATTAAATCTCTTGGTCACGAGAAGAGATTTGGGAAAAGGGTACAATTAGGGTTGAAGTCTAATTCTTGCAACTCTTTTGTATTGAATCTTGTTGTAATCAAGTTTTCTATCGATAGTGGAACGGAGAGTCTCTCTCCCCCAGAGTAGGTCGGTTTTGACTGAACTGGGTAAACAATTGCTTCGTGTTCTTTACAGTTTTATCGCTTATCTTTTGTTCGTGATTATTATTGCTATTTCCAAGATTATTGGTGTGATTATTAAAGAATTCACAACAATTGGCGCCCACCGTGGGGCAAAGGATCAAACGAATTAAGTATCATGGGTTCTAAGTGGGAGATTGAGAAGTTCACCGGTAAAAATGACTTCGGTTTGTGGAAGGTGAAGGTACAGGCAATATTAACACAACAAAAGTGTGTTGAAGCATTGTTGGGCATTTCAAATATGCCAAATACTCTCTCGAACGCAGAAAAGAGCGAGATGAATGATAAGGCTTTGAGTGTCATTATCTTGTGCCTCGCAGATAATGTGTTGAGGGAAGTAGCTAAAGAAACAACTGTGGCGGCTATGTGGGCCAAGCTGAATGTGTTGTATATGACGAAGTCTTTGGCACATAAGCAGTGTTTGAAAGAACGGTTGTTTTTCTTTCGAATGGTGGAGAGCAAGCCTGTGGTGGAGCAACTTTCGGAGTTCAACAAGATCATTGACGACTTGGCGAACATTGACGTGAATTTGGAAGACGAGGACAAAGCCTTTCATTTGTTGTGTGCCTTACCCAAGCCACTTGAAAATCTCAAAGATGAATTGCTTTATGGCAAAGAAGGTACTATCACCTTGAATGAAGTTCAATCGGCTTTGAGGACCAAGGTGTTGACAAAGTTGAGAGACTTGAGGGTTGATGATAGTGCAGAAGGGTTGAATGTGACGAGAGATAGAAGTGAGATCGAAGGTAGAGGAAAAGGGAAGAAAAATGGGTCCAAGTCTAGGCCAAAAGGTGATAATGGTGGCAGGTTCAAATGCTTCCATTGTCAGGATCCGAGTCACTTCGAGAAGGATTGTCCTCAGAGAAGGGGTAGTGGTAGTTCGTCAGTTCATGTTGTCGTTGATGAGGAGGAAGGCTATGAGAGTGCGGGAGCACTCATAGTGACCAGTTGACACCCATAGTTTGCTGATCAGCCTGGAGAGGCGGTGGTAATAATACTCAACATTAGCCTGGAGAGGCGGTGGTAATAATACTCAACATTGGCCTGGAGAGGCGGTGGAACAATACTCGGGTTACTTGTGAAACAACAACTTCATTGTGAGAATGCAGAAGTGCTAGTGTGGTGAAGTTGAGAATCGGTGGAGTTTAAGTGGTGGATTTTGGATGCTCCGATCACATGTGTTTTGAAGAAGGAGTACTTTTGAATCCTAGAGCTAGTTGGAGGTGGAGTTTGTTCATCTTGGAGACGGGAAAACTTAAGGTTCAAGGTATGGTTTTCAATTTGTCTTACAAGGTTTGACAATTGTGGTTGTTTCTTTGTTACATGATGTGAGGTATATTCTTGAACTTAAATGCAAAGATAGTTGGTTGGTTCTACTATTGATTATGCATTTATTACTAGTTGTGATTCTCATGGTGTGGATAAGTTGTGAAACTTCGGTTGGTTGTTAGTGACATTGGTTGGTTTTACTTGTACTAGTGAAATGAAGTTTACTAGGTGGTGGAACTAAACCGGGAAGTGATGAAGACTAACAATGACTTGATGTGTGTTTCGGAGTAGTTGAAAAGTTTTACGTTACAAGGTGGAAGACATAGTGGATATACCGGTTTAAGGCTTTGGTTTGAGGTGGAGGTACACCAAAGTGGTATGGCTATTGAGACCTTGTGTGGAAGCAACGGTGATCAAGCTTGGTAACTTGTTAGACTGTTGGAGGTAGTGGGACACAAGGAGAGTTTGAGGTTGCAGCTTGTGAAACCACCTAAAAATTCCAAGGTTGGTTGGAGGCAAACATATCTTCAAGAGTACGAAAAGCTACAATCTGGGGTTTGCAAAGGGTACGATGTAGCTTGTGGATTGCCCTAAAAATCCAAGGGCAATTGGAGGCAAGCATTTTTCGGGAGTACGGAGAGGTAGACTTCGGGGGCTGAAGAAGGTGTGGTGTAAACAAGTGGAGAGAGCAGCACAGTGGTTGATGGTAAGTTGGCATCACCATCGTTTTAAAGGCAAGGTGGAGATTGTTGGGAATTGCCTTGAAAACGTGGAAAAACTCAAATCTGCTGTTTTTCGTGCCTCAAGCGAAAAACCCGTGCCTCAGGCGAAAATTTCAGCAGGAAAAGGGGCAAGGTTCTGTTTTCGTGCCTCAGGCGGAAATCTCGTGCCTCAGGCGAAAAATTGCACAGGTTTATAAATATAACACGTTTTCTGATATTTGTAAGAGGTTTTTAGGGTTTCTAATGCGAACAAATAGACTAGGGTTATAAGAGTAACATCTTGGGAAGACCCTAGGGTTGGGGAATCATTCTATCACCCTGGGAAACACTTATTGATTAAATCTCTTGGTTACGGGAAGAGATTTGGGAAAATGGTAGAATTAAGGTTGAAGTCTAATTCTTGCAACTCTTTTGTATTGAATCTTGTTGTAATCAAGTTTTATATCGATAGTGGAACAGAGAGTCTCTCTCCCCCAGATTAGATCGGTTTTGACTGAACTAGGTAAACAATTGTTTCGTGTTCTTTACAGTTTTATCGCTTATCTTTTGTTCGTGATTATTATTGCTATTTCCACATTTTGATTGCTTATTCGATTTGCTCCACACATCAAGATTATTGGTGTCATTATTAAAGAATTCACAACAGTATATTTGGAGTATTACATAATGATGACATTAATTGAATCTAAAGTATGATCAGTTTAATTTGTGAGGTCCTAGGATTTGGATTCTCTACAACTGCAACACGATGCAACGGCTTGTAAAACCATGACACGAGAGAGAAAATTTATCTATCAACATCTAAGGATTGAATAGAATAATGTTGATCGTTTAGATTTGAAAAATAATAATGGAATGAAGTTCATCCCATAGCATCAATTACCTAAGTGATAGAATTAATGCAAAATTTATTTCTAAAATATCCAAACAATGGAATGAAAAATTTATTACGGTCTGCGCTCCATTCCACTCCACTATATCCCACTTTGGTCCATTTGATTATATTTCATCGATCCAAGCGAAGCATAAAAGCATAGAATGAGAAAATTAAAATTGGTTGAAAAGGAAAGCAGAAGAAAGTACCTTGATCCTGACATCGCTCTGTTGCGTCGCCATGCTCATTGATTAAGTGGACACGATAGATGGGATTTTTTGCACACAGGGATTTGCGGGATAGAGAAGTATGATTTTGCCAACCTTATGTATTGGATTGAGATTTCAAAGGATTTTAAAAGACTTTTTTATAGTATAAAAGTCTTTTGGTATTCAATCAAGACTTTTATAAGAGTTAAATAAGTCTTGTAGTATAGGATGCAGTTGTTTTAATTTTTTTGATTTTTTAAAATGATTTTTATAGTGTATAGTTTTGTTTTCAAAGACAACAATAACTTTTGGTCCCGTGAACTTAGCTCAGTTAGTAGGAATTTTGAATTATATGTAAGGGTTGGTGTTCCAATCCCGATCATTCGACTAATCCACCTAAAGAGTAGATGAAATTTTTGGCTATTAGATTATTTGACGAAAAAAACTTTAACATATCTTGTTGAAAACAGTAACTTCAAACGGTACAAGTCAATAACAATATACAACAAAAATTGATGTGAAAACATAACATTTAGATGAAAAATATAAATAAAACATAAACAAAATTTGAAAAAAATAGTTTCAAAAATTTGAACTCTAGAATCCAATTTTCTTTTCTTTTTTTTTTTATTTAAAAAAAAATTACTTCATAAAATAGATTCCGAATAATTCTAAAGGACGGAAAAGGAATTTTTGAGGGCCTAAAAGAAACATAGAGCTATAAAGAGAAATTTTCAAACGGTGCAAACGGAACATAACTTATCTTAGGAGTGAAATGTTAAATACTCCCTTGAAATTTTAAAATTCGTCAAATACTTTTCTGAAATTTTAAAATTCGTCAAATACTAGGCAAATACTCCCCTGAAATTGTAAAACTTTAATCAAATACCCTCTTCATCTGTTATCTTCGTCTGTTTTGATGACGTAGACGTTAATTGAGTATGTGGCAACTGTCAGTTAGACTCCACGTCCTTGAAAATTATTTGAGTGGATAACCACGTCATAGGGGGTATTAATTAAGTGAAATTTGCAACAAATATAACATTTTAACGGTCATATCTTCATCTTCTATGCATGAGAACTATGTTAACACTTTAATGTTGTTTTCTTTTCCATTATTCTCTTTTCCAGCATGATGGGTGGTTGAATTGCTTCTGCAAATGTAATATATGTTATCGCTTCAATGGTTTTTTTAAAACTTGAACTGGTGCATTCTATATGTTGAACCGGTTCATGCTTTTTCAAGTATAGACCTAGTCAGATCTACAACCATGAACCGATGCATTATGTGGTTTGAACCGATTCATGCATTTTCAAGTATAGACCCAGCCGAATCTATAACCATGAACCAGTGCATCCTATGTTTGAATCGATTCATTGCAAATTCACAAGAAATTTGAATCGGTATAAGTTAACATGTATCGATACATAGGAACTAGTTGAGTTGCTGCATTTTATTGTTTACCCATCTAATCACACCTTAATACAAAATAAAGGTAAATGATAGTAATAAAATGCCAATACAACCAAACCATTGCAAAGACACACATATTTCACCAATGCAATGCAAGCAAACTATATTTTCAAGCCCTATAAGTTGAACAAGGTTTCGAGTCCTAGGGTTCGAACGTTGATAAAACAAGGGCATCCCCAACGTTTAAACCCGTCTCGCCCCATAAAACTAATTTGACATAAAACATGTTTGAACTATAAGGTTTAAACACGGGAATCCCCAACGTTCAAACCCGTCTCGCCCCATAAAACTAATTTGACATAAAACATGTTTGAACTATAAGGTTTAAACACTTAAAAACCCAATTTGAATTCCAAGGTTTGAACTGGTCCAATATAAACACGAGCCCCACCACCTTCCCCCTCATTCTGTCAGTTTTGTAAAACTTATAAAAAAACTCTCAAAACTCGAAACCCTCATAAAACCCACATTGTTTTATAGTATGCCACTCTGAATAGTTAAATCATATTAACATAGGAACATCTTTGCGTATTATTTTATAGTATGCCTCATTTCAATTTATAACTAAAATCCATATATTTTATTTTTGTGCTGCAAATCGTGATGATCCATTGAAAACTAGTAATCATTCCAGAACTTTGTAGCACTCACACATATGTGATCTAAGTCGGTTGGTCGACACATGTCAGTGTTTGACACCAACACGTCACCGACACGTCACCGACATACGAGATTACATTAAATTAATTCATTTTCTCAAATTATTTTTGGTATCGTCGTTTCAGTGCCCTGGTGTCTCTGTGTAACTGTATCCTTCTTTCTCTCCCAAGGTATAATTGTTTTCTAATGTCTTAGTCAAATTACTTATTGACAAAACATTAGGAAATGAGAATGTAATTTGTCACATTGATGTTTGTTTTTTTCAATTAAACTGGCTAGCTTATCATGCGTTTAGTCAGATGAATAGATGAGAAACGGAAAAACACTTATCAGTTAGAATTATGAAGCAAAACTGCAAGAAATTGCAGTTTCATAATTTGAATGACCAAACTATACCTTTAGAGGACTCATCTTTCTGACCAAAGGAAGAGGGAGTAACACCCTCAACATCATCGAGAAAGCACAAACAATTACATTCTTCAGCATTAAGAGGATTCACTAAAAAATACTCAGTACAGTCCCACTTCATCAAATCTAGATATATCTCGAACAGAGTTATTATTTGCTTAAAATAAATAAAAGACCGAGCCTTATTAGTATCAGCTTTCTATCGGAGAACACAAAAAATGTGAAGAAATCACTGAATGGTGGGCGTCCCCCTCCTCCCAATGACATCAATACTGAAAAGCTTTGATCTGAGCCCAAGATGAGGGAGAAAGTTGAGAAGGAAATATAGAATAATGATTATGAATAACTACTTCAAAATCAGAAAAGGGAAAATGAACATGCATTACATACATCAAAAAGGATCTTGTACATAGGTATGGAACAGGTCCCAGAGAAATGACTATAGAGTCTGCAATCACTAAATACTTGAGAGAGACCCCAATCATTGGACGAACCCACGTCCACGTTCAGATTATCCGAAGATTTACGGGTACTATATTTAGAGGCACCCCCAAAATGTCGGGAACGACCCATTTAAGCTCTATAACGTTAGGAGGAAGAACAATTTATGGCTTCTTGCGACCCATTTTTGAAGGCGAGTCACTATAAAAAAGAGGAGGAGAAGGGTCAGGATTATAAGAATCAACCCTAACAAGTTCATTGATATGCGAGGAAACCTACCTCAACTAGAAAGGACGCCCGTAATACCGTTCAAGAACCCTCTTTCGTTTGTTAAAGATGTAATCTGGCACGCAGTGAACACAATGCTGCACAAGATGCTATAGCATATGTTGAAGCAAACAGTCGCAGAACACAGTAAATAAATAAATAAATTGCAGAATAATAAATAACACAGATAGTTGTTAACCCAGTTCAGTGCAACGTCACCTACTCTGGGGGATATCAATCCAGGAATGAATCCACTATAATAGCTCTAGTTCAAAGCACTCGACCAACACCCGGTACTTGACTTATCACCTAGACACTACCCGTGCAATCCTACCTAAGAACCTCTTAGATAATGAGACCCCGTCCCAAATTCCCTCTAACAACACGTACCATGTTGCTGTCAATAATAATAATCAAGATGGAGACACTCTCCTAGAAACTAGACCACACTCTTGCTTAAAAGCTTATGAGTGAATCACACACACTAACTCCGTGCTTCAAAGCTTAGGAGTAGCTTACAATAAACAATCAAAACACAGTCCTAAACTTGCATCAAAGTGAAACAAGAAAGGCTGACAAAAGACACAAACTCTAAACCCTAAAAACTCACACTTTGTAAAGAACACGGTTTAGAATACATGAGTTGTAAAGGCTTGAGGCTTCACATATTTATAGTCTTCAATTGTCTTGATGTCCAAGTTAGGTCTTCAGACATGTACAGCTGTAGGAATTGCGGTCAACCCTATATTATTTTCAAAAATATCATAGTAGTTAATCCCGGATCCCGGAGCGGAGCGGCCAGCCCCAAAACTGGGATAGCGGCATCCCGGGGAGCGGGATGGCCGGGATGCCGCTATTATTTTTTATTTATTTATAAATTACATAAATAATACTATAAACATATAATTAATGTAAAATTAAACAAACATCTCAAAATCCATAAAACATTCATAAATTAAAAATTAAAAACACAAATCTCAAGTCTACAACACCTTCATCTTTGTCAAAAAAAAAAAAAAAACACCTTCTTCATCATAAAGTAACTAAAAATTACCAACAAAAGTCAAGCAAAATAAATAAGCAAAAGTCAAGTCTCCAACACTTAGATTAATAAAGTAACTAAAAATTAAAACTCGAGTTCATCATCAAAGTCTAAGTCTAATCATCCGAGGTTGAAGAAGAAACAACAGATGAAGGTTGAAGAAGAAATAGCAGATGAAGGTTGAAGAAGTTTGGATCTTGAGAGTGAGAGAAGATAGTACGATAGCGTGAGAGAAAGAATGAATTGCGGCTAGGGTTTAGTTAGGAGTAAGTAACAGTTTTAAAGGTAAAAAACCAATTTTACCCTTACTAAAATGAGTGAGATTTCAAAATGGCCTTTAAAACCCATGAAAACAAAATCTCAGTCCTAACCCGGGATGGCAACCCGGGACCCGCTCCGCTCCGGTCCACTGGGAACCTGCTGGGATCCCACCGAGAAGCTTAGCTGCACCGCTCCATCCCATCCCGTCCCGGCAGAGCTCCGCTCAGCTTTGCTCCACCGGGATCCCACTAGGATCGCCCGGGATTGACTACCATGAAAAATATAATTTGTTTGTTTCATGTGTGACCAAACAAAAAAAAAAACGCAAAAATATAACATGTTATATTTTTGTTTTAAATAATACAAACAGCCTTCTAGAAACTTGAGGAGCAAGGCTTCAAATAAACAGCTGGAATCTTCATTGGCCAGCTCACAAGATTAATTTCAAAAATATATCCAGTTTTTTTTCTTCACGCACAAAAACACAAAAATATAATCAAGTTATATTTTTGTTTTAAATAATATTCCTTAAGCCCGCTTCCTGAAGCTTGGAGAACAAGGCTCGTTTTGGTTAGGCGCACATGCTTGCATATATAATTGAAGCAAATCTTGACTGAGATTTGAAATAAAAATTCTGCACGAAAACAGAGTATCAGGATGCTGTACGATGATGCTACAGCATCGCGATCCAGCATCTGGCTGGTTGGCTTTTGCAAAATTTTAGCCAATCTCAAAACACCAACAAAAGACACGATCAGAAGGCAAAACCTTATCCCTCCTCAAACCAGGAATTCCCGGAACAAAACTAGCAAATATGTCTCCAAAAACTTTGTGATTCGTCCCCATTTCAAATTTATTTAACCCAACCCTACTACAAGCTAATCTCTTTCCCTGGTTGATTTAAAGTAATAGGTTGACTGAACTGAGCCTATGTAGACTATGTCGTAGACCCCTGTAGGCCAATCTTGCCTATTCATGATACGTGTTGTCATGATAAAAGAAATTAATTATAACACTCGGCAAACCCGATTCAATCTAGAGAGGGATAGAAAGACCCCGGCTTGCAATTTTTTATGATGGATCCAAAAACATGATTTTTCAATGTAAATTTGTAAGTATTACTCACAGGCCATAACATGTAGTTAAACCACAAATTCAGCAAAACAAGCAGACTCAGAAAAACTAACTTATCCTATGTCAGCATATTTTGCAATTCCTTACAATACCTCCATATTAGAGGGATACAATTTTTTCCTCTAACTTTGACTTTATCCGCAAATTCAATTCTGATTTAAAGCCGATATACATAGGGAAAATGATAGACTAGTTTCTCATAATTCCATTATGTTTGTATTTATTTTTTAGTTGTACTTTTATAACTTGACCTATATACTATATACTATATACACGACTTAGGACTCGGGGAAAAAAGTTTAAAATCAATATATCATTCTAATTTTATCAAAATCTTAACTCAGGCCTCCTAATCCTCTTGAACTTTCTTTTTTTATTTCAAGGGGTATTATGAGTTATATACTTTACTTCGGTCCCTTAGTTTTCAGCCTAATCAATTTTTTACAATAACTATATGAGATTTTGTGTACAACTTTTTCTAGTATTTATAGATAATATAACCAAAAAACCAACTTATTCTAACTCAAATTTAAAAGTTTGATATTTCAATAGCTCTTTCTTGCTCTACATTTTAAGTAGTATTGTTGCACAATTTCAACAGCTCTTTCTTAGTCTTCATTTCCAATCGATTTATAAAACTCATATTATGCAGGCACACACCAATTATGCACATATGCAAAACCATGATAATCATATTTATGCAGACACAATCAAAGCATGTAGTCTCAATAACATGTTGGTCATTCACACATCATACCTTAATTAACTCATGAAATATTGGCTATGATACTAATCTAGAGCAGACCAATAATTTTCATTAATTTCGTTTTCCCATTAATTTTCATTTCACATCCTAGACTCCTATAGTCATTACTTACTCATGTAATCTAGAGCCATACTGTTTACTATGCACATTGAAATACATACCAGCATTGTTGACTTTGTAGCTGCAGCCTGCAGGTTCTGTCCAATCAGTACATCTCTGCACAAGTCCCTTCACTAAGTTTTCATTTTCCCTGATTCAAATATACAGAACTTCACTTTCAGTTTTTTTTTTTTTTCAGACAAAGGAAGCTTGCTAGAGAAGCAAGCCCCAAATTATACTGATAAAAGAAAAGAAATACACAAAGGGGGAGGCAACTACCTGACCCTCTAGAAGTTATCAACAAAACCTATAGTAGGGTAAACCTAACCTATTTCTAGCAAAATCCTCCCTAATTTGAGAAGGTAAAAACAGTCCACCAAGCCTTAGAATGAAGAGATAAACCCAAGTTGGCAAGTTTGTCGGCACAGTGATTGCCTTCTCTCTAAATATGAGTAACAAGAAGAGACATAGATGATAAGAGATAAAGGCAATTATCCCATCTGTTTCTTAAGGTCCAAGGCACAACTTTGGAAGACTTAAACGCTAGAACCACCAACATAGAATCTGTTTCAATCCAAAGGTTTATCCATCCTTTGCTATGGGCAATCTCAACTGCAGTCATGGCTCCAATCAGTTCATCATGCAGAGAGGAAGAGATACCTAAGTTATAAGCATAAGCCCCCAAAGAAGAAGAATCAGCATTTCTAAATAAACTCGTTGGTTTATGACTCTATAAATGAAAACCACCACAAGAGGATGGTCCAGGATTACCAATAGATGACCCATCACAGTTACACTTAATCCAGTTGAAAACTGGGGGCTGCCACAACACTTCTTTAATAACAGGAGCATTTGCATACTTGAATTTGACATGGAAAGCTCTGAGAATGGTAAATTCAGTAATATTAGAGTTAGCATGAAGCTTACAATTATTACCAGAAAGGGATACTCCAGCAATGATAAGGTTCACTGCAATGTTGTGATGAGTCAAGTAATCTTCAAATCTTCTTTTGTTTCTGTAGTGCCAGATAACATTAAAACAATAGATGATTGCTAAGAAATAGAGCCTGCAGAGATTGAAGACTTTTGAGGATTGACATGTTGACCTGAAGCTTGTGTATATTTGATGAAAAGGTCAGTAAGAGATTGAATATTGGAAGAAGTAGCCTTACAAAAAAGCATAATATCATCTGCATATAAAATGTGTGATGGAACCGACATATCTCTGGAGCCATGAATGAGATTTAATTTCCCTTCTCTGACAGCTTTAGTAATACTTCTGCTAATAACTTCCTCTGCAAGGCAAAAAAGGATTGGGGAAAGAGGGTCCCTTTGCCTTACTCCTCTAGAACAAGAAAAAAAACCATGCAGCTTCCCATTGACTGAGATGGATATTTTTGCAGACTCAAGAATAGATTTAATCCAATTGCAAAAAGTAGAATTGAAACCAAAAGCGTGTAAAACTTCAAGTAAGAAATACCAGTTAAGGGTATTAAAAGCCTTCGCTATATCCACTTTTAGAGCAAGGTTACCACCAAATGATCTTTTATGAAAAACATTAATAGCCTCTGAAGTTAAGCAGATGCAATCCTTGATGCTCCTACCCTTGATAAAACATCTCTTCTGAACTGAGGTGATTGGCAGACATTATTGTAGATAGCCTGTCAGCTAAGATTTTAGAAATGATCTTGAACTTCAAATTTGCAATAGCAATGGGTCTGTACTCAGCCGCAGTGTCTGTATTATCTGTCTTAGGAATAAGCACTAAAGTATTAGCATTAAAGTTTGGTAATAACCAAGATGTGAAAAACTGCAGAACAGCTTTATATACATCATGCTTGATTATATCCCAATAAGTTTGAAAGAATATTGCTCCAAATCCATCAGGACCCGGGGCACTATCTTTGTTTAAATTAAAAACAACATTTTAAATTTCTTCATGAGTGGGAATAATAGTTAACATTGCATTAATTCTATCAGTAATGAGATTAGGAATAACGTCTTCCACCATACCATTATCATTAAAAGTAGTAGAACTATTAAAAAGAGAAGTAAAATACAATACGAGCTGAGACTTCTTCAGGATCAATTAGTGTGCTATTACCATCCATAAGGGTAGATATGGCTTTGGTTGTGGATTTAATCTTGGATATTTTGTGGAAATAAGCAGTGTTACGGTGTCCCTCACGATGCCAACTAACTCTAGATTTTTCCTTCCAAAATAACTCTTCCATATTGAGGGCATTATCTAAATTAATTTGTGCAATATTCTGCTGATCCAACAGTACATCAGTAGGGCCAATTGAATCCAAGACATGTTGAATGTCATCCAATTTCTGAGAAGCTATCTTGACATTGGAGTGCACATTGCCAAAAGTATTTTTGTTCCAAATCTTGAGACTTTCTTTCAAAAATTTCAGCTTTTGAGTCAGAACATACACGGGACAACCTACCACTACTCTATTCCAGCTACGAGTAATAACATTGAGACAATCTGGATGAGATATCCACATGTTAAAAAATTTAAAACTTGAAGCAACAGTATTATCTTGAGTTTTGAATTCTAAAAGAAGAGGGAAATGATCAGACCTGGTGTTGGTGAGGGTGGAAATATTAGTGGAGTTGCAAGAAATGATCCAACCCTCATTGCAGATAACTCTGTCAAGCCTTTTCTGAGTATGATGTCTACCTCTCCTTCAATTAGCCCAAGTAAAGAAAGCACCATGAGTAGGTAAGTGAATCAATTTATTAACATCAGTCAAGTTTTGAAAATCTTCCATAGGTGTCTTAGCAGGAGGAGAGTGACCACGTTGTTCATGAGAGCCTAATATGGTATTGAAGTCTCCAATGCAACTCCTAGGAATCAAATGTTGACTGTGAAGCTGAGAAATGGTTGTCCAAAGATATCTTCTTTTAAGGTAGCAGGTGGAAGCATAGACTCCAGTAATGCCAAAAACTTTACCACTTTGCTCCACTGTTGATCATCCAAGGCAATAAGGGTAGGGGAAAGGTGAGGGGAACATAAACACCAGAGGTTAGGGAGGAGATTGGTTCTATTATTTAAAGTAAAAAGTTTTCAAACCAATTTTATTTAACCATATTTTAGAAAAATCCATCCAAGGTTTAGCTATAAAAACTATATCAGGTTTGGATTAAAAAATTAGCTTCTTCAAAGCCAGCCTGGAAGGAGGATTAGCTAACCCCCTTATGTTCCAAAATAAACACTTCATTGAGAGGGTTTAGTTGAACCACCCTTAGGCCTGGTGGTAGAACTGTTCTTTGTTTTTCATTTCTTTTAGAAGACCTTGGAGTCATAAGTTGAAAACCTTGAGAGTCAATGGTGCTTGGATTGGCTTGATTAGCTTGCATATCCAACTCCAAAAACTTGTGTATCTTCCTAGAAGCCTCGGCGTCTGATGAACCTGAAGATAAAGCACCAGTTGAAGATTTTTTCAATAAGGCTTCATTTTCTTGATCCTCTTTTTCAGCAAATTCCCCCATGATTCCTTGAGAAATTCAATATCCTTTTGGACAACTAGGTATCTGCTCACTATCAACATGAATACCTAATTGCTCAACATCAGATTTGTGTTCCCCATGGACTTGAGTAGCTTCCACAAACTCTGTATCTGCAAAACTAGTAATATCATTCTACACCAAATACCTAGCTAAAAACAAGTAGAACTATAGAAAGTAACAAAGAAAAATATTAAGAGTTGTTCCCACAATTTGTAGAAAAATATTTGCTTAGGATGGGGAAAATTTGCTTAGTGGTGACAAAAGACCAATCAAACATGTAATATTATAGAGTTAAATATGTTTTCAGTCCCTTCTAAAATTTTAGAATTTTGTTTTAGTCCCTGTAAAATAAAATCACACTTTCATCCATATCCTGAACTGCACTTCAATTGGTTCCACACCATACATGAAAAAAAAAAAAGCAGTAGAAACCTTGATACATGGTTTATTTCCATGATAAGAGTTGGCAAAAATAAAAAAATTTAAACTTGTTTCTACATTCACTTACAGCCTGAAATATGCGTAGAAACAAATCAAAAACCTTTCATATATGGTTTTATCTCCTTGACAAAGTTTCTTGCATCTGTTATTCTTCCCCCAATTCTTATCCTGCAACCAAAACATCAGTTTTCCCTCCACAGTCCACAGTCTCTTCAAAATTCAGGGCCAGTTGACAAACTACTATGAATGTAAGTCCTATGTCAATGTTATCACTTGTAGACTCAACAAGAACTTTCTTTTCAATCATTGGCAGAAAAGATTAAACTTATTTAGATCATACATTCAATAATTAGGGCAGAAAAGATTAAACTTATTGAATACCCCCCCGACATGGAAAGTGAGAGTATGATATTTTCATACTTACAAATTCATATTTTGTTGCTTTGGGGCAGAAAGGCTAGCAACCTTTTTTAGTGTTATCCTCCTTATGGTCCTCATTTTCCCGGGACAATTATCTACGTAGTAGTTGAGATCCTCAACCTCTAAGCCATCATAGTTATGAGAATTTCCTCCATTTATCTCCAACATGCAGATTAGGCATCCTTCTACAACATAAGTATATCAGTTCAGAGGCTAATCCAACACCACTAACATTATATTTGCACGATCACTTTAAATAGTAGTTGCATTTAGATACTAAAGCTAATAACACAGTATATCATTCTTAATACATACAAAACTCAAGAAGTAAAACATATCCATTGATTCATGCAATCAAACTCAGGGTTATTAGGCTGATATATACCACCCCTTTTTAATATTATGGAATATGATCCCATCTCATAGTGGCAAGTCACAGTCAAGAATTGTGTTTAGAATCATAAAAGCTTACAATAGATATTATCCTCCATTACATTATGAATAAAAATTCATATCAAGTAATCATCTGACTCACGATGCTTCTTTTAGAGGGTCGTCTACGCAACCGACACTTACAAAATTAATTGAAACACTAATGCTTGGATTCCTTCCCAGTCATCGAATAGCTATAAAATGGAGCAAATTATGTTTCTCAGTGGTCATTCACATTATAATATTGAATTCAAACTTATAAAAGCACAATATGATATCAACTGCTTATATTATAAATACAAATTCATAAAGATTATGGAAAATTGAGGAGTTCAGTAAAGATTTCATAAAAGTAGTGTTTGCCCTTTTCCATTTTGTCAAAGTATATACTGATACCATACTAGTCAAAGAAAAATGTGGCTTTTAAGAAATTAATTATTGGAATACTCAATGTATTCCCAAAAATTAAAATATCAGAAGACAATAAGAAAAAAAGGCAAATCTAAACATTGTGACTATGGTTTAAAAATTAGAAAAAAAGAAAGACTCGGGTATTGAGGTTGGGTAAAGCATTGCCTATACATAATTTGCTTGACACTACTTTTTTACAGGGAAACAATTTTAAGGAAATAAATATGTATCATAAAGTAACAAAAGAAAAATTGGAGAGTTCAAAAACGCAACTAGTACCTTAACTCACGCTGTTCCATTTCTGAAACCTTTACACCTTCAAATAGATATTGCTCATCTTCTATATCATCTCTGCAATAATTATGCAAAAGGTTATCAAATTCAACTAGAATATTAAGGAAAAATAAGGACTATAACACATATCATCTATGTCCAATATACCAAATACTAATTTGTTCATCACAGAAAATTAGAACTCGAAACAACCATAAGAAAATAAAAGAAATGGAAGTAGAATCATACCTCAGTTCTTCTAATTTCTTTTCCTGTCTTTTCTTTAAGTATTATTTTTAGTCCCTCTAAAATTTTAGAAATTTGTTCTTAGTCCTTGAAAAATAAAATCGCAATTTCATTCATATCCTGAACTGTACTTCAATTGGTTCCACACCATACATGAAAAAAAGTAGTAAAAACCTTGATATATGGTTGAAGTATGTTCATCTTTCGGTTGAAAGTTCAATGGCTGCTACTAACAAAACTCTGTTATATAATGGCAGATAGTGACAGAATGAGACAAAACATTAAGATTGATTATCACTTTTTATTTCTTACATGGACAAAATTGGTGGTTTTATTAAAATTGTAGCTCATGAAACATAACTTTTACATTATGAGTAAAGTGTTCATAATGTTTTTTACGGTCAATAAGGCTTCCAAATACAAAGCAACAGTTTATAGAACAAATAATATTCATCTATTCCTGTCGGGTCATGAAGGCAGCATATAGTCTCAAAATTGAGGCTCATATTTATATTCATTGATACCTTTCGGGTCATCCAAGCATCCAATCCATCCCTTATATTATGAATGAATCAAATTCAATTCATATCGATATGGCATCAAAGGCATCGGACAACTTTTACATTATGAGTGTTCATAATGTTTTTTACGGTCAATAAGGCTTCCAAATACAAGCAACAGTTTATAGAACAAATAATATTCATCTATTCGTGTCGGGTCATGAAGGCAGCATATAGTCTCAAAATTGAGGCTCATATTTATATTCATTGATTCCTTTCGGGTCATCCAAGCATCCAATCCATCCCTTATATTATGAATGAATCAAATTCAATTCATATCAATATGGCATCAAAGGCATCGGACAACTTTTACATTCATAAATGCATTCAAGTCAAAAAAAGCTCAATAGATACCAACCTTATATTGTGAATACAAATTCACATTCATAAATGCATTTAAAGCATTATAAATTTGTACATTATAAATAAAGTGTGCATCATGTACTTTTCTTTAAAATCAGTTAGGCATCCCAACAATTACCAAATTCATCGATTCCTACCATCAAACTTGGGGGTTATATCATCCTTTTTCAAATTGCAAATAGAGATTTCAAATCACATAGACAATTCACAGTAAAGAATTTCATTCGATACATAAAAAATATCATCCAACTTGTGCATTGTAAATATAGGCTCATATAGTGTTCATATTGTTTTTTACGGTCAATAAGGCTTCCAAATACTAGCAATAATTTATAGAACAAATAATATTCATCGATTCCCCACAAAAAGCTCATCATATGGTGAGGCTTTTTTAATGAAGATGCTTTGGAATCTCACCACCAAATCAGAAGACCTCTGGTGCAAGGTTCTTTATAGCAAGTATGGAAGGAACAAAGACCTTAGGGTAACCATAAATTCTCAACCTTATGACTCTCCTTTGTGGAAAGCCTTAACAAGTATTTGGGAGAAATTTCAGCAGAATATTGTGTGGAAGTTGGGTGATGGTAACATTATTAATTTTTGGCTAGATAAATGGACTCCCAGTGGAACTTCTCTTATCTCCATTACTAATCAAACTATTATCGACACGACTCTCTCTGTGAGGGATGTGGTAACCCCCTCGGGAGATTGGGATTATAATTTTCTTACTTCTAGCTTACCGTCTACCTTTGTTTTTCAGGTTCTCGCTATCCCCGTGCCTAAGGACACCGATGGACAAGACAATATTGGTTGGGGAGGAACCAACATGAGAGACTTCACAGTTAAAAGTGCCTATGACTCTCTAAACACTATAGCTCAACCTATTGAGGGGGATTGGAAGGCCTTGTGGAGCTGGAAAGGCCCTCATCGAATTCAAACTTTTATGTGGATGGCGGCTCATGAACGTCTTCTCACTAATTATCGTAGGAGCAAATGGGGAGTTGGAGCTTCTCCTACATGCTCTGCTTGTGACAGAGACAATGAAACCACTATTCATGTTTTGCGGGATTGCCCCATAGCAACACAAACATGGATAAGGTTAGTACCTTCTAATAATATCTCTAACTTTTTCTCTCTTGAATGCAGGGATTGGATCTTCAAGAATATCAATAATCAGAACAAGAAGTGGATAACAACTTTTATGGTGGCGTGTTGGTACATATGGATGTGGAGGAACAAAAATATATTCGAGGAGGAATTTCAGCGTCCGACTGATACAATTTTCAAGATTCTCAAGATGGTTGATGATATAGATAATTACACCAGACATCCTCTGAATACCCGTCGATGCGACACTATTTTCATTGGATGGAAAAGACCTCGGGAGGGGTGGATTAAGCTTAACTGTGACGGAGCCTTCAAGAATTCTTTGGGTCTAGCTGGTTGTGGTGGACTCTTTCGAAACTCTGGTGGCAGATGGATTAAAGGATATGCACGAAAAATGGGAACTTGTGACGCTCTTTCCGCTGAAATGTGGGGAATGTACTTGGGAATGAAGCTTGCTTGGAGTCAGGGTTTCCATCATCTGGAAGTAGAAAGCGACTCAAAATCTCTAGTAGACATGATCACAAGGAAAGTTAAAATTAATGGCAATCCTCCAACCTTGGTGCGTCGTATACAAGAGCTTTTAAAGTTGAACTGGCAGGTGCATTTCAATCATACCTGGCGGGAGGGGAATAGAAGTGCTGATTGGCTGGCTAATTTTAGCTTCTCCTTAGACTCTTTTAATATTCATGTTATGGAGAATCCTCCCAGTGAGGTTTCGAGACTCCTTTTTGATGACTTTTTCGGGGCTTGCATGCCTAGAAATATTCGTTCGATTCTGTAGTTCTTTTCGTTTTGGGCTTTAGCCCTCTTTTTCTACCAAAAAAAAAAAAAATATTCATCGATTCCTTTCGGGTCATGAAGGCAGCATATAGTCTCAAAATTGAGGCTCATATTTATATTCATTGATTCCTTTCGGGTCATTGAGGCATCCAATCTATCCCTTATATTATGAATGAATGAAATTCAATTCACATCGATATCGCATCAAAGGCATCAGACAACTTTTACACTATGAGTAAAGTTTTCATAATGTTTTTTACGGTCAATAAGGTTTCCAAATACTAGCAACAGTTTATAGAACAAATAATATTCATCTATTCCTGTCGGGTCATGAAGGCAGCATATAGTCTCAAAATTGAGGCTCATATTTATATTCATTGATTCCTTTCGGGTCATCCATGCATCCAATCCATCTCTTATATTATGAATGAATGAAATTCAATTCACATCGATATCGCATCAAAGGCATCAGACAACTTTTACATTATGAGTAAAGTGTTCATAATGTTTTTTACGGTCAATAAGGCTTCCAAATACTAGCAACAGTTTATAGAACAAATAATATTCATCTATTCCTTTCGGGTCATGAAGGCAGCTTATGGTCTCAAAATTTAGGCTCATATTTATATTATTTGATTCCTTTCGGGTCATCCATGCATCCAATCCATCTCTTATATTATGAATAAATGAAATTCAATTCACATCGATATCGCATCAAAGGCATCAGACAACTTTTACATTATGAGTAAAGTGTTCATAATGTTTTTTTACAGTCAATAAGGCTTCCAAATACTAGCAACAGTTTATAGAACAAATAATATTCATCTATTCCTTTCGGGTCATGAAGGCAACTTATGGTCTCAAAATTTAGGCTCATATTTATATTATTTGATTCCTTTGAGGTCATCCATGCATCCAATCCATCCCTTATATTATGAATAAATGAAATTCAATTCACATCGATATCGCATCAAAGGCATCAGACAACTTTTACATTATGAGTAAAGTGTTCATAATGTTTTTTACGGTCAATAAGGCTTCCAAATACTAGCAACAGTTTATAGAACAAATATTTCTTTTTATCGTGTTTCACAACATTACAGGATTTTCCAGCAAAAACCAAAAATGTCATAGATTTGTATACCCCAGTTAAATTTTTCACTCACAAAATAGTAAGTTCTTTATTAAAAAAAAAAGCAGAGATTGAAGCATCTTGAATCAAGAATGAAAAAATTGGTAGCCAACAGCAGAAGATTGAAACACGTACCAACTATATAAATCGAAGGGGCAAATCTTTTGAAAAGAAATTAAAAGATCGAAATTGCATTACTTGAGCCAATGAATAAATTGATTTTCGAAACTTAGCGAACGTTGCAACCCTATCTTGAAGAAAACAAGATTCCGTCAACTAAACAAACCGCGCTGCAATCTTTGAAGATGCCACACAAGTTTTAGAGATGATCGAGAGAGAGAGACACAAGATGATTTAGGGTTTGAAGATGATCGAGTGATACTCAAATCTTGATTTTTAGGGTTTCTCTTCAGAACGCGTCTTTAACCTTTTCAATTTCGGTAGCTCTAAGAAGGAACACGGAATGAATTTCAAAGGGTCTACTACTATGCTATTTATCGGAAAACTTTACCCCATCACACTTATCTTATTCCCAACATTTTATTCAAAAAATTCAAAAATTTCAGTTCTGCCCCCTTATTTTTTAACATTTCTATTTACAAATTTTCACCCCAACACATTTCGGTTGATAGTTTTAATTTGTTTTTAAATGAGGGTAAAATAGGTATTCCTATCAAATGTTGGGGTACAACGGAGATTTTTCAATTTATAGATTTTATTGGGATTTTTTTTATTTTAATGGAATGGTTTCAGGCTGAAATATCATCTTCTTTTGTTTAAGTTGAAGAGGTAAACCACTGAAATTAAATTCACACATAACTTTAAAGTTTCGGGTTCGAATTTGGATCATGGTATTCTACCTTACAATTTCGTCATTTTTATTAGTTGAGTCAAGACTTATGAACGAGTTCAAATATAGTTTAATCCACTTAGTATTTCTTAGGATAAATTTGTAAGAATTAATTACTTATACTAAGAAATTTTTTTAAGGTGTTCGTTTTAAATGAATTTCATATTTTACATTTTATTGTTTCTCATTATTTAAATTTTTTTTTTAATGCTAAGAGATCTTTTATGATGATCTTGCTTTGAAAAAAAAGGCCCAGCTAGTCTGATTGATGAAAGTAATTGCCTTGTGCCTCTATACAACATAGTTTAAGTTTGGTTTGACATTGTTGTTGCAGCTTGTCCTTATATATAACATTGGTAGTTTGTTTAAAATTTATTGCTAATCCGTGCTCTGCCGCCTGCCGTCGTAGTTCGTCGGAAAATATGTGGTCCCCCGCCGTGGACCACCGTGCCGGCGCCAAAGGTCCGACGTTGACCGGCCACCACCACCACCTAACTTTTTTTAATTCAAAATTATATTATTAAAAACATCAAACAGGAAACAATAGAATTCGGCTTATTAATTAAAAAAAATAGAATTGGGCCTGTTAGCAAATTACGGGGGTCTAAATAGCAACTTTCTAAAAACTGAAAATAAAAATAGAAACCAAAACACATTTTACAAGTTTCAGTTTTTTAGTCCACAAAACTAAAAACACAAAACAGTTTTCAAAACTTTTTTTCAAAAATAGTTTATCAAACAAGTTTTTTAATTTTCTAAGTTTTAAAAACTAAAATAGAGAATTTGAGAAGTGTTTCAAAAAAGCCCTTAGTCTATTTGCAATCTATGAATTTTATTTGTCTTTTTTTTTTAAAAAAAAAAAAGAAATTTATAAACACCCATTTGTAGTAATTGCACAATTTTGGAACCATCTTAGAAATTTTGGTTAAATGAAATTTTGGTTCCTATTCTTTTTTGGAACGCTAGTCCCTATTTTTAATTGCACAAATTTGGACTCATCTTAGAAATTTCGATCAATTAATGATTTTGGCCACCCAAATTCATGAAGTGAAATGCAATTAATGTGGGTGTAATTTCATTTCAAAAACAAAACAGTTACAATATGCATCTATAATAGAGAAGGTCAGTTTATCTGAGCAAAAACTATTTGCAAGCATCAAGTTATTTCTCCAAAATAGCGGAAGCAACTTGACTTAAAAGAAGAATGATTTCAACCAATCGAACCGGATAGCAATGCGGTTGTTGATTGCATCAATTAAAACCTATAAAACGTTACCTATAGTTTGCTTCAATTTTATATTAATTATATAAGATACACTTAAACGACTACTTAAACTTCTATCGGTGATAAACAAATCTTGCTGCTCATACTTTTCTATATGTTATATGCTAGTTCTTAAGATTTTGAAATTTAAATGGAATAAAATTATTCCTTTAAAAAAGATATATGAATTTTTTTTATCTAATACTATATATTGTATTGAATTAATAAATAGTATATTATTTTTTATTTATAGAATAAACTACAAAATAACATACAATCAACATTTATTATTTTAACAAGCAAAATAATTAGTTAGTAAAAAATATGCAATAAATATTAAACTAACAATATTCATGCTAACATATAATTGTATTCACTTAATGGATAAGTAAAATATCAAAATTTATTGTACAAAAAAAAAATTCAAAATTTAAAGCAAACAATGTAAGAAACAAACCAATTATAACTCCATGATGCCTTAGTTGTACCAGAATATCACTCATAAGGTAATCAGAAATCGTCGTCATCGTTGACGTCGTCATCATCATCATCATCATCATCTTCATATTCATCATCACCGTTATAATTGTCACCATTGTCGTTGTCATCATCAAGTATAGATTCTACTAGATTATTAATCATATTTGAGTTTGAACTATCGAAATCATCTTCAATCAAATTGTTTTCAGGGGCATCAAACGTCAAGAAAGGCCCTTCGTATGTAATAAAGTTGTCCTCATCAGACAAATTTAGACTAGAGATAAATGTTGAACGGTCTTCTAAGCTGGTATTGGAAGATTTTAATTCTAATGACTCATGTTGAATTTGGATAAAGTCAGGGATGGATGTGATTTCCTTATCATCGGAATTGCAAGATTTTGATTTCAACGACTTGTGTTGAATTTGGACAAAGCCAAGGAAGAATGTGATTTCCTCCTCGTCATAAGGCGATGGTGGGATTTCAATTGAGTTCGAATTTAGACCATAGATAAATGTTGAATAGACTTCTAAGCCAGTATTAACAGATTCAATTTGCAACATTGAAAGCTGAATTTTCTTCCTTGACAATTTGGCTGTTCTAAATATGAGCACCACCAACTTCGACTAATTTTACCTGTATCACTCTTCAAAGTCAATAAAGTTGAACCAGGTTATTATGATTTTCATTTAAAAAAATTAGGCGCAAAAAAGTTAAACGATTTCTATTTTATTAAAATTAGGAACTAACTTTGATAGTGTATAGTTTCCCAGCTTAAAAATAGATAATTAATAAAAATAATAACAAACTCTAGCAAAACAAAGATAACAAACCGGAAACAAAACACCTTAAATCTTGGTCTATATAAATCTTTTATTTTTATTGATCAAGAAGACAATAGTTAATAATGTTAATATTAAATTTTATTAAAATGATACTATATACAAACAAACCAAAAAGTTGGTCAAAACGGCTATTTTTATGAATTAAAGTATAATCATACATACATACACACACATATATATATATATATATATATATATATATATATATATATATATATATATATATATATATATATATATATATATATATATATATATATATATATATATATATATATATATATATATAAAATTAGAAGAAAGGTGATAAAACTTGCACAAGAAGTAATTCAAAAACCGAGAACAAAATTAAATAAAACTAAATTACTAGTGGCTAAGATACTATTTCATTCTTTATAAATAGTTCTTTAACCAAGTGATTGTATTAAAGTACACAATGAATTTCTTTTCTTTTTTTTTTGGTACAAGTACACAATGAATTTCATCCGAAAACAAAATTATTCGAGAGTCCAAATTGAAAGTTTATATGACATAATTATTAGTCTGACTTTACTTATTCTAATCGAACTCTAAATTATCAAAACTTTTTCCTTAAATAACGGCAGGACAACCAAAAAAGAATTTGCACTGGTTTATGAATTACTAAAAATCCTTCACATGAGGGTATGACATACTGAAATTGGTGTTAAACACTAAAAAAATGTACATTCAGAAATCTATTTAGTCTTCTTATGATGATAAATAAAGTAAACTTGTATGAATGCATGTGATGAGATAAAACAAAAGAAACACGGTGAAATTTTTCAGTAAAAAAGAAGTCAAAATTAAAAAGCTTACCAATTGTTCTTCAAAATGTGAAATCCAATCCTCTTAAAATTCTCATGTACTTTCTTTATAACTGATCATGAATTCATATTTATAGATTATATTTTATCTTAACTTTTTGTAACAACTAAAGAGATAATTAAGGTAGTTAAGATTAAAAGATAAACTATAATTTGTGTAAAAAAAAGATAACCTTGTATAATCTAAACCAAAAAAAAAAAAAACTATAATCTAGACCAAATGAAATAAGATAAGCTATACTCCGTTAATTTTTTTATTATAAAAAAATATGTTAATTTAAATATCTAAATATTTTTTTAATAATAATATTTAATTATATTCACTTTAATAGTTTGATCTAGTGGTAAAATGATATATTTTAGATTTGCTCTTTGCGTGCTATAGTTTTTCCTGTCTTGCATTGGGCTATAATCTATACCCAACTCCCGGCGCTTAAACATACTCCCCCGTTCCTTTTTAAGTATCTTTTTATAATAGTAACATCAAATTAATAAAGTGAGTTTTTGCAGTTTATTTTCTCATTATACCCTTACTAATTTAAAGACTCGTGCATTCACACGGGTTCACTGATTTTTATTCGATATTGGAGTTTGTCACTATATTAATGCAGAAAATTTATTTTAAATTAAATATTTCAAAATTTGTTATATAATTTTGTTAAAATATAAAGTGGAATTATTGTGTTAATTATTTCTTAGTGACAAATAATGGTCCGTGTATATTTTTAATAAAAAAATTAGAAATTTTATTATGAATATTTAGGGTCATTTAGTTTGTTTGATACTATTTAACTTTATGTTATCATCATTAGTAATTATTGTTTTTTTACTTCTATTTTTATGTATATATTGTTATGTTTTCTTCCTATCTATAATCTATTTTGTTCCTATTTTTAAGCATATCATCTTTCAATATTTTTTTCCTTATATTTATTTTAGTGAAATTACAATGAAGGATATAAAACTTGTAACATGGTTAAAAGTAATAAGTATAAAATATGAACTTTGGTGGTAATCGATTTTAATATATTAGTAATAGATTTTAATCCACCAATAAATTCTTATTTTTTTGCACACACTTTCTCTTTCCAATATTATATAGCAAAAAAATAAATTTAATATGATACTGTATGTATGTACAATTTTTATTTTTTTAAATATAACAATAATTAGTTTCATTGAAAAAGATAAGAGTAATTAGCAATAAGTATAATTGACAAATCATACTCTTAAAATACCAAAAGGACAGTTAAATCCGGCGTCAAAAGACACTTAAATAAAAAAGGAACGGAGGGTTTTCCCAAAAAAAAAAGAAAAAAGAAAGAATCCATTGTAATGTATTAAATTTTGTAACCCTGATTTACTAACACTACTACTATGTAATTTTTTTTTTAAGCCCATTGCCACAGCACATGTTGCACATATGTCTGGGCCGGCCTTACTTTCCAAGCATTATGGCCAATTCTTACCTCCATCAGCTTCACAGAAAGATGTCTCGAACCCTTTCCCTTGAAGATATTCTTCAGCTCAACCCCACACTACCAAGCAACTTGTTTGTGAAATATCACATAATATACAAATTAAACACATCATAAATAATATAAAATATTTTAAACACAAAAGAGAATTTCATGAAAATGAACATACCAACTACTTGTACCAATATTTTGAAGTAGTAAATAAAACTTTTATTAGTAAGTTGAGCTTTAGCGTTTAAAGAAACTATACATAACTTTGTTGATTCTATTGCCATCCCAAAGTTGAGCTTGTATTCTTTATCACACAAGAAAATAAAAGAAAATAAAAGCTTTTATAAAGATGTTTGGTGTTTTTCTTACATTTGAGACTCAAAGAGTGGTAAGCTTCAATAAATGAGATGTTTGTTTCTAAACTACTTAAATATTCTAAGATACAAGTTTGTAAGAATTCTATCTAAGTGTTTTTGCTTAACATATAACTAGACCCTTACCCGTGCGATGCACGGGTGTGATGCAATTATTTTTATTTTACAATTGCATAAAACTGAAACATTAAATATTATCAAAATAATAATAATAATAAAATAGAGAATCCAAAATTCAAAAGATTTATTTTCTAAGGAGAAGTGGTGTGGCATTGTAAGTGAGTGGTTAAATGAAGAAATATTATTGGTTTAAGGATTATGGTTTACTTTACATGAGTAACATAATGACTATCTAAAATTTATATATACAGGAGTAATATGATATATCTCCGCACAACATATAAATCTATTTCAAAACACACAAAGGATTTGATGAAAAGATATGTGACAAAATCTAAGTCACACAATTGGCATATAAATAGTGACAGAATTAGAAAAACTCAAATAAAACAAATAAAATTAAAAGGTACATATCTTTTAAAAATATTCCAAAGGGACATATGTGAAGAGCATCAACCTCACAGTTCAGTTCGTTTGAGTAAGAGATGATGACCCAAAGCCTAAAATCAAAAATTATAAAAATAAGTATATCAATAAAAAAAATGAATAAATAAAAAAGTAAAGGAAAGGAAAGTAAAACAACTATTACATAATTCAATTAAAAATAAAGTATATATTATTTAATTTGTATCATAATAGAATATAAATACACATATACAGTAACAATTAACTAAACCTATAAATGATGTGCAACACAAAAGTTGAATGTATGATCTGCAACAAACAAAAAAAGTCTCTCTTAATTTTATTTGTTATGCAAAAAGTTAATTTTTGCAAAAAATAAAATAACTACAACAAATCATGGTTTTAGAAAATAACATAAGTATTTATACCTGATGCACAAAAGATGAAGAGGCAAGATAATGGAAAGAGAAATTGCACATTATAAGATATGAAAAAATCTATTCTCACATTCAACCGGAAAAACAAATGGTAATCTTATTAAGCACATGATTGAGCACCAGGGGATGAAAATATTTGTTTCTAACATTCGTAATGGTTAGTTAGGAAAATATGAATAGGATACAAATTAAAACAGTTGTAAGCTATATATTAAAATATTGGTAGAAGAGTCCAAGAGATGAAAATTGAATTGTGACTTAAGAGATGAAAATTATATTACTGAGAGTTACAAAGTTAGTTAGTGTGTATTTTTGTATTCTCCTTATTATAATATACTAAGCAAAAATTATTATATTCACCAAAAAAAGTAAAGGCTAAGTAAAAACTTGAGTGAGTGTATATTAAAAAGCCATAAGTAAATAAATGTAGAATATGAAAAGTATAGAGATGACAATAATAATAATAATAATAATAATAATATTAATAATAATAATAATAATAATAATAATAATAATAATATGGATGATGTGGCTAAATGAAACAATTTGATTGGTCTAAGTGGATTAGGGTTAGGAGAACTATTTAAGAATTATATATATAGATTACAGTGAGTTGTGAGCTTGTGAGAGTTCAGAGATTGTGTTCAAGAATAGTAAGTCTTCAAGTTTCTCAGAGACCCATATAAATATGAGAGTTGAATAGAATTGTTGATGAAGAGTTTGTCAGCTTGGATAGATATGTTGAAGGTTATATTGAACGTTGGAAACCTTTCTCCATTTGATAAACCATTTACTTGATAAATGAATCATTTGTTGTACTTGGAATGATCCGTTGTAGCTTTCTTGGAAATGAACTCTTTTAACATCGTTGATTGTGAGCATGCTTGCTATGTGCGTTTAATGCAACAGAGACAACATGCTTGGAGAATGTCAAGGATGTTGACATTCTTGAGCAAAGAGGACAAATATGTTAGTCCTATGAGCAAGCTCTTCAAAGAAGTATAATACATGTCATTGTCACTTCAAAATCTTGGTGAAAGCTTGATCTTTTCAAAATCTTGCTTCAGCTTCAGAACTTGTCTTCTATTTAACCAATCTTCAAAACTCATTCTTCAGATGCAGAAGGTCCTCTTGATTCTTCTTGAGATATATTGCTCAAAACTTTGACTTTGTTGGATCTTCTCAGAAGCATTCTTCTTCAGAACTACACCAGTCTTTAGAACTTGTAAGCCATCAGATTTGACTTTTGTTGTGCGTTCAACATGTCCTTCAAATGCAAATTTCTACAATTTCAGAACTACATTTTTAATCCATGGTCTTGTATACTTGAACATAAATTAGAATATTCAATTGTTCTCTTATACATTGTTATTATCAAAACCTCAGAGATATTGTCCTAAAATCCATTTTAGTTTAAGATATTTATTTAAGACATCACAAAATCTTTCCTTAAAAAATCACCCAATTTTATATTTACTAAATATAATAAGAAATAAAATCCCATCAAATTTAATAAAATTTTCTAATTTAAACTAAAATAAAAAATAATTTACATATCGAATAATTTTATTTTTGTAACTTTCCAAATAAAATAAAGGAAAATGCTAAACAGTGCCCCCGGGACATTGTTTAAGAACCAAATATAGTAATATCACATTGAAGTTTGTGCAGTCAACGTCTCGAAAGTGTAAACAGTGTTATTTTTAATTTTAAAATTTCTTTTTTTGGTTTCCTTAACCGGTGCCCGGGGGCACCGGCACCGGTTAGCATGACCCTATTACAATTACTATATTGTCTTTTATGAAAAGATGTATTTGTAGTTAACTTTACGTATTTCAATGCAAAGACGTATTTTTGGTTTCCTTTTGTGATTTATTATCTTTATTCCTGAAATCGATATTGTCTTAAAACTTTATGCTAACTTTATATGTATATATATATATATATATATATATATATATATATATATATATATATATATATATATATATATATATATATATATATATATATATATATATTTAAACAGGTCCTTTGAATCCCAATCCTTTATCTGATCGGGAGAAATTGGTTAATGAATTGCAAATTAGATATCGGACCTACTGCATTGAGTTTTGCGTAACCGAAGTTAGTATAGTTCCAAAATTTTTAATAGATTGTTTTTTACACCAAAATTTTCAATTATTTATATTTAATTTAATTTTATATGTTATTTCTATTAAAATTATGATACCGAGTATTGATATTAGAATTTTCACACACGACACAATTTTGCATTTAGTGACAAGTCACAATGATCGTGTTACAACAAATTTCTATACATCTGGTAATAGAAGCGACAAGGCACAATGTTTTTATGAAATAAAGATGTATTATGATGGTAGATATTTGTCGGCATGTGAAGCTGCTTAGAGGATATTTTCTTTTGATATACACTATATAGAGCCTACAGTTGAGCGGCTTAATTATCATCTTGAAGATGAGCACATTGTTTTATTTGAAGATAACGAGCGTATTCAAGACGTTCTAAACAAACCAAAGAGTCGTACATCAAATTTTTTGGTATGGATGGATGCAAACAAGAAATTTCCAGAGGCAAAAAATTTAACATATAGTCAATTCCCAACTAAGTTTGTATGGAAAGAAAATTTGCATCAGTGGGCTCCAAGACAAAGAGGTTTTTCAATTGGAAGAGTTCACTTTGCACCACCTGGTGCCGGTGAACGGTTTTATTTGAGGACGTTGTTAAACTACGTCAAAGGTCCTACTTCTTTTGATGAATTAAAAACAGTGGATAATTTCAAATATGATAGTTTCAAGGAAGCCTGTTTTGCAAGGGGTTTACTGGATGGTGATAAGGACTATATAGAGGCAATAATAGAGACAAGCCACTAGGGTTCAAAGACTTTTTTAAGGATAATTTTTGCAACATTATTGGTGTCAGATCAGCTGACCAGCCCAGAAATAGTTTGGACAAGTACTTCACATCTTTTGATTGATGACATTTTGCACAAACAGAGACGCTTGCTTGGTGCTCCAGGTATAAAATACTTTCACCTATTTCTATAAAACCATACTTATTAGTTGTTTATTTTATTACTCATGTAACCTTGCTTATATCACTTTTTAAATTATTTATTATGCAGTTTATTGAATTGTAGTTTTTTAAAACTGGAAAAAGAATTTTGTCAAAAAAAAAAGGAAAAAGAATTGATATTTTTTATAAATACCCTTTGTTTTTACGTTAATGTATCCAAACATAAATCAATTCTGTTTAACTCACTTTTAACCAAAATCAAATCTATCAAACTCAATTAAGCTAAATTAATTTTTTTGCAAAACAACCAAACACAACCATAGTCATGTCACTAATCACATTCAATATTTTGATTTTAACATTGCAGATTTAATATTAACTGATGATCAATTGATACAATATGCACTAGCAGATATTGAGATGATGTTACGTAGTTGTGGGAAGAGTTTAAAAGATTATCCTCCAATGCCTAGAGCAGACAAATCATTAGTTCCTGATATACAAAATAGTTTAATACACGACGAATTGAATTATAACAGACAATCATTAGCTGAGGAACATGTTAGATTGATGTCAACTATGACTTCAGAACAACGTAAAGTATATGACACAATCATGACAAGAGTTAACGAAAACAAACCTGATGTGTTTTTTCTTTATGGTTATGGCGGTACAATGAAGACATTTATCTGGAGGGCCATGTCAGCCGCATTACGCTCAAATGGTGAGATAGTTTTAACAGCGGCCTCAAGTGGGATCGCTGCCTTTGTTATACCTGGCGGTAGAACAGCACATTCAAGGTTTTTTATTCCTCTAAATGTTGACGAGTTTTCAACATGTATCATAGTTCCTAAAATCCCTTTGGCGCTATTAATACAAAAAGCAAAGCTCATTATATGGGATGAAGCACCAATGATGCACAAACACTGTTTCAAAGCTGTTGATCGAACTTTAAAAGATATTCTAGAGTCTGTTGATGAAAAAATAAACACATTCCTTTTGGTGGAAAAGTTGTTGTTTTTGTCGGAGATTTTAGACAAATTCTACTAGTAATACCCAAAGGTAGAAGGCCAGAAGTTGTTCATGCTACTATTATAATTTTTCGGTTCTTTGGAATTTTTGTAAAGTTTTAACATTGAGTAAAAACATGAGGCTTCTCGATGGTGTTTCGAGTGCAGACGTTGAACAATGAAATTGGAGATGACAACGACGATGATTTAGAACTTGACATTCCATTAAATTTATTGATTCCAAATTCAGGTGATCCTCTTGCTTCTATCGTTGAAAGCATCTATCCCCAACTTTTACAACGATATAACGTATTTTCAAAATAGAGCTATACTAGCTCCTGAAAATTTAATAGTCGACACAATAAATGATTATATGTTGGATTTAATTCATGGTGAAGAAAAAACATATTTGAGTTATGATACTCCACTCAAACAAAATGTAGACGGTCAAATAGTGGATGATGTTCATACTCCCAAATTTTTTAACACGATTTCTACGTCGAGACTTCCAAATCACAAGTTGAGACTTAAAGTTGGAGTTCCAGTTATGCTATTAAGGAATTTCAATAAAAAATTAGGATTATGCAATGAAACAAGACTTATTATTACGAGATTGAGAAAACGTGCTTTTGAAGGAATTTTTTTTTCATGAAGTAATATTGGTGATCAGGTTTTCATACCTAGATTTTCTCTGACACCATTTGACGTGAGAATTCCTTTTAAATTTCAACGGAGACAATTTCCTATAATGATTTCTTTTGCGACGACTATTAATAAGAGTCAGAGACAATCTTTAAAGCATGTTGGGATATATCTTCCATCGCCAGTGTTTTCACATGGTCAGTTGTATGTTGCAATTTCAAGAGTTACTTCTAGAAAAGGATTAAAAATATTGATCATAGATGACGACAATGAAGATACGACTAAGACTTCGAATGTGTTCTATAAGGAAGTCTTCCGTAATATAACATAATTTTCTTTGTATGAATATTTTTCCAAAGTTATTGTTGAACTATCGTTTAATGTTACTCAAATTTTTTCATATACCTTACATTAATTATTGGAATTATCATATCTTATTTAATCATTATATATCCTACAGCTAATCAGACCCGTGCACCGCACGGGTCGATGTTCTAGTTGCTTCTTAATAAGCAGATTACACACAATGAATTACATAGTATACACTTAAAAAAATGAGTTTAGGTTTCTTCCATTTATTATTCCTCCATTTGTCCCCATTTAGAGAGAGATAGATAGACACAATTGAAGATTAGTAAGGGACCCCACTACAATTAACTTGTCGTTTTCTCTGTCATAAGCAAATAAAATCTGACAGATAGATAAAAAAAAGAAATAGAAAGAAAATATTCAAGTTTCTTACCTCGATCTACAAGAAAGATATACTTTAGAATTTTTTTAAATCTAAACGAAAGAAAAATAGAACAAAGAAGACAATAAGGGTGCGTTTGATTCGTAAAATAGTAAGGACTGAACATAACAGTACAGGACAGAACAACATGACAGGACAAAGCTGTACCAGAGAGATATATGACGATAATACTTTTATATTAAAAAATAAAATGGGTATTTTCGTATTTTTTATAGTTGTACTGTGGACAAAAAGTTGTCCCGTAGTTTAAGGGACAAAAAATCTTGTTTTTGTCTTGTCCCTTGCTACCTAATTTGTCCAGTCCCATAACCAGTTTCAAATCAAACAGGGTACAAAAAAAGTTGTCCTGTCCAGTACCCTGTTTATTAGTAGATCAAACGCACCCTAAAAGAAATAAATGTAAAATAGAAAGTAAAAATAAGATCCTCTAGTGGTTGTTGGGTCATCACGAGGGGGCAGCCGGGGGATCATCCACAATGGGTTCAAGAACAACTTCACATGTGAGTTGAACACCACACTTTAACTCAAAACCTTAAGGTGTTAGGTTCATTTCACTTATAAAGTTTTCAACTTTCATTTTTCTAAACAATGTGAGACTTAACTCACATATGCCACAACAGTGGTTTCCTAGACATACAAATTTGAAGAATATAGGAAACATTTATGAGAGATCTAGAAGAGCCGATTGTTCTTTTTTTCTCTGACAGATGGTTAGACCTTCTTCGTCTAGATTTTAATCCTGCTGAGAGGTCCACTCGAGATCAGAAATTATTTAAGAAAGAGGAAGGACCTTTCCACATAAAAAGAGAATCTTTTGTTCCAATCAAAATAGAAGTTATATTGATTATTCAAGAATTGAAGTCGATTTACTTTATAAAACGAGAATATCAATGAACTTCTATGAAACACAATCCCATTGGCTAATGATGCAAGTAACTATGATGTATGATGATAGAAAGATTCATAGAAAGAGTCCTTTTCAGCTTTCTACAAATTGAAGAGATTTCGACGATATATCATACCTTGGTTTCTTACTAGAACAATGCTCAAATTTCTCAATTTAATATTGAAAAGAAATATTTATGGGATCAAAAGTATATATATTTAACCAAAATAATATTAATTGTAAAAAAAAAATAAAAAATAATTGATAGCATTTTCCTTTTTTTTTTTGGTACACAAAGATGGCAAAACCCCATTGATAGCATTTTACTATACCGAGGTTACAGCTGTATTACTGTTTCAGATTTTCCCTTAATAATTAATGGAATATTATAATTATTATTAAGTTAATAGCATTAATCATATTATTTTCCCTTATGTTATGGAATATTTTATTATATATTATTAAGATATTAATAGCATTAATCATGTTAATTTAAACGTATAATTCTATGTCTAATTTGCATTTGTTTATAAACATTGTCTACCTCTATCAGAAATTTGTCTTAATATTATTATTATTATTATCTAAAAAAATGGAGAAAAGAGTTGCAATTGTTGGGGCAGGTCTAAGTGGCCTACTTGCCTGCAAATATATTTTAGAGATTGGTTTACATCCAATTGTCTTTGAAGCTGATGATGGTATTGGAGGTCAATGGAGACATACTATTGAATCAACCAAAATTCAAAATCCAAGAAAAGACTTTCAGTTTTCAGATTTTCCTTGGGATTCTTCTGTAAAAGAAAATAATCCAAGTACTGAAAAAGTTCAAGTTTACATCAATTCATATGCTCAACATTTTTCTCTCATTCCTTATGTAAGATTCAATTCCAAAGTCATTGATATAGATTATGTTGGAGAATCTAATGAAGAAATGATGTCATGGGGTTTATGGAGTGGTAATGGCAGCCCTTTTGGCTCTAAAGGAATATGGCATATTACTATTGAAGATACTAAAATTTTTAGAACAGAGGTATGTATATTTTATGGTTTGTAATTGTGTACATTTCTGAATGACTTTGATTTATCTATTTATTTATTTTTCAAATCCTAAATTTTATTTCATGTTAAGCTAACAAATATATCTTTCACTACAAGAAAAGTGGTAATTTGCCAGGGCTTTTTTTATAGGGGCAAAATCCCTGTCAAATATGTACTGTTTGCAAGGGATTTTGTACGGTTTGCGAGGGATTTTGCGCCCACCCTTGGTAAATTCCCTGGCAAAAGTGTATTTCCCTGGGCTTTGGTACGTTTTCCTAGGGATTTTTTCCAGCCAAATGACCGGTATTCTTGTAGTGTTTACACTATTTGTTTTTCTTAAATTAACACTTCTTTTTCAACCCTCACTCATTTTTATTGGGTGAAATTCATATATTTCACCATTTGAAAAACTAATTTCGCATAAAATAATGGGATCCACATGAGTTCATCGGATAAAACGGTGAAAGTTTAAAAAGAGAAGGTTAAAGTGAGTATTTCTACTCAAAAGACGGAGTATATTGCTTTATTGGGTAAGATTCTACAACAATATTTTAAACTAGAGGCTCATGAATATTTATAAAAACCTGACCAGGTGCATAAGGCTGAGTTTGTTATTCTCTGCATTGGGAAATTTAGTGGTTTGTCAAACATTCCTGAGTTTCCTTTTGGTAAAGGGCCAGAAGTTTTTAAAGGTAAAGTTATGCATTCTATGGATTACGCCGCTTTGGACAATAAGACTGCTGCTGAATTGATCAAAAACAAGAGAGTTACTGTAATTGGCTCAAGAAAATCTGCTCATGATTTAGCTACTGAATGTGCCGTAAAAAATGGTAAGTATATTAGTTCAAAAGTTTATTTATTATTATAATTTCATATTGAAAATAAATTAGTCTTATCTTATCTATTTTAATAAATTAGACACGAATTTAAATTTTATTTTTGTGGGGGACTGAATTGGATTATTCCAAATTTTTATTTTTATAGGTGTCACACATCCTTGCACAATGATCTTGAGAAATGTACATTGGTTTATTCCAAATTTCAAGATTTGGGGTTTTAATCTTGCATTCTTATATTTCAACCGTTTCTCTGAGCTTTTTGTTCACAAGCCTGGAGAACACTTTCTTCTTAGCCTTTTGGCCACTCTACTTTCACCATTGGTAAGATCCAATATAATAATTGTTATATTTTTATTTTTTTAAAAAAATAATTGTTATATGTTGTTTCATACAAATAATTAATTATTTTAGAGTTAAATATAATTTAATTTAGTCACTACAAACTTATGCTATTTTAATTAGTTTAGACTCTATTAAATTTTAATTATAATTTTAGTCTTCTATAATATAGCATTTTTTAATAATAATATTTATTTTGAAAACATTTTACAAAAATGATATTTTTAGTCCTCAAATTAATTCCTATAAAATATAAACAAAAAATAAAAGTGAATATTTATTTGAAAGACTAAACTTAAAATCCTGTGATTTAATTTTCAGAGATGGGGAATTAGCAAACTTGTTGAAACATACTTAAAATGGAATCTACCATTGAAGAAGTATGGACTATTACCAAATCATAGTTTTCATCAAGATATGTATAAATGTTCATTTGGGGTGCTCCCTGAATTATTCTATGATAAAGTGAAAGAAGGATCACTCGTGATAAAGAAATCACAAAATTTTAGCTTCTCCAAAGAAGGTTTGATCATTGATGGAGAAACTAAGCCACTAGAAACAGATGTAGTTATTTTTGCCACAGGATTTAATGGTAACCAAAAACTTAGAAACATATTCAAATCTCCAATATTCCAAAATTATATTAATGGCTCAACAAACGCAAATGTTCCACTTTACAGGTCAGTAGCATTTGATACTTTTGAAAAATTTATATCATATTTCATGTATATGTTTTTGTGTTCTTATTCCTATAAATACATGAATTTATGCTTTTATATATATATATAATGCTTATATATTTTCTAATATTATAAAGAATTAAAGATTAAATATAATTGTAGTCTGTGTAACTGTACAATTTTTTTGGTCCTTTTGAAAATAAATTGTATTTTATTTTTGAAAAAAAAAATTGTATTTTTAATCTTTATAAATATATCTTTTTTATTTTTTATGTGTTTTGTTTGGGTCTTGCCCTGTTCAGAATCCAAAAGTAGAAATATTTTCTTAAATTTTGTGTAATTAATTTGTGAGAAGTTTAAAAAAGTGAATTGGATGCATGAATTATGATAAAATATTTCTTTTTTTGAATCACTAACATGTTAGTGTCCTAAGTTTAATCCACATTGACTCTATTGTAAAAAAAAAATTGACGGAAAAAGAAAAACTGTTTTTTTTTTCTTTCTAAAATTAATCTTTGTAAATATATCTTCTTTATTTTTTTTTTTATGTATTTTGTTTTAGTCTCCATGAGGTCTAGGTTTAAGCTCTATTGTAAAAAAAAAGTGACGATAAAAAAGAAAAACAATTTTTTTTCCACAATTAAAATAAAATCTCTTGATGATCTAATTTAGTTCTATATATAACCATTTACATATTTAGTTCAATATATAATTATTTTGATGATCTCCAAAACTAATATATGTGTTTTGCCACTTATTCAGGCAAATAATTCATCCTCGAATCCCACAATTGGCAATTATAGGATATGGTCAGGCCTTATCACATATCTATTCTAATGAAATAAAATGCCAATGGCTAGCACAATTTTTAGATGGTAACATTAAATTGCCCAATATAAAAGAGATGGAAAAGGAACCCAAATTATGGGAAGATACTTTGAAGAAATATGATAGTAATTGGAAATCATGCATTGTTACTTGTGCGATATGGTATAATGATCAATTGTGCAAAGACATGAAATGTAACCATCTAAGGAAGAAGGGTCTTCTTAAGGAGGTATTTGAGCCATATGGTCCCACTGATTATAGTGGTCTTGTGCACAAATGATTATAATGGTTTGTTACTTGGTCTCATTAATAATAAAAAAGTGCACCCTTTCCACACTTTTGTTGTTATAATTCTTTTGATCCAAAATTTGTTGAAGAGGTAATGGAGTTTGAAGTTTGGTCACTCCCTTGGGAGTTGGGAAGCTTGGCTCTAGATAATTCAAGGCTTTGATGCATGGTGGGACTACACACTCTTGATTTCCTACTTATTTTCCTTTCCTTTTTGTTTTATTTTCTTTCTTGGCCTCATTGTACCCAAAAAGAAATGCTTACTGTTTATTGTCTTTTTCATTTATAATAATATATTGTGTTTTCTAGTTAATTTGTTTTCCCTAATTAGCCCTGTCATTATATTAATCCACTATGATTTGGCATGGATTTAGTGAAATTTGGCATGGATTTTAATCCACTATATGATTTGGCATGGATTTAGTGAAATTGCACGGTACACATGGACATGGTATAAGTTCTATTTTTTTTGGTTACAAGAGAGAAAAAAGAGAAAGACAAAACAAAAGGAACTACTTCCTAATAAAAATCACACCCCTAACGTCAGCGTCAATAAGGTTGAGCAGCTCGGTAGGGGGAACTGTTAACAACACTAGAGGAGAATTCGCTGAAGCTCCCAATTTAGCCAAAACATAAACTAGTTTATAACTTATAAGCTCATTTGATTAAAAAAACTCTGTTGGATAACAATTTATCAAAAAGAGCTTATAGCTTATTTTACTAGCTTATAACTTATTTTTCCAACGCTATCTCAAGTAGCTTATGCGCTTATAACTTATATTTTCTTCAATTTTACCCCTACCATGTTGATAAAATTAAGTATTAAGTAAACATATTTTTTGAGGTCATTTCATACTTATTAGCTAGTTCAACCGCTAATTTTACCAAACACTATAAATTCCATTAGCTAACTTATTAAGCTAAAAACTAGTTCATAAGATATTCATTATAAGTCCATCCACTATAAGCTAGTTTATCCGGTATCTATTATTCTTTACCAAACAAAGCCTAAAAGGCATCATTATAAACGCGTCATACAAAAAAGAGTCATCATTATAAGTTAAAATTAAATAAATAATAAATATAATATTAAATTTGTCAAGGACGAAATCAAAAAGGGAAAAATATTTTTTCTTATTAAAATAAAAGATATTCATTCATTCAAATTGGTAGAGTACATCAAATCCAAGTTAATAGCATAAAACGGCATACTCATGCCTACAAAGTAACCGAAATACCTATGTCTCCGGATCTGCATCGTTTATGAACTTAATCACTATGTGAATCAGTAATTGACCGAAGTTGATATGTCGATTCAATCAACGAACACCGCAACAAGACTGGAAAACAAACACCGCACCAAGACGGAAAATAAAAAAAAAAAGTCGCATTAAGACAACGAAATCACAAAAAAAAAAAACCACACAAAAGAAAGATCTAATCGATGTTAAAAAACATTATTGTTCATGATCTCTTCAATTCAATATTCATCCATATTCATCACTTCATCTTCAGCCTAAAAATCTAGAAATTCATCAATCAACTTCAAATTTACTCGAATCTCAACCACTAAAATCAATCGGGTATTATAGTTTTTTGTCTTTCTGTTTTCACTAAATCACGAAATTGATTCTCCCATTTTTAAAATCATCATGTTTTTGTTTCTTAGATTTTTTTACTTAAAAATAGTGACTTAATATCCATATCTATACCTATAATCTTCTATAACTATAATAAAGAAAAAACTTCTATTTTGATGTAACCTTTTCTTTTCTGAAAAATCTCAAAATATCTTTCACACTCTTCTTTAATAACTTCCAAAATCATACTCTTCATTTGGTTATTTGTAGTTATTCCAAACAAACAAAAAACTAAAAAGTGGAAGTTGAAGTTATTTACATATATTTCAAAAACAAAAAGGAAATTAAAACACCCGCACCATTATGACAGGGTTAATGGATTTGGAAGAATGACATGAGAAATAGGAACATGATGCATTGCAACCACACTTTTGTATAATGCACTTTTCTTGATTGATTTTTTTCCCCTGGTTTTAGTGCTTTTTCTTATTTGTTTTTATGTGTTGTAAATTGCATGGTAACAGAAGTATTATTCTTTATTTTTCAGGGTGAAATTAAAGCATTTAGTTTGTATGGATCAATGAATAATTATATATTTCTATTTATGGTTTATATGCACTTAAATCGATAACTTTACCCGATTGATTAATGTGGTCACCAATTGTTTATGAAAACTGTGTGCATAGCTAACAAGCCATCACAAGGAAAAAGAGAAAATAAGAGGGGGACAAAGGGAAAGGGAAAACGGAGTTTAATTGTCATCACTCGTAAATCACTTTATATTCTCTCATTTCATTTCCTTTTTAAGTGTTTTTTAGTTTAGTTTCAAAACTATACTATCAAATTTGACCTGAATCTGATTTTCTTTTATTTGCATTTTTGCAAAGGAGGATCCCAAAAACTCAAAATTGTTCAAGTGCCAAACAAGCAACCCTCACTTTCCATTATGTATTGGTTATTTATATTTGGCACCACCTTCACTTTCTTTCGTTGTCTCTATTTCCATATTGTGGTTCCTCTTTTTTGTTGCTTTTTGTTCTTATTACTTTATTCTTATTTCAATTGTTTTTGTTGAATGTGTTCATTTTACTTTGCATAGAAACACACAATTTACATAATTTTCTATTATGTTTTGGATTGTATATAATTTTATAGGTATCTTGGAATTATTATTCAACCTTCATTTTGTTTTTTAAAAATAAACATCATTTCTTATTTTGCCTCAACATGTTATCAAACCAATTGGTTGATTGCATGATAGTGTAATCAAAGAAACAGAAGAACCCAAAGTACAATTTTGGTGGGCCTGATGCAGAAGAAAATTAGGCCAAAACTTGATGAAAGACATTGAAATTTCAAATCTATGAAGGTATTCATTATGACATTATCAAACAATTAGATTTTTTGACACACATAAAAAAAAATGATTTGTAGGTACCACACAAACGACCGCTAGATTGAAAAAAATAGTAACAAATAAAATTAAAGTACACGTTAGCGCAATAGAAAAAGTGGATCACACAAACGTTTGGCCACTAGTTTACTATAATAAAAATTTTATTTTTTAAACATTTGAAGCTCTTACACTTAAGTTTTTTGGTTTTAGGAAAACTATAGTTTTTAGAAAAGTTATTAGGATAAGGTTTTTCATCGTAACGAATATTGAAGCGCGCAAATCTCTCCAAAGTTGTTACAAGGCGCGATTTCACGATGGACAACTGTTTAATGGTAAGATAACAAAGATTGTTATCGAGCCTATGTGTTAGATATGATTGGGGATCATAACTAACTTTGATAAAGGATAAGATTAAATCTTTTATCTTATGGAGTAAGTTTTGAAACAAAGTTTGTTTTAAAACTGAATCATATGAGCTTGCATCTCAAAATCTCTACAATCAAGAGGAGCTGCAGAAAGATTAACTTGAATCTTTTATCTTATGAAGTTTAAAGCAAAGTTTGCTTTTTTATCACGGTCGTTTCGTGATCAAAATAATTTTAAAATAAGTAGTACAAGGTAGTAACCTTGGTCGTTTCGCAAGGACTCACGATCGGTTTAACAATGTTAGAATGAATTTAAAGGTTGCAAATTGGGGGTTTTCGATTTGAAAGCAGTAACAACGATAACGAATTTAATCAACGTGAAAGTAATCAATCCATTGGTTTTAGGCAACTTCGTTTATAATCTATCACAGGTTCTTAAAAATATCCATTCAAGGGTTTATGCTTCGGTTGATCATAAAACTAATTAAACAAGCGAAAATTAGTATTATACGGAATTCAATTGACTAAGCATCATATATATTCAATTAACTATGATAGTGATCAAGCATCACGGAAATAAAGTTCATATCCTAACAACTTCCAATCAACCCTATTGCTAAGCGCGATAGTTTGTATCAATTTCTATTCAAATCAATTTAAACAAGCGGAAATCAATTCGAACAATCATCAACAATACAAATTCGAATTAGAATAATTAAGCATTAATCTAAACGAAATAAGGGATACGAAAGTGATACAAACAGCATAAACATTCAAACGGAATTGCAATTATAAACTGAACCTCGAGAATTCATAAACAGAGTTCCTTACACCAATGGATCGATAAAGGAATTTAGTTCTCCATAGAAGTGGTGGCTGCTCTAGGGTTTGGATATTTCGTGTGAACAGTGAATGAATTTTCCCTAGCTGACTTTTTTTCGGTTTAAATAATACATGGAGACGGGCCTTAAAACAATTGGGCCGAAAACATAAAGTTGTGCTGAAAGTTAATAATTTAATTCGTCTGGAACATAAACGCAATTATTTGACACACTTGCGCTCCGAACTGGGTTTTGGCCTCAACATGAAAGTTGTAGCTCTTGATCTCAGCTTTCCAACGCATCTTCCCGCGCCTCAATCCAATATTTGTAACTCCAGTTATGACCTGCGGACTGGAAGGGTGTCAAAGTGCTATTTATTCATAAATTAAGTGCGAAAATAAAATAAAGTTAGAAATAAACTTAAATATAAAAACACATTAAAATAGTGAAAATAGTAAATTAAACCATAGGAATACACTAGTACAATAGTAGAAGAATGTGCATTACAATGCACTGATCACTTTTAAACTAAAACCCCTATTAGCACGCATCTCAAACAATCAAGAGGAGGAGCATGCCTATAAATAGAGACTCAAACATACGTTTTTAAGCACGAGCAATAACTGGAGATTGTGTGTCAAAGACCTTGTGCCCACTGTGCAAGGATTATAACCGGCGGTTGAAGTTTAAGGAGTTAAGAATTTAGTTGCTAGGTTGTTATTGTTGTTGAATGATTATTCAACTTTATTTTTAAATGACAAAGAAGAAGTTCGATCACTTTAGAGGAGGTGGGCAGTAACCATATCTAGGGGAGTAAGCTCTTAAGTAGAAAAACACTAGGATTAAGAAAAGGCATACAGATCACTAGGTTTTGGTGTGCGTTGTAAGACTAAGTATTAATTCAGAGTAGTAGATTTCCTTTCCTAGATTGGTATCTCCCAGAGTAGGTGTGGTTTTCACCGAACTGGGTAAACAATTACTTCTGTCGTTTATTATTTTCAGTATTTACTTCTAATACAATTATATTGATCATGCCAACCAGTTGTTTGATGTTGAAGTAAGCCCTAAAAGTCAATCTATTTTGATAGAATCTTCTTTTATATCATGACTTTGATTTATATATTTAATATATATAATAAGGCATTTCTTTATTTTGTTTGTTTAAAACTAATAAAGTCCCTAGATTTGCTAGTCATTTTAATTGAACATTAAGTGTGACTTAATAGTGAGACTCCATTAAACATGACATTATTCTTAAACTATCCATAGTCAACTTGTAATATGAATTGGGATAATATTAAAAGGGCAAAGACTATTATGTAATGAGATTGATGACCGCATCTCACGGGTCATGAATATGGAGATATTAAGTCTATACATAGGTATAAATATTAAGAGTAGTATTTATATTGGACTGATCCACCATGAGAATACTACATAGTATGTTATGAAAGGTGTCATAAGTTATTCTCATAGTGATAATGGTTTATACTACCATTAGACCTGAACCAACTATGATCCCTAAATGTGGAGTCAAGTACTTTATTGTTATTCAAACATTATCTGTAAAAGGATAATTATAAAGTTGGTTAATAGGTACTTCACGAATCATGCTGAGGATAATGAGTGACCTAGATGGTATTTTCCCCTCTTGCATAACGGGAGTAATATCTATAGGCCTCTTGATGGAATATGATTAATAAAATGTGTGGCCACGCCGAAATAAGTCAATATGGGATATTGAGCTTATTTGTTGCTCAGTGTATTCTGAAGGTTTGAGAAACACAAGAAAGTGGGTTTGAATTGGGTTTCTACTAGATTAAAAATCTATTCACAATGCCCAAAATCAAACTAGACAAATAAAGACTTTGATTGCGAACAATCGCAACCAATAAGACTATTAAAAGGAAAGACACTGAATAGATCAAAACAGACTCTTAACTAAATTTTACAACAACAATGAACAAGTAAGAGTAAAGGGATAGAGGATGACATAGTCAATTTTTATACTGGTTCACCTATAACGAGGCTACTCTAGTCCACCCCACCTGGGTGAGTTTGCCTTGTACCTCAAAGACTTAATCCAATAATCTAAAAAGATTACAAAACCAATAACACTGACTACGTGTCAATGACTTCTTGAGAATTATGACTTCGACAAGTGCCCCAAGAAGATTTTCAACCTTAATCTAGAAAGATTAATCAAAGCTCTTTGTGTTTACAAGTTGCTTCTTGAAAGCAGATACACAAATAATTTTTTGACCTCATATACTTAGTACTTTCTCCTAAGTATTCTATACAGAAGATTTACAAATAATTGAATGAAAAAATATATGTGCAAGTATATGTATGTATGTACTTTTGCATTCTTCTTCGAATACTTTGATCTTCTTTTGTAATTGTATGACGAAGTAGACCGCTGGAATTTGAATTAAGAGCGTCGTCCTCTTCAATGTTGATTACCATCATTTTAGCGTTGTCGTTGCAAAGCTTTCCATATTCGATTTCCTTGTCTGATGCTTCATAAAAGGAAATACTTCATTTTATAATTGATGGCAAAGATCTTCTTCCAACGTCTCTTTTGATCATTGGCTTTAGTTGAAAATATCATTGAAGTGTAGTCAAGTCATTGGTCGTTTCCTTGAGATTACTTGGATTTTTAACTGAACATCTCGCATAGAGTCTGAAATTCAACACTAGTGACAGAACTCGAACTTCACTCATTCAGAATCTTCACCTAGTTCAGAGTCAGAGTCTCGCTTCGTTCAGCGTCCTTTATGTGAGGCTTTCCAGCATCTTCAGATACATCTTTCTTTTATTTTCTGCACACTTAACAAACACGTTAGTGCATAAACTTTTTCTCTCCATATTTTGTTGTCATCAAAACTCCTGAGTTAGATAGTTGTAGAACCAACCTTGTTCCAACATATTCCGGGATCAAAAAATAAAATATTGAACCATACAAGGGTGACACGATCTATGCTCTGTGTTCAATATAGATATAAAGGGCGAAGAGGTAATTATACACAAGTTCGTTATCGCAGAAAGGTTTCATCAGATCACATGACATTCTCGTCACATGGGTGACAACGGCGTATTGCTAGATGCTAACCGTTGTGTATAATATTAAATACATGATTTAATATTATTACCAATGTTTCGAGGACCTACAAGGGTCACACATATAGGACAGATATATGAGAGAGAAATAGATAAGTTAAACTTATTTATAAGATAAATAAATAAGATTTATTTATAAATAAACAAATAAGAAACACACTTAGGGTTGATCTAGTGGTGTTGACTTAGGTCATTGGAGTATGCTCCTCTCAAGATCTCATGTTCGATTTCCCCTAATGCCAATTTTGGTGGGCTAGCAAAAAACTCTGGCTTTAAATGTGGGCACCCCGCAAGTGGACGGTGTGATTAGTCCCCTTGGATTAGTCGATTCTAATGCCGGATACCAAGGTTTCAAAAAAAAAAAAAACAAATAAGATTTGTTTATAAAATAATAAGTGAGATTTATTATTAATTATATAACTACAGAATAATTATAATGGATTATGAAGTAAATAAAAAACATGATAAAATTATTATTGTAAAACAATTATTTTGTAAATAATATAACTATTATCACAAGAAAATTATATTTAACTTGTTATAAAATTTAAATTGATCTTCCTTTTTTGCAATTTCTAATAATTATTTTACTTTTAAATGTTGTAATTTTAGTAAAATTTTGATTTTATATATTATATAAGTTACAAAATTATCCGCATGATAAAATCGTGTTTATATTTAAAAATAAATTATTTTATTTTAAATTTAATATCAAATTATTTTATTATTTATATTTTATTAATTTTCATATTTTTATTTTAAAATATAGTTTATAAAATAATTCAATAATTTATTTTTTTATCCTATCATGCGGGTAACCACTAGGCTACTAGAAGAAAAAAATTATTAAATCAAAAAATATTTTTGCCACACACCAAACCAAACAAGTAAGAAAAAAGTTCCTTAGCCACAAAAAAAAAATCCAAATTAATGTTACTTAAGAAGAAGGAAAGGTAAAAGATAAATTGAAGGATAAAACATCATAAAATAAATACTGTATAAAGAAAATAATTACCAGTTTTTCCCTAGCAGTTGTGTGGAAAGATTCAACAAGTACTGTCAAGGAGCTGGTACTTTTAATTTGTTTTCTTTCAATATAGTATAGTAATATGTAATGTTAAAGAACAAGAGTTTGATGATTTTTTTATTGTCAAATATAAAAGGAAGAAACGAAAAAGCTGACGGTGGGAGTCGAACGAAGAAGCTACTTTGGGGAAAAAAGCAACGGACACGAGTGATTGTTTTTCTTATCAGGTTGTCATCCCAGCTTAAACTAAGGATTAAAATAATAAAGGAGCAATATGATAGGATTAATAATAGGTTTAATTTATCATATCCTGTTGGTGCATCAAACAAGAGATTTAAGTAGGATAGGATAATTTTATAATATCCTGTCTCCTTATCATGTGCATCAAACGGGCCCGTACAAGTCTTGATTAAAGACAGGATACTGATATTACCTATGTCCCCTATTGTGATAATTAATAGAACGATCCGTGTAAGCGTGTGATGACAGATTTGACAAGTGTACCAAATTGTCGTTAAGTAATAAAGTTCATAAGATTCGTCGCAGTACGGAAGCAGGAAGGAATAACAAGTGTTAATCCTGTTAGATAAAAGCTTTAGAATCCACCAGATTTCCGGAATCCACAAGAAAGAATATTTTGGAATCCACCAAACTTGAGAAAATTCTCTTATATTTTATTGAATAAAAAGGTTGTCTTCAAGGCTACAATAGTTTAGCTTAAATAGTAGTGAAAAATAAAAATAACAAATCTCCTAAAAGATTGTAAAAGAAAATAACAAACCTAGCTAAATAAAAATAACAAATCTAGCTAAAATATAATAAAATTAAAACTAGCTAAAATAATAAAATACTAAAGAAACTCTCTGATAAGCGACCGCTTAGGATCGTCTTGAAAACAGGTAAAAGAGGAACTTGACCCTAACCGCGACCTGCCGGTAGAACCAAAATTATCAAGATATAGAGGAACTTGACCCTAACCGCGACCTGCCGGTAGAACCAAAGTTATCAAGATATAGAGGAACTTGACCCTAACCGCGACCTGCCGGTAGAACCAAAGTTATCAAAGAAAGTGTGACCCTAACCGCGACCTGCCGGTAGAACCAACACTATAAAGTTCTTATCTCAAGAACAATGTTCTTATCACAAGAACAAAGAAAAAGTTCTCACAAGAGAAACTCTCAAATTAGATTATATTCCAAGTTCCTTTGAAAAGTACATGATAGTCCTATTTATAGCATATCCTTACATAGTAGGATTTATTGTCCACTACCATACATTCACCATAGGACTTAGAAAATTCCCACTAACATGCTTATAAATTCCCACTAGCCACTATAATGACTTAGTGCACCACTAGGAAGCATCTAGAGAGCCTAGGGAGCAACTAAAGGTCATCTAAAAACTCTCCTAATACCAAAAACGAAAATTACAATAAAAATAAATAAAATTGGACTTAATTATTTTTTTATTTAGTCCAATATTATTAGACCACTATTCAGCCCAAGGATGCTTCTTATCATATGAATTGAGCTTCAAGTTGGGCTCAAGCATCTTCATCCAAATATTTTTTTATGCATTTTTTTATAAGTTTCCTTCCACATGTTTAGGGAACTCATGATCGTATCATTCTCTCCCTCTTCAAGAGGATTTGTCCTCAAATCCAAACCTGCATAAATAACTAAAAGATTAGTAACAAAAATTCTCTCTTTTGAATATTTCTTTTCTTTTTGCAAGTTGAATTTTTCTTCTTCAATCTTCTCAAAGTTGACATCTTTTTCAACCTCCTCATTTATTTTTCTCTCATAAATTTCCTTCGCTTCACATTCATTTTTCTTTTCTTCTTTTCTCTCAATATTTTCTTTCTCCTCCACTTCTATAACATCATTATATTTTCTCTCACAATTTTCCATCTTCTCTACTTCCTTTTCTTTACTTCTCTCAAAAGTAAGATTTCTATGTTCTTCACTAACTTCTCCTTGAGATAAAGACTCTAGAGTACAAGAAGTAAAATAAACATTATTAAAAGGAATGATGACATTTTCGGTAGCCACAAAAACGCTATTAATTTCTTTTTCGATAATCTCTTCTTTTTCTTTCTCACTCTTAGGAATGGTGACATTTTCGATAGCCACAAAAATGTTCTCAATTTCTTTTTCAATAATTTCTTCTCCCTTCACTTCACTTTCAAGTTTCTCCTTGCTCTCTTGTTTTCTTTTCTCTCTACCAATCTCTTTATTTTGGAAGTTACCCCAAAATACATCAAAATTTGCAATATGTTTTTTCGTTTGTCCCTCACTTTTCATTCTTCTATTTTCTATCTCCTTTTCTCCGTTTCTTTTTTTATAATTTTTTCTATAATTCCTCTCTATGCGATCAAACTTTTCATGAAGCTTTTGAAATTCTTGAAATAATAACTTCTCCAAATGTTTCATGGAGACATGCTTTTCTTCCTCCATATTTTTTTTTCAACTCTTTTTTTTTTTTAACAAGATAAAAAAAATGATAGATCAAACCTGATTTCAAGAGCCGAAGCTCTGATACCAACTGATAAGCGACCGCTTAGGATCGTCTTGAAAACAGGTAAAAGAGGAACTTGACCCTAACCGCGACCTGCCGGTAGAACCAAAATTATCAAAATATAGAGGAACTTGACCCTAACCGCGACCTGCCGGTAGAACCAAAGTTATCAAGATATAGAGGAACTTGACCCTAACCGCGACCTGCCGGTAGAACCAAAGTTATCAAAGAAAGTGTGACCCTAACCGCGACCTGCCGGTAGAACCAACACTATAAAGTTCTTATCTCAAGAACAATGTTCTTATCACAAGAACAAAGAAAAAGTTCTCACAAGAGAAACTCTCAAATTAGATTATATTCCAAGTTCCTTTGAAAAGTACATGATAGTCCTATTTATAGCATATCCTTACATAGTAGGATTTATTGTCCATTACCATACATTCACCATAGGACTTAGAAAATTCCCACTAACATGCTTATAAATTCCCACTAGCCACTATAATGACTTAGTGCACCACTAGGAAGCATCTAGAGAGCCTAGGGAGCAACTAAAGGTCATCTAAAAACTCTCCTAATACCAAAAACGAAAATTACAATAAAAATAAAGAAAATTGGACTTAATTATTTTTTTATTTAGTCCAATATTATTAGACCACTATTCAGCCCAAGGATGCTTCTTATCATATGAATTGGGCTTCAAGTTGGGCTCAAGCATCTTCATCCAAATATTTTTTTATGCATTTTTTTATAAGTTTCCTTCCACATGTTTAGGGAACTCATGATCGTATCACTCTCCTACATCAGTCTCCTCTACCTCAAAAGAACTCGACCTCGAGTTCTCATCTTGATAAAGAGCCTCATATGCTTGATATTGACTCATGCGTTTATCATAGTAAAAACTTAGTACCGGTTTTGCTGTAATTACCAAATTCTTTCTCGTTTTCTTGATTGCTACTGTTTGCTCTTCGTTTTTCTCCTCTAACTTGAGATAACAACTTGTTAACCCATCTAATAACTACACAGTGGTGATAGAGCTTATATACATAACATGGGAATATCGATCAATGTTCATAAGTTTTTCAACTTGAATATAACAAGGTTTGGAGATCTTTCCAACATGACCTCTACCTAAATCAACTAGTAGTTTGTGCTCTGCACATTGTTTTTCACCATTCAAAAGAATTTTCTCCAACATGATATCTTCTTTTGGTTTTTTCCCTCTTCTAACAATCGTCAAGTTTCTCGAAAGAGATGATTGGTTATCATCTAGGGTTTCAATAGCTGTTTGACGTAGTTGAAAATTGTTGGCATGATTGTTGTTGGCATTATTGATGATGCTAAATGTTTCATCGACTTTAACATTAAGATACCAATTAATATACGTTATCAAAACAAAATGTTTAGCAATATCTTTAATCGTCTTACGCGAGTTACCTGTCATTTTGGAAGCATGCTCAAAAGGTCGGTCAAGGAGTAATCTTTGTTACAACAAAACGGACAACAATATGTCGAATCAGAGATTTTAAATTCGTAGTAATCATCCTTCAACCTTTTGTAATATCTACGCTCATAGTATTCCAAATCAGATTCATCACGAGTATGTTCTGATTTTATGTACGTAACAATAGTATGGTTGTTATTACGAACCCTAATAACCGAAATTGGTTCATCTCCCTTGTTCGAATTGTTTCTGTTGCTTTTGTTGGTGTTGATGTTGTTGTTGTTGTTGGCATTGTTGTTCAACTTAGTCGTCAATGCCGCCATCTGAGTTGACAGAGCTTTGACCATCGTCGTTAAACCACCAAATATTGTCCTCGTAATAGGTTGATCTCCCACGGCCGAATCACGTTAGGAAAAGAACATGAGAAACCTGCTCTGATACCAATTGACGCAGTACGGAAGCGGGGAAGGAATAACAAGCGCTAATCTTATTAGATAAAAGCTCTGGAATCCACCAGAAAGAATAATTTGGAATCCACCAAACTTGAGAAAATTCTCTATATTTTATTGAATAAAAAAGTTTCCTTCAAGGCTACAACAGTTTAGCTTAAATAGTAGTGAAAAATAAAAATAACAAATCTCCTAAAAGATTGTAAAAGAAAATAACAAACCTAGCTAAATAAAAATAACAAATCTAGATAAAATATAATAAAATTAAAACTAACTAAAATAATAAAATACTAAAGAAACTCTGCTACATCATATTCGTATTCACATGTATTGCTAAATTTCGTTAAAACAATTTAATTGAATTTAAGATGTAAAATAGGGGGATTTGCTTGGCAAAGTTTGTTTGTTAGACGAGAAAATAAGGTTGGTGATTTTCAAATGATTCAAAACTGATTAGGTTTTTCGAATTTCTTCCTTATCACAATTTAGAATGAACCCGACTTTATATTACAATTTCTCTGTTTGTTGTTACAATGAGTTAACAAATTAGTTATTGAATAAGAACATTTTCCTGTCATAATAATACCCTAATGTCTTAGGAGAATTCCAAATCATAAAAAGTTTTATAGTAGGTTAATTCCTTTATCACAGATAATAATTCGGTATGTCTAAAGTAATAATTGACGGAACAGTTTATCTCATATTCCAGTTGAACAGATAGTGTTAGTAATCAATTGATACCTATAAACAATTATAAGGTTGTAATTCATACAATTTTGCAAAGAATTTAATTTGAATTACTATCTCCAAATTGTATATTATTTTTTCCGTTAGTTTTATGGATATAAGTGATCGATGGTTAAAGAAAACTATGAAATAAAGTAAAAATAAAATAAAATAAAAATAAATAAAATTGGGAAGCTTCATGGATGTATTACAGCAACCGATCTGTTGTTTCATGCAACCGAGTTAAAAAAAAAAAGAATATTTCTTAGAAATTTGATTTCACCGAAGAGAAGTGAGTTTGATTTCACCGATCTGTTGTGTTTGGTTTGACATAATTGATTTTGGTTAAAAGTGAGTTAAACAAAATTGATTTATGTTTGGATACATTAATGTGAAAGTGATTCTCAATATTTTATGTTGTTTGGATAATTTGCATCAAAATCGATTTTGGATGTATAATTACGAAAATGGGCATACACATGTGTATTTATAATCAGATTTCATTTATTTTTTATTTATAACTATTTAAATTTGTATTGTATTAAAAGATAAAAAAAAATTATATTGTATTATTAAATTAAACGGACATTTGTAGCCTATGTCCGTCATTTGCTTTATGACCAGCAGTAAAATAAAAAAATTGGACTAAGCCATAATGGGCCAACGGGTCGTAGAGCCCAACATTGTATTCCTTCTTCAACCTTTCAACCTAAAACCAGCAGCCGCAGAACAACAACAACAGTGTATTCCTTCAACCTAAAACCATCATCAGAGGGCAAAAAGTGGAGGGTAATAGAGGAAAATGAATAAAAATAAATATGTCACATATCATTAAATCTCCAAATGCGATTCACTTCACCGTAGAAGCTTCATTTCAAAGAAACTCGCGTCTAGCTTTAGAATCACGGTCACAGAATTGCGTTTGCTTTTTACCCAAACAGTCGAAAAAATGATGAAACCGCATTTCGAGGCTGTAGAATCGTGTTTGGAGGTTCTCACCGCCAAAACAAACAGACACTAAAGAGGAACAATTTAGATTAATTTTTTGCACAACACAATTTATATAGGTTCCAGATTTAGTGTAGGGGTGAAGATGAAGAAATGGTGAAAATATTAATCGGTGATGGTACACTATTAGATATGGTCTATGTTGCCCGGGTACGGTACTGGTACTCGGTACCGGTATGGAGTACGTCCTTTTTAGAAAAATTAAGGTACGGGTACGTCCCTATATTTTTTTTTAAAAATATAATTATATATATATATATATATAAAATAATAGAGTTATATTGTTAAAATAAATAATTAAACATAAAAAATATCACACCACACTTTAAATGTGAAACATCAAAATATGAAATTAAAAACCAATTAGCTCAAAAAGAGTCAATTATTTCCCTCTTCATCATCACTAAAAAGAGTCACCTCTAGTTAGATTCATCGCGAGAAAGACTAGCAATTTCAAGAATATCAACTATATATTAAATAAATCTCATTCATCTCTACGAATATCCCACATTTTTGTTGCACTTTCATTATAAGTATTAATATTTCTTTTTCTTGAGAGAAGACGAAGATTGGTATGAATAAAAACTAGATCTTCATCTCTCTTTGAATTGAGTCTATTCCTTTTCAATGAATGAGTGAATAATTTCGGCGGCTACTTTGTTATTGTTTTTTAGCAATAGTTATCACTTTTATATTATAAACAAATAAAAAACGTAAATCTTCCTATAAAAAAAACTAATAATAAAAGAAAAAGGAGAAGAAAAAAAACGTGTTTTTTTTGGATTGGTATACCACGCGCGTACCACAGGTGTTCCACGCGTGTACCCATAGCAAAAAAAAAAGGTACGGCGTCGGTGCGTATCGGGGGAGTACCATACGCGTACCGGTACCCGGTACCGGTACTCGGTCTAAAATGGAGTACCCACGCAACATAGGATATGGTAGGCTTGCAAAATCTAATGGTTTTGATTTATACAAGAAGATCAAACGGTTAAATTTAGTCCACCGTAGACATTTGAGATTAAAAATTAATGGAAGGCATCATTATGAATAACGAAACATAGTTAAGGGACCTACAAAGAACGAAAATTAGTTATGAGACCAAAATGAAACCAACAATTTAGTTAAGGGATAAAAAAAATAATTTAGCCAAAATAAATTTGAGTCAACATGAGTTGATGTATGAGATCCAAATTTGGGTCAACATAATATTTATTATCACAGTTCACTCAAAATTTTGTTGACCCAAAATTTGTTAACTATATATATATATACACATATATGTGCACATTTGCCTCATCGTTTATGTTTTAAATCAACTTTAAAATCTCAAAAATTAAATTTTTGAAAATGTTAGCTAAATGTTTTGTGCCTCTGTTCCTTGTTTTTATATCTTTTCTGTGTAATGCTTCAAGTGATGTGAAGCTTGAAGGAAATCAAAGCAAGGAAATCGTTAAAATATTTGTTGCATTGCCTCTAAAATCAGAATTGTTGAACTTTTATTGTGACCGAACATGGGGGGACTTTGAAATGAAGCCAGGAGAAACTCGTGAATGGCATGTTCCTGATTTTGGAGTGTCATGTAGAGTGACTAGGGGTCTTTTAGAGGCTGTTTTCATTGCGAGAAATGGAGAATTTTGGATAATAAAAATTGATGGTTTTTTCCGTTCTTTTGATGGTCTCCACTGGGTAAAAGAGGAACGTTGGCATAATAATTCTAGTATTTGATTTGTAATATTTCTTATCTCAAAACTAATAGTAATAATAAATGGATTCTCTCGTATCCTAATTTTTTCGCTATTCATTTCTCCGTATCAATTTTTTATAATTTCTCCATTTCATCTTTTAAAATGATATATAATCAAATAAAGTACCCAAAAGACTCAACGCATAAGATTGATGTCTTCGAGTTTTTTACTTATTATATTTATATATATTCACTGCTCTAAAAAGGTAGAACGAGATAGGTCCAATAGTGTGATAAGTTAATTACCTGCAAAAATATTAGCACTCCAGTGCTCAAGTCAATGTTTGAGTGAAGGGAAATGCTAATTAATTGAGTAGAATATAGGTATCTTAGGTATTTAAGATATATGTGTATTTATAAGTCAAACATTGCATGAGTATTTATGGAGAGTGACATTTTCATTACGTTAGTGGGGGTCTGGAATTGTTTTAAGTTAGTACTATACTGGAATTATATTGGTTGAGGCCATGTGCTTCCTAGGACGTGTGTGTCCTTGCCTTTGAGTAGTTATTTCATGGTTGGTAACATGTATTGGAGTTTTGTGTCTTTGGCCTTGAGAATATCGGACGTTAGTCCAACATGTATTGGAGTTTTGTGTCTTTGGCCTTGAGAATATCGGAAGTTAGTCCAATTCAGAACAGCTGCCCCATGTAACACCTTTCTAGGTTCATTGAATTACTATCTCCAAATTGTAATTTTTTTTCTCTGTTAGATTTAGGGATGCATTATGGATGTATTATAGCAATCGATCTATTGTTTCCTGCAACCGAATTTAAAAAAAAAAATGAACGTTTCTTAGAAATTTGATTTCATTGAAGAGAAGTTGTGAGTTTGAGCTCTTATTTAGGATTGTAGAAAATTATATCACAAAAAATCTACAGAGATAACAATTCAAAATAATTTTTTTTCACAACACAATTTATGGGTTTTGGATTTAGTGTAGGGGTGAGATGAAGAAATGGGGGAAAACATTAATTGGTGGTATACTATTAGAGATCGTAGACTTGCAAAATCTAATGGTTTTGTTTTATACAAGAAAATCAAACGGTTAAAATTAATCCATTATTTTTTTTTATAAGCAAAAAATAAATTATGAAATCCACTATTGATGTTTAGGATTACAAATTAATGGAATGGACCATTATGAATGATGGAGACATAGTTAAGGGACCTAAAAAGAACAAAAAATAATTAGGTTTCCAAAATGAAACCAACAATTTTGTTAAGGGAAAAAAAGAGTAATTTAGCAAAAATAAATTTGGGTCAATATAAGTTGGTGTATCTAGTCCAAATTTTGGTCAACATAATATTTATTATCACACTTGACATTATGGCTCTGTTTGGTAACACAAATAAGCTAGCTTATAGCTTATTATATGAGCTTATAAGCTTGTTTCAAAAAATTAGAGGTGTTTGGTAACAAGCTTTTTGTACTAGCTTATAGCTTTTTTTCAGATGCTATTTCAAGTAGCATTTGAGCTTATAGCTTATAGCTTTTTACACTTTATTCCATTTTTACCCTTTAATTTAATAACTACCCACTCTAAAAAATAAACTACCCACTATCAATTATGTAATTTTATATTTAATAACCACTTTAAAAGCTAATTTTACCAAACACTTTAATTTCAATAAGCTAACTTTTCAGCTATCAGCTATAAGCTAGCTTTTCAGCTATCAGCTAGCTTATCAGCTATCAGCTAGCTTATAGCTTATTTTTACCAAACAGACCCATAATACTCCATCCGGTCATCTTTTATATTATAAGCTTGTATACACAAACAAATTCTAAACCCTAATTTGTTTTCCCTGTTTTCCCTCCATTTTATCTTGCAATTTTTATTAAAAAATAATACAATTTTGTCTTGACTTTGATTCGAACCCGCAACCCTTCAATGCAAGGTAATATTTCCAACCATTATGGCAAATATATAATTGTGATTAAAATTATGTGCAATAATTGATAAGCACCATCAATTTTAAAAGTATATCATATCAAAATTATTGTTGACTATATTATTCATCACGAAATATTTTTATGTCTTTCCTGATCAATATTTTTTTTCTACCGGATCATAAATTTAGAGAATAATTATCATGTGAGATTTGGAAAGTTATTATCACGTGTAATTTAGAAAGTTATTATCAAACTCAATTCTGCTAAATCATTTTTTTTGCAATACAACCAAACACAACCATAGTCATGTCACTAATCACATTCATTATTTTGTTTTAACATTGTAGATTTAATATTAACTGATGATCAATTGATACAATATGCACTGGCAGACCAATTGTGATTTAAATTATGTTCACAAAGTGTTAAGCTCCATCAACTTTCATAGGAAAGATTTCATACGACAATTAAGCACCATCAATTTTCATTGCACAATTTAAACAATTAAAAACCGATAATCTCTTATATTATAAGCTTGCCAACATAAGCTAACCCTAAACCAAATTTTTTCCCCTCTCATTTTCTCTTTCTTTTTATTGCAGCTTTATATTAAAAAAATACAGATTGTCATCGAACCTGCATCCCTTACTTACAATAAAACCTTTCAACCGCTAAAACATGTGCTTCAATTATGAAAAAATTTAGGAATCCTAATATTTTAACCCTGTTTTCAATAAATTTGAACGGCGGAATTAATCACAATTTTTATTTATTTATGGATGTCTACTTAAGTTTATGTTCTTGATTATGTCTTTAATTTTTTTTAACCTTTAATTATCATCAATTTTTTAACCTTTAGTTATCAGCAAATTTTTTTTAATAAGTAAACAAAACTACGGGGTTCCAAAATTATTTAAAAATATATAAAATATAAAATAAGCACATAAACAAATATAGAATAATTAGTCCATGAAATTCCCTATACTACTCTTATTGAAAATGCTCTTAGAATTTTTGTATTTTATTTTTTATTGTTACATATTACACCTAATTAGACCCATGCACCGCATGGGTCAAAGTTCTAGTTTTTATAAGAAACGGTCGATTTTTTAGGTTCATATATTGAATAACTAATGTAATTGGTCTGTAATATAAACTCAATACATTAATTATTGAATGAACCGGAATCAACTTGAAAAAATACCGGAGGGTGTATTTATTATCACTATTGACTCAAAATTTTGTTGAACCAAAATTTGTTAACTATATGTGTTTGTATGTGCACATTTGTCTCATCGTGACATTGTCTATGTTTTAATCAACTTTGAAAATCTCAAACATTAAATATTTAAAATCAATTTTTAGGTTCATTGAATGACTATAATGTATTTGGTTTATAATATAAACCAAATACATTAATTATTGAATGAACCTGAAAAAGTTAATAGTTGCTTATAAAAAAGATCGAAGGGAGTATTTATTATCACACTTTATGTTAGAAGTCCCACATTGACTAGAGATATGACATAGATAGCCTTTATAAGAGTAATGCAAACCTCAACTCTCAAGCTAGTTTTTGTGGTTGAGTATAGGCCTCTCAAATTCTAATATGGTATCAGAGCATATCCTATATCCATTTGTTGTTTGTCGTGGAGACCTCTCATATTTGAGCCACCCGTTGTTGTTGATTACACGTTCCAACTTGTTTAGTTCTGGACGTGAGGGAGTGTGTTAGAAGTCTCACATTGGCTAGAGATATGACATAAATAGTCTTTATAAGTGTAGTGCAAACATCAACTCTCAAGATAGCTTTTGTGATTGAGTATAAGCCTCTCAAATTCTATACTTTACTCAAAATTTTGTTGACCGAAAATTTGTTAACTATATAGTATGTGTCTGTATGTGCACATTTGCCTCATTGTCTATGTTTTAATCAACTTTGAAAATCTCAAACATTAAATTTTTGAAAATCTATTTTTTTGGTTTATTGAATAACTATAATGTATTTAGTCTGTAATATAAATCAAATACATTAATTATTGAATGGACCAGTTGCTTATAAAAAATACCGAAGGGAGTATTTATTATCACACTTGGCTTAAAATTTCGTTGACCCAATTTATTTATATATATATATATATCTGTGTGTGTGTCTTTATGTGCATGTTTGCCTCATCGTCTATGTTTTAATAAACTTTGAAAATTTCAAATATTAAATTTTTGAAAATTGATATTTTAAGTTCATTAAATAACTATAATGTATTTGGTCTGTAATATAAACTAAATACATTAATTATTGAATGAAACTGAAAAAGTCAAAGTTGCTTATAAAAAAAGTCCGAAGGAAGCATTTAATATCACACTTAGACTCAAAATTTTGTTGACCCAAAATTTGTTAACTATATATGTGTCTGTATGTGCACACACATTTGCCTATGTTTTAATCAACTATGAAAATGTCAAACATTAAATTTTTGAAAATGTTAGCTAAATGGTGTGTGCCTCTTTTCCTTGTTCTTATATCTTTTCTATGTAATGCTTCAAGTGATGTCAAGCTTCAAGGAAATCAAAGCATGGATAAAAAGTTTTCCTTTTCCAATAACAGTGACTTCTCCAATATCGTTAAAATCTTCGTTGCATTGCCTCTAAAATCAGAATCGTTGCACTTTTATTGTGATCAAGGATGGGGGGAGTTTGATATGATGCCTGGAGAAACTCGTAAATCGCATGCTACTGATATTGGAGTGGGATGTACAGTGACTAGGGATCATTTAATTGCCGTTTTTGTTGCGAAAAATGGAGAATTTTGGGTAATAAAATTCGATGGGTTTTTCCGTTCTTTAGATGGTCTCCACTGGGTAAAAGATGAAATCTGGCATAATAATACTAGTAGTATTTGATTTGTAGTAATATTTCTTATCTCAAAAATAATAGAATAAATGGATTTATGTATCCTAATTTTTTTCGTTGTTCATTTCTCTGTTTCGATTACCTAACATTTTAAATTTCTCCATTTCATATCTTAATAGTTACTACATTTACTACATTATACTATTTACGCTGATTTTAAACGATCTGTTGGGCTTAGGCCGTCTTGAAAACCAAAAAAATAAAAAATAAACTGATCCCGTAACCTAATTTTTTCTTTATTCATTACTCCACTTCAATTTTGTTTATAATTGTTCCATTTCATATGGTTTAAAATGACATATACTTGAATAAAATACACAAAAATATTAAGTAAGATTCTTTACATATAACTTTTTATAGGAGTCAACTAGTTTTGATCCAGTCAGATCAGTGATGTCGTGTCTAGGAAAATTCCTTACATAACCTTTCTCGACCTCTTGACCAACTTCACAACCGCTTGATAATAGCTTTATGTCCAAGGTCATACACAACAAGAGTCTAACATCAACGCAACATTTGACACTGCAATTGTTCAAAGAAACATTTGAACTGTGAGTGCACTTTTCCCTTGCATGGTTTTGATAGATGCCAAAAATAGAATATAAGAATAATATGAAATGGGTAAACTTTTTTAAAAAATATATAATTTTCATTGATTTCTTGTACCCGTGCATATGTGTTTTATCACAAGATGAACCGGTGCATGTAAAGTGAGAAAAACAAGTATTCGAAAATAAAAAAGTTGAACCGGTGCCAAAATTTATGCACTATTGCATCTGTGAACAAAATAAAAAATGACCGATGTCAGAATTCATACACCGGTGCATTTGTTTACAGAACCAAACATGAACCAGTGCCAAAATTCATTCACCGGCCAGTGCACCTGTGTGTTTTTACTGTTTCTGAACTGGTTGTTGGGAAAAACCGACATAGAGAAAATAAAAAAATGCAATCAACAACACAATAATATAACGTGAAAACTCCAAACCGGAGAAAAAACCACGGTCATTGTCAAAACCAACAACCAAAGAATAAACACTACGTGAAAATTGTTACAACACATAGACTACCCTCGACCTTCCCTTAGCTCCCAATATACCCACACTCTCCAAAGCAAATACCTAACTACATCTCTCAACCCTCTAATACAAGAGTACAAGAGAAAAATAAAAAAGTCAGATATAAGCTTAAAGTGCTACTGACTGGTGCAATTATAAACAAAAAACTTAGGTCCATTATATAGCCTTGATTCCCCCATTGTTTCACCATTCTAAGCGAAGAGATTGGTGACCCTTCAAGGAAAGGATGCTGTGTTTGGTTGGGAATATTTGACAGTGAGATTGATGCTTCTAAAGCTTATCATTGTGCTACTTTCGGATGAGGGGTCAGAAAGCTGAATTTTCCTAAATTGAGTATATGCCCCCCATTGTCCCTAAATTGATGGTCTGGATAGAATTTCAATATGAATGTTTATTCATAAACTTCGAATGTAAGTGGAGATGACCATTTGCGCCATAGATGCGAAAAAGTTTATATGTCCATCGATGTCCCTAAATTGAATATATGTCTCTCGATGTCTCTAAATTGAATATTGTTCCTTGATGTCCCCTAAATTGAATATATGCCCCTCGATATCCATAACTTGAATATTTGTCCCCGTGTCCCTAAATTGATGGTCTGAATGAATGCAATTCGGTGTGAATATTTAGTAATAACTTGAAATGTAAGTGGTGATGACCCTTGATGCGATGATTATACTTGCATTTTCATATTGGTAAATTGGGATGATAGTTTTGTGCCTGTGTGGCCTTAGATGTGAAAATTGAATATATGTCCCTTGATGACCCTAAATTATTGGCCTAAATGCAATTTCATTATAAATGTATTAATAGAAAATAATTTTAAGCTTCTTGATTAGACCTTCAATGACTCTGCATATCCTTTCAGTTTAGCAATATCTCTTGTATGGATTTGATTTCTTTTGATTTTTATCACTTCTACATCTTTGTTTTCAATTTTTTATCTTTTGGAAATTTTTTCTATTTAATTTGACTCAATTTTGTCTTTCATGCAGAAACACAAAGTCTCCAAAATATAGTTTGACACAAATGTTGTTTTGGATAGTTTGTTGTATGCATGTCAAGGAGTGCGCTAAATCGGTGAACCTTGATTTTTCATGCCTAAGAAGGCTAATTTGGTCCTGAAAATTTGTCTATTTGCTCTTTCACTTTAATAGTTGCTGAGTTGTTTTCTTAATGTGTATAACATCTTTCTATTCATAGCTTGCCTAACCTATGTGGGTTCTGAGGTAGTAAACATAATTGTTTGATTGAGACATGACTTAACTATCCCATATTTAGACTGGTTTGCATTGGGTAAGTTGACCTAAAGTGTGAAGGTATCCAATTGGATGCTTGGTGATCTAAATAATTTGTTGTTATCTCGACTATTGGGTGATCTCGCATCCAAAAGCTATCTCTTTGCAAGTTGCGACTATTTTTGAGGTAGTTGAATTGAAAGTTTGGAGTTGGTTAAGTGCAAGGAATGTTTGGTTCAAGTATCATGTTTCATCATGGTTTATTAATCTGACAAGTTACTCGGTTATTGTCGAAATACATAGGCACGTGTGGGATGAAATTATTGTCTAACAGCTCCTATTATGCATATTTTATTGGTTGTTGTTTGTGGTGTTGGAGATGGGTGCTGCTATAGGTTTCTGTCACGACATGTTGTTTGGTTCAGCTCAGTAGTCTTGCTTGTCTGGTTCGATGCATATGTATGACTTTTATATGCACCCCTCAACTTATATGTGCAACTTGTTTTGTTTAGTGAATTATCGTTTCTCTGAGGTATCTCTTGTGTGCAACTTGTTCCGTCTTTGGCACTCGTTCACTGTAACTTCAAAGGGAAAGTACATGCATGGTGTGAGCTTGAACAAGTATACCATGATCATTACGAAAGCAAATACCAATACCAAATTTTCCTTCGGTTGAAAAAATGGCTCCGTCGACGTTGCACTTTAACCAATTAGTTTTCGGCTTTTCCCATCTATGCACCTGAAGAGACGATTGAGTTCTATCGAGCATGTTACAACACCATGTATACATGTTGTGACAGCAGAGGGCTGTTTGTGTACCCAAAGACACTTATTTCGTGTTCGTCATATGCTCCAAAGGATAGAGACAAAATGTGCTTGTGAACCTGCATCAAGATCAACAATTATAGCAAATATAATTGAAGAAGAACGACCACTTTGATGGATTTTTTGCTCTAGCTTTTGCCACAACTTCACTTCCTTCCAACATGATACAACATGTGGACAATCAATGAACAAATGTAATTCATCTTCCGTCGCGTTGCTGCACACAACACATATTTTTTGGCAATTTACTCCTCGAATGTGAAAGTTGAGGCGAGTTGGGAGCAGTGTTTTAAAAACCGGACCGGTCATCGAACCGGCGAAGATGCTGGTTTACTGGTTCATTGGTCGAACTACTGTGTCACTGGTCGAACCGCATGACAAACCGGATTAAACCGGATTAAACCGATTGAATGAACTGGTGTCAACAATAAAACTATATAATTAATAAACCGGGCAAACTGAGTGACTTATCTCTAAAAAATTATGACACTTAAATTTTTTTAAAATACTACCAAAGCTCAAATAATAAGTAAATAAATATTTTTTAAGTATTTATAAGAGTTTGTCTTAAAAAAAGTATTTATATGAGTAAATAAAAATTACACAGCCAATTATATTATTTTACTACTATTTTTAAAAGTCCCATACTTTTTTTTCAAAAAATCTTTAAAAGCCCAATATTTTTAATACTTCAAGCCCAATAATTTTGACATATAAAACTCATAAGATGAAACCCTAGATCTAATTGTACAGAGCAGCAGCCACAAGACTCTGTGTTCTTCTTCTTCTTTCTATGCAATTTCCAAATTAAGCAAATCATAGGTGCTTTCCAAATGCACAGATCTTATATTTTCTTGATTTTCAAACTTATATATGTGTTGTTCTTTTCAAACTCTTCCTCCTCTTCTTCAACCTCCACCTTTTTTTCTATTTTTTTTAATACCTTTGTTACATTGCAGAGAAAGAACTATGTTGTTCTTAAATTGAAATTGATGGTTGTGCATCAAGAGAAAGTTTTAATAATTTTATACAAATAAATTTTTCTTTTTTAACTTGAAAACAAGATCTGATTTTTTTCAAAGCAACATCACAACTATTTCAATGGTAAATCATGAGTACTTCCAACAAAGATGCAACACAACTATAATTCGAGAAAAAAAGTTGGATTTACATTGTTTCAGAAAAATCAAAACAGAAAAAAAAAAAAAAAAAAAAAAAAACGAAAAATACATTCAAACCGCCGGTTTTGAAAACCGACCGGTTCACCGGTTTTTCCGATTTTCCCGGTTCACACCGGTTCGATAGCTTATCCGGTCCAGCAGTCAGACCAAACCGCTAATTCTCTGGTTCTCGGTCCGACCGGTCCGACCGGCCGGTCCGGTTTTTAAAACACTGGTTGGGAGACATCGAAGCATTCTCCAACAAAAAAAATGAAGTAATTAACTGTTCTAAAGTTATTACTATAATAGAAGTACTAATTGGTCATTAATATAAAAAAAAAATAGGAAAATGCTAGTTAAGGATGCAAAAATAGTAATTTGGCATTGAAGTTTGTGCAATCAACTCATGGAAAGTTTAAAAAAAATGTTCTTTTCTTTTCAAAACTTTCTTTTTTTGGTTAACCAATGTCCCTGGATACCGGTTAGCATAACCCAAAAAAATATTATGGACTAATTAGGTTTTGGACAAAACTTATATGCATTTCTTTAGATGTTGTTTTCCATGTTCTTCTCACAAAAAGAAAAGTAGTTATTTGTATTTTTTAATTAAAAAAAGAAAAAGAAAAATGCTTTTAAATAAAAATAAATCCCAAGTATCTAGCACAGTAAAAACTGTGTATATGAAACTGTAAATAAGTTTGGTCTTAGGTTTTATGCGATCCGTCAACAACAAAAAAAACTCGCTTGTACCATTCGTCAACAAAAAAAAAATTGCTTGTACCAAAACGAAGTGTCATTCGTCAATCACATTAGTCCCTGAAAGTGTCATTCGCTGTCAAATAAGTCCTTGAAAGAACGAAAAATAAAAAAAACTCCCCGATTGTTAATTCCGTTAATCAATTTAGTCCAAAACGTTAAAGATCGGTTAACTTGTGATGATGTGTCCTATAATATGCTGATGTGGCACTCTGACAAGGATGTTTTAATGATTTGTTGAATTTTTTTTTTTAGTACACTTGGCTTTTATTTTAATTAACATTAATTTAAAAAAAAAAATACAATAAAATACAAAAAAAATTAAAACAAATTCATACTAAAACAAATTCTACTAACTTAGAAATCAAATCTGACACACAAAATCCCTAAAACATCTTAACAAAAGCAGCAACAACAAGGAAACAAAGAACAAGAACATCATCCGCTTTTGAAGAAATTATCATCTCTAAGAATTATCATCTCTAAGAGCATGGCAAACAAGAAGCAAAAATCATCCAAACCTAACAAAAATTTACAAAATCTAACACAGCTCATCTGGAGAAAAAACCATCCCCAACCCATCTCACCTTCAAACCCAACATAGAAACATGGTTCTGCTCTTCTCATAACCTTCTAACCCAACCTAATTCAAATCCAGAAACAAGAAGAGTCTGAAAGTAACGATGAGAGCGAAAATGTCGTTGTGGACTTCGGTGCTGGAAGTAACGATGCAGATGGTGTGGTTGACGAAGGAGAAGTCGAGGTCAAATCTCGAGATTCCATAGCGAGATGGAGTAATCAGAATACACGGATGTTGTTGGGAAAGAGAAGAGCCCAAAAATCAATTTATTTGAATGCTCTTCCAATCTTCAAACCCATAGATTGAAATTGAAGCTATGGAAGGTAAATGTTATTCATTGAAGACTAGTAAAGGTTTTGTAAGTGAGATAGTCAAAATTGATATGGTTTGTAAATGAAATTAGGAAGTAAGATTTCTAATTTTTTTTTCCTTTTGTTTTGATTTCTAGGTTTGGATCCCTTTTGTGATGAATTTCGGTGATAAATTTTGGGTTTGATTATTGTTGTGTATGAATTTTCTTTTTTTGGTGAAGTGTATGAATTTCTTTTAATTTACTGTCTTTTATTATGTTTTTGTTTTTTTAAATTAATGTTAATTAAAATAAAAGCCAAATGGACATTAATAAAATCAGCAAATTAATAAAATATCCTAGTCATAATGCCACACCATCACACTTAACAGAAGTTTAACGGTTTGGACTAAATTGACTAACAGAATGAACAATCGGGGAGTTTTTTTTACTTTTCGTTCATTCAAGGACTTGTTTGACAGCGAGTGACACTTTCGAGGACTAAAATGACTGTTTACTCACCAAAAAATACAACTCAATTTTATTTTTCATTTGACACTATAAATACGAGTCGATGTTATGATTCATGATCATGTTAAGGCTTTGCGATAAGGTTTCTTTGTTACCGTTTAACACCAAATTCAATTTCACTCTAATCGATCATCGATTCAACCCTAGTAACAAACCCACAACGTCGCATTGCCGCAAATCTTTCATTCGAGCAAATTACTTCTCTGTTTACGAAACTGATTCGTTCTCCGCGAATCTTGATTACTCGAACCCTAATGTGAACGGTGTCGCAATTTTAGGGTTTCATATTTCTGCAGCCCTTTCTTGATTCGATTTGAAAGAGATGAGTAGAAATGGAAAAGAATTCTAAGCTTCTTGATTGGACCTTCAATGATTCTGCAGTCCTTTCAATTATATCAATGTCGCTGCTATCAATGTAATTCTTATCACTCTTTCAATTCTTGATTCTTTATTATCTCTTTGAATCTTTCTATAATTGGTTTGACAGGAATGTTGTTTTGAGGTTTGTTTTTGTTTGCAATATTAACATGTTAATCTTGTTTATCTTAGAAGATGCTAAATCGGTAAGTCTTGATTATTCAAGTCTAAGAATTCTTAATACAAGTATTGGGATAATGTGTTAATGACCCAATGAGATGTATTTTTTTTTTTTACCAATATGAATGTTTATTGGAAATGCAAGTCCAGACTTATATAATGATTTTCTTATCAAGGTAAATTGGGAGATGTTTGTGTGCCCTAATGCCTAATTGAGTATACGTCCCTCAATGTCCCTAAATTGATGGTTTGAATGAAATTTCAATATGAATGCCTAATTCATAACTTCAAATGTAAGTGGAGATGACCCTATGTGCCATTGATGCGAAATAATGTATATGTCCCTCGATGTCCCTAAATTGTGATGGTCTGAATGGAATTTCAATGTGAATGCTGATTCATAACTTGAATGTAAGTGGAGATGACCCTTTGTGCCATTGATGCGAAATAGTACATATGTCCCTCGATGTCTTTTAAATTGAATATATGTCCCTCGATGTTCCTAAATTGAATATATGTCCCTTCATGTCCCTAATTGATGCTTAAACCCTAATTGATGCTTAAATGAATGCAATTCGATGTCCCTAAATTGATGGTTGGAATGATGCGATATGATGTCCCTGAATTGATGGTCTTAATGAATGCAATTCGATGTCCCTAAATTGATGGCTTGATGCCCCTAAATTTATGGTATAAATGGATGCAAGTCGATGTCCCTAAATTGATGGTCTGAAAGAATCCAATTCGATGAGAATGCTTAGTCATAACTTGAAATGTAGTTGGAGATGACCCTGCTCTACACGTGATATTCCTCCGACAAATGTTGAGGAGAAAGTAATCAGTCCAACTGCTGAGCTGGATTTAGATGCCAAAGATTCTTTTTTTTTAATAGGCAGCCCATATGGATACTCGTCTATAGCAGACATGGATATGTTTTGTACTTCTCAGAATGTGATCAAATCTCTCAAGCCTATGAACTGTCTTCGGTCATATGCTTCAGTTGTAGAGTTCAATGGTCAGATTTATGTTTCCGGCGGTGGAGATGACCGTGTTTGGTTTGACTCAGGTATGAGATCTTACTATGGTTTGAATTTGTTATTTTTACAATGAGATGAAGTTTCTGTTAACCATTTTTGGCTTATGTAGAATCATAACCAATTTCTGATAACTGGACCTTGTGTCCCTCTATGAACCGAAAGAAAGGGAGCTTGTCTGGTGCTGCTTTGAACGATAAAATATTTGCTGTTGGAGGTGGCGATGGTGTTTAGTCCTTCTCAGAAGTTGAGATGCTTGATTTTGACATTCGGCGGTTGATCCCCACATGTTCAATGCTAGACAAGGTAAAGTGAGTCTTTCAAATGGTAAATATTCATTTTCTTGATTGAGGTCCGAGAGGAATAATTACGGCTAACCAAAATCAAAGGGAGATTTTGTGATTTTTTAGGCGTAAGCTTCTTACAATGACAACTGGATTAATTGTATTACATGCTGCTTTTCATTTACATTTTACTTCATCTAGGATGTTAAAGGAAATTTTATATATGCTTGCATCAAGTAACACAATTAAGCTTATTGCCCTTAGTACTTCTGTGTGAGTGAGTGACTTCTAGGATGTGAACTAACAGCTCTGCCTAACTGATATTTGTTCTTCTCAGTCACATAGAATAAAAAAAAAAAATTGGATAATTTCTTTGAAAAGCATACAAAATTGTTGAAGTTAATGCTTGAATGTTCTTCATATTTTTTTTACCAATATGAATTCTTTATTCATATGGAAATTGACCCTTGACACTATACATGCTTTGTCATATTGGAAATTGGGATGATAGTTTTGTGTCTGTGTGACCTTAGATTCGAAAATTGAAAATATTTTCCTTAAGAATTCTTAATACAAGTATCGGGATAATGTGTTAATGACCCAACGAGATGTATTTTTTTTACAATATGAATGTTTATTGGAAATGCAAGTCCAGACATGATAATGATTTTCTTATCAAGGTAAATATGTTTATGTGCCCTAATGCCTAATTGAGTATACATCCCTCAATGTCCCTAAATTGATGGTTTGAATGGAATTTCAATATGAATGCTTAATTCATAACTTCAAATGTAAGTGGAGATGACCCTATGTGCCATTGATGCGAAATAATGTATATGTCCCTTGATGTCTTTTAAATCGAATATATGTCCCTCGATGTCCCTAAATTGTGATGGTCTGAATGGAATTTCAATGTGAATGCTGATTCATAACTTGAAATGTAAGTGGAGATGACCCTTTGTGCCATTGATGCGAAATAGTACATATGTCCCTCGATGTCTTTTAAATTGAATATATGTCCCTCAATGTCCCTAAATTGAATATATGTCCCGTGATGTCCCTAATTGATGCTTAAATGAATGCAATTCGATGTCCCTAAATTGATGGCTTGATGCCCCTAAATTTATGGTATAAGTGGATGCAATTCGATGTCCCTAAATTGACGGTCTGAAAGAATGCAATTCGATGTCCCTAAATTGATGGCTCGATGCCCCTAAATTTATGGTATAAGTGGATGCAATTCGATGTCCCTAAATTGACGGTCTGAAAGAATCCAATTCGATGAGAATGCTTAGTCATAACTTGAAATGTAGTTGGAGATGACCCTGCTCTACACGTAATCAGTCCAACTGCTGAGCTGCATTTAGATGCCAAACATTCATTTTTTTTAATAGGCGGCTCATATGGAGAATCTTCTATAGCAGACATGGATATGTTTTGTACTTCTCAGAATGTGATCAAATCTCTCAAGCCTGTGAACTGTCTCCGATCATATGCTTCCGTTGTAGAGTTCAATTGTCAGTTTTATGTTTTCGGTGGTGGAGATGACCGTGTTTGGTTTGACTCAGGTATGAGATCTTACTATGGTTTTTGAATTTTTATTCTTACAATGAGATGAAGTTTCTGTTAACCATTTTTGGCTTATGTCGAATCATAACCAATTTCTGATAACTGGACCTTGTGTCCCTCTATGAACCGAAAGAAAGGGAGCTTGTCTAGTGCTCTGCTTTGAACGATAAAATATTTACTGTTGGAGGTGGCAATGGTGTTGAGTCCTTCTCAGAAGTCGAGATGCTTGATTTTGACATTGGGCGGTGGATCCCCACACGTTCAATGTTAGACAAGGTAAAGTGAGTCTTTCAAATGGTAAATATTCATTTTCTTGATTGAGATCCGAGAGGTATAATTATGGCTAACCAAAAACAAAGGGAGAGTTTATGTGATTTTTTTGGCGTAAGCTTCTTACAATGACAACTGGATTAATTGTATTGCATGCTGCTTTTCATTTACATTTTACTTCATCTGTTTTTATTTTTATATTTTTCACAAGACATGACATGTAGCTAAGGTCTAGGATGTTAAAGGAAATTTTATATATGCTTGCATCAAGTAGCACAATCAAGCTTATTGCCCTTAGTACTTCTGTGTGAGTCAGTGACTTCTAGGATGTGAACTAACAGCTCTGCCTAACTGATGTCTGTTCTTCTCGGTCACATTATAGAATAAAAAAAAAACATTTGGATAATTTCTTTGAAAAGCATACAAAATTGTTGAAGTTAATGCTTGCATGCTCTTCATATTTTTTTTACCAATACGAATTCTTTATTCATATGGAATCAGGATGGTATACATGGAAATTTTGATGCTCTAAATGCAATTTGAAATATGAATGTTTATTGGAAATGCAGGTCCAGACTTGATAATGATTTTCTTATCAAGGTAAATTGGGAAGATGTTTGTGTGCCCTAATGCCTAATTGAGTAGACGTCCCTCAATGTCCCTAAATTGATGGTTTGAATGGAATTTCAATATGAATGCTTATTCATAACTTCAAATGTAAGTGGAGATGACCCTTTGTGCCATTGATGCGAAATAGTATATATGTCCCTCGATGTCTTTTAAATGTAATATATGTCCCTCGATGTCCCTAAATTGAATATATGTTCCTCGATGTCCCTGAATTGATGGTCTGAATGAATGCAATTCGATGTCCCTAAATTGATGGCTCGTTGCCCCTAAATTTATGGTATAAATGAATGCAATTCGATGTCCCTAAATTGATGGTCTGAATGAATCCAATTTGATGAGAATGCTTAGTCATAACTTGAAATGTAACTGGAGATGACCCTTGACACTATACATGCTTTTTCATATTGGAAATTGGGATGATAGTTTTGTGTCTGTGTGACCTTATATGCGAAAATTGAAAATATGTTCCTTAATGACTCTAAATTGTTGGCCTTGGTGAAATTTCATCATAAATGTTGAAATAGAAAATTTTAAGCTTCCTTTGAAGTTTAGCATGACTCTGCACTCATGGACCTTTGAGTTGTTTTCAAAGTGTGTGGATATGAAGAACTGGACAATTTAAACATTGATTATTTTGACAATAGATTCAATGTTGCATATGTGATTGCTAGAACATTGGCTCTTTAAGTGGTCTACTATTGCTAAAGCAGGGACCTACGTTTAATGCACCAGCAGTTGTTGATTGCGGATTGGGGAAATTATTGTCTAGCACTCTGTACTAAATTGCATATTGCTGAAGTGCAACAATTGCATTTTGTTCATATTCCGGCTATAGTTGCTATTTGATTGAATGTTTGCATCGAGCCTCAATAGTTCATTGTCACTGATTAAATTGGTCTGTTGGTAGATTCATAGAAATATAAATAAACTTCTGAAGTTAAATTGTTTGATTAGTTTGGACAATTGATCTGAGATTGTGATTGAGGGTCAGTTCACTTTTTTGAGTAAGGGAACAAGGTACATGTTTTGGAACCGGTTATTTCCGCATAACTTCCCTTTTTGAAGTGCATAAAAAATTGTGTTTTTCTGTTCATTCTTGTTTTTCTTTTGTATGAACATGAATGCCTGTTTTGTCTGCATCTTTTCTTTTTTGTGGAGGATGGATTTTTAATTGGTCAACATTTAACTTCCAGTTTCTTAAGTAAATTAAGTTTCTTATCATGATATTTTAAAAAAACATTTGTGCAACATTTGCAAATTTAGTTTTGATTTGTAAGTCTGGTTTCTGAATTATTCCAGTTTACACAAAACAAATATGTAAATGCAATGGTAGTTCCACAACATGATAGTTAGATCACTGAAATCATAGTATTCTTTTAAACATTGTTGTGGTTTAAATTCCAGGTTCTGTTGCTATTTTGAAAATGGCAAAAGGAAGTAGAGGACGATGCAGGATTGCTTCTCGTCAGTACCAACTGACTTCATACCCACTGGCTCGATTCAAAAGGGACATTTGTGAGGATATGTGTCAAAATAAAGGCTCCAAGGCCCTGGATAAGAAAGAGTGCGAAGATGTAACATGTTCTGTGTGCAAGGAATATCCACACAATGTTGTTCTTCTTTGTTCTTCTCATGACAAGGGTTGCCGTCCCTACATGTGTGGAACTAGCCTTCGTAATTCCCATTGTCTTGATCATTACAAGAAATCTTACACCAAAGTAATTTCCGTACATAATGGACAGCCCGTGCAAGGTTCATGAGAAGAATGAAGTTACTGAACTTGCTTGCCCCCTAGGTAGGGGTCAGGATAAAGGTTGGACCGTTGTGGAACCTGTGCGAGACTATCTCAATGAAAAGAAAAGAAGCTGCATGCAGGATGACTGCTCATTTGTCGGGAACTATAATGAGTTCAAGAAGCACATGCGAGCAGAGCATCGTTCTTCAAATCCTTTCAAGTTTATCACTTCTATATCTTTGTTTTCAGTTTTTATCCTTTATCTTTTGGATTTTTTTCTAACTTATTTGACCCAATTTTGTCTTTCATGAAGTAACACAGTCTCCATAATATTTTTTTGATTCAAATGTTGTTTTGGGGTAGTTTTTTGTATGCATTGATTAACCAGGAGTGTGCTAAATCAGTGAATCTCGATTTTTCATGCCTAAGAGAAGGCTAATTTGAGCCCTGAGAAATTTTATTTTTGCTAAAAGAAACTAAGGCAAGTCTTGGGATGCGGTGTTTGGATGACCCTGACGAGATGAATTTTTATACCAAAAATATGGATCACTATGAATTCTTTCGTTGTGCAACTAGTACTACACTTTGCAATATACAGAGCTTCGGTTTTGATGTACTTACAGCAGCTATATGCACTGCTTCCACTGCAAAGGTAGTAATCTTTGCACTGTTGGGACTTGGGACTATTAGATGTTCATAATTCTGCTCTATTTTGTTGTCTATTATGAAGTTTATAGGAAAAATATATGGAAACGAATGCTAGACTCAATATTTACAGTCGAAAATTGTGCTCGTCAGTTACTTGAATGCTTGAATTTAGTGCAGAGATCGCGTTCTATTTCAGGTCAGATGCTCTTAGAATATTTGTCTGCTTCAAGTCGATGCGGGCAGAACCTGTGATTGCTTGAAGTCTGATATGGGCTGGTGCTTTGCAGAATGCTATCGTGATTGGGCCTGGTGCATGCAGAACCTAATTTGTAGAAGAAAGCATCGGGATTATGTTGTTCAAAAGGCATAATATCATGACCCTTTCTGCACAAGGTACATGTTATATTACAATGAAGTGATATATGTTATTGTACCAACTCTTGAAATTTTTTGAGAAAGATGTTATTATGTCTAATACGTAATATTCAAGTCTTATTTGTTGTTCAAATGTAATAGAAATCAATTGCTATAATGCTCATACATTGTCAATACCATTGGATGTGTTCCTATTTAGTCGACAGAAACTATTAGATGGCTCTTTCACTTTAGTAGTTGTTGACTTGTTTTCTGAATGTGAATAAAATCTTTCTATTCAGAGCTTGCCTAACCTACGTGGGTTCCGAGGTAGTAGACATAATTGTTTGATTGAGACATGGCTTAACTAGACCATATGTAAACTGGTTTGCATAGGATAAGTTGATCTAAAGTGTGAAGGTAGAGAGTAGAAAAAAGACTCGAGAAAAAGGGGAAGTTCTAGTGGTTGGGTGATATGGAATCAGACTAAAAAAGAGAAGTCTCTTAACTTGCAGAATCTGACTAAGAGCTTATTTGGAAGACATGGGCTAAAATTGAGAGGCTTGATTATTTGGAAGACATGGGCTAAAATTGAGAGGCTTGAGATACTAAATAGAGGCTAAACATCAACAATATGTACGTGTTTATGTTTATCGCTCACTATTTTTCTCATCTCTTCAATTTTCGATACATTATTATCTTTTGAATTTTTCTAATTGATTTTACATGAAAGTTGTTTTTTCTTTGGAACATTAACATGTTAATCTCATTTATCCAAGAAGATGCTAAATTGGTGAATTATTCAAGCCTTAGAATGTGAATTTGGACAGAAAGAAATTGTATTGTTGCTAAAAGAATTATTAATACAAGTCTTGGGATATTGTCTTTTGATGACCTGATGGGATGAATTTTTAACCAAACATGCGGTTTACAATCAGGATGGTCTAAATGGAAATTTTAATGCTCTAAATGCAATTTGAAATATGAATGTTTATTTGAAATGCAAGTAGAGATTTGATAACGATTTTCTTATTACGGTAAATTGGGAAGTTGGTTGTGTGCTTTGGTGCCTTTGATGCAAAATTGAGTCTATGTCCCTCGTTGTCCCTAAATTGATAATTTGAATAAATTTTCAATATGAATGCTTGTTCATAACTTCAAATGCAAAGATGACCCTTGGCGCCATTAATGCAAAATAGTATATATGTCCCTTGACGTACCATAATTGAATATATGTTCCTCAATGTGCCTAAATTGAATATATGTCCCTCGATATCACTTGAATGAATACAGTTCGATGTCCCTAAATTGATGGTCTGAATGAATGCAATTTCAATGTGAATGCTTTGTCATAACTTGATATGTAACTGGAGATGACCCTTGACGCGATGACTGTACTTGTTTTTTTTCATAAACGTAAATTGGGATGATGATTTTGTGCATGGGTGACCTTAGATGCGAAAATTAAATATATGTCCCGTGATGAATTTTTATGCGCAAAATGTTCATTTCAATATGAATTATTTTGTTTGCATCCACTTAGGGATGGCAACGGGCGCCCATGGGTGCGGGTTTGACACTTACCAAACCCACATCCGAAATCATCACCCAAACCCAAACCCAAAGGCTGTTCGGGTGGCAAAACAACATCCACGCCCACACCCATTGGGTTCGGGTTTTTTCCACCCAAACCCAAACCCGCAGCACATTTGAAAATAATTTGCAAATTTAAGAAATTAAATTTCAACATAGACTTTGAATTAAATTACAACTAAAATTAAGGTCTTCCAAGGAAATTCAAACATATACTTTCAAGAAATTACAACATAGACTTTCAAGAAATTAAATTACAACTAAAATTTAAGGTCTTCCAAGGAAATTGAGGGAGACTATGGGGGTAATTAGGTAATTATAAAATATTTCGGGTGGGTGTATAGGTTTCGGGTGTGGGTTTGACTGATACCAAACCCACACCCATATTATTGGGTGTCACCCGAACCCAAACCCAGTCAAATCGGGTTTCGCCCGTTGACTTGGGTTTGGGTTCGGGTGGGTCTCTCGGGTTTGGGTTTTTTTGTCATCCCTACATCCACTGTGTCCACTGCAAAGGTAGTATAATATTTGAACTATTAGGACTATTAGATGTTCACAATTCTGCTTTGTTTTGTTGTCTATTATGGAGTTAATGGGAAAAACATATGGAAACAAGTGCTAAACTCAAGCTTTACAGTCGAAAATTGTGCTCGTTAGTTACTTGGAGGTTGGAATTTAGCACAGAGACCGCGTTCTGTTTCATGTCTGATGCATGCCGAACATGTGACTGCTTCAGGTCTGATGCGTGCCGAACATGCCGAACATGTGACTGCTTCATGTCTGATACGGGCTGGTGCTTTGCATAATGCTATCGCGGTTGGGCCTGGTACAGAACCTAATTTGTAGAAGAAAGCACCGGGATTATGTTTTTCCAAAGGCATAATATCACGAGCCCTTTCTGCACAAGGTACATCTTAGATTACAATGAAGTGGTAAATGTTATTGTATCAACTCTTCAAAGAATTTGAGAAAGATGTTATTATGTCTATTACAATGAAGTGACAAAAGTCTTGGAATATTGTGTTTGGATACCTGATGGGATGATTTTTTTAGCAAACATGCAGTTTACTTTATGAATTCTTTATTCATAAGGAATCAGGATGGTATAAATGGAAATTTTGATGCTCTAAATGCAATTTGAAATATGAATGCTTTTTCGAAATGCAAGTTGGACTTGATAACAATTTCCTTATTACGGTAAATTGGGAAGATAGTTGTGTGCATTGGTGCCTTTGATGTGAAGTAGAGTATATGCACCTCGATGTCCCTAAATTGATGGTCTGAATAGAATTTTAATATGAGTGCTTATTCATAAACTTCAATGTAAGTGGAGATGGCCCTTTGCACAATAGATGCGAAATAGTTTATACGTCCATGTCATGAAGAAGCTATATATAGAGGGAGAAAATCCATCTCCCCTACATGAAGAAGCTATTAGCATCACTGTAGTCCTTTTACTCAAAGGATTGTGGAGTGTAGCATCTTGAAATCTTTGGAACACCGCCCAAGTTGGAATCATATGAAGGAATCGGACCCCAACGAGCACATCAACACCGTCCTAGATTACCATCGTGCGCAAGGAGATGTGAAAAGTAACCTATTCGTATTCATCCTCAAGGGCTCTTTCATGACTTGGTTTAAAAGGTGTGCTAGACGGCTCTATCAATTCGTAGAGGAGCCTATGTGAGGAATTTGCATCCCATTTCACGGCATGTAGATGTCAACCCAAAATTGTGGCCTCACTCAGCACTATATCATCCTGAGAAGTACAGAAACTCTTTGAGAGCACGTAGAATGATCGATTTACTAGAGAAGACTTCGAAGTCAAAGGAGCATATGACAAACTCAAATGCGTCATCTTCAAAAAGGGCCTGAGGATGGAGATCATGCATGTTCAGAGAAAAACTATTACTGAAGGAGCCACGAAGTATGAGTGAGTTACTCATTTGGGCGTAATCCTATTTCAATTACAAAGAGAGACTCTTGTTAGATGAGGTAGAGAAAAGTACGTAAGTTATCTACCAAGAACGGAGACGACAAGTGCCGCCGGGTCGACAGAGAGAAAGAGAATAAAGGCCCCATAGTAAACTTCTGAAATTCACGATGTTGAACACATCTAGGGACTAGGGAGAAAATATTAAAAGATTCAGCTAATAAGGACTTCAAGGAAATTGGGATCAAGTTCCCTAAAGAGGTCAGGGAATCTTCCAGGATGGACAATTCAAAATATTGTCGATTCCACATAAGTTGTGGTCATGATACTGACGATTGCATTCAGCTGAAGATTGTAATCGAGGAGCTCGTTAAAAAAAGATAGTTGAATAGATAGAATACAATCAATGAGGAGGTCCTAAATTTTGCTTAGATGTCAGTTTACTAAATTATGTAAGAGTGTCACATCGGTTGCGAGATGGTCTGAATGTTTGTTTATAAGCAAGAGGCAATCCTCACTTTACAAGTCGGTTTGTAAGATGAGTTAATCCTAATACCCAATCTAAGAGTCAGTTTTGTAATTTACGATGTATGTTATTTCCTTAGTTGATATATAGTTGACTACTCTCTCCGTACTACAATATAAGTCACTTTGGCCAAATTACACAAATTAAGAAATGTAATTAATATTGTATGGAATAGAAAAATTATGAGTTAGTTTACAAAATTGTTCTTCAATAATGATATATGAAAGATAAAATGAAGAATTGAAAGAAGAGAGTAATAAATATAGTTAAGGATATAATAGGAAAAATAGCATTAAATGTTTCATTGATAAGGTAAAGTGAATTATAATTTGGTAGTATAATTTTTTTTCTCAAAGTGACTCATAATTTGGTAAGGAGGGAGTAATTGATATGTAAGCTCATCATCACTAAAATGATCTCAACGATATTAGCACTTAAATACTCTTCTAGCCCAATTAATGTTCATACCTTCTTTTTTTCACCACCAATTTAATCTGGTTCGGGGGTTAGTTCTGATAAGTGGTTTCGGTCCCCTCTCGATCGCAGTTGCGGGGGATCGAACCGGGATCTTCCCTATCAAGTTAAACACCAATCACCACTGAACCAACTAGCGACTAATATATATATATTTTTTTGGTAAACAGAATTTAGAGAGAGGAGATGGTGATTAGGTCTTTAAGTAAAAAAGTCTTTCAAATTAAAAAAATAAAAATTTATTAATGTATTTATATTTATCTTTCTTCAAAAATGCTTACAGAACTTTAATCTGAGATCTTTTAGATTTAAGATTTGTCTTTTTACCGCTAGATTAATCTTTTGAAGTTTTTATATATTCTCTATAAATTATTTATATTTTATAACAGTGTTCTCCATAATTTTAATTAATGCAATCAAGTTTCTAAATTTCACTTTTGACTAGTTCTCATTTTATGTCCAGCTTGTTTGTTTTCCCCTTAATATAATGAAAGTATCACAATCATGGAAGAAGACATGGAATTTCCAAGAACAAATGGTCGACTGACTTAATATCTATATAATCAATTATATATTAATTTATTCTAAACAACTATATATATAATCATTAATATTATAAGAGCTCTCTTTCTTCCTTAGCCATTCCTATAAATCCAGTTGACAATATAAATCATTTCAAACATTATAGATCATGATTACTAATGGGACAACCATGGATCCAAATTGTTTCCTCAAGCTCATATTGCTACTAATAATACTCCTCCTAGGGTTTCTTGCTTGGCTTGAAAACAAAAGAACAAACTCAAATAACAAAAGGGAAGAGATAGTGCAAGTTAGTGATGAAATAAATCTATTGTTTGAACAAGATCATGAGGACAACATAATATCCATTGGCTTAAGTGAATATTGTGTTTGCTCCTTTTGTGGCAAATTAAGCAACATAATCACAAGATGCTCTCGATGCAAAAATTATACATATTGGTAAGTTTCCAAAATTTCATTTCATTCTCTTCCCTTTCAACTATCATTTTTTGTTAATCTATATGCAAGCATTATTCATATAGTATAAATATAAACAACTTGACTTTATGATTTGAATTGGATATTTATTTATTTTTTTCACATAGTTTTAATTAATATACACACACTATCGTTTTGATATTGATCTTGTTGTAATTTGAATCAGCTCAAAAGAATGCCATGTGATGCACTGGACATGTTGGCATAGAGACGAATGTTTTGAGGTAATGTCTACAGAAGATCATCAAGAATCATCTTTTCATGGATCCCAATGCTTTCACTTGGAGCCTAGAAACGTAATGTTATTAATTATTTAAAGTTCTAAATAATTAGTTTGAGTCATTTTTTATAGGATATAGTGTGAATCCTTTTGTTTTAGTAATATATATTTTATTTCATAGATGCAGCTTTATTGTGGAATGATAGTTTTTTCACTTCCTAAACAAAGTCACCATTATTCTAAAAAATAAAATAAAAAACTTCTTTAACAAAGTCAATGAAAAACTGACCGCAATTTAATCTCTAAAACTGACCGCAATATATGGTCCACCGCAATTTAATGTTACAATCTGCTAAACAAAAATTCCATGTCGGTTTTCAGTTAAAGATTATAGTCAAGTCAACTTCTCCCTTGATTTGAAATATGAAAAATAAAATGTTTGATAGTTCAAACTCTTCTTTGTAAAAAAAATAATTTTACTTTTTTTTTAGTATTACTGTTTTTCTTACAATATAATATCTGTTTTAATGATATCATTTGTAAAATATATTCAATTAATTATCTCTAAAAAATTTTGAACAAGTAATTATATCTAAAAATTATTGTCATTTTAAATAAAATATTAAATTTCTTTCTCTATTTAATAATTATAAAATTGACTATTTTATTAAATTAATAAATGGTAGAAGTCCATCTTTAAACTCTTTTGAGAGATCTAAAATAATTAGATAAATAAAATTAAAAAAAAATAAGTTAACTAATTGATAAGTAGTTTTTTTTTTTTTTTTTTACTTTGTCACTAAAGAGTAAGTTAATGTTGACCTATATTGTCAAGAAAAAGAGTTTATGTGATATTGACCTATTTTATTACTCAAAAAACGCGTTGTGTGTGAGAGAAAGAAAGATATGACTTCATAAAAAAATTACAAAAAGAAAGAGATATGGCTTAGGTAATTATAAAATTAAAGATATAATATGAGACAGATGCTTAAAAATTTAATTAACATTGTGCAGGAAACCTCTAATTACTCATTCAATGATGATGATGAGCAAAAACCATATGAAGGAGATGTTTATTATATTGAAGGAGGAGAAGATAGTGATGAGTCAAATAAAGAAATAACAAGGGGGCTAATTCAGCATGATGGCATTTTCAGTAATAACAGTGATAGCTGTGCAGTTTGTGGTAATCCATGCTCCAAAAAATGCTCAAGATGCAAAGCTATAAAATACTGGTAACTTATTTCATAAATTTTTATTTTTTATTTTTTGTGGTAATCCATTGCTATGCGCTTTTTTTTTAATGGTAAAATGTATATTAATAGAAAGAAAAAAAGAAATCCGCGGGTTACAACTTTTTTTTTACTATGATATTGATATGAAGTTTTTACCGCCATTAGCGATGACTAATCTCCGTCGAGGAACCTGTGGGGCACACAAGGTGAGTTCTTCCCTTCCAACTGAATTTTCTCCATACGCATGAGCCATGAATCGAACCATTAATCACATACTTAAGGGGACCAAGACACTTACCAGTTTAACGATTCATTATTGGTGAACAATCCATTACTATGCTAGCACACTGCTGACAAGTGACCACCAACAACAAACATAGAAATATTGTTCTTTTATAATAGACATAAAGATCAAATAAAATTAATATACATTTGAATATTATAAATATATTAGTTTTTAGATGAATTCTTCGATAGACATCTTATTTAAATACGTACCGATACATCCGTGATGTGTACAATTTTGATAGGTGTACAAATAATGTTTTTCTAATTTTTCTATTAAACACTAAACATTTATAGATCTATTAGAATTGTTCACCTCAGCGATGTTGTGGTACATGTTTAAATAAGATGTGTACATATGTGTCACCGTGAGCTTAGCTCAGTTGGTAGGAACGTCACATTTTATGTGCAAAAGCTGGTGTTCGAACACCGGACACTTCATTTATTCACCTTAAAATTTATAACTACTAGATTACCTGGAAAAAAAAATATATACATATGTATTTACCTAATTTTTATTGACACGTATGTGTCTTATAAAAAAGAACTTTGAAAAAAGTTGTTGTTTCATATACTATAAGTCAATGCATCTTTCATGTTTTTGTGTTTTCTTCTTTAGTTTTTTTGTTCCACTACTAGACTTAGTGTTAATTAAATCATTTTTTAAGGGATACAAAGTCTTAAGATTGTAACTAACTAATAATCTAGGTATAATTAGTTAGTTGGACACTGACAAGTGTTGTTGAGAAATTGCACATTAATACTTCTTCAATTTTTATTTTTTTTTTACAAAATATTTAATAGCTTGAACTCGGAACTTCTGGATCTTATATCTATTTGTAATTTGTGTAGCACTAAACCAACTTGATAGTGAGAATTACGGTTTGATCCTCACAGCTGTGATTGAGAAAGAATCGAAATCATTTAATGACAAAACTGACTTCAGAACCAAATTAAGTGGTTCGGTGGCCTGGTGGTGGAAAAAAAAAAAACAACTATTATTGGATGAATTAGCTAGATTTTTTTTGTGTTACAACACCGGTTTTTATAAAAATGAGTTCTATTAATTTGGATATAATGTTCTTTCAATAATTTGAGTTATTCTAAACAACTATATATTAAATCAAGTCATTGAGCTCAAGTGGTTAATGAGTTTCACCAAAAAGGACGGATTTCGGGAGAAACTGGGTTTGATTCCTGGGTAGAAGAATTTTTTGGCCAGATTTTACTTACCTCGCGACCGAACTCTTGACTACTATGACCTTTTTCTCCTAGGAACTAGAGGCTTATAAAAAATAAAAAAAACTATATATTAGATTAACTGGATTTTGATATTTGACTTTTCGCTAAATATCTAAAACCACGTCAACTGAATAAATCTATATTTATCATCACATGGTCACCTTCAAAACTTGATATATACGACCAAGTTACTTATCAAGAAGTGAAAGTGCCTCAAATTATTTGTATTCACATTAATTATAGTCATAAAATATATGTATGTCAATGTGAAAATATGTTAAACGAAAGTGTATACATGTATAAAGATTTCATTTTCAAACAGTATACATGTAGATGTTAATCTTCAAAACTCTACGTTGTTCTTTTTTTTTTTTGGTCAATATCTTGCTAGCTACTTTTAACTATACATATTTAATATAGACGAAATTTCCTTCTTGCCTTATACGTCGTGTGAGCCACTCAAATTTCTACAGCTCCCCTCAAAATTTGTAGGAAGTACATTCTTTAAAGTCAAAAGAAAAAGAAAAGAAAAAACGAATTACTATGATTTTGCATAGAAGTTAGAATGGAAGTTTCTTGTATGACTAGTCTAAAATAAACAACTCAATTTAGAGAATAACGATGTCTGTTAAGAGAAGTCTCATATCGTTTGTGAGATACCCTGAATATGTGTTTATAAGCAAGAGACAATCATCACCTTAGTGGCCTTACAAGCCAGTTTTGTAAGGATGAGTTAAATCCAAAACTCAATTCTAAGATGATAGAGCCTCTCCACGATCCGCTGGGCTGTCTGCTATCAAGTTCTGATCGTGACATCCTCATGCAATCCTCACCTTACAAGTCAGTTTTGTAAGGATGAATTAGGCCCAAAACTCAATTCTAAAATGTGTTTTATCAGTGAAAAATAGGGGACTAAACTTGATAATTGTTTTTTTTTTTTTTGTATATTGTTTGATTTAGAAATTGGTTAGGAGACTCGACTAAATATAAGGGACTAAAATTTACAATTCATAAATTTGTTAATATATCTACTGATCTTAGGCTTCATTGTTTTTGTGCCTTTTTCTTTTGCAGCTCACAAACATGTCAACATTTTGATTGGAAATCAGGGCATAAATTTCAATGTTGTGTTAAGATGAAAAGTTCAACTCAAGTAGCAACAAGCAATCAAGAATGGCCCGTTGGTGAAAATGTAATTATTATTTTCTTAAATTTATAAAAATATGCATAACAAATCACGAGTGAATTAAAATATAAGCCTTATTGAAATGTTTATTTAGTGTTTGTAGTGTCTCGTGAGCTTAATTCAGTTGATAGGAACACTGCATTATATATGTAGGAGTTTGGGGTTCGAACTCCGAATACCCACTAAGCTACTTAAGAAGAAGAAAAATGAGTTGTTGAAGAGTAAATTCATTTTTGAGTATTGAAAATGAATTTGCATTATCTCCCATGTTATAAAATAAATAAATTGGGACTTTTAATCCAAACATTTATAATTTTTGTTTTTCACTCTTTCTTCACAGGTTATAATGCCTCCAAATCTTGATGAGGTGGCATATACTGATCATTCATATGACACTCTTTGCTTGGAATTTCATTCAGGTCTCAAATATACATTCATTTAGTACTGATGAGAGCTATACATTTTTAATATTTTGATTTCATTTTTTTATTTTATCAGGGTCAGCACAATAATTTTTAATAGTGAATGAGGTTAAAGTAAATTATAAAGTAAAACATGTGTCATTTTTGTCTCAATATGAGACATTTTTGCTTATGAGATTAATTGTTATGTATTGAAAGCATAAATTTTTTTTACATATAACATTATGGTAGCACTTTTATAGACATGTTTTTAAAATATAGTCTCAAACGTCTATATGTCATTATTTGACTGGATGTATGTGTAAAATAATTTTACACCGACAGTATATAAAAATTAAGTCATTTGCTTATAATATTTAGTTATAAATACTTTTTTTGTTGGTAGGCTTAAAAGTCTTTAGTAGCCTTACCGTTGGATCAGTAATGTATTACATCAAACCTAAATCATAATAATAAAGTTATTTGTATTATGGTTTCATTAATTAGTTTTTATTTTACTCTTTTATTCATATTGATTCTTGGTTGGTGCAGAAGAAAACACCAAGGCTCTCATTTTAAGTTCACAGGTATGAATATAATTAACATAGGAACTGTACCTAAAGAATAACTTTACTTGTTACTTTAACTTGTGTTGCAATGCAGGAAGCTAACAACAACGTAGAAGAGGTTGAAGAAAAAATGAGAAACTTAAAAGAAGAATTGGAAATGATCAGGTATAAGAAAAACGTGTTTTGCTCCACCTCGCGTTATCGGCTTATCGCCTCATGTAATTGTTGTTTTGCATTAAGTACTAATAATGCCAAAATATTATCCCGTGAACTTAGCTCAGTTAGTTGACAGGGACATTGCAATATATATATGCAAGGGGCCGGGGTTCGAACCCCAATCATCCCACTTATCTACTTTAAAGATGAAATTTCTAGCCACTAGACTGCTTGACAAAAATAAATAAAAAAAATAATGCCAAAATATTTTATGATTTTTTCAGAAATGAAAATATAACACTTCAAGCAAAGCTTGAGTATTGGGAAATTAGAGCAAAGTATTCCGCTGATAGACTTTACAGTTTCAAGAAAGAGAATCAGCACCAGGTAATTATTATTTGAAAGAGATTTCAAAATTAAAGTGAGTTTGTGAATGATTCTAATGTCTTTTTTTTGTTCTACATTTTCAGTTGTTAATATTGAAGCATGAAAATGAGTTGACATCAAATGCCGAGAAACAAGCACGTCAAATGGTTACTAATTTATCTCAGAGATTACACTGTTTGCAGGTTTAAGCAACTTTCATTGCATCTTCATGTAATACATCTCATTTAAAATGATTACATTAAGTAATACTAATCATGTAATGTGGCAAACCATGCAGATTTCAATTGAAACTGGAGTAGCAGAGAGGAAAAAACAGGAAGAATTTATATATATGCTACAGGTATATAATTACATAATCGGAACCTTGTAAATTTGAAAGATTAGTTTTTGAAGCTATGTAGCGCCCGCACATAGCTTCAATGTGCGACATCACTGACGCAACACTAACACATGTTTTTACTTATTACAAGTGTCTACGTGTCAGTGTCTTGTGTTTTGTCTGTAGTAGTGCTTCATAGGTTTGAAGGCGCGTGCACTAGAGTCGCATTCTAAATTTTGTTACTTAAAGTTACCACTCATTGATATTTGTTAATTTTACAGAATGAATGTACAAAGGCTAAGAGAGATTTTCAAGAACAAAACAAGTATGTTGAAAGGCTTAGACAGAAGCTTGATGATGCAACTCAATTTCCTATGAGAATAGCTGAAGAGACAAGACAAAAGTTAGCCATTACTTCCGATGCAATTTTTGCTAATGAATTCAAGCCTGCCGTTGAGGTATTTATTGGTGTTTGTATCAATTTCTTTACATCCCTTTGTTGGATTATGTTAGAAAATCACCTATTACTATGCTAAATGTATATTAGGAAAATGTTAGTAGTTAAGTTTTTAGGGAGAGGTAGAATTTGTTAGCAACAAGATTGAGTTATAGCTCGATTGGTAGTGATATTCTCACAGAAGACAAAAACTCTCATGAGGTGACAAGATCATGTAACAGTTATGGTAGCCTATCCCTATGGTCAAGTTTGAACTCGGTGAAGGATTACAAAAATAATCGAAACTATGTCTATGTATTGTTTTCTTTCTCTTGTTTTAGTTCATATTTGCAAGTTTTAAATATTTTTTCTTCTTATATTCAAATTCTATTTAGGTGTCCAAGACAATCAGTTTAAGCAGAAATCCAACCTTGACTAGTCAGGTAACTTGAGAAATTCAATTTGAGAAATAATTTAATCTATATCATTGATATAATATTGTTTCTGTTGTTAATAGCTTACCAAGGAACTAAGTTACTTTCAAACTATTGCAGTGTTGTACAATTTGCTTAAGCAATGAGAAGGACTTGGCCTTTGATTGTGGGCACATGGTAAAGTCCAAAAATCCTAACAAATTTTTGCTGCTTCATTTATATTCAATGATTAATAGCAAGTTATTGAAATGCAGACTTGCAAAGAGTGCGGATATAAAATTCGCAAGTGTCATATATGTCGAAAGAAGATCGCTAATCGTATCAGGTTGTTCCTGGGGTGATTGACAATGGAGTTGATAGCCAATCTCAGAGAATGGCATTATATATATGCTTATTAATGTGATCAGATCTTGCCAATTACATAATACAATCAATGAGGAGGTCCTAAATTTTGCTTAGATGTCAGTTTACTAAATTAGGTAAGAGTGCCACATCGGTTGCGAGATGTCCTGAATGCTTGTTTATAAGCAAGAGACAATCCTCACTTTACAAGTCGGTTTTTAAGGATGAGTTAAGCCTAATACCCAATCTAAGAGTCAGTTTTGTAATTTACGGTGTATGTTATTTCCTTAGTTGATATATAGTTGACTACTCTCTCCGTACTACAATATAAGTCACTTTGGCCAAATTACACAAATTAAGAAATGTAATTAATGTTGTATGGAATAGAAAAATTATGAGTTAGTTTACAAAATTGTCCTTCATTAATGATATATGAAAGATAAAATGAAGAATTGAAAGAAGAGAGTAATAAATATAGTTAAGGGTATAATAGGAAAAATAGCATTAAATGTTTCATTGGTAAGGTAAAGTGAATTAATTATAATTTGGTATAATTTTTTTTTCTCAAAGTGACTCATCTATAATATGTAATAAGCCAGACATATTTCTCTTTCTCTCTCCTCTCCTCATTCAACCTCATTCCTCAGCATTTATTTGGCATTTAATCACTCGCTTAATTTTTTCTCTTTCTGATATCATGTCAATTGATTACCCATTAATCACACATTATTCTTTTTCAAAATTTCTCATGAAAAAAGAAAAGGAAAAAAGAAAGCATCAAATTAGATAAACAATGGAAACTTCCAAACCCATGCGCTACCTCTCTGGCTCCCTACCCTAGGGTTCATTCCACCATCATCAGAACTCATAAACTCAATCGATCTCACATTGGTATTTCTCATTCCCCAAATTCATTTCCTTCTAAATCTCTTAGGGTTCACTCCGCCGACTTGAAATTTTAGGGTTTTTTTTACAGGTTTGAAATTTTCTAAATCTATCACTATTATTAGTTTCTTCTACTTTTTTATTATTGGTCTTCTTTTATTATCATTGTTCATCTTCTCTCGATTGCAATGTGAGAACATATTATCCATCTACACTAATGGAAGATTGTATGGCATTTACCTTTTTGATTCTATTGTTGAGATTATATGGGTTCCTATTATTTCCATTCTCTTTTATTTGACTTTGAACTTTAATAGAATTTCTTTTTCATCCCCTAATATTGGCAAATGTTGGATGACACAACTTGAGTTTTTTCCTAACGTACAAAGAAGATCTTTAATATCGTGTTTGATTTGATTTTAATCCCTAAATGAGTAACTTTATATCATTTAGAAGTGGTATATATTTGTCACTTCAATCATTGGAAAAACTCATTGTTGTTAGGCTTATATTTATGTGTGTTTGTTTCTTCTCCCTTTCATTGACTAATTTTATTTTTTTTTACTAAATTTCATTGACTAATTTTTGAACTTGAAAAAAACTAAAAAATTGTTGGTCCACTGTTATTATTTTCTATAATCGATCCAGTTGTTTTGTTTATTTTATTTTTTTAATTTTATTATTATAAAACGAATTTTACTAATTATTTAATTTATTTTTTTAAAACCAAAATTCAGAATTTTTTGTAAACACATAATTTACTAATTTTAATTTATATTTTTTATATAATACACATCAAAAACAAAATAAACAAAACAATCACTGTGCTCTTAATAAATATGAAATTAATTTATTACACGATCATATTTTTATATTTATGTAGTTATGTAGTGTATATGAGTGTATATGACATCACAATATTCATTCTCATAATAATGCCACCTAATTTATACGATTTTCATAATTACACTATAATGTCGGTTTCATGTATTTTTTGTTGAAATTAAATTTTGAAGATTACGACTTAAAAATATAAGACACGCATAAACCATTAAACATATTATTTGAGAGCTTTACACCTATAAATAGCCTGTCTACAACAAGTTTATATTCATCAAGATCAAAACAACCATATAATATTTTTGCATCATCAACCTTATTTACAATATATCATGGCTTCATCATATGATTATGTTGCTTCGATCAATGCTTTGAAAGAGAGCTGGAACCTGATGGTTCGTATCGTCCATTTGTGGTACGTCAAAGATCTTGATTCTTGAAAATTATCATTTTCCATTGAAATGGAAATGATGTACAAGAATGTAAGTTTTTTTCAACCAAACTCCTTTTTCTTCTTTTTTTATGTATTTGATATTTTTGCGTTTTTTTAAATCAAGCGTACAAGTCCTGTTCAATAATCTATTTTAATTTTATATTTGATATTTGATTTTTAAGGGTAACCATATTCAAGTATGGGTGAAAGGAAGCTAGCATTTTATTATGGGAGAAACATGTAAAATATCAGGTTAGCTTTGTAACCAATAAATTATAATTCTTAAACGCAACAATTATTCGTAAGTTTTTCCTCTATTTTATTTTTAATCTATTTACCTTTTGATGTGTGAACATTTGAGTCAAACGGTTCAACTGATTTTGTTTTGCTCTTCTTTTTTTTTTTTGAAATTTAAAGGGGCCAAAAGATCCAAAAGAAGATGATACGCAGATCAAACAGTAAAGAGAAACTCCCATAACATTGTCAACAACTAAAGACTTAACCTCAGTTATTGTTAGAAGAATTGCGGTGGAAGGATTGTGTTCGTGATATAATTTAAGCTATATGTGTTATTATTTATATGTAAAATAACTGTAAAAAAATTGATATGTAAAATTTATATTTGATAAAAGTAATCAAAATGATATTATCACGTGGGCCACAATTTTGTTGTTTCTTCCTTATTTTATTTTTTTGGTAGAAATTTCTTCCTTATTCAGTTATTCTTTTTGACATGAATAATTTTTTTTTTTCTGGTACAAGTAATTTATTCCTTTATTTAGTCAGGTTCTTTTTTCGTGTACCATTTATATATCTTAATAGTTTTTTTTTAACACGGTTCTTAATAGTTACATATATATAAAAAAATTACATATTTAAATTATATTTAGATATTTGTCAATAATCAAATATAAAAAATGTTGGGAGAGGTCGATCTCTTAAATGGATCTCATTTATCTCGAGATAATTAGTCTCTGCAGTTGGACATGGAGACATGGAGGATACCTTTGATTTATCAAAAAGATATAAAACAATGTACAGTAAAAATGTACAAACAATGAAAACAAAAATTAGGAAATAAAAGATAATCTTTGTTGTAGCATACTAATAAATGCTATTTCAAAGTTCTTTAAATTTTATTCGATAATTTATCAAAAAATTTCAAAATATAGAATATGGTTTTATTTTAATACTTAGATGGGGACTTACTTAAGAATTTCTTTATATGGTTTAATTTTAAAAATGCATAAGATAATCCATCTATATCTATATCTATATAATCTATAATATGAATAAAGTCAGACCTATTCATTTTTCTCTCTCCTATAAAATACTTGCTTCTCATGCATTCTATTCTCTGATGTATTTGACAATTAATTCATTTGTCTATAATAATTGCCAATAATTTCAATATTCATTTGACAATTATATTCATATATTAAGACGGGAATCTATTTTTATTTTATAATTTACGTGAGACTTTTGTATTTATAATTTACATGGGCATATATTTTTGCACATGTATTACTTTGGGGCTATACTTACCTTACAGTCGAACTGTGAATTATCAGCGAATTCTTCCATGAGAACAAGAGTGTTAATACTACTTAATACCAAAAAAAATATATTACAATAAATACGTTATTTTTATTCATATATTAACACAAAGACATATTTTTTTTTTCAATAATTTATACGATGTTCTATATTTATTTTATTTGGAGGATATTGATGTGGAAATTAAATTAACTAATATAAGATATATTCAAATAATTTTTTTAGGGTATTTTTGTTTCATATTTATTTTACTATGGGTATTATGAGATTATTTTAACTTTTTTTTGTTTGTTTGGGGGGCTTTTTTTAAAAAAGTTTACACACGAGTCTATATTTTTACGTATATATTAAGAGACATGATTTATTTTTTTGTAATTTATACGGGGCCTACTTTTTTTTTTTTTGTGATTCACGCGGGAAATATATTAAAATTGTACGTTTAATTTTCCGTAAAATAAAAAATCAGAGGTACAATTTTAATTGAATTGTGTATGATTTTAAAACTATTTTAATTGACTATATTTATATATTAATACGGGATCTTATTTTATTTAATTTTTGACAAATACGGGATCCTACTTTTTTTATGTTATAGTTTTTCATTTTTCATCCTTTTTATTTTAGAACGATGAAAATTTTAATATTAAAATATTAATTTTTTAGTCTCATTTTACCCGTGCTTGGCACGGGTCCGGATACTAGTAATTTGTTATGGAGGGAGTAATTGATATGTAAGGTCATCATCACTAAAATGATCTCAACGATATTAGCACAAGAAAGTCTTTGGTATAACTCGTGAATTAAATACTCTACTAGCCCAATTAATGTTCATACCTTTTTTTTTTTTCACCACCAATTTAATCTGGTTTGAAGGTCAGTTCTGGTAAGTGGTTTCGGTCCCCTCTCAATCGTAGTTGCGGGGGATCGAACCGCGATCCTCCCTATCAAGTTAATTATTATGAGAAATGAGAACTATTAATAATAACCATAAGATTTAATTGACGCATCGGATTAAAATTCTCATACTCACTTAAAACCTCGTGTGATCTTATTTGTGAAGATTGAAAAATCTTTCTATATATAATTTTTCCTAATTTATTTATATAATCTTTCCTAATTTATTTAATTATTAACGGAAGGTAATGTATATGATATCATGCTAACACAAATAGAAAAATGCCGGGGTAGAAAAATGCAGGAAAACCCCCCAAAAAAAAATGCAGGTGCCCAATGAAGAATTCAATTTTGACTTTGGAATGATTATTCTTTTTGCTATTATATAGATGGTATTAGTGATTTACATATCTACTCAACATAGCTAGTTTCATTTTATCTTACATTGGTTTATCTTAATTTTACTATTTAGTGAGATTAAGACCTTATTATAGCTCATTAAAAGGAGCACTATTTGATTGATGGAAAAACTCAAACACTTTCTTTATAATTGACTTTTCTAATATTGCACACATCATTTTTGAGTTTTTGCCGGTGATGTATATGTGTTCATAAGCTGTGTATTTTGAGTTTTGGTCTGGGATATAACTATACGTGCTCTATAACAACAACGATGGTCGACAAATTACAGATTAGTAAGCTATTGACAATCTGCAAATTCTCATTCCTAATAATGCTCTATTTGTGTTAATATGAGATGCATTACATGCGTTAATAAATTAGGAAAGATTATATATAGAATGATTTTTCGATCTCCACAAATAAGATCACATGAGGTTTTAAGTGAGTGTGAGAATTTTAATCTGATGCGTCAATTAAATCTTATGGTTATTATTAATAGTTCTTATTTCTCATAATAATTATCAGTTTTCACCGGATACACACCCTATATATATATATATATATATATATATATATATATATATATATATATATATATTGGTAAACAGAATTTAGAGTGGAGATGGTGATTCAGTCTTTAAGTAAAAAAGTCTTTCAAATTAAAAAAATAAAAATTTATTAATATATTTATATTTATCTTTCTTCAAAAATCTGTTTTTTTAACCTGAAATCTTTTAAATTTAAGATCTGTTTTTTTTACCGCTAGATTAATCTTTTGAAGTTTTAATATATTCTCTATAACAGTGTTCTCCATAATTTTAATTAATGCAATCAAGTTTCTAAATTTCACTTTTGACTAGTTCTCATTTTATGTCCAGCTTGTTTGTTTTCCCCTTAAAATAATGAAAGTATCACAATCATGGAAGAAGACATGGAATTTCCAAGAACAAATGTTCGATTAACTTAATATCTATATAATCAATTATATATTAACTTTATTCTAAACAACTATATATATAATCATTAAAAGAGCTCTCTTTCTTCCTTAGCCATTCCTATAAATCCAGTTGACAATATATTTCAAACATTATAGATCATGATTACTAATGGGACAATAACCATGGATCCAAATTGTTTCCTCAAGCTCATATTGGTACTAATAATACTCCTCCTAGGGTTTCTTGCTTGGTTTGAAAACAAAAGAACAAACTCAAATAACAAAAGGGAAGAGATAGTGCAAGTTAGTGATGAAATAAATCTATTGTTTGAACAAGATCATGAGGACAACATAATATCCATTGGCTTAAGTGAATATTGTGTTTGCTCCTTTTGTGGCAAATTAAGCAACATAATCACAAGATGCTCTCGATGCAAAAATTATACATATTGGTAAGTTTCCAAAATTTCATTTCATTCTCTTCCCTTTCAACTATCATTTTTGTTAATCTATATATGCAAGCATTATTCATATAGTATAAATATAAACAACTTGATTTTATGATTTGAATTGGATATTTATTTATTTTTTTCACATAGTTTTAATTAATATACACACACTATCGTTTTGATATTGATCTTGTTGTAATTTGAATCAGCTCAAAAGAATGCCATGTGATGCACTGGACATGTTGGCATAGAGACGAATGTTTTGAGGTAATGTCTACAGAAGATCATCAAGAATCATCTTTTCATGGATCCCAATGCTTTCACTTGGAGCCTAGAAACGTAATGTTATTAATTATTTAAAGTTCTAAATAATTAGTTTGAGTCATTTTTTATAGGATATAGTGTGAATCCTTTTGTTTTAGTAATATATATTTTATTTCATAGATGCAGCTTTATTGTGGAATGATAGTTTTTTCACTTCCTAAACAAAGTCACCATTATTCTAAAAAATAAAATAAAAAACTTCTTTAACAAAGTCAATGAAAAACTGACCGCAATTTAATCTCTAAAACTGACCGCAATATATGGTCCACCGCAATTTAATGTTACAATCTGCTAAACAAAAATTCCATGTCGGTTTTCAGTTAAAGATTATAGTCAAGTCAACTTCTCCCTTGATTTGAAATATGAAAAATAAAATGTTTGATAGTTCAAACTCTTCTTTGTAAAAAAAATAATTTTACTTTTTTTTTTAGTATTACTGTTTTTCTTACAATATAATATCTGTTTTAATGATATCATTTGTAAAATATATTCAATTAATTATCTCTAAAATTTTTTGAACAAGTAATTATCTCTAAAAATTATTGTCATTTTAAATAAAATATTAAATTTCTTTCTCTATTTAATAATTATAAAATTGACTATTTTATTAAATTAATAAATGGTAGAAGTCCATCTTTAAACTCTTTTTGAGAGATCTAAAATAATTAGATAAATAAAATTAAAAAATAGGCTTAATTAGTAGGATGGTCCCTTAAAAATATTTTTGGTTTCACATTGGTCCCTTAAAGAAAAAAAGGACCGAATAGGTCCCTTAAAGAAAAAAATGTCTGAATAGGTCCCTTAAAGACATCTCCGTTAATCAGTTTGGTCCTCGAAAAAATGGATGGAAAGGACCAAACTGATTAATGGAAATGTCTTTAAGGGACCTATTCGAACTTTTTTTTTTAAGGGACATATTCGGACATTTTTTTCTTTAAGTGACTATTTTACTAATTAAGCCTAAAAAATAAGTTAACTAATTGATAAGTAGTATTTTTTTTTTTTTACTTTGTCACTAAAGAGTAAGTTAATGTTGACCTATATTGTCAAGAAAAAGAGTTTATGTGATATTGACCTATTTTATTACTCAAAAAACGTGTTGTGTGTGAGAGAAAGAAAGATATGACTTCATAAAAAAATTAAAAAAGAAAGAGATATTGCTTAGATAATTATAAAATTAAAGATATAATATGAGACAAATGCTTAAAAATTTAATTAACATTGTGCAGGAAACCTCTAATTACTCATTCAATGATGATGATGAGCAAAAACCATATGAAGGAGATGTTTATTATATTGAAGGAGGAGAAGATAGTGATGAGTCAAATAAAGAAATAACAAGGGGGCTAATTCAGCATGATGGCATTTTCAGTAATAACAGTGATAGCTGTGCAGTTTGTGGTAATCCATGCTCCAAAAAATGCTCAAGATGCAAAGCTATAAAATACTGGTAACTTATTTCATAAATTTTTATTTTTTATTTTTTGTGGTAATCAATTGCTATGCGCTTTTTTTTTAATGGTAAAATGTATATTAATAGAAAAAAAAAAACGAAATCCGCGAGTTACAACTTTTTTTTTAATATGATATTGATATGAAGTTTTCACCGCAATTAGCAATGACTAATCTCCGTCGAGGAACATGTGGGGCACACAAGGTGAGTTCTTCCCTTCCAACTGAATTTTCTCCATACGCGTGAGTCATGAATCGAACCATTAATCACATACTTAAGGGGACCAAGACGCTTACCAGTTTAACGATTCATTATTGGTGAACAATCCATTACTATGCTAGCACACTGCTGACAAGTGACCACCAACAACAAACATAGAAATATTGTTCTTTTATAATAGACATAAAGATCAAATAAAATTAATATACATTTGATTATAAATATATTAATTTTTAGATGAAATCTCCGATAGACATCTTATTTAAATACGTATTGATACATCCCTGATGTATACAATTTTAATAGGTGTACAAATAATGTTTTTCTAATTTTTCTATTAAACACTAAACACTATTTATAGATCTATTAGAATTGTTCACATCAGCGATGTTGTGGTACATGTTTAAATAAGATGTGTACATATGTGTCCCTGTGAGTTTAGCTCAATTGGTAGGAACATCGCATTTTATGTGTAAGAGCTGGTGTTCGAACACCGGACACTCCACTTATTCACCTTAAAATTTATAACTACTAGATTACCTAAAAAAAAGTGTAAACATATGTATTTACCTAATTTTTATTGACACGTATGTGTCTTATAAAAAAGAACTTTGAAAAAAGTTGTTGTTTCATATACTATAAGTCAATGCCTCTTTCATGTTTTTGTGTTTTCTTCTGTAGTTTTTTTGTTCCACTAGACTTAGTGTTAGTGTTAATTAAATCATTTTTTAAGGGATACAAAGTCTTAAGATTGTAACTAACAAATAATCTAGGTATAATTAGTTAGTTGGACACTGACAAGTGTTGTTGAGAAATTGCACATTAATACTTCTTCAAATTTTATTTTTTTTTTACAAAATATTTAATAGCTTGAACTCGGAACTTATGGATCTTATATCTATTTGTAATTTGTGTAGCACTAAACCAACTTGATAGTGAGAATTACGGTTTGATCCTCACAGCTGTGATTGAGAAAGAATCGAAATCATTTAATGATAAAACTGACTCCAGAACCAAATTAAGTGGTTCGGTGGCCTGGTGGTGGAAAAAAAAAACAACCATTATTGGATGAATTAGCTAGATTTTTTTTGTGTTACAACACCGGTTTTTATAAAAATGAGTTCTATTAATTTGGATATAATGTTCTTTCAATAATTTAAGTTATTCTAAACAACTATATATTAAACCAAGTCATTGAGCTTAAGTGGTTAATGAGCTTCTTAAGTGGAACAATTTCTTAGCCAGACTTTACTTACCTCGCGACCGAACTCTGGACTACTAGGGCCCCTTTCTCCTAGGAACTAGAGGCTTATAAAAAATAAAAAAAACTATATATTAGATTAACTGGATTTTGATATTTGACTTTTCGCTAAATATCTAAAACCACGTCAACTGAATAAATCTATATTTATCATCACATGGTCACCTTCAAAACTTGATATATACGACCAAGTTACTTATCAAGAAGTGAAAGTGCCTCAAATTATTTGTATTCACATTAATTATAGTCATAAAATATATGTATGTCAATGTGAAAATATGTTAAACGAAAGTGCAAGGAGGGTATTAATGTATAAAGATTTCATTTTCAAACAGTATACATGTAGATATGTTAATCTTCAAAACTCTACGTTGTTCTTTTTTTTTTTGGTCAATATCTTGCTAGCTACTTTTAACTATACATATTTAATATAGACGAAATTTCCTTCTTGCCTTATACGTCGTGTGAGCCACTCAAATTTCTACAGCTCCCCTCAAAATTTGTAGGAAGTATATTCTTTATAGTCAAAAGAAAAAGAAAAAAAAAAAACGAATTACTATGATTTGCATAGAAGTTAGAATGGAAGTTTCTTGTATGACTAGTCTAAAAAAACAACTCAATTTAGAGAATAACGATGTGTGTTAAGAGAAGTCTCATATCGTTTGTGGGATATCCTGAATATGTGTTTATAAGCAAGAGGCAATCATCACCTTAGTGGCCTTACAAGCCGGTTTTATAAGGATGAGTTAAACTCAAAACTCAATTCTAAGATGATAGAGCCTCTCCACAATCCGCTGGGCTGTCTGCTATCAAGTTCTGATCGTGACATCCTCATGCAATCCTCACCTTACAAGTCAGTTTTGTAAGGATGAGTTAGGCCCAAAACTCAATTTTAAAAATGTGTTTTATCAGTGAAAAATAGGGAACTAAACTTGATAATTGTTTTTTTTTGTATATTGTTTGATTTAGAAATTGGTTAGGAGACTCGACTAAATATAAGGGACTAAAATTTACAATTCATAAATTTGTTAATATATCTACTGATCTTAGGCTTCATTGTTTTTGTGCCTTTTTCTTTTGCAGCTCACAAACATGTCAACATTTTGATTGGAAATCCGGGCATAAATTTCAATGTTGTGTTAAGATGAAAAGTTCAACTCAAGTAGCAACAAGCAATCAAGAATGGCCCGTTGGTGAAAATGTAATTATTATTTTCTTAAATTTATAAAAATGCCAATGGTCAATATTTAGCAAAATCAATTAAAAAAAAATATGCATAACAAATCACGAGTGAATTAAAATATAAGCCTTATTGAAATGCTTATTTAGTGTTTGTAGTGTCACGTGAGCTTAATTCAGTTGATAGGGACACTGCATTATATATGTAGGAGTTTGGGGTTCGAACTCCGAATACCCACTAAGCTACTTAAGAAGAAGAAAAATGAGTTGTTGAAGAGTAAATTCATTTTTGAGTATTGAAAATGAATTTGCATTATCTCCCATGTTATAAATAAATAAATTGGGACTTTTAATCCAAACATTTATAATTTTTGTTTTTCACTCTTTCTTCACAGGTTATAATGCCTCCAAATCTTGATGAGGTGGCATATACTGATCATTCATATGACACTCTTTGCTTGGAATTTCATTCAGGTCTCAAATATACATTCATTTAGTACTGATGAGAGCTATACATTTTTAATATTTTGATTTCATTTTTTTATTTTATCAGGGTCAGCACAATAATTTTTAATAGTGAATGAGGTTAAAGTAAATTATAAAGTAAAACATGTGTCATTTTTGTCTCAATATGAGACATTTTTGCTTATGAGATTAATTGTTATGTATTGAAAGCATAAATTTTTTTTACATATAACATTATGGTAGCACTTTTATAGACAGTTTTTAAAATATAGTCTCAAACGTCTATATGTCATTATTTGACTGGATGTATGTGTAAAATAATTTTACACTGACAGTATATAAAAATTAAGTCATTTGCTTATAATATTTAGTTATAAATACTTTTTTTGTTGGTAGGCTTAAAACTCTTTAGTAGCCTTACCGTTGGATCAGTAATGTATTACATCAAACCTAAATCATAATAATAAAGTTATTTGTATTATGGTTTCATTAATTAGTTTTTATTTTACTCTTTTATTCATATTGATTCTTGGTTGGTGCAGAAGAAAACACCAAGGCTCTCATTTTAAGTTCACAGGTATGAATATAATTAACATAGGAAGTGTACCTAAAGAACAACTTTACTGTTACTTTAACTTGTGTTGCAATGCAGGAAGCTAACAACAACGTAGAAGAGGTTGAAGAAAAAATGAGAAACTTAAAAGAAGAATTGGAAATGATCAGGTATAAGAAAAACGTGTTTTGCTCCACCTCGCGTTTATCGGCTTATCGCCTCATGTAATTGTTGTTTTGCATTAAGTACTAATAATGTCAAAATATTGTCCCGTGAATTAACTCAGTTAGTTGGCAGGGACATTGCAATATGTATGCAAGGGGCCGGGGTTCGAACCCCAATCATCCCACTTATCTACTTTAAAGATGAAATTTCTAGCCATTAGACTGCTAGACAAAAATAAATAAAAAAAATACTTCCAAAATATTTTATGGTTTTTTCAGAAATGAAAATATAACACTGCAAGCAAAGCTTGAGTATTGGAAAATTAGAGCAAAGTATTCCGCTGATAGACTTTACAATTTCAAGAAAGAGAATCAGCACCAGGTAATTATTATTTGAAAGAGATTTCAAAATTAAAGTGAGTTTGTGAATGATTCTAATGTCTTTTTTTTGTTCTACATTTTCAGTTGTTAATATTGAAGCATGAAAATGAGTTGACATCAAATGCCGAGAAACAAGCACGTCAAATGGTTACTAATTTATCTCAGAGATTACACTGTTTGCAGGTTTAAGCAACTTTCATTGCATCTTCATGTAATACATCTCATTTAAAATGATTACATTAAGTAATACTAATCATGTAATGTGGCAAACCATGCAGATTTCAATTGAAACTGGAGTAGCAGAGAGGAAAAAACAGGAAGAATTTATATATGTGCTACAGGTATATAATTACATAATCGGAACCTTATAAATTTGAAAGATTAGTTTTTGAAGCTATGTAGCGCCCGCACATAGCTTCAATGTGCGACATCACTGACGCAACACTAACACGTTTTTACTTATTACAAGTGTCTACGTGTCAGTGTCTTGTGTTTTGTCTGTAGTAGTGCTTCATAGGTTTGAAGGCGCGTGCACTAGAGTCACATTCTAAATTTTGTTACTTCAAGTTACCACTCATTGATATTTGTTAATTTACAGAATGAATGTACAAAGGCTAAGAGAGATTTTCAAGAACAAAACAAGTATGTTGAAAGGCTTAGACAGAAGCTTGATGATGCAACTCAATTTCCTATGAGAATAGCTGAAGAAACAAGACAAAAGTTAGCCATTACTTCCAATGCAATTTTTGCTAATGAATTCAAGCCTGCCGTTGAGGTATTTATTGGTGTTTGTGTCAAATGCTTTACATCCCTTTGTTGGATTATGTTAGAAAATCACCTATTACTATGCTAAATGTATATTAGGAAAATGTTAGTAGTTAAGTTTTTAGGGAGAGGTAGAATTTGTTAGGCAACAGGATTGAGTTATAGCTCGATTGGTAGTGAGATTCTAAGAATCAATGTACATAAACCCCACGTACATGATTCGAATCTCACATAAGGCAAAAACTCTCATGAGGTGACAAAATCATGAGTAACAGTTATGGTAGCCTATCCCCGTGGTCAAGTTTGAACTCGGTGAAGGACTACAAAAATAATCGAAACGATGTCTATGTATTGTTTTCTTTCTCTTGTTTTAGTTCATATTTGCAAGTTTTAAAAAAAAATTCTTCTTATATTCAAATTCTATTTAGGTGTCCAAGACAATCAGTTTAAGCAGAAATCCAACCTTGACTAGTCAGGTAACTTGAGAAATTCAATTTGAGAAATAATTTAATCTATATCATTGATATAATATTGTTTCTGTTGTTAATAGCTTACCAAGGAACTAAGTTACTTTCAAACTATTGCAGTGTTGTACAATTTGCTTAAGCAATGAGAAGGACTTGGCCTTTGATTGTGGGCACATGGTAAAGTCCAAAAATCCTAACAAATTTTTGCTGCTTCATTTATATTCAATGATTAATAGCAAGTTATTGAAATGCAGACTTGCAAAGAGTGCGGATATAAAATTCGCAAGTGTCATATATGTCGAAAGAAGATCGCTAATCGTATCAGGTTGTTCCCGGGGTGATTGACAATGGAGTTGATAGCCAATCTCAGAGAATGGCATTATATATGCTTATTAATGTGATCAGAACTTGCCAATTACATAATACAATCAATGAGGAGGTCCTAAATTTTGCTTAGATGTCAGTTTACTAAATTAGGTAAGAGTGCCACATCGGTTGCGAGATGTCCTGAATGCTTGTTTATAAGCAAGAGACAATCCTCACTTTACAAGTCGGTTTTTAAGGATGAGTTAAGCCTAATACCCAATCTAAGAGTCAGTTTTGTAATTTACGGTGTATGTTATTTCCTTAGTTGATATATAGTTGACTACTCTCTCCGTACTACAATATAAGTCACTTTGGCCAAATTACACAAATTAAGAAATGTAATTAATGTTGTATGGAATAGAAAAATTATGAGTTAGTTTACAAAATTGTCCTTCATTAATGATATATGAAAGATAAAATGAAGAATTGAAAGAAGAGAGTAATAAATATAGTTAAGGGTATAATAGGAAAAATAGCATTAAATGTTTCATTGGTAAGGTAAAGCGAATTAATTATAATTTGGTATAATTTTTTTTCTCAAAGTGACTCATCTATAATATGTAATAAGCCAGACATATTTCCCTTTCTCTCTCCTCTCCTCATTCAACCTCATTCCTCAGCATTTATTTGGCATTTAATCACTTGCTTAATTTTTTCTCTTTCTGATATCATGTCAATTGATTACCCATTAATCACACATTATTCTTTTTCAAAATTTCTCATGAAAAAAGAAAAGGAAAAAAGAAAGCATCAAATTAGATAAACAATGGAAACTTCCAAACCCATGCGCTACCTCTCTGGCTCCCTACCCTAGGGTTCATTCCACCATCATCAGAACTCATAAACTCAATCGATCTCACATTGGTATTTCTCATTCCCCAAATTCATTTCCTTCTAAATCTCTTAGGGTTCACTCCGCCGACTTGAAATTTTAGGGTTTTTTTTACAGGTTTGAAATTTTCTAAATCTATCACTATTATTAGTTTCTTCTACTTTTTTATTATTGGTCTTCTTTTATTATCATTGTTCATCTTCTCTCGATTGCAATGTGAGAACATATTATCCATCTAACTAATGGAAGATTGTATGGCATCTACCTTTTCGATTCTATTGTTGAGATCATATGGGTTCCTATTATTTCCATTCTCTTTTATTTGACTTTGAACTTTAATAGAATTTCTTTTTCATCCCCTAATATTGGCAAATGTTGCATGACACAACTTGAGTTTTTTCCTAACGTACAAAGAAGATCTATAATATCGTGTTTGATTTGATTTTAATCCCTAAATGAGTAACTTTATATCTTTTAGAAGTGGTATATATTTGTCACTTCAATCATTGGAAAAACTCATTGTTGTTAGGCTTATATTTATGTGTGTTTGTTTCTTCTCCCTTTCATTGACTAATTTTATTTTTTTTTACTAAATTTCATTGACTAATTTTTGAACTTGAAAAAAACTAAAAAATTGTTGGTCCACTGTTATTATTTTCTATAATCGATCCAGTTGTTTTGTTTATTTTATTTTTTTAATTTTATTATTATAAAACGAATTTTACTAATTATTTAATTTATTTTTTTAAAACCAAAATTCAGAATTTTTTGTAAACACATAATTTACTAATTTTAATTTATATTTTTTATATAATACACATCAAAAACAAAATAAACAAAACAATCACTGTGCTCTTAATAAATATGGAATTAATTTATTACACGATCATATTTTTATATTTATGTAGTTATGTAGTGTATATGAGTGTATATGACATCACAATATTTATTCTCATAATAATGCCACCTAATTTATACGATTTTCATAATTACACTATAATGTCGGTTTCATGTATTTTTTGTTGAAATTAAATTTTGAAGATTACGACTTAAAAATATAAGACACGCATAAACCATTAAACATATTATTTGAGAGCTTTACACCTATAAATCTGTCTACAACAAGTTTATATTCATCAAGATCAAAACAACCATATAATATTTTTGCATCATCAACCTTATTTACAATATATCATGGCTTCATCATATGATTATGTTGCTTCGATCAATGCTTTGAAAGAGAGCTGGAACCTGATGGTTCGTGTCGTCCATTTGTGGTACGTCAAAGATCTTGATTCTTGAAAATTATCATTTTCCATTGAAATGGAAATGATGTACAAGAATGTAAGTTTTTTTCAACCAAACTCCTTTTTCTTCTTTTTTTATGTATTTGATATTTTTGCGTTTTTTTAAATCAAGCGTACAAGTCCTGTTCAATAATCTATTTTAATTTTATATTTGATATTTGATTTTTAAGGGTAACCATATTCAAGTATGGGTGAAAGGAAGCTAGCATTTTATTATGGGAGAAACATGTAAAATATCAGGTTAGCTTTGTAACCAATAAATTATAATTCTTAAACGCAACAATTATTCGTAAGTTTTTCCTCTATTTTATTTTTAATCTATTTACCTTTTGATGTGTGAACATTTGAGTCAAACGGTTCAACTGATTTTGTTTTGCTCTTCTTTTTTTTTTTTTGAAATTTAAAGGGGCCAAAAGATCCAAAAGAAGATGATACGCAGATCAAACAGTAAAGAGAAACTCCCATAACATTGTCAACAACTAAAGACTTAACCTCAGTTATTGTTAGAAGAATTGCGGTGGAAGGATTGTGTTCGTGATATAATTTAAGCTATATGTGTTATTATTTATATGTAAAATAACTGTAAAAAAATTGATATGTAAAATTTATATTTGATAAAAGTAATCAAAATGATATTATCACGTGGGCCACAATTTTGTTGTTTCTTCCTTATTTTATTTTTTTGGTAGAAATTTCTTCCTTATTCAGTTATTCTTTTTGACATGAATAAATTTTTTTTTTCTGGTACAAGTAATTTATTCCTTTATTTAGTCAGGTTCTTTTTTCGTGTACCATTTATATATCTTAATAGTTTTTTTTTAACACGGTTCTTAATAGTTACATATATATAAAAAAATTACATATTTAAATTATATTTAGATATTTGTCAATAATCAAATATAAAAAATGTTGGGAGAGGTCGATCTCTTAAATGGATCTCATTTATCTCGAGATAATTAGTCTCTGCAGTTGGACATGGAGACATGGAGGATACCTTTGGTTTATCAAAAAGATATAAAACAATGTACAGTAAAAATGTACAAACAATGAAAACAAAAATTAGGAAATAAAAGATAATCTTTGTTGTAGCATACTAAAAAATGCTATTTCAAAGTTCTTTAAATTTTATTCGATAATTTATCAAAAAATTTCAAAATATAGAATATGGTTTTATTTTAATACTTAGATGGGGACTTACTTAAGAATTTCTTTATATGGTTTAATTTTAAAAATGCATAAGATAATCCATCTATATCTATATAATCTATAATATGAATAAAGTCAGACCTATTCATTTTTCTCTCTCCTATAAAATACTTGCTTCTCATGCATTCTATTCTCTGATGTATTTGACAATTAATTCATTTGTCTATAATAATTGCCAATAATTTCAATATTCATTTGACAATTATATTCATATATTAAGACGGAAATCTATTTTTATTTTATAATTTACGTGAGACTTTTGTATTTATAATTTACATGGGCATATATTTTTGCACATGTATTACTTTGGGGCTATACTTACCTTACAGTCGAACTGTGAATTATCAGCGAATTCTTCCATGAGAACAAGAGTGTTAATACTACTTAATACCAAAAAAAATATATTACAATAAATACGTTATTTTTATTCATATATTAACACAAAGACATATTTTTTTTTTCAATAATTTATACGATGTTCTATATTTATTTTATTTGGAGGATATTGATGTGGAAATTAAATTAACTAATATAAGATATATTCAAATAATTTTTTTAGGGTATTTTTGTTTCGTATTTATTTTACTATGGGTATTATGAGATTATTTTAACTTTTTTTTGTTTGTTTGGGGGGCTTTTTTTAAAAAAGTTTACACACGAGTCTATATTTTTACGTATAAGAGACATGATTTATTTTTTTGTAATTTATACGGGGCCTACTTTTTTTTTTTTTGTGATTCACGCGGAAAATATATTAAAATTGTACGTTTAATTTTCCGTAAAATAAAAAATCAGAGGTACAATTTTAATTGAATTGTGTATGATTTTAAAACTATTTTAATTGACTATATTTATATATTAATACGGGATCTTATTTTATTTAATTTTTGACAAATACGGGATCCTACTTTTTTTATGTTATAGTTTTTCATTTTTCATCCTTTTTATTTTAGAACGATGAAAATTTTAATATTAAAATATTAATTTTTTAGTCTCATTTTACCCGTGCTTGGCACGGGTCCGGATACTAGTAATTTGTTATGGAGGGAGTAATTGATATGTAAGGTCATCATCACTAAAATGATCTCAACGATATTAGCACAAGAAAGTCTTTGGTATAACTCGTGAATTAAATACTCTACTAGCCCAATTAATGTTCATACCTTCTTTTTTTTTTTCACCACCAATTTAATCTGGTTTGAAGGTCAGTTCTGGTAAGTGGTTTCGGTCCCCTCTCAATCGTAGTTGCGGGGGATCGAACCGCGATCCTCCCTATCAAGTTAAGCGTCAATCACCACTGAACCAACTAGCGACTGATATATATATATATATATATATATAGGGAGTGTATCCGGTGAGAACTGATAATTATTATGAGAAATGAGAACTATTAATAATAACCATAAGATTTAATTGACGCATCGGATTAAAATTCTCATACTCACTTAAAACCTCGTGTGATCTTATTTGTGAAGATTGAAAAATCTTTCTATATATAATTTTTCCTAATTTATTTATATAATCTTTCCTAATTTATTTAATTATTAATGGAAGGTAATGTATATGATATCATGCTAACACAAATAGAAAAATGCCGGGGTAGAAAAATGCAGGAAAACCCCCCAAAAAAAATGCAGGTGCCCAATGAAGAATTCAATTTTGACTTTGGAATGATTATTCTTTTTGCTATTATATAGATGGTATTAGTGATTTACATATCTACTCAACATAGCTAGTTTCATTTTATCTTACATTGGTTTATCTTAATTTTACTATTTAGTGAGATTAAGACCTTATTATAGCTCATTAAAAGGAGCACTATTTGATTGATGGAAAAACTCAAACACTTTCTTTATAATTGACTTTTCTAATATTGCACACATCATTTTTGAGTTTTTGCCGGTGATGTATATGTGTTCATAAGCTGTGTATTTTGAGTTTTGGTCTGGGATATAACTATACGTGCTCTATAACAACAACGATGGTCGACAAATTACAGATTAGTAAGCTATTGACAATCTGCAAATTCTCATTCCTAATAATGCTCTATTTGTGTTAATATGAGATGCATTACATGCGTTAATAAATTAGGAAAGATTATATATAGAATGATTTTTCGATCTCCACAAATAAGATCACATGAGGTTTTAAGTGAGTGTGAGAATTTTAATCTGATGCGTCAATTAAATCTTATGGTTATTATTAATAGTTCTCATTTCTCATAATAATTATCAGTTTTCACCGGATACACACCCTATATATATATATATATATATATATATATATAGGAAAATGTTAACATGTGCACCAAAGGCACATGTTAAGGAAGCAAAAGTAGAAATAATATATTGAAATTTGTGCATTTAACTTTTTAAACATTAAATTTTTTTTCTAACATTAAATGCAATTTTCTATATTTAGAATCTTAACATGTGCCCTTGGTGCACATGTTAACATGACCCTATTCTCTATAACAGTGTTCTCCATAATTTTAATTAATGCAATCAAGTTTCTAAATTTCACTTTTGACTAGTTCTCATTTTATGTCCAGCTTGTTTGTTTTCCCCTTAAAATAATGAAAGTATCACAATCATGGAAGAAGACATGGAATTTCCAAGAACAAATGTTCGATTAACTTAATATCTATATAATCAATTATATATTAACTTTATTCTAAACAACTATATATATAATCATTAAAAGAGCTCTCTTTCTTCCTTAGCCATTCCTATAAATCCAGTTGACAATATAAATCATTTCAAACATTATAGATCATGATTACTAATGGGACAACCATGGATCCAAATTGTTTCCTCAAGCTCATATTGGTACTAATAATACTCCTCCTAGGGTTTCTTGCTTGGCTTGAAAACAAAAGAACAAACTCAAATAACAAAAGGGAAGAGATAGTGCAAGTTAGTGATGAAATAAATCTATTGTTTGAACAAGATCATGAGGACAACATAATATCCATTGGCTTAAGTGAATATTGTGTTTGCTCCTTTTGTGGCAAATTAAGCAACATAATCACAAGATGCTCTCGATGCAAAAATTATACATATTGGTAAGTTTCCAAAATTTCATTTCATTCTCTTCCCTTTCAACTATCATTTTTTGTTAATCTATATGCAAGCATTATTCATATAGTATAAATATAAACAACTTGACTTTATGATTTGAATTGGATATTTATTTATTTTTTTCACATAGTTTTAATTAATATACACACACTATCGTTTTGATATTGATCTTGTTGTAATTTGAATCAGCTCAAAAGAATGCCATGTGATGCACTGGACATGTTGGCATAGAGACGAATGTTTTGAGGTAATGTCTACAGAAGATCATCAAGAATCATCTTTTCATGGATCCCAATGCTTTCACTTGGAGCCTAGAAACGTAATGTTATTAATTATTTAAAGTTCTAAATAATTAGTTTGAGTCATTTTTTATAGGATATAGTGTGAATCCTTTTGTTTTAGTAATATATATTTTATTTCATAGATGCAGCTTTATTGTGGAATGATAGTTTTTTCACTTCCTAAACAAAGTCACCATTATTCTAAAAAATAAAATAAAAAACTTCTTTAACAAAGTCAATGAAAAACTGACCGCAATTTAATCTCTAAAACTGACCGCAATATATGGTCCACCGCAATTTAATGTTACAATCTGCTAAACAAAAATTCCATGTCGGTTTTCAGTTAAAGATTATAGTCAAGTCAACTTCTCCCTTGATTTGAAATATGAAAAATAAAATGTTTGATAGTTCAAACTCTTCTTTGTAAAAAAAATAATTTTACTTTTTTTTTAGTATTACTGTTTTTCTTACAATATAATATCTGTTTTAATGATATCATTTGTAAAATATATTCAATTAATTATCTCTAAAAAATTTTGAACAAGTAATTATATCTAAAAATTATTGTCATTTTAAATAAAATATTAAATTTCTTTCTCTATTTAATAATTATAAAATTGACTATTTTATTAAATTAATAAATGGTAGAAGTCCATCTTTAAACTCTTTTGAGAGATCTAAAATAATTAGATAAATAAAATTAAAAAAAAATAAGTTAACTAATTGATAAGTAGTTTTTTTTTTTTTTTTTACTTTGTCACAAAAGAGTAAGTTAATGTTGACCTATATTGTCAAGAAAAAGAGTTTATGTGATATTGACCTATTTTATTACTCAAAAAACGCGTTGTGTGTGAGAGAAAGAAAGATATGACTTCATAAAAAAATTACAAAAAGAAAGAGATATGGCTTAGGTAATTATAAAATTAAAGATATAATATGAGACAGATGCTTAAAAATTTAATTAACATTGTGCAGGAAACCTCTAATTACTCATTCAATGATGATGATGAGCAAAAACCATATGAAGGAGATGTTTATTATATTGAAGGAGGAGAAGATAGTGATGAGTCAAATAAAGAAATAACAAGGGGGCTAATTCAGCATGATGGCATTTTCAGTAATAACAGTGATAGCTGTGCAGTTTGTGGTAATCCATGCTCCAAAAAATGCTCAAGATGCAAAGCTATAAAATACTGGTAACTTATTTCATAAATTTTTATTTTTTATTTTTTGTGGTAATCCATTGCTATGCGCTTTTTTTTTAATGGTAAAATGTATATTAATAGAAAGAAAAAAAGAAATCCGCGGGTTACAACTTTTTTTTTACTATGATATTGATATGAAGTTTTTACCGCCATTAGCGATGACTAATCTCCGTCGAGGAACCTGTGGGGCACACAAGGAGAGTTCTTTCCTTCCAACTGAATTTTCTCCAAACGCATGAACCATGAATCGAACCATTAATCACATATTTAAGGGGACCAAGACACTTACCACTTTAACTATTCATTATTGGTGAACAATCCATTACTATGCTAGCACTGCTGACAAGTGACCACCAACAACAAACATAGAAATATTGTTCTTTTATAATAGACATAAAGATCAAATAAAATTAATATACATTTGAATATTATAAATATATTAGTTTTTAGATGAATTCTCCGATAGACATCTTATTTAAATAAGTACTGATACATCCCTGATGTGTACAATTTTGATAGGTGTACAAATAATGTTTTTCTAATTTTTCTATTAAACACCAAACATTTATAGATCTATTAGAATTGTTCACCTCAGCGATGTTGTGGTACATGTTTAAATAAGATGTGTACATATGTGTCACCGTGAGCTTAGCTCAGTTGGTAGGAACATCACATTTTATGTGCAGAAGCTGGTGTTCGAACACCGGACACTTCATTTATTCACCTTAAAATTTATAACTACTAGATTACCTGGAAAAAAAAATATATACATATGTATTTACCTAATTTTTATTGACACGTATGTGTCTTATAAAAAAGAACTTTGAAAAAAGTTGTTGTTTCATATACTATAAGTCAATGCCTCTTTCATGTTTTTGTGTTTTCTTCTTTTGTTTTTTTGTTCCACTAGACTTAGTGTTAATTAAATCATTTTTTAAGGGATACAAAGTCTTAAGATTGTAACTAACAAATAATCTAGGTATAATTAGTTAGTTGGACACTGACAAGTGTTGTTGAGAAATTGCACATTAATACTTCTTCAATTTTTATTTTTTTTTTACAAAATATTTAATAGCTTGAACTCGGAACTTCTGGATCTTATATCTATTTGTAATTTGTGTAGCACTAAACTAACTTGATAGGGAGAATTACGGTTTGATCCACACAGCTGTGATTAAGAAAGAATCAAAATCACTTAATGACAGAACTGACCCCAAAACCAAATTAAGTAGTTCGGTGGGCCTGGTGGTGGAAAAAAAAAAAACTATTATTGGATGAATTAGCTAGATTTTTTTTTGTGTTACAACACCGGTTTTTATAAAAATGAGTTCTATTAATTTGGATATAATGTTCTTTCAATAATTTGAGTTATTCTAAACAACTATATATTAAACCAAGTCATTCAGCTCAGGTGGTTAATGAGTTTCACCAAAAAGGACTGATTTTAGGAGAAACCGGGTTCGATTCCTAGGTGGAACAATTTCTTAGCCAGACTTTACTTATCTCGCGACCGAACTCTGGCCTACTAGGGCCCCTTTCTCCTATGAACTAGAGGGTTATAAAAAAAAAAAAAACTATATATTAGATTAACTGGATTTTGATATTTGACTTTTCGCTAAATATCTAAAACCACGTCAACTGAATAAATCTATATTTATCATCACATGGTCACCTTCAAAACTTGATATATACGACCAAGTTACTTATCAAGAAGTGAAAGTGCCTCAAATTATTTGTATTCACATTAATTATAGTCATAAAATATATGTATGTCAATGTGAAAATATGTTAAACGAAAGTGCAAGGAGGGTATTAATGTATACAGATTTCATTTTCAAACAGTATACATGTAGATATGTTAATCTTCAAAACTCGTTGTTCTTTTTTTTTTTGGTCAATATCTTGCTAGCTACTTTTTTTTTGTACATGCTAGCTACTTCAACTATACATATTTAATATAGACGAAATTTCCTTCTTGCCTTATACGTCGTGTGAGCCACTCAAATTTCTTCAGCTCCCGTCAAAATTTGTAGGAAGTATATTCTTTATAGTCAAAAGAAAAAGAAAAAGAAAAAAAAAACGAATTGCTATGATTTGCATAGAAGTTAGAATGGAAGTTTCTTGTATGACTAGTCTAAAAAAACAACTCAATTTAGAGAATAACGATGTGTGCTAAGAGAAGTCTCATATCGTTTGTGAGATATCCTGAATATGTGTTTATAAACAAGAGGCAATCATCACCTTAGTGGCCTTACAAACCGGTTTTGTAAGGATGAGTTAAACTCAAAACTCAATTCTAAGATGATAGAGCCTCTCCACAATCCGCTGGGCTGTCTGCTATCAAGTTCTGATCGTGACATCCTCATGCAATCCTCACCTTACAAATCAGTTTTGTAAGGATGAGTTAAGCCCAAAACTCAATTCTAAAAATGTGTTTTATCAGTGAAAAATAGGGAACTAAACTTGATAATTGTTTTTTTTTTTGTATATTGTTTGATTTAGAAATTGGTTAGGAGACTCGACTAAATATAAGGGACTAAAATTTACAATTCATAAATTTGTTAATATATCTACTGATCTTAGGCTTCATTGTTTTTGTGCCTTTTTCTTTTGCAGCTCACAAACATGTCAACATTTTGATTGGAAATCAGGGCATAAATTTCAATGTTGTGTTAAGATGAAAAGTTCAACTCAAGTAGCAACAAGCAATCAAGAATGGCCCGTTGGTGAAAATGTAATTATTATTTTCTTAAATTTATAAAAATGCCAATGGTCAATATTTAGCAAAATCAATTAAAAAAAAATATGCATAACAAATCACGAGTGAATTAAAATATAAGCCTTATTGAAATGCTTATTTAGTGTTTGTAGTGTCTCGTGAGCTTAATTCAGTTGATATACAAGAAAACTTATAATTTGCAGCGACTTTTATCGTTGTCAAAACCTTAAAGTTGTTGGCAAAATTATTTTCCTCAGCGAAACAAAAGTCGCTGCATGTCGTTGTTATAAGTGCCGTTGCAAAAAGTTTTGCCACAACATTTAAAGTTGTTGCCATTTCTAATATTTTTCACAACAACTAGAGTCGCCGCAATAAATATGTTCTTGAATCAAATCAATATTATTAAAATATGAAGAGCAAAGTGATGAACAAATTAAAAGAAGAATAGAGTGAAAGTAGTGTACCTAATTTCCATGAGGTTTGAGAATTCCATACCAAAAAAAAGAGTGAGCTTTGAGGGATGGATTGATATTTAATTTTTACGTTGAGGAAGTTTCCCTTAAATGACTCATGCACTTTCAAATTCATAAATTAATAGTTATCACTACATTATTATATAACAACTTCTCTAAAAATAAGAGGAAGGTTGTTTCACATATCATAACTGCACCACTATGGTGGTGGTGTGTGATACGGTTATTATCCCAAATAGTGGATTTTTTTGTTGATAATTATGGATGAGTGGAGTTAATAGTGGGTGGTATTTTTAATTTATTTATTTTTAATTAAGTATTTTTAATTGTTGTTGGGATAAGTCATTTTTTGTAGCAATAATAATATTGTTGAGAAAACAAAATCATATTGCAACAATTTAAAAAGGTTGTTGTTAAATCTATATTTTTGCCAACAAGTTGATTTTTGTTGAAAAAATATTATTGCCAAAATTCTTTATTCTTGTAGTAGGAACACTGCATTATATATGTAGGAGTTTGGGGTTCGAACTCCGAATACCCACTAAGCTACTTAAGAAGAAGAAAAATGAGTAGTTGAAGAGTAAATTCATTTTTGAGTATTGAAAATGAATTTGCATTATCTCCCATGTTATAAAATAAATAAATTGGGACTTTTAATCCAAACATTTATAATTTTTGTTTTTCACTCTTTCTTCACAGGTTATAATGCCTCCAAATCTAGATGAAGTGGCATATACTGATCATTCATATGACACTCTTTGCTTGGAATTTCATTCAGGTCTCAAATATACATTCATTTAGTACTGATGAGAGCTATACATTTTTAATATTTTGATTTCATTTTTTTATTTTATCAGGGTCAGCACAATAATTTTTAATAGTGAATGAAGTTAAAGTAAATTATAAAGTAAAACATGTGTCATTTTTGTCTCAATATGAGACATTTTTGCTTATGAGATTAATTGTTATGTATTGAAAGCATAATTTTTTTTTACATATAACATTATAGTAGCACTTTTATAGACACGTTTTTAAAATATAGTCTCAAACGTCTATATGTCATTATTTGACTGGATGTATGTGTAAAATAATTTTACACCGACAGTATATAAAAATTAAGTCATTTGCTTATAATATTTAGTTATAAATACTTTTTTTGTTGGTAGGCTTAAAACTCTTTAGTAGCCTTACAGTTGGATCAGTAATGTATTACATCAAACCTAAATCATAATAATAAAGTTATTTGTATTATGGTTTCATTAGTTAGTTTTTATTTTACTCTTTTATTCATATTGATTCTTGGTTGGTGCAGAAGAAAACACCAAGGCTCTCATTTTAAGTTCACAGGTATGAATAGGAAAATGCTAAACAGTGCCCCCGGGGCACTGGTTAAGGATATCAAAATGGAAATTTTATCTTGGAAATTGTGAATTCAATACCTTAAAAATGTAAAAAGTTATTATCTCTCATCATTAATTTTATTCTTTCTTTCTTTTTTAGTATGCTTAACTAGTGCCCCGGGGGCACTGTTTAGCATGACCCATATAATTAACATAGGAACTGTACCTAAAGAACAACTTTACTTGTTACTTTAACTTGTGTTGCAATGCAGGAAGCTAACAACAACGTAGAAGAGGTTGAAGAAAAAATGAGAAACTTAAAAGAAGAATTGGAGATGATCAGGTATAAGAAAATCGTGTTTTGCTCCACCTCGCGTTATCGGCTTATCGCCTCATGTAATTGTTGTTTTGCATTAAGTACTAATAATGCCAAAATATTGTCTCGTGAACTTAGCTCAGTTAGTTGGCAGGGACATTGCAATATATATGCAAGGGGCCGGGGTTCGAACCCCAATCATCCCACTTATCTACTTTAAAGATGAAATTTCTAGCCACTAGACTGCTTGACAAAAATAAATAAAAAAAATAATGCCAAAATATTTTATGGTTTTTTAAGAAATGAAAATATAACACTGCAAGCAAAGCTTGAGTATTGGGAAATTAGAGCAAAGTATTCCGCTGATAGACTTTACAGTTTCAAGAAAGAGAATCAGCACCAGGTAATTATTATTTGAAAGAGATTTCAAAATTAAAGTGAGTTTGTGAATGATTCTAATGTCTTTTTTTTGTTCTACATTTTCAGTTGTTAATATTGAAGCATGAAAATGAGTTGACATCAAATGCAGAGAAACAAGCACGTCAAATGGTTACTAATTTATCTCAGAGATTACACTGTTTGCAGGTTTAAGCAACTTTCATTGCATCTTCATGTAATACATCTCATTTAAAATGATTACATTAAGTAATACTAATCATGTAATGTGGCAAACCATGCAGATTTCAATTGAAACTGGAGTAGCAGAGAGGAAAAAACAGGAAGAATTTATATATATGCTACAGGTATATAATTACATAATCGGAACCTTATAAATTTGAAAGATTAGTTTTTGAAGCTATGTAGCACCCGCACATAGCTTCAATGTGTGACATCACTGACGCAACACTAACACATGTTTTTACTTATTACAAGTGTCTACGTGTCAGTGTCTTGTGTTTTGTCTGTAGTAGTGCTTCATAGGTTTGAAGGCGCGTGCACTAGAGTCATATTCTAAATTTTGTTACTTAAAGTTACCACTCATTGATATTTGTTAATTTACAGAATGAATGTACAAAGGCTAAGAGAGATTTTCAAGAACAAAACAAGTATGTTGAAAGGCTTAGACAGAAGCTTGATGATGCAACTCAATTTCCTATGAGAATAGCTGAAGAAACAAGACAAAAGTTAGCCATTACTTCCAATGCAATTTTTGCTAATGAATTCAAGCCTGCCGTTGAGGTATTTATTGGTGTTAGAAAATCACCTATTACTATGCTAAATGTATATTAGGAAAATGTTAGTAGTTAAGTTTTTAGGGAGAGGTAGAATTTGTTAGCAAAAGGATTGAGTTATAGCTCCATTGGTAGTGAGATTCTAAGAATCAATGTACATAAACCCCACGTACATGATTCGAATCTCACAGAAGGCAAAAACTCTCATGAGGTGACAAGATCATGAGTAACGGACTAACGGTTATGGTAGCCTATCCCTGTGGTCAAGTTTGAACTCGGTGAAGGATTACAAAAATAATCGAAACTATGTCTATCTATTGTTTTCTTTCTCTTGTTTTAGTTCATATTTGCAAGTTTTAAATATTTTTTCTTCTTATATTCAAATTCTATTTAGGTGTCCAAGACAATCAGTTTAAGCAGAAATCCAACCTTGACTAGTCAGGTAACTTGAGAAATTCAATTTGAGAAATAATTTAATCTATATCATTGATATAATATTGTTTCTGTTGTGAATAGCTTACCAAGGAACTAAGTTACTTTCAAACTATTGCAGTGTTGTACAATTTGCTTAAGCAATGAGAAGGACTTGGCCTTTGATTGTGGGCACATGGTAAAGTCCAAAAATCCTAACAAATTTTTGCTGCTTCATTTATATTCAATGATTAATAGCAAGTTATTGAAATGCAGACTTGCAAAGAGTGCGGATATAAAATTCGCAAGTGTCATATATGTCGAAAGAAGATCGCTAATCGTATCAGGTTGTTCCCGGGGTGATTGACAATGGAGTTGATAGCCAATCTCAGAGAATGGCATTATATATGCTTATTAATGTGATCAGATCTTGCCAATTACATAATACAATCAATGAGGAGGTCCTAAATTTTGCTTAGATGTCAGTTTACTAAATTAGGTAAGAGTGCCACATCGGTTGCGAGATGTCCTGAATGCTTGTTTATAAGCAAGAGACAATCCTCACTTTACAAGTCGGTTTTTAAGGATGAGTTAAGCCTAATACCCAATCTAAGAGTCAGTTTTGTAATTTACGGTGTATGTTATTTCCTTAGTTGATATATAGTTGACTACTCTCTCCGTACTACAATATAAGTCACTTTGGCCAAATTACACAAATTAGGAAATGTAATTAATGTTGTATGGAATAGAAAAATTATGAGTTAGTTTACAAAATTGTCCTTCATTAATGATATATGAAAGATAAAATGAAGAATTGAAAGAAGAGAGTAATAAATATAGTTAAGGGTATAATAGGAAAAATAGCATTAAATGTTTCATTGGTAAGGTAAAGTGAATTAATTATAATTTGGTATAATTTTTTTTCTCAAAGTGACTCATCTATAATATGTAATAAGCCAGACATATTTCCCTTTCTCTCTCCTCTCCTCATTCAACCTCATTCCTCAGCATTTATTTGGCATTTAATCACTCGCTTAATTTTTTCTCTTTCTGATATCATGTCAATTGATTACCCATTAATCACACATTATTCTTTTTCAAAATTTCTCATGAAAAAAGAAAAGGAAAAAAGAAAGCATCAAATTAGATAAACAATGGAAACTTCCAAACCCATGCGCTACCTCTCTGGCTCCCTACCCTAGGGTTCATTCCACCATCATCAGAACTCATAAACTCAATCGATCTCACATTGGTATTTCTCATTCCCCAAATTCATTTCCTTCTAAATCTCTTAGGGTTCACTCCGCCGACTTGAAATTTTAGGGTTTTTTTTACAGGTTTGAAATTTTCTAAATCTATCACTATTATTAGTTTCTTCTACTTTTTTATTATTGGTCTTCTTTTATTATCATTGTTCATCTTCTCTCGATTGCAATGTGAGAACATATTATCCATCTACACTAATGGAAGATTGTATGGCATCTACCTTTTCGATTCTATTGTTGAGATCATATGGGTTCCTATTATTTCCATTCTCTTTTATTTGACTTTGAACTTTAATAGAATTTCTTTTTCATCCCCTAATATTGGCAAATGTTGCATGACACAACTTGAGTTTTTTCCTAACGTACAAAGAAGATCTATAATATCGTGTTTGATTTGATTTTAATCCCTAAATGAGTAACTTTATATCATTTAGAAGTGGTATATATTTGTCACTTCAATCATTGGAAAAACTCATTGTTGTTAGGCTTATATTTATGTGTGTTTGTTTCTTCTCCCTTTCATTGACTAATTTTATTTTTTTTTACTAAATTTCATTGACTAATTTTTGAACTTGAAAAAAACTAAAAAATTGTTGGTCCACTGTTATTATTTTCTATAATCGATCCAGTTGTTTTGTTTATTTTATTTTTTTTAGTTTTATTATTATAAAACGAATTTTACTAATTATTTAATTTATTTTTTTAAAACCAAAATTCAGAATTTTTTGTAAACACATAATTTACTAATTTTAATTTATATTTTTTATATAATACACATCAAAAACAAAATAAACAAAACAATCACTGTGCTCTTAATAAATATGGAATTAATTTATTACACGATCATATTTTTATATTTATGTAGTTATGTAGTGTATATGAGTGTATATGACATCACAATATTCATTCTCATAATAATGCCACCTAATTTATACGATTTTCATAATTACACTATAATGTCGGTTTCATGTATTTTTTGTTGAAATTAAATTTTGAAGATTACGACTTAAAAATATAAGACACGCATAAACCATTAAACATATTATTTGAGAGCTTTACACCTATAAATAGTTTGTCTACAACAAGTTTATATTCATCAAGATCAAAACAACCATATAATATTTTTGCATCATCAACCTTATTTACAATATATCATGGCTTCATCATATGATTATGTTGCTTCGATCAATGCTTTGAAAGAGAGCTGGAACCTGATGGTTCGTGTCGTCCATTTGTGGTACGTCAAAGATCTTGATTCTTGAAAATTATCATTTTCCATTGAAATGGAAATGATGTACAAGAATGTAAGTTTTTTTCAACCAAACTCCTTTTTCTTCTTTTTTTATGTATTTGATATTTTTGCGTTTTTTTAAATCAAGCGTACAAGTCCTGTTCAATAATCTATTTTAATTTTATATTTGATATTTGATTTTTAAGGGTAACCATATTCAAGTATGGGTGAAAGGAAGCTAGCATTTTATTATGGGAGAAACATGTAAAATATCAGGTTAGCTTTGTAACCAATAAATTATAATTCTTAAACGCAACAATTATTCGTAAGTTTTTCCTCTATTTTATTTTTAATCTATTTACCTTTTGATGTGTGAACATTTGAGTCAAACGGTTCAACTGATTTTGTTTTGCTCTTCTTTTTTTTTTTTTGAAATTTAAAGGGGCCAAAAGATCCAAAAGAAGATGATACGCAGATCAAACAGTAAAGAGAAACTCCCATAACATTGTCAACAACTAAAGACTTAACCTCAGTTATTGTTAGAAGAATTGCGGTGGAAGGATTGTGTTCGTGATACAATTTAAGCTATATGTGTTATTATTTATATGTAAAATAACTGTAAAAAAATTGATATGTAAAATTTATATTTGATAAAAGTAATCAAAATGATATTATCACGTGGGCCACAATTTTGTTGTTTCTTCCTTATTTTATTTTTTTGGTAGAAATTTCTTCCTTATTCAGTTTTTCTTTTTGACATGAATAAATTTTTTTTTTCTGGTACAAGTAATTTATTCCTTTATTTAGTCAGGTTCTTTTTTCGTGTACCATTTATATATCTTAATAGTTTTTTTTTAACACGGTTCTTAATAGTTACATATATATAAAAAAATTACATATTTAAATTATATTTAGATATTTGTCAATAATCAAATATAAAAAATGTTGGGAGAGGTCGATCTCTTAAATGGATCTCATTTATCTCGAGATAATTAGTCTCTGCAGTTGGACATGGAGACATGGAGGATACCTTTGATTTATCAAAAAGATATAAAACAATGTACAGTAAAAATGTACAAACAATGAAAACAAAAATTAGGAAATAAAAGATAATCTTTGTTGTAGCATACTAAAAAATGCTATTTCAAAGTTCTTTAAATTTTATTCGATAATTTATCAAAAAATTTCAAAATATAGAATATGGTTTTATTTTAATACTTAGATGGGGACTTACTTAAGAATTTCTTTATATGGTTTAATTTTAAAAATGCATAAGATAATCCATCTATATCTATATAATCTATAATATGAATAAAGTCAGACCTATTCATTTTTCTCTCTCCTATAAAATACTTGCTTCTCATGCATTCTATTCTCTGATGTATTTGACAATTAATTCATTTGTCTATAATAATTGCCAATAATTTCAATATTCATTTGACAATTATATTCATATATTAAGACGGGAATCTATTTTTATTTTATAATTTACGTGAGACTTTTGTATTTATAATTTACATGGGCATATATTTTTGCACATGTATTACTTTGGGGCTATACTTACCTTACAGTCGAACTGTGAATTATCAGCGAATTCTTCCATGAGAACAAGAGTGTTAATACTACTTAATACCAAAAAAAATATATTACAATAAATACGTTATTTTTATTCATATATTAACACAAAGACATATTTTTTTTTTCAATAATTTATACGATGTTCTATATTTATTTTATTTGGAGGATATTGATGTGGAAATTAAATTAACTAATATAAGATATATTCAAATAATTTTTTTAGGGTATTTTTGTTTCGTATTTATTTTACTATGGGTATTATGAGATTATTTTAACTTTTTTTTGTTTGTTTGGGGGGCTTTTTTTAAAAAAGTTTACACACGAGTCTATATTTTTACGTATATATTAAGAGACATGATTTATTTTTTTGTAATTTATACGGGGCCTACTTTTTTTTTTTTGTGATTCACGCGGGAAATATATTAAAATTGTACGTTTAATTTTCCGTAAAATAAAAAATCAGAGGTACAATTTTAATTGAATTGTGTATGATTTTAAAACTATTTTAATTGACTATATTTATATATTAATACGGGATCTTATTTTATTTAATTTTTGACAAATACGGGATCCTACTTTTTTTATGTTATAGTTTTTCATTTTTCATCCTTTTTATTTTAGAACGATGAAAATTTTAATATTAAAATATTAATTTTTTAGTCTCATTTTACCCGTGCTTGGCACGGGTCCGGATACTAGTAATTTGTTATGGAGGGAGTAATTGATATGTAAGGTCATCATCACTAAAATGATCTCAACGATATTAGCACAAGAAAGTCTTTGGTATAACTCGTGAATTAAATACTCTACTAGCCCAATTAATGTTCATACCTTTTTTTTTTTTCACCACCAATTTAATCTGGTTTGAAGGTCAGTTCTGGTAAGTGGTTTCGGTCCCCTCTCAATCGTAGTTGCGGGGGATCGAACCGCGATCCTCCCTATCAAGTTAAGCGTCAATCACCACTGAACCAACTAGCGACTGATATATATATATATATATATATATATATATATATATATATATATATATATATATATATATATATATATATATATATATATATATATATATATAGGGAGTGTATCCGGTGAGAACTGATAATTATTATGAGAAATGAGAACTATTAATAATAACCATAAGATTTAATTGACGCATCGGATTAAAATTCTCATACTCACTTAAAACCTCGTGTGATCTTATTTGTGAAGATTGAAAAATCTTTCTATATATAATTTTTCCTAATTTTAACGGAAGGTAATGTATATGATATCATGCTAACACAAATAGAAAAATGCCGGGGTAGAAAAATGCAGGAAAACCCCCCAAAAAAAATGCAGGTGCCCAATGAAGAATTCAATTTTGACTTTGGAATGATTATTCTTTTTGCTATTATATAGATGGTATTAGTGATTTACATATCTACTCAACATAGCTAGTTTCATTTTATCTTACATTGGTTTATCTTAATTTTACTATTTAGTGAGATTAAGACCTTATTATAGCTCATTAAAAGGAGCACTATTTGATTGATGGAAAAACTCAAACACTTTCTTTATAATTGACTTTTCTAATATTGCACACATCATTTTTGAGTTTTTGCCGGTGATGTATATGTGTTCATAAGCTGTGTATTTTGAGTTTTGGTCTGGGATATAACTATACGTGCTCTATAACAACAACGATGGTCGACAAATTACAGATTAGTAAGCTATTGACAATCTGCAAATTCTCATTCCTAATAATGCTCTATTTGTGTTAATATGAGATGCATTACATGCGTTAATAAATTAGGAAAGATTATATATAGAATGATTTTTCGATCTCCACAAATAAGATCACATGAGGTTTTAAGTGAGTGTGAGAATTTTAATCTGATGCGTCAATTAAATCTTATGGTTATTATTAATAGTTCTCATTTCTCATAATAATTATCAGTTTTCACCGGATACACACCCTATATATATATATATATATATATATATATATATATATATATATATATATATATATATATATATATATATATATATATATATATATATATATATATATATATATATATAGGAAAATGTTAACATGTGCACCAAAGGCACATGTTAAGGAAGCAAAAGTAGAAATAATATATTGAAATTTGTGCATTTAACTTTTTAAACATTAAAATTTTTTTCTAACATTAAATGCAATTTTCTATATTTAGAATCTTAACATGTGCCCTTGGTGCACATGTTAACATGACACTATATATATATATATATATATATATATATATATATATTGGTAAACAGAATTTAGAGTGGAGATGGTGATTCAGTCTTTAACTAAAAAAGTCTTTCAAATTAAAAAAATAAAAATTTATTAATATATTTATATTTATCTTTCTTCAAAAATCTGTTTTTTTAACCTGAAATCTTTTAAATTTAAGATCTGTTTTTTTACCGCTAGATTAATCTTTTGAAGTTTTTATATATTCTCTATAACAGTGTTCTCCATAATTTTAATTAATGCAATCAAGTTTCTAAATTTCACTTTTGACTAGTTCTCATTTTATGTCCAGCTTGTTTGTTTTCCCCTTAAAATAATGAAAGTATCACAATCATGGAAGAAGACATGGAATTTCCAAGAACAAATGTTCGATTAACTTAATATCTATATAATCAATTATATATTAACTTTATTCTAAACAACTATATATATAATCATTAAAAGAGCTCTCTTTCTTCCTTAGCCATTCCTATAAATCCAGTTGACAATATAAATCATTTCAAACATTATAGATCATGATTACTAATGGGACAACCATGGATCCAAATTGTTTCCTCAAGCTCATATTGGTACTAATAATACTCCTCCTAGGGTTTCTTGCTTGGCTTGAAAACAAAAGAACAAACTCAAATAACAAAAGGGAAGAGATAGTGCAAGTTAGTGATGAAATAAATCTATTGTTTGAACAAGATCATGAGGACAACATAATATCCATTGGCTTAAGTGAATATTGTGTTTGCTCCTTTTGTGGCAAATTAAGCAACATAATCACAAGATGCTCTCGATGCAAAAATTATACATATTGGTAAGTTTCCAAAATTTCATTTCATTCTCTTCCCTTTCAACTATCATTTTTTGTTAATCTATATGCAAGCATTATTCATAGAGTTTAAATATAAACAACTTGACTTTATGATTTGAATTGGATATTTATTTATTTTTTTCACATAGTTTTAATTAATATACACACACTATCGTTTTGATATTGATCTTGTTGTAATTTGAATCAGCTCAAAAGAATGCCATGTGATGCACTGGACATGTTGGCATAGAGACGAATGTTTTGAGGTAATGTCTACAGAAGATCATCAAGAATCATCTTTTCATGGATCCCAATGCTTTCACTTGGAGCCTAGAAACGTAATGTTATTAATTATTTAAAGTTCTAAATAATTAGTTTGAGTCATTTTTTATAGGATATAGTGTGAATCCTTTTGTTTTAGTAATATATATTTTATTTTATAGATGCAGCTTTATTGTGGAATGATAGTTTTTTCACTTCCTAAACAAAGTCACCATTATTCTAAAAAATAAAATAAAAAACTTCTTTAACAAAGTCAATGAAAAACTGACCGCAATTTAATCTCTAAAACTGACCGCAATATATGGTCCACCGCAATTTAATGTTACAATCTGCTAAACAAAAATTCCATGTCGGTTTTCAGTTAAAGATTATAGTCAAGTCAACTTCTCCCCTTGATTTGAAATATGAAAAATAAAATGTTTGATAGTTCAAACTCTTCTTTGTAAAAAAAATAATTTTACTTTTTTTTTAGTATTACTGTTTTTCTTACAATATAATATCTGTTTTAATGATATCATTTGTAAAATATATTCAATTAATTATCTCTAAAATTTTTTGAACAAGTAATTATCTCTAAAAATTATTTTCATTGTAAATAAAATATTAAATTTCTTTATTTATTTAATAATTATAAAATTGACTATTTTATTAAATTAATAAATGGTAGAAGTCCATCTTTAAACTCTTTTTGAGAGATCTAAAATAATCAGATAAATAAAATTAAAAAATAAGTTAACTAATTGATAAGTAGTATTTTTTTTTTTTTTTACTTTGTCACTAAAGAGTAAGTTAATGTTGACCTATATTGTCAAGAAAAAGAGTTTATGTGATATTGACCTATTTTATTACTCAAAAAACGCGTTGTGTGTGAGAGAAAGAAAGATATGACTTCATAAAAAAATTAAAAAAGAAAGATATTATAAAATTAAAGATATAATATGAGACAAATGCTTAAAAATTTAATTAACATTGTGCAGGAAACCTCTAATTACTCATTCAATGATGATGATGAGCAAAAACCATATGAAGGAGATGTTTATTATATTGAAGGAGGAGAAGATAGTGATGAGTCAAATAAAGAAATAACAAGGGGGCTAATTCAGCATGATGGCATTTTCAGTAATAACAGTGATAACTGTGCAGTTTGTGGTAATCCATGCTCCAAAAAATGCTCAAGATGCAAAGCTATAAAATACTGGTAACTTATTTCATAAATTTTTATTTTTTGTGGTAATCCATTGCTATGCGCTTTTTTTTTTTAATGGTAAAATGTATATTAATAGAAGAAAAAAAAACGAAATCCGCGGGTTACAACTTTTTTTTTACTATGATATTGATATGAAGTTTTTACCGTCATTAGCGATGACTAATCTCCGTCGAGGAACCTGTGGGGCACACAAGGTGAGTTCTTCCCTTCCAACTGAATTTTCTCCATACGCATGAGCCATGAATCGAACCATTAATCACATACTTAAAGGGACCAAGACGCTTACCACTTTAACGATTCATTATTGGTGAACAATCCATTACTATGCTGGCACTGCTGACAAGTGACCACCAACAACAAACATAGAAATATTGTTCTTTTATAATAGACATAAAGATCAAATAAAATTAATACACATTTGATTATAAATATATTAATTTTTAGATGAATTCTCCGATAGAAATCTTATTTAAGTACGTACAGATACATCCCTGATATGTACAATTTTGATAGGTGTACAAATAATGTTTTTCTAATTTTTCTATTAAACACTAAACATTTATAGATCTATTAGAATTGTTCACCTCAGCGATGTTGTGGTACATGTTTAAATAAGATGTGTACATATGTGTCACCGTGAGCTTAGCTCAGTTGGTAGGAACATCACATTTTATGTGCAGAAGCTGGTGTTCGAACACCGGACACTTCATTTATTCACCTTAAAATTTATAACTACTAGATTACCTAGAAAAAAAAATATATACATATGTATTTACCTAATTTTTATTGACACGTATGTGTCTTATAAAAAAGAACTTTGAAAAAAGTTGTTGTTTCATATACTATAAGTCAATGCCTCTTTCATGTTTTTGTGTTTTCTTCTGTAGTTATTTTGTTCCACTAGACTTAGTGTTAATTAAATCATTTTTTAAGGGATACAAAGTCTTAAGATTGTAACTAACAAATAATCTAGGTATAATTAGTTAGTTGGACACTGACAAGTGTTGTTGAGAAATTGCACATTAATACTTCTTCAATTTTTATTTTTTTTTACAAAATATTTAATAGCTTGAACTCGGAACTTCTGGATCTTATATCTATTTGTAATTTGTGTAGCACTAAACTAACTTGATAGGGAGAATTACGGTTTGATCCACACAGCTGTGATTAAGAAAGAATCGAAATCACTTAATGACAAAACTGACCCCAGAACCAAATTAAGTAGTTCGGTGGGCCTGGTGGTGGAAAAAAAAACAACTATTATTGGATGAATTAGCTAGATTTTTTTTTGTGTTACAACACCGGTTTTTATAAAAATGAGTTCTATTAATTTGGATATAATGTTCTTTCAATAATTTGAGTTATTCTAAACAACTATATATTAAACCAAGTCATTGAGTTTAAGTGGTTAATGAGCTTCACCAAAAATGACGGATTTCGGGAGAAACCGAGTTCGATTTCTGGGTGGAACAATTTCTTAGCCAGACTTTACTTATCTCGCGACCGAACTCTGGCCTACTAGGGCCCCTTTCTCCTAGGAACTAGAGGGTTATAAAAAAAAAAACTATATATTAGATTAACTGGATTTTGATATTTGACTTTTCGCTAAATATCTAAAACCACGTCAACTGAATAAATCTATATTTATCATCACATGGTCACCTTCAAAACTTGATATATACGACCAAGTTACTTATCAAGAAGTGAAAGTTCTTTTTTTTTTGGTCAATATCTTGCTAGCTACTTTTTTTTTTTGTACATGCTAGCTACTTTAACTATACATATTTAATATAGACGAAATTTCCTTCTTGCCTTATACGTCGTGTGAGCCACTCAAATTTCTTCAGCTCCCGTCAAAATTTGTAGGAAGTATATTCTTTATAGTCAAAAGAAAAAGAAAAAGAAAAAAAAAACGAATTACTATGATTTGCATAGAAGTTAGAATGGAAGTTTCTTGTATGACTAGTCTAAAAAAACAACTCAATTTAGAGAATAACGATGTGTGCTAAGAGAAGTCTCATATCGTTTGTGAGATATCCTGAATATGTGTTTATAAGCAAGAGGCAATCATCACCTTAGTGGCCTTACAAGCCGGTTTTGTAAGGATGAGTTAAATTCAAAACTCAATTCTAAGATGATAGAGCCTCTCCACAATCCGTTGGGCTGTCTGCTATCAAGTTCTGATCGTGACATCCTCATGCAATCCTCACCTTACAAGTCAGTTTTGTAAGGATGAGTTAGGCCCAAAACTCAATTCTAAAAATGTGTTTTATCAGTGAAAAATAGGGAACTAAACTTGATAATTGTTTTTTTTTCTGTATATTGTTTGATTTAGAAATTGGTTAGGAGACTCGACTAAATATAAGGGACTAAAATTTACAATTCATAAATTTGTTAATATATCTACTGATCTTAGGCTTCATTGTTTTTGTGCCTTTTTCTTTTGCAGCTCACAAACATGTCAACATTTTGATTGGAAATCCGGGCATAAATTTCAATGTTGTGTTAAGATGAAAAGTTCAACTCAAGTAGCAACAAGCAATCAAGAATGGCCCGTTGGTGAAAATGTAATTATTATTTTCTTAAATTTATAAAAATGCCAATGGTCAATATTTAGCAAAATCAATTAAAAAAAAATATGCATAACAAATCACGAGTGAATTAAAATATAAGCCTTATTGAAATGCTTATTTAGTGTTTGTAGTGTCACGTGAGCTTAATTCAGTTGATAGGGACACTGCATTATATATGTAGGAGTTTGGGGTTCGAACTCCGAATACCCACTAAGCTACTTAAGAAGAAGAAAAATGAGTTGTTGAAGAGTAAATTCATTTTTGAGTATTGAAAATGAATTTGCATTATCTCCCATGTTATAAAATAAATAAATTGGGACTTTTAATCCAAACATTTATAATTTTTGTTTTTCACTCTTTCTTCACAGGTTATAATGCCTCCAAATCTAGATGAAGTGGCATATACTGATCATTCATATGACACTCTTTGCTTGGAATTTCATTCAGGTCTCAAATATACATTCATTTAGTACTGATGAGAGCTATACATTTTTAATATTTTGATTTCATTTTTTTATTTTATCAGGGTCAGCACAATAATTTTTAATAGTGAATGAAGTTAAAGTAAATTATAAAGTAAAACATGTGTCATTTTTGTCTCAATATGAGACATTTTTGCTTATGAGATTAATTGTTATGTATTGAAAGCATAATTTTTTTTTACATATAACATTATAGTAGCACTTTTATAGACACGTTTTTAAAATATAGTCTCAAACGTCTATATGTCATTATTTGACTGGATGTATGTGTAAAATAATTTTACACCGACAGTATATAAAAATTAAGTCATTTGCTTATAATATTTAGTTATAAATACTTTTTTTGTTGGTAGGCTTAAAACTCTTTAGTAGCCTTACAGTTGGATCAGTAATGTATTACATCAAACCTAAATCATAATAATAAAGTTATTTGTATTATGGTTTCATTAGTTAGTTTTTATTTTACTCTTTTATTCATATTGATTCTTGGTTGGTGCAGAAGAAAACACCAAGGCTCTCATTTTAAGTTCACAGGTATGAATAGGAAAATGCTAAACAGTGCCCCCGGGGCACTGGTTAAGGATATCAAAATGGAAATTTTATCTTGGAAATTGTGAATTCAATACCTTAAAAATGTAAAAAGTTATTATCTCTCATCATTAATTTTATTCTTTCTTTCTTTTTTTAGTATGCTTAACTAGTGCCCCGGGGGCACTGTTTAGCATGACCCATATAATTAACATAGGAATTGTACCTAAAGAACAACTTTACTTGTTACTTTAACTTGTGTTGCAATGCAGGAAGCTAACAACAACGTAGAAGAGGTTGAAGAAAAAATGAGAAACTTAAAAGAAGAATTGGAGATGATCAGGTATAAGAAAATCGTGTTTTGCTCCACCTCGCGTTATCGGCTTATCGCCTCATGTAATTGTTGTTTTGCATTAAGTACTAATAATGCCAAAATATTGTCTCGTGAACTTAGCTCAGTTAGTTGGCAGGGACATTGCAATATATATGCAAGGGGCCGGGGTTCGAACCCCAATCATCCCACTTATCTACTTTAAAGATGAAATTTCTAGCCACTAGACTGCTTGACAAAAATAAATAAAAAAAATAATGCCAAAATATTTTATGGTTTTTTAAGAAATGAAAATATAACACTGCAAGCAAAGCTTGAGTATTGGGAAATTAGAGCAAAGTATTCCGCTGATAGACTTTACAGTTTCAAGAAAGAGAATCAGCACCAGGTAATTATTATTTGAAAGAGATTTCAAAATTAAAGTGAGTTTGTGAATGATTCTAATGTCTTTTTTTTGTTCTACATTTTCAGTTGTTAATATTGAAGCATGAAAATGAGTTGACATCAAATGCAGAGAAACAAGCACGTCAAATGGTTACTAATTTATCTCAGAGATTACACTGTTTGCAGGTTTAAGCAACTTTCATTGCATCTTCATGTAATACATCTCATTTAAAATGATTACATTAAGTAATACTAATCATGTAATGTGGCAAACCATGCAGATTTCAATTGAAACTGGAGTAGCAGAGAGGAAAAAACAGGAAGAATTTATATATATGCTACAGGTATATAATTACATAATCGGAACCTTATAAATTTGAAAGATTAGTTTTTGAAGCTATGTAGCACCCGCACATAGCTTCAATGTGTGACATCACTGACGCAACACTAACACATGTTTTTACTTATTACAAGTGTCTACGTGTCAGTGTCTTGTGTTTTGTCTGTAGTAGTGCTTCATAGGTTTGAAGGCGCGTGCACTAGAGTCATATTCTAAATTTTGTTACTTAAAGTTACCACTCATTGATATTTGTTAATTTACAGAATGAATGTACAAAGGCTAAGAGAGATTTTCAAGAACAAAACAAGTATGTTGAAAGGCTTAGACAGAAGCTTGATGATGCAACTCAATTTCCTATGAGAATAGCTGAAGAAACAAGACAAAAGTTAGCCATTACTTCCAATGCAATTTTTGCTAATGAATTCAAGCCTGCCGTTGAGGTATTTATTGGTGTTTGTGTCAAATGCTTTACATCCCTTTGTTGGATTATGTTAGAAAATCACCTATTACTATGCTAAATGTATATTAGGAAAATGTTAGTAGTTAAGTTTTTAGGGAGAGGTAGAATTTGTTAGCAAAAGGATTGAGTTATAGCTCCATTGGTAGTGAGATTCTAAGAATCAATGTACATAAACCCCACGTACATGATTCGAATCTCACAGAAGGCAAAAACTCTCATGAGGTGACAAGATCATGAGTAACGGACTAACGGTTATGGTAGCCTATCCCCGTGGTCAAGTTTGAACTCGGTGAAGGATTACAAAAATAATCGAAACTATGTCTATCTATTGTTTTCTTTCTCTTGTTTTAGTTCATATTTGCAAGTTTTAAATATTTTTTCTTCTTATATTCAAATTCTATTTAGGTGTCCAAGACAATCAGTTTAAGCAGAAACCCAACCTTGACTAGTCAGGTAACTTGAGAAATTCAATTTGAGAAATAATTTAATCTATATCATTGATATAATATTGTTTCTGTTGTGAATAGCTTACCAAGGAACTAAGTTACTTTCAAACTATTGCAGTGTTGTACAATTTGCTTAAGCAATGAGAAGGACTTGGCCTTCGATTGTGGGCACATGGTAAAGTCCAAAAATCCTAACAAATTTTTGCTGCTTCATTTATATTCAATGATTAATAGCAAGTTATTGAAATGCAGACTTGCAAAGAGTGCGGATATAAAATTCGCAAGTGTCATATATGTCGAAAGAAGATTGCTAATCGTATCAGGTTGTTCCCGGGGTGATTGACAATGGAGTTGATAGCCAATCTCAGAGAATGGCATTATATATGCTTATTAATGTGATCAGATCTTGCCAATTACATATTACAATAATTGGTCAAGATAAAAAATTATTATAAATAACTATGAGGTCATATCATATGCATTCGAGTTTAATGTATGTGAGTAGATGTGTAAATATGAATGTAAATTATGTTTTGGTGCAGCCTTTGTATCGAATACTATGTATAGCTTTGCCTTTTTTGTTGATGTAAATATAATGCACAAATGCTACTACTGATACAACAACATGAAACATCACGAAAGAATCTTAACTAAGAAACTGTAACTTGAATCTTAAAAAGATTCTTAACTAAGAATAAGAACAAATTCAGAAAGCCAGGCTTTCTAACATTAGGTCAGAATATTCATATAACATGTGCTAAGTTTTTAACAACTATCACTTAGAAGCAAGTTTCTGTAATATCTAACATTAGATTATGACCAGATGAGCTCGTATTTTACTACAATATTAATGTTTCTCTAAAATATATCTAGTTAAATGATCAAGTAGAAAAACCAATTTTTTGGGCAAATATTCATATAACCTGTGCTAAGTTTTTCACAAATGATTTATGTACGTGATAACTTATTCGGATTTGCGCGAACTAGCAGACCAAGCCTCCGCATGCTTACAACCGAAATATTATTTACTATCTTGCCTCTGTAGACACTGCATTGTGAGTAATCTTTCAGTAGTACAGATCCATCTAGTATGGTTCATTATATGTTTTTTACACCATGATTGTGAAGTTTTGTGACAGCTTTGAAGTTAGTAAAGGTGCTTAGCCTGTGAATCCTCTGAAGACTCCATTTCTCTATTCAATTTGGATCTATGGGATTATATTTCAAAGACATAGATGCTGAGAAGGAAAACCCCCAATTGCAGAACTCTACTCCTAAGAAACCAACTGATAAGTACACTTTCAATGGTAAAAAAAACTTGATGTACTAATAAAAAATCAACAACAAAATAAAATCTAAAGGAGACAAATTCTTCCAATTTTGAAGAATATTCTAACATTAGTTTTTATTTGTTATTGCATCCACTTCAGTGACTAGACCTTACATCCTTTACCCTCCGTTTAGGATGATTTTAAGCTTCTACTTTCAAGGAATGACGTCGGTCAAAACATTTTCGAATACCTTCCCCTTTATCTTTGATGTTGTTTAAGTTCCTCGCAAAATATAACTAGAACTTCGCCAATTTAGACTGCCCCAATGATAAAAAAAAACTACTTGAATAGATGTATCTGATGTTGTCTAAGTGTGTGTTTGGTATCATGGTCAACATGTCGAAATCACGGTAATCTACCGTGATTTTGCATAAGCTACAAATTATAGCTTTTGGAAAATTATGATGGGTCACTGTGATTCTAACATATGTACTGTGATCCCAATCATCGGCCAAGTTAAATGATTCAAGTTTTTTAGGCCAGCAGTTATGTTTATCCGTTTGTTTAAGACAACATTATCTTGAGTAAGCATTAGCCCCTACACATCTAAATGAGAAGTTAGTTCCCCTTAGGTTTACATATCATGATAAGAGAACAGCACATATGTCCCGTGAGAATAACTCAATTGGCAGAGACATTGCATTATATATGCAGGGAGCCGGGGTTCAAACCCCGATCATCCCGCTTAAGGGTGAAATTTCTAGCCACTAGGCTACTTGACAAAAAAAAAAGGCCTAAACTTGAAGAACCTGACAAATCTGTTTCTAACAAAACGATTGGAACAAAGAAAGTAACATAATGAGTTTTTTTTTTTTTTTGACAGAGAACATAATGAGTTAATAACTGACTAGAGCTTTAATCATTTTTACTAGTAAAGATCTCGTGCAAGAGCACAAAATGTGAGAAAACAGATGCGTGAGATTCAACCGTGTCAGTGGGGGGAAGGCTTTCTTATGAATAGATACATAGAAGTGTTTCACTCCTATACCCTTATCCCTTTCCAATACCAAACAATACAAGCCAAAATGGACAAACAGAAGATGCTATAACACCTATGCCATTTGCCTTATTATATGTAAATCTACTGTTTTATTTCAGGCCAGTGCAAGTACAACAGTTACACTCATAAATTCAAATTAAGCAAAACAAAAGGCTTATTCGTGAAGAAAACAATAATAAAAACAGTTCAGTACAAAAGCATAAATCCTATAAAAAGTTTGAATTTCAAAGAGGATACTAGAGCTCTTTTATGAAAAATTGACATGAAATATAACTAGTAGATGTCTGGATGGAACCATGAGCACTCAATTTTCATCGAACCACTCCTGCTACCTGCTCCCCATGAACAGGATTGCTTAAATAAATGCGTTCAGGGATAAAAAGAGAGATATAAAACGAAAAAATAGCATTGCGTTGATATTGAACTTAAAAGAACATATATTCACAATAACTAGAGATCAGCAACTTATTCAATTTGTCTGCTCCTTTGCTGCTTGCTCTGGAATTGGTTGAATTCTCACGTATGGTTTTCTTGTTAAAGTTTCTCCTCTTAGAGCAGCAACATAGCGGTCATTGGTATTCTCCTTTCGCTGCAGCTCTCCGAGGTATTCTGCCAGTCTCTCTTTATTCACTTGACCCATCATCTGAAACATAATAAAAGCAACAGATTGTTCAGATAGAGGATTTTCACCAAAGGAAAGAAATCACCTCAAAGAAGAAGGGCAAACATGACAATGACAAATATTTAATCCATCTAAACAGTTACTTAACCTCTATGATAAACTACTATGCTATTTGAATACAAAACCAATCTTGCCAGTTATCAAATGTGATTTAAAATTATCACATATTTGTATCTGACGAAAAATATAGAAAATTGAATACAGAGTAAAAACACTGAAACAAGTGCAATCATTGTCACAGAAAAATATTAGATTTTGGTAGTGATTAAAAGATATATGATGTTATTTAACCTCTTAATAAACTGACAGTCTGTTATGAATTCTCTGGGATCTGGAAACTTGTTATTCGCTAAATGATACACCATGAAGCAACACGGTGGTCAAGTGTTGGGTAAAGGCCTCTTAAGAAAAACAGTGACTTGTCTGTTAGTTGAAAAAACTAGGAGGTATAAACCAAACTGCAAACATCAAGAAATTAGGGAAGATCCCTGTTCACCAAATGATTCCTAGAGTAAAAAAGAGACAATAAATCATTCTCTAGGGATATGTGTTGATGGAGGGTTTCAGAGGGATAAGTCTACATTTTGGTATATATTTCAGAATTTAACAAAAGATTGAAGAATATCATATAGATAATTGTTATAACATTTTAATTTAATTTTAATCACACTTGATTTATGTTTAAAAACATTTTATAACTTATTTAATTTAGAAAAGAAAAATAATTCATCCCTCCCCTCCAAAACCCTCAATCCAAATATAACCTAAGGCTCCCCTCTTATTTATAGGCAATGATAAGTGTTGATTTTATACTTTAATTAACTCTCATATTTGGTTTGATAATCTTCATTTTTGTCGAATTTATAGGTCTTAGATGCATTTTATACTTATGGGTTCAATTTGAGAGTTGAGATTGCTATACAATATTAATTTTTGGATTTTTAATCATTTTGACCTTTCTGACTTCGGCAGCGCATATCTGGAGCTACGAATATCGGATTTTGATGATCTTTGCGCCCCTGGAAAGCTAAGACAAATTACTACAATTTTGGGTTTCACAAGCTTCAGCAAATTTGACATAAATCTAGGTGAAACTGGCTTCTAAAGTTGGTGGTCGTTGCTGTCAAATGGTCAAATACCTTTCTTCACTAATTGGGCCATAACCCTCTCACTAATAGTCAAAATTATACAAAATCTGTGGCCCAAGTTTAACAGAAGACAGCAGCTGGTGTCACTAACAATGAAGAGTCTTATTGCCTAAGGAATAGAGCTAGCTACACAGCAACTAGAGAGGAGGCGGTGATCTTTTACAAACAAGAGTCCAAATTATCTTTCTTTCTACGCAAATTGCATAAAGGCTTAAGGACTAAGAAATTGAGGGCGGCAAACAACAAGGAGGTGCCACTATGCAAGGACAGAAATTGAAGCATATAAATAGAGAGCAAGGCTGAGCATCGAAGGAGAAGAAGAATTTTGGGAGCTTTCTCAATTTTTACTTCATCTTTAGGTTTTCTTTTACTTACTTTTCTTTTGTAATTTTGTATTCCATGAGTTCTATAAGCTCAATGGAAGGCTAATTTTCTTAATCAATCCTTGGGTGTAGACATTATTGAGGTTTGATTTATGAAACCTTGCTCTATTTAGTTTGTTCATATGAATTTCATTCTTCATTGTTTTCTCTCTTGAATATGATTTTATCTGCTTAAGTGAAATTAGATTCTTGAATAGTTGTGTTAGTGGCTTCATTAACTCAATTGTACGAGAGGAAACAAGAACTAGATATTGCATTGAAGGTGTTTGATGTTATGTCTAGCTTGGTTAATTTTGGGTTTTAAAGTTTATTCTTGGTCAAATGTTAGCTTAATTCATTTCCTTGATTAATCTTCATCCTAGAAGCTTTTCTAGTATTAAAATTGGGGATTATGATAGAGCTTATCATCGTAATTCAAGACCAAGAATGAGATTACCATATGCATATTTATTTGTGGTTAAGGATTAAATTAAACTCAATAATGTTGAACCCCATGGATTGATTGTTTTTAAATCTTTGTTTTCAAATCTATTTGGCTTTTGTTTATGTTTATTTCTTCTTCAAACTAAAACCCCCCAAAACCTTTTAATTTTGTTCCTAAATTTGGTTGGATTTCAAAGTTGGTCAATCGGGAAACGATTCGGGTTGTCACTAATACTACAAGTAGTGTTTTAACTCGGTTATATTAATTTCGGTGAGTTCGGCGCTCGTCAGGCAACATGCCTTATTTCCTAATTACCGTACTAAGTAACTCTTAACTGGCAGTAACACCAAATTAGCATATTAACCTCTTAACAAATAGTAACAGGCCTATCAGAAGGTTAGTTTGTTAGGATTAGATAGAAAAGTAGTAGATTATGTAATATATAAATATTAGGATTTGACTTGAGAGAGAATCGGGGCATTTGGACATAGAAAATGCAGACCATCAAAATTCTTTAGTGTTGTGATCAAGGGGATTTGCCCTATTCATTGCACTAAGACATCGGTTTCTATTACTTAGAAACATGGAATAGAGGTAAACACCTCCTCACAGCACTAAACAACAAGAATGCAGGGAGACCTCTAAACATGGAGAAACAAGAAAACAGAAAAGAGAATAGTGTCCTCTCAAAAAGAATTGTGAGCCTTCTAATATCTACCACGCAATCCAATAGATTCTCCATGCCTTCTATATGTCAATCACCTGTTTGTTTTATCCATTACTGCCAACTGCCAGTTCACTATCCAAAACTCCAAACCTTTGTGTTATATACATGTTTAATTGGAGGTATCAATACCAACTTCCACAAGAGCCACACTATCCTCGAGGTAAAAATCAGGATACTGAACTGGGTGTGGAGTAGATCATAACATAGTGATTTGAAAGCTAACTATAAAAGATAAGATATGTGAAATACCATTAAAAGGACACTTATGTCTTTGCATTTCTGAATCAGTTTTTTAGGTATTAACAATGACAGTATGTGAATAATTTCGAGCAACAAAACTTTGAATTCAAGTAGGACAGCTGGATTTCTTCAGGTCTAGGAGCTATACATGAACCAGAAGAAACTACCACGAACTTGGAATTAGACCATTTTTAATCATCTACTATAATGCAATTTTGTAAGTGACAAAACTAATACAACTGCAATTTCACACCTGCGGCCAGCTGTGATCAGTGCTAATCAAAAACACAATTTGACGAACTTAGAATAACAGCTATCAGTTCAGCCATTTACTGACAAACTAAAAGCATGATCAGTGACTATCAACTAATATGCCTAAGTAACAGCCTAAGAAATATGGAACCTCCTCATCTTGTCTATCCTCCATACTAATGCAACCCCATTTCCTCCGTCACTTCATTTTGCATTCAATGATGATTGCAAAACCCATCCTCTAACATACAAGCCGCTCAAACATATCTTCCAACTGCTGGAATCTCTACGTGGTCTCTATGTTTGTTTCCTGAAATCCCCTTTCTATTTCTTGTCTTCCACCCTTCTATATCTTTGGCCGTACCATTCAGCACTGATGGGAACAAGAGGTCTGGTACTAAAGTGATATGTACAGGAAGTGTTGTCAATTGCAGAACAAAGCGGTTTGTTCAAAGCCCGCTAAGCTATGGCCTCTATTTGATAGCACTTAATACTAAATAGTGTATCAGGGAACAATAATGGTCAGTTCAAATTCCGCTGTGCTATTGCACTACACTGGACTGTGAACAGATGGAGACGAAGGAAAATATAAAAATAGAACCGAGGAGAAAATACTTCCTGACAGCACTAAACACTAGAAACACAATTGCAGGCCCCTTATAGATGAAAAACATGAAAGCTAATAATCTCCTATCAAAAACTGCTAGCCCTCTATTTAGTCGATCTTTTCCTATGGTCCATCCGCAGGAAATCATTTTTATTTTTTGTGTTGACCCTCTGGTTCCTAGGGGAAGGAGGCCCAAGTAATTCAGAGTTCGGCCGCGAGGTAAGTAAAGTCTGGCCAAGAATTGTTTTGTTCCCACCAGAAATCAAAAATCATTTTTGTTAATTCTCAAACATTAAGCGTATGTTTGGATGGGTCATTTTGTAAAGAAGGACTTAATTTTCTTTTCAATTTTCTATTCTAAATTAAGGAAGCTATAAAATATTTTGAAAACTGAATTATTTCTAACTGAAATATTATATTATATGATCATATATCATGCTATTCATTCAATTTTTTAAAAATCTCAAATACATATCAAAATACACATTTAACCCTTCAAACCACTCATCTCTAAAAACCCTCCACCAACATACCCTAAATTATGAACCAAGGTATCCCTGAGCGCAACTAAATATATTAATTAACCACTTTAAGATAATTTCGATTCATTTAGCGGAACTAAATAAAAATAAATAAATTGGCGAAACGAATATGAAAAGAATACTTGCCAGTGATTCAGGGCGAGCCTTAGAACGGAGTTTGGATTCGAGTTGATCGCTGCGGGTATTGGTGGCCGTCATGACGCCGAAACCAATAACTCCGGGAACGATGCCGCATATGGTAGCGAATGCAAAGAAGAAAGGTTTAGATTCGCGAGTTCTTCGCACCAGCCATTTCCACGCCATTTTGCTGGGTTTCTCGCGTCTTCTAAGACACACACACACACCTACGTCGATTTGTTATTTTCTTTTTACAGGGTTTTCAAAAACCTTACGGAAGCTAATGGTTCGGTCTGTTGAACCGGAAATAGATGGGTTCGTTCGCGATTGGTTCAGACTAGTTTGAACCGGAGTCTGTATAAACAAAGACTAAATTTTGGATTTTTTGTTTTGTTTTAGAGATTAAATTAAATATTTATTCTAAAAAAAAATTGTATTTTTTGTTTTTTATTTTAATTATATACTTTTTTTTTATATTTTGAAGGAATATTTTTTATTTTATTTTAATAGAGACCAAAATTGTTTTTAAGTCAATTAACTCCAAATTAACTGTCTTTACAACTTTTATTGAGAAATACATTTATCTTTACAATTTTTATAAGTTTTTATCGAATATCGTTAATCTTGATGAGTATTAATAACATATCAAATAATTTTAAATTTCTTTAAAAAAAATTATAGATTGATCTATATAATATAAATTTTCAACCCAACAGTGTATTTTGTAAAATTTATATTCGTTATAATGTTATTTATAACTTGTGCATCATACAACACTTGAACAATTCGTTATAATGTTATTAGGAGGTGCTTCTTACACATATTCTTCATGAGGAAAATATGTGTACGGATGTGTTGACTAAATTGGGTGTTAACTCTAACTTGCCGTTGGTGCATATTTCTACTCCTACCGATCTGGTTACTTAAGCCACTCTGGAATTAAGCTTAGGGTGTAGAGTTTATTAGGAAGTAAATCCCCTATTGCGTTTTTTATTTATTTTTCTCTTATGTAACCAAAATATGATCATTTTTTTTTCAAGGGAGTTTTTTTTTTTAACGATCACAATGAGGGTTTTTTTTCAACCAAAACTTATTTTGCTTTATTCCAGAAGAACCACACTCATTGTGATCATTACCGTAGATATATTATCGATTGTTCAACCCTTTAAAGACACTGATATAAGCATACATATGCTAGTGTAAACAACAAACATATCAACACATTATAGAACCTTAAAGCAGATATAAGGTTCACTAGAAGGGCTTTGGAGTCTTGAAAACAGTTAGCTTTCTATCTTTTGCTTTTCTCTCAGACTCAACAGCCGCAATGTTTACCTCCCACTCTTTTTAAATCCAAAGTGCAAATGTTTACAATTTTATAATGGAAAACATTATACCTTTTCAGATCTGGTTTAAAAAGCAATGTGTAAAAAAGGACAAGGCACACATTTTCCTTGATTCTACTACCTAATAATAACAATTTGTTTAGTCTTCATTTTCCTCTGGTTTCACAAAGAATTCAATATGAGCTATTCGACCAGGTTGTTGATAGCCAGCAGAATCGACATAAGAGTGTGAGATAGGTTTGGAAATTGAAACCAGATGCTGCACTTTTAACATTCCACCTCTCCCAATGCTTAGCTTGCTTCCTCTATTTTCTTTAATGACACTACTTGGCATATTAGAAGTTGATGCTCTGAGGAACTTATATTTGTACCTGATAACCATAAGCAAAGAAATGACAAATAAGTTGATGGTGGGGAAATTGATACCTTACATCTATGTAATAAACTTCTTTTAAATAAAAATAATACTTGAAAGAAACCCGATGGTCACACTGAAATGCTACCAAGAGATCTGAATTCGCACAATACATGAAATCTATCTGAAAATAGATTAAAAAAATAGCATGAGTATAATGAATTCAAATTACAGGGCAAAAAATAAGCATGAACACAGTTGAGTCGAAAGCAATATAAACCTGCAAGTCACCGTGTCCTTCAGCCCTCAATGTAACAGAAGGAGGATTTGGCTCCATAGTTATCTGGATGCTTGATCCAGGCCATTCAAGATCCTCAATAGCTTCCTTTAGTGCTGCAGACTAAGGCCAGTTTGGATCAAAATTCAACTTATAGGAGCTTCCCAATTAAATTATTTTATGGTTCTTCACATGAAAAAAAAAATCCTTATAAATTTATAGATATTCAAGAAGTTAGAAGAGAGAGCCTCGAAAAAATTTAAGATACAGAACCTAATTTCAACTTACATGAGAAGCTATTGTTTGAAAAACTCAAATATCACAAGAGTCTTCTAATATTCTTCCCATATAATCTAGATTCAAAAAATCAGCAGCATAAAATTGTAGCTTATCATATTAAAAAGAAGCATAAAACCTAACTTACAATATTAAAAGATTCATCGACACCTCAAATTTTCATACTGCACATTGCAGAATTCATGATTTACAAATGCACTGTGTATTACTCAAAGATTAACTAGTAACTAACAAGTAATAAAATGGTTAAATGATAGGTAACTCCTTGTGTTAGCAAGTTTTCTATCAATAAACACCACTTTCTTTTATATTTTTTAATCTAATTTCCATCATTGAATTATAACAGTAAACCCAAAATTACTTAAATGGCCCTCAAAGTGGCAGGGGACCGCTAAACACATTAAAAATATTCAAGGACGTCCAAAGGATAGTATGTCATCAATCAATCTGTATTTGCAAGTGATACAAGAAATTTATATCATACCTTAACAGTGAAGGTTATAGGGTTTGTCCCAGCAGGTTCAAAATTGTAGTCCCATGCAATAGTATCAGGAATCCTTGTTCTAATCTCTGCACAAATACTGGCATCCAGCGAATCTACAGATCTAAATATGTGGAGGGAGCATATTAAGACACGGATAAGACAGTTCTATAAAGTTGTTTTGATGTAGAGTTCTAAAGAGTGGTGAATGATCAAGAATCCTATTCAATAAACTACCATTACGGCTATCACTCAGATAGGAATATCATCTTCAACCGAAAGTTCTTAATTCACAAAGGAATTTCCATTCTGTGGAACTTTTGTTTATAAAAATTAAATATTAAGAAATAAAAGGTCCGAATAATATAATTGGCTGTCAATAATCTAATATTTTATTTCTCTCCGTCACATTTATATCAATTATATATGAATATGTTGGTTCTATGAATAACATAATCAGGTGTAGAAGGGTAGAAACTGTTGGAATTTGATGTCAATTATTACAGGCCATTTGTTATTTATGACTCATGTGGGAATGATTGCTCAATAGCATGGTGATTTTCACTGGTAGGTAATGTATATCAATCATGCTTAGTTTTATTCAAGCATGAATGGTCTAAAGCATAATAGCACCTTGTTTAATTGCCTAATGTACGAGAAGTGAGAAAGGAAATTGTGCCTATCTATTAATAGAAGGGTCTACAAGGGGCTTTGGGACTGGATCCGGAATATCTACACCTAGTTCTGTTTGTGTTGTTTTGTTATTCGAAGTAAATTGTTTTCATTCTCTGGGTGGATCTAGGATTGTGTTTTCCAGAAATATCACACTTGTGTCAAGTCTCAACGACCAACAATGCTTCATAAGCAACTTGTATGGTTGCGAGCATAAATAACAGCTTGCACAAGAGTTTTAATTCCCTGCATTCGCTGAATTGCTGATTTGAACTGTTAGATTAAGATTGTAAGGCTCACATTCCGACTTTTTATTTTTGCAAAAAATTTACCAAAGTTGGAAGATACATGGGCGCCTGATCTTGATCTGATGATTCAGATCGCATGACTCGATCAAAAGGGTAATAAGAAAGTCAGTTCCGCTTGCAAAATTGCTTTTGTAAAGTTGATTTTAGTTTAAATGATTTATGTTTGGAAATAACAAAATTGAGTTTAAAAATCATGTTTGGAGGCAAAGCCACAAATCTTAACATTATGTTATAATCAATTTTACAGCAAAAAACATTTCTAATAAAGAACCCCAAACATATTTTTTTTTGAAAAAGCTAAATTAACACACCCAAATTGGCACCAGAGAAAATCGAACCTGAGACCTTAAGGAGGAGCACACTCCCAGGTCCCAAGCCAATGCCACCGGACCAACCCAAGTGGGTTAAAGAAGCCCAAACATACCAAAATCAAAATCAGTTTTAAATTGGCAATTACATACTTGAGAAGAACCTGCATATCAGGACCAGGATACTGAATCTGAATCAAACTAGAATGACCAGGAACAGAGAAAGCGTTCAAACAATCGACAAAAAGACCTAAACTCACACCAAAACGAGGGCGTCCTTCTGCATTGTAATCATATCGAATGAATAGCTACAAAAAAAAAACACAGAAACTCAGTAAACAAAAAAATGAGAATCGTAAAAAATTGAAGAAAATGGTATATTTAATTGATACCTCTTTTTTGAGATAAACTTTAGCTTGGAGACAACCACTTTCTTCAACGATCAAAACGATGCCGTGTTCGGATAACTCCAACACTGCGTCTTGGTGGCGTTTCCATCTAACGGCATTTAGTGCGTCGACTAAACCTTGAACGTTTTCCAGTTCGCATATAACGTCCGATGCTTCTTCCTCCATTTCCGACATTATTCCCTCTGCGCTTGCTTGCTCTCTACAAAACTTCACTCACATTTCTTGAAACTTGAAAGAAATTATTTCAACTTGGGATTTATTTCAAACTTAATTTTTAGGTCTTTGCTATCTATTTTTATTTTTAATGGTAAATCTACGACAATAATAAAGGGAAAATATTTTTTTTGGTGCAGACTTTTTTTAAAAGGAAAATGATAAACAGCGTTTCTGGGGCACTAATTAAGGATATAAATATAGAAGTTTTATCTCGTAAATTGTGTATTCAATGTTTTAATGATGTGAAAAGTTATTCTCTCTCATCATCAACTTTATCATTTGTTTCCTTTTTTAGTATGCTTAACTAGTGCCCGAAGGGCACTGTTTAGCATGACCCTTTTTAAATATAGAAGTTTTATCTCGTAAATTGTGTATTCAATGTTTTAATGATGTGAAAAGTTATTCTCTCTCATCATCAACTTTATCATTTGTTTCCTTTTTTAGTATGCTTAACTAGTGCCCCAAGGGCACTGTTTAGCATGACCCTTTTTAAAATACCATAAATACCCTTCTCTTAGTATTTTTTTTTTTTCACACTCTAACTTCCGAAACCAAATTTTTAAAAAAAAAAGAAAAAAAAACTCTTTTTAACTTCCAAAACCAACCATTTATTCCATTCTTTTAGTTTACACATCTTCATTCTTCTCTATTTTTCTTCAACAATATTTGTATTCATTCCTGTTTTTTTTCCTCAATTTTTTTTTAACTTAAATATTTGTCAACCATTCTATATATCACTCGAATCTAACATTCTATTTGCAGTTATATAACTTCTGTTGCATAACTTCAATTCCTTTCCAAACATCAAATATATGGAGGAAATAGAACAATAGAGTAATGCAAACAACATATTTTCATGCAATTTCCTTCACCGTCTTACAACTTTATACAATCATTTGAAAGGGTTGCATATCGCTCTAATTAAATAAAATTTGATGTGTTCTAAACTTCTTTGCATTACTTAATTTCTATCCTCTCTAACGTTCCATTTTGTATAGTGATTTTGTTCTCAATAATATGTGATGCATGTATTCTTTGATTGTAGTTTATGTCATTTATCATGAAGGTCTTCCAAAATTCATAATACTTGAAGGTGTTTGTTCATCATTAAGGTGAATTGTTATGAGAGAAATGAAGGAAAATAGAGCAGCATATGCGCTACACTGATGATGGTAACATTAAAGCGGCAAGAGACAGACACGCGGGAGAAGAGTAAACAGCGAGACTAAATTACAGTACATAACGGGAAAGATATATGTCAATCAATAAAAACATATGAACGGGATGGTTAGCAATGTGTGTGCAAAAATTATTTGTTTTATAAAATGTGGGTGCAAAAGAAAATCATCCTATAAGTGAATTTTTGATGTGCAAAAGAAAATTATTTTGGGGACGTATCGATATTCTGACTATGGTACTCCAAAGGGGTGCTAAGTGAATGCAATACAAGATTTTGTTACCCTTCAAAATTTGTGAATTTTTTATTGCTTTTGCGGTAGTTTGATTGTTGGGAATCTAGACTGACACATATGTATAAATTTTTATAAGGTTTTCAATTATATTCGGCCCAAATTAACGTGCCACTATAATGTGCTAATTATAATCCATTATTTTTAAGTTAATTTCGTCTTATTCATAATGACTGATAAAAATATATATGCAGGGTAATGAAAAATATTCATGGTTCAGATTTCATATTTGGCCTTCTTAAACAATGTCGTTGATGGTGTTATTGCTTTCTATGAATATATATCTCTCTATCCTTTATACTTAACATGACTAAAGTGTTCGTAGTTGTGGTGTAGAATTTTCATTTCCATTTTTTTTGGTAGAGGAGTTTTCATTTTTTTTTTTGTTATACAAGAATTTTCATTTTCTATTCAAGAGTGTTTATTATTTGAGATCTTATGTGCCATTAATAAATTTGTATTCATTCATTATGTATTCTTTAATTATCTTCCTCTACTACATATCTAATGGGTTTTTCTTAAGCATATTTTTCTAATCAAAGTACAGAGGTTAACTTATTAAGTAATTGGTAACAATGTGTTGATTTACATGTGAATAACTATTAAAAATATTCCAAATTATATAAAATCATATTTTTACTCAAACCATTATTTAATTGTCTATGACTAATTAATGACTCGCCTGAACATATTCTATTATACATTTGAGTCTTGATATTGAGTTCTATTCTACTGAGTTGTATAAAAGATTATACTAGACACATGTGTAGTGATTTTCTATTATCACATTGAGTTCTATTTTAACATATTTTTATTTTCATAAAATCGGATCACACAGACGGGCGCGGAACGTGTCCGTCTGGCCACTAGTTGTTAGTAATTTTTTTGACAAATTTTTTTAATGCTATCTATTTTATTTTTTGACAAAAATAAAACTAATCAAATTTATTATTGGATCTTTATCATAATTTTGGAGAATAGGAATGGATGTAATTATCTTGTGTGAGTCATTATAAGAAATTTCCTTCTTAAAAACTCTACTTAAGAGTTGTGAAATAAAAAATAAAATACCCCTAAAAGGTGAAATTAATATGTCCATTTTCATATTGGTGCTCCTGATTAACTTTTTTTTTTTAGGTTAAAATGCTCCTGATTAACTTTTTTGTCATCCACAATGTTCTTTGAATCCAACTTTAAATATCATCTGAGTTGGTCTTAATGATTATCAAATGAATAATAAATAGAAGATTTTTTTGACACAATAAATAGGAGACTTACACTTCAAGCAATTAGAGTATATATGAGAGTAACTATAAGAGTGTGTTTGGATGGGGGATTTTTTTGAGGTAAAGTAATGTTTTGAGGGAATTCAAATGATTTGAGGTGAATTCCATTGTTTGGATGAAAATTTGAAGAATTTTCAAAATGATGGAAATTTATGAAGTATTTTGTTAAAGTTAAATTTAGAGAATTTCAAAATGACACCTAAAACCAAAGAATTTGAAATTCCTTCTTCTCTATAAACTTTTAAAAATTACTAATTGATCGTAAAACCTAAAATTAGCCGAAAAACCTAAAATCGACGATAAACGCTAAATCGGCCGAAAATCAAAAAAATCGGCAGAAAAAAACTAAAATCGGCCAAAATTCCAAAAATCAACTATAAACCCTAAAATCGGCTGAAAACCCAAAAAATCGGCCAAAAAACCAAAAATCGACCGAAAACCCAAAAAATCGGCCGAAAACCTAAAATCGGCCAAAATCCAAAAAATTGACTATAAAACCTAAAATCAGCCGGCAACCCGAAAAATCGGCAGAAAAACCTAAAATCGGCCAAAATTCCAAAAATCGACTATAAACCCTAAAATCGGCCGAAAACCCAAAAAATCGGCCAAAAAACCAAAAATCGACCGAAAACCCAAAATCGGCCAACATCCAAAAAATCGGCCGAAAAATCTAAAATCGTCCCTAAACCCAAAAAACTCGGCCGAAAACCTAAAATCGGCTATAAACCTCAAAATCGGCCGAAAAACCTAAAATCGACTATAAACCCATTTTTCGGGCGATATTAGGGTTTATAGTCGATTTTTCGGTTTTTCGGTCAATTTTTCGTTTTTCTGTCGATTTTAGGGTTTATAGTCGATTTTTGGGTTTTTTTTTACTGATTTTAGGTTTTTCGGCCGATTTTTTGGGTTTAGGGTCGATTTTTGGGTTTTCGATTAATTTTTTGGGTTTTCTGCCGATTTTAGAGTTTATAGTCGATTTTAGGGCTTTTGGTCGATTTTAGGTTTTTCAGCCGATTTATGGTTTTTGACCGATTTTAGGTTTTTCCGCCGATATTTTCAGTTTTTCGGCCAATTTTTGGGTTTAGGCTCGATTTTATTAAAATAAATAAAATTAAATGAAGGAAATTCAATTACATTATCCAAACAAAGAATTTTACAATCGATGGAATTTCAACACTTTATCCAAACACTGGAATTTGAAAATCAAGGGAATTCAATTGAATCAATTGAATTGCCTAGTATTTAAAATCCCTTGAATTTCTAGAATCCCTCATCCAAACACACTCTAAGATATACTTTCGAAGACATGTCCTTTCTTATCAAGCAAAATGTTACCACAATCCATTGACAACAATTCGTCGAATTTTTACGCAACTTGTAGAAAAAAAATCTATATTTTCCCAATAGTTAATATATTTTATCTAAAAAAAAACCTAATACTTTATTAAATCGACTTAAACTTGCAAGAAGAAACAATAACAATAGAAAAATTATTGCATTCGGTCTACGATGCCGAATCAGGTAAAAATGTGGGAGGGTAAGTTTGATTTGTAAAGCGGTTGTGTCTGAGTGGGTACAAATTTCTCTCTTTCCCGTGTGAGTAAAAAATGACTCATGAAATGGAAGACAACAACATCCCTTACTCTTTCTCAAATATGGATCCATCATATATAGTGCTTTTGAGTCCTAATTCATTAGTGATGATAGTGAATCCTCCAACTAGTGGTGTAGTTTGGAATGATATGTTTGATTGTTCTACTTCCATAGATGAACAAGCAGAAGCAACAATAATCGATTTGAGTTTGGTTTTGGGTACAATTAATTAGACCAAAATCGGCTATTGATGTTTCTGTTTGATCAAATATGAAAGTTGAATAATCAAATGTAGACACAAAAATTGCACCACTAGCCGGAGGGTTCATTATCATTAGAGGTGGGAACAGGCCAGGCCGGCCTACATGGCCTTAAGGCCTAGCCTACATAGACTCAGGCCAGGCCAGCCTATTTCTTTAAATAGAGCAGGCCAATGCTTTTTTATAAGCCTATTTAGCTAAAAAGGTCAGGCCGCAGGCCATTAAAAAAGCCTTTGAGGCCTACTAGGCCGGCCTATTTAAGTTAACATGAATAATATTTTTATTACGATTATTATTTATATATTAAAATTTATACTTTGATTAAATTATAAATCTATTAACTTTTTAAGTAATTTAAGTTTATTAATCTACATTAGTTTTTAACATATATAAATGTATTATTATAAACTAGAATTGAAATATGATGACATATATAGTCAAATTCTCTAAAATATCAAATGGAACATTATTTTATTAGTTCATAAGTATATTTCAAAATAAATATAATTATTTATTTAAATATGTTCATATGAAATAGGCTTTTAAACAGGCTAACAGGCCATATCAGACTTTCAAAAGGCCAGGCTCAGGCCTAGAATTTAAGCCTATGATAGGCCACAGGCCAGGCTCAGACCTTCGATTTTTTGACAGGCCAGGCTCAGACTTGGCAAAACCTAGCTCGGCCTAGCCTATTCCCACCTCTAATTATCATTATGTCTGCTTGAAATAGTGAATACGATTCAAATCATGTATAGCTTATGGATCCATATATGTGAGAAAGAATAAGTGATGTTGGTGTCTTCCGTTTCATTGATCACTGCTCTATCCATGTTTTCTTCTGCATCAAAAGAAATTAGGAACATTGTTTTATGGTTTTTTTTTTTTTGCTTCGATCATTGTTTTATGGTTGATGTGTAACAATTGAGGAAAATTGAGGAAATTCCAACGGAGAGAATTTATACTAAAAATATGTGATGACAGAAGGAACATTGTAAGTTGGATTTTGTTTGATAGCTTAATTTAATATTTTTATTTTACTTTTTTGTATTAATTTACTGCTTTTTTTATTATGAGAAATGATGGAATGCATGAATAAATTTATGGAGGAAAGAAGTAATTATGACCCGCCAGGGTTGGGGTTGGTCGAATGGTGTTGGCTTGGACCCTTGAAGTATGCTCCTCTCAAGGTCTCAAGTTCGATTCTCACTGGTGCCAATTTCAGTGGGCTAAGTCCATACAGAGCAAAAAACTCTGGCTTTAAATGGGGCCCCCACAAGTGGGCGGTGAGATTGGTCCCCTTGAATTAGTCGGTCCTAAGGTCGGATACCAAGTTTTCAAAAAAAAAAAAATTTCTTATTTTTGTTTTACTATTTTTATGTTTTACTATTTTAAAAATGCACATGTAGGGCTATTATATGAAAAATAACATTATGAATAATTCCAGGGCCACCGGATTATATTACTATGATTACTATGTTGAGAATAAAATTTAAAAAAGAAGAAATGGGTATGGTGGTGGTGGCACAAGTGAACCTGATTTCATGTACTTCATTCATTCCTTATGTTCTTACCTCAATACATTTATTATTGAGAATAATCGGTTGTATTTTAGGGATTTGAAAAACATTATGAAGAATTCCTTAGTTCATTGTGACAAAACGCCTCCAGTTATTAGTCTCCGACCATCCGCAACAACAAGCACATCTCTTTTTGTTAGTAATTTTATGGGCTAAACCTACTAGCGAATAAATTTGAGGATTAAATTAACTACCTAAAACAAATTCAATGACACAAATGATTAATAAAAAAGACACCTGCAATGTGTTTGCAATTTCAAACACATTTATGGATCAATACGAAGAATTACACTTCAAAGGATCAAAATTGTAGAAGTGATTTGACCTTTTAAATTAATGTAATCTCAATCTAAGTGGCAAAGAATATTTGAGCTCCATAAGTAAATGTTCTATGGATCAATCCGTTTTTTTATACAAGCTTCTATGGGAAGTGGAAATTTCGTCTATAGGAAGTTTCTATTTCGAATCATTGCCAGAATGAAGCTTACTTTTATATAAAAAAATAGCAATTTTAAAGATAAGAGGGGAGCTTCCCAAATGCAAATCAACCAAATAGTACTTAAACATAATTCAGTGACCCAAAATTTGCAATCATCTTTCTAACTTATAAAGTAATCGTCCTTTTTGAATAATATGAATATGATGTTCGAAATTGAGTCCAACATATAAGTTAGATGATTTCTCTCCCAACCCCCCTTAATTCTTTTCTACCCCCTGAATTTCCGTTTTTGTCCTTGGGGTTACTGCGGTTTATACGAACCGAAATAATATGACATGCTGATAAATTTCGGTAACCACTTACCGAAATCTGGGACATTTCGGTTCGCAGGTACCGAAACAATTATTTCGGTAAACTGCTACCGAAAATGGCCTAATTTCAGCGATCAACGTACCGAAATCTATGACATTTCGGTTCGCAGGTACCAAATAAGCTGACGTTTGTTTTCTGTGTAGCGAAAACACTAATGTTCGGTTCGCAGTTACCGAAATGGTCTAATATTTGGCTTCGGTAAATATAAACCGAAGTTTTTTGGCAAAAATGTTTCAAACCACAAGGGGCAAAATTAAATTTTTGGGGTATAAAAAAAATAGGGGGGTCGGGAGAGAAAACATCCGTAAGTTATAGCCATATTTCTTAGCTTTTCAATGCATATTCGCCCCTAGCTACTAGCCTTGCCTTAAACCTGCCTTGGTCAACTCGTGGAATCCCTTCTTTCAGCTTGTAGACCCATGTACAACTTAATTCTAATAAAAAATGTAATATTTTTTTTTATTTAAAAAAAATCATCTTCTATTTAAATTGTAAATATCATAAAATAAATTAAATTAAAAAAAAAAGTATTTATCATTGTAACTAACAAAAAAAAAAATCCTAATAACATCAAAATGACTTGGTGGTTGAGTTTGTAAATGAGTTCTACATATAGTACGTAGTTTCAATTATTAGGTTTTTCAAAAAATAAAATAAATACAATGTTGAAATTTGAAAGAAAAAAAAACTTTGCACACACAAACATCATTGTCACAAGTAATCCATCTAATTATGAATATCGACAATACATAATTATTACTTAGTATTTTTTTGATTTACAATGAGCTGGAGATCGAACTTAAGACCTATAACATACTACCTAAACCCCTCACCATATACCAAACCTAGTGACTTTACTATTATTGAGTATTTTGTATATAGAAATTCAAATGTTTGAATCCCTAAAATTTTGATGCTCGATACCATTGCACACTCGACACATACATTGAAGTAGGGCCCGCATACAATCAAAGAGAAAAATAAGTAAGTGATGGCAATGTGTGCCTATAGATGCAGGTTTGATACTACCCAAATCCCCATCTATATATTCAGGTGCCACCCAAACCTAAATGTTGTTCGGGTGGGAAAATGAAACTCACACCCACACCTGCTGGGTTCGGGTTTTTTCACCCAAACCTAAAACTCGTAACAAGAACACGCATAATTGATTATTTGCTCAAACCCGACCCTAACTATTTTTTTTGAACAAGCCAAAATGAGATCTTTATATAAACAAAAGTCTACTCAGCACAAGACGTACCAAGAAAGACTAAGTAAGGCTACAAAAAAGTCAAAATACAAGGACCAAAAGAAACTATACAAAGCCCAAACAAAGCATAGGACTAGACCACCAACTATGACAGTTTAAAGCTAAAGTACTACTCGTCGCTTTCAACCACCTAAAAGAAAAAGTCTTGATCTTGTCCAACATATGATGCACTGTGTTTGCTGAGCCTCTGAATAAACTGTAATTTCTTTCGGTCCACATAACCCACACACAAGCCAACCATATAAGCTGCATGAAAGAACGTCGTGCTCGAAGACCACCTGCTGAGTATGTAAACTGAACAAAATGACCGGGAATAGTCTGAGCTGTCAACAAAGAAGAGCCAATCCAAGAGCTAACAAGAGACCAAAGAATACCAAAGGTACTATATTTGATAAAATGCAAAATGTAGCACAATTTGGTAATATAGTTTGTGTTGGATATTTGAATTGGCTTAATTTTGCTAAAACAAATATACTAACAAGATGTTGGAAAACATGTTACAACATCATATTTATTCAAGGAAATCTCGCGCATTTATGAGAGCATATGCTATATATGGAAATCCACTTAAAGAGCACGCTCAATGGAGATTTGATCTGATCAGGTATTTTAAGGATAAGATAAGACTTAATGGTACAACGGTATGATCACAATTATCCTATAAAGTCCTTAAACACTTTTGGAAAGTTTCTATACATTCTTGATGAAGATCAAAAGAGAATCAGATCATCCTTTATGATTCTCAAGGAGCGTCTGAGCATTTGTGAAGAAAGAGGAGCGTGCCTAATCATTATATATACGAAGACCAAGCTCAAGAATAAATATCTCATTGAAAAATATCAGTTACACATATTGAGTCTTTGTTGAGTCTTTGTTGAGTCTTTTATTATTTGATTGTAATTCTTGCTTGTGGATTCTATAACACGAGCTAAGAAGTAAGTTTATTAGTTTAAGGTTACTCCTAAGCTTTGAAGTACGGAGTTTACCGTGTGTGATTCACTTGAAGCTTTTAAGCAAAAGTGAAGTGTTGTCTTGGCAAGTTGTCGCCACATCTTTTCCAACATTGTATAATCAACACAGGTTGTGTTGTGTGAGTGGAAGTGAGATGGGATCTCATGTCTAGGAAGTTCCTAGGCAGAAGTTGCATGAGTAGTGTCGAGGTTATAAGGCGTAAACCAAGGGTTTGCTGGAGGTCTTAGTTTAAGGCGTAAATCCTAGGGTTTGCTGGAGGTCTTAGTAACTAGAGCTATTAGTGGATTTCCTTCCTGGATTGGTATCCCCCAGAGTAGGCAGTTGGCTGAACTGGGTTAACAATTACTTGTGTCATTTATTTATTTTCTGTCAGTTTTTATATGTTATATAAGATGTGCCAACAATAGAAAACAACATTATTCACAAAGTAGTTGTTGGGACATCTTAGGCAACATCATTCTAGTGATACCAGAATTTCAATTGGTATCAGAGCAGGCACCCTGTTCTGTTATTTTGGGTGAGCTCCAGGGAGAGTACTTTCTGGTACAATGGATAAAGAAGGAGGGTCAGTGTCTAAACCCCCCTTACTGACAGGTCCTGAGAACTATGATTATTGGAAATCTAAAATGGAGGCTTTCATAAAATCAATTGACAGCAGGACATGGAAGGCTGTGTTACGTGGATGGGAACCACCAATGGTTCTTGACAAAGATGGCAATAAAACTAATGTCAAGAAGCCACATGATGAATGGACAAAAGATGAGGATGATCTAGCACTTGGCAACTCCAAAGCCTTGTATGCAATCTTCAATGGTGTGGATGCTAATATGTTTAGGCTTGTAAAGAGATGTGTTACTGCTAAGCATGCCTGGGAAATTCTGAGAAAAGCTCATGAAGGAACATCAAAAGTTAAGCTGTCTAAGCTCCAGATGCTCAAAACCAACTTTGAGAATCTCAGAATGAAGGAGGAAGAAACCATTCATGACTTTCAAATGAATGTGCTTGATTTCGCAAACTCATTTGATGCGCTTGGAAAACCTATCTCAGATGAGGAGCTAGTTGGAAAAATACTCAGATCTTTGCCTAAAAGATTTGATATGAAGGTGACAGCCATTGAGGAGGCTCATGATCTCTCAAGTCTAAATTTAGATGAACTCATAGGATCACTTCAGACCTATGAAATTGGTTTGAACAGAAGGAATGAAAAGAAAGATAAGAATCTAGCCTTTGCTTCAAAAAGTGATGCTGATGATTTACAAATTGAATCTGAAGGTGAAGAAAGCTTAGCTGAGTCTATGGCTATGCTTGGGAGACAGTTCAACAAGTTGATGAAGAAAGTGGATCAAAAGCACAAGCCAAATGGTCGATTCAACAACAACAAACAGTCCAGCTTTCAGAAAAAGACAAATGAAGATGAAAGAGGAGTGAAATGCCACGAATGTGAAGGTTTTGGCCATATCAGACCTGAATGTCCAACCTTTCTAAAAAGACAAAAGAAAAGTCTTGTGGTTTCATGGTCTGATACAGATTCAGAGGAGGAAGAATCTGCCAAATTTGTTAATGCTTTAACAGGAGTTTGTGTATCTGACTCAGAATCATGTGATGAGGAGGTAACTTATGAAGAACTAGCTGCTACTTACAAAGATCTTCATAGTAGAAGTATAGAAGTTTGCAAAGCATTGGAGAAACAAAAGAAGATCAATGGCAAACTGCAAACTGAGAGAAATGACTTACTCATGAACATTAATAATCTCAACATTAAGGTTGAAGATCAGAGTAGTCAAATTCAACAGTTGGAAATGGAGAAGTCTAACCTCCTGTGTAAAGTTGCTGAACAAGATGAAGAAGTGACCAAGTTAAAAGCTGACTTGGATCAAGTCACAAAAGTGGCCAAAATGATGGCCAAAGGTACTGATGCCTTTGAGGAAATGTTACAAAGACAAAACTACGGGAAACCTAAGCCCATTGGCTTTGAACATGAAAGAGTAAAGCAACAGATGAAGTTCAACAATGCCACTATACATACTCCAATCAACAACACGTTTGTGTCAGGAGGATTGTCGCAACATCTTATGGAACATCCTGTGCCCAGGTTCTATAACTGGACATGTCATCATTGTGGAAGGAAAGGACATATTAGGCCTTTCTGCTATAGGCTGCACGGATATCCAAGGAGAGTTCATCAAGAATTCTATACTCCTGTCTTTCCTAATGTTACAACAAGACAGGAATGGAGAGAAAAGAAGAAGATCACAGGTCTAATAGCTCATACATCCTTGAGAGCTTCTTCAAGAGAAACATGGTACTTTGATAGTGGCTGTTCTAGACACATGACAGGTGTTGAACACTATCTTGAAGATTTGAAGTCATATGCTACCAGTTTTGTAATCTTTGGAGATGGAGCTAAAGGAGAGATCAAGGGAGTTGGTAAACTTGCAAACCATGGCTTACCAAAGCTTGATAATGTGCTGCTTGTAAAAGGGCTTAAAGCTAATCTAATCAGCATAAGCCAACTTTGTGATCAAGGCATGAAAGTTAACTTTACAAAAGCTGAATGCCTAGTTACAAACGAGCAAGGAGAGCTGTTGATGAAAGGAGTAAGGTCAAGAGACAACTGCTATCTCTGGATTCCTAAAGAAGAAGATGTACCAACATGTCTTATTAGTAAAGAAGATGAGGTAAAGTTGTGGCACCAAAAACTTGGCCACCTGCACCTCAAAGGAATGAAGAAGGCAATAGCTAAAGAGGCAATCAGAGGTCTTCCAAAACTCAAAATTGAGGAAGGAAGTATATGTGGAGAATGTCAAATAGGGAAGCAGACAAAGATGTCACATCCAAAGTTGCAACATCTTACCACAACAAGGGTTCTAGAATTACTGCACATAGACCTGATGGGGCCAATGCAAGTGGAGAGCCTTGGAGGAAAAAGATACGCGTTTGTCATGGTAGATGACTTTTCAAGGTTCACATGGATTGAATTTCTAAAAGACAAATCTGAAAGTTTTGATGCATTCAAAGAACTTTGTCTTCAACTCCAAAGAGAAAAGAACTCTGCTATTGTTAGGATACGAAGTGATCATGGTAAAGAGTTTGAGAATGCAAGCTTTCTTGAATTCTGCATCTCTGAAGGAATCAAGCATGAATTCTCAGCTCCAATCACACCTCAACAAAATGGTGTTGTTGAGAGGAAGAACAGGACAATACAAGAGTCAGTCAGAGTGATGTTGCATGCAAAACATCTTCCATATCAATTCTGGGCTGAGGCCATGCATACTGCCTGTTATATTCACAATCGTGTCACACTCAGAACTGGAACTTCTACTACACTATATGAACTGTGGAAAGGCAGAAAACCAACTGTCAAACACTTTCATGTGTTTGGAAGTAAGTGTTATATCCTATCTGATAGAGAGCACAGAAGAAAAATGGATCCTAAAAGTGAAGAAGGATTGTTTCTTGGGTACTCAACAAACAGCAGGGCTTACAGAGTTTACAACCAGAGAACTAAGGTAATAGTAGAATCTATCAATGTTGTGATAGATGATTTGACATCTGCTAAAACATCTGATACTGAAGATGATGTTGCAACAACTTTGCCAACATCTGAAGAAGCTGTAGCAGAAAAAGAATCAGATTCAGATGATGAATCAACCATTTCTACACCTCGTCCAGTAAGTAAAGTTCCTTCAATAAGAATCCAGAAGAACCATCCCAAGGATCTCATCATAGGAAATCCTAACCAAGGAATTGCTACAAGAAGGACTAATGAAGTGGTTACTAATTCATGTTTTGTTTCAAAAGTTGAGCCTAAAAATGTAAAAGAGGCTCTCACTGATGAGTTCTGGATAGAAGCCATGCAAGATGAATTAACTCAGTTTAGAAGAAGTGATGTGTGGGATCTTGTTCCTAGACCCAATGGTGTTAATGTCATAGGCACAAAATGGGTGTACAAGAACAAGTCAGATGAAAATGGTGTTGTAACAAGAAACAAGGCAAGGTTAGTAGCTCAAGGGTACACTCAGGTTGAAGGACTTGATTTTGATGAAACATTTGCGCCTGTAGCAAGACTAGAATCTATTAGGCTACTCCTTGGTATAGCATGCATCTTCAAATTTAAGCTGTACCAAATGGATGTCAAGAGTGCCTTCCTAAATGGGTATCTACATGAAGAAGTTTATGTGGAGCAGCCAAAAGGTTTTGTAGATCCTGCTAATCCTGATCATGTGTACAAGCTGAAGAAGGCTCTTTATGGACTGAAACAGGCTCCAAGGGCCTGGTATGAAAGGCTGACAAATTTTCTTGTTAGTCAAGGATACAGAAAAGGAGGCCATGACAAAACCTTGTTTGTTAAAGAACAAGAAGAGAAGCTGATGATTGCCCAGATTTATGTTGATGACATAGTATTTGGTGGAATGTCTGAAAAGATGGTGCAACATTTTGTACAACAAATGCAATCAGAGTTTGAAATGAGTTTGGTAGGTGAGCTGACATATTTTCTTGGTCTGCAAGTAAAACAAATGGAAGACACCATATTTGTCTCTCAAAGCAAGTATGCGAAGGACATGATCAAAAAGTTTGGAATGGACATTGCAGCACACAAGAGAACACCAGCTGCTACTCATCTAAAGCTAACCAAAGATGAAAATGGCATTGATGTTGATCAAAGCCTATACAGGAGCATGATTGGCAGTCTATTGTATCTTACAGCTAGTAGACCAGACATCACCTTTGCTGTGGGTGTTTGTGCAAGATATCAAGCCAAGCCAAAGATGAGCCATCTTGTGCAAGTCAAGAGGATTCTGAAGTATATAAAGGGCACCAGTGATTATGGGATTCTGTATTCCCAGACCACGAACTCAACTTTGATAAGGTATTGTGATGCAGATTGGGCTGGAAGTGCTGATGATAGAAAGAGCACTTCAGGAGGATGCTTCTTTTTGGGTGACAACTTGATCTCATGGTTCAGCAAGAAGCAGAATTGTGTGTCTCTATCCACTGCAGAGGCTGAATACATAGCTGCAGGTAGCAGTTGTTCACAGCTAATGTGGATGAAACAGATGCTGAAAGAATATAATGTCGACCAAGATGTCATGACATTATATTGTGACAACTTGAGTGCAATCAATATATCAAAGAATCCAGTTCAACACTCAAGAACCAAACACATAGACATCAGGCATCATTTCATCAGAGACCTTGTTGAAGAAAATTGTGTGGAACTCAAGCACATTGGTACAAGTGAACAGCTAGCTGACATTTTTACAAAGGCGCTTGATGCTAATCAATTTGAATTTTTAAGGGGCAAATTAGGAATTTGCCTGCATGAAGAAGCATAGCAGTTACTGCAGTTGTGGCGTGCAAAAGGAAACCGTTTTCTCTCCCATCAATCAATGCACGCTAATTTAGGGAAATCATTACAAACTTCCCTTAAATACATCATCACACGCATTCAATTGTTTTTCCAAATTCTAACCTTTGTCTGCAAACCCTATTCTCTCACTTTGCTCATCAAACTCCATCTATCCAACTTCTCAAACTTCAAAAACCTTCATTCAAACATGTCTGAATCATCACAAACTACAAAGTCTGGTCGTTCTACTCGATCAAAGGCGAAGATTGATTCCTCGAAGATCATCAAGGACGCCGTCCCTGTTACGACTGTTCGTGCTTCCAAACCCAAAGCTCTAACAAATGTCGCTGAGAAGAAAGGAAAAGAAAAATCTGTTGAGAAAAAGGAAGAAATCATCAAAGTAAGTGATGCTATCTCCCCTTTGGGTAATAAATCTAGTAAAGGAAGTTCTAAAAGGAAAAGAAGGGATTACAAATCTAAGTTTTCTCTGTCTATGTCTGATTTGGTGTTTGATTCGAATGTTAACACATCTGAGAAAACATCTGAAACCAACGAAGGAGAATCTCAGAACCCTAAACCTGTGTCTGAAGTTGTTGAAACAATTCCTCCTGCTGGTGACCCTCGCGAAGAAAATTTGGGATCTGACGCTGCAAAGCAAGATCTTAACTCTATGCCTGTTGAAACGGAGATTGAAGACACCCATACAGAAGTTGAGCCTGACATTGCTGATAAATCACCAACTCTTGCTGAAATGGTAACTGAAAAATCAGTCCCTGTGGAAACAGAAGAAGTTGTGATGAAGGATGTTGAGACATCCTTGAGAGAAGATGAAGAAACTGAAACCGCTGAGGAAGAACCTGTGAAGGAAGCTGATACTGCAAAAGATGTTGAGACAACTGTCACAACATCTGAAACCTCAGATGAAGAGACTGAAATTGCTGATGAAGGAGTTTCTGCTGATGAAGAGGAAACTCAATCTGAAGAGAGCAACCAGTCCATCCCTACAGATGAGCAAGAGGTTGAAGCTGACAAGCCTGCAGAAGCTGAGAAAGAGAAAGATGTTGTTGATGTTGATGATTATGTCACCACCAAGACTGCTGAAAAATCAACTGGTGGTATAACAAAGAGATTGAGAAGCTGTACAGGGAAGGCTGTGGCCACTGCAAGCAAGACTCCTGCACCAAGAGTGAAAACAAAAGGTGTTGGACCTGTAAAAGGTTGGAGCAAAGTTTTCTCCCCTCCCAGCAAGAAGAAGGAAACACTGAAGAGAAAGAAGGAGTCATCTAGTGACTCAGACTATGATGTTGCTGAAGATGTTGTTAACATCTCCTCTGTCAACCCTAAGAAGACTACTGTGAAGAAGGCTCCACAAGGTGTTGAAGAAGCCCCCTGTGACAACATTTCCTTCCATCGTGCTGCTTTTGCACTGAGATGGGACTATATTTACCAAAGGAGATTGGCTGTTGAAAGAGAACTGACCAAAGATGCTCTCAAATGTCAAGACATCTTTGACTACATCAAGGAAGCTGGTCTGATGAAGACAGTCTGTGACTTCAGTCCCTGTTATGAGCTGCTTGTGAAAGAATTTCTGGTGAACATCCCTGAAGAATGTGATAACCCACTGAGCAAGGACTACCACAAAGTTTTTGTCAGAGGTAAATGTATCAATTTCTCTCATGTTGTCATCAATGAATACTTAGGTAGGTCTGTAGAACCTAAGGCTGAATTAGAAGTTACTAATGATGTTGTGAGTGCTGAAATAACTGCTGGTAAGGTTAAAGTCTGGCCCACAAAGAAGCTGATACCCACTAGTAAGTTAAATGTCAAGTATGCCATCCTCAATAGGATAGGGTCAACAAATTGGGTGCCAACCAAGCATGCAACCAATGTTGCAACCAACCTGGGTAGATTTATATATGCTGTAGGAACCAAGTTTGACTATGACTATGGATCCTTTATTTTTGATCAAACCATTAAGCATATTAGATCAACTGCTGTGAAGATGCCAATAGCATTTCCATCTTTGCTATGTGGAATTATCTTGGCCCAATATCCAGACATCAAAGTTGTGACTGACACACCTAAGAAGAGAGAATCTGGCTTTACTTTTCATCATAAGCTATTTGGTAATCACAATGTTACTGAACATGTTGGGACATCTGCTGTTGGAGCTGCTGTTATGACCAAAAAGGAGATTATTGTTGGTTTAAAGGCTCAATGTCAGGAGATAGATAAACAGCAGGCTGAGCTTGAGGAAAGGAAGAATGTGTTCTTGAAGATGATTGAAGGATTGGAAGCTGATGAGGTACCTGTGAAAGCTAGTGCAAATGTGGCTGCTACAGGTGATCGAAACAATGCAGATGAGGATGAAGGTTATGCTACTGCTACAGATGAGGATGAAGCCTCTGACAGTAGTGATGATGAATGACTTTGTAATCTGTTTAATATTTTACTGTACTTTGTTATTTGGTTTATGGGTGGTTTGTGCCCTGAATTTTAGCACCTTCTGAGTGCATGGTCTGTATTTTTAATTCTGCACTTTGGATACTTAACTTTCCTGTTTTGGCACATTTTGTGGCTAAAAAGGGGGAGTAGTACTTTGATTTGTTTGTTTCTGCTACATGTTGTTGTGTCTTTTGTTATGACATGTTTTTAAGTAGCAGTAAGCAAGTATTCAGGGGGAGTAAAAATTTTACCCTGAGATGATGCACAAGCTGATGAAGTCAGGGGGAGTTTGCTACTGAATGGATGCTGCCCTGATTGGACGAACATGTGCTAGAAGATGTGCTCCCATATGTCACAACACCTTTGATGACATATGACATATGATATATGTTTTGCTCTGATACCACGTTTTTATTTTGCTCGAGGCTATTTAATGATAACTCCGCTGCTGCTGCCTCTGATGCATATACTCTCACCTATGTGAAATTTTGTTTAAATGATGCTCTAACATTCCTTCTTTTGTGTGACCATGGTGATTTGAAGGATTGCGCTCTTTATATCTCTCAAGGTAATGGCCTGAAATTGTTTTAGCCAAAAATTGCCAAAGGGGGAGATTGTTGGATATTTGAATTGGCTTAATTTTGCTAAAACAAATATACTAACAAGATGTTGGAAAACATGTTACAACATCATATTTATTCAAGGAAATCTCGCGCATTTATGAGAGCATCTGCTATATATGGAAATCCACTTAAAGAGCACGCTCAATGGAGATTTGATCTGATCAGGTATTTTAAGGATAAGATAAGACTTAATGGTACAACGGTATGATCACAATTATCCTATAAAGTCCTTAAACACTTTTGGAAAGTTTCTATACATTCTTGATGAAGATCAAAAGAGAATCAGATCATCCTTTATGATTCTCAAGGAGCGTCTGAGCATTTGTGAAGAAAGAGGAGCGTGCCTAATCATTATATATACGAAGACCAAGCTCAAGAATAAATATCTCATTGAAAAATATCAGTTACACATATTGAGTCTTTGTTGAGTCTTTGTTGAGTCTTTTATTATTTGATTGTAATTCTTGCTTGTGGATTCTATAACACGAGCTAAGAAGTAAGTTTATTAGTTTAAGGTTACTCCTAAGCTTTGAAGTACGGAGTTTACCGTGTGTGATTCACTTGAAGCTTTTAAGCAAAAGTGAAGTGTTGTCTTGGCAAGTTGTCGCCACATCTTTTCCAACATTGTATAATCAACACAGGTTGTGTTGTGTGAGTGGAAGTGAGATGGGATCTCATGTCTAGGAAGTTCCTAGGCAGAAGTTGCATGAGTAGTGTCGAGGTTATAAGGCGTAAACCAAGGGTTTGCTGGAGGTCTTAGTTTAAGGCGTAAATCCTAGGGTTTGCTGGAGGTCTTAGTAACTAGAGCTATTAGTGGATTTCCTTCCTGGATTGGTATCCCCCAGAGTAGGCAGTTGGCTGAACTGGGTTAACAATTACTTGTGTCATTTATTTATTTTCTGTCAGTTTTTATATGTTATATAAGATGTGCCAACAATAGAAAACAACATTATTCACAAAGTAGTTGTTGGGACATCTTAGGCAACATCATTCTAGTGATACCAGAATTTCAGTTTGTATAATTCTGTTGGATATAAATTTGGGATTTATCAATTAAATATAATTGGTGGGTCCAATACTTATTTGGAGGTGATATTGTCAAAATAAAACTTTCAAAGTTGGCGTCGAAAGCCAACTAGGTCGAAGCCAAAGAGCGCTTCGAGAGATATGGATAACGCGTCCAGTTTTGGTTTTGCCAGGAAGCTATCGAAAGCGCGAAATCGAACCGATAGAGAGTTGGGCCAAGCCCAAAGAAGAAACAACGAACGGCCCAAGAGGCATTGGCGCGCGCTGAAAGAATGAAAGATGAAAGTGGAGAACGTGGTCGACGTGGCAGATCGAGGAGCGTCCAGATGATCAAGAAACAGTTACCACTTTGTAGTAGTATTTATAGTAGTTTTTCATTCAGAACAAAGGTCACAAAATTTTATACAAACACTCTCTCTAAAATTCTAAGTACTCAGCGATCGAACGAACGGAATTCAGAGGAGAAATGTATGTTTTGTGAACCATCTTTATTTGTAATTGCTTTTCATTCAATGCAATTTGCTTTCCAGTAATTTTCTCTAAGTTTAATTTCAAATACTTGCTCGAGAAACTGCTACTTCGAGGCGATTCGAATTAGTTTCTCTTGTATGTTTTAAAACGTTTTAATTCCTAAGTGTTTGTTTCCTTGTTAAAACGAACATTCAAACAATTTTCTTAGCACGAATAAACACAAAATTATCCTGAGATTTACTAGTTGATCTCGCGAGTTTAAATACTTAAACTAGCGGTTGTTTACCAAATTCTCACGTAAACAAATTGGCACGCCCAGTGGGACTGGTTTTGTGTTTATTAAAGTTTTTTTTTTTTTTTGTGGAATAAAAACTTGTTACTTGCATATAACTGATGATAAGTTAGGTTATGGTTAAAACTACTCAGAGATCTAATCCTAGTAAAACTCCAAATTCTAGTGCGATGAGTAGCGAAGCAAGTTCGAGTGGTGGAGTCGATCCACCTCCACAAAGTTTGGTAACATCTGAGTTGGTCAATGTTCCAATATTCTCCAGTCCAACCATTTCGACTGTGCATGATGTTATTCCAACTTTGCCAATACCAACTATGGCAATTCCATCCGTGACTGCTGGTTTCGGACGTGCGAAACCACCATCAGGTCAGGGTTTTATGTATGGGCCTCCCCCTACACTTGGCTTAGGGATGCCAAGTTTCGAATCTGAGAGGTATACTTCGTCAAGGGTAACTCCCACACCCTTAACGACTGCGTCTGTGTTGTCTTTGAGGCAGCAAATGGATGAGAGCAACCATGAAATGGTTAATCTCTTAACACAACAAATTGGTACTGTGTTTAATCCATTAATTCAGAATACCAACGAGAGTTATCAAATGTTGGCATTTCAAATGAGTCGAATTGCAGATTTTTTTGGGACACCCCCACCACCTCCTAGAGTAAATCCTGTTACTCCACAAGTAATATTACCTGCAATGTCTTCGACTCCAGTGCAGCAAAGGCCAACTTATGTGGCTACTGAAACAGTTCCTAACCCAACACCCACGCCAGTTGTACAAGAGGAAACCTATTATCCTCACGAGGTTAATCAAATGCCTCAAGTAGTAAATCAAAACCCTCCTGTTGTCAACCCAAATCCACAAGTGGTACATCAGAACCCCCCAGTGGTAATGGTTAGGAGGAACCAGGATCCTGACGAGGTAGTGCGAGAGGTGCAGAACAATAACTTGCTTGGCCAACACAATTTGGCCAACATGGTCGAAACGATTTTGGCCCAAAATGGCCTAAACACGGGTTGTCGAAGGCCAAATTTTGTCTCTGCCTTCACTGAATACGTGTTGCAAACAGAGTTACCAAGGGGTTGGAAAGTCCCAAAATACACTAAGTTTGCTGGGGACACTAATGAGTCAACCGTAGAACATATTGCTAGGTATTTAGCTGAATCTGGGAACTTGGCGAATAATGAAAATTTGCGAATGAAGTATTTTCCTAATTCGCTTACCAAGAATGCATTTACTTGGTTTACAACTTTGCCTCCCAATTCGATTCATAGTTGGGCCCAATTGGAAAGGACTTTCCATGAGCAATTTTATATGGGCCAAACTAAGATAAGTCTGAAAGAGTTAGCCAGTGTAAAAAGAAAAAACCAAGAGTCAATTGATGACTATCTAAATAGGTTTCGTTTGCTGAAGTCCAGGTGCTTTACTCAAGTGCCTGAACACGAGCTAGTGGAAATGGCTGCTGGTGGGTTAGATTATTCAATTCGAAAGAAGTTAGATACCAAATACCTTCGAGACATGTCACAGTTGGCTGACAGGGTGAGACAAATCGAAAGGTTAAAAGCTGAAAAAGTTAGAAATTCTAAGTTTCAGAAAAAGAAAGAAATAGGTTTTGTTGATTCCTATGATAATGAAATTGATTATGAAATTAGTGATGAGTACTTAGATTTCGATGATAGTGACATTAATGTGGCTGAATTAAAGTCTGGGCCTCCTTATACTTGCAAATTGTTAAGGCCGTCGAATGGAAAAAATCCAATCGAACCAAAAAATGATAAGTTTGTTACGAAGACTTATACTTTCGACATTACTAAATGTGATGAAATTTTTGATTTATTGGTGACTGACGGCCAAATTATTGTGCCAAAAGATATGAAAATACCACCAATAGAACAAAGAAAGAAAAGAGGTTATTGTAAGTTTCATAATTATTTGGGACATAAAACTTATCAATGTGTTGTTTTCAGGGATTTGGTGCAAAAAGCGCTGAATGAAGGAAGGCTGAAGTATGCTGATAAGGCAAAGCCTCCAATGAAGGTAGATTCAGACCCCTTGCCACCTGCTGACGCTACCTATGTCGAAGTCTATGACTGCAACATGGTTGAAGTGATAGATGTTGCTGCTCCAATCAAGGCTGTGCCTGAAGAGGAGTACGAAAAGAGGGTGCGTGAGGTGTACCCCAATGCTGAGGAAGAACTGGTGGACTTCCTGAATAGGTGCAAGCTGAAAAATGCTGAAGTGATGCTCTGCCCTAGGTGCAGTGCTGTGTGCGACAAAGAGGCTACTGCAGGCCTTCAAAATGTTGTACCTTATGCTGAAAACAAGAGAAAATGGCCAAAATCTAGGCCAAATCAAAAAGCTTGGCCTTACAAAGGGGCCAATTGGGGAAAACCTATTACCAAAGGCCTTTCGATCCAGCAAAGGCTAGGCCCCCAAAACACTTTCAAACCATCTGGGAGAGCACCTGTTAACCAATGGGTGAGTGGACAGTACGTCACTTTTAATCGAAGGATGATGGAAAATGGAAGCTCTAGCAATGTTAACGTGAACATTGTAGCTGAACCCAAGGGTTCAAAAGTGGTAGCTGGAAAGGAAACAGTGAATGCTGCCACTGAAGTCAACAAATACTCTTATAGGAATAACTATAAGGGAAAAAATCCTATGACTCGCACTCAGTGGCGAAGGTTTCAGAGGAAACAAAAGTTGACAGCAAAAGAGGCTGAGGCTGGGGGCAAGGTTGTTGCAACCCAGAAGGCTGAAAAGGTTGAAATGGCCAAGAGGCCAGTAAAGGAGAGGCTTTCCATAATATTGGAAGAGCCAATAGCTGAAAATGCCCAAGGAAGGGCAGAAGATGAGGATGACATGGAGGATGATGATCTCCTGGATGAGGGGTCTGATTTCGACGTCATGGTCAATGTGGTGTCTATTCTGCCACTGGAATATGATGTGCCTACTGAAGTCAATGAGTTAGAAGAAGACTTCGAGGCCCTCAATTTGGCTGATCATAAGCCAATGTGTTACTATGTTATGCAAAATGGTTGTGTCGAAGAGCAAAAAGCTGTCTTCGAAAAGCCAGACCTGGGAATGCAGAACCACTTGAAGGCTTTGTTCATTAGGGCAAAAGTCAATAATGTGGGAATCAATAAAGTCTTAGTGGATGGAGGAGCTGTGGTGAATATTATGCCTCACTTTATGTTGAAGAAATTAGGTCTCTATGACACAGACCTTCATTCCCACAATGTGGTGCTGGCCAACTATGAAGGAAAAACTGGCCATTCCCTGGGGGCAGTGCAATTGGAAGTTTGTGTTGGTAGTACAGTTCAAAAGACCTTGTTTATGGTCATAGCTGCCAAACCTAATTACAATCTGCTATTAGGCAGAGAATGGATACATGGTGTTGGAGCTGTTCCTTCAACCATGCACCAAAGATTAATCATCTGGAGAGAAGATGGTTTAGTCGAGAATGTAGAAGCAGATCAAAGTGCATATGTTTCAGAGACAGGCATTGTGACTTTACAGAACTTCGACAAAAACCTGGCTTTGATTGCTCCTTGTGGTGAGCAAGATGCTGCCTTCGATCCAAATGAAGTGGTATCAAAAAATGTATACCACTCAGTTAAGTTGCATCCAACCCATGGCTTTTGTTGGGAAAGGGAAGACATAGAGAAACCCTTGTGTGAGGATGCATACCCACCAGTGTCTGGATGGGTCAACCATGATGAGTTTGATGATTGAGTCCCCAGCATGGGATCGAATTACGGCTTACGCAGCCGAAAATAGAATCAAAATGGCTCTTGAGGCCATTAATGTTCAAGAAAATATGGCTGTCGAAGCCAATGATAACTTAAGAGACGAACTGGCCTTGGAGGCTAGTGAAGTAAATGATGGAAAAAAGCAAGGGTTGGATTGTATCTATGATGATGAGCCTTTGGGTTTTGAGAAAGATCCACATAGTTCGATTCAAAGAATGCAAGCCCAAGATCCTTTGCAGGAAGTTGATATTGGAGATGGCTCTGTTAAAAGGCCAACTTATATTAGTGCCAATATAGACCCAATCTTAAAAGAAAGAACGGTCGAGTTGCTTAAGAAATACAGAGACTGCTTTGCATGGGACTATAACGAAATGCCTGGGTTAAGCAGAGATCTCGTGGAGCATAGGCTACCCCTTCGACCAGACAAGAAACCTGTAAAGCAGCTTCCAAGGAGGTTTGCACCAGAAATCATGACAAAGATCAAAGCAGAAATTGAAAGGTTGCTCAAATGCAAGTTCATTCGAACAACCAGGTATGTGGAATGGTTAGCTAATATTGTTCCTGTTATTAAGAAAAATGGATCACTTAGGGTTTGCATAGACTTTAGAGATTTGAATAATGCTACACCTAAGGATGAATATTCCATGCCTGTAGCCGAAATGCTAGTCGACTCAGCAGCAGGGCATGAATATTTGAGTATGTTAGATGGCTATTCAGGTTATAATCAAATCTTTATTGACGAAGATGATGTGCCAAAAACCGCATTTCGTTGCCCGGGTGCTTTAGGCACCTATGAGTGGGTAGTGATGCCTTTTGGATTGAAGAATGCTGGAGCAACATACCAAAGAGCCATGAACTTAATTTTTCATGATTTTATCGAAATATTTATGCAGGTTTATATTGATGATATTGTTGTGAAATCCTCTTCTCAGGATGAACATATCGAACATCTTAAAAAATCATTCGAAAGAATGAGAAAATGTGGATTAAAGATGAATCCACTAAAATGTGCTTTTTGTGTACGTGCAGGAGATTTCCTCGGCTTTGTTGTGCATAAAAAGGGCATAGAAATTAACCAAAATAAGACAAAGGCTATCATGGAGACAAAACCTCCAGGAACGAAGAAACAGCTTCAATCTTTGCTAGGAAAGATCAATTTCTTGAGAAGGTTTATATCAAACCTAAGTGGCAAAGCTCAACCTTTTTCTCCACTGCTGAGGCTCAAGAAAGGTGATATATTCGAATGGGGAACGGAACAACAAAAGGCATTTGATGATATCAAAGCATACTTATCGAAGCCTCCAACTTTAATGCCTCCTATTCGAAACAAAGCAATGAGGTTGTACATCGCAGCATCAGATTCGACTATTGGAAGCATGCTCGCACAAGAGGATGAAAATGGCGTAGAAAGGGCTATTTACTACCTGAGTAGAATCTTGAATGATGCCGAGACTAGATATAGTCCAATTGAAAAGCTTTGTCTATGTTTGTATTTCTCTTGTACCAAACTTAAGCAATATATTAAACCAGTTCATGTTTATGTTTATTCTCATTTTGACATCATTAAGCATATGTTGTTAAAACCAATCTTGCATAGTCGAATTGGGAAGTGGGCTTTAGCTTTAACTGAATATTCATTGACTTACCAACCCCTGAGGGCTGTAAAAGGTCAAATAGTGGCTGACTTTCTTGTTGATCACTCAGTGGCTGAAATTCCAATAACATATGTAGAACTTGAACCTTGGATGCTATACTTTGATGGCTCAAAGCACAAACATGGTACAGGAATCGGGATCTTAATCATTTCCCCTTTAAAGATTCCAACAAAGTTTATGTATAAGATTAATGGAACATGCTCTAATAATGAAGCCGAGTACGAGGCTTTAATTGCAGGTCTAAAGATTCTTTTAGACTTGGGGGCAAAACATGTTAAAATCAGAGGAGACTCTGAGTTAGTAATAAAACAATTGGCAAAGGAGTACAAATGCATTCAAGAACATTTGATGAAATACTTTGTCATTGCCTTCTCGTTACTAAAACGATTTGATTCATGTGACATTCAACACGTGCCTCGGATCGAGAACCAAGAAGCAAATGACTTAGCCCAAATTGCTTCTGGTTATAAGGTAACAGGGAAAAAATTAGATGAGATAGTTGAAATTAAAGAAAAACTAATCTCATGTGAGGTAGTACCCCACCAGCTGGGGGCAAATGAACTAAGTGTCGAAATGGAGTTAGAAATGGCGGATGCACACTTTGACGAAGTGATGACTGAGGTCTTTGTGATTGACAATTTGGCTGACAATGATTGGAGACAACCCATTGTTAAATACATAGAAAATCCAACAGGTACAGCCGATAGGAAGGTTAAGTATAGAGCCTTGAATTACACAATCATGGGAAATGAGCTATTTAAGAAGACTCCTGAGGGAGTTTTGTTGAAGTGCCTCAATGAAAGTGAGGCGTATATAGCGATTTCAAATGCCCATAGTGGGGCCTGTGGCGCCCATCAAGCAGGCCACAAAATGAAATGACTTTTGTTTCGACAAGGTTTGTATTGGCCTTCCATGCTTAAGGATTGCATAGAATATGCGAAAGGCTGTCAAGAGTGTCAAAAACACGCAGGGATACAACACGTCCCTGCCAGTGAGTTGCATTCGATTATCAAACCTTGGCCCTTTAGAGGCTGGGCTTTAGATTTAATTGGTGAGATTAGGCCTGCGTCATCCAAGAACCAACGTTATATACTAGTTGGAATCGACTATTTTACCAAATGGATTGAGGCCGTTGCCCTAACAAACGTGGATCAGGAAACAGTGATCAATTTTATCCAAGACCATATTATTTATAGGTTTGGGCTTCCTGAGACGATTACTACAGACCAAGGAACAGTGTTTGTTGGTCGAAAGATGCAAGATTTTGCCGAACAATCAGGTTTTAAGCTAATGACCTCGACGCCTTATTATGCTCAAGCAAATGGCCAAGTTGAAGCGGCCAACAAGGTTATAATTAGTCTAATTAAGAAACACGTTGCTCAAAAGCCAAAGAATTGGCATAAGACCTTGGACCAAGTCCTATGGGCATGTAGGAATTCTCCTAAAGAGTCAACAGGGTCAACACCTTTTCGACTAACATATGGTCACGATGCTGTGCTACCTGTCGAAATAATGATGCAGTCAATTCGAGTGCAAAGGCAATGGGAACTACCTCCTGATCACTATGGGAACATAATGTTAGATGAATTAACAGACGTGGATGAGGAGAGGTTGCAAGCGTTAGACGCTTTGATTCGACAAAAGGAACGAATTGCTAGAGCATATAATAAAAGGGTTAAATCCAAACTCTTTGATGTAGGAGATTTGGTTTGGAAAGTTATCCTTCCCATGGACAGACGAGATCGAGTCTTTGGAAAGTGGTCACCCAATTGGGAAGGGCCATTTAAGGTTTCTCAAGTTTTGTCAAATGGAGCCTATGAGATTGAAGAGTTAACTCCTGAGAAACGTTCAGTCAACATGAATGGCAAATATTTAAAGAAATACAAGCCAATGTTGCAAGAAATAAGCATAAAAAATGAATAACGCAAGAATAAAATTTGCGAAATGGTAAAAGAAAATGCCAAGAATCAATTTTTATTCATACAAGATCAACAATACAACCAATCATTCAAGAATGTTCAAGAAAATACAAGAATTGGTTGAATGTTGAAAGGTAACCATTTAAGGTTTACCCTGGGCTCGAGCTCCTTCGTCCTTTGAATCAGAACTGGAAAGTTCTGAGATCTGAGAGTCTTCATCCTCAGAAGAAGGAGTCGGAGTTCCTGGGTATTCTTCGTCAGGTTCTAGGGTGCTGAGGAACTCGAGGTAATCTTCATCTTCGTCATCTGAACTAGAGCTTGAAGAATCAGAAGAGAGAATGATGGTTTCTACTACCTTAGCCGATGCCGGCCTAGGGCGAAGGATTCTAGTGCGTGGAGGTTTGGAAGCTGGAACCTTGGTTCGTCCCCTTCCAAGAGGACGTGGCGTGCTTGAGCCCGGGGTAGAAGAAAGAGGATTTTTCTTGTTATCCATTCTTTGTGGAGAGGTGTTGATGCGTTAATTTGTATAAAGAGATGAGCAAAAAGAGTTGCAAGGCGTGGGTATTTATAGAAGAATTAAGACGCGTTAATGGCCAGGCAGTTACAACTAACCATGGTCGGTTTGCATGGGGAAATGCCATGGCATTAATGCCCAAAGCCGTGTAGTTAGTTATGTTGACTGCTTTGGAAACATGCTCGCTTCACTCCTTACAAAATGCCATTAATAAGGCTTGGGATAATGACCCAAAAGAAGGAAAGCAAGCAATAATAAAGGAATAAAATACTCAGCCAATATATGAACATGCAGCATGGAAGAGCCAAAAGGGCATACATTCAAAAGGCATGTACGAAATTGTTTGACAGTTGCTAGTGTTAAGAGAGTTACAATTATGACATCCAAAAGAGAATAAAAAAAAAACTTGAGACTAAAAGGAAAATTTATAAAGTCAAGGTTGTGGTTGAGATGTCGAAGGAGGCTGTCGATTGGCCGCTTGAAATTGATAATACTGAGTTCGAATGGACGCCAGTTTACGTTGTAGCATTTCTTTATCACTAGCAAGGTGCTCAACTCGCTTTTGGACAGCTAGACCATCACTGTAATGTTGGATACCTTCACGTGCTAGCTCATCAAGCTTAACCTTCTGTGCTTCGATAGCTACTGCAGCTAGTTTTTCCATCTTAGCCTCTTCTTGTCGAACCTTTTCCATTAGCGCTTCGATTTCAGATTGCCATTGAGCAATATTGTTCTCACAAGCCACAAGTTGCTCAAGAGCTTCATCAGAGGCAGCTTTGATAGTTGTGACCTCTGCATTGCAATTATTAGCTTGCTCGAAATGGTGTTGCTGGGTTGCGAGCAGAGATGTCAGAAGGCTGCTAGTCCTGGTTAGGAGTTGAGATTGACTAACGAACTGTTCTAAAAAGGTTTCAGCCTGAGTCACTAGAAGGAACATTGCTTCGTCAGTCCTTGGGTTCTGCAGCTTGCGAAAAAGGGCTTTGATGTTGTAATATATAGAAGAGTCACGATCAAGCAGGCCCAACATATCCCCCATCAAGAATTTCTCGCCTGAACCTGACTTCATGCTCAAACTGTTCTTGCTCAAGTACATCTTCCTTCCCCTCTATGTCCTCAACAACGGAGCTAGAGGTGCCATGGCTTGATAAAAGCTTGATAAGTGCATCTACTGGAGTTAAATCTTTTAATTCTTTGGCAAGTTCAGCTGGCAGGACAACAGTAGGAAGTGGCTTCGACACGGAAGTTCCTTCTTCACCAAGTGAATCACCAATATAGGAGTTCCCATCATCAGAGTCGAAAGTGTCAGCGTTGGGTGAACTAGACTCATGGTTTGAGTTACTTGGTTGTGGTTGATTGGTAGTGGAGTGTTCGCCATCAACTGTTGGCCTTTGTTCAGCATTAGCAATAGGGTCAGCTTGAAAATTGGTTGGAGGACCATTATCAGCCAATACTTGGGCAGGGTTTGTCAAAGGATTCTGTTGCGGTAGACCTTGATCAAGCTGGTCTGCGCCAGTGTTAGGCTGAAGGGTATCATCTTCGAGAGCACGGTGAGGCGAGCCAGGAGCCTTGGGCGGTGATGAGGTTTCAGTAAGAATGGCCGTTTCGACAGGCTGAGGAGATGGGATTTTTTCTGCAACATCTTCAGGATGCGCATCACTTGGTCCTTCGACCACCCCCTCAGCCGCTTTGCTAGGAGCAGGCTCATCCTGAGAGATAACTTGAGCAGAGTTTCGTGGCTGAAACAAATAAAACCGTGAAAGAATAAGCAACATAGTTAAGAGCTGGAGAAGTAACAAGAAGTAAGAATGGCTCACTTGGGCTGGAGGGGTAGCAGAAGCTTCAGGCGGTGAAGTTATTTCTTTTGCAGTAGCAGAAGCCTCGACAACAGTAGCTGCAGCAGGAGATTTTTTCTGCTTCTTTTTCTTCTTCTTCTTCCTTTCCGATTGATCTAAAGGAGGGTCCTCAGGTGATGCCAGAGTATCAGGTTGTGCCTCAATCTCAGAGGACTTGCGCTCAGGAGTACTTTCTTGGTTGGGTTGGTGTTCTTTCTTCTTCTTCTTCTTTTTCTTTTTCTCATCAGTAATGGGTTCAGCATTAGGAGAGAGGTCTTGAGTGGTGGCAATGTTAGTCTGCTCAGGGATGGTCGAAAGAACAGGAATATCCTACAGGCCACAGTTCAGTAAGTTCGCATGTAAGATAAAAGGAAAAGAAGTCTTTTGCTAAAGAGGTACCTTATCTGGAGCATTCGAACAAGTGGCTGGAATAGGCCTTTGTTTCTTCGAAACAGAAGGAGTTTCAGTTGAAGGAGGCCTTTTGCGTGAAGCAATCTGGAAAGGGCATATCAAAGTTAATATGGAAATCCTACAAGAGCGTAAGAAGCCACAAAAAGGCAAAGGCTTACCTTTAGTTCAACCTTAGGTGGTGGAGGAAGAGGCTTGCTAGAATTGCTGGAACCTGCCTTCGACTTACTCCCTGCATTGGAAAAGTGCGCATAAGAGAAAAGCACGCAAGGTAAAAGATTATGCAAGAAAAAGTAGAACCAAAAGAATACCTCTGGCGTTCAGTTTCGACTTAATCTTGTTCAAAATAGATGAGTCGAACCCATTAGAGATAGCAGTAAGCAAGGCAGTCTTGTCAACCAGGCGTCCTTCATAGTGTCGAGACCACCAGATAAAAAATTCCCTAGTACAGGCATGTGAGGGGGCGAAGTCGAATGGGGTAAGCTCATAAGAAGGCTGATTGAAATGGTTCAAGAACGAATGGAACTGTGGTTCTGTCATGCCATGCTTGCCTAAACAAACCTCCCTCTCTTCCAAGTATATGCTCTTAGGGAGTATTTGAGTTAAGCCAAATTGGCGAGACACCAGGTTTGGGAAGTAGCCAACTAACCCAAAATCTCCAGAAGTCAAGCCAATTCGACAAGACAAGACTGTAGGCATCAAGTAAGCATTCCAAATGCTGTTGGTTACCGTCTCAAATTCCGGTGGAGAAGGAAATCTGTGAGTGAACCAAGGAGGACCAAGTGGCTTATCCACAAAAGGAGCAAAGCTAGGCTTGAACTTCTTCAGGCTGAGAAAAGTATTAAAATACTGTTGGAAAGCCACATCATAACCAAGGCCTCTTTCCCTAGGAACCATCCTTGCCAGCCTGGTGCCTTCGATTTGGCGCGTTCTTGATTCCTCATAGTATGGCTCAGGCAAGAAAAGGTCAAGTTCAGCATGAAAAGTGGCAGTTAGCCATAATTGCAGCAACCAGAAGGGGCCAGCACCTAAAAAGGTAGATCCATCGCCTGTTCTCTTAAGATGTTCACAAGCATCCCTCATGGATTCATAAAGACATCCAAGAATAAGTCGAGCGAAGTTGAATTATTGACATTCGTGTAGTTGAATAGCCATAGGGATGAATTTCTTGGCTACTTGGAGAGATTGAGTGCAGAAGACATACTGCGATAGCCATAAGGTTAGGAAAGCAACGTGTTCTTCGTCACTCACTTCATCGCTAGTCTTTCGATTTTCCACAATGTATTTGGAGTAAGACTTGTTTCGAAAATCGAATTTGATGGTGTCGGAAGCTTTGCAAGGATCATAAGTGTCGCCAAGAGGCGATAGGCCAGTAATGGCAGCAACATCTAGCAGTGTAGGAGTCATCATGCCACATTCGAAGTGGAAAGTGTTGGTAGAAGACTCAAAGAAGTGTAAAGCAGCAATAATCATCTCTTGCTGGTATTTAAGACCTGTCCGAGAGAGTTGAATAAGGTCATAAATACCACAGGCTTGCCAAATATCAGCTTTATCACGTTGTACCCTGTCTAACCAGCCAAGGTATTGGTCATTCAAAGAAGGAGCCGATCGAAACACTCTGTTAGGCGCCTTGATATAGCTAAAGTTATAGGGTTCACTGATAAAAACCCTAGGAGCACAAGGTTTATAAACAGGAAAAATGGACAGAACCTTAGAATTCCTACTTTTATCACTTGGTTTGGGTCCCCCAAACGCATGCACAAGATTATCAACGGAATAAGGAAAGATCAATTGATTTTCCCAAAACTTTTGCAAGTCCAGACGCAACGATGGTTCTGGAACCACATCCGTATCGTAAGAAGAAAGAGTGGCGGCGGTCCACCTACCGGCGTAAGGAAGGATTTTTCCAACATCTGAATCCGACGCCATTGATGAAGGTGTAAAGATGGTGTAAAAGAACGGATTAGGGTTAAATTTGGGAATCACAGGTTGTTTGAGATAGTTGAGGAAAATCCAAGTGAAAAAGAGAGTTGATGACTCGGTGATAAACAGAATGGTGAGAATAGAAAGTCTTTTGGAAGCAAGAATTCAAGAAAGAATCGCGGAAGATGAAGAAGAAGATGAACAGTTGACAGAGCGAAAATTGGAGAAAACGCAATAAAGGGAGGAGCTAGCTATTTATAGAGGCACGCGGTCTGTTGAAAATAACAAATTTTTCAACTTCCTTTTTGACAAGTGTCCAAACCCCTTGACAGGTGGAAAGAAAAAACAAGTTTTGGAGCCAATCCAAAGTTTTGAATGGCAACCTAAACGATAGGAGAGATAAATGGAAAAGAAAGATATCCATTAGTACTTTCAAAAACGCCACTTCCTCTTTCGATAGACACAGTCGAAAATGGCATTTTTGGGGGGCAATTTGTTGGATATAAATTTGGGATTTATCAATTAAATATAATTGGTGGGTCCAATACTTATTTGGAGGTGATATTGTCAAAATAAAACTTTCAAAGTTGGCGTCGAAAGCCAACTAGGTCGAAGCCAAAGAGCGCTTCGAGAGATATGGATAACGCGTCCAGTTTTGGTTTTGCCAGGAAGCTATCGAAAGCGCGAAATCGAACCGATAGAGAGTTGGGCCAAGCCCAAAGAAGAAACAACGAACGGCCCAAGAGGCATTGGCGCGCGCTGAAAGAATGAAAGATGAAAGTGGAGAACGTGGTCGACGTGGCAGATCGAGGAGCGTCCAGATGATCAAGAAACAGTTACCACTTTGTAGTAGTATTTATAGTAGTTTTTCATTCAGAACAAAGGTCACAAAATTTTATACAAACACTCTCTCTAAAATTCTAAGTACTCAGCGATCGAACGAACGGAATTCAGAGGAGAAATGTATGTTTTGTGAACCATCTTTATTTGTAATTGCTTTTCATTCAATGCAATTTGCTTTCCAGTAATTTTCTCTAAGTTTAATTTCAAATACTTGCTCGAGAAACTGCTACTTCGAGGCGATTTGAATTAGTTTCTCTTGTATGTTTTAAAACGTTTTAATTCCTAAGTGTTTGTTTCCTTGTTAAAACGAACATTCAAACAGTTTTCTTAGCACGAATAAACACAAAATTGTCCTGAGATTTACTAGTTGATCTCGCGAGTTTAAATACTTAAACTAGCGGTTGTTTACCAAATTCTCACGTAAACAAATTCAAAATAGTTTTTTTCCTACTAAATAACTCTTCAAATGTTATCATCACTACAACATGCACCAATATAACATTCAAAAACTTAAAAGAGAGCATAATACGTAGCGGTAAATAGGTAATTTATTAATACATAAACCAGTGGGTGAATGAGTTTTGGGTGTGGGTTTGATATTACTCAAACTCACACTCATGTATTCGGATGCCACCCGAACCAAAACTCAAACTCAATCAACTCCGGTTTCGCCCGTTGACTTGAGTTTGAGTTCGGGTGAATCGATTGGATTTGAGTCATCCTGCATCAAATGCTCGAGTGAAAAAATTGAAATGGTCATAAACAATAAACAATTACTATTTTTCATTCCACAAAAATATAAAATGTTAGCAAAATTTTGAATTCAAACCAAAAAACGCCGTTGTAAATTAATGTCGTAGGGGAAATGAATTTGTAGAAATATAGAACACAAACACAGTTTCAAAATTCAAACGATAGTTAATCCCTCTTCTCATGAGTTCCAAAGAAAGTTGCAGAAGCGAACTTCGCATCGCAATTCGTCAACTCAGCGATCGATGTCTCTATTCTTCTTACAAATGGTACTACTAACTCTAACTTCCCCAAACCCTAATCTCTCTCTCACTCTCATTTTCCTTTTCATATTCAATTTCAGGGCGGCGGAGCAATTGATCGGAATCGAGCAAGATCCGTCGAAGTTTACTCCGTCGAACACGAGGTTTCAGCGTGGAAGTTCAAGTATTCGACGGAAGTACCGAACGCATGACATTACGGCGACTCCAATTGCCGGTGTTTCGTATGTTGCTACTCCTGTTATGGAAGAGGATGAACTTGTTGATGGTGATTTTTACCTTTTGGCTAAGTCTTATTTCGATTGCCGTGAGTATAAGAGAGCTGCTCATGTTCTTCGTGATCAAATCGGTCGGAAATCGCTTTTCTTGAGATTTTATGCTCTCTATCTGGTTAGTTTTGATTTTTTTCTCATGTGCTTTCTTTATGTTTTTTTACTCTAGGTTTTTATTTATGTTAATCAGTGGGATATTGATGTAGTAGTAATATTATGAAGGGTTTGGTAGAGTTTGAATTTGAACTTTGAATAGGTTGTCATTAATATGCTGATGGCACATTCTTGACTTTAGTAAGGGCGAGATGGTAATGTGAATGTAGTGGAGGGTTAGAAATATGACAATTATGATGTATGTGTTTAATTCAATTTTCGTGGGAAAGTCTGTTTTGGATTACAGGATGTTTGTGCTTGTCTGATAAATAGGTTGTGATTAATATGCTGATTTTGTTGGGAGATTTTTGCTATGATGTCAGTCGCGAATAGCACAGCGGAGTGGTCGACCCCAAAATTATTATACATTTAATACTAATGAACACATAATTGCTGAAAATGAACCAAATTACTCAAACCCTTTAAATGGGAAAAGCTCTTGCGAATGCGGCCACAACGGCTATTACTTAACTCTGGGATGTTATGGCGCGTATGGGGGCGGCCACCCAGCTTCACATGATGCGATGCCTTGTGAGCAGTGCTATCTGCCACTATCAACAACATAGGACTTATATTATATTTACTGTTGTGAATTGTGATTGAAGCTCAATTCCCATAATTGTTGAAGTGGGGGTGTTTCCTAATTTACTGAACATATAGCAACATTATAGGGCAGAAATAGTGGGCAGTCTATGTTGTCTTCTTTTATTTGATTTGAGCACAGTTACAATGGACAAAGCATACCAGCTGACTGACATGTCATATCTTCATGGTTCTCTCGTGTTAAGATGTGTGTCTAGAGTATCTATTTCATTATGTTATACAATTTTCTATGCCGCCCTCAAATTAAGGAGGACATGCATGCCTGCTATCAAATTAGTATGTCATCAATCAATCTGTATTTGCAAGTGATACAAGAAATTTATATCATACCTTAACAGTGAAGGTTAAAGGGTTTGTCCCAGCAGGTTCAAAATTGTAGTCCCATGCAATAGTATCAGGAATCCTTGTTCTAATCTCTGCACAAATACTGGCATCCAGCGAATCTACAGATCTTATGGTTCCCTCGTGTTAAGATGTGTGTCTAGAGTATCTATTTCATTATGTTATACAATTTTCTATGCCGCCCTCAAATTAAGGAGGACATGCATGCCTGCTATCAAATTAGTATGTCATCAATCAATCTGTATTTGCTAGTGATACAAGAAATTTATATCATACCTTAACAGTGAAGGTTAAAGGGTTTGTCCCAGCAGGTTCAAAATTGTAGTCCCATGCAATAGTATCAGGAATCCTTGTTCTAATCTCTGCACAAATACTGGCATCCAGCGAATCTACAGATCTAAATATGTGGAGGGAGCATATTAAGACACAGATAAGACACTTCTATAAAGTTGTTTTGATACTAGAGTTCTAAAGAATGGTGAATGATCAAGAATCCTATTCAATAAACTACCATTATGGCTATCACTCAGATAGGAATATCATCTTCCACCGAAAGTTCTTAATTCACAAAGAAATTTCCATTCTGTGGAACTTTTGTTTATAAAAATTAAATATTAAGAAATAAGGTCTAAACAATATAATTGGCTATCAATAATCTAATATTTTGTTTCTATCCGTCACATTTATATCAATTATCTATGAATATTTTGGTTCTATGAATAACCTAATTGGGTGTAGAAGGGTAGAAGCTGTTGGAATTTGATGTCAACTATTACAGGCCTTTTGTTATTTATGACTCATGTGGGAATGATTGCTCAATAGCATGGTGATTTTCACTAGTAGGTATTGATCATGCTTAGTTAGTTTTATTCAAGCATGAATGGTCTAAAGCATAATATAGGACTTATATTATATTTACTGTTGTGAATTGTAATTGAAGCTAAATTCCTATAATTGTTGAAGTGGGGGTGTTTCCAAGTTTACTGAACATATAGCAACATTATAGGGCAGAAATAGTGGGCAGTCTATGTTGTCTTCTTTTATTTGATTTGGGCACAGTTACAATGAACAAAGCACACCAGCTGACTGACATGTCATATGTTCATGGTTCCCTCGTGTTAAGATGTGTGTCTAGAGTATCTATTTCATTATGTGATACAATTTTCTATGCTGCCCTCAAATTACGGAGGACATGCCTGCTATCAAATTCTAACTGGAGCTGTCTTTTAAATCTGATCATTGCTGTTGGAAAGTAAGTGGGATGTGTAATTACTGGTTACTGATTAGAGATATAAGGCATGCTTATATTAAATGTCACAGCCCAGTAAAACTTAAAACTCTGGCTATTGGCCTCAATTTGTGTTTGTAATTAATTTATCCTATTAACATTTTGATTAAAAGAAATTGTTTCTGAATAACTTCGTAAGAATAAGAAATAGTTTTATGCCGGAAACAAAAACAGAAAGAACGAGAGGTTAAAAGTATATCTGCAAGTTTCTTCAATGGAAAAATTGCAATTTTATTCTGTAATATATGAAGGTAAGCCCAATACCAAAATCAGTAATTTCTTGTTATTACTTGTCTGTTATTCATGTAGTGTTCTTTCTGTTTCCCAAGCAGTCTTCAGGTCTTTCTTTTAGACATTGTCAATTGTCATAATGTGTAGAACTGCATTTTTTTTTTGTTTATGGAGTTTCACATGTCTATAACATCTTTGTCCATGCTTTTTGCTTCTTACAGGCGGGAGAAAAGCGTAAAGAGGAAGAGATGATAGAACTTGACGGACCTCTGGGTAAGAGTGATGCTGTGAATCAGGAATTGGTTTCTTTAGAGAGGGAGCTGTCTACACTTCGCAAGAATGGCACAGTTGATCCCTTTTGTTTGTACTTATATGGTCTGATACTGAAACAAAAAGGCAATGAAACTTTGGCACGTACGGTACTTGTGGAATCTGTAAATAGCTACCCTTGGAACTGGAATGCCTGGACTGAGCTGCAATCCTTATGCACTACAGTTGATATATTGAATAGTCTTAATCTCAATAGTCATTGGATGAAGGACTTTTTTCTTGCCAGTGTCTATCAAGAATTAAGGATGCATAATGAGTCTCTGTCAAAATATGAATATCTACTTGGAACTTTTGGTTTTAGCAATTACATTCAAGCTCAAATTGCTAAAGCTCAGTACAGTTTGAGAGAATTTGATCAAGTTGAAGCAATATTTGAAGAACTGCTGAGGACTGATCCTTACAGAGTGGAAGACATGGATATGTACTCTAATGTGCTATATGCTAAAGAATGCTTTTCTGCTTTGAGTCACCTTGCTCATAGAGTATTCATGACTGATAAATACAGACCCGAATCCTGTTGTATTATTGGGAATTATTACAGTTTAAAGGGGCAACATGAAAAAGCAGTTGTATATTTTAGGAGAGCCCTTAAACTGAACAGAAATTACCTCTCTGCTTGGACACTTATGGGTCATGAGTTTGTAGAGATGAAAAGCACTCCTGCTGCTGTGGATGCCTATCGTCGGGCTGTTGCTGTAGATCCGCGTGATTATCGTGCTTGGTATGGACTAGGACAAGCTTATGAGATGATGGGTATGCCTTTCTATGCGCTTCACTACTTCAAAGAAGCTGTATTCTTGCAGGCAAAAGATTCCCGGTTGTGGATTGCTATGGCTCAATGCTATGAAACTGACCAGCTCCGCATGCTTGATGAGGCAATTAAGTGTTACAAAAGAGCAGCAAATTGTAATGACAATGAAGCAATTGCTCTGAATCAACTAGCAAAGCTTCATTCAGAGCTGGGACGCCCCGATGAGGCTGCTTTTTACTACAAAAAAGATTTAGAGAGGATGGAATCTGAAGAGAGGGACGGACCTAACATGGTTGAAGCTTTGTCCTATCTTGCAAAGTATTACAAATCGACAAAAAAATTTGAAGAAGCAGAGGTTTATTGTACTCGTCTCCTTGATTATGGTGGCCCGGTGAGTCTAAACTATTTTACTACACTTTCAATTTATTTTATAATAATAATAACCATGCTTTCAATTTCAAACAATTTGTTCATACCAAATCATTTAACAATCAAAATTATTCTTTTAGGAGAGGGAGAAAGCCAAAAGTTTACTTAGAGGGATGCGATCGACAAAATCTAGTTTCCCTCCATCAGATGGTGATCATTTTCCTCCCTAATTTCTCTTGATGAAGCACTGGTTTAATGTGCTGCATTTTCCAATTTTGGTTGCAATGTATTATCATACTTTGTACCAAAAAAACGGGCTAAATGAAAACAAGAAAATGCACTAGCATGCTGCTGTAATCTAGTAGAGAGGCGTCATAGCACATTTTAAGTCCAAAGTGGCGATCTGGTTTACAAAACTACGCGTCTGAATGAACCCAGAAAAACATTTCTTCTTTTCTATGATTTGGTAAAGAAATTAGGGTCCCATGTTTTTCATTTAATTTTAGTTGTAGAATAAGCACACAGAAAACAAGGGAAACTATCTCATTTGCAAACTACTTCCTATAAGGGAAATGCATTCAATTTTTTTTGTTGGTCAAGTAGACTAATGACTAGAATTTAACCTTTCAGCTTTGTTTGGATTGATTTAATTGGATGGAATGGTATGAAATAACATTTCATTGTTTTTGAATTTTAAAAAAATGGATGGAATTTGTTAAAAAAAAAAAATGGATGGAATGGAGAATGGCGGGATCTATTCCATCCCATTCCATCTTCCATCAATTTTGTTCCCCTCCAATTTTAGGATTGGGAGGTATGGGGTGGAATCATTCCTCTTACCTAATATATTACTAATTTGTCCCTGTTATTTTAATCACATTTCATTCACGCTGAGCAAAAGCTGTGTCATCTTCCTTTTGATGCTCATGTCATGTATCTTCGTTGAGCAGCAGAGATTAAGTGTTTAGATGAATTCATTTGTATTAGTAATATTACAAGACTTGTGCTATAAATTAGTCGCTAGTTTAATTTTAGACGTTTGCTGAAGTTTGTTAAATTAGTTATATTTTTTAACCAAGTAAATTATCAAATTTTAAATCCAGTTTTAAGAAATTCACCAATCCAAAATTTACATAACAAAATAATTTTTTTTAATTCTGAAACAAAAAATTGATTTATTTCATTCAAAATACAACAATTTCCTTCCCAATCAACAGAGAAAGAGAATATGAAAACTATTCTTCTTTCAGTAATATTTCAATGACTAAGTCAAATCACACTAGCTATAATTCACCTCCTTCTCAAAAAAAAAATTGAAACCATAAAGATGAAAATCTGTGGCAATCAAGACACACCAAACCAATCAAATTTGAATGAACTCAAAACTCTAAACCTTTGATAGCATTTGCAGTAACTAAAAAACTCCTAAGTTCATCAAAATTGGCATTTGCTGCAGCAGCATTTGCTGATCTACTACTCCCTCTTGAACTTGTCAAAACACCACAACCTTTGTTCTTGTTCTTCAATAGGTAGGAAACATATTATTCTCTTTTCTTGACATAAAAGAGAAATCCGGAACAGATTGAGTTATAAGAGAAGACACTTTTCTCCCATAAACAACACCAACATGAAATTTGACTTGTTTTGTTGGTGGGATTGGGATTTGATATGTTTTTGTGAAATTGTTAGACCGGATATCATGGTCGGAGTTTGAATCTCGACTTTCTCACTTATGTGTGTGCGTTTATAATGACTTTGCTGCCGTTTCGTCTATCTACCAAAAAAATATTCCACTAAATTCATTATTTCCACACAATGTTTCCTTGACAAATATATGAATATATTTTATTTTATTTTGGTACAAAATATATGAATATTTTAACTTACATCTTAATGGATATGGCTAATTAAGTTCAAGCCAATATGTCACAAGAACTTTTACCTTTGTTTTCTTCTTCATCCATTGTATCACAAAGTGCTCTCCCTATTGTCTCTGGTTACACTCCAAATACACCACTAAAACCTATAGCCAACCCAAAAACCCCATAACAAAGAAACTTTTGATCTCTACCAGCACTAACCAACAATGGACTAAAAGCTCCTCCAAACACCATAGAAAGCCTAGCCATTGACAAAGCTGAATTCCTCACACAAGTTGGAAACAATTCAGTTGTGTATATTAGGTAAATATTTAAAGAAGTGCAAGCACTAAAAAATGATATCAACTCAAACCAAATTTGCATCTTGCTCCATATCTAATAGGCTTAATTACTTAATTGGTCCCTTAAAGACATTTATGGTTTCAAATTGGTCCCTTAAAGAAAAAAAGGGCCAAATTGGTCCCTTAAAGACCTTGCCGTTAAACATTTTAGTCTCTTCCGTTAACTTTTAACCCCAAAAGTATAAGGTGGACCAACACTTCAGGTGCTCCACCATAGACTTCAATAATTTTTTAATATTAACCATTGGATTTCCTTATCAAAAGAAAAACCATTGGATCTTGAATATCTATTATATCTAATAATGTACTACCAACACCTTGTTTTATTTTCCTTTCTTCATCTCCTTCCTTCCGTCTTCTTCATAAACTTCATCAACACAAATCCAGATTTTGAAACACTTAAAAACAAACAAAAAAAAAACTCAAAAACAAATTCACAGGCAGAGAAATTGAAAGAGTAAAAAGAAAGGAAACTGAGAACAAAAACCAGTAACCATAAACACCTCCATTTTCACCTATTCACTCACAATCATCTTCCACTTTCAACAATCACAACAACCATCTTCCACATCCATCACAAATCAAACGAAAAAACATAAACAATAAGAGAAACAGAGACAAAAAAAATAAAATTAGAATGGATTTGTGGCAAAGTTGTGCATATGTTTATATTGATTTTGGTTTGGTTTTGAGTTGGATTTGTGGCAAAGAATAAGAAATCAGAATGGATCTAAGCTTTTTATTTTGAAATTGTTTTGTTTTTATTTTTTTATTTTGCAGGTTTTGGGGTTTGATTTATGGTTAGAAAGTGGTTTGAGTGAATTTGGGGTTTTTTTGGGTGTTTTTAGGGATTTCTGTTTCTAATTTGAGGATTTGGTTTCTTTTTTGGGGTTTGTTTGATGAAGTTGATGATGAAGATGAAGAACAAGAGAGAGAAGTTATAATCTTTTTTATTTTAAATTTTAACTTTAAGTTTTTATTTTAAAATTAAATGATTTACCTAGTAAGCAGCCATGTAAGCACCCATGTGAGCAGCCACGTAAGCATCCAGTTCGCCACCTGTAAAAATTAACAGTTTCTGGACGGAAAGGACCAAAATGTTTAACGGCAAGGTCTTTAAGGGACCAATTTGGCCCTTTTTTTTTTAAGGGACCAATTTGAAACCATAAATGTCTTTAAGGGACCAATTAAGTAATTAAGCCTATCTAATATCTTCCCTTCAATTGTTGACATTATACTCAAAACACCACTTAATATACAAAACAATGGCAATGCAATTCTCCTTCTAAACTTGTCTATGGACAAAAATGTAACCAATGAAGATGGTAGCTCACTTAAGGCATTAAAAGTGACACTTAAGTAAATATTAAAGGACAAGTTTCCAAGGCCTAGAGGCATACCATAGTAAACCACTCCAATTCCAAAACCTAATGCCATAATCAACAATAGTCTCCTTGACGACCATTTTTTTTTCAACAATTTTTTTAGGGCATAGAATAAATCCACATTTGAATTATTGTTTTCCTCGTGTGAAGACATATTGTTGATGGCTAAATTTAGGTTACACCATGAGGAATCTTTGTTTGCATAAGCAATAGCCGGAAGGGGCAAGAAGCCTATAGTGAAACAAAAGAAGCCAATGACACCAAAGAGAATGTTTGTTGAGCATCAAAGAGCCAAGATAGGGAGATTAGAGAACCTTGTAGGAGTTGGTTCCAATTGAATTCACCAATGCACTTTTCTATGGTGGAACCAAGAGAAGGAAGGTGTTTACTTGGTTCTGTATCAGTGTCACAAGTGGTGTTGTTGGCTTGGCTTAGAGGGGTTGGATCAGCCATATAGAGCCTATATATTTTGTAGAATTATTGCTTTAATGAATGAGTATGAAGAGGGAACTATATAGTAGTGTCATTGGGGAATAAGCATACATAGCTAGAATCCTCCAATTCATAGTTGCAATTTGTTTTTTTTAAATAGAATGAAATTAATACCCAAAATTTTACCAAAAAGATAAAAATAATTAAAACCCATAAAATAAAGATATTTCTATAAAAAATATATAAAAATAAGGATATATATATGTTTTGACAGGAAAGTAAAAATATATATAAAAAATATATATGTTTATTGAGCTAATCGCTAATGACATGGCAAAGCATCATATTTTAACAAACACATACAAGTTTTAAAAGTAATTCTAAAATAGAGTTTATTGAAAAATAAGTTGCCATTTATTAAATTATTAATATTATTATTCACTAGCGGACAGACAGGTGCGGAACACGCATGTCTGTGTGATCCATAAGTTATATTATGCAAATTAATGTAAAAAAAAAAGACATGCATAAAAAAAATTTACTGCTAAAAAAATATATCTTATATTACGGTGTGTTTATTAATAAATTTTTTTTTCTTAAAAATAAAGTAAAAGGTATTATTTGTAATATGAAAAGTTCACACTAAAATTGTTTGTATCATCTTTATATATACTCTGTGTCTAAGTTATGTAAAAAAAAATATATGTCTTATGTTATGGTCAGTTTGTTAATAAAATATTTTTGTTGCTAAAAAAAGATGTGTCTTATGTTATGGTGAGTTTGTTAATAAAATTTTTTTATTGCTACCAATGTTTTAAGAACCAGACCGGAGGTCGAACCGGTGTGGCTACTGGTTCAAGGGTCAACCGGTCGGACCGGTTCAATCGTTATTAAACCGTTTATATTGAACCGTTCATATAACTTTCTTATTTCACAACTAATAAACAAATTAATAAAGTAACATTAACAAAATAGAAAATTTAAAAACTTAAAATAAAGAAATCATAAATCCAAAATGCATAATTTATACCAAATAATTATACATAAATTCGAAATTCATAATTCATAGAAATTGTTAAACTTTAAACCGGATTAAACCGATGGAATGAACCGATCTCTATAATAAAACTATATAGTTATTAAACTAGATAACTTATCTTTAAAAAAAACAATAACACTTAAAAAATTTGAAATCAAAGTCAATTTAGTTGATTAAAATCAAAGTCAATTTAGTTGACTAAAAGGAAAGTGGATCCTCTCATTCTCCAAATCTGGATGGTTAGATCAATCCTATGGTTCAAATTTTAAAACAAAATAAAATTAAAAAATAAAACAAATTTGTTCTTCAACCCAAAAAGAACAAACAAGATAAGAACAAACAGAATAAAAAACGAAGGGGATAGAAAATTCATCACCATCACCACCTCTAACCTCTGTTAACCCAAATCAACCTCCATCTTCAACAACAACAACAAACCACTTTCTATAACCAAAATAACAACACAACAATAGAACAAAATAAATCAGATCCAAGAAGAAGGAAGAAGGGAAAGGAAAGAAATAGAACAACCACCAAACATGCAAGATCTGTCCCAGACTCCCAGTAAAACAGATTTCAGATTTACTACTAAAAGGAGAAAATGTTCGCCGTTAACAGGTTTGGGTTTTATCGCTACCTTTTTTTTTTTAAAAAAAAATTTCAAAAGATTCCGAACCGGCCGGTTTTTTCAAACCGCCCCCGGTTCACCGATTCGAACGGTTCCGGACGGTTCGTACCGGTTTCAAGCGGTTTTTTTCCGGTTCTGCAGACTACCGGTTCTCAACACTAGCCCGGACCGCTGCTGTGTCCGGTTCCCGGTTGAACCGGTTGAACCGGCCGGTCCGGTCCGGTTCTTAAAACATTGATTGCTACTAAAAAAAATCAAAGGTATTGTTGGTATTATGAAAAGTCCACACCAAAACTCATGTATTCTATAGATATAGATTTTGCTTAAAAACAAAGTCAAGGATATTATTGATAATATGAAAAAAGTTCACACTAAAATTGTTTGTATCCTCTTTATATATACTTTGTGTCTAACTTATGTCAACAAAAAAAAAGTCTTATATGGTCATTTTGTTAATAAAATATTTTGTCGCTACAAAAAAAAGTGTCTTACGTTATAGTGAGTTTGTTAATAAAAAATATTTGTTGCTGCTAAAAAAATTTAGGATATTGTTGGCATTATGAAAAGTTCACACTAAAACTCATGTATTGTTGCTACTAAAAAAATTTAGGATATTGTTGGTATTATGAAAAGTTCACACCAAAACTCATGTATTATTTATATATATATATATATATATAGTAAATAGGAGGTGACAATTGCCTTAAACTCTATGAAACCTTACAAGGCTCCGGGTCCCGACGGTTTCCAATGCATTTTCTTCAAACAATATTGGCATATAGTCGGTGACGACATTTTTAATCTTGTCAAAACAGCCTTCCAATCAGGATACTTCGATCCAGCCATTTCTGAAACCTTGATCTCCCTCATTCCTAAAATCGACCCCCCAAATACTTTCAAAGACTTCAGACCGATAAGCTTGTGTAACATTGTCTACAAGATCATCACCAAAGTTCTTGTTCATCGTCTCAGGCCTCTTCTTGATTCTATTATTGGCCCTTACCAAAGCAGTTTTCTTCCAGGTAGAGGTACTGCTGATAATGCTATTGTTTTACAGGAAATCATTCACTTCATGCGGCGATCAAAGAAAAAGAAAGGTTATGTTGCTTTCAAGCTTGACCTTGAGAAAGCCTTTGATAATGTTAACTGGAAATTCCTTCAATCTTGCCTTGAAGATTTCGGCTTTCCGGATATCACTACTCGGCTTATCATGCATTGTGTTACTTCCTCAACTTACTCTATCCTTTGGAATGGTAACAAAATGCCTCCTTTTAAGCCAGCACATGGTCTCAGACAAGGCGACCCTCTATCACCTTATCTTTTTATCCTCTGTATGGAAAAGCTCTCAGTCGCCATCAACGATGCCGTTCAACAAAGAGCTTGGCACCCTGTTCATATTTCCGACAACGGCCCTCGCTTGTCTCACCTCCTCTTTGCAGATGACGTCCTCCTTTTCACCAAGGCCAAGAATTCTCAAATTCGCTTCATCACCGATTTGTTTGAGCGTTTCAGCAATGCCTCGGGGTTGAAGATTAATCTATCTAAATCCAGGGCTTTCTATTCTACAGGTACTCCTCAAGCTAAAATTAATAAGCTTACTTCAATCTCTGGCATAAGGAGCACTACTTCTCTTGACAAGTATCTTGGCTTCCCTATCCTCAAAGGGAGAGCCAAGCGTAGCGACTTCCTTTTCATCATCAATAAGATGCAATCTCGGCTCGCTTCTTGGAAGAATCGTCTTTTAAACAAGCCTGGTAGATTGGCTCTCGCCTCTTCGGTTCTTTCCTCCATCCCCAATTATTACATGCAGGTTTCTTGGCTTCCTGAAAGTATATGTGATAGCATTGACCAAACGACAAGAAACTTCATCTGGCGAGACTCCAACAATAAGGGAATTCATTTGGTGGGGTGGGACAAAATTGCCCGACCAAAGATTCAAGGTGGCTTGGGAATCCGACCAGCAAGGGAGGCCAACATTTGTCTCCTTGGAAAGCTCGTTTGGGACATGGTGCAGTCTTCAAATAAGTTATGGGTCAACCTTCTCTCTAAAAAATACACCATAGGTTCGGCCTTTCTTCACACCAATAGCCTTTCCAATGCCTCCCCCACTTGGTCTTCTATAATCCGTGCTAAAAATATCTTAAAAGACGGTTTCTCTTGGCGGCCAGGTTCGGGGTCTTCCTCCTTCTGGTTCAGCCCCTGGAGCTCCTTAGGTTACCTTGGGACCATTGTCCCATATGTCGACATCCATGATTTGCACCTCACTGTCAGAGACGTTCTCACCTCTGACAACCCTCATTCCCAGATCCTCTACACCCAGCTTCCTCCGCCAGCCTTCGATCTCATCAACAATTTACAGATCAGATTCAATGACTCTATTGAAGATGCTTTTATTTGGTCCAATAACAAGAATGGATCTTATACAGCCAAAAGCGGTTATAGTTGGCTCATGTCCCAAAAAGATTCAGCTAGCACCTCCTCCCTCCCTTTTTCTTGGACTTGGATTTGGAAGCTTCACTTACCCGAGAAGATCAAATTCCTTTATTGGCTAGCCTGCCACAACTCGGTCCCCACCCTCTCGTTAATCCACCATCGTAAGATGAACTCATCCTCTACTTGTCCTCGATGTGGTACTCATGAAGAAACTTTTCTCCACTGTGTTCGGGATTGTGATTTCTCTAGACCCATTTGGTACCACCTTGGTTTTATCACCCCCGATTTTTTCATCCCTATGGATGCTCACGAGTGGCTCAAATTTGGTTCCACGGGTTCTCAAGTTTTCGCTTTCTCTGCTGGCGTTTGGTGGGCCTGGAGACATCGAAATTTGATGTGTTTACAAAATGAGACATGGTCTATCAGTCGTCTCTCTTTTAATATTCATAGTATGATTGCCACCCTCACCTCTTGTTTCTCATCCCGCTCAACAACCACTTCGGAAGAGATCCATGTTAAATGGAACAACAGTAACTACTCCGGTGTCATCCTCAATGTTGACGGAAGTTGCCTCGGATCACCTGTTAGAGCCGGCTATGGAGGAGTTATCAGAAACGACTCAGGCTACTATTTGTCAGGCTTCTCGGGTTTCATTCAGGGATCCTCAGACATTTTACTCGCAGAGTTATTTGCCATCTATCAGGGCCTCACTTTGGCGAAAAATATGTCTATTGATGAGTTAGTTTGCTACTCCGATTCTCTCCACTGCATCAACCTCCTTAAAGGTCCCAATATCAAATATCATGTTTATGCTGTGTTGATTCAAGACATCAAAGAGTTGATATCTCAAAGGAACATTACCCTTTGCCACACTCTCAGAGAGGGAAACAATTGTGCGGATTTCTTAGCCAAGCTTGGAGCCTCTTCAGATTCTGATCTCACGATTCATGCATCTCCCCCAGAAGGTTTCTTTGACTTTCTTCGAAGCGACGCGACTGAAACTTTCTACCTTAGAGAATAGTTCCCTTTTCTTTTTTCTTTTTGTTTTTTGTTTTGTTTTGATTAGCCTTGTAACCAAAAAAAAAATAATAGTAAATAGATATATAGTATAGATAAGAAATAATATCAATAGTGTGTATATATATAAAGTAAGGTTTTTTGGTAAGGTATATAAAGTAAGGTTTGTTATGCTACATGTCAAGTCCACATTTATTTTCAATTTTTTCTATTAATTTTTAATTTTAAAATGATTATTTAATTTTTTTGGAACGAAAAATGATTATTTAATTTGACATAAATATCTCAACAAATATTTGTTTCTTTTATCCTTAAATGATGATTTAATTTTGCATAAATATCTTAACTAATATTTGTTTATTTTATCAAACATATTATCTAGCTTACCAACAAAAAACATATTATATATATATATATATATATATATATATATATATATATATATATATATATATATATATATATATATATATATTACTTTGACACTTTCTATCCAATATTTTCCTTCATTTTGTAATTAATTAATAGGGTAATTTTTTTGGTATACATAATTATAGTATAATTTAACTTTATCATAATTTATTTCAATAAATTTTCTTTTATTTATTTGCTTTTTCCAAATTCAATATTTTTGTTGCTTTCAATTTTTTTTTTGAATACTTTTATTTTATATTTTCCAATAATGTATATTTTAATTAGGCATGTCACATAATGTATAGTCATATCATATGGCAACATGTGTTTTTTTTTTTTATAAAAAAATAGTTTAGAGATCCGTGCATTAACACGAGTCCATTGATTTTTTTTTATATTTAAGTTTATTATTATATTATGGTAAAAAAAAAATTATTTAGAATAAAATATTTTAAAAAATTATTAAAATATAAGTGAAATTATTGTGTTATTTCTTGAAAAACTTATTAAATCGTTAAATTCCACCTTTTCCAAGGTGAAAAAAATTAATTGTTTAGGAATCGAACTCCGGCTCCACTTTTATGCATAGATTTGCTCAACTTCTTTGATGTTACTCCCTCTATTTCTTTTTTAATTGTTCGTTTGCGTCAGATTTAACGTTTCTATTTAACTGTCCTTTTGGTATTTTAAGGGTACCTGATGACAGTCAATTATATGATGTTTTTAGTAGTAATTTAGGGTAGTTTTAATAGCAACCAAAGCCCAAAAGCAAGCAAATACCTGGAAAAGTGAAGTTACTTGGCCCAGAAGCAAGAAAAGTGGAAAAAGCAGCAAAAAAGGGCAAAAACGTAATAAATAGCGCAACCATCGTACCTACGATGCGATCCAGCGTGTCACGATGAAAAAGCGGTTTAAATTGAAGAAAATCTGCAACAAATCTTTACAATTGTACCACGATGACTTGTCATCGTGGCACGATAAAAGGCGGTTGAAGAAAGCAGAAAATCTGGAGAAAATCTTCCATCATACCACGATATGATCCATCGTGGCCACGATGAGGCGAAATTACACGCCATCGTGGCCACGATGGGTGCGATGGACGTGCAGAAAAAGCCCAAACTCAGCTGAAAAACTATAAATATAACATTCCTCCTTCATATAATATTATTCATTCAGAAATCACTCAACAATAGTGATACTCAAAAGAGAGTTAGGAGAACTCTAAGGAGGAGGCAAGGAGGGCCAAGGAACTCCAAGGCCAATAAAGTTCTTTTCTTTATTGTCTTTGTAATTTATTTTTCATAGGTTAGGTGGAGTCGATCGAAGGAATTGAACTCCTTCACCGAAAATTCAAACCCTTCACTACAAATTTAAAACCCTAACTTTCATAGAAATTGAACCCCTTCAGTAAAACTAGAAAATTTGAACTGTTCCCTTCGCTGCAAACTTCGAAGGAATTGATTGCAAACTTGGAGGCTACTCATTCATATGTATGCAATCTTTAAACCCTAAGTTTTTATTTTATTTCTTGTGAGATTTCAATTTCTGTTGTTATTGTTGCTATTTCTGTGTTTTTTTTATCATTATTATTGATTATTATTTTTATTATTAGATTATTAGAGTCTAGATTGCTACAGTGGTAAGTTGCTTAGTATAATAGATTCACAATCTGTGTTAGTTGGTTAAAGAGTATACTATAGTATTTATTAGAGTCCAGATTTATTTTTGATATAATTTGTAAATTAAGACCATGGTTATAAGCATTAAATTTTGACCACGTTAGTTTTCATTGAATTTCTTACTATTAGGTTGTTTAAAGGTTTCATACTACTCATGTTGAGGGAAAATTTTGAAATGTCATGCCTTGGTTCAAACAGGGGAATAGTAAATGAATTTGTTTGATTTTTGGTGTATAATCTACATACATATTAAAAGTAGAGCAGAATATAGGACTTAAAAATTGTACCCTTTGGTTTAGGCTATCTAATTCTAGCTCCATTTTCTCTGTGTGCCAAATAGAATCATGGTTACATAGAAAAAATACAATAGAATTAACAAGTAGCCGCCTATTTGGAGTGAAACTAACAAGATTTCAATCATTTTGGGTTTTATCAATCTCAACTATTAGGGTGTGTTTGTTTGGGGGATTAAAATTATAATCCTAGGATTATTATTCCTTGGAACATTATTGCTGGGAGTATTATTCCTATCAATGTGTTTGGTAAATAAATAAAGTTCCTTGGAACATTTTTAAAATAAATTCAATTAACATTTTAAAATATTAAAATAAAAAAATAAATGAGTTAAAAACAATGAGAGAGTGGGGAGTTATGAGTGGTTACATCTTATTCCCATGGGAATATAAGATTCCCACCATTTAACATGGGAATGAAAAGTGGGAAAGTCATGTGTAATTTATATTCCAAGGAATAAAAAATTCCTAGGCATAATTTTTTAAAACTTGAAACAAACATAGGAATTAAAGATTCCCAAAGTCACATTCCTGGGAATAAATTTATAATCCATGAAACAAACACCCCCTTATCTTTTAATTTTATGCCTTTGATGGTTATGTTCATCAATTTCTTGCTTCTTTTCTAGGATTGCTACCTTGTGTACATTCTCACTGAAATGGCTGGAAGTACATCAAATGACTGAAATAGTGTTCACTCGGACATGTGATGCAACTCATCTTCTTGCTTTGATTCTTAGGAATCTCGATTTGAAAGCCATCCCAATTAATGGTCATGTGAGTCAGGTAATTTTACTAGATATCTTGCATTATAATTGTAATTTGTTCTAAAATTTCCTTTTTTTTTCCCTTGTTATTGGAGGGCATGATGTGTTAGATGGTGTGATTCTTTAGCAGCTCCCCCCATTATTTGTGTTTGTAGGTCTGCCAATGCCACCATGATATCTGTCATTTATATTATAATATTATAATATGTTTCTTCTAACAACCAAAACAACTTGGATAAGTTCAAGTCCGGTGATTGTAATATTCTCCATTGTACTGACATAGCTATAGAAGGGGACTGGTTATGGAGTGGTTCACTTTTGTTTAATTTATTGTTCAATTGCTTACTAATCTATAATTCTCTTAGTGATAATGTGTATAGAAGGCAACGACAGATGTCAACTGTTGTGACATATGCATTGCTGCCATTATCTTAGTTCCAATATCAATTATTAGAAGTTATTTATTTTGTTTATCATGTCACATGATAGGTATTTCCTGTTGCTCAAAAGGAATTTTGTGGATTCAATCCTTTTACAAGTATGAACTCTCTCCCTACTCTGGTCTTAACTTGTTTGAGCGAGCTTGAATACCCACTTTTTCCTTTATTCCTCGTATCTCTTCCTTTATTTTGGGTGCAAAATATACTAAACTGACGTGTTCATGTTGTGCAGCATTTGTGTGCTATAGAATTATTTTATAATATGAGGTTCTACACAAACTTATAAGCTATGAGTTTTGGTACATCTCTCACTCTTCATTCTCAAACATAGGAAATTCACACAAAGGTTCAAGTTATTGACATCTATCTAGTCTCTTTTTAATCCACACAAAGGTAAAGCTAAAGTATGCCTATTTTGTCAAATAACTTATAAAAATTAGTTTTGATAATAATGTCTTTCTTGTATTTGATAACATACCTTAATTAAGATAGTAATGTGTTTGCAAATTAGTCTCATCTGATATATAGATTTTGTTGGGTTGTTTAGTGTCATGTTATTTTGCATTTGAATTATATCTCTCAATGCTACTACATATATAGACCCTTAGTAATTAAGTTGATTAATATGTTTGAATTATATCTCGTGATTTTAGGCTTTACAAAATGCTGCTTATAAAGCTGATTGGTATGTTCTCTATATAGTGTGCAGTATGTCACAATCTACGGAAGTTGTTCATGAGGTAATTTCCCCCCGCTCCTAAGTATTGTTGTCTCTTTTTATGTAAACCTTTATGTCACAATCTATTTAAATTAGTTCACTTTTAATTAGTTCACTTTTAATTCACTTTAAATTAGTTCACTTTTAATGAACTTTTTCCTAACACTTTTTATGTATCAAGCTGTATCAATTGATTAGTACTATTGTTTATCTAATTGGTGCAAGAGAGAAAACAAGCTATAGTACATGACGAAATTTGGAGACAGATCTAAGTTTAAGTTATTTTATTCTTTTTGTCTAGGTACGGTTATAATTTTAATGATATGCAGTTTCCCCAACACATTAAGAAGGGATATGAAGTTTTTTCAAGACTTAGAATAATTCATTATTGTGTTGGTTCTCTCTGTGTTATAATTGTAATTAGTTTGTAGTTAGTTACTTATTTCTTCATGAGTGATATTACCCCTTAAATTAGTTTGTAAATTTGTTCTTATGTAATTTAAATTGGGGAAAATAAATTACTCTCATTTGGATATTTGGTTGGCAAATGCAAAGCTACCGTATTTTTTATTATTTTTTTGTAAAGAATTTTTTGCCACGATTTAATTGTGGCTATTTTTTTTTAATTTACAGTAACACTTCTTAGGTCGGTTAAACCTTTAACTGACTTAAGAAGTCAGTTTTTAAGTCAGGTCAAAATCTGACTTAAGAACTTTAAACTTCTTATGTCGCCTTTTCTTAAGTCAGGTACGGACCGACTTAAAATGTCATTTTAACCGACTTAAAAAGCGTTTCTTAAGTCAGGTCAATATCCGACTTAAGAAATCAATACTTCTTATGACTGGAATTGTTAGGTCAGGCTCGGAACTGACTTAAAGAAGTTGATTTTAACCGACCTAAGAAGTGTTTTTTCCACTAGTGCGATGAACTCCCTTACGAATACTTGGTTTTGTATAATTTGGCTATAAATTATATTGTTCCCATTGAAACTCTTTTATTGTCCGGTTTTTATTCTTTATTTTAATTAATATTGATCACATTAGAATAAACTCTAAGGAAATTAGTGGATATCAGATAGGAAACAAAACTAATTATCCCGAACGAAGGACGGTGTGCTAAGGTCTAACATGCGACCATTAAATTCAGTATCTGAGGTCTTAGTATAGGATTAGAAAGCTTAGTCAAAACGATAAATTCTACCTGAAATCAGAGTTAGGACTAGTTTGAGACACACGTGACAACTTGTGACACATTGAGCCTTAAGGGTAAGGATACCTAAGTTTAAACGAAAAAGTGGAAGCGACTGTGGCGAGGATATTTAAGCAGAGTAAGACAACCTAAACTAGGCTCTGACCACTTTGTAATTGAAATAGGGAATGGGTGCTTCTGAACTTATTTTATATGACTAATCCTGATAGAGAGGAACAAGGTCATTAACCACCAAGCATGAGTAAAGGAGGGATTCGAAAACACTTAACCACCCTGCGTGGACACACACACACACCTTTACTTTATTTTTCAGTCATTTACTTTCCTGCAATTTACTTTTACCCGCACAACTCTCTCTAAACAACAAAGCGAATGCAAAACTATGTAAATTCCTAAGCGAAACTAGTAATTTTGGCACAATCCCTGTGGAGAACGATAACTTATCACTTTATTACTTGGTTGCGATTCTGTGCACTTGCAGAGCCACCATCAGTACGATTTGTCAATTGTACCCTTTGTCGATTACTCTTTTCTTTTTCAATAAAACTAATTAATGCTACTACCTCTGTCCCTAATTATAAGACTCTGTTTGATAAAAAAGTACTATTCATTTACCTTGTTTTGACCATATTTTTTTAATAATATATAAATGTAAATATTAGCATATAAAATCTTGTTCAATTTGTTTTGATGATTATTTTCAAAATATTAAATTTTTATAATTTTTACGAATAGACAATTAAATATATTAGTGATCAAAATTGTGAATTGACGTAGTGTAGTGTTCAAATAGGGTCTTATAGTTATAATTAGGAACTAGCAGAACACCCGTGCGTCCGCACGGGAGTCGCGGCGTTGCCGCTCCTCACTTGGTAACATGAAATAATAATTTATTGGAAAGTAAATCAAAAGATAAAAATCAGAAAGGATATAATATTTGGTAAAAAAAATAGAAAAAAAACAATGGTAAAACCATCACCAAAAAACCTTAGGTATCCGTATTAATATAATATAAATTTTGTTCAAAAAAATATATAAATATAGATAATGTACGTAGAAATTATGAAAAAATAGGCTACCTTATTAATATATTAGTAAAAACATAGGTCTTGTAAAAATCACCAAAAACCTATGTCCATGTATTCAATATATGAGTATAAATATAGTCTCGTAAAAATTATTAGAAAATAGGCAACCTTATTAATATGTTAGTGAAAATATAGGTCTCACAAAAATCATCAAAATAATTAGATCACCGTATTAAATATTAAATATGAGTATAACCCGTAAAATTGTAAAAAAAATAGACAACATAAAAAATAGGTTTTCATGTTAATATATGAGTATAAATATAGGTTCCGCATATATTATAAAAGAACGTGCAAGCTTATTAATATGAGTAAAAAACATAGGTCCCACAGAAATTACACAAAATATTATGTCATTGTATTAACATATGAGTATAAATATAGGTCTCACAAAAAATAGTAAAAAACTGAAAACTTTATTAATAAGAGTAAAAGCATATAGCCCAAGCAGAAATCACACAAAAGATTAGATCATTGTATTAATATATGAGTATAAATATATGTCATGTAGAAATTATGAAAGAATTGACAACCTTATTAATATATTAATAAAAAACATAGGTCACATGATATACTATAACTCGTAAAATTATAAAAAATTAAACAGCTTTATTAAAATATGACTAAAAATATAATCTTGTAGAAATAAATGTAGGTCATACATTTATACATGAGTATAAATGAGTATAAATGTAGGTCCTACATAAATTATTAAAGAACAGAAAACCTTATTAATAAGAAGAAAAACATAGGTTCCTCAGAATTCACACAAAATATTATGTCCCTGTATTAATATATGAGTATAACTCGTGTAAAATTAATAAAAATATATACAACTTTATTAATATATGAGTAAAAATATAAGATGCGTAGATATAACCACAAAAATTAGGTTTCCATATTAATATGAATATAACCCGTAAATTATTAAAAAAAAATAGACAACATAATATATTAGTAAACACAAGTTCCGTGCTACTAAATATAGATACTGCATAATGTATTGATGGTCAATCTATTCCAAAAGAATGACCAATGTATTGATGACAAGTGAATTTTTTGTTCCGATAAAATAAAAGGGAATTTATTTCTCAAAAAATTAATAATTAGTCTTTATATCAACCACAAAATATCTTCCCAAAAAAAAAATCTTCTAAAAAATGTGATTTATTTTTCAACTATTTACAACTTTGTATTTAATTCTTATATTTTTTTAAACTAAAAGTATCATCCGCGCAACCTTGTAGAGACCAATCCCCTCGAGATGACTGAGAATTCTTATTGTTTTAGTCTCATCATTTTTTCGGGAGTTTTTCAATTTTTCTCCCACCATATTCTCATATTAAATTAATTAAATATAGGACAAAACTTAGAAACAGTTCCGTTTTTCTCCCACCATATTCTCATATTAAATTAATTAAATATAGGACAAAACTTAGAAACAGTGCATATGTACTGTTGATATTGTTCACCAATTAAAACGCGACACTTGAATTAATTTATTCGTCATTAATAATTTATTAAACACTGTCAGTTCACCGTTATCTAAAAATCTAAAAGTGAAACTCGGTTTTTAATTTCCGCCATTGTTATCAACATTGATTGTATCAATGAAAGTGAAATCAACAACAACAACAACAACAACAACAACAACAGTATAAACATGACAATAACCCCCAACCATGAAGAATCTTGCAGCCATATAACATGGAGAGACTTTGATGAAAGGCCAACGAACTGAAATCGTTTGAGTTCTCCCTTGATGAAGATATATATATATATATATATATATATATATATATATATATATATATATATATATATATATATATATATATATGAGAATCTTGCAGCCATATGTTGTTAAGCCATAAGTTGAGATGGTGAAAAAGGAAGAGATGAATTGAAGGAAAGAGTAGTGGTGATCTCCATCGCTTTACTCTTCTCTTCCACTTGCTCGACGAAATTCGAATTGACAACATGAATTTTATTAAAATTGAAATTAGTGATATGGAATAAATTAATCCATGTGTCATGTTTTAATTGGTCACAATAAAAACCGTTTATATGGTTGTACAAAAAAAAAAAACAGTTTCTCTGGAACTGTTTCTAAGTTTTGTTCTTAAATATATTTAGTTGAATTAAAAATCAACTTAATTGAATATTGGCTTGAATTCCATAAATTAAGTTGATATTAAAAAAAATTCAAAATAATATGTGTAGACAAATATAAAATAAACGGACAAATATAGCATTAATATTTTATTTTTTTTAGGTAATTAGTATTGCTGGCTTATTGATGAAAAATTTTCATATAAAAAATTTCAGAAAATAAAAAAACGAAAACATAAAATAAAAGGACAACTATTTTTGTTTTAAGTAAGATTAAAAAAAATTTGTGTAGACAAATATAGCATTAATATTTTATTTTTTTTAGGTATTTAAAAAAATGGATTTGTAGATTAAAAGAAAAAAAAATGTGGGAGAAATAACAAATAAAGTGTGGTAATTTACAAACAAATAAAGTGAGGTAATTTGAATTTGGGTTACAGATAAAAAATTGGATTTGTATATAAAAAGAAAAAAAAAAAAGAAATGTGTAATCTACCTATATTAAAAAAAACGTGGCAGATGGTCGATGCCCAATTAATAAATATGTATAGGATATATCGATGCCTAGTTAATAATTGATTTTTATTTAATAAATAAATTGAATTTGTATAAAGTGAGGTAATATGAATTTGGTTTACATACAAAAAATTGGATTTGTAGATAAAAAGAAAAAAAATTGTGGGAGTTTTTAGATTTTTAGATAAAAAGAAGAAAAAAAAAGTGGGAGATGTGACAAATAAAGTGGGGTTTTGTGGTTGCAATTGGGCATTTAACTCATATTGATTATATGTTGGTTACAAAAATATATCAAATTAATTGATATGGCTTAATGGTCAATGTAATAAAAAGTGTAATTAAAGGTTAGGGGTTCGAATCTTGTTGAATTTTTTTTTTAACATTTTAATATTCTATTAACTTTTGAATAAAGACACAAAATAACCTTAATTGAATGATGTGGCAACAAATTAAAAAGGGGCAAACTTGGAATTTCTTATGTATATTCTTTTCTAAGATAGGTAGATGAAGGTTGTATATATTTGAAAAACTAAAGTGTTTTTTTTAGATTTTTTTGGTACATATAAAATTTTGTTTTTTTAGAAGATTTTTTTTAACATTTTGTTTAAAAAAACTAAAGATGTTTTTTTTTTCATCTGTCCGCTGTTTTAAATTTAAATTTTAAATTTTACCTCTGTCCATGCAGTCAAGATGAGTATACGGTTAAATATGTTTTTATCATTATAAAATAGCAATCTTTTAAGTTTACTCTTTACATTATTTTTATTTTATTTTTTTGTTCCGGAAAAATTATCATGCGTTCAATTTTGGTCCTACTGCTAATTCAACGTGTATTTTTGAATGACTTTCTTGCAAGTATGTTTAGAATATTATAAAAAGTTCCTCCAAAAAAATCAAGCTCAAATTTTGATTTTTTGCGAACACCGCAACAATATTAGAAATCAAATAACGTCGCACGAGACAATAACAACCAAAACGCCACACTTAGAGGACAACATCATGAAAAAACAAAAAAAAACTTAGATATATGTGAAAAATCACTTATTTATATGAAAAGACGAGAAAAAAAGTTTAGAGGGGGTGATTCTAAGCCAAAAATAACCTAAAATCACCCCTCTATGATGAACAAAGAACAAAGAGAAAAAGAAAAGTTAGAAAAATGAAAAGAAAAAAAAAAATCTAGGGCCGACACGACCACACTGGGAAATTTTATCTTGAACATTTGCCGTTTAAAAAATTAATATTTAATTATCTCATATTACCTCAAAAAATTAAAATTATCATCAAGATACAAACAATCTCATCTGCTAACCAACAACACACACTCACCCTTACATATATAACTCTAAAACCCTTTGACTAAATTTCCAAACCCCAAAATGTTGAAGAGATTGTTTGTCTCCCAGAATGTTTATTTAGGTATGATCATCCCAACAAAATTCCACCCTCTTTTTCAACATTTTTCATCTATAGATATTACAATTACAGCACAAAAACCACATCAGAATCTGAATCTGAATCTGAATCTGAATCAAACACACACCCATTTGCTGTATCATACCTCATCAACAATTTTGGTTTCTCAACTCAATCAGCTCTCAAAGCTTTCAATCTCAGACAGGTTCGTTTCAAATCTCCTGATAAACCTAATTCGGTTCTTACCTTTTTAAAAAACCATCATTTTTCACACTCCAACATACGCATCATCATCAAAAAAGCACCATGGTTACTTTCATCAAAACCCAACAATACAATTTTGTCAAAGATTCAATTTTTTATATCCAAAGGTGTTTCTTCCTCTGATGTTGTTTCATTTTTAACTGCAAACCCTAGAATTTTACAAAGTAGCTTGGAGAAACGAATAATCCCTCTTTTTGAATTATTAAGTAGGTTCTTGAAAACCAACAAAGATGTCATTGTTTGGTTAATTATAAATTCGAATTTATTACATAAGTTTCCCTATGACCGTATCGTGGCTAATATCAATTTGATGAGTGATTTTGGTGTATGTGATTCCGGCATTGCTAGATTGTTTCTGACAGGACCATCTGTACTTGGTTCAACTGATTTGATTCATGCTTTGGAGTAAGTTAAATGTTTAGGGTTTGATCCTTCAACTTCCACTTTTGTGGTAGCTTTGGTTGCAAAGAAAGGTATGCGTAAAAAACTTTGGAATGAGAAAGTCGATGCCTTTAGGAAATGGGGTTGGTCTGATGAAGATGTTATAGAAGCATTTAGAAGGCAGCCTCACTGTATGTTAACGTCCATTGATAAAATTAATTCGGTAATGAGCTATTGGGTCAATCAGTTGGGTTGGGTTGGGATGCTACGGCCATTGTCAAACAACCAACTGTTTTTGGGTCCAGTCTAGAGAGAAGGATTGTACCAAGGGCCACAGTACTGCAATATCTTCTAAAAAAAGGTTTACAAAAAAAGAAAGCTCGATTAACTACTCCATTTTTAGTCAGCGATAAGTTGTTCCTTCAAAGATATATAAACCGTTATAAGGAAGAGTCATCTTATCTATTAAAGCTTTATGCAGAAAAACTAAATGTTACACACACCAGGGACAAAACTGACATGATATGAACAAATTTTCAGGTATTTTAGCCTTACTTTATATCTTGACTCTTGTTCATTATTCGATATGAATACTTGTTCATAACTTTATTGGAGCTAGTTTGAAATAGTTTAGTAAACTCGTTTCATTTCATACTTGCACAAATGTTGGTTTTGTTTTGATTGATATTCATTTTCAAAATCCCGATGTAAAAGTTGAATTTTGTCGTTAAGTTTGGAAAAAAGGATCATTCCGAGGGTTGCAGTTGTGCAATATCTTCTTAGTAAAGGTTTGAGAAATAAGAATGCAAGCTTAACTCGTGCATTTGAAGTGCACGAGAAGTCGTTTCTTGATATATCTATAAAACGTTTTAACTTTTAAGGAATCCAATATTAAAGTTGTATGTTGAAAAACTCAATCTTGCATACACCAGGACCAGGGACAAAACATGCTTGTCATGATTTGATTGTAAGTTTAGACTTAAATGTTATTCTTGTTCCATGTTCTTTTTGAAATTTGTTTGCTATAGACTGTGATTGGAGCTAATTTAGCTTTGCTTACTTTGACATGTGTTGATCTTGTGTTGATCAGTTATCAGTCTTAACAACATCAAATAATTTGCCTGTACTATATGTAAAAGTAATGCATTACTTCTTTTTGTAGTGTCATTCTCCTTTCATGTTTGCTTAGTCCAATAATCTGTTGCAAAAGTTAGCTATACCAGAATAGTTTTTGGATATATATAGTGGTTTTAAGTTGTAGTTGTAATTGTGATTTCGTTGCAAATACCAAAAGTACAAATAAAAATACAGTCATAATTATGGCAGATGTGAAGATCTCTCTGTTAAGATAATATTGGATAATTCGAGTAGTTAAGAGTTAGTAAGTTGATAAGTTTTTTAGGTGGTTGTTAAGAGTTGTTATTTTGGTTATTCTTAGAAAGTCTTCAAACAGCCCTCAATTGGTACGGTTGATAGCTTTCAATAATGAAATTTTGTGACTAGAGAATTATACAGGTTGAAAGGAGAGTACTGCTTTCAATCTCCCTACACCAATAATTAGAAATCTTTCATTTGTTTACAATATTTTGGAGGAAGTTAAGGGTTTAGGATTTGACCCTTTAAGAAATGGGGTTGGTCCGATGGAGATATTGTGGAAGGGAAGCATTTAGGTTGCAGCCAAGGTTGATGTTGGCTTCAATTTATAAGATTAATTAAATTGGTGTTGAGGTTTTAGGTCAATCGATTGGGTTGGAATTCCTTAGAACTTACTAAAAAGGCCACGTATTTTCGGTTTTAGTTTGCAGAAAAGGATCAATTGATGTTCGGCAATATCTTCTGATTAAAAAGTTTGAGGAAAAAGAATTGATGTGGACGGAGTAGCTTCCACATACAAAGAATGATCTCATCAAGTGATTCTTGAAGCAAAGTAGCAAATGAAAGGCAAAAGAAAGAAAGAAAAGATGGATTTGAGGAAGGAGATGGTAAGAAGGCGCCACAATGGTAAGGATGCCATTGATAAGATTCAATTAGGTTCTAATTCAAGAACCAAAGAGGAGTCACACTCACTCTCACAAATCTCACTAAGAGAAATTTCTATTTCCTTTCAAACTTGTCTTCAAATAAGATTACGAATGTCTGTTTAAAGCAAAACCCTAAATCTACATGGGCTATAAGTAACACCATTCTAGGTCCATATTGAACTTACACCATTTAATTAAAATAAAGCTAAAACTATTGCAATTTAAATTAAAAGAAACTAACAACCATTAAATTAATTTATCAAAATATTGATTCTCTTCATGCTCATGAAGTCCTCATCAAGAATGCAAGCTTATTTGCACCCTTTACTTTGGTCTTAGGAACTGTTCCTGAGCAAATATGTTTTCGGTTTTAAGGATGAGTCTGATTATTTATTAAAGCTTTATGAAGAAAACATGAAACTTACATATACCAAGGAGAACGTTGACGTGCCATTCACTAAGTAGGTGGCATCATATTCTTGTTTTTATAATGTAACATTAACTTGTTAGTTCTTAAATTTTAAGTGCTTATTCTTTCTAGGCATTGCATTTGGTCAGTGAATGTTTTCTCATGGTGTTAGTTCTACTTCCCTGTTTGTTCGATCAAAATCCATTGTTGTGTATACCAACTATGTAAGCAGGTCTACTCAATTTCATGATTAAAGCTTTAAGCTTGAGATTATTAAGTATTTAGGCAAGCTACTTTTCCTTTGGTTCTCTACACACTGTCTTTTTAAGAGAACTTTTAATTTGAAGACTGAAGGGAGTTTCTATTACTCATAGAACTGTTATTAAACAGTTTTGCAGCCTTTTCGAATTTTAATCAGCCATGATTTACTCTTATGTCGTTTTCTTTTTTGCGGAATATTTATTTACCCCTTAGATATTCACGAAAGTGGATCCTCTTCTTGTATGCATCTCCACGAGAAAATAGAAGTGTAAGAAGAGAGAGAAAGTAGATGATTAAAATATTGCGAGATTATGATAAAGTAACCTGCCGTCCACGATTGATCCGCGGTCAACCTTCGAACTGCTTCCTGTTGCTGCTGCCATCGACCCAACCAAAAATTAAAACGGGATCTGCAACTCACTTCCATGTCACCCTGGTGAACCACTTTCCATCTATGTGCACAGCGCTGCCCACCTCCTCCCTGTTACCCCACTTGAAGGTGCCGCCGTAGAGCTATGTAGCTGGTCCTCCTATCAATCTCTAATGTTGTTTTGTTTCTTTCCATCTTTGATGCCGTTTTATGTCTTGCGTGTAGACAAGAAGATATGGAAGAGTTAAACATGCAACCTCTAGTTGGATGCAACAATTTTGGATGGGAAAATTGCTTATAACTTAAAATTCGTTCTAATTTGTGTTTATAATTCCTCGATTTGATTCATGGCTGCTGATTTTGCGTGGTCATCTATTATGTTGCTTCGTTATGGTGTAGTCTTGCTTCAATTTGAATCGTTGTTGTGAGCTTAGAATTTAATGTCGGGACAGGCTATATGAATGATGATGTGTTTGGGGGTGGTATTTACTGGTTTTGGAATAAGTGCACTTTGTTACAACTTGTGATAGTCGCTTGCTTCACAAGTAATTCTTTTTGCTTCTTGTAATTATTATTTTCTCTCTTTTGATATCTTGTGGACCTCTTGTTTCATCTTTTTTTTTTATCCTCGTATAAATGTATAACTATTTCTCTCTTTTTATTTTTGTTATAGGCATATGATGTTGTGATTTTTTCAGGTTGGTTATCGCGTGATTTGGAATTTGATTTAAAAGAGATCAACATTCAAGTGGATTGAAGGCAAAACACTTAGACATGACTTCGACAGCACAAAGGAAAAATTTGAGACCGATAGTTAAGTTCCATTAATTAGTATTAGGACATAATGTATAGAATAATGCTGAATACAACGAATACTTTCATCATGAAAGCATCGCGAATGACGTGGCTTCAATTTTGGTTTCTATCCTTCTCTATCCAACGGCTCGGTGCTTCTTCTTTATTTTATTTATTTTTTTCCAAATTTCACGTCTCTTCAACCTTTACCTTTCTCTTCTTATAAACATTCATCAAATAAAGCTCCTCGTGATTTTTCTCATCTGGATAAACTCATTCTCCATCACTTCGATTTGGGAACTTTATGAAAATGAATTGTTTCTTCTTCAAAGAGATTTGTAAATATGGTTCAGAATAACAAAACCAAATCAACAAGAATTTGGTGTTGAATTGCCCAACAACTCTACTGGTTCTGTAATAAGATCCAGTTTTCTATTCATGACATGAGTGATTAAAAATTGAAAATGGTTTGAGCTTTTCTTGAATTAAAACTTGTGTAAATTCATATTTCATGAATGAATCAAATTCTAAATTGATATGGGGCTTCTCTAAATTGTATCATCATGAACAAATTTTGTGTAAAATCGTTGTTTTGCGTTGTTGGAAGTGCAATAAAGCTTCGGGTCAACTGCAACCCGTTTTGAAGAAGCTTGGAGTCAATCGTGGGTAGCGCGTGTGAGCGGTGAGTTGCTTAACCAAACCTTACTTTTTCATTTTAAATACAAGATTAAGTCATTAATATAATTTTAAATATTAAATAAAAGGCTGTCGTGAAATTCACGAGAAATATCTCTCGCGAGATATAGCAGCACTCTAATGTATATTATGAATTGTAGTTCCATTGGAAAATATTTTCTCTTAATCTAAAATTTTAACTCTTTTAGAGCATAAATAATTGAGATTCTTTGTTTCATTCTTGTCCATTTAATTAAACTATTCATTCTAAAAGTACATAATAATTAAAGGTAGTCAAATACTGGATCATTGATGTACAAAAAAGTATTGTGATCAAAATACAAAATAAATGAACAATATTTTCATTTGAAAATACATAGCAGAAAATAGACAAAATATCTCCAATTTTTCCAATATTTGTATCATTAAGGGGTGTCTGCATAATAACAAAAAATAATTGACACAACATGATAAGTGTAAAAGTAGGGGATAGTTTTCCGTAAAAGATATGAAATTACCAACTCAATTGCTGTGAAACTAAATTGACCTTCACCTTTCAATCCTTCGGTCACTATCTACATACCTGAATATATTTATACTCATAAGACAATCAAAACATAAAATCAGATTAAACAAGGGTAACAAAGATTAGAGTAAGGAAAGAATTACATAACCTCCATCAAGGGACTCCTCCCTACTCCAAGGCAAAGTGGACGGCTCACCCTTAATCATGATGAACAACCACAAGCATAAACTAAACTAAAACTAAGAAAACTATGAACTAAAACAAAACAGAACTTTATTTAGTAATATAATATGTTTACAAGTGATGGGTGATGTCTTTTACATGAGAGAAAGGCTCATTAATATGATTTTTGTCGAACCTTTAAATCTATATATATAATTCCTAGATAGTTCTCCTACTACTCTTCTAAACCCTAATCCACTCAAACCAATAAAATCACTCTACAATACCACATCAACCACTTACATCCAATTAAATCACTCTACAATACCACATATTACTTACATAATTATCAATAAAAATTATCATCCCTATATACTTTTCATATGCCTGCATTTATATATTTTTATAACATTTATATTACAATGACTTTTCAATATAACTCACTCAAGCCTTTAATAAACATTCAAGCTGCATCATTTGGGGAATAGGATTTCCTGCAGTAAATGTTTCACGCTGTTTCACGCTGTTTTAAACAAGGACCGTCCGATCTAATCTGAATGGTTCAGATTGATTTGGACTGATTTTGTATAGATTCAATATGAACCGACCGATCTGAAATGGACGGATGAGATCTAAAACAGCGTGTAACTTTGTGATTTCCAACTGCAGAGAATCTTGATCCCATCATTTGATCATGACCATTCTCCTTTTCATATACCACTCATACATTATTCTTTTTCATATTCATATGCACATTGGACATGGATGCTTCACACTATAAATACGTGAAGAGCAATTTTGTTGTTCTTTGTGTGTTTACAATCTCTTCTTGATTCTTAAATTAGATTTGTATGTTGTTTACATTGCTCTTACAAAGCAAATGTTGAAAATTGAAAGTTTGGTTGGTACCTAAACTAATTCGGAGAAAAGGACATATCTCAACGTAATGAACTTAAGTTTACGATATTATATTCTATATAAATTATGTAAATTTCTATTTTGTTATTATTTTGTGCATAACTTTTTGTCTTATCTTTATATACTCCATGCTAATAACCTTTTGTTTGATCTTTGTTTGTATAGGGTACGGTGTTGGTCGATTGACGGACTATTTGTTGATGATTTTAGTATGCAAATTCATTGTGATGCTTTTTTGGTTGACTTGAAGCGATATTAGTTCCGACTATTTGGTAATATATAACTAATTTCATTTTTTAATTTATTTTATATTTTATTGCTTTTTTATTGTAATTAAGTCCATTTGTTTGGGTTAACTTTAGTATGTTTTTACATGTTTTCTAGCAATGGGTTTGGCGATTTTGCATTGTCGAAAACTCTGTCAAAAGTTAATTTGGTTGAAGACTCTGAAGATTGTACTGGAGTGTCTTCTTAAATTTAATTTAGATCATAATTTTCACTTCAAAGATTCATCGTGGGGACTTTAATACAATTGGTGTACATGCTCATGTTTTATTTATTGCACAAAATCAGACTTTTAGTGTGGTACTACTATGCGATTTAGATCCCATTAATACTTCGTGATAAAATGCATAGAATGTTACAATTTATTAGCAAAAATGCATTTGAATAAAAAAAATTAAGGATATGCAAACAGTGCTTCGGATCAAGAAATAAAAACAAAAGTTTTGAGTAAAATATTTTTTTAAAAATATTAAATGCATTTTAAGTTTATATTACAATTTTTTTTTCTTAACTTGGTATATAAAGTTTCATTTTAAAAAAATGTCTTCTACTTTAAGAGTAATTTCCTATTATTTAATTTATTTATGTTCTTTATGTTTAAAAACTATTAAACAATATTTATGCTTAATAGTTTATTTGTTTGTTTGGCTTTTGATTACAAAGTTCGAAGAACTCGATGAATATATGTTTTTAGTTTTTATTTCTAAGTTTCAACTATAGGTTCATTATCCAAAAAAGTTAATGTTTTTGCTAATAATCTTTTGTCCAATTTTTGTAAATATAAGGAGTTGGTCGATTGTCAGAACTACTTTCTAATGTTAGTAAAAAAAATAGATAAAATAAAATTTACTAATGGTTGTTATGCCCTGTATGATTTTTATCATATTCGATATTTGAGTATGAGTTAAGTTGGTTTATCTTTGCTCCAATAAGTTTCAAATTAATATAAATGACAAATTCGATAATACAGTAGTTTTTTGGTAAGAGATAATGAAGTAGTTTATCCAACTCAGAATCCTCCAATGAGATTTATAATATAAATAAAAACTTATGTTTCAACATCAATTGTTTTTCATGGTCAATTATATGTTGTCATTTTCATAGTTATTTTGAAGAATGAGTTAAAAATATTGCTAATTAATGTTAATGAAGAAGATACCAAAGTAACTTCAAATGTGATGTATAAATAAGTTTTTTAAATGTATAAACATATATTTAACATCTATATCACATTTAGATAACTTCTATTGTTACTATTATTTTGATAATACCTATTGTTTCAATTTTAAATTTACTACTTATACAAATAATTTTTTGACGTTATAGTATAAAATAACGCATAATACAAGAGAAATTTCATGGCTTTCCATAGACATAGGAGTTACAAAAGATTAACGGTCATAAAGAGGGAAAACACAGAGATAAAAACTGATTTGGGCTTCAGCACTCTCTGGCACGACCGTGGTACACGACCGTGACAGACCTTCAACTTGAGTATTTTCGGATTTTTCCACTTCCTTCTTGCACTTTTTTTCACTTAGTTGGTTTTAAATGATCTTTAATTGTGATTTTCAGCCTTGCATGAAATTGTAACTTCTTTTATCATAAGGTCCACTCTTCATTAAAGAAGCACTCATCCACATCATCAACCCCTTCCTTAGTCAATGAGTCATCAAAGTGGGCTTGAAATTGCAGAATTCCTCTTGTCCATTCTTTTGGGCCTACAAAGGATAAACCAAATGTAGTAAGAAAACACTAGAAACTTTGCATACAAACAAGAGAACTTTTCTCTCCCGACCCCCCCATTTCTTTTATACCCCTCAAAAATCTTATTTTGCCCCTTGCGGTTTGAAACATTTTTGCCAAAAAACTTTGGTTTTTACGAACTGCAGCCAATGATTTCGGTTCGCAGGTACCGAAACAAAGATTTCGGTAAACTTCTGCCGAAATGGCCTAATTCCAGTGAGTCAATGAAAATTTCGGTAACAACTTACCGAAATCTAGGACATTTCGGTTCGCAGGTACCGAACAAGCTGACGTTCGGTTGGTGTTTACCGAAAACGCTAACGTTTGGTTCACACGAACCGAAATGGTCTAATATATCAGCAAAAACTTAAAACCTTCGTCATTTGCTTCGGTTCGTATAAACCGCAATACCCCAAGGGCAAAAACGGAAATTCAGGGGGTAGAAAAGAAATGAGGGGGGTCGGGAGAGAAAAGTTCCAAACACGATTATTATAAGGAAAATAACTACTAAAATTACGCATATTTTAGAGGTGTCAAGATGGAATACAAAAATAGATGGTCTCAATTATTTATTTTTTTTATTTTCACCACCAGTATCAGGTCCATTGGACTGTTTAATCTGGTTCAGGGGTCAGTTCTGGCATCAAGTGGTTTCAGTCCCCTCCCGATCGCAGTTGCGGGGGATAGAGTTGTGGTCCTCTCTACCAAGTTCAACGTCAATCACCACTGAATCAACTAACGATTGTTAGATGGTTTCTATTTGATGAGAAAATATATTTTATTATATTTAATGATGATTATTGGTGTTTTCCCAATTTTTTTTGTTTTTTGTTTCAATTTATGATTTGAAACCAAGAAATCTCATCTCTAAATGGTTGTGCTTTATGTATTTTTGAAACCCTAAGAATTTTGATTTGAGAATTTTAGGTTTTGATTTTTGTTGCGTTTGATCCTACTTTTTTATAAGGCTTAAAAGCTACTTTAAGAATGAAGTTGAAAATAAAAACTTTAAGGCTTAAAAAATTGCCTTTGGTAATTATTAGTTTTTTCAACTTAATTGTCACTTTTAAGTTAACTAGACGCCGACCCGTGCTATCGCACAAGTTTTGCATACTATCATATATGATATGAAAAGAATGATAATAGTAATTTCAAAATAAAAAATTTAAAAAAAATAAAAAGAATTCAAAATATAGTGATGATATAAATGATAATATTGAGTACAAAGACAAATTTAGATAAATAGTTTACAAATTAACTACTAAACATTATGAAAAACTTCTTTATAAACCACATTTACAGTTTCATCAGTTATCAATAGCTTTAATTTTTTCTTTGAACTTACTACTGACACTGCAACATATAGCTGCCCATGATAGAAAATTGACAATGGAATATATACACCAACATGTTTAAGTGGTTGACTCTGACTCTTGTTGATAGTCATAGCAACGACCAATGAAAACTGTCTACGGTGAAACTTAAAAGCGATTCTTTTATCTGAAGCAGTCAATGATAACCTAGGAATAAAAACTTTCTCACCGATATTGCTGTCAGATATCACTCTAGCTTCGACGACATACGTTCCCAATTTCGTAACTATTAACCATGTATCATTGCATAATCCTAGAGGTTGTTCAATGTTTCTGTGTAACATTGCTGGTAGTCCAACTTTTAATCTCAGCCTGTGATTCGAAATTCCAGAAGAAATATAATGATTGTGTTCATGAATTCAGGTGTATGAATATCATTTGGTGTATCAAGATTTGATTTGACATGACACGGAGAATCATAACTCAAATAAATTTTTTCTTCTCCAGAAATTAAATACAACACATAATCATTTATTTCATCAACAACAACAATTGTATTTTTATGAGCTAATATATCTCTATCTTGAAAAAAAGATGGATCATTCATATTGTGCAATAGATCTAGATATGTGCTTTAAACAATAGATGAAAGTTGATCACCTAAGCTAGGAATCAACAGATCATTTAGTATCTGTATTGTGATATCTGAGTCATTAGATTGTCCAATACCAATACCCAAAACCCAATTTGAATTTTTTTTTCTCTCTTCAACATCATAATATGAACTTCCATTTAAAAGTCTTATGTTAGTTGTCAATGTAAGCACTTCACAAAATCTCCATAAATGAGAAGAATTTATAGTGGAATTAACAACCTCTTGTCTTGTTCCATAAATATATATTGCCATTAATTTTTTCAACTAAAACTTCAAATTGATTTCCGTTTGGATCAATAAGTGTAGCATTACTATTTACGTTCTCACAAATATCAGGTGCAAACAATTTTGGTAACATGGTTGCGCCCTAAAATAAAAACAATAAAAGTGTTATTTTCTTTCTTTCTTTTTTTTTTATAAAATAAAGTGTTAAATCTCTACCAATATGAAATGCTCAAATACAATCAAATACAAACTTTTGAAAATAATAGGTATATTTACATCACCAAGATGAAACTCAACATAAGAAGTTTGATATTTAATCCGACCATGATTGACATACTTCTCTAAGTCAATTATTAGATTTGAATCCAATGGTGGTGCTATTTGTTAAAAATAAATGAAATAAAGTCAATAAATATAAAACGCGGTGAGAATGAATAGTTAAAGTATATAAAAGAAAAAATAAAACAATAAAAACCTCTTAAACAACGTAGCGCAATTAAGTTAAGTTTCAATATTTTGATCAGCCATAGTAGCAATGGAAACTCAAATTAGTGAGAACTAAACTTTAGATATATATATATAGGGGAAAAGAAAAGCATATACAATAAATATTGCTCCATCCGTTTCAAATTACTTGTCGTTTTAGAAAAATAATTTTGTTTCAAATTACTTGTCGTTTTGATAATTTAAGATTATATTTTGTCTATTATACCCTCACGTAAATGATTTAATATATATTTTGAAAACTAAATTTATTTTTTTAAAATTTTTTTTGGAACATAACATATTAATTTTCTTTTTGGTACATAATATATTAAATTTATTGAAAAGAGAAAGTGTATGTAAAAAAAAAAAAATTATTGGTGAATTAAAATAAGGGTATAATAGAAAGTTAAGGTGCAAAAATACACTTTCTTAATTTTTTGTTTTTTTTCTAAAACAACAAGTAATTTGAAACGGATGGAGTAATAGCATAAAAAAATACAAATTCTTAATAATTTATTTCTATTGAAACAAAAAAAATATTAGTTTTGTATAAAAAAAAATGAACGTGTATATTACATTAAAAAAATTGGAGTTGTATAAAAAAAAGATCGAAAGATATATATAAAATTACTAATTATATTGAAACAAAATTTGAGCTGGAACATTTTATATTTCAAAAATAAAATATTGGATCTGTAAAAAAAAAAGTGGGGTTGATTTCTATTTAAACAAAGAGTATGCATTGATTTCATAGTTAATACATGTTGGTTACCACATTAATTGATGTAGCTTAGTGGTAAATGCATCAAAATAATTATGAAAGGATATGGGTTCGATTCTTACTTCTTCTTCTTTTTTTTTTATTACAAAAAATGATATTCATTCATTCAAATCGGCAGAGTACATCAATTGAAATCATTACATATTCTTTTTTTTTTTATATATAAAACATTAGCGTGTACAGGCATCACATAATAACTATGACATCCCACTATGTTGGCACCTCATAATCATCACCTATCATTTGCAGCACCCTAATAAATTTATTAAAAAGAAAGAAAAAAGAGACAAACTTGGGGGGACTAGACTAAAACCCAAGGAAACAAAAATACAAGGAACCTGCCACTGCATCATTAAAAACTTTTCCTGAAAAACCCCAAGGGATAAAACCAAGGATAAGGGAAAAAGAGTGCAATTGATTTAATGAAATCTAAAAGACGGAAGACCCATTAAATTACTAATATAATCTCCTTGAGCGCTAGGCGGAACATTATCCCACCAATAAAAACCATCAACATTGATGCCTAAAGCAGCCATTTTATCTGCACAACAGTTCCCTTCACGATAAATGTGAGTCACTCTAAAATGCATGGTTTTAGAATTTTGAGCATCCTTCCCACAAAGATCGCATTTTGAGACAATATAACATCCTCTATGACAGAGAAGATCATCCGTAGGTAATCTATTATGCATAATTCTCCACATCAAACAAGATTTAGAAGGAGGAATATCCTCACACCAAATAATTTTAGCCCATGGAATATGTTGCCCTATAGGCCTGTGAAACATGTAAGCATCTTTAAAAGAAAGGACCCCACTATCAGAATGAATCAATCTCAACTCATCATTAGCTTTAGTAATGGGAATAGTGACAGAATTTAATAACGGCACCAAATTAGGATAGATCGAAGTAATAGAGTGAGGAATAAGCCAATGGTCATTAACAATAAAGTGAGCCGCCTTAGCCTGTAAAAGAGCATGGGAATGTCGAGGAATATTCAAAAGGTCCACCAAAGGGTCACCCACCCAAGAATCTGTCCAGAAATTAATCTGATAACCCTTACCAAGTTGCCAACAAGTATTATTAGTAACATTAGATATTCAAATTCGCTAAAAACTAAAAAGGATGAATCCGCGAACAAGCTCACAGCATCCGAGTTAATATCATAAAACGGCTCAATGTCTACAAATATGACAAAGCCTACAATTGATATAATAAAATCCAAGTGTCCGATATAGTCATGCCTCCGGATCTGCAACGTTGACGACTCTAAAATCATTGAATATGCTCGAAATTTGGATTGAAACAAATCTGCAAATTTAAACAAAAAAACAACGTAAAAAGATGGGACAAACACCGTACGAAGACGAGATAACAAACAACTCTGCACTAAGGTGGGACAATCAAAGAAATCACAAAGAAAACTCAAATGAAACATATGTGTAAATCACTTATTGAATTGACAAAGAAATAAAAAAAAAAAAAAAAAAAAAAAAGAAGGGTGATTCCAGATCAAAATTGATCCTAAGTCACCCCTCTCTAATGGATGAACCAAGAAAAAAGCAAAAGAAGAATTAGGGTTAGTGGCGGCTTAGTGGAGAATGACTAAGAGATACGTCGATCAGTAGGAGATAGGGTTCGATTCTTGCTAAGGATATTTTTTAACAATTTTTAATAATTAACTTACGGTTATATTAGGGTTACTTGGAGAAGTAATAATTTTATATATATAAAGAAATCTGTTTCGAAATATTTTTATAAAAGTTTTGATATTTTAATACAAATTTATTATGAATAATAGTTTATGAAATTCATGTTTTTTTAATAAAAAAAGATTATACTATGTAGAAACGTCATTTTAACCGTAATTATCTTAATAATAATAACCAACTTAAAAAGCGATGTAAACAATATTTGGATAAAAGTGACTGCAAGGACTTCTCCTTGGATGGAGGGAGAAGCTGTTATTTTGCCCTCATCCTTGTCCCACGTATCAAGGGGAGTGGATATACTCATATGACCACGTGTCCGTGTGACGAGGAGCACGCGTGAAATGTGCAAAATGACGTGGACGGTCTAGGCCACGTCCTTGTTGGACCGTCCTCGACGTCCTAGCAGGAGTGGATTTTGGTCAGCTCTAGGCCTAGTCCAGAACAAAGATATTTTTTGTCTATTCATAATAAATTTTGCTCAAATTATCATTTTTAATTACATTTACCCTTTTATTTGTTAATTAATGGAAAAAAATTAATTATGTTTTTCAAAGTAAACTGAACAAAGATGGGATACCCGTCGACGAAATACCAATCCAAGTGCGAACTAAATACCAAATAGAACCAAAAGTACTACAAGAGATGAATAAGTGGTAGCCCGACTCGGCCACCCCACATCCAGAAACACAGAGATGAGCTGCAGAAGATAAAATGCCTCGAGTGACCAGGTTTGTCTTTGTAGGTAACCTGTCACGTATTAAACGCCACGCAAAGATGGATACCTTCAAAGGAACCTGGGGATGCCATATAAAATGCTCTGCCTCATCCACTGTAACCGAATCAATAGTAGTTAGAGGCTGATAAGCGCCCCGAACAAGTGGATACCTTCAAAGGAACCTGGGGATGCCACAACTGCTGGAAATAAGCCCTAAAAGCCAATCTATTTGATAGTATTTGCTTTTGTATTGTGACTTCATTTATATATTTAATATATATATATATATATATATATATATATATATATATATATATATATATATATATATATATATATATATATAAGTAGGCATTTCTTTATTATGTTTGTTTTACAAAATAATAAAGTCCCTAGAATAGTTAGTTCATGTAATGAAACATTAAGTGAGACTTAATCGTGAGATTACATTAACTTAAGAACACTATTCTAAAAGTATCTGTAGTCAAACTTTAATATGAATTGGGATAATAATAAAGCGTAGAGACTATTATGTATGTAGACTGATGACCAAATCTCACGGGTCATGGATATGAGATATTAAGTCTATACATAGGTATAAATATTAGGAGTAATATTTATACTGGATTGACCCACCATGAGAGTATTACATAGTATGTTATGAAAGTGTCATAAGATACTCTCATAGTGATAATAGTGTATATCACTCTTAGACCTGAAACCACTATGATCCCTAGATGTGGACTTAAATGTTTTATTGCCGCTCAAACGTTATCTGTAACAGGATAATCCCTAGATGAGATTTGTCCCTTCTGCATAACAGGAGATATATATCTTTAGGCCTCTTGATGAACATGACTGAAAAATTGCATGGCCATGCCGAATTAAGTCAATATGAGATATTGGACTTATTCGTTACTCAGTATGCTTCGGGATCAAGAAATATAAATATTGAACTATACAAGGATGACACTATCTATGTCTTGTGTTCAATAATAAAGATATGAGGACAAAGGAGTAATTGTACACATATACATTATCATGAAAAGGTTTCGTAAGATCACCTGACATTCTTGTCACTTGGGTAGCAGTGATGTATTGCTAGATACCGCTCACTGTTTATAATATTAAATATAAGATTTAATATTATTGCCAACGTGGCAGGATCCTATAGGGTCACACACAAATAAACGGTCATAAGGAGAAACATAAGTAAGACTTATGAATGGGGTGCAATTAGTAAAAATTGCTAATTAGTTAGTGGGCTTAAGGAAGCCCACTATCACTTGACTTGGAGAGAACACAAAGAGGTTTTATAAATAGAACCCTTGTGCCATAGTTATAAAAAAAAAACACTTTGGTTTTTGAGAAAAACAAAAGAGCACTCTCTTCTCTCTAACCTCTGATTACTTGGCTAGTATCTGGTACCGGAGGAGAACCGTTCGGTGTGGACGAGTAGAGACTTTGCTAGGTTGCTCAGCTTGTGATCGAAACTTCTCTTCCACAATTTGTAAGGTAACAACACTATCACTGATTCATTGCTCTTTCGTAATGATCCAAGGAAGGGAAATCGATTTTTTTTTTTTAAATTCCGCTGCTTCTGATATATCGATTTCCCTACAGTGGTATCAGAGCCAATTATGAAACCTTGAATCGGATTGTTTTGTTTACTGTTTATGTTTAAACAATTTGTTTAAATTCGTTTAAACATATTTGAATCAATTAAATAATAAAGGGAATTAAAATCGGCATCGAAACAACTTTAAACCCAATGTGATAATAGTATATGTGATATACTTGTTTTGATCATAAAATAATTAAGTCAGATGATATTTGTTTATTTGATGAATGATATTTGAAACTTCGGAACCGTATCTGGTGAAGCATAAACTTCGGAACCGTATCTGGTGAAGTGCTTCGGAACCGTATCTGGTGAAGTTTTAAAAAATTCGATCATCATGTAGAATAAAAATCAGAGTACTTGATTTGGTATGATCATGTTATTGCAATAAGGATTCATAACGGCGCAAGTGTTGTGCCATTATAATTAGGGTTTGCAAAACTCAAAGTGATTTTGACAAATATATTTAATTTTGAAATTGTTTCAAAATTCTAGAAATATCTTTTGAAATTGTTTTAAAAGATAATATTACAAATTTTGGAAACATTTTATTCAAAAGGGTTTTGATTAAATAAATTACCATATTTAATAATTGGAGAATTGTCAAAGATTTGAGTCTACTTTAAAATAATATGATTTTATTTTAGAAAATTTTGATTCGAAAGATTTAATTGTGAATTAAATATTTGAATCAAACTTACTCGATTTGATCAATCGCCGGATTTTAATTTAATTTATTTAATTATGAGACTTTAATAATAATAATAACAATAATAATAATAATAATAATAATAATAATAATAATAATAATAATAATAAAAATGTGTTTGTTATTATTTTGTTGTGAGTGATTATGGCCTTAGTCTTTTATTTCATTTATTGGGATTTTGAAATACGGCCTGCGTGTCGTGCCTCTCTCTCAAATTCTATATGTACATTCTCTTCTCATCCACTCCCTCGTATGTAAAACGAGTTTCTCTTTTATGTAATGTAATTAGAATACAAGGAAATAAGAAGAATCATGACGCTTAAACAACCTTGGAGGTCTAGCTTGGAGAAGCAAGGTCATTTCTATGATTAGTTTTAGATTCTCTCATTGGCTTGAGAGAGTCATAACGTTAGGAGGCCATAATCATATCACTTTTATTTTGTATAATTGTTATGCATGCTTGAATGATTGGAGTGCGAATATATATGATATATAAGCCGTGGTGAGGTGAGATCAAATTAATTTAAAATCTTTCAAATTAAATATTAAGTTCAATGCTTTCCAAAAGGATAACACCCGTCAAGATCAATATCAAATGTGTGGGTTTGCCTCCGTGAAGCACACGTTTTATACTGGTAAGTTGCGGTGTGGTAGTTCCATCTACCCGATTGTTATTCGTTTGAGTTTAACTTAACTGAATTTATTTTAATGAGATTAGAATATATTTAGAAGCAATAATTGGGAATATCTATTTGATAGATAAGAGTAAGAGTTACTCGCCCAATTGATTTGAAAGTTGTATGAGATACAATTGGAAGGAGTTCCTACCTAAATAACTAAGTTTTGGGGGATCAACCCCCGCTGACTCAAAACAAGGTGAAATTTGGATTTGAACCCGCTAGAAAATCTTCCAACGGGATTTTCTGAATCATATGCTTGAAGGTCATTTGATTTGAGTAAAATAGTGGGAACATATTTAATTAAAGACCTAATTAAATATGATTTAGTCATAATTTTATATTTTACATATCTCTATAATTAGAATTTCGAAATACAATACAAATTATATTGTCCTTATGAAGGACATGAATTTCAGAAAAGTGTTTATGTATTGGTACAAATTGAGAATTGTTCTCAAATGCGAGAAAATTATAAGTTATGGAACTATACTCTTTAGCAACCTACTATAACTAGATTCGAGAAAAATGCTTATCAGAAGTATCAACTTGAACGTCTAGATATAGAATATTTCATACTTGTAATTTTATAGAAGAAATGATGTGATCATTAATCTCAAACGAGTTCTTTCAAAAGGGCTGCAAAGTATGAAAAGGTAATTGATTTCTCAAAAGACCAAAGAGTTGATCATTAGTTCTATCAAAAAAATTTAATGGATAGATATAGTCAAATTTATTTAACATGAATTTTCTATATCTACTGGAACTAATTGAATTGAATGAGAAGTAATTTGCGCTATCAAGGAATTGAGTTATAATATAAATAAGATTTATATTCCTCTTACTTGTATAGAACAATCATCGTTGCTAAAAGGAGAACAATTATTTCAAGATGGTTAAGCCATTGATTGAAATAAGAATGCCGCTAATAGTTCTTGAAAGAATCACGATAAAAGAATGAAGTAAGACTTCAATTTTGTACATCTAGTTATAGAAAATCAAAGTTTCTATTTCTGCATCAAATGTATATGATACAAGATGTTGAATCTCGTATTTGTTAAAATATAGAGAGACTTAAGGAATTAGAACATTGAATATGAGTTAAGTCAACCTGTGTCTAGAATGAAACAAATTGTTTCATTGACAATGAGAGCTGATGCTTTGACTTAAATTCGAGCTTGCAATGGAATATAATAATTGTTATTAAGTTCCATCTAGTAATAGAAGTGTCAATTCTACACCTTGAATTGACAAGAGATGGACTATAGTCTTCGATGATAAGACAAGAATTCGTCACATCGTTTAAACAAAGTTTTCTATACTAGTGCTTCAAATCAAGTAATGGACTAGTTTCATGATCTTGATAAGATCATCTATAACAGTTGTGATAAGGACCAAATAAGATTTGGACCTTGAATATATCTCAAGAGCGTTGTTGTCAAACACAAATATTTAAGTGTATCAATTACTAACTAAAAGTGAAACGATGCACGATATATTTGAACTATATACATACGAGATGTATATTAACCTCTAAAAATGTTTTCTTGATATATTTGTTTATTTACTTCATTTACATTACTGATAAAACTCAATAATTAGAAATCTTTGAATTTGTCAAAGAGTTCAACAATGAAGTAAAGAAAATAACTTAACAAAAGTATTAAAATCATATCAATAAGTCATAATGATAAATACTTAATTAAGGAATATAATAACTATTTTATTGCATCATGTTTGACATGATTTGATTAAGATAGTTTAATTATATATCATCGACTCTTTCTAGAAATTTCTCTACTTATAATTATTCTTCACCCACAACTAGTTTCTCCTTTTAAATTGTAATCATAAAGACATCATATTTGATATGAAGGAAGAGTACCTAGTTTGTCTTTATGACAGTTTGGATTGAAAATTTATGAGATAAATTTAATTCCAAAAGTTGTTTTGTTGCTAGAACTGAAGCATTCCTCAAGAGGGAATACGTCTCTAAGAGAGTCGGTTGGAGTGATATAGAACTTGAAAAATTCAAGTACCACAAAAATTAGTATCTGTTTAAAAGGGAATACGAATCGGTTCTTCAAGGTTGTTGTGGGACCAACAGTTTGAGTTGCACAGAAGGCTAGACAATGTTGGAACAAAATTGATTTAAAAATGTTTGCCCCTAAATCTATTAAGGTTTTGATGATAACAAAGTATTAATAAACAATTGGAAGGACTAAAAATTTAATTTAAGTGTGCAGGACTTAGATTCAATTAAGCTCTGATTAATGATCAGAAGATAAGGACTTCAGAAGTTTGTAAGCGCTCAGAAGATCGTGAGACTCAGAAGTTGTACTCTTCAGACGATGAAGTCTTCAGAACTTCTTAAGGTCTTAGCTTCATCAAACTCTGATGATCTTCTTGAAGTTTGTAAAGATTCTCTTTTGCAAGTCAACTCTTCTACCAATGAAGAAAAGGACCTTTCAAGCCTGATCAGAACAGCTAATCTCCTTCTGTCTGTTCTCTTTTGAGAACGTGGGTCATCAGCTGTGTTAGCTGAATAAGGAAAGTCTTCTCTGCAGCAGTCAAAGTACCTGAAACTCTTACTCAGTTTTGGATACAACCAAACTGCATCAAGACAGGCTGCTTGAAGACAAAAGATTATCAACTTCAACGGTCATCTTTGCAACGACTCTTTTCTAGTCGTATATATACTAAAGGAATCAGTTGTATTTCATACAGATCAAGGATTATTAACACGCACCAACAAACTCTGAATTCCTCATACAAAGCTCTGAACCTCTGAACTGTGTTGTTGCACTTTTAGTTCAAATATTTAGTATTTGTTCTTCTAGGTTCTGACTAAGAGCTGTTGTATACTTTCCATTACTTTATATCTTGTACTTGAGATAACTTAAGCTTGTGTGCTTAAGTGTGAAGTCTTAAGCTTGTGTGCTTGAGCAGTGTTGAGAAGTCTCTTGCTTGTGTGCTTGAGCAGTTGTAATCTTGTGTGATTATAGTGAAATCCCTTGGAAGTGCAAGGGGACTGGACTACTCTCGTTTTGTGAGAGGAACCAGTATAAATTGCTTGTGTGATCTCTCTATCTCTCTTAACTTGTTTTATTGTGTATTTTATCCGCTGCTGTTGTAGTTAAGTTAAGAACTTGAAAAAGTTTTAAACTTGACTAAAACACAATTCAACCCCCCCCCCTTCTTGTGTTTTCACACCTTTAATTGGTATCAGAGCCTGGTTTGTTACTTTCACTTAACAGTGAGACAGTAAAGATCTTGTGAGAACACTATGTCTGGAGGAGACGATAGTAGCACTAGAACAACCGGTGAAGCCGGTGAGGCCAGTGGAGCTGGTGGTGGTCCTAGAAATGCTTTTGGTTTTGACTACTTGAGTAATGAATCACATGAACATAGTGGCAACAGAAAAGCCCCTATATTCAATGGTGATGCATCATTATTTGAGTGGTGGAAGGAAAGACTGTATAGCAATATTACTGCTATTGATCATGAGTTGTGGGATTTGGTTGAGCTGGGAGTAACTTTTGAAAACTTAAATGAACATGGAAGATTGTCCATTGAGCATAGAAAGTTACTCACACCAGCTAACTTAAAAATCTACACTAAGCATCATAGAGTAAAAGACATTGTTGTTGGTGCTATTAGACATGAAGATTATGTCAGAATAGAAAACAAGTCTACTGCTAAATCTATCTTTGATTCGATGTGTGCTACCTATGATGGTAATGAAAAAGTTCAAGAGGCTAAGGCTAGTCTCTTAATAAGGCAATATGAACTATTCACTATGCAACAAGATGAAAGCATTGAGACTATGTTTACAAGGTTTCAAATCCTTGTATCTGGTCTTAAAGCTCTTAAGAGGAGTTATTCCACCTATGATCATGTTCAGAAGATTCTGAGAAGTCTTCCTATTGCTTGGAGACCTAAGGTCACTGCAATAGAAGAAGCTCAAAATCTCAAGACTCTGAGTCTTGAGGCTCTGATAAGCAATCTCAGAAGCCATGAGATGGTTCTGAACGCTGACTCAGAAGCTAAGAAGAAGTCCAAGTCTGTGGCTTTACAGTCAACTAGGACTCCTTCTAAAGCTCTTAAGACTCAGCTTCTTGACATTGAAGAGGAATCTTCTGCAGATGGTCAAGAGGAGGAAATGGGTGAAGATGAGTTTGCTTTATTCACCAAGTTTCAGCAATGGAACAGATTTAACAAAAGAAACTTCAGAGGTAACAGCTCCAGAAACTTTGTCAGCAAAAAGGATGATCAGAAGAACTGCTTCAACTGTAAGAAGCCAGGACACTTTATTGCTGACTGTCCAGAAATGTCTGCTAAAGACAAAAGCAAAAGATACAGCTCAAAGAAGCAACAATTTAAGAGCAAATTGAAAAAGAGTCTGATGGCTACTTTTGAAGAGCTATCATCTGAGGAAGAAGTTGAGGAAGAAGAAGAGGCAAATCTAGCCCTGATGGCTTCAGCTGACTCAGATGCAGACTCAGAGGATGAATCAGAATCAGATTCAGAAGTAACAGATGAGGTATTTTCTGACTGTTCTAAATCTCAACTTATAACTGCACTTAACAAGGTCATTGAGAAACATCTCAGAGTGTTAAGTAAACAAAAAGTTTTACAAGAAAAGCTTAACACTCTGACTGAACAAGCAGAACATTTTCAAGGTCTATATCAAGAAACTCTGAATAGAGTGAATGACTTTGAAAAGGGTTGTGCTGTTTGTCACAAACCTATTGATGAGCAGGAAATAGCTCTTCAACAGTTTGTGCATCTCAACCTTGGGAAGAGCAAAGCTGCTAATAGAATTTATAATGTTTTGAGACATAGAGGAGAAGGACTTGGCTATGAATATGGTAGAACATATTCAAAGCTAAAGACCTTTGCCAAAAAGGTTGGAAAATCTTGGGTTTATTATGTTGTTCCACCAAGTGAAGAGGGAAAGAATCCTGGTGTTGTTGAAAATGACAATGATGATCTGAGTGATTTAGAAGCTGACAGCTCAGAGGAACCAAGTCCCTCAGGATCTGGAAAGAAAAGTTCAGAAGATAGAAGTTGTTCAGAACCTGAGAACATTAGTTCAGATGTTCTGAAAGCTTCAACATCTGAGACTTCAAATTCTGGATCCAAAGGAACTTCAGTACCTGAAGCCAGTCAATCTAAAAGATCAGAAGTTTTTAAAAGAAAAAATTCAAACTCCAAATCTCAGATGAAGTACAGGACTCAGATTATTTATGATTCTAGAGTCAGTAGATATAATCAATCAGAACATGGGATTGGTGATAAATACAAACCCTGGAATCATAAACAATCCAAATCCTGGAATAATGATCGCTGTCGTTTTTGCTTAAGTACTCATAGAAAATTGGGCTTAAAAAGCTACGGGTCGAAAAACATAAGTTTGACCCGAAATTACATTATTTTCATAAAGTCTGGAACATAAACGTAAATATTTGACTGCGTTGCGCTCCGAACTGGGTTCTGGCCTTAACATGCAAGTTGTAGCTCTTTCTCTTGTCTTTCCAACGCATATTCGCACACCTCAATCCGATACTCGTAGCTCAAGTTATGACCTGCAGACTGAGAAGGATCAATATGTCATTAAATACGAAAATTGGTCAAATAAATTCATTAAGGCTCAATTGTGACCCAAAACTTAGAAACATAATAAAAACTCGATATTATTGTAGAAAGACTACTAATATGCTAAATTATAATACTAGAAAATATGTGCCAAAATGCACTGATCAAATTCCCCCACACTTATTCTTTTGCTCTCCTGAGCAAAACTCTAGAACAAAGCATGCTACAATCATCACAAGCAATCAACAAATTCTAGGATTCAAGCTTCCAACCGTGGACTGTATTTCAAAGATTGACATAACTCTTGTATATCAGCTGTCAACGATAACCCTGCGTGTGTGTACTGCCTATTACTTTTCAACCAGAGTCATGACATGATCCTTCTCGAAAATACACAGTCAGGATACTAAGCTACCTTTTCTTTCCTACAACTCAGAGTTTGAGTTTAGATTTCAGCTTGAGGGGAAACTATTCTTTTCTTGTTCTCACAGGCTTTTTGATTTTTATATGCAGGGATACCACTTAAGTTCATTTTAGTTATGCTTTAGGTGCTACTCTATCTTTTCACCTGACGGGATCTCACTTGTAATGAGTCCAACCTGTTACTCCGAATAGAGCACCCTACACAGCATTTGTTCCTCCAGTTTTAGGCACAGGAACTCAACATATTCATTATTGTTCCTCCAGTTTCGGGCACAGGAACTTATTCTATTTTTATTTTTATTTTTTTTAATTTTTTTTATTGTATAGTATCCCATCATTTAATCTAGCCATGATCCTACAATCAAGTAATTCAGTTTTCCCCCAAACTTAGTCCTAATCATAACTCTTTATCGTATTCTATACTCAGACAACTTAGCTGATGACTGTGTATTTTAAAGATTTATCAAGCCACTACTAAGTTTGCAAGTTTTTCAGCAATTGTGCATTAAGGTGCAAAGATCATCATATCAAGTATGAAAACGAGAATTTCCAAAAATTTCACCAATCCTACAGCTATATTGCTCTAGTCCTAAAACATGTAACTACTCATAACAATTGCATGCATGCTAAATTTATTTATTTATTATTATTATTTTTTTTTTTAATTGACAGGAAAATAAAATAAATGAATGCCCCCCCACACTTAAAACAGACATTGTCCGCAATGTATAACAATAAGCATAAAGAAAAGGAAGGAACACACCCGAGGGCTAAGGTGTAGCTTTCATGTCTGGTGGTTTTGGAGGAGGTCGTTCCACACTACGAATACACGTAACAGGAAGAAGCAAGTGGCAAGTGGACTTGCCCTTTAGTAAAAAATCGGGTGGCTTAGGAGGAATAGCCAATGTATATGGTGGACCTGCAATAACAAAAGCATGAATATCAGAAAATCCACATTTAGCTTGTGAGTCAGATAAATTGGGTGGAAGAGATGCACAAATGATGAAGGATGGCTGCTTGTTGTGCGGCTTAATCAGAGGTTCCACCAACAATCTTTTTGCTATAGACAATGGTTGCTTCCGACTAAAATCCACACTTTTTGTGTTAACTTCAAGAATTATTGAATTTGTTGGGATTTCTGCACAACTGGTTGCCGGAATCAAAATGTCTTCACCTAAAATAGCTGCATTGATCTCATGACAAATATTACAAACACCACATTCACAAGCAAAAATTTCAAAAGATTTATCTACTTCAAGAGAAGTATATAATTCATCTAAATCAGATTTCAATAAATTTTGTGGTGTAATCTCTTCCATGCATTCACTTGAATTTATGTTGCTTATTTTGTGTTCATCAACGGAAGCAAGTATTGTTTCAATGGGCCCACTTGGAGTTTCATCAAGACTTGTATCACATTGCATTACCTCTAATAGTGCAGCAGGTTGTACATCAACATGAGACATCTTGTCCTCTTGAATTCGATGGACGGTGGAGATTATTTGTTCAACTTGATCAGTTTGGACTTTCATAACTTGCATATGTTGAAGAAATTGCAAATGATCTTCAGCCATTCTCTTATTATTTTCAGCCATCTGCATTATCATTTCTTCCAAACTAGGTTGTGGTTCAACTACCAATGAATCAATTTGCTGAAATTGTGGATGTGACCAAATAGGTTGTTCTTCAAGATATGAATTTTGTTCTTGATAGTATTGTCCTTGAAAATTACCTACAAATTGGGTCTCACCACAAAGAGCAGTATCTAACAATATAGGACATGCATCACTAATATGAAAACTCGAAGAACAAATATTACACATCACAGTTGGAATATGATTTTGATAGCATGTTTGTTGTTTTCTTGCATCCAAGCAATTAATTATATAAGTCAACTGGTCCAATGAATCTTCCATTTTTTTTTATAGGTTTTTTTTTTTTTTTTTTGTCTAAATGAAATGAAGAGAAAAATAAAAAATTGAGTCAAATAAAATCTAAAAAAAAATAAAAATACCACCTAAAATCTCTAAAAATCAAATAAATCTATATATAATTTTTTTAGATTTTTTTTAAATATATGGAAAATTCAAAAAAAATAAAAAGTGGTCTAAACGAAGAAATTTCGCAATTTCAGCCTGAATTTTCGTATCAAAGATACGAAAGTTTTGTTCCTTGATTTTTTTCGGATTTGTGGACCAAATTTCGGATCAATCCGAGATATGAACCGAAAATTAATTATTTTTCAGCTTCACTACAAAATTCAACGTCAGAACCTGAAACACAACTAAAACTCACAAAACAAAATTGTTAGTAATGTTAGTTAGTTCTCAATTTTACTAATCCTAATCAGAGATCCCCGGCAACGGCGCCAATTTGATCGCTGTCGTTTTTGCTTAAGTACTCATAGAAAATTGGGCTTAAAAAGCTACGGGTCGAAAAACATAAGTTTGACCCGAAATTACATTATTTTCATAAAGTCTGGAACATAAACGTAAATATTTGACTGCGTTGCGCTCCGAACTGGATTCTGGCCTTAACATGAAAGTTGTAGCTCTTTCTCTTGTCTTTCCAACGCATATTCGCACACCTCAATCCGATACTCGTAGCTCAAGTTATGACCTGCAGACTGAGAAGGATCAATATGTCATTAAATACGAAAATTGGTCAAATAAATTCATTAAGGCTCAATTGTGACCCAAAACTTAGAAACATAATAAAAACTCGATATTATTGTAGAAAGACTACTAATATGCTAAATTATAATACTAGAAAATATGTGCCAAAATGCACTGATCAAATAATAACAGATTTCAAACAAAGAAAAGGTTTCAAAAAGGTTATTATTCCAAACCAAGATCTTTCTCTAACACTAGACAACATAGTAAGCATTTGTGGACTAACAAGCGTGGACCCAGAAGATGGGTACCAAAAGCTGAAATAATGTATCATTCAGATTTACCAACTAGGAAAGGATATGTCCTACCTAGAGTATGGAAACAAGTCCTATGCAAAGGAAGAAGGGTTTATGTCCTAGACAAATGGCTGACAAGTTCTCAAGTTAACAATCAGAACTTGAAAAATGAAGAGGAAGAATACTGGGATGACTTTATCATTAACTGTGATGAAGAGTTCTACCGCAATGATTAAAGTTGTTTCTCATACAGCCTGCCACTCAAAGAAGTATCATGAAACACTCATGGTATCTGGATAGTGGATGTTCAAGGCATATGACTGGTGACAAACAACTATTTTCTAAGCTGACTATGAAGGAAGGAGGATCTGTTGGCTTTGGAGGTAATCAAAAAGGAAAGATAATAGGTACAGGTACAGTAGGTAATTCTTCCCTATCTATTAATGATGTTTGGTTAGTAGATGGACTCAAACATAACTTATTGAGCATAAGCCAATTTTGCGACAATGGTTATGTAGTTGTCTTTAATAAGGAATCATGTACTGTGTCTAAACAATCTGATAACTCCATTATATTCAAAGGTCTGAGAAAGAACAATGTTTATAAAATTAATCTTTCTGATTTGAATGAACAAAAAGTGATGTGTCTTTTGACCTTGAGTGAAGAAAAATGGATCTGGCATAAGAGGTTAGGCCATGCTAACTGGAGGTTAATCTCTAAGCTTAGCAAGCTTGACCTTGTCAGAGGTTTACCAAAAATCAAATATCACTCAAACACACTTTGTGGTTCTTGTCAAAAAGGAAAAATTACAAAATCATCTTTTAAACCTAAGAACATTGTTTCTACCTCAAGACCATTGGAACTTCTTCACATTGATCTTTTTGGGCCAGTTCACACTGCCTCTATCAATGGAAAGAAGTATGGATTAGTGATTGTTGATGACTACAGTAGATGGACTTGGGTAAAATTCCTAAGAACAAAAGATGAAGCTTATGATGAGTTTAGCATCTTCTGCAAACAGATTCAAAATGAAAAAGGCTACACTATTTTAAAAGTTAGAAGTGATCATGGTGGAGAATTTGAAAATGAACCTTTTGAAAACTTTTGTGAAAAATATGGCATCTTGCATGAATTCTCTTCTCCTAGAACTCCTCAACAAAATGGAGTTGTAGAAAGGAAGAATAGAACTCTGCAAGAAATGGCCAGAACCATGATGCATGAAACTAATGTAGCAAAATTTTTATGGGCAGAAGCTGTAAACACGGCATGTTATGTTCAAAATAGAATCTATATCAGATCTAAATTGAACAAAACTGCTTATGAACTGTTCAAAGGAAGAAAGCCTGACATTTCTTATTTTCATCAGTTTGGATGTACTTGTTACATCTTAAACAACAAAGTCCATCTAAAGAAATTTGATGCTAGAGGTTATAAGGGTATCTTTATAGGATATTCTGAACGCTCAAAAGAATACAGACTGTATATTTCTGAAACACACACTGTGGAAGAAACTATGCATGTCAAATTTGATGACAAAGAGCCTGACCAAGTGTCAGAGCTTGTGGAAGGTTTGTCTAGATTTCAGGTATCAGAGGATCAATATTCAGATATTCCAAACTACTCAGAACATCCATTCTCTGAAGAACCTCTGAACATAACAGTTCCTACAGACTCTGAACAACAAAGAACTGAAGCAACTGTTGAACCTGCTGATGATGAGTCTGAAGATGATGAGCCCCCAAGAAATACTTTCAAATACAAATCATCACATCCAGAGGAACTGATCTTAGGCAACAAGGATAGTCCAAGGAAGACAAGATCTCAACTAAGAAATGAGGAATCTTTAGTTGGTCTTATCTCAATGATGGAACCTTCAAAGATTGATGAAGCTCTGAAAGATGATGCTTGGATTGTAGCAATGCAAGAAGAGCTGAATCAATTTCAAAGGAATGATGTATGGACTTTAGTGCCCAAACCTTCACACAAGAACATTATTGGAACAAAATGGGTATTCAGAAACAAGCTGAATGAACAAGGTGAAGTGGTAAGAAACAAGGCTAGATTGGTTGCGCAAGGTTATAGTCAGCAAGAGGGGATTGACTATACTGAAACCTTTGCACCAGTTGCTAGACTTGAAGCAATCAGGTTACTTCTATCTTATGCTGTTAATCATGGAATAAATTTGTATCAGATGGATGTTAAGAGTGCTTTCTTAAATGGTTTTATTTCTGAAGAAGTGTATGTTAAGCAACCTCCTGGTTTTGAAGATATCTCAAACCCAGAACATGTTTTCAAATTGAAGAAATCACTGTATGGTCTGAAACAAGCTCCAAGAGCTTGATATGATAGACTCAGTAATTTCCTTCTTGAAAAGGGTTTTGAGAAAGGGAAGGTTGACTGCACACTCTTTAGAAAAACAACCAAAGAAGACATTTTAATCATTCAAATTTATGTTGATGATATTATTTTTGGTTCAACTAATGCTTCTTTGTGCAAGAATTTTTCTAAGATAATGCAGGATGAATTTGAAATGAGCATGATGGGAGAATTGAAATTCTTTCTGGGAATTCAAATCAATCAGAAGAAGGAAGGAACTTATGTTCATCAATCTAAATACACCAAGGAACTTCTGAAGAAATTCAACCTAGATGATTGCAAGATAATGAACACTCCTATGCATTCAACTACCAACATGAGCAAGTCAGAAGATGAAGGAAAAGTAGATCAAAAGGTCTACAGAGGTATGATTGGTTCCTTACTCTATCTGACAGCCTCTAGGCCAGATATTTTATTCAGTGTCTGCTTATGTGCAAGATTCCAGTCAGATCCTAGAGAATCTCATCTTACTGCTGTAAAGAGAATCTTTAGGTATCTGAAAGGAACAACTAATCTTGGACTTCTCTATAAGAAATCCAATGATTATGTGCTAAATGGATTCTGTGATGCTGACTATGCTGGAGATAAAATTGAAAGAAAATCCACAAGTGGCAATTGTCAATTTGTTGGTGAAAACCTTATCTCCTGGGCTAGTAAGAGACAAACTACTATAGCTTTGTCTACAGCAGAAGCAGAATACATTTCAGCAGCTAAGTGTTGCACACAACTACTCTGGCTAAAATATCAGTTAGAAGATTATCAGGTAAGCAGTCACAATATTCCTTTATATTGTGATAATACTGCAGCCATTCATTTATCTAAAAATCCTATCCTACACTCTAGAGCCAAACATATTGAAATCAAACACCATTTTATCAGAGATTATGTTCAGAGAGGCATTATAGATATTAAGTTTGTTGATACTGAAAATCAATGGGCTGACATATTTACTAAAGCCTTACCTGTTGAAAGATTTGATTTTATAAAGAAACATCTGAACATGTTTTCAATCTCTGAATGAAATTTTTTTTTTTTTTTTGGCAATTAAAGTGTAAGAGGTTATGTATATCAGAACTTATGATTCAGAACATCTGAAACACAAGCTCTGAAGTACTTAACTCTGATAGAGAAGTTTAAATAACTCAGAGGCTCTGAACTATTTAAGTGGGAAACGTTTAGTATTCGCTGCTGAACAGTTGTCCATTAAAATAGCAGTTACCAAGTAAATTTCTGCACGTGGTCTACGTGTGTCAGGTAGTGGGTGGTTAATGATGATTTTTGGTATTCAACTTTCTGTCAATTAGCGTAACTTCCCAAATTTGCTATTTTCGTGTTAACTGTGTGCATTTAAATAAAACTTACACAATACACTTGCACACTTCTCACTTTCACAACCTACACTTTCTTTTCTCTCTAAACCTTCAACAAAATTTTCTTTCTCTCTCATTAGTTCCTACCCTTACCTAAACTCCAACATGGCCGGTTCTTCGTCTTCTTCAACAACAAAAATTCCTCCGTTCATGTTTAGAAATCTTCAAATCGTTGGGAACGAAATGGAGTTTCCAGAATCTGAGCTCATCTTTCTCTCTGAGAAGATGATAGACTTTGATAGTTTAAAGGCAAATGGGTTCGATGTGAAACGGTACTTCTCCACTCAAGGTTGGGATAAGTACTTCAACATGCTTAATGGTCCTATTTACCTAGATCTCTTGAAGAAATTCTGGATGAAAGCTAAAGTTTTTGATAAGGTTGAAGCTAAACAGGAAGAACTTGCTGCTATTGAAAGAAATCCTAGTTTAAAAGGTAAATCTAGGAAAGAAATGGGTTTACTGGAGTTCACTGGAAAACAGATTAGGTCAAATATCTGTGGTATGAATCTGGCTTTCTCTCCTATTCATTTCAACGCTTTGCTTGGTTTGGATAACTCTGGGATAGAGTTAGATGTTTTTGAGAAGGACACAAGGTACAGAGATGATCTTCTGGCTCTGATATGTACAGATCTAAATTTGAAGGGTAAAGTCAAGGGTTTGACTGATGTCTGCAGAGTGGTGTTCAAAATCATACTAGCTATTATCAGTCCAAGAGTTGGTGGTACTGATACAATCTCCTGGACTCATCGTCACTTGATCTTCTTCCTTCTGAAAGGAATGAAAGTGAATCTAGGAGAATATTTCTTTGAGAGGATCTGTGAAGCAATCTTCTCAAGCAAATCTCAGAGGAAAACAGCCATAGTTTATCCAAGATTACTCTCAGACCTTCTTTATCAAGGTCATGTTGTTCAGAATTTGAAGAAATTCCATCCAGAACTTGTGGAAAAGAAGTTCACTCCTGAGATTCTGAATGCAAGTTTTCTAACCAAGATGCGCATCATCTCATCAAAGTTGGTTCAACCTACACAAGAATTCACAGCCAGTCTTGAAGATCGTCTGTATGTAGATGGTTATCCAGTAATCTCTGAAATGGATGTTGAGCACATCATCCAAGATTATCTGGAAGTTCTTAGAAAAGAAGGATATACTGTTGATAGGAGTATGGTTCCAAAAGCTCCTGTTAACTTGTATAATCCTAAGAGGAAACCTAAGAGGAAAGCTGAACAAGAAAAACCAGATCTTCTGGCTCAGAAGAAGGTTAAGGTAGAAGAAGCTATTGCTGAGAAAAGAACGAAAAGGAAACATGAAGCTTTGTCTGGAAAAGCTGCTGCAACTTCATCAAAGAAGCCTATTGTTATTGATGAAGAGGAAAGTGAAGACAGTGACTCCTCTGAAACTCAATCTGAATCAGAAACTGAGTCTGATGAAGAAACTCTGAGTACTAGGATGCATCAGAAACAAGTTCCTGATCCCAAAGGTAAGTCTCCTAAGTACATCTTTAACGAAGCTGAAATTGGAATAGGGTTTACCAAACCACTTAGAACTATTCTTCCCAACATTTCACCTTCTGATAACCCTCTCTCTGAACTAGAAAAACACCTGAGCACTGACCCCCTCAATAATCAGCCTCTTACTCATGCAACCCAAAAATCTTCCTCACCTCCTAAACCAAAATCACCTCTACCTCAACCTCAACCACAACAACAATCACCTCTACCTCAACCTCAACCACAACAACAATCACCTGACATTCCACCATCTGAACCTCAACCAAATATTCCAACTGCTGAACAAACCTCTGAACCAACCCCTGAACACAAAACTCCTGAACCATCACCTTAACACATCTATCCTGAATCAACATCTGACATCTCTTCCTCTGAATCAACTCCTGAACCCAATCCTAATCCAAGTACTGAGCATGCTTCTCCTGCACGCATTCATACTTGTGCCCCTAACCCTTCAGTAGCAGAAGTTGTTATCGTTGACAACCCTGCTAATGACCCAACAAAACTCTCTACCATTCCCAACATCTCACCCTCATCCTCTGACCCTTTTGGTAACCTCTCCAATCAGCTGTATGATGATTTACTTAGGTTATCCCATATTCAGAACAAGTTTTTGGTGTGTCCCTCTGATGTGGATATGGAGGTGTCACTAATCAAGGCTAAAGTCTGCAAAGCTCTGGATGCAATGGGTGATGAGATCAAGATTGTGATTGGGCAACGAGATTTGGATTTGGTACATTTGCTGAAGGACAGCTTAGCAAGAGCTAGTTTGAAACGGCTGACTGGGTTTAACCATGAAGAGCATGAGCGTGCTAAGCTTGCTGCTATTGCTGCTACTGCAAGGCATATGTCTGCTTTTAAGGAATGCTGGGTGGATTCTAAGCTTTTCAAAAGCCTTGAGGATCAAAGGATTGAGAATGAACGTCTAGCTGAAGCTGCTGCAAGAGTTGCTGAAGAAATCTCTGAGATGAACCAAGAGGATGCTACAGATGCTGATATTCTGATGATTGATTATCCAGAGGAAGGTGAACCCTCTGATAAAGGCAAGGCACCTTTGGTTGAAGATCAAGCACCTGTGGTTGTAGATCAGCTGCAGATTTTTCAAGAAGCTCTGAGGGAACAACAAGAAGGTTTGGAAAGGCAAAGGACAGCTCACCTCAATTTGGAATCTAAAGTGGATGGTCTAGTTTCCAACGTGGGGTCTCTGAATGACAAATTTGACCAGCTCTTAGCCTTTCTCAAGAAACCTTAGGATTCTTTGCACTTTATGTCTTTCATATTTATCTTCTGAACAATTTATTTTATACTTTCACTTATTTATTGGTTTGATATTTTTTTTTGGTTGTTGTGTGATGTTTACTTTTATTTTCTTTGATAAACAAGAACATAAGAACACAAGATGATTTTAAAAAAGAAATTTTTTTTTAATGATCTAACAATGTTGAGTACATTGGTAAAAAGAAAAAGACGACCTAATCCTAGTCAGATGGATAATACTCAGAAGAAATCTCAGATTTCTCCTCAGCATCCTCTGATGTAATTTCTATGGGATCTGGGTTCTGCTCTTCTTCTTCTTCTTGTTCTTCTTCTGGAACATAGCCAGCCAAGAACTCAACATAGTCAGCATCATCTTCATTTTCTTCAGCTTCAGAATCTGATGAGATGATTATAATCTCAGCCTCTTGTGGTTTCTTGTCGTCTTCTTTATCTTTCTCATCTTTTTCGCGTTTTTCTTCTTCTTTCTTTCTCCGAAACTCTGCGATACGTGAACTAAACCTTCTCATTCTTCTTGATCTTTCTTGATACTCGTTTATTATTGTTTTTATGTGAAGAATGTATGTTAACTCGTTCACCTTTTATAAACCTTTTAGCGCGTTGTTTTTTGTTTTTGAAATAAATTCACCTTTGTAACAACCACTCTTCTTCTTTGACTGTCTTGGTTATCTAAATTTTTTTTACTTTTTGATAATGACAAAAGGGGGAGTAGTTACGCATTAATTGATAAGTGATAAGTTTCAAAGCTGAAACCACGCTCACGCTTTTATCTCGCTTTTATCCGTTAAGTTAAAAGTTGTTACTTTTAAGTTGTTTTACGTATTTCAATGTGGAGACTAAGTTAGTTGAAACTGAAATAAATTTCATAAGTAAGGATAAGTTAAGAGTGCAATTTTAACTTAGCCTTATGAGATTTAGGGGGAGAGCTTGCAAACCTCTCACTCTGAAGAAAGATATGAAATTTATTTTATTCCAAATTATCTTAATCTTATACTAAATTAAAATATCATGGATAAAACTTAAAGCTTAGGCTTTAAGGAGTATCAATCTTAGGGGGAGCTTGCAAACCTCACAAACCTAAGAGAAATATGATAAGTTGATTTAACAACAATTGTCAATTAATACTTATGTTTGTCATCATCAAAAAGGGGGAGATTGTTGGAACAAAATTGATTTAAAAATGTTTGCCCCTAAATCTATTAAGGTTTTGATGATAACAAAGTATTAATAAACAATTGGAAGGACTAAAAATTTAATTTAAGTGTGCAGGACTTAGATTCAATTAAGCTCTGATTAATGATCAGAAGATAAGGACTTCAGAAGTTTGTAAGCGCTCAGAAGATCGTGAGACTCAGAAGTTGTACTCTTCAGACGATGAAGTCTTCAGAACTTCTTAAGGTCTTAGCTTCATCAAACTCTGATGATCTTCTTGAAGTTTGTAAAGATTCTCTTTTGCAAGTCAACTCTTCTACCAATGAAGAAAAGGACCTTTCAAGCCTGATCAGAACAGCTAATCTCCTTCTGTCTGTTCTCTTTTGAGAACGTGGGTCATTGTAACGACCCAAAATTTAGTATTCGTTATTTAATTATTTTATTACGCGAGGGCGTGATTTATAATTAAATTATTAAGCGGCGAATAATCATTTAGCGAGAACGTAAGTTAATGAGCGAGAAGTTATGTTGATTGGGCCTTGGGGCGTGTAAGTGGTTATTGGGCTTAGCCAATTGGGCTTTGATCCATGAGAATAGAGAGAGCTATAAGTAGCAAGTCAAACCATGAATAGTCTCATAATTTATGTTTCATGAGAAAGGAAGATTGAGAGCTAGGGCAAGAGCCAAAGAGAAAGAGAGGAGCTCGTGGGAGAGAAAGAGAAGAGCAAGCTTGTGGATTCGTCGAGCTAAGGTACGAGAGTTAGATTACATATTCGTGAGTGATTCGAAAGAGGGGAGGATGTCGATTCCTCCATTCCCAAACTCTTTCCACTCTATTTTCTTGTGGGTTTTGTGGGTGATTTTCTTAATGGAAAATGGATTCTTTTGATCCTAACATGTGTAGTGAACTCATGGTAGATGAGGTAAACAACTTTGGGGAGTTGAAAGTGGGTATATGTAGATGTTTGATCAATGATTTGCATGGTTTGATAAACTTGCTTAAAATGCAAGAAATTGGCATGATTTTGATTGTTTGAGGTATTTGGATGTTTGGAAGAGATGATTAATGTTCCTTGATATCATATATGCTTGGAATTGCTGTTTATAAGAATTTATAACATGTTTGAATGAATTTTTGAGTTGATTCAATGTTAAACCGCCTTAGAGAAACTCAAGAACAGATATTTTTCTGGTGTAGTTCGCTAAGCGACCAGGAGTTCGCTGTAGCGAACATGTTCGCTGAAGCTCGCCAATGCTCGCCATGAGCAGGTGACTTCTTGGTGAGGTTCACCATGTCTCGCTAAGCCCTCGCTTAGCGAAGGCCTCTGTGACAGCAATTTTTGTTGATGTTCGTAAGTGTAATTAGGCACTTGTAACATGGTTTAAGGGTGTCCTTACATGATTATTGATACATGTTGATACTGTTAATACTTATTGTTAATCGTTATATGATTGATAAACGTGTATGCAATAAGTTGTAGCTTAAAGTGAGCAATGTGATGTTCTAGCATTAATTTGCAATGTTAAGGAAATGATGTGTGTTTTATGACATAAGTGTAAATGAAACTTTATGTGTATAAAAATGGTTATGCAGATAATTATCATGTGAATAATTATGATTTGAGTGATAGGATATTGTGTTATCCTAATGTGTTAGATGTTGGAATTGTGTTTCCGCATCAGTGAATGAATAGCTTCGAGCTAGATAGCGTCATGTATTTGATGTGTTTAAAAGTAATCATGCATTCATGAATAATTGTGTTATGGGAATCACGTGAATTCCAATAATTGATGAAAATGGATTATGTTTATGAAAAGTGGCCGAAGATGGGATTATGTTATCCGAGATCTGGAGCCCATATCCAAACATGATATAAAACTGTGTGACTCCTCTTTATGGGAGAGATGGTTGATGATAACCATATCCTACATGATATAAAACTGTTATTGAGCTTATCCAAGGGAGATAAGGTGGTTCGGTAAGTTCCGACGCATCCAACAAGATGTAAAACTGGGTTCATCTTAAATGTGGTGAATAGCAGCATCCAACATGATGTAAAACTGGTTTGGTCCACCATTGGTGAGACGCTTATCCTGCATGATGTAAAACTGCTGATGTATAGTCCGTACATGACTATAATCTGAACAGTCCGTACATGACTATAATCTGAACAGTCCGTACATGACTGAAAACTGAACAGTCCGTCATGACTGAAATCTGAACAATGTAAATTGGTACCACATGCATTAGTCGTGTCTAGGGATGACATGACATTGGATAATTGGCATTAGATGCATTAGGGTAAATGCACATGTATCTGATAATTGTTATGTGACATTATCTGATTGGATTGTAATGTGTTTTCCGTATGTGTTAAGCTTTGGTATTTACTAATTGTTTAATACTGTGATTGTTGCCATGTCTTGGTATATGAGCAGAGTCCGTCATGACTATAAAATGAACAAGTGTAGAGTCCGTCATGACTATAAAATGAACACTTTGGTAGTGTCCGAGAAGACGTGAAACTATATGATTGGTGTGTTTGTAAATGAATGATTAATTGGTAGTCGTATTTGACGATGTATGTGCGTGAGTTAGAAATGTATGATAGCGTGTGAAGTGTGTAGTATACTACTCACACTTATATTTATGTTTATGTTTTCTAACTCTCTGCTATGTGTAATTGCTGGACCTTTGGGGGTCCAGGTTGACAGGTTATATGTTAGCCTCGTCCGAGTGTAATGGTGAAGCTCTGCTCTGATTGAGACACGGGAAAAAGGGGTTTTTATATGTATATGCATGTAGTCCTCTTAGTATACTCTGTTGGTCTTAAGCTTTCATTTGAAAAGTATCCGTTTTGTATAACTAATAACGCATCGTTCGATGCGAGGTTTTGTTTTTAGTTCATTCGAATATTTTACTAGATAAATGTATTAGTATTATCTTTGAATGAAGTTTGTGATATTCAAACCAGCGCTTTATAAATCAGATTTTCAATTTTTCCGCTGCGTATTTTCGAAAAAGATTTTATAAAGGCAGAGTTAATTAAATAACGGGTTTGGGTGTTACAAAGTGGTATCAGAGCAGGTTGTCTTCGGACTGTGAGGTTATGTGTCAATCAGAGCCGTTCTGTGCAGTCAGATCGAGTGAGCGTGTGTGCCAGTTGTGTCTGTCTTTTCTTGTTGTGTGTACTTGATGCGATTGATACTTATCATTGTTATAAGTTATCAAGTCAAGTAGTGGTTGTGTATTTTTATGCTTAAAGTTTTAAAAATTTGTGTGGTTTGAGCTTTTGGTTTGCAGATGCTTATTGCTAATTGTTGATGATCCGACATGATGTAAAACTGTATTGTTGATGATCCGGCATGATGTAAAACTGCATGTGATAAAGATTTTGTTGAAAATATAAGATTATTATCTTTTGAGTAAGTGAAAATGAATTTTTCACTAGAGTGAGAAAGGAGTAGGATGTAAGTAAATCCTAATGTGTGTTGTTATATATTTGTTTATAACATGTGGTAGATTGATTACTAGTACTTAGTGTGGTTCTTTAATTGAACTATGTGAATGTATTCTCGTGATTGAGAAGTTGTTGAAAGCATGCTATATTTTATATGTATATATATATATATATACATGTTTGAATTGATTTTGTGGAATTCATATCTGTGAGCGATATGAAATGTAAGGCATGTACTTGACTCGATGTCTTGTGTACATGGATGTTTCATTGTCTTGCATATAGTTTAGTTATAAATATATGTATAGACATATGGTAGTAATTATGTATGCTAGTTGTTACGTAGGTTGTTACATTAGCATAGATGGGAATAGTGTGTTTATGTATTTTGTAGTGGTGTGTATATCAAGGAGACTGCACCGGGGTTTTGAGTAGATGCTTAGATATCTTACCTTATGTTTACCCTTTGCATACGACATGCATGTGAATGCTGTCGGTATTAGATTTCTCTTGGGAGGAATAAATTTGGAATCGATAGGACGGTTAGGTGCTTACACCGGATGTTCTAGTGGAAGTGTAAAGGTGGGTTTGAGATAAGTGGGGGAGAAGATTTTGTCTCTCCAAGATGTTTCGAACGCGAGAAATAAGGACGAATTGAGATGTTCTTGAAGTGGATTGTTTAAGATTGAGTAGCGTCGTTCGAAGTGGAGTTCTTATTTGAAGAATATTTTGGAGGAAGTATCAGATGATCATTTCGGAGTGAGTCGGAATGAAGTTGTTTAGCCGTAGGGAGAATGTGGCCATTGGGGAACGATGGAGCAGGTTGAATGATAAGTGAACACCGTTGCTGGGAAAACAGAGAAGACGTGTGCGTCGAGGGTGAGAAAACCTAGTGATGATCATACGACGAGTATGCGAATGGTGGGTACCTTGAGGGTTAAGTTAAGTGGGAGATTGATGTCAAGGATGGAAGGTGTGGTTAGGGAACTGAAAACCCGATTACAATAAGTGGGACTGGTGGTGTTTCTAACGGAACTCGTAGCAAGAATGTTCCATTGTTTGGTTGTCTTTCACTTGATGGTTCATCCTCAAAGAGGAGGAAGAGTGATAAAGATGGAAGCTTTGTTGATGAAAAGTTTTCAGAGGAATCTGATGAGAGTTGTGTTGGAATCAACAAGACGGAGATCATGGTTGTTTGGAAATCAACTTTTGATAGTAGCTGAGATTTAAATACAGAATTACTAGGTGATCAAGAAGAGCCTAGGAAGGATTTATAAAGGTTGAGTATGTTTGAACCGAGTAGTCATTTCTTGGAAGGATTTGAGAAGCTTAGAAATAGAGGTGGAGCCTTGTAAACCGTTAGTGTTAGTTAACCACGGAATGAGAATGAAGTTATGAAGATATCATAATAAGATTAGCAAACTTTTTAAGTTATCAAGTGGCATATGATTGTACAAGTAGTAGAGTTATTCCAAGATGGAAGTGGGATAACAAATCGAAGGATTTCATAAGAAGTTTATAGAGGAAGGAAATGAATCCATTTGGACGATAATCAGACAACTAGTGTCTAAGATTGGATGAAACCCTAGAGGTTGATGAGAAGCTAAGTGCGAAGTGTTACCTTTGGATGCTTGGGGATAAGAAAGTTAGCCTTTGGAAACGTGTCGAGCACGAGTATTAGAGAGACGTAAGAAAGTGACTTATGTCAAGTAAGAATTTGCGGAAAGGACTATCTCACACATAAGTGATTGTTGTGTTTGGAAAATGTGTGTTGAGAATTTGGAAGTGATGCTTGAAGTAAGTATCAGAGATGTTTTGTAGCAATTGGAAAATTATTTTTTGGAATGGAAAAAGTCGGTGGAGACTAAGTGATGTTGGGAACATCGTATATGTTGGAGTAGTATAGTAATACTATGTGGTAAGGAAATAAAATATTTTGGATATTTTCATCATGGACGATGAAATGATAGTTAGTCGACGAGTGACTTAAGGTAATATTTTGGATAAAAGTACCTCGACGGAAAAGTGACATTGGAAATGTCGTGTTAAGGAACCTAGAAATTTGGATAAGAGATTGTTTGGAAAATAAAACAGTTATGATGGGGTTCGACGCAACGATTTGGGAGTTGCGAAGGAAAAGAATTTGACGGTTGGAGATAATATATTTTTGGAATGTGTTAAGAACTTTGAGAAGTTGGACAACAAATGAGTGTAGAAGTTGTGCTACCGAATGAATGGTTGGAGTGAGATTCGACGCAGTTAAGAACTTATGGAATTTGAAAAGTTGTGAAGTATGCAACGGAAGGGTCTTTCGGAGTATTTTGGGTTAAGTGGTTTTGTTTTGGAGTGGTGCTGCGAGTACCGTAAGATGTTAAGTTGAAATTTTAAGTAGTTTGATAAGAATGATTTATACCGTTGTCACGATTGTTGACTATCTATCGACAAATCGAGGGATTAGCTATCCTTGATCTATTGTTGGTAGTAAACTTCATTGTGTAGATTGGAATAAACTGATTTTGTCAGACTTGGTTTGTTTGGAATTTGAATGATTGTTGGTGTGAATCCGGAAGAAGTGTTATTTTGACCGGAGATGGTATAAAGGAATACCGAGGGAAGTAAAATGATTCGGAAAAGTGACATATAGGATTGCTTTGCCGCCATCATGGGCGAATTTGCATGAAGTGTTTTGTATGTTTTGGTTAAGGTAGTATGAGGAAACCCATTGGTTAGAATGTAAGTTGGAATTAGAAAGTCGGATGAGAGAGTTCATCCGAGGTTGTTCTTAGTCGAGCCATTTTCGAGGGCGAAAATATTTTTAAGTGGGGGAGAATTGTAACGACCCAAAATTTAGTATTCGTTATTTAATTATTTTATTACGCGAGGGCGTGATTTATAATTAAATTATTAAGCGGCGAATAATCATTTAGCGAGAACGTAAGTTAATGAGCGAGAAGTTATGTTGATTGGGCCTTGGGGCGTGTAAGTGGTTATTGGGCTTAGCCAATTGGGCTTTGATCCATGAGAATAGAGAGAGCTATAAGTAGCAAGTCAAACCATGAATAGTCTCATAATTTATGTTTCATGAGAAAGGAAGATTGAGAGCTAGGGCAAGAGCCAAAGAGAAAGAGAGGAGCTCGTGGGAGAGAAAGAGAAGAGCAAGCTTGTGGATTCGTCGAGCTAAGGTACGAGAGTTAGATTACATATTCGTGAGTGATTCGAAAGAGGGGAGGATGTCGATTCCTCCATTCCCAAACTCTTTCCACTCTATTTTCTTGTGGGTTTTGTGGGTGATTTTCTTAATGGAAAATGGATTCTTTTGATCCTAACATGTGTAGTGAACTCATGGTAGATGAGGTAAACAACTTTGGGGAGTTGAAAGTGGGTATATGTAGATGTTTGATCAATGATTTGCATGTTTTGATAAACTTGCTTAAAATGCAAGAAATTGGCATGATTTTGATTGTTTGAGGTATTTGGATGTTTGGAAGAGATGATTAATGTTCCTTGATATCATATATGCTTGGAATTGCTGTTTATAAGAATTTATAACATGTTTGAATGAATTTTTGAGTTGATTCAATGTTAAACCGCCTTAGAGAAACTCAAGAACAGATATTTTTCTGGTGTAGTTCGCTAAGCGACCAGGAGTTCGCTGTAGCGAACATGTTCGCTGAAGCTCGCCAATGCTCGCCATGAGCAGGTGACTTCCTGGTGAGGTTCACCATGTCTCGCTAAGCCCTCGCTTAGCGAAGGCCTCTGTGACAGCAATTTTTGTTGATGTTCGTAAGTGTAATTAGGCACTTGTAACATGGTTTAAGGGTGTCCTTACATGATTATTGATACATGTTGATACTGTTAATACTTATTGTTAATCGTTATATGATTGATAAACGTGTATGCAATAAGTTGTAGCTTAAAGTGAGCAATGTGATGTTCTAGCATTAATTTGCAATGTTAAGGAAATGATGTGTGTTTTATGACATAAGTGTAAATGAAACTTTATGTGTATAAAAATGGTTATGCAGATAATTATCATGTGAATAATTATGATTTGAGTGATAGGATATTGTGTTATCCTAATGTGTTAGATGTTGGAATTGTGTTTCCGCATCAGTGAATGAATAGCTTCGAGCTAGATAGCGTCATGTATTTGATGTGTTTAAAAGTAATCATGCATTCATGAATAATTGTGTTATGGGAATCACGTGAATTCCAATAATTGATGAAAATGGATTATGTTTATGAAAAGTGGCCGAAGATGGGATTATGTTATCCGAGATCTGGAGCCCATATCCAAACATGATATAAAACTGTGTGACTCCTCTTTATGGGAGAGATGGTTGATGATAACCATATCCTACATGATATAAAACTGTTATTGAGCTTATCCAAGGGAGATAAGGTGGTTCGGTAAGTTCCGACGCATCCAACAAGATGTAAAACTGGGTTCATCTTAAATGGGGTGAATAGCAGCATCCAACATGATGTAAAACTGGTTTGGTCCACCATTGGTGAGACGCTTATCCTGCATGATGTAAAACTGCTGATGTATAGTCCGTACATGACTATAATCTGAACAGTCCGTACATGACTATAATCTGAACAGTCCGTACATGACTATAATCTGAACAGTCCGTACATGACTGAAAACTGAACAGTCCGTCATGACTGAAATCTGAACAATGTAAATTGGTACCACATGCATTAGTCGTGTCTAGGGATGACATGACATTGGATAATTGGCATTAGATGCATTAGGGTAAATGCACATGTATCTGATAATTGTTATGTGACATTATCTGATTGGATTGTAATGTGTTTTCCGTATGTGTTAAGCTTTGGTATTTACTAATTGTTTAATACTGTGATTGTTGCCATGTCTTGGTATATGAGCAGAGTCCGTCATGACTATAAAATGAACAAGTGTAGAGTCCGTCATGACTATAAAATGAACACTTTGGTAGTGTCCGAGAAGACGTGAAACTATATGATTGGTGTGTTTGTAAATGAATGATTAATTGGTAGTCGTATTTGACGATGTATGTGCGTGAGTTAGAAATGTATGATAGCGTGTGAAGTGTGTAGTATACTACTCACACTTATATTTATGTTTATGTTTTCTAACTCTCTGCTATGTGTAATTGCTGGACCTTTGGGGGTCCAGGTTGACAGGTTATATGTTAGCCTCGTCCGAGTGCAATGGTGAAGCTCTGCTCTGATTGAGACACGGGAAAAAGGGGTTTTTATATGTATATGCATGTAGTCCTCTTAGTATACTCTGTTGGTCTTAAGCTTTCATTTGAAAAGTATCCGTTTTGTATAACTAATAACGCATCGTTCGATGCGAGGTTTTGTTTTTAGTTCATTCGAATATTTTACTAGATAAATGTATTAGTATTATCTTTGAATGAAGTTTGTGATATTCAAACCAGCGCTTTATAAATCAGATTTTCAATTTTTCCGCTGCGTATTTTCGAAAAAGATTTTATAAAGGCAGAGTTAATTAAATAACGGGTTTGGGTGTTACAGTCATCAGCTGTGTTAGCTGAATAAGGAAAGTCTTCTCTGCAGCAGTCAAAGTACCTGAAACTCTTACTCAGTTTTGGATACAACCAAACTGCATCAAGACAGGCTGCTTGAAGACAAAAGATTATCAACTTCAACGGTCATCTTTGCAACGACTCTTTTCTAGTCGTATATATACTAAAGGAATCAGTTGTATTTCATACAGATCAAGGATTATTAACACGCACCAACAAACTCTGAATTCCTCATACAAAGCTCTGAACCTCTGAACTGTGTTGTTGCACTTTTAGTTCAAATATTTAGTATTTGTTCTTCTAGGTTCTGACTAAGAGTTGTTGTATACTTTCCATTACTTTATTATATCTTGTACTTGAGATAACTTAAGCTTGTGTGCTTAAGTGTGAAGTCTTAAGCTTGTGTGCTTGAGCAGTGTTGAGAAGTCTCTTGCTTGTGTGCTTGAGCAGTTGTAATCTTGTGTGATTATAGTGAAATCCCTTGGAAGTGCAAGGGGACTGGACTACTCTCGTTTTGTGAGAGGAACCAGTATAAATTGCTTGTGTGATCTCTCTATCTCTCTTAACTTGTTTTATTGTGTATTTTATCCGCTGCTGTTGTAGTTAAGTTAAGAACTTGAAAAAGTTTTAAACTTGACTAAAACACAATTCACCCCCCCCCCCCCCCCCCCCCCCCTCTTGTGTTTTCACACCTTCAGACAAGTCTAACATATCACAAGGCTGAGAAGTATGATTTTATCATAACTTAACAAAGTGACATGGTTTTCATGGAAGATGAATATTTGACTTGTTTAAAAGGTCGTAAATGACCTAAATTCTGAGAAGTGACTAAATGCCATAGAATATGAGATAAAATCCATGTACACAAACCTTATGTGGATAATGGTTATGTCATCAAGATGAGTAAGACTCATACGATAAAAGTGAGTCTTCTTATAGAAGACTGACATGGATGATATGGAGACTACATTTAAGATGTAATTGATTATTGAAGGTTTCACGCAAAATCATAAAGCAAATTATGATGAAACCATGACTGTAGTCATAAAGCTTAAATCTATTGGATTCTACTTACAATTGTTGTACTACGTGTTCTGGCAGATGGATAACAAAATTGCATTCCTTAATTGGAATGACCTCATATATATGTATTAGACATATACATAGGTTTCCTTGATTCAAAGGACGCTAGAAGAGTGTACAAATTGTAGCAATCTAATTTTGATTAGATGAAGTTCTCAGAAGTTTAATTATTTGTTCTTATTTATAAAGTTTTATGAAAACTAATTAATAAAGGACAAATATAAATCTTGTGCACATAAGGAGGTTAGTGGGAGTAATTGTCTTAATCTGGTATCATGTGTGGATGACATATTAATCATCAAAACATTTTCCTTATACATGTAAGACATGATTAAGGAAATGTCTCTTGATGAAATACTTAGGCAAGACTTCCTAAAGAGTTAGGAATCATAATCTATAGAGATAGATTCTTGATGCAACTTGTCCTTAATCTAGGTACATATGTTGACAAAGTGTTTGGACACTTATTGTGCATAAATTATTGCATGTGTCCCATGGTTTTATTTGTCCAAAGGACAAAATCAAGTCTCATTGGATGAGAAAGAGATACATGAAAAGAATCCATATGCTTTGGCAAACAGATCGATCATGTACACCATATAATATGTACTGCACCAGATACACCATATGCTTATAGCATAATTAGTAAGTACCAAAGTTGAATCTAGTGTTTGACAGTAATTGACCTTCAAGAATATCCCTAAGTACTTTAAAGGAAATAAGTAGGTATGGAAAGGATCATTGTAAACAAGTTACAATGATGTTAGTTTCCAATCTGATACATTGTAATGAAATTCTAATTAATGCAGGATATAAACACTATAATAAGCTATAAAATAATAAGCTTGGTATAGTGTTTATTTCTGTTACAAAGGTTAATTAAGTATTTGCTTTGGATCGTTTAGCTCAGGATTGAGCTAAAACTATATTTCCACCGTTGCATATCTCATTAATCACATTAGTGATAATAATGATTAAATCTTGCAAACAAAGGAATAGATCTCACCAACGATTCAAATGTATATAGACACCTTTATATTTCGATAGAGATCGAAGAGTAATTTGGAAGATATGTAAGATACCAACATGAGAAATAGTTCCTTATCCATTATTGTAGCATCTTGCTCAGAAGTTTCTCGATTCTCATAAATGTTAGATGAACATTTGATTGGCTTTAGTGCTAGTGGGAGATTGTTGGAAATAAACCCTAAAAGCCAATCTATTTGATAGTATTTGCTTTTGTATTGTGACTTGATTTATGTATTTAATATATATAAGTAGGCATTTCTTTATTATGTTTGTTTTACAAAATAATAAAGTCCCTAGAATAGTTAGTTCATGTAATGAAACATTAAGTGAGACTTAATCGTGAGATTACATTAACTTAAGAACACTATTCTAAAAGTATCTGTAGTCAAACTTTAATATGAATTGGGATAATAATAAAGCGTAGAGACTATTATGTATGTAGACTGATGACCAAATCTCACGGGTCATGGATATGAGATATTAAGTCTATACATAGGTATAAATATTAGGAGTAATATTTATACTGGATTGACCCACCATGAGAGTACTACATAGTATGTTATGAAAGTGTCATAAGATACTCTCATAGTGATAATAGTGTATATCACTCTTAGACCTGAAACCACTATGATCCCTGGATGTGGACTTAAATGTTTTATTGCCGCTCAAACGTTATCTGTAACAGGATAATCATAACGTCGGTTAATGGACATTTGACGAACCATTCTGAGGGACATGAGTGTCCTAAATGGGATTTGTCCCTTATGCATAATAGGAGATATATCTTTAGGCCTCTTGATGAACATGACTGAAAAATTGCATGGCCATGCCGAATTAAGTCAATATGAGATATTGGACTTATTCGTTACTCAGTATGCTTCGGGATCAAGAAATATAAATATTGAACTATACAAGGATGACACTATCTATGTCTTGTGTTCAATAATAAAAATATGAGGACAAAGGAGTAATTGTACACATATACATTATCATGGAAAGGTTTCGTAAGATCACCTGACATTCTTGTCACTTGGGTAGCAGTGATGTATTGCTAGATACCGCTCACTGTTTATAATATTAAATATAAGATTTAATATTATTGCCAACGTGGCAAGATCCTATAGGGTCACACACAAATAAACGGTCATAAGGAGAAACATAAGTAAGACTTATGAATGGGGTGCAATTAGTAAAAATTGCTAATTAGTTAGTGGGCTTAAGGAAGCCCACTATCACTTGACTTGGAGAGCACACAAAGAGGTTTTATAAATAGAACCCTTGTGCCATAGTCATAAAAAAAAAAAAACACTTTGGTTTTTGAGAAAAACAAAAGAGCACTCTCTTCTCTCTAACATCTGATTACTTGGCTAGTATCGGGTACCGGAGGAGAACCGTTCGGTGTGGACGAGTAGAGGCTTTGCTAGGTTGCTCAGCTTGTGATCGAAACTTCTCTTCCACAATTTGTAAGGTAACAACACTATCACTGATTCATTGCTCTTTCATAATGATCCAAGGAAAAGAAATCGAATTTTTTTTTTAAATTCCGCTGCTTCTGATATATCGATTTCCCTACAACAACCACCTATATGAAGTCTGTACCTGTAAATAAATGTTAGAGAGTAAAGACTGACACTCCCCCAACATCTACGCCTCCCATGCCCTCAGCTTCCTCAACCACACCCAAGCCGCCCCATCTATCCCCCACCTTAAAGAGAACATCTCAGCCACCGTACGCGATTTGGTCTCTGACAAGGCAAACAAGCGCCCAAACCGCTCACACAAAGGAGTCTCATTCTTCCAAGGATCTGTCCAAAAAAAGAGTATCGGACCCATCACCCACCCTCCTGACAACATGATCACCAAACCATCTGCCTCTTGGCTCACCACCACCACCTTTAATACTCACTATCTCTCGCCACCACAATGGCCCACGCCTCCCTCCATCTCGCAATCTCCCTCCCTCTACCCCATACCGAGCTGCCAACATTCTAAACCACATCCACTCTCTATCCACTAACATCTTCCAACACCATTTACCTAAAAGTGTCAAGTTAAACTCATTCTACTATCTAACCCCCAGTCCTCCATACTCGTTACGCAAACAAATAGTTTTCCAATTTACCCAAGCTTAGAATCATCACACCCCCCCCCCCCCCCCCCAAAAAAAATAATAAAAAATAAAAATAATTATAAGAGATTGAATAGAAGAAATGATATCTTAGGGAGCTTTGAAGAAGGATAAAGCATAGACAAGTATAGAGGTCAAGACAGACTTAAGTAAAACCAGAAGACCACCAAAAGAAAGAAAACGAATTTCCCACCCAAATAATCTATTCTTTAAACGAGCCAATACTGGTTCCCATAAAATCATACGCCCCGAATCACCCCCAATAGGAAGACCCAAATAAAGGAAAGGAATCTTTCCCACTTTACAACACAAAGCAGACGCAACCTCGCTTAACCAAGAATCAGGGATATTAACCCCAACCAACATACTTTTATTAAAATTAACCTTCAAGCCAGACATAGTCTCAAACAGCACCAGAACAACCCGCAATGCCCGAACATTAGCCCAACTCTTCACCCCCAAAAGAAGAGTATCATCAGCAAACTGAAGATGCGATACTGAAACTGGATCACTCTCCTCAATGTTATACCCTGTAAATAAGTTATGTTTTACCATAGCCTCCATCAGCACATTCAAACCCTCGGCAACCAAAAGAAAAAGGAAAGAAGATAATAGATCTCCTTGTCTAAGACCTCGTACAAGAGGGAATTCATTAGTTGGACTGCCATTGACAAGAACAAACGCGGTAGCCGTGCCCACACACTCCTTAATTCATTTCCTCCACAACGTTGGGAACGACATTCTCTCCATAACCTCGTCCAATACTCTCAATCCACTGAATCATAGTCTTTCTCAAATTCCATCTTTTAATGACTTAGCATGCCTACTTGTCTTTTTTTTATTATTTACTTTTAAATCCATTTCAATATTTATAATTTTTAATTAAAAAAAAAATTAAAATCATTTATTAAGAAGAAAGGGAGATATAAAAATTATAAATCACTTATACGTTTTATTTTATTAAAAAGTTATCCATATCAAACCAATACAATATAGCAAACATATTTGCCTGCATAATACATAATTTGTTTAAAATATAATTACTTACAAATAAAATTGATGTATGCTCTAATATAAAATATTTACGCATATAATCATTCGGTCTTTTTTATAAGAAACAATTAATTTTTTAGGTTAATTGAATAACTGATGTATTTGGTCTATATTATACACTAAATACATCAATTTTAAAAAGTTAATTGTTTCTTATAAAAAAGCTTCGAAGAATTGTGCGATGGATATGTTGAACACTAGTTAAATTCAAGCCAATATATCACATGAAAGTTTTCCTTTGTTTTCTTCTTCATCCATTGTATCACAAAGTGCTCTCCCTTTTGTCTCTGGCAAGAAAACTCCAAATACACCACTAAAACCTATAGCTAATCCAAACACACCATAACAAAGAAACGCATATTCTCTACCAGCACCCACCAACAATGGACTAAAAACACCACCAAACACCACAGCAAGCCTAGCCATTGACAAAGCTGAATTCCTCACACAAGTTGGGAACAACTCAGTGGTGAAAATTAGGTAAATACCAAAAGAAGTGCAAGCACTAAAAAATGATATCAACTCAAACCAAATTTGCATCTTACTCCATATTTCCCCTTCCATAGTTGACATCACACTAAAAACACCACTTATGATACAAAACACAAGCAATGCAATTCTCCTTCTAAATTTGTCTATGAACAAAAATATGACCAAAGAAGATGGTAGCTCACTTAAGGCATTAAATGTGACACTTAAGTAAAGATTAAAGGACAAGTTTCCAAGGCCTAATGGCATACCATAATAGACAACTCCAACGCCGAAACCTATCGCCATAACGAACAATAGCCTCCTTGATGACCATTTCTTTTGCATCAAAATCTTGAGGGCATAGAATAAATCCACATTCAAATTATTTTCTTCCTCATTTGAAGACATACTGTTGATTGCTAAATTTAAGTTACTTTGAGTTATTGAGGTTATGTATTTTAGTGTAGCTATAGCTTCTTCTTTTTGTCCTCTTACTAAAAGCCATCTAGGTGATTCTTGAACGAAAATTTTCACCAACATGCAATAGAAAAGTGTTGGAACTGATGTCATCAAGTAAAGATTTCTCCATGAGGAATCTTTGTTTACGTAAGCAATAGCTGGAAGAGATAAGAAGCCTATAGTGAAACAAAAGAAGCCAATGACACTAATCTTACCTCGCCAGCGCTTTCCAACTAGCTCGGATGCCAAAACGAGCGATGAAGTTCCAATGGTGGCACGGCCAAATCCGGTTATGAATTTGAGTGATGAGTAGATCCAAATGTTGGGAGAGAAGGTGGTGAGGAAAGATGAAAGAGCCATCAAGAGAGTTGAGTAGAAGAGCATGTTCTTGCGACCAAGTGATGAGGAGTCAGCAAGTGTGGACAACAAAAGCCCACCAACTAAGCAGCCCATGAAGAACATTGAAGCCGGAAGGCCTGTGATGATAGAGTTCTCACACTCCAAAGCCCATTCCGATATCATGGAGGTTTGTGCCGGCCCATCCCAGACCCACGAGCCTTTAGGAAGGTTGCACATATCATTAAATGATGTGGCTGAGTAGCAATCAGTCTGAATCTTGATTGTTGGACCCAATTGTAAGTTAGATCTAACATCTGAAATCTGATTTAAATTTTTGTATTCGCCGGTGCAGTGCCATGATGGCATTGCATCGGTGAAAACAGTGATGAATGTTTGTTGGGCATCAAAGATCCAAACAAAGGAGATTAGCACAGCTTGAAGGAATTGACTCCAATTGATTTCACCTATGCACTTTTCTATTGTGGAACCAAGAGAAGGAAGATGGTGTTGTTCATTTGTTTGTGTTGTTGTATCACAAGGAGTGTTGTTGGCTTGGCTCAGAAGAGGAGTTGGATCTGCCATATAGTTAATCTATATATTTTTATACAATTATTGCTTTATTAATGATGACTGATGAGTTTGATGAGGGAGTTTGATGGGGAGTTATATAGCTATATATTGGGGAAAATGCATGCAAGAATGCTCTAGATTCTTAGTTGTAATTTGATTTACATTAAAATAACACCCTCGTGTCCAATATATATCTATTCTTTTATTTGTATCCTCTTGTCCATATAAATAAAAATATTTCGGCAAAATTAAATATAAAAATTAAATAAGGATACTGTATTATGAATTTATTCATCCACTTGTTCTCTTTTTTTTATATTGATTCATACACTTGTTTTCCGTTCTTTGTTTTGTCCAGCACACAGCCAGGGAGGATCATTAAGGGCGGGTAGGTGCGCCACATCATTTCAGATATATCTCATATATTTACACTATATTAGGTATATTATATACAAGCTTTTTAACATAAGATAACCTTAAATCTAATTATTTTTCTATCATTTTCCCTCTCTTTTTATTCCAGTTTTATATTAAAAAATTAATCTAAAGATTCATGCATTCACACGTGTCAATGACTTCTATTTGATATTTAAGTTTGTTATTATATTATGGTGGAAACTTTATTTATAATAAAATATTTAAAAATTTGGTATATAATATGGTTAAAATATAAGTGAAACTATTGTGCTATTTTTAGTAAAACTTATTAAATGAATAAATTTGGTTGTAATTATCAAAGATAAATTATCCAATTTTTTATGTATATGTCACAAATAATAGTCTCGTGTATATTTTTTAATAAAAAATTAGAAATTTGATTAGGAATATTTAGGATAATTTAGTAAATTTGATAGTAATTAACTTTATTGTATTATTATTATTATTATTATTATTATTATTATTATTATTATTAGTTAATAGTATTTTTTTATGAAAAATATTGTTTATGTTTATATATTCCTAATTTTATGCATATTCATCTTATTTTTTCTATAATTTATTTATTGACTATTTTATTCTCTTTTTTCTTTTACTCGTAATAGATTATTGAGTTGATCGTATTAATCGGTTTTGTTGCTATTTTTATGAGTATAGATTGTTCTATTTTGTTCCAATCTATAATATATTTTATTTCTATTTTTAAATATATCATTTTTTTTGTATTTATCTTATATTTTTTTTAGTGAAATTACAATGAAGGATATAAAACTTGCAATGTAGTTAAAAATAATAAGGATAGATATACAAATTTGTTTATCGTGGGAATCAAACTCGCATCCTTTGCATACAAGAAAATATTTCAACCACTAGAGCATGTGCTTCAATTGTGATTAAAATTAGGAATCCTAATATGTCCTAAGATTTACTAATTGGTCCTGCAAGTAATTAAAATTAAACTAGCGATTGTTTACCAAAAATCAGTGTAAACAAACAGACAAGCATTAGTTAAAGAACATGTCCGATTGATGTCAGGAAAAGTTTTCACATTGAGTAATATTGATTGGTGATCAGGTTTTCATACCTAGGTAGATTGTCTCTGACACTATCTGACGTAAGAATTCCTTTTAAATTTCAACGAAAATAGTTTCCTTTAATTGTTTCTTTTGCGATGACTATTAATAAGAGTCAGAGACAATCTCTTAAGCATGTTGTGATATATCTTCCATCGCAAGTATTTTCACATGGTCAGTTGTATGTACGAAAACGGTGAATATACAAATAAGACTTCTAATGCAGTCTATAAAGAAGTATTTCTTAATATACCATATTTTCTATGGTATGAACTTTTCCTAAATTTATTGTTCAACTAATTTTTAAAGTTACTCGAATTTTTTTAATATACCTTTCAATATTACAATTATTATTTTTTGTTACATACTAGACTAATTAGATCCATGCGTCGTACGGGTCGAATCGAAGTTCTAGTTAATATGATATTTGTACCCAAAAGGATATTTCTTAAGCTAATCGTTTATGACATGGCAAAGTTTCATATCTTAACAAATTAAATACTTATTTTACGTGTAATAAAAAAGAAAAACATGTTTAAGGACATTTGATATTTTGTACTGCGAGTTCAAAGATCAATAGAAACAAAAGTTGATATATTTATAGGGACAAAAGTTAACCATCATTTTGACTGATCTTTTTGACTCAAAAATGTGAAATAAAACTTGGATTGAAACGCATATAAATAATTCATAAAACTGATCTTTTTGACTCAAAATTATATGTGTTCCGATCCAAGCTTTATTTCATCTTTTTGGTTTCACATATATGACCAAATGTGGATACAGCCTTTTGGCCATGTTTTTTTCATGTAAACTAAATGCGGATATAGTTTTCGCCTTGTTCACCAAAAATACACACACAGAGTCTTCGCCTTTTTCCTCTAACACATGTGGTGCGTGTTATCATTCATTGATTTAAATTATCATCATGCTCATAAAAAATTAAAACATGATTTCCATCTGCAGTGGCGGATCCACACTTAAGTGAAGTTCAACTGTACCGAACTAATAAACTTAAGAAAAAATTGCACATATATATATATATATATATATCTTGCATTTTTTTTTTTACTATAATATTGGTACGAAATTTTCATCGCCGTTAGCGATGAATAATTTCCGTTAGGGAACATATGAGGCACACAAAGTAAGTACTCTCCTCCCAACCGAATTTTCTTCATACGCATGAGTTATGAATCGAATTTGACTACATGCTTAAGGAGGCACAGACTCTTACTACTTGTACCCGTTCATTATTTATTTTCTGACTTATGGACCAATTCATTAATAATTTTCTGACTTATGGACCAATTCATATTGTTGATTGCATCGTAAACTCTACAACTTTTTTTGTTTGGATCGCCAACACAAAAAAGTTTAAGCCAATTTCAATTCCTTAATTATTTTTAGATAGTTTCATAACTTATATATTTTTTTTTTGTCAAGGAGACTAGTAGCTAGAAAATCTACCTTAAAGATAAATAAATGCAGTGTCTCAGGTTCGAACTCAGATTCTGACCATATTTTTTTTGGTCATAACTTTTATATATATAATTTCTAACCACCAGTTTACTTTAACAAAATATATATTTATTTTGGTAGAAAAAGAGGGCTAAAGCCCTATATATATATATATATATATATATATATATATATATATATATATATATATATATTGAAACAGATGAATGATCCACGTTCCACTATATTAATTCAAAACAAAACTATGCAGAAGATAATAGAATGTGTGAATCAAATTACGTGGCTTCCATCGGATGAATCTCTCAAGTCAAGGATCACGTACATAGCAGCAAGAATGGTGCAGCGAGCGCCTACTGATGTAACATTTTTTATAATAGTACGCCGCTAAATAATTTTTATGAATATAAATTTTACAAAATTCACCGTTGAATTGAAAGTTTGTATATCATATAAATTATTCATATAAATATTTTAAAAAAAATTAAAACAATTTGATATGTTTAACATTAACGTTGTTTAATAAAAAATGCATAAACTGTTAATTATATATATTTTGTTAAAGTAAACTAGTGGTTAGAAATTTTTCGCTTAAGTGGGGTGTCTGAAGTTCAAACCCTAATCCCTACGTATATAATATAATGTTCCTACTAACTGAGTTAAGCTAGAAAACTCATATATAATGTTTTTTTTTATAATATTGATAATGAGGATCGAACTTAGGACCTCATGCATATTACTCAAATTCCTCACACTTCACCAAACATAGTGCTTCATATATAATGTTTTTAGTACAAAAAGAAATTGAAAAAAATGGCAAATTTTAATCAAAATAAATACTGTATTTGATTGACTAATAACATAACATAAAATAAATAATTGATTATTAATCAAAATTTTAATGTTCAAAACCCACCAAGTTATGAAAACGCGGTCGTCCATCCGTGATTGCAATAATGTGAATTGAAGCAATACTTTATGTTATTTTGGTAGTCATTCCAGGTTGGTTGGTTGGAATAGTTGTACCGTTGAATAGATAGGAGATCGATGTGGGAGCATAGTGGTTGGATAATTGGCGTAAACAACGTCTCTTTGATTTTGTTTTTCTTATAGAAAATCTCTTAATAATAAATGCAACATACCGTCCATCATCATCATTAAATTCTTTTAAATAATATTACCTCCTCTCTACTACAATATAAATTACTTTACCCAAATTACTCAAATTAAGAAATGTAATTAATGTTGTGTGGAAAAAAAAATTATGAGTTAGTTTATAAAATTGTGTTTTAAAAATGGTATAGAAAAGATAAATTGAATAATTGAAAGAGAGAATATTAAATAATTAATGGTATAATAGAAAAAATAACATTAAATGTTTTATTGGTAATGTAAAGTGACTTATAATTTGGTACAATTTTTTTCTCAAAATGACTTATAATATGGTACAGAGGAAGTAAAATGTTCACAAGCTACTAATCGTTAGTTGGTCTAATGGTGATCGATTGATGCTGAACTTGGTAGAGAGGATCACAGTTCGATCCTACGCAACTGCGATCGAAAAATGGCTGAAATCACTTGATGTCAGAACTTACTCTCGAATCAGATGAAGCGATCTACTGAACTGAATATTGATGGTGAAAATTAAAAGAAATAAAAATGCTCGCTAGCTCTTCAAAATTGAATTATTTTGAAAATTTGGAGTTCAGTCTTTTATATGAATAATTTTCAGCTAAGTTTAATTTATTTTACTTTCGTACTTTAAATTATCAAATTGATTTTTTCTTTTGAAAACTAGTGGACTAATAATAAATAAAAAAATAGTAATAAAATGCTAGTGGTCTTGGCAAAAACTAAAAGAAAATGCTAGCTAGTGGTACAGATATTGATTGAATTGAACTCTGATTGCGTACGTAGAAATCGTTTAATTTTCAACTGTTTCAGAAAAATGGTAGCTGAATTACCGTAAGATTGCTACACGGCTATTATTATATCAGTGGGCTAGGCAAGCGCGTTCCGCGTCTGCCTGTGTCTAATTTATATAAAAAAAATAATATGTCTTATGTTATAATGTGTTTGTTAATAAAAGATTTTTACTACTAAAAAAAATGTGTCTTATGTTATGGTGAGTTTGTTAATAAAGATTTTTGTTGCTACTAAAAAAAAATAAAGTGTATTGTTGGTATTATTGTTAAGTGTTATTTCAAATGATAGTGAAGGGCAAAATGGACCAAAGAAAAAGCCAGCCCAAACTCACTCATCCCCTTTATATATTGTTATAGATTATAGATGAATATATAGATCGATTCAAGTTTCATTTTGATCGAGTTTTTTTTTTTTTGAAACACATTTTGATCGAGTTTAGGAGCGTAAATTTGTGTTTAAAAAAAATGTGTTAATAAAAAAATGTTTATTCTTTTTTTCATTCATCAAAGAGATGTGGATTAGAGTCAATTTTTGACCCAAAATCACCTTCTTAAATTGTTTTTTCTTTCCTTAAATTGTCTTCACGGCCGCCGCCCCCTTGGGTTAAACTTAGTTTATTCTTTTTGTTCATCTATTAAGGAGAGATGATTTTAGGGTCAATTTTTGACCCAAAATTATCTCTCTAAATTATTTTTTCTTTCATTTTCATTCAAATAAGTAATTTTTCATATCTTTAACTTTTCTTTTTCTGACTTTGTCATCTTAATGCAACGTTGTGTTGGTCGTCATCTTTGTTACATATAGGAATTCAACACTATTTGAATTTAAGAATTTAGAAAGTATTATAACTATATATACAAGGTTTATTGTTAAATTGCTTTGTTGTAATAATTGAACCGATTTGGATCGGTTTTTGGTCAATATATTTAAAGTGCCTGAAATTACCGGTGAACTATCCATCGGTTTGCTTTGATTCGGTTTTTAGTGTTTAGAAAAAATGAAATCAAACCGAACTAATCGGTGTGGTTCGATTTGATTTGGTTCGATTGATCGATTTGCAGCTTTTCAATTTTTTCAATGTTATATTCATTTTTGTATGTTAAACTATAACTTTTTTTCAATGTGTTCCTTGCTATTATTGTTTTCAAACAACATACTTCGTAAACTAAACTTACATCTATCAAATAAATTAAATGAAGCTTTTAAAAATAAGGGTAAATGATCATTTACCCCCTGCAAAATAAACAAATTTTCGTTTACCCCCCCTATGCAGATTTTTTTTCTGTTTACCCCCCTGCAAAAAATAGATTCACTCATTTTTCCCCCGTGTGTACAGCAGGACATGTGAATGTGCAAATCTGCTGACATGGCTTGTACACGTGGGAAAAAATAATTAATATTTATTTTTTAAATTCCACGTCGGATAATATATTTTTTTTTTTAAAAATTCCTACAAAATATAAAAACGGATTTCCTTTTTTTTTCCCAAAAAAATCCTACAAATAAAATTTTTTTCCTACAAAATTTTTTAAAAAATTTCCTGCAAAAAAAAAAAAAAAAATTTCTTGCAAAGAATTTAAAAAAATTTCAAACAAAAAAAAAAGAATTTTCTTATTTTGCTCCCAAAATAAAGTTTATTTTCAAAATAAAAATTTTAAAGATTTATTTTCATATCTTTTTGAATTAAAAAAAAACATGATCTTTATTTTTTAAAAACAAAACATTATTTTTTTGTTAATCTCTTTGAATTAAAAAAATAGAAAAAGAAGTTTTATTCGTGTTTTCCTCTTATACCAAAATCATTTGCCCTAGAACTAGAAAAATAGAAGGAAGCAGAAGACAATAACGAAGTAGAAGACGATTCCGGTGATTGAAGAAGACGACGATGAATATGATCACGACGGTGGAAGCAAACCGGCGAAGATTCTGTTTTTTTTAAATCAAAAAGATTTGAAAATAAATTTTTAAAATCTTTATTTTGAAAATAAACTTTATTTGGGAGAAAAATATGAAAATTTGTTTTTTTATTTTAGGAAAAAAATAATAATTTTGTACGAAAAAAAACTATTTGTAGGAATTTTTTAAAATTTTGTAGGGAAAAAAAATTATTTGTAGGATTTTCTTTTAATTTTGGAAAAAAAAAATCGTTTTATTAATTTTGTAGGAAAAAAAATTTTAAATTTTTTTTTGAAAAAAATATTATCTGACGTGGAATTTAAAAATAAATATAAATGCTTTTTTCCACGTGTACAAGTCACATCAGCAAATTTGCACAATCACATGTCCTACTGTACACACAGGGGGCAAAATGAATCTATTTTTTGCAGGGGGGTAAACAGAAAAAAAATATGCATAGGGGAGTAAACGAAAATTTGCTTATTTTGCGGGGGGGGGGGGGGTAAATGATCATTTACCCTAAAAATAAAAGATGACATAAATAAAATTTTAAAAAGCGAGTATAAAAAAAAAATCACATAAACCAAACTTACATCTATCAAATAACAAACTCGATCTCATCATTCTCAAAACAAAATATTATTTGTGAATCTGATTCCAAAGTCGCTATCGATCTCATTGATCAAGGGGTTCAGAATACCCACCCTTATGCACATCCATGTGGTGAAATGTATTCGAAATTATTACAATAATCATGTTTGGTATTTTCATTTTCAACATACCTTGAGAGAACGCAATTTTTGTGCTGATTGGCTAAAGTCATTGGTTCGGTTCATCAGTTTCTAAAAATTAAATCCGAGAACAGAACCAAACAACCTCGGTTTTTATTGGTTTGGATCGGTTTAAAAACCGAACCATGAAATTGCTTTTTTTTCCGATTTGGTTTGGATTGAATTGTCGATATAATCAATTTTTTATGATCCGCTTACACCACTAAGTGTAAATGGTTCAGACAAAATTTACGAAAATGAAAACACAAACCAAGGTAAATTAGAAATTAACCAATATAGGTGTGATCATACCAGCACTAATGCACCGGATCTCATCAGAACTCCGCAGTTAAGCGTGCTTTGGCGAGAGTAGTATTAGGATGGGTGATCTCTTGGGAAGTCCTTGTGTTGCACCTTTTTTTTTAAAAAAAAAAAAGAAATAAATTAACCAATATGTTTTGGTTCGGTTTAAATCCAGGATCATCCCAAACAATTTAGAGGCTTTGTCCTTGAAAATGCATGTGCTCTCTTAGTTTTGATTGATGTCAAAAATAGGATCAAAGTAATTTGATTTGAAGTAGGCAAAGTATTGGCTAAAGTTTTTCTAAAAGCTTTTTTTGTAAAAATACATCGAACAAAGTTTTTTTTTTTGACAAAAAAAAAAAGTTTGATCTTTTAAGAAAATGGTTTTTGAACTGGTGCATAATGTAACACCCCGATTTTTCTAGATCATTATACTTATTTGAATATGGTTTGTTTATGTGTTATTTTCTTTAGTAAAATACTTTTCTGTTTTTTACTAAAATATATATATATATAAAAGATAAGATGGTGTGTGTGTTATATAAATTATTAAATAGGACATTATGCAAAAAAATAAATTCTTATTAAATAGAGGCGGTGGTGAGGAAATCATAATTAGAATTAAAATAGAACTTTTATTTGATTTTATTGATGTAATTAAAAAAGAAAAAAGTTAAAGAAAATAGTTTTGGCTATAAAATAGAGTTTTAATTCCCTTCTCCCTTGGTAACCTTAATGGTTAATTGACATCTATAGGCTTTAGCTATAACCACGTGTTGAGAACTAGAAGCTTACACATGGCTGGCTATATGGAACACATGCATTGGTGGCCCAATGGGATATATATTTCTCATCATCATCACACTTTCATCTCTATTTACCCTCAACCATTCTCAATCTCATTCTCTCTGTCTTATCTCATCCTTCACGATAACATCCGCCACAACCTCGTTTTGGTTAAAATGAGGAGTTTTTGGTTAACATTGAGTTTTTGGTTCAAATAAGGAGGTGTGTTAAAATAATAAGTTTTAATTATATTTCATAATTTTGCTTGGGCTAAACCTAAATAAGTTTATTTTAAATAGAAAGAAAATGGTGACTACTTCTCTACCTTCACATAAATTGAGGGTAGTTGCCCTATGCTGATGTGGCACCAATGAAATTCATCCATGTGTATTTAAGTCAAACATAATTAATTTTTTACCATAAATTATTTTGACTACTTTTATTTTCAATTAATTATATTTTATGTTACTAGTTTTCTTTAATTATATTTTAGACTATGTGTAAATATAATTAGAATTAATTTGATCATTGAATGCTTGTTTCTAAACGTTATATATTGATTCTAAAATATTAATGTTATTAGTAAAAAAAAAATGTTATAGGCTCGAAAAAATAAATATATATCAATGTTAGTTTAAATAAAAATAATAAGAGAACAAAAACAACAAAGAAAAAAAAAACTAATATCTCTAATTTAAATATATAATTCCACTTGTACATTTATTAAATGAAATCAAATAATGCTTCAAAAAAAATCAAATCAAATAATGCATGCTATTCCGGTGTAAATACTCCCTCCGTTTCAAATTACTTGTCGTTTTAGAAAAAAAAATTGTTAGCTATCTAAGTCACTCATGTAAATTCCAAATATTTAGGAGTAGTTGAAACCGTAAAAGATTTATATATTTGGAAAATTAAAGTTTGTTTTTTTAAGTTTTCAAAAAAAAATGTTTGTTTTTTTAAAAAAATTGGTACATAACATATTAAATTTATTGGAAAGATCAAGTGCGTGGAAAAAAACAAAATAAGCTTATTGGTGAATTAAAATAAAGGTATAATAGGAAATTAAGTGCAAAAATACACTTTCTTAATTAATTTTTTTTCTAAAACGACAAGTAATTTGAAACAGATGGAGTATATAGTATTTATTTTTTCAATCTCTTTAAATCACTGAATAGATTAACGTTGGTTGACATGATGTCTGTAACGCCCTAAACTATTTACGCGCTATTTATCAAACTAAAATAAATAAACGGCAAACATTTAAAGCATCACATTCAATTAAACACATGAAACACGTCTCCATAAATTTATTTCACAAGCAGCGGAATTAGAAACCTGTCCTAATCATCTAAAACATGTACTTCAATATTTATATTTCACCATTATACTTAAAATAGTGTATCATCATAATAACTTAAGTAAGTTTAAGTACCAACATATCCATATCATGATCACATCATTCATGATATGAACAAAACAACATAAGTCTCAACGATAAAAGTCATAACATCAAAATATAACCATTTAGGTAATACAAGCTAGCGAGGTCCTAGACATAGTGGTATATACATCAGAGCACTACTCTAGACTCGAGCTAAACATAAGCAACTGAGATGAAGTAGCATAGCTACACTCCTCACCAAAAAGCTAGATTCGAGCAACAAAGGGCACGCGACTACTCCTGGGATATATGATCCTCAACCTGAGTATCTGGACCCCCAAAGGTCCAGCACAAATACAAAACAGAGGGTTAGATAACATAATCATAATTAGTGACTAGTATATTGAATATCAGACACTAAATAACATAGAACAGTTGAATAAATTCAATTCATACAACTCACATATGTATTAAGAACATATAGACATTCTGAAACATATTCATTTATAAAGTACTCAATAATTTGAGGAATACAAACATCCACAAATAAGGAAATACACAATGATAAGCATTATTTAACAATTAAGAATATCACATAATTCCTAATTGATTCTAATGTCACATAGATATGATGTCACCTAGACATATCTATATGCATGTGGTACCAATTCATCATAATTTTGGATAACTTAATCCGAATGTTTTAAATCATCGTCTCTAAAACAACAGTAAACTAGATCATCCCCTCTAGAATACTCATCAATAGACACAACTTATGAATGCAGGAATGTGCATATATCCATCATATGGTTTTATTTCAACATCAACATAATACATCAATAGACCGCAATTGTGATCGATCAAGCTTCTGTGTGATTGTTTTGCGACAATGGTCCGACCTTTCTTTTAGTTCAGATGAACTATTTAAATTTTTACTTATGATCAATAGTTAAACCCTAAACCCTAAACAAGTTCAAGAGTTAGTTCGTCTTCCTAAAATAGTCGAACCTTTTCATTTTGATCGGATAAATTTCAGGTAGACCGCACTTGTGATCGATCAAGCTTCCGTGTGATTGTTTTCCGACAATGGTTCGACCTTTCTTTTAGTTCGGATGAACTATTTATATTTTTACTTCTGATCAGCTAAACCCTAAACAAGTTTAAGAGTACGTTACTTGATATACCTAGTCTTTATTTCCTTTTATGGAAAGGCAAAACAAATCATTTTTATTTATTACTAGATCATTCCTTACAAAACTCGTGTCTATTGCATATTGTAACCCGAGTAAACTGTGAAATACCCCCTGAAATTTTAAAATTCGTCAAATACCCCATGAAATTTGGAAATTGGCAAATACTCCCTCTGAAATTTTAAAAAGTCAATTAAATTTTCTTCTAGCGTGGACTCTGACTGGTAGTGCAAGGGGGCAATTTGATTGACTTTTTAAAATTTCAGGGGGTATTTGCCTATTTCCAAATTTCATGGGGTATTTGACGGATTTTAAAATTTTAAGGCGGTATTTGACGGTTTACTCAGTGTAACCCATTACTTGGTGCAATTAATTCGATTCATTTGAGTTTTGAATTTTCAATAATATGGTAATAAATATTGAATCATATTCCTTATTAGTCAACAATCATAAATCAAATTCTTCTTAACTCAGTGGCCAATCAAGTGGATCAATTTTCTTGATTACATTCTCCTAATTTTTTGTTTTCTCTAAACTATTTTGTTTTCAATTTTTTCCCGATATGGACAACCAAAGAAAACAAAAACAAAATGACGATGAATAGGAATCACATTCTATGACATAACAGGAAAAAATAAGGAAAAAAAAAAACAGGAAAAAATACGCTAAAAAACATAACATTTAAGAAATTGAAAATCACAAGTTTTAGAATCTTGAAGAAATCCGATAGATCGGTGGCAAAGGCTGCAGTAAAGATTGACATCGGATAACACAAAAGAGGAGGAGCCGTAGAATGCTAACATGACGGTGGTGAAGGCTGCGGCAGAGATTGAAAGGATTAAGAAGAAGAAGAAAGTTTTTTGACGATAAGAAGAAAGTTTTTTTTTTTTTTACGCGAAGAAGAAAGTTGTTTGAGACGTAATACAATTTGAAGAAGAAGCAAACAAATCAGAAGTAATTAGGTCCAAAATATAAATTCATAGAATATAATACATAAAATATAATTAAATGAAAATAAAAGTAGTCTAAATTACTTTATGGTAAAAAATTAATTATGTTTGACTTAAATAAATGTGGATAAATTTCATTGGTGCCACATCATCATAGGGCACCTACCCTCAATTTATGTGAGGGTTAATTAGAAAAAACCAAAGAAAATTAGGGAAAGTGAGATATGAAAAATTATATTTCATAATCTTCTTTCACTTTCCTTTCTCATCAAAACAAAGCATCAAAGGAAGATAGAGATGCTTAGAGGGAAAAAAGAAATCACAATAAATAAAGCACATCTCTATGGCACCTTTTCCAAAATTAACAACCGTTAGTAACTGCTTGAAAGAAACGCAGCTAGAGAATGTTCCTCCACGTCATAAATTCAACCATATTATATACAGTACGTACTTTTATAAATAAAATAAAAAAGGGTTAAATATGATTTTGTTGGTAAATTCTAATATGACCACTTCATTAAGTAGTTCATGGTAGATCAATCATGAATAACATTATAATGAATACGAATTTTACAAAATTCACTGTTGGATTCAAAGTTTATATCATATAGATCATCTATAGAAAAATTTAGAAAAATTGAAAATTATTTGATATGTTATTGAGACACATCAAGATTAACGGTTTATTAAATAACGTAAATCTTGATGGGTCTCAATAACATATCAAATGATTTTCAAAAAATTTTAAAAAATTTATGGATGATCTATACGATATAAACTTTCAATCCAACAGTGAATTTCGTAAAATTCATATTCGGTAGATCACTTGTCCACGGTGGACCACTTATGAATGTGGTCTACCGTAGCATTAGTCTTATTTTGGTTACTATAGTTTCCCATAATTTTCATTTTTGTCCCTGAAGATTTTTTACACACTTTTTTTTAGTCCCTGAAGTTTTTTCGGTCAATGTTTTTAGTCCCTACTTTTCATTCAACCCGTGTATATTTTCATATTTTTGAATGATTTTTTGTATTCATGTTTATAATATTATAAGAACATCTCCGATAAAAATTTAGAATTTTTTAACATAAGATGAATTATTTATGAAATTTTATGTGCAAAAAATTAAAAAATTCATATTTAATTCATCTTTTGTTAAAAAATTTAAACTTTTGTAACTGAGATTCATATAATGTACCAAACATGACCGCAGAAAAAAAAATTAAAATAGCATGCACGAGTTGAATGAAAAGTAAGGACTAAAAACATTGATGGAAAAAACTTCAGGGACTAAAAAGTGTGGAAAAATTTTTCAGGAACTAAAATGAAAATTCTGGAAAACTACAGGGACCAAAAACATATTTAACCCAAATAAAAAATACACAAAAGTCATTAAGATCCGAAAATATATTGTACTCCCTCCGTCCGAAAATATAAAGAAAAATTGGTCAAAAAAAGTTGATGTATTTGGTTAAAAATTTGGACTAAATACATCAATTTTCTTTGACTAATTTTCCCTTATATTTGGGGCGGAGGGAGTATATAGTTGTTTTTATTTAGTGTTTTTATAAATTTGAATTAACAAAAACTTTTTTTAACTGAATTAAGAGCATAATGACATCAAAAAGTACATAAGACATCCCAACTAGGTTGACCTCCCTTGTGAACTCTAATCCTTTGTCGAATTTAATAAAAATGCACCGATTATTATCCAATAAAAACTATCAATTTGTATGTTATATTTAAAATTAATTGGGTGACGTGGCGGAAAAGATTGTGGTTGTTAGTTGACAGCGTAAAATTAATTTACAATGGTAACGCATATTCGTTTTTTTTTTCTTTAAATTTATTTCATGAATACTTCTAATTAATTACTTTTAATTCCACTAACTTATTTTCTTTGAATATTCCCTCTCGTAATAAATAAGGGTGCAAATGTAATTAAATATCAAATGCATTTAAAAATTTATTAAAATTTCTTATATAAAAATATTATTACTCTTTTTTTTTTTTTACAATGCTGGGGATCGAACCTAGGACCTATTGCTACTCAAACCCCTCACTACTAGACCAAACCTAATGGATTAAAAATATTATTACTTTTTGTTTCTTATAAAAAGAGAAAAAAAAAATATGCCCTGATAGTGTAAAAAATAATTTTACACTATCAACCAATATCAACCATGTTTTCCGCCACATCACTCCACTAAACCTCACTTTCTTAATATGATGTGGAAGAATGCTTCATTTTTATTGGTTATCAGTGTAAAATTAATTTACACCGACCGTGCGTAGTTTTTAAACTCCTAAAATATTGCCTCAAATATATACATGTCATGACTTGATTGGATAAGGAAGGTCAGGGAAAGAAGATCTGGTGAGAGAGAGATGTTGACAAGGACGCTCGCTAGCAATGTTTACATGGATGTGTAAGATATATGATATGTGTATAAAATGTGTGTTCTAATAACACCATTGTTATTGTTCACATTCAAATCCAAACAACAACTCTAAAAAAAATATATAAATATAAATTAAATTTATTCGTCTTAAATACTCCTCCCAATAATAGAGGATGAGAACTGTGATAATTTAGAGTTCGATCGAAAGATAAATAATATTTTATTGTTCAAGTTTGAATACATTATATTGGAATTAACGCTAGCTAATAAGCATTTGTAATTCAAGCAACCAAAAAAAAAAAAAAAAGATTAGAGTTATAATAAGACTTTTCTGGTATATGTCATGCAATGACAATGATATACCATAAACAAAATGACCCTCGTATAAACTATTGATTTCTATGACCAAAACTCAAAAATATATATCCTCTAATCTATTAAAGTAAGTTACATAAGAAAATTATAATCAATATTCTCAAGAAAATGGTGATGAGCTTCTACCAGCTGCCACAGCATTGATCATAGGTGTTGTTATTCCAAGCTTCATAGATGCATCAAATTTCTTTTCACTCAACTTTGTATCATAATTAATCTCAACAATAGGATCACTTTCAATATCACCTCTATCCAATGAGTCATCATCACCTTTGAAATTAGGAACATCTTGAGGACTAATGCATGATGAAGTTGTTCCCAAATCATGAAGCCTAAGATCATTATTATCATTCCAAATTAATGGACCTTTTCCACTTCCATTAAAAGGGTTATTAGTTATTTTCTTTTCAACAAACAAATTTTCATTACTAATATTTGGCATAAATCCATCAATGGTTGGCCTCTCAAGCTGTTCATCATCACTACCACAAATGTTAAGGTCTTGAAAATGAGGAAAATTATTAAGAGGAGAAACAAAATCTTTCATGTTAGGGATTCCTTGAGTTCCAATACCCTTGAAATTTGTAGCTGATGCAGCTGCCATGTTTTCTCCTGCAAGTGTGTTATATGCTTTCTCCAATATGTTTTGCATGTATTTTCCTTGAGCCTCAATCCTCAATTGAAGGTGCTTTTGAACCTGCCACATATATATATACACTTACAAATAAGCAATTTATTCAAACTTTTCAACTGCATTTGTTTTTTATTTCTTCTTAACCCTTCGGTTCTCAAGAAAAAATAATTCCAGTAATATGACGTTTAGGTCAGAAGATAAATAAAATCTGAATAAAAAAGAATTTTTCCCATATATATTTGGTTTCTCCACAACAATTTTACGTTGAGTGAAGTTGATTAACTACTTAGTTCAACCATTTAATTATTTGCACAACATATAATACTAGAAAAAGTTAATTTAATGGAAAATATATATATTTTGTGTTTTAATAAACTCCTAATCTTCTAAAAAAAAATTATCCGCGCGCAATCATTTGAGAGGTTAACCTCAAATTGTTAAGGGGTTCAAATATCTATCACTTGTATTACACTGTGTTAGTATATATTTCTATTTTTTATTATTATAAAATATATTTTTTACTAAAAATGGTAAGGGTCCAATTATGTACCATTTTTTGAACTTATTAAATTGAAACAAAATATAAATACTTATAAATGTAAATATGTTTACCTCTAGTTGTTCATGCAATCTTCTATGCACCTCTATTTGCATCCTAAAATAATGTACCAATCATATTTATTTTAGTTACAGTTAATTATATACACTGTGAAATACTTTGTTGAATCTAGGTACATAATCTAGAAATTAAGATTCAAAACAAAAATATAATTGTTAATTTTCTTTAAATCAAAAGAATAAAATTACTAAAAGAATATATAAAAGTGAGTGAAAACTACAAACTTTAAAATAGTTTACTTGTAGTTGAGGGTTTGTAATAGATTAAAAAGAAAAAAGTGAATTAGCTAGTGCCTAGTAGCATACTCATTCATGTTGCGGCCAGTCATAGAAGATGAGTTGCCACTATTTCGTTGCAGTTCAAAAGCCGAAACTGTCACGGAAAAAACAAAAGTGTTGCAAAACATGTGAATTAATTCAACAAAAGTGTAAAGATAAAAAGCTCACAAAATCAAGAAATTAAAGTATCATGTCACCTCTCATACCATCCTTAATAGATTGCTCATTGAATTCCTTGTGGGGTTGCTTTCCAAGTCTAAATTTCTATTGATGCAAAAAAAAAAAAAATTCAAAGAACATAAAGGAAAAGGGATAAAAAAAAAAAAATTAGTGACATAAAAGTGAGCTAATTAAATGAGTAAAAGAAGATTTGAATATATATATATATATATATATATATATATATATATATATATATATATATATATATATATATATAGTTTGTTTTCAAACCTGAAGATGACTCTTGAGGTGGTAAAGAGTAAGACCCTTCACACCCATAACCCTCATGATTGTTTTAGGAGTAGCTTCTACAAATTATATAAAGAGAAAGAAGAAACCGTTACTAAAGCATAGAGTTGCAAATTATGATACTAAAAAAAAATTAGTTGCAAATTTAATCACTAGAGAAAAAAAAATAAAAAAGACTAAAAACAGAAAATACCTTTTAAATTTCTCGTCACAAAATTTATAAGTAATAAAATTAAAGATGAAAAAAAATACATTAAATTTTTTCTAGTTCTATTGTTCAAAAAATAAAATCTAATTAAACTTTAGTTTGCACCACATGGAAAGAAAAGAATAAAATGGATAAGATGAGTACTATCAGGCCCTCCAAGTTGAGCAACAGCATCGACGAAGCGTTCATGGAGTTCGACTGTCCATCGAAGCCGTGGTTTTGGATCGGTAGTGAGGACAAGGCCTGAATCACCTTGAACACACATGGATCTATCATGAGAATTCATCATTGTTGAGGGCTTTTTTGCAGGGAACATTCTTTCCATCTCTCACTATATTCTTGTTCTTATTTCTCTCTTGTTTTCTATATATCTTTTAATAAGTTAGCTGAAAATAGATAGAGAATCAAGAACAAATTAATGGATGCAAGGAAAGAAGAATAGGGTTCGTTTCTATATAAGATGAGATGGAGAATGTGGATGGCTTTATTTACATTCTCTAAAGAATAAAGGGAAGAACAAGCTTATAAGCTACCTTGCTTAAAAAGAATAAAAATAAAATACATGTATAGATATTCATTTTTAAAGAAAATAAAAGTATTGCTATTCTAATATACAAGCCTATCTTTTTACCAAAGACACCTCTCTCTTTCCAATCTCGATTATTATAATCAAAGGCATTAAATAAACCTAATGAAATATTTATGTTTAGGTTAAGTTTAAGTGTAATTAAACTCCGATGATAAAAAGTAGGCAAAATTACACTGTAGATTATTTATCTTATTTATTTGTAACACTTTAGTTATATGCGCACAAGATGATGAACATATGAAGATGATGATAAATGTATGAAGAAAAAGATAGTTTTCTAGGTTTTATTATTTTTAATAAGAAAAAAATGTTTTGAAAAATACAATAATTCTATTTGGCAGTATTTTTATAATAAAAGAAATGAAAAAAATGACTTGTATGTATGCCCAACACAAAAGATAAATTACTTATGATAAAAATAAAATAAAATAAAATAAAAAAAACCAAAATATTACAAATAAATAAGATAAATGACACCGTATGATTTGTCTAAAAAGTATAAATATCATACTTACTCTCCTAAAAATGTAGGAGTTCAATATGATGGCAAAATGGATTACTCGCCCTGCTTTAGATAAGGCTAAATTAGTCATTTTACTTTGTATTTTAAAAATTCAAGAGGTCGAGGTCTGTGAAATGTGTGGGGAGAAAAGAATTTCATAGAAAAAAAAATTAAAATATTGAGGCCGTTTGTTATAGCTTATTTTAGAAAAAAAAATCATTTTTTTTATAAAAATAATCGCTTTAAATTGTTTTGCATCTATTTATTACAGATTTTTAAAATAATCAGAAACTAAAAATAATCAGAAAACAGCTAAAAATGATAAGCTACTAAGAGTAGCTTATAAAATAATAGATTTTTTTGAGAGGAGAGAGAAAAGAAATGTTAAAAGAAGAAAGCTATTTGTAATTAAAAAAAATTATTTTTATAAGTTGTATCCAAACAAACTAAAGATTATTTTATTTAAAAAAAGTGATTTTTATTATAATAAACAAACACAAATTAAATTCAACTTTTCTAAAAATTTCTAAAAACTAATCTCTAAATTATTTTGCATCAAAATCAATATTTTTTTAATACGTAACAAACTTACCCAAAATGGATATTATGTGTATGTATATATGTTTCACCCAAGATATTGCGATACTTGGTATTGTAGTCTCTTGCATGCTTATTAATTTGTACGGAAATGGATTGCAAAAACAAGAAGTACAAAAGGATTGCAAAAAGAGATACACTCCTGAACTAACAACAGGTACAAGGCTTAGGCGGAACAACATAAGACCAAAAAAACCAGAGACAAGGTAGCATTATCCATATAATAAAACCACAAAATCTAGAAGCAAGGTAGCATATAATCATGTTATAAAACCAAACAAAAACACAATCAAATAAAAACCAACATTTGGAATTTTTACAAGTTAACCATTTGCAGCTTCCATAAGTTAATTCAGAACAAGATAAAGATATAAACAATGAAAATTCAATCAAATCTAAAACCTTAAGAATCATTTACACTAATGAATATAACGACAAAATCTTCTAAAACCGTTATCCTCTGCACCAAACATATGTCGCAGAATGCATTACTCTTCCAATAAGAGAACCAACAAAAAAATGAAAAATACCAAATGTCTAACCTAAACCAGCCCACCAGTTGCAAACTAATAGTTAAGCTCAAAGATATAAACATGTGTTCCCAGACTTCTACCATGAACTGTCTGTCTGGTAACTAAAGTACCTTTTGCTTTAGTATATGATATTTCACAACCAACATGAATGTTTTACTTAAAAAAGAAAAACTAAACATCAACTAATTCATATAATCATCAAGACTGCTCAATCAATCACATACACATAGAAAAGTTTTGTACCATACCAAAACTTCTACTACGTCTATTTTACAAAATGGTGGAAACTGAACTTCTAAACCAACAGAAACCCATTAGAAAAACATCTTCAATTCTCTTTTACATTAAATGTACAGCCAAGTCAACACTACAAGCCACACATGGTCACATTCCAGCATTAAACATTCTAGCAAGAGGGTTTAACAATTGTACCATTAAATTTAGGCCAAGTAATTTGGGTAGATACACTCCACAGATTCACTGCACTTCATTTCACTGCACAACATTAGTTTTATTTCATTGGAGAAAGAGGATTCGTGCTGTTGCTAAGAAACAACATGCAATAAAAATATTTACATTCTTGGTAAAAAAAAAAACTGTGAGCAGAAGCCACCAGGTCCAGACAAATCACCTGACTACAACATGAACAAATTATACATATGAAAATCAATCTACAATTCAGTCCAAACAATCTATAATACATGCCAATTCTATCATATTGTTACCAAACACACTGGTACAGATAATGAAATTCATTAAACTTCATGATATAGATTTAGAGGCTGCATATATAATGTACATAGCACAGCAGTGTTCAAAGAAAACCTCGTACATATTCTAAATAGCAGTACATATGTCAGGATGGAAGGTCATTAGATTTCATGGAATACAATTTAAATCTGAGGATATAAGCCAGTGGCATTGAAAGAAAAATCAGTAAACAAGGGATCAACGCCTTTCAAATTTCCCCTCTGTAACCCCCGGATCCAAAATAATCCTGTCAATTGTTTGCAATTGCCACACTCTTCTGGTGTTCTAATTTGGGACAATCACCGATACGATGACCGAGCCCTCCACAATATGCACATCCCTTGACACCACTTATATCTGTGATGTCATCATTATCTTCCATTGGATCATTAAGCTCAGCCAAAACTGGGGGGATCCTTTGCTTTGCTTCTTGCAAAAGATGTTTCAAATCAAGCAATGTTGTCTCACTTTGGTTCTTGTTTATAAATGTTGTCGCTATACCAGTCTTGCCACATCTTCCGGTACGTCCAATCCTATGAACATAATTTTCTATTTCAGCCGGCATGTCATAGTTGATCACGTGCTGAATATCAGGAAAATCTAAACCTTTGGATGCAACATCAGTTGCAACCAACACATCTTTCTTTCCAGCCTTAAAAGATGAAATGGCATACTCTCTCTCTTCCTGATCCTTGCCTCCGTGAATAGCCACGGCTTCTACTCCTTTCAAGAGAAGATACTCATGAATGTCATCCACGTCAGCCTTATCCTCACAAAATATCAGAACAGGGGGCGGGGTCTTCTGTAGGCACTCGAGGAGGTAAACTATTTTTGCCTCTTGCTTGACATACTCTACCTCCTGAATTACATCAAGATTTGCTGCTCCTGCACGTCCCACATTGACAATAATAGGTTTTACCAAAGCGCTTCTAGCAAAGTTCTGAATTTTTGTTGGCATGATAGCAGAAAATAAGAGAGTCTGCCTTTGAGCTTTGAAGTGATCAAAAACTTCTCTTATATCATCTTCAAATCCCAAATCTACCAACCGATCAGCCTCGTCTAATGTTAAATACCTGCAATTATCAAGATTCATTTTCTTCTTGGCCAACATATCCTTCAATCTCCCAGGAGTGGCAACAACTATAGGAACCCCCTTCTTCACAATCTCAAGTTGTGATCTCATATCAATTCCACCGATACAAAGCAAAGGCCTGAGCTCCGGATATCCAGCTTCCTTCAAAGGTAGCAAGAATTGTTCAATGACTTCATAAGTTTGCCTAGCAAGTTCCCTTGATGGACAAATAATCAGACCAAACGGACCTTCCCCGGGAACTATAGGCATCATAATTTCCTCCTGCATTGCCATCATGATCATCGGAAGCACAAAGACCAAAGTTTTACCAGAACCCGTGAAAGCAATTCCAATCATATCCATCCCAGATAAGATAACAGGAAGACCTTGCACCTGAATGGGTGTTGCCTGCACAATACCTTTGGTTTTCAACATCTTCAGAATAGGATCCGGAAACCTCATATCCTTAAAATTCTTAACCGGGGGTGGAATTTCTTCACCATCAACTATTATATGTCACTGTTTTTGAATCAAATCGCAATCTTTCTTCGACATCCTTCTTATATGCCAAGGAGGTTTCCACCCCGTAGGCAAAGGTTCTGTATAAGTGATCCCCTTAGCTAATTCACGAACCGACTTTAGAGTTTTATTATCTGGTAAATTCTCAATCATCTCCTTCTCTTGTTGAACAGTCTGTTCTGTGACACTGATCTCAGGTTGATCTTTTTATAACTGTGATGCCTTGACAAGAAGACTTGGCTTAGTTTCAACCACTCTTAGTTTTTCAGAATCATCATTGATTGCAGGCTTGCAGCAGAGACCTTCCCTTTTCGTTGGAGAATTTTCTGAGCTTCCATGGCACGGCGCTTGGCCACAGGCACATACTCCTCATAATCGTCTTCTTCCATTTTATCTACCACTGAGTTCAAAATAACATCTTTGTTAATTTATTTGCATTTCAAAGATAAATTGAAGCCAAAAAAAAAAAGGAGTCACGGATGATAAAATAGCAAGCGACACAAAAAGGTGTAAGATATATCATATTGGGATGGGCTAGCTTAGTTGAGCTTATCTACTAACATAAGTTTTGTGAGACCAATGACAACTTATAAAAACAGCTTATGAGTTATGACATTTATAAGTTGTTTTCAGCTTAATTTCATAAGTTGTCAAAGATAGCCTATAAAAACAACTTATAGCTTATTCGGAAACTATTTAACTTTATTTTACCATTTTCTACAGAAATAGGTTATACATAACTGCGGAACTTAACTACAAAATTTGGATGGCCAAAATAAACTATAATGCAAATTTTCCTCTTGAAAAAGAATCAATTTTTCTACTCTACATACAATGGCGGAATGAGGAAGAAAAAAAACTTAAATGGGCCACTAAGAAAAACTATATATAATATATAAATTTAAAAAATTTAAGTGGTAATAAGCACAAAGTTGATATATAATACTCCTACCTCTCAATCCAAAGCACAAGAAATGCCAACAGACTCAAAACCGGAACAAGAACATCACAAAATCACTCAATTTCAATAGGAACAAAATCAACGATGTGCAATCACTCATTAAATCAACAAAACAATCTCCAAAAAAAAAAAAAAAAAAAAAAAAAACCCTAAGCTTTCAAGACAGATCAAACAAGTGAACAACAGCTGGCCAAAGACAGAGACAGAGTGTGAAGAGGGGGGACAAAGCTTACCGGTCGCCGGCGCGTTTCAGAGAGGGAGAAAGCTTCGCCGGTGGCTGTCACGTTTCAGAGACGGTGGCGAATAGGGCAGAGAGGGGGACGTTTCTGTCACTTCTTTTAGTTTTTTTTGGCTTAAATGCAGTTTTACCCCCTGTTTTGATTAAATCGAAATTTTTTCCCCTATTTTAAAACACGGACTTTTACCCCCTGTTTTATAAATTTTTGGATTTTGCCCCCCTAAAATTCTGCTTTCGAGTCACAAGCGTCGCACACAACTCAATTTGGATCAATAATTCACCAAACATATATCGAAATGACCGTAATCGAGTTATCTTTCCACATAATCAAACCTCACTAAATTTGAAGTTACAAAGAGAGATTAATTACCGTTTTAGTGAAGGTATGTCCCCCAAAATTCTGCACAAAATCTGCTTTCGAGTCACAACTTCAAAACCTCGCACAAAATTTCATTTGGATCCATAATTCACCAAACTGGTACCGAAATGACTGTAATCGAGTTAGTTTTCCACAGAATCAAACTCCACTAAATTTGGAGTTACAGAGAGAGATTAATTATCATTTTAGTGAAGGTCTGTCCAAATCAATTATTGTATGGAACTACTACTGGTATTTTTGTCATGTCTCTCACCCTGTAGCTCATTTTTTAATAGTATTTACATGTCCGGAAAGCTAACGAAATTACCCTTGTTGTCATTTAAATTTCGTCGAATTTGGAGTTATGATGTGTTTGGTAGACGATGTTGAATTTGAAGGTCATAAGTAGATTTCTGCAAAATTAGTAATTAATCTATCTTTGTAACTCCAAATTTAGTGGGGTTTGATTATGTAGAAAGCTAACTCGATTATGGTCATTTCGGTATCCGTTTGGTAAATTATTGATTCAAATTGAGTTGTGTGCGAAGCTTTGAAGTTGTGACTCGAAAGCAGATTTTGTGCAGAACTTTGGGGGACATACCTTCACTAAGGCGGTAATTAATCTCTTTTTGTAACTCCAAATTTAGTGGGGTTTGATTCTGTGGAAAGATAACTCGATTACGGTCATTTCGATATCTGTTTGGTGAATTATTGATCCAAATTGTGTTGTGTGCGAAGCTTTGAAGTTGTGACTCGAAAGCAGAATTTTAGAGGGGGCAAAATCCAAAAAATTATAAAACATGGGGTAAAAGTCCATGTTTTAAAACAGGAGGGATAAAATTCCGATTTAATCAAAACAGGAGGGGCAAAACTGCATTCAAGCCTAATTTTTTTTATCAAAAATTATTTTTTTTGACTCTTTAATTATTAGCTCAATTAAAGATTTAATCTGGATTTATAAAAAATTATTAGTTAGTAGTTTTTACACATTGTCAAGATTTAATCTGAATTTCAGATTTCTTTCTAACTCTTTAATTATTAGCTCAATTTCTTTTGACATAAATTATTAGCTCAATTAATTTAACAACACCTCGCTTTTGTTTTTTAGAATATTATTACTGTAATTTATATTTTTGAGTGTAAGCTGTGTTACAAAACATCTATCAAAGAAAATTAAAAAAAATAAATAGTATTATTATGATTATAAAGTAACAGTAATGTATGTGTTTTGTATTGTATATATGTGTTTGAAATCTTTTCGTATAGATATATAAAAAATAAAAAATAAAAACTTTTTGTATGTGTTTGAAATATATGTTCATATACCATTGGTATTGAAATCTTTAAAAAATTGATTTTTTTTTTAACAAATAAAAAATTGAATTTTTGTGTAATGTTATGTGTCATAGTAATCGAGACTAAATAATAAAAATAGAAATGTTATATAGACACAAAAGACCAAACAAATATACAACATAAAAGGTATAATGCCCAATTTGCTAATTAAGAATCCTCCTACACGTGTGAACTGTTTTTTAGATTTTATTTTTTTTTTTCCCTTCTCACTTCCACACCGTCAAACCAACGCGAAGAGAAACCTCACTGTTCTCACTTCTCACACTGCGCAAGTCGCTCCATCATCGCCATCTCCATCTCAGCTCAAGCTTCTCCCTCTCTGCAAAATTCCTTCTCCCTCTCTGCGACAAAACCCTAACACATTTGTCCCCTCTCTTCGACGAAATTAGAAATGTTACTACATTGAACTCATTCACCTGATTCAAGGTTAGTTCATTGTTCCTTTTGATTCTGCTCTTCTCCTTATTCTTCAAAAGATTCTGATTTTAATTTCCCTTTTACTTATGGTTATTTGATATGCATGATTTAGGGTATAAATTGGCGATTCTGATTCGTGAATATGTTTAATATTGATTTTCTCAATTTAATCTCATGATTCTAGACTTAGACAAAACTGAAATCATATTAATAGTAGTTTAAGTTGTGGAATTATGTTTGTTGTAATGTTATGAGTTGAAAAAAAAAATAACATGATAATCACAGCAAGACAAAATAAACAGTAGTCATGTGTTAAAATGTGGGCAGTTGATTGAAACACTTGGTTAATGTAGAAGTTTCTGTCAAAAATTGAAAAGTGACACAAGTTTTGGGTGGTGAAATCATGAATATGCCCCTCTTATGTTTCTATTTAGACAAAATTGAAATCATGTTATTAGTTTAAGTTGTGGAATTATGTGTTGTAATGTAATGTTATGATCAATTGAGAAAAATAACATGATAAACACAGGGAAAAAATGTGGGTAGTCACGTGTTAATTTTTGGGTAGTTGGTTGAAATATTTGGTTAATTTAAAAGTTTTGTCAAAAATTGGAAGGAAGTTATGTTGCTTGTAATACTTTATTTTTGCAACTTATGATACGATTGATTTAATTGTGTTCTTTTAAGCAGTTTTGTGGTGACACTTGCACCCAAAATAAAAATTTCATGGACAGTTCTAATAAGACGGGAGATTGTGGTAGTAGTGGTCATGAATTTATTGAAGTTGACAAGTTTCAAGATGATGACACATCTTGGGAGCCTGCAAAATATATGTGTTTTTCTTCCACGGACGACGTTAAATCTTTTTATGGAGGGTATGCTTTGAGAAAGGGGTTTGAGTGGAAGATTATAACATCAAGAAAAGGGGATAATGGAGAATTATGCTACTTGATGCTATCATGCTCAAGAGAGGGGTATTCAGTCTCAAATGTTCCATGTACATTGAAGACAAATCCGACAATGGTGAAAAATGAATACTAATTTTATTCACTATAATGAATACTAATTTGCTAGGACCTGCATTAATCATGATCCAATTCTACTTGAAAATAGTTTGTTCATTTTGTGCTCATGTGCTTTGTTTCATTTGTAAAAAGAAAGAAAAAGATTTGACATTTTTAATAGCTTATCAATATTTTTTTTTTTTGCGGGGTGGAGAAAAAAGTGATTTTAAACATAAAAATTAATTTGAAATGTTTCGGTTTTCGTTGTGGCATGGTGTTAATACTGTTGATAAAAAAAAGATGAATTCAAATGCAGGAACAGAGGTGATATATTGTTAGTTAGTATTAAAATTACAGAAATCATCGTTATTATCCAAATGACTTTTTTTTTATTGTTGTTGCATATAATTGTAGGTGCGTGTCAGACACGAGTGTAAGTCAAGTCTAATTTACAAAATTAATATGAAGTTGACACAAGCTCAAAAGTCTAGAATTGAGGCAACACCATTTAAATAGTTAATGTGGTTGCCAAAAAAATTTAACATTTTTGGCATACTACTTGGAGAATTAGTAAAAAGATAGAATACTGAAATTCCTGGCACACAGTGGACAGGTGTTGCTCAAGGTGTAGCAACACTTGTCTGTTGTAGACAGATGTTGTTACTGGTGCGCCAACACTTGTCTATAAACAGAGCAAATAACATAAAACAATACAAACAGTAAAGTAAATAACACACAAGAGTTGTTAACCCAGTTCAGCCTAAAGCCTACTCTGGGGGATACCAATCCAGGAATGAAGTCCACTATCAGCAGTATTACTTCGAAGTTAAACTCACCCGTTTACAACTTCTCACTTAATCACTACCCAATGACCCTTCTACCTAGGAACTCCTAGATATGAGACCCCGTCCCAATTCCCACCTTAACAACACAGACAGCGTTGCTATTCAATTTCACAATCACAACAGGTGGAGACACACTCCTAAGAAACTAGGATTCACTCTTGCTTAAAAGCTTGCGAGTAAACCACACAACACAATAGAACAATCTCCGTACTTCAAAGCTTAGGAGAAGTTCACACTTACAACTCAATAACACTCAGGTCCTAAGCTTGCATCAATGAGACACAAGATAGGCTCACAATTAACACTCTAAAATCCTAAAAACACACGCTTTGTAAAACACGATTTTAGATGCTTGAAACCATATGCTTGCCTTCGTATTTATAGTAGTAGAACGACTTGGGCTTCAAGACAAAATTAGGGCTTCTAGAATTGCGGCAGCAGTGATATATTTTTGAAAACAATAGTTATATTTTTGAAACCGCAAAAATATATTTTCCAAAAATATAATTCTTTTGGAAAATAAAACTAGGGTTTAGCTGCCTCTTGAATCACATTAAACACGTGCGCCTTCTTCTGCAAGATACCTTGAACAAATTCTTCAAACAGATCTTCAAAAGATTGCGTAGAAAATAATAACACCTTAGCTGGCGCGCGCAGGAACAGAGTCAGGTGTTGTTCCAAAGTGTCACAACATTTGTCACAACACTTGGGGTCAGCACACTTGTCTCAACACTTGGCTAAAATATGTTTTTGCAAAATGTAGCCAATCATACAAAAACCCAACAATCTCCCCCTTTGGCAAATTTTGGCTAAAACAATATTAGACCAGTATATAGAGAGATACAGTATTACCTTTCCTTTGAGTCAACATGAACACACAACTAGGAAAGAAAGTAACACATAATAAAACTACTTCCAAGAAAGTCAAGTAGCATCAGAGGCAATGCAACAGCGGAATAAAGCACAACTAGCCTCATGGAACAACACAAGGGAGAAATAAACTCCCAATAGTAGATGCTTAGAAGTAGGAGAAATAAACTCCTAATAGTTTAAGGCGCATTCCTTCAGTATAAGAACAACAGGGAAAAATAAATTCCCATAAACATCTGAGAAAAATAAATTCTCAGTCATAAGAGATAGTGGACTCAATAGTCAGGTGCCATAACACTTGACACAACATTTGTCATCAAGGCGATCAAGAGATAATTTCACTCACACTCCCCCTGAATTCATGCATACACACACCAGATAGAGAAAGAATATTCACTACTCCCCCTCAGTACATGCATATTACTCACACTCCCCCTCAATACGAGCATACGAACACTAGCACTGACAACAACAGTCACCAGATGTGGGAACATCTGACCACACATTTGTCACACACACACACTACTCCCCCTTTTTAGCCACAATTTAGACAAACATCATGCATAGGAAATAGTAGTGTACCAGAGCATAGAAAATGTCAGTGTGCAGTTATTACAGACCATCTAGAAATCCAGGGCCTTGCCCATAAAAGATGTGGAGAACAAAAGTAGTGGAAAGAGAACATGCAAGCTGTTATCCACAATACCGGAACCAAACTCCAGCAATATAGCATGAAGATTATAAGTCATAAGGCATAAACCTATATTATCTTCAGCACATCAACTACTTTGTGCACAGAACTACTACAACCGAAGATAACACAATGGAATACATACCTCATCATATATAAATCAGTAGTGGAGGAACCATATCATATCCACCACATCAAACATTTCCCCCTTGTTTGCACATCATGAAAGAGACATCATCTAAGAAGGAACACTTACATGTCATATTTCTTCCTGTCAGGTGACATAATTTCCAGGACATCTAGCTCAGAGTTACACACACACAGATGAAGATTAACCAGTTTCAACTTCAAGAGGCATATACCAAATCCATCTTCAACAATCATATAAGAACTTCAAACCAGAAGTTTCAGAAACAGGTCTGAAATAGTCACATATACTAGTAGTAATCACCTCTGAATATCACATATATGAGCACACAATATCAGAAACACATTCAGAACATAAGAATTTTCATCTGCTTCCTAGTGAGAGTACCAACCATTGGCTGAGCAGATGTACCTACACATGGTACAACATTTGTCTCCAGTGTCATAGATGCATCAACATCTGACACAACATCCGTCTTAGGGATGAGTTCCACGAGTGAATCAGCAGTAACTCACTTGTGGTTTTAGTAACTCATAATTAACAATAGCAGGGGGACACAAGAGAATCAACCATCAGTAGTTGATCAGCTTTCAATAACAAAGAACAATAATCATTTGCTCCCAACTAAAATGCTCATCCTAGGTGATTTGGATGACGCTCCAAAGTACAGATAACAATTAACCATTGAACATAAGTTGAAACAGCTCCAATGTTCATAATCCCTTGAAGTGCTTTTTACTACAGCAGAACAAGAGTTCCATGCTCTCATAGACTTGATGATATCAAGTTAGAGTAAACAACCTTCATCCCGTTTCAGAGAAATACCACCATTCATATTGAGAAAAATAAATTCTCAATATAAAGATGTCAAGACATTAAGTCTGACATGTCTTCAAGGTCTTCCAGCTTCAGATTAAGGACTCCCCCTTAATAACTGCATAATCTGCTGGTCAGATGTTCCAACATTTGGGAGGACATCAGTCTCCTTCTCAAGGAATACACAAAGAGATCCTTTATCAAAGCCACTGGAGGTTGACTTTTAGGATTAGAAGCAAAAATAAATTGCTCATAAGTTCATTCAGATCTCTCTTCAACAAACTTCATATATGAGTGCCTTTATGAGTGGACTTGAGATCACCCTCAAGTATCTTTGGCATCTCTAACAAGTTAGTTGGATCTCTCATCGAGTATCACCTCACCAAGGGATACAGCTTCAAAGAACAACATAGTTTTGCATACTCAGCACCCAAAACCACCATGAGTTTTCCATCAGATATATATGCAGCGGAATTCGAACTAGAAAACTCATCACCAAACTTCAGGCACAACATATTGACCTTTGCACACACTCCACATTCTAGGTCCAACAGGTTAATATAGGTTTGAAAATAAATCAAACCATACAACAAATCATCACCAAAGCTACACGCCTGAATAATAATGGACAGGTCTATTACACGCCCTGCCATGAATAGTCCATCCTCCACTTCTAGGGACCATTCAACCAATATGAACTTCTTCGAGTTCAAACAACTTTTCTCATTAGATGGGGAATTAACATCAGTGTGTTCGTCAGACACTTCTTCTTTATTATCAGTCATCACCTGACCATTTTCATTTCCAGGAACAATCACATGTTCGGGGATTTCAGGAACAGTTTCACCTTGTTTATTCTCTCGGGCCAAAGATGTGTCAACATCTTGCACAACATTAGTCTCAAGAACGATTTTCTTGAACCAATCAATCACATAGTCAATCATGACTTTACCAGAAGTACCAATATTAACATTAACTTTAGAGGAAGAATTCATATCACATTTCCCTTGATTAGCGTGCACCATACAATGGAGAGAGGGAAAAGAGGCGGTTGCACGCGTTACATGCAGTAACTGCTACAATTCTTTAAATAGGCAAATACTTAGCTTGCCCCTTAACTTTCCAGATTGAGCTTCTTCTTTCAAATTCTTGAGAATTACATATGTAGATATTCTTATGGTAACTCCTTGGTCAGGATTTCTAATAGAGATTTCCTTTGAGTGGTTCTTCTGAACTCTGATTGATGGACCTTTGTTTGGTCTCAAATTCTCTGTATTAGGCTCAAAGTCTTGAATAGAATCATATTCAGCTTGATCATCATCTGGTGTTGGGACAGGTGTGACTACATCTGTCTCTTCAGCTGAATCTATACTTGTCAAATCAGTATCATCAATTACGACATTGATTGATTCCATCATGGTTTTCGTTCTAGAATTGAAAACTCTATAGGCTCTGTTGTTGGTTGAATAACCTAGAAATATTCCCTCATCACTTTTGGGATCCAATTTCCTCCTAGGTTCTCTATCGGCCAAGATGTAACATTTTGATCTGAACACATGGAAATATTTTACAGTAGGCTTTCTGTTCTTCCTTAGTTCACACAGTGTTGTTGCAGTACCTGTTCTTAATGTTACTCTATTATGGATGTAACATGACGTATTCATAGCTTCAGCCCAAAATTTATAAGGAAGGTTTTTGGCATGTAACATAACCCTAACAGATTCTTGTAAAGTTCTGTTCTTTCTTTCAACCACACCATTTTGTTGAGGTGTAATAGGTGAAGAGAATTCATGAGCTATTCCTTCAGCAGCACAAAACTCAGCAAATTTAGAGTTTTCAAACTCCTTTCCATGGTCACTTCTAATTCTTAAAATACCACAGTCGTTTTCTTTTTGAAGTTGTAAGCAAAGATCTTTGAATTCATCAAAGGTTTCAGATTTTTGCCTAATGAAGTTAACCCAAGTGTATCTAGAGAAATCATCAACAACAACAAAAGCATATTTCTTACCTCCAAGGCTTTCAACTTGCATAGGACCCATCAAGTCCATGTGTAGTAGCTCAAGAACTCTAGAAGTGGACAAGTGTTGCAACTTTTGGTGCGACACTTTGGTTTGCTTGCCAATCTGACATTCGCCACAGATGTTGTCTTCCTGTATTTGTAAGTTTGGTAAGCCTCTGATAGCTTCCTCAGATATAGCTCTTTTCATACTCTTCAGGTTAAGATGTCCTAGTTTTTGGTGCCACAACTTAACCTCATCTTCTTTTGTTAAGAGACATGTAGATACATTAGCTTCTTCTAGAGGAACCCACAAGTAACAATTATCCTTCGATCTAACACCCTTCATCAGGATGTCACCTTCATCATTGGTAACAAGACATTCATTTTTTGTAAAGTTGACTTGCATGCCTTGATCACATAGTTGGCGTATACTAATTAGATTAGCAGTTAGCCCTTTTACAATAAGAACATTTTCAAGTTTAGGTAGACCATTGTCAATCAGCCTTCCTATACCTTTAATTTCTCCTTTAGCTCCATCTCCGAATGTTACAAAACTTGTTGCATAGGATTTTATATCCATCAAATATTTTTCAACACCGGTCATATGTTTAGAACAACCACTATCAAAGTACCAATCTTCTTTTGATGAGGCTCTAAGAGAAGTGTGAGCAATCAAGCTTTTCTCACAACTTTCAGCTGCACAACCCTTGGTGTTGGTTACATCAACCTTTTGTTTCCACTCCTTCTTTGCATTAGTTATGGATGGATCAAGTTTCTCTTGAATAGTTTCATTTGGATACCCATATAACTTATAGCAGTAAGGTCTTATGTGCCCCTTTCTTCCACAGTGATGACATCTCCATGAACGATATTTGCTTTTATGCCTTGGTATAAATCTAGGATTCTGCCTTCTTTGACGATGTGGAGCCATATGTGGTAACACTTGTCTGTGTGTAGTATGATGTCCGGTGGACAAGTGTGGTGACATTTTTCCATACATTGTTGGAGAGGGTTGGTTACTTATCTCAGGCATATATTTTCCATCTTTGTTGTAATCTTTAATTCTATTAACGCTTTTATACTCATACCCAATGCCTGTTTTGGCTCTACTAGGGGTAGGTAGTTTTTCTAGGATTTCATCTAGGTCAGTTCCTTTAAATAACATAACAACATGCTTCTTTAGATTCTCAAGATGAGAGTTCAATTCAGTTACCTCTTCATTCAGCTTAGATATTTCTGCTAGTTGCTCAAGCTTATCTGTTTCCAGATTGGCGATGATTGCCTTCTGCTCCTCAATTGTTTTCAACCCTTCTTCACACTTAACACCAATCTCAGAGATTTTTGTTAGATTGACAATTCTTTCAGTTTGCAACTTTGAGATTGTCTCCTTTTGTTTTTCTGAGATTCTGCAGACTTCTTCACTCCTTAGACACAGCTCCTTGTATGATTCAGCAAGTTCATCAAAGGTCAGCTCTTCATCACATGATTCAGTGTCAGATGTGCATACACCTGTCAGTGCATGAATATACTTTGCAGTATCAGTTTCTCCTTCAGAATCCTCATCTGACCATGAAACAGTTAACCCCTTTTTCTGTTTCTTCAAGAGGGTTGCACATTCAGTTCTAATGTGTCCATACCCTTCACATTCATGGCATTGAACACCTTTATTTGGAGCTGATTTCTCATCTGTTACAGGTTTTCTGAAATTCCTGTAAGTGTTGCGACCAATGTCAGCTGCACTTGTCTTTGGACGTTTGTCCATTATTTTTAGCACCTTATTAAATTGTTTTCTTAGAAGAACCATTGCATCAGAGATGCTATTCTCAGACTCCGTGTCACTCTGTTGATCTTCTTCCTCAGCATTCGAGACAAAGGCAATGCTCTTGTTTTTCTTATCCATCTTTTCATTTGTAGCTACCTCATAGGTTTGTAGTGAACCAACTAGTTCATCTAGCTTCATATCTGTGATATCCTTTGCTTCTTCTATAGCTGTGACTTTCATGTCAAACTTCTTAGGTAAAGACCTAAGCATTTTTCTTACCAGCTTTTCTTCAGGTATCTTTTCACCCAAGGCATCAAATTGATTGTCAAAATCAAGTATGGTCATGTGAAAATCCTGAATGGTTTCATCATCATTCATTCTTAGATTCTCAAACTTAGTTGTTAGGAGTTGTAGCTTTGACAACTTCACTTTAGAGGTACCTTCATGAACAGTCTCAAGAATTGTCCAAGCTTCCTTAGCAGAGACACACTTTTTGATGAGTCTGAATATGTGTTTGTCAACACCATTATATAGTGCATATAATGCTTTTGAGTTTGCAAGAGCAAGCTCATCCTCTTCTTTGGACCATTCTTCAGCAGATTTCAACTCAAAAGTTGGTTTACCATCTTTGTCCATCTTCACAGGTGGAGTCCACCCTCTCAGCACTGCCTTCCATGTCTTGCTATCAATTTGTTTTAGAAAGGCCATCATGCGGGACTTCCAATAGTCATAGTTTGAAGCACCAACCAGAAGAGGTGGTCTGGTAACAAAACCTCCTTCTTTGTCCATCCTTGCCAGAAACGATTTCCCTGGAGCTCACCCTAAAATTCAGAATAGGGTGCCTGCTCTGATACCAATTGAAATTCCTGGCACACAGTGGACAGGTGTTGCTCAAGGTGTAGCAACACTTGTCTGTTGTAGACAGATGTTGTTACTGGTGCGCCAACACTTGTCTATAAACAGAGCAAATAACATAAAACAATACAAACAGTAAAGTAAATAACACACAAGAGTTGTTAACCCAGTTCAGCCTAAAGCCTACTCTGGGGGATACCAATCCAGGAATGAAGTCCACTATCAGCAGTATTACTTCGAAGTTAAACTCACCCGTTTACAACTTCTCACTTAATCACTACCCAATGACCCTTCTACCTAGGAACTCCTAGATATGAGACCCCGTCCCAATTCCCACCTTAACAACACAGACAGCGTTGCTATTCAATTTCACAATCACAACAGGTGGAGACACACTCCTAAGAAACTAGGATTCACTCTTGCTTAAAAGCTTGCGAGTAAACCACACAACACAATAGAACAATCTCCGTACTTCAAAGCTTAGGAGAAGTTCACACTTACAACTCAATAACACTCAGGTCCTAAGCTTGCATCAATGAGACACAAGATAGGCTCACAATTAACACTCTAAAATCCTAAAAACACACGCTTTGTAAAACACGATTTTAGATGCTTGAAACCATATGCTTGCCTTCGTATTTATAGTAGTAGAACGACTTGGGCTTCAAGACAAAATTAGGGCTTCTAGAATTGCGGCAGCAGTGATATATTTTTGAAAACAATAGTTATATTTTTGAAACCGCAAAAATATATTTTCCAAAAATATAATTCTTTTGGAAAATAAAACTAGGGTTTAGCTGCCTCTTGAATCACATTAAACACGTGCGCCTTCTTCTGCAAGATACCTTGAACAAATTCTTCAAACAGATCTTCAAAAGATTGCGTAGAAAATAATAACACCTTAGCTGGCGCGCGCAGGAACAGAGTCAGGTGTTGTTCCAAAGTGTCACAACATTTGTCACAACACTTGGGGTCAGCACACTTGTCTCAACACTTGGCTAAAATATGTTTTTGCAAAATGTAGCCAATCATACAAAAACCCAACAAATACTATGCATGGGGACTTTGTTATAGAGGGTAGGGCGATACGTTTTACGCCCATAGGTGTATGTTATGCATTAGGACTAAGGATACTAGGTCAGAAATTGGACTTAATAGAATATACAAAGTCTTGTTCAAATAAATTGTTTGATGGGAGGGTGATTAGCAAACAAAGCATATGTGATAAACTTGACAAACTTCCAAGAGATGAAGATGTCGAGGATTTTTGTCGATTGTACATACTCCTTGGTTTGGAAGAGTTTTACTTCCCCACTTCATCCCCCAATGTACAAAATGTACAAACTTGTTACTTTAAATATTTGGACGACTTGGATTCAATTGGGAAGTACAATTGGGGTTTAGTTGTAAATGAGACTCTTTCAAAAAGCTTAAACGAAGGAGCACAAAAGATGAGGAAATGAACAAATATTGCACAATATAGAGGATGCGATGTTGTTTTGCAGGTATATCTTTTCATCAACCATAATTTGTCTGAATTTGAATTGAGTTACTTTTGGTCAATTGAATTTAATTTGTATACTTTTGGTGGATTTACCTATATAGGTGTGGGCTTTAGAACACGTCTTGGTGCAGCAAAGAACAAGTACAAACTTTCCAATGATGTTTCCAAGAATGTTCAAGATGTATGATAGTTCGATCAATGATAAAGATATAGCACATTTGCTTGACAACAATCGGGTAATGTTCAATCAATATCTCTTGCCAATGCAAGTAGTCCTAATAATGTTTCTGCCCCCCTTGTTTTTTTGGCTGGTAGTTTTAATTTCACCTTGGTACATTGACTTGTTCTAATAAAATCATTTGCGTTAACATATTCTAAAATAGGCTATTGAAGACTTGTGTGCACTAACGAAGAGCTCGAATATGCAGCAGTGCGGGAAGCTTCATTTTGGGTACCAACTGGATATTTCAAATCGAGTAAAGATTTAGTCGATAAGATCACTATAATGAATAATACCCGGTTGTTAATTGCTGAAGACCAAGAGATTGAGGCAAGTATATCACAGCTTGAAGTACAATTGTGAGAAATGAATCTATTGAGAACTCCATTTGATTTGAGAACTCCATGTGATGTAAGCATGGAGGATGTTGACTTCGTCATTGAAAGAGAGGTAGTAAGTTTATCACATACATATGAAGATGGCGAAGCATCAAACCTCTACACTCGACTTAAAGAAAAGCCAAGGAAGCGTATGGATAGTGCGGTCACACGGACACCGTGGGTGAAACCAAAAAAGAGGAAGTTAAAGAGAGAAGAAGTGTGATCACACTATACATGTGTTTATTATAATATTCTATTTGATTAACTTTTGTATGGCCTTGTAAAGTACTATATTTGTTAACGTCATTGATAATTAAGTATTTGTTTCAGACCGTGCAAAGTATCTAGTTATGTTGGTTAATTATTCAAAGTGTAGTTTGGTGATCATCTTTAGTACATCTTGTACTTGGTGATTTATCATCAATACAATTTTAGCTACTTAAAATACAAAGTTAATTTATGTGTTTTAAGCAACAAATGAAATTAGTCCTCCATCACATATGAATACTACAGTAAGCAAAAGGAACAAAACCAAAGGAGTACTAAGGCAAGCATAAGGAACAAAATAACACAAAAGTTCACAAAAATGCACCGTGGGTGAAACCAAAAAAGAGGAAGTTAAAGAGAGAAGAAGTGTGATCACACTATACATGTGTTTATTATAATATTCTATTTGATTAACTTTTGTGTGGCCTTGTAAAGTACCATATTTGTTAACGTCATTGATAATTAAGTATTTGTTTCAGACCGTGCAAAGTATCTAGTTATGTTGGTTAATTATTCAAAGTGTAGTTTGGTGATCATCTTTAGTACATCTTGTACTTGGTGATTTATCATCAATACAATTTTAGCTACTTAAAATACAAAGTTAATTTATGTGTTTTAAGCAACAAATGAAATTAGTCCTCCATCACATATGAATACTACAGTAAGCAAAAGGAACAAAACCAAAGGAGTACTAAGGCAAGCATAAGGAACAAAATAACACAAAAGTTCACAAAAATGCATAGAGCACAAACACATAAAAACCAAAATACAATAAGTGCAACTCCCACGAAAAACCATCTAGAAATTTATTAAATTAAATTATTCGTCATTGATCGCTGTCGTACGCGGTCAAAAATAAGTTTTATAAAATATAGTAGTAACAAGGTAGTTAACCTTGGTCGTCTCACAAGGACCTCTAATTTAATAATTAGTAAAAATAAGAACAATGAATAACACAATTAAATATGGGGTTTTGGGTTTGTTTAGATCGAAAGAATAGTATTAGAAATTCAATTGATAAAAAGACGATCAATCCATTGGTTTTAGGAAAACTTCGTTATGATTCTATCCTCGGTTCACATAAAATATTGTTTATATATTCATGCCTTGGTTGGTTTATAAGACCGATTATACAAGCGATAAACAGTTTATACGAATTCATTCGATTAAGCAAAGAATGTGTTCAACTAACCATGAGTAGTGAACAAGCGTCACTTAGAACACGGTTTGTATCATGACAGATTTCGACCAACCCTTTTTTGCTAAGCGCGAAAAAACCTATATCAATTCCTATTCGAACTAGTCATACAAGCGATGAATCAATCCGAAAAGTCTCACAATATATAACTCAAAATAGAGATTAAGCATCACTATATTCGAGTTTCATAAATAAATAAAGAGCATGAATTGATAAGAGAAGACAATAAATAAATAAACTGAATTACTATTAAGAATTGAACCTCAAGATGTCATGAACGATGTTCCCGTATACCAATGGATCAACCTAGGGTTGCTAGTTCTCCATGAGAATGTAGCAGCCTTTCTTTTCTATTTTTTTGCGTGAAATCAGAATTCTCAAACCCTAGCTGTGTTTTTGCTTAAGTACTCATAGAAAATTGGGCTTAAAAAGCTACGGGTCGAAAAACATAAGTTTGACCCGAAATTACATTATTTTCATAAAGTCTGGAACATAAACGTAAATATTTGACTGCGTTGCGCTCCGAACTGGGTTCTGGCCTTAACATGAAAGTTGTAGCTCTTTCTCTTGTCTTTCCAACGCATATTCGCACACCTCAATCCGATACTCGTAGCTCAAGTTATGACCTGCGGACTGAGAAGGATCAATATGTCATTAAATACGAAAATTGGTCAAATAAATTCATTAAGGCTCAATTGTGACCCAAAACTTAGAAACATAATAAAAACTCGATATTATTGTAGAAAGACTACTAATATGCTAAATTATAATACTAGAAAATATGTGCCAAAATGCACTGATCAAATTCCCCCACACTTATTCTTTTGCTCTCCTGAGCAAAACTCTAGAACAAAGCATGCTACAATCATCACAAGCAATCAACAAATTCTAGGATTCAAGCTTCCAACCGTGGACTGTATTTCAAAGATTGACATAACTCTTGTATATCAGCTGTCAACGATAACCCTGCGTGTGTGTGTGTACTGCCTATTACTTTCAACCAGAGTCATGACATGATCCTTCTTGAAAACTACACAGTCAGGATACTAAGCTGTCTTTTCTTTCCTACAACTCAGAGTTTGAGTTCGGATTTCAGCTTGAGGGGAAGCTACGCTTTTCTTGTTCTCACAGGCTTTTTGATTTTTATACGCAAGGATACTACTTAAGTTCATTTTAGTTATGCTTTAGGTGCTACTATACCTTTTCACCTGACGGGATCTCACTTGTAATGAGTCCAACCTGTTACTCCGAATAGAGCACCCTACACAGCATTTGTTCCTCCAGTTTCGGGCACAGGAACTCAACATATTCATTATTGTTCCTCCAGTTTCGGGCACAGGAACTTATTCTATAATTAATTTTTTTAATTTTTTTTTTATTGTGTAGTATCCCATCATTTAATCTAGCCATGATCCTACAATCAAGTAATCCAGCTTTCCCTCAAACTTAGTCCTAATCATACCTCTTTATCATATTCTATACTCAGACAACTTAGGATAATGACTGTGTATTTTAAAGATTTATCAAGCCACTACTAAGTTTGCATGTTTTTCAGCAGTTGTGCATTAAGGTGCAAAGATCATCATATCAAGCATGAAAACAAGAATTTCCAAAAATTTCACCAATCCTACAGCTATATTGCTCTAGTCTTAAAACATGTAACTACTCATAACAATTGCATGCATGCTAAATTTATTTTTTATTTTATTATTACTATTTTTTTTTAATTGACAAAAAAAAAATAAATAAATGTCCCCCCCACACTTAAAACAGACATTGTCCGCAATGTATAACAATAAGCATAAAGAAAAGGAAGGAACACACCCGAGGGCTAAGGTGTAGCTTTCATGTCTGGTGGTTTTGGAGGAGGTCGTTCCACACTACGAATACACGTAACAGGAAGAAGCAAGTGGCAAGTGGACTTGTATAATAGTACAAAATCTGGTGGCTTAGGAGGAATAGCCAGCACAAATAGTGAACCTGCACTAACAAAAGCATGGAAATCACAAAATCCACAGTTAACTGGTGAGTCAGGTAAAATAGGTGGAAGAGATGCATAAATGGTGAAGGATGGCTGCTTGTTGTGCGGCTTAATCAGAGGTTCCACCAACAATCTTTTTGCTATAGACAATGGTTGCTTCCGACTAAAATCCACACTTTTTGTGTTAACTTCAAGAGTTATTGAATTTGTTGGGATTTCTGCACAACTGGTTGCCGGAATCAAAATGTCTTCACCTAAAATAGCTGCATTGATCTCATGACAAATATTACAAACACCACATTCACAAGCAAAAATTTCAAAAGATTTATCTACTTCAAGAGAAGTATATAATTCATCTAAATCAGATTTCAATAAATTTTGTGGTGTAATCTCTTCCATGCATTCACTTGAATTTATGTTGCTTATTTTGTGTTCATCAACGGAAACAAGTATTGTTTCAATGGGCTCACTTGGAGTTTCATCAAGACTTGTATCACATTGAATTACCTCTAATAGTGCAGCAGGTTGTACATCAACATGAGACATCTTGTCCTCTTGAATTCGACGGACGGTGGAGATTATTTGTTCAACTTGATCAGTTTGGACTTTCATAACTTGCATATGTTGAAGAAATTGCAAATGATTTTCAGCCATTCTCTTATTATTTTCAGCCATCTGCATTATCATTTCTTCCAAACTAGGTTGTGGTTCAACTACCAATGAATCAATTTGCTGAAACTGTGGATGTGACCAAATAGGTTGTTCTTCAAGATATGAATTTTGTTCTTGATAGTATTGTCCTTGAAAATTACCTACAAATTGGGTCTCACCACAAAGAGCAGTATCTAACAATATAGGACATGCATCACTAATATGAAAACTCGAAGAACAAATATTACACATCACAGTTGGAATATGATTTTGATAGCATGTTTGTTGTTTTCTTGCATCCAAGCAATTAATTATATAAGTCAACTGGTCCAATGAATCTTCCATTTTTTTTATAGGTTTTTTTTTTTGTCTAAATGAAATGAAGAGAAAAAAAAAATTGAGTCAAATAAAATCTAAAAAAAAAAAAATAAAAATACCACCTAAAATCTCTAAAAATCAAACAAATCTATATATAATTTTTTTGGATTTTTTTTAAATATATGGAAAATTCAAAAAAAATAAAAAGTGGTCTAAACGAAGGAATTTCGCAATTTCAGCCTGAATTTTCGTATCAAAGATACGAAAGTTTTGTTCCTTGATTTTTTTCGGATTTGTGGACCAAATTTCGGATCAATCCGAGATATGAACCGAAAATTAATTATTTTTCAGCTTCACTACAAAATTCAACGTCAGAACCTGAAACACAACTAAAACTCACAAAACAAAATTGTTAGTAACGTTAATTAGTTCTAAATTTTACTAATCCTAATCAGAGATCCCCGGCAACGGCGCCAATTTGGTCGCTGTCGTACGCGGTCAAAAATAAGTTTTATAAAATATAGTAGTAACAAGGTAGTTAACCTTGGTCGTCTCACAAGGACCTCTAATTTAATAATTAGTAAAAATAAGAACAATGAATAACACAATTAAATATGGGGTTTTGGGTTTGTTTAGATCGAAAGAATAGTATTAGAAATTCAATTGATAAAAAGACGATCAATCCATTGGTTTTAGGAAAACTTCGTTATGATTCTATCCTCGGTTCACATAAAATATTGTTTATATATTCATGCCTTGGTTGGTTTATAAGACCGATTATACAAGCGATAAACAGTTTATACGAATTCATTCGATTAAGCAAAGAATGTGTTCAACTAACCATGAGTAGTGAACAAGCGTCACTTAGAACACGGTTTGTATCATGACAGATTTCGACCAACCCTTTTTTGCTAAGCGCGAAAAAACCTATATCAATTCCTATTCGAACTAGTCATACAAGCGATGAATCAATCCGAAAAGTCTCACAATATATAACTCAAAATAGAGATTAAGCATCACTATATTCGAGTTTCATAAATAAATAAAGAGCATGAATTGATAAGAGAAGACAATAAATAAATAAACTGAATTACTATTAAGAATTGAACCTCAAGATGTCATGAACGATGTTCCCGTATACCAATGGATCAACCTAGGGTTGCTAGTTCTCCATGAGAATGTAGCAGCCTTTCTTTTCTATTTTTTTGCGTGAAATCAGAATTCTCAAACCCTAGCTGTGTTTTTGCTTAAGTACTCATAGAAAATTGGGCTTAAAAAGCTACGGGTCGAAAAACATAAGTTTGACCCGAAATTACATTATTTTCATAAAGTCTGGAACATAAACGTAAATATTTGACTGCGTTGCGCTCCGAACTGGGTTCTGGCCTTAACATGAAAGTTGTAGCTCTTTCTCTTGTCTTTCCAACGCATATTCGCACACCTCAATCCGATACTCGTAGCTCAAGTTATGACCTGCGGACTGAGAAGGATCAATATGTCATTAAATACGAAAATTGGTCAAATAAATTCATTAAGGCTCAATTGTGACCCAAAACTTAGAAACATAATAAAAACTCGATATTATTGTAGAAAGACTACTAATATGCTAAATTATAATACTAGAAAATATGTGCCAAAATGCACTGATCAGTCATCGGTTAAGACCCCATATGTGATATATTGACGGAGAGGCGTACCACGCGAATTCGACACAGATGAAGCCTCATATCTGTTGATTCGAATTTGCATCTGGTTATTCTCATGCCGCACTATTTTAATGGCCATCTCGAGCGATTCATCAGTGTCTCTTGGAACTTGTAATGATCGTTTTGTTGGCTTTTTTAGGAGGCGGTAACTTATACTTGTCTGAGCTGTCTAGACTCTTCCATGTGGTAATCCCATTCTCTACCATATTCATTCATATTTGCGAGTGAGTATCGATCCCGAGGACACAATGAGTAGTGAAACATATCTCGCTCTAATGCCCACACACAACCCATAGACTCCAACATTTGTTTAGGAGTGTACTTTGTTCCCATACGCTTTGAAAGAAAGTTAAACTCCCAATATTGTTGCTCTGGATTATTCGCATCATACATTATGAGTTGTTGGAAGTATTTTTTCGGAAAATATGATTTGGTTGATGTTATGATTGACATAGCTTCAAACACACAAGTATTATATATAGGAGTGAATGACACACTTTTGAGTTACAGAGTGAATGAAACATTTTTTAGTGTTTGCCAAAATTTACAAGGGTTAACCCGCGTTATTGTGCAACTCTCCACTTATTTTAACCCGACTCCCCACATATGTAATACAAATATTCAAGAGAATCTTACTATTTGATCACGTTTTACTGAGAATGGGGCAATATTCTGGCTTTTTACAGTTGCTAGAGTTAAAGAAAAACATAAAATTAATGGTGAATGAAACATTTTTTAGTGTTTGTCAAAAGTTACGAGGGTTAACCCGCGTTATTGTGCAATTCTCCACTTATTTTAACCAGACTCCCCACATATGTAATACAAATATTCAAGAGAATCTTACTATTTGATCACGTTTTACTGAGAATGGGGCAGTATTCTGGCTTTTTAGAGTTGCTAGAGTTAAAGAAAAACGTAAAATTAATGGTGATGAAACATTTTTTAGTGTTATCAAAATTTACAAGGGTTAACCCGTGTTATTGTGCAACTCTCCACTTATTTTAACCCGACTCCCCACATATGTAATATTCAAGAGAATCTTACTATTTGATCACGTTTTACTGAGAATGGGGCAGTCTTCTGGCTTTTTACAGTTGCTAGAGTTAAAGAAAAACGTAAAATTAATGGTGAACGAAATATTTTTTAGTGTTTGTCAAAAGTTACAAGGGTTAACCCGAGTTATTGTGCAACTCTCCACTTATTTTAACCTCCCTCCCCACATATGTAATACAAATATTTAAGAGAATCTTACTATTTGATCACGTTTTACTGTCAATGGGGCAGTCTTCTGACTTTATACAGTTGCTAAAATTTCAAAGAATGTCACAATTATACTGTCATTTAAACATTAAGTACCTTTTCTATTCTATATAAACACTATGCCATATAACTTGTAATCTACTTTAATCTCATTAAATATTGAAGGCTGAGATTGTTCACAAAAATGGGAGATTATAGATACTTGTTGGTTGATTTAGATTGGAGCTATGAAGAGCAAAAAAATAGACCACTAGAAAAGAAAGCAATTAGGAAGGAATGGCGATTTCAATCACAAGAGTCAATTGATCTTCAGTCATATCTAAGTGAGTTGGAGGCCCCACTTCCAGAATTGAGAGCTATTAAGTTGTGGCAAGATAATCCAACCCAGTTTGATAATATGGAGAGAGCATTGCTTCGTATCAGAATAGAGAACAACATTATGGCATTAAGAAGGGCGCGATACGGTATGTTAAAAATGTGCACTATTTTTTTACACGCAAATAGAACGTTTCTATCCGCGGTAGAAGAAGAAGTCATCTTATGCACAGATGAATACTTATCAAATTCTGATGAAGAATAGTGTAATTAATCACAAATGTCCGGGTGTGGAGTGACATGTCTTCTAAAATTTCATAAGTGTTTGTATTCTTCATTAATATTTGTACTTTATTTTTAGTTATTGATATTATATGTATTTTGAATCCCTCTATTACCTAACCACAAGTGTGTTTATTCCATTAAACGTGAATGATTTTTCCTAGTATGGAAGAGTTTAGTCGACTTAACCAATTGTCTTCCTCAACTCCATTGTTAAAATGCACGTGACTCTCCATATCTGAAATACGAATAATTTAGGAGAATCTCACTATTTGATCACGTTTGTACTTTGGAATGGGGCACTCTTCTGGCTTTTTGCAGTTGATATAGTTAAAAACTAAAAAAGAACTACAGTGAATGAAACATTTTTATGTGTTTGGAACAATTTAAACTAGTTAACCAACTATCATATTCAACTCCCTGGTTATATCACGCTGACTCCCCATATCTGAAATACAAATAATTTAGGAGAATCACACTATTTGATCACTAAAAAATTAAGTCAGGTATGAAGAAGGAAACCCAAAGATTTGTTTGCTTAACAGCCAAAATAAAAGCATAAACTTTTAGGACACTCTCACAGAAATATGAGCATCAGCATTTGTCCGCTCACAGTCTTAACTCATAGCAGACATTATCTCAACCTTCAGGAATCTTGATTTGTTACTTGATTCATGGTCACTTCAACTGCGCCTAAATTACCATTTGGGGATCTTGCACAAGATTACGCTTCCCTGCATTGTGAGAGTGAAACTCTCCCCATATCTGTAATGCAAATAATTTAGGAGGCACACTTTTGGTTAAGTCACCACCGACAACAAAACAAAAACTTAAAAGGACACATACATCAATACACCATGGATATGGAGGACCATCAAATTCACAATGCAAAAAAAATGACAACACACAATGAAAAAAAAAAAAAAAAGATGATGATGATGATAGATGGGTTACCCAATCAAGACTGAAGCGAATCTATTGAGAAGTCATTCGGGAGACTTGCTTCTACTCGTACATGTTTCAACTCGAGATTTTGAGGATGCAACACTCATTTCACAAACAAATTGTCGACGAAAATATAGAATTTCGTCCTACACATACATCAATTACAGATAAATTTATATATATATATATATATATATATATATATATATATATATATATATATATATATATATATATATATATATATATATATATATATATTACTATTTCAATAAAATACTAGTTAAGTTGACAAATCGTTCAAATTTTACCAATGTGAAATCAGCATGGTTCTGTCACCCCATTTCCTGTCACCATCCCACATCTCCAAATACTTTAAAACATATATTCCACAGTTATGGCTACAAAATATGTACAATATGAATCGTGAATATAATCCCTTGCTAAAAAATTATAAATCATAAATGAAGTAAAGTTTCCAGCATTTCTTTACATATTTTTTTGTTGTGGCAAGTCCTCGTAAACGAGCTCTAATGTTTGGCATTCATCCATGAAATGCAGCAAGTTCTCGAAGTTCCTCTTCTATAGATCCACATAATAAAAGGTGATCAACAATTACTTGTCAAACATTTGCTATCAATCAAAACAATCATCATTAATTTGTGAATAAAATTATTTACCATAAAAAGATCCAACTGTTTTTCCTCTTCATTTCTTTCACTATACAAAGAGTTTAGCACGAACAACTTCTTTTTGATCTTATCAAGTACATAACAAAACCAATGTTGGTCTTGGATGGTCGGGGCAAAGATCTAAAATACGAAAACCAAAATATTAACTAATTAAGTTGCATAGAAAAATTAAATGCCGCAAAGACAAAGTGAGAGTGTACACTTACCAAGTTGCAAAGCCTCATGATTTCGATTGGATCATCACTTATCCTTAAATGGTTCGATACAAGATTAGTAAACGAGTGACGAGTCATGCATGGGTGTGAAAGATTGTGATGCAACTTAGGTAAATTTGCAATCACATCATCCTACAATAACAATTTTGGTGAATTATATATTTTGCAAAATTTACCGCAACAATTATTAAATGTACATGTATTCATAGCTTACTCACAGAAAATGCATGCATAATTATGAAACGCTTCATGTGATCTCTATTTTTCAAAAGATCCCCCATCATTATTTGGGTGGCCGCAGACATTAGTTGAAGCATTAAACAAAACAATTGCTAAGAAACAAATAGTATTTAAGTAATGGGCAGGGACGGATTCAAAGGGGGGCAGGCAGTGGCCAAGGCCCCCCCCTCCCCCTCATATATGTATATAATAATATATATTATCAAGTCTCAACTCAACTATCTATTTATAACACTTTAGTTGAGTATTATACATACATAAAATAATATTATAATATGATAAAAATACACGCATAAAAAATAGTATATATATGTGGAGAGCAAACAATGATTTCTTCTTTAAATATATGAGATGTTGTCAATACAGTGTATTGAAATAATAAAAATATTTTCAAATCTGTCTATTATTGTAATGTTTTGAACAAATCGACTAATACAAAACATATTTGAGGACCAAACTAACAAACAAAAGATAAATTTGAGGGTTTGAGAATCAAAATAACTAAAAAAAAATATATGTTTAAGAGTCAAAATAATTGTTCTTATTTTCGGCCCCCCGTGTAGTAAGTTTCTGGATCCGTCCCTGGTAATGGGAATCACATAGAACTAGGTGTCGATAATAACTAACTAGACTGGAGAGCCACCCCCTTGGTTTTTGCATTCTAAAATATGACCATGCATTACTGCTTCATGTACTCGAACAAACACTCTAAATAAAAAAGATAATTAAGGCCAAATAAAATTGTGATGAACAAAAATAAAATGATAACATATATGAAGTAGTTAAAAAAATTAAACTAATTACACGCTTACACATTCGCTCTGGATTGAGTTGTGCAAGTTTCATATAAATGTTTGATAAGTTCTTGGCATCTTTTCTTATCCTCTACTTTTTTTACAGACTCGATCACTTTCTCCCTGCCATTATCCTCTTGTTTTCCTACAAGCTCGCTCTCTTCCTCCCCGCCCTCATTTCCCAACCGACTTTCTTCCTTACCGCCTTTATCTGCTTCTTTTAGCAATTTCATTTCCTCCGCAATCATAGAAATCTTTTCCCTAAATGCTTTATTGTGGTCAAACAATATTTGTTGTTTTCTTAAAACAGCGGTTGCATCAAAGCTGGTGTAAATATCATTCGTATGCATAACTTCGGACTGTCGAATGGCTTCAGCAACAACATCGAATTGTTGGTCTTCTTCGGTTGGAACCAAATCTTCAACCAACTAATCACATTAAACGAACTTGATTAGTCGAAAACAAAGTGATAAAAAAATTATAAAAGCATACACATGCATTAATATACAATGTGAGTGCTAACATTTGCATTTGCAAATATATTTTGCATTTCGTTATCATGAAATGGAAGTGTTGTCCACTTATTAATACGTGGAAAACACTTTGTTGATATGTTACATAATTGCAGTTTCTCAACAACTCATATCTATATCAAAATAAAATATCACACACCAAATCAACATAAATAATTTATAAATTTATACAATTAAACCAACAAGCTCAATTATGTGTACCTGTAAAATGGCAGAACAACCTGAAAGAATCATTTCTTTACTCGAGTCTCTTCCACTTTGAGCGTATTTGTTAGCAGTAGTGTTTATGCTTTCGACTAAATCTTCATACACCACTTGACCCCAGTTATACGTTTCAAGCAAATTTAGGTCGTCCGACAACTTAAATGGTACACTGGTGACATTCATGCTTTTCTTAGGAAAATATAATGCAAAGAAGGCAAAAAGTATATATACTCTACAAAAATCTTCAATGTCTTGTTCTGTGTTAAGGACATTAAGTTTTTGTTGTATACTATCAATTGTAACATCCTCTCCATTAAACAATGATTTAACATGACAATCACTGTTATCGTTAAGAGGTACAAGTACAGTTGTTCCTACAATTTGTAATCCTAATGCAATACATACATCTGCCGGTGTAAATGCAACTATATCTTGTAACCTACTCTAAATCCATGACTAATAGAGTCTCATCTACTCAACAACTCTTCTAACAAAGGTCCACTAACCTTTGTGTGGTATGTCATATCAACAACCCATTTAAAAGGAGTTTGACGAAGTCAGTTCTTTTGCGGTTCGTTCAAGTTAGGATTATAATCGATCAACTTATTTAGATGGTTCATTGTATGCTTTATCCTCATCTGAAATTAAATATTGATATGCATAATGTAACAATAACAAATGGTTAACGAAACAAAAATGGAAACAAAAACAAATATTTTAAATTAACATAGTAGTTAGAAATTCACCTAAAAATTCATAGGATATCAGTGTCTATAAGCAATTTATTTAGATTTTATGGTTCTCTGGTATTTAATTCAACTTTAATCAAATTAATCTTTTCAAACTAATCTTGTTAAACCTTTTCAAATTACTCGTTTCTTCCCTTTTTTTTTTTGAATCAGCAAATTTATTAATAAACTCAAACAAGGCATAAGAGGTGCCAAGTGAGTAAGTCACAGTACAAGAAAACAGAACAGAAAACAGGGAGCTAAAAAAAAGCCTCCAAAACACCCTAAACTCCCAACAGAATTGAAAAACAAAGCACCCCAAAACAGCAAAAAATAATCAAAAGATCCACAAGGCCAGGCGCCCAAAACATATAGCAGAAAACCAAGGAAGAACGCCCAGCAGACAGAAACACAGCACAGACACCACAAACCAAACAAAGTAGAAAAACAGTACAACACACCCACACCATTAACCAAATTAGGGTTGTTGAAACTAAATTTATTTTTTTTCTATACTCCTAATCAACAATGTCGAAGATGATTCTCCCATCTCTCAAATTATGTTTTTTGACTTGACCACATGAAATGGAACAATTTAAAGTTGCAGGAAAGGAAAAAATAAATAAATCTAAACCCTAAAAAAATGAGAAACAAACCTGAAATTGACTTTTGATTTTTCAAAATCGCAAGAGAAAGAGTTTGGAGGTGAAACAAACAAAAATCAACAGAAATCACAAAAGCCCCAATTTATACCCTAAATCATGCATATCAAATAACCATAAGGAAAAGGGAAATTAAAATCAGAATTTTTGAAGAATAAGGAGAAGAGCAGAATCAAAAGGAACAATGAACTAACTTTGAATCGAATGAACAAGTTCAACGTAGTAGACTGATATCGTCGAAGAGAGGGGACGATTGTGTCGGGGTTTTGCACAGAGAGGGAGAAGCTTCGAGCTGAGATGGAGAAGGCAATTTGCATAGGGTGAGAACCGGTGAGATTTTCGCCAAAGAGGGAGAAGCTGTGTGTGTTTTGGTGGTGTGAAAGAGAGAAAAAAAATTAAAATATAAAAAAGGAAAAAGAAGTCACGCGTGAGGTAGTGTATAAAGGCAAAGTATAAATGAACAGTTTTCTACTGTGTTGTATATTTGTTAGGGATTTGCGTCTGTATAACATTTCTGTAATAAAAATTGGTGTGTCATTTTTAGCTATCAAATGAGTTTTGAAACGATAAAAAATTTGACTTTTTAGTATAAATAAAGTTTGCTTATAAGTCAAGTTATTAATATTTTCTTACTACATTTGCTTTGTTTTAGCTTTTGTAGATCCAAAATGCATGAACAAGTGGAATTGTGCCTTTTTAAGACCCATTTTGATCTTATCTTCGTGAAACGAAGAACATACATCACTAACGACATAAAGGTCGAAAAAATGGGTTGATAGGTGTGACTTTGTTGTGGTTTCAAAGATGACATAGAGGTGAATCGGGAAGAGTGTGTTGGAATTGGTTATGACGAAGATGAGTAATTGGGAGAAAAATGTTGAAATATCCTATATAAAGTTCTACTAAAGATCAAGTTAACTTTTTTAATCCAACGACTAACAAAAGTTGTGCATGCTAACTTATATGAGAGTTGCACATTAGAAATAATCTTCATTAGGCATGTCAATGAAGTGAGGCGTGGACGCGGTTTGCCCTCCTCAAATTCAAACTCATAAAATTCAGGTATCCTCATAGTCGATGGAATAAAGAGTAGAACTTCAAACTCATAACCAATGGGGTTTAGTATCCTCATTTCCCCCCACCCCACATAAACATGGGTTGTATTTTGGTATTTTTTTATTAAAAAAATAAAACCCAAGACTATTTTTTTAAACAATATAATTTTTGTAAACAAGGAAAAAATAAAGGAAAGTAGCTTGTTTAATCTAAGAGATATAAATATCCCCATTATCCGATAGAAACAGGACGAGTATCAATATTATCATTATCGTCCACCCCTATGTTTTGAAACCAGTGAAAATCCAAACTCAAATTCAGTTAATTTGAAATTTCTGTCAAATCGGAGTGAATTTGGACGAGTCCCCTTGAATACGAGTTTTGTTATATAAAATGCGATGTTCCTATCAAATAAATTATTTTACCGTAAATTTATTTACTACTATATGATGATGAATTTAATTTATATGCACCGTCGGTGTAAAGTTATTTTGCACATGCGTCCAATAATATACCGACACATCATGTATGGTCATTAAAAACACATGATGTGTCACATTCATTAAATGATGTGGCAACGCGTCATTGAATGTATGTGTAAAAAAGATTTACACCGACGGTGCACAATAATTAAACTCTATGATGATATATGTAATAACGTGACATTGAACTTTCAGCTATAGGTCCATTGTCTAGAACATTTGAAAAAGGCAAAAAATAAAAACCAAAATTAGAAAGAAAAGAAGAAAAAGAAAAATAACAAAAATTCATATATAAGCCAAGCCAGAATTGAATTCAAAGCGTGTAATTTGTATTTATTTGACTGGTCTCTTTGGTCTCTCCCTCATGTTGTTGTTGTCCCTTTCTCTCTCTTTCTTCCTCTCTTCTGTTCTTCTTTCAACCTAAATAAACACAAAACATAGAGAGAGAAACTCAAAGAGAGAGAGAGAGAAAGAGTCACCGGCCGCCCCTGTCACACGAAACCTCCTTCCTTCTTCCTTTCTTTATACAAAGTCAATTCTCTTTTCCACCTGCTTAACCGGTAACCCTTCTTCTCTCTCATTTCTCTTTAATTATAACATTCTCTTCTTCTCAAAATCTTTATTCATTCTTTAATTATCATTTTTTCTCTTTCGTCTTTCAAGTTCTTTGCAAAAAGGTCAACTATTTTTTCAAGAAGGGAACTGTTTGATTCTGTTATGGCAACAAATAGCGCTGGATCCAATGATCCTACTGTTAATAGAAGACAAACTAAACGACCCAAGTGTAAGAAATTTTGTTTTATCATATCAAGACTTGTTTTTTAGGGTTTTGAGCTCAATTTATTCATGCCCATGTTTTGATTTTTCTAATTTGGTTCTGTTTGTTATTTAAATTTTGTTCCTTTTTTATGTTTAGTGAAAGGGTTTGGTTTGTTGTTATCTTTTATGAAGTTCTATTTCATGAATATAAGACATAAGACTTTGTTTAAGTAAATATTACCTCATGGTTTTTGAAACTTACTATTTGATATGTTGATTATTATTATTGGTTGAGTTTAGTTGAGGAATGTGTTGTGAAGTTAGATAAATGATTTATGAGTTAGACAATATGTTTGGATTTGACAACAATTTTGTATTTGTGTTCTATGTGTTTCTACTTACAAACAAAGTTGCTGACTAGAGTTTTCTTTGAAAAAATGTTCATGTCTTTCAGACTCGAAGTTTACGCAACAAGAACTTCCAGCATGCAAGCCTATTCTAACACCACAAGCGGTAAATATGATTTTTTGTGTATAGTGTTTGTGAATTGTGATTATCTATTTAACCTATATGCATTTAGAAGTCTATTTACATGGTATATTACTTTCCTTGCAGGTTATTTCAGCATTCTTGATTGTCACCGCCATATTTATCCCTATTGGAGTTGCTTCGCTTATTGCTTCACGAGATGTACGCATACTGTTTTTTGGTTTTTGTTTACAGCTCTAAATTACATGTGTATAATTCTTTGTGCTGACTTTGAATTTGTTATTACTATCTATGTATCAGGTTGTTGAAATTGTTGATAGGTATGAGGCAGCGTGTGTGCCGTCAAATTGGACAGACAAAATAGCATACATTCAGAGTGGTGCCGATAAAACTTGCAAAAGGGAGCTGCATGTACGGTTCTTTGACTCGAATTTCTCTTCATCTGTTATTTCTGCTTTAACTCTGTTCTTATAATTGATGAATTGTGGATTTCAAATTTTGATGTTCTTTTGTTTTAAACGTTGATCTTATGAATAGGTTGAGAAGCGAATGAAGTCTCCTATCTATGTTTACTATCAGCTTGACAACTTTTACCAGAATCATCGTCGGTATGTTCCCTTTTATTTCTCATGAATCTTGCATTCATTATCTGTTTGAATTTCACATTTACCAAGCACAGAGGAAAGTGGTTTGAAGTGACAATGACCTCACGTTCTTTGGGTTTTGTTGCTTACTTCCCCCGATTGTTTGGATATCTTTGCCCAGTGACTTTCATCTTGTCATTGTTTTAGAAATGTATCTAGGCGGTAGATATGTGTATGCCATGAACTTTTCAACAAAACCATCACCTATTTGCAATACATTTATTTTGGCTCCGCTTTCATGTGTTCCCATTATGGTTTTCTAACGTGAAAAACAGGATTATTTCATATCATTTAAGTTTGAGGAAAAAAGTTGGACAGTTTGTAGTAATAAATGAATGCAGAAAAATAGCTAGTTTGTCAACTGAAATGAAGTTCATTTGCAAACTACCATCTAAATGCGAGAAATATTTTAACAAATAATTATAAAATTTTAGAGTTTTAGTTGTGATTCTGTTCTATAACTGAGATAACTATGAACTATTTGTATGAGTTTTAAGTTTAAAGAGATACTCATATGAGTTTTAAGTTTATGTTCTCTGCTGTCTTGGATTATTTGTTTCATTCCACAATTTCCACTCTCAACGATTGGTTGTATAATGGTGTAATCTTAATCATAGAATATATTGTGTAATTGTTTATATTCTCATAAATACGTTCATTTTAAAAAAAAATATATAGGTATGTGAAAAGCCGAAATGATGAGCAATTGAGGGATGCTGGAAAAGGAAACTCAACAAGTGGTTGTGACCCTGAAAGCAATGTAGATGGAGTGCCAATCGTACCTTGTGGTCTTATAGCTTGGAGCATGTTCAATGATACATACAGCTTCTCGCGCAACAACAATAATGTGACAGTGAACAAGAAAGGAATCTCATGGAAGAGTGATAGGGATCACAAATTCGGAAGTGATGTTTTCCCTAAAAATTTCCAGAATGGTACTATTAAAGGTGGTGCTAGTCTCAATGAAACAATACCGGTAAATCTTCTTCATGAACCTGTATATTTATAGAATTATGCCGAATTTGGATTAGCATGTAGCTATTAGAATCTTTCCGGTTAAAATAATTTTATGGTTTTCCTTTCCTCTAAATCCCTTGACATGCACTGGAAATCATAGATCAATCTTTTGTAAAAGCAAATATTTTTGTTCCTGATTTCATGATTTCCGGTGTATTCCACTGTTCATCTTGTGATTGTATTGACATTCTCAATTTGCTTGCATCAATGAGATAAGTTACTCACTTTTTGAATTTTTATGAAACAGTTGAGTCAGCAAGAGGATCTTATCGTTTGGATGCGAACTGCGGCTTTGCCAACTTTTAGGAAGCTTTATGGAAAGATTGAGGTGGATTTGGAGAAAGGTGATGTGATAAATGTGGTATTGCAGAATAACTACAACACATACAGTTTTAGTGGCAAGAAGAAACTTGTATTGTCAACTACTAGTTGGCTTGGTGGAAAGAATGACTTCCTTGGCATTGCTTATCTCAGTGTTGGAGGATTGAGTTTCTTTTTGGCAATGGCTTTTGCTATTGTATATTTTGTCAAGCCAAGGTAAGAAAAATCATCTACTTCTTTGTACCATGCAAATTCCTTTGTACATGGTTTTCTGGTATATTGATTTGATCAGAAATGGTGTTAATGCATTCACTCTTTGCACATAGTTGCTTATTTTACTTCTTACTCACCAACACAGTATTCATTAGCTCACCTTTAGTCAATTTGATTATAAACTACAGATTTTGCTCGAGTTAGTAATATGTTGAGTGCATTTCAAATTCATTAGCTCGCCTTTAGTCAATTTGATTATAAACTACAGATTTTGCTCGAGTTAGTAATATGTTGAGTGCATTTCAAATTCATTAGCTCACCTTTAGTCAATTTGATTATAAACTACAGATTTTGCTCGAGTTAGTAATATGTTGAGTGCATTTCAAATTCAGTGTGTATTTATGAAAAATTTCTGATATGAGAGTTTTCGTCTCTGACATATGGTAGATTGAGAAAAAAGAGTTTAAATATACTTTTCGTTTTACAAAGCTAACCTTTTGATTGAAAGTTTGTGATGAAATCATTAAATCACCATCTCTGTAAATTTTGAAGTAAATCTTAAATCATTTGACTGTTATTGAAATGCGTCAATGTTGACGTCTTTAAGCTCTTTTATTGAACGGTGTTGATGTTTTAATCCCTATAATATACTTTTTGTCCGAAGCAGTCCCTTATATATCAGTTGAAATTGAAGTAGTAGTTGACAGACTCATTTCAACAAACATGCACAATGCCAATTTTGAATATTATTAGCTCCTAATCTGTTTGATTCTTATGTTATAGGCAACTTGGCGATCCATCATACTTGTCATGGAATAGGAATGCAGCAGGGCAGTGAGCAGAGGAAGCTAGTTGTGCATTATCTTCCAGGATTGCCTTGTGTATTTTTATTATTCTACATACTACAGTGGCTGTGTTATTTTGTAAATCAATGTTATTAATACATATTCATACAAATAACTTTTCAGACATTAGGAGTATTTATTGCCCAAAAATAATTCTTTTTTACTTTTCCGTCTTCTGCGTAAGAATTGACTGTTTTGTATTTTGCGATCGAGGATCACATTCTTGTCTATACTTTTTGGCTTTTTAGCGAGTGAAAATAGTAGAAATGTATACAAGAGATTGAATGTTCTTTTACTGCCTCCGAACATTAAACTTGTGAGATCGTTGATTATATTTTAAATCGTTTGAATTAAGACGATCATAATCGAACTACATAAATAATCAAGCCATAGATAGTGTAGGTTCAATCAATTGAACTTGTTAAAGCATAGCGTGAGTGCAATATAATAAGGTGCCTTTGCTTAAATAGATCCATTCAATGCTTATTTAATAAGCTATTCTAGGAGTTTAAGTGTTCACTCAAATGAGGTAGATATTGTTTAGAAATACATCACCAATGTAAGTTATGTTTAATGCAAGTTAATTAATAAACAAACAATAGTTCACTTAAAATGAGATGTTCTAATGCAAGTGAAGTTATGTTACCAATGTAAGTTATGAAGAAACTAAATGTGATATTCTAAAAAATGAAATGCAGCAACAAATTTTAATTAGTATAAGCTTATTTATTAACTAAAAACTAACATTCTTTGGTTACATTCAACTACTCTTTGATCTTGATGATTTTGCCTTTTGTTTCTTATAAAAATGATTTGAAGGGGTATAACTTGACAATAATCCAAAGACATGTTTAAGAAAGTAATTGTGAAAGATTCATTAATATTACAATACATCCCAACTTCATGTCAGATGTGTTTCATCATTTGGCAGTTGGCAAAGGATTATGACTTTGGCTTCAAGAATGAATTAATTCAGTTTGACAATCAATAATTAAATAAATAAAACCTAATCCTATTTCTTCTTTCAACTGATTTGAGTAAGCAGATTTTCTTCTAAGTGACTGAAAAAGAAATTCCGCAACATTGCATCAAAATATAGAATTACATTGAAGAAATTAAATGAATGAACCTAACAGTACAAACAACACTCATGAAACTCTCAATAGAATGTTGGTTAGGTATGTGCCTTCTGGGTACGATGGATCAATAGGATGATCACAGGCAGCTCCAGCATCTCTTAGAACAGTGATTTTTCTCTTTGCCATAGATGCTGCACTCTAATAAAACCAGAAAATGTAATAATTCATTAACTTGTATTAGAAAAAAAAATATTCGTAAAATGTTTATCCGTTAAACTTGTTAACAAAATGTCTATTGATTTAAGCATACTACTTAAGGCTTCAAGACTTTATTATTGCAAACAGATAAATGGTATAAAAAACTTCCATTGTCACACTAGACTGATGTAGTGGATACTCATAATGAGTGAAAATAAAAGGAGTAGAAACTTTCTCGTATTATCTTTTTATACTAAATTTACTTTGTGATACAAAACATTAGCTATCCACAATCTGGTATATCACTTTTCTTCCCTCTAGCGCAAATGCAAACGTGATCTGGGCTGTTTCCCTCTGGACGATGAAGCTTATCCTTATCCCCCATCATCTCACTGGTCGATCTTGACTCTTTTGGGGTTATATGAGCTACTAGATTTTCACTCATTTGTGTCAAATACTCAACAATGATGATTTTAAAGCATTGAGGCAATCTAAAGTCAAAATCTGCACTGACAAACAAGTACTAGTCTTTCAACTCATACTATCTATTTCTTTAAACGGATAACTATATCTTAGATTTGCAATTTATAGTCTTTAAATGGATAACTCCATTTCATTTCCCTTCGCGTATAGACGGTCTAATATGCACAAGTGAGACAAGTATTTCATCATGCACAAGTTTGTCCTTATCATTTGATTAATGTCTCACCATTGGATCAATATGTCACATCTCATTTGATCCAATGGTCAAAACAAGTTTGTGCATGGTGAAAAACTTGTGCACCGTAGACTTGATCTCACATAAAATATTCAAGCAAAAATACGTTTTGTTTCTTCTCTTTCCCTTTCCTTCCGCATTCCCCCTCACCCTTTTTCTCCTAACTCTCAAACAAAACATAATAATAGTCTGTAATGTGTGATGGAAATCCAGCCACTTGTTTGCTCCACAAGCATCCTATTAATTACCTAATCAATCATGTCTTTCAATCATTTTTCTTCACTAATAAACTTTATGTTATTATGTGCGCGGTGACTATTACTTTAATTTATAAGTTCCCAAGCCAATGATTGGCCAAATAGATTAATAGCACAGCGGTATCATATTATCATTATATTTGCTAAAGTGGGGACAAAGATGCACGTTAGTTAAATTTATGACCAGTCAGAAATTATTTATAACAATAATAGAATAATGCACAGGCAATAAATTTCAAATAGGACCTACAATACCTGTAGGATACGCGGGAAAATTCCGCTCTGGGTCACAGCTCCAGAACAGGAACAGGTCATCAGAAGACCGCCTCTTTTTGTAAGTTGCATGGCCAATGAATTCAAATTTCTGTACATACCAGACGCACCATGTAGAACCTGTAAAATAATACAATTTACATTAACATTACAGTTTCCAAGACAAAAAGCTGAAAGTTGAAAATGAGAAGAAGCAACAATGTATTGCAAAACCTAGGTGACAACACCAGATCACAAAATAAATTTCAAGATCTTCACTTTTGGAATCGCTTTTAGTTCCAAATAAATTCAAGTAAAGCACTGGTTACATTATTACATAGTTTGAGGTATTAAATATCACATGCAGAATCAACAACAATGAAAGACCATTCCTATTATATGAGTCAGCAATAAATCTAAGCAATAAAGCCCTGTCATGTATTAGTTTTCCTCAGTCTCCCTCCCTTTACCTCTAGCTATGGAAAGATTCTCTATCTAATAAACTAACGGGCTATAAGTCTTCTCTACAAATGACCAAACTTGGGGCTCATAAAATAAAAATTAATAATAAGCCTTGATCTACTCTGTTCCCCAATCCTATTTCCAATGCAGTAAAAATATGTATGTGTCCCATCAGCTCTAGTTGATTAGTGTTTCCAAACTAACTGTGTCAATGTGTGACAAGTGGTCACTTTCTCGCCTAATAACTGCTACAGTTTGGTTGGTGGTAATAGTAGATTAAAACAAGTGAGCCTATTGCTACTGTTGTAACATCAATGGGCAAAGATAGCAACACTTCAATGGATGTGCAGTTGTTGGAATTGGAACCAACCAACCACTAAAGGCAGTGCAAAACTAACGGATAGGATTGTGGCTCCGATGGCCTATATTTGACAACACAACTTAGGTCCTTAGGACAGGGAGGCTGCAGACCTTTGTAACTAAGGGATTTTACCTATTCTTTATAATAAAAATGTAATGAAGTACCCAGTTTGTATCAGAGAATTTATTTTATTTTTTTTGACAAAAGCAGAGAATATATTTAATCACTTGAAAATGGAAATTTTTATTATATTTACATATTTTTGGCCAAAAATTATGGTGAACATGTAGCAGTAGGTCAATTTATGTGAAGCTTTTCAAGAAGTAGACGCTTTTCAAGTAGACCACAGCTTTTACATGATAGAAGAAAACCTGTTGCACCATGCAGAGAGACATGGAGAAATTCATACTTACAAACATACACACAGTCAACAAAATTCACATAATAATACCATTACAATGACCAATTTTGTAATGTTGACAATTAGCATTATCGGATATTATTAGAATTTTAGAGGCCTATACTCAACCACAAAAGCTAGCTTGAGAGTTGAGGTTTGCACTACACTTATAAAGACTATCTTTACCATATCTCTAGCCAATGTGGGACTTCTAACACACCCCCTCACGTCCAGAACTGAACAAGCTGGAACGTGAAATCAACAACAACGGGTGGCCCAAATATGGGAGGTGTCCACAACAGACAACAAATGAATCTAGGATAGGCTTTGATACCATATTAGAATTTGGGAGGCCTATACTCAACCACAAACAACAAAGCCGGTTTTGTAAGGATGAGTTAGACCCAATATAAAATCTGACATGGTATCAGAGCCTATCCTAGATCTATTGTTGGGCTTCCCGCATCGTCCACGCTTCAGGCCCATTGGGCCTGAGTGTGAGGGGGGGTGTTGGATATTCTGCCTTCATTGCGGTCCGCCCCCATCTGCCTAATTGCAGCATTTGAGTTGCCTTCATTGCAGCCTCCAACACCTTCATTGTGTTGGGTGTGAAGGGGTGGATTTAGTCTCACATTGCTAAGAGATATGGCCTGTGTAGCGTTTATATAGCTTTGGCAACCCTCACCTTACAAGCCGGTTTTGTAGGGATGAGTTAGGCCCAATATAAAATTTAAGAGATATGAATCACAAGATAAAAATGAAAAGCAAATAAACTATATCACAAACAAAAGAAACCCAATTACTCTTTTCTTTAGGAAGCCAGAGTCTCAAAGTATGTCAAAACATAACTATTGCAGTCATGATCAATACCTTTTTTGAAGGAGCCAGTTTAGGAGGATCAATGATGACAATATCCCAAGATTCATTTCTCAGAAGAGCACCCTTCATGAATTCAGTTGCATCTTCTTTCAAAAAGGATATTCTTCCAGGATCAATGTTGTTAAGTACAACATTTTCTTTAGCAAGCTCCAGAGCTGGCAGCGATGAGTCAACACCTAACAAAATCGTCAACATAACCAAACTTATTAAATCAGTCTACTGGATATTACTCGCAACAATAATACAATACAGATCAATTAAACTCTCCCTCTACATATTCCAGCAAAAAAGACCGAGTTATAATGTAGAAAATTTTCTATTGCCCTTTATGAATCTCAAAACTACTTTTGGACTATTTCAAGCCAGGGAAAAGAAATTCATCGAGTTTAAAGCAATCCAATCTGAAGTAGCAAAGAATAGTTATTAGGTTATTATGACGTGTTGGGTTGGGCCCACCTTTCTTGAACTAGTTTTTAACTCTCAGTATGTGTATGCTTCCTTTCTTTCTAAACAACCAAATTATTTAAAATAGTATATTGTCAATCATAGACAATGATAATGAAGAAAGAAATAGCGACATAGAATGTACCAGTGACATTTAGAGCACCTCCACGCACTGCATTTAGAGAAAAACCACCACTATAGCAACAAAGATCAAGAACCTTTCGGCCATCTGAAATTCCCGATATGAACTGACGATTCTCGCGCTGATCTGCGTAGAATCCTGTCTTCTGTCCTTTCAGTGAAATCGTGTACACAATTCCATTTTCCATAATCTGACAGATGAGGACAACAAACATGTGAAATCTCAAACTTCGTAAATTTCACATCTCAGTTACCATTAGTCCAAAAAAAAAAAACACAACATTTCATCTTCTCGGATTTTTAGTTATGGAAACATGTGCTAAGGTGCAAAATATAATTTGCATTATGTAAGGATAACAAAATAGGACTCCTGAGTGTGTTTTCTGAAAAGACATAAAATAAATAATATTTACCTCTAATTTTTTCAAATTAAAACTTTGAGTAGAAAAGTTGTTTGGTTCAGCTATATTTTAACTTCATGAGTCATGACATATTACTTCTATTTACCTTGTACTATACATCAATGCAATAACAAAATAGAAATACATGAAGAAAATAATAAGACCATTGTTTAGCGGCATTGATTGACTATCCAGTGCAATGTCATAATTACCTAGGAGAAGTAAATAGAAAAAAGAAACTGTCCAAAATTTTGAAGAACAACATTTGGACGGATCACAGTATACCTTTGTTCTTTCAGGACAAGTAGATGAAAGCAATTCTTTTGAATCAGACACATTAACTCCATCTTCCTTTAAAATATCAATAGACGGTCTCCAATTTATATGATTGATATAATTGATTTTCCGGATACATGCCTCTATCTCTGATTTGTACTTCTCAACCCAAGCAGCAGATGATGCTACTACAGCTACATCTCCAAATACATCAACTATCAATCCTGATAATCTGTCGTGAAACCAGAAAAACCCAATTCAAAATCGTCCAAATGAACTTCTTGGAAGCATTATCATTTAAAAACTATAAAAGAGTGGTTATTTGTGTCCGACCTACTTAACATATAAATCTCTAAAAGGAAATATGTTCAAACAAAAAAGGCGGTATAGCATCTACATTCCTCAATTCATCCCTCTTGTTGGCAATAGAGAAAAAACAGTGCAAGTGTATGGTTTTAGAAAATGGAAAAGAAAAAAAATCATGGATCTACTCAAAAGAACTAACTGTTCAGTGATGTATAGGAACATTCAAAGTTGACAAAAGGAAACATGAGGAGGAAAAGTTCAACCATTGATTTCTCACCTGTCACCCTCACTATTGATTAGACGATACGCATTCGTATGGACAGAAGGAAGACCCAACCTTGTACGCAATTCAACAGCAGAATCAATTCTTGTTTCAAGCAGTTTCTCCATGTTTAATGCACATGCTGAATCACTGTGTGATAAAAAAATTAAAACTAAATACCACGTTAACAGGCTATGGTGAAACAAAAAGCGACGAATGAATAATCATATACAAAAACCTGGTTGCTTCGTCTTGAAGCTGCATGAGACGAACAGAAAACATAGAAACCGAGTTGTACAAGCCCCACCCTATTGGTTTCTCCGTGCCATCTGATACCAAAACAATATCGCCAGTCTTAGGAGGCGGCCTACCGATAATTCTATCAACGGCTCCACTGTATACCATTGGGTTGCCATCTTTAAAGAGTTGGGTCTTCCCTTTCTTTAGTACAACCTTTGCAACACCTACCAAACCCAAACTATTCATAAAATAATTCAGTAAGCTTAAAAGGAAAAAACTTTCCCATGTATTACTATTGACGTAATCTATAATACTATATCTATCTACAATTGAAATACTACAGATTAAGAATATACAAAAAAAATTGAGTCATGGAAAATAATCTAATTGAGTAAGGGTATGCTTTGATTGACTTATTTGAGCTTATCTACTGGCATAAACACACACTTGTGAGACTGTTTGAAAGAGCTTAATGAAACAGCTTACGACATGTTTGTAAGTTGTTTTCAACTTATTTTCATAAGCTCTAGAGAAAAAGAATCTAATTGAGTTAGGGTATGTTTAGATTGACTTATTTGAGCTTATCTATTGGCATAAACAATTGTGAGACTGTTTGGAAGAGCTTATGGAAACAGCTTATGACATGTCTATAAGCTGATTTCAGCTTATTTTCATAAGCTCAAGAGGATAGCTTATGAAAAATAAGCTTAGTTTGACTTTATTTTATCATTATTTATAGAAATTGCTTGTACATAAGCGGCTAATTAAGTTGTTTATCCAAACAGGGTCATAATGACGAGGTTGTTAAAGTCCAAGAAAATTGTTATACATTTGAACTTAATAGTGTGAGTGTTACTATCAGAGAGTATTATATTGTACTGTACACACCAAACACTAAATTTTTTGATTTTAAACATTAGGTTTTAGTAAATTAGAACTAATTATAACCATTACATAGCCATGTCATCCTTGCATTCCGAAACTGAATAAGAATCCAACAATATTTGAAGTGGGAAAAATGAAAGAGAAAGTGTACCTTTGGGTTGATGGGAAGCAAGTTGTTGAAGAGTGGTTGGCAAAGAACAAACCGATAGGGACTTTGTCAGTAACTGCTTCATCTTCACTTCACCCTTTGCTGCTGTGTGTTGATAGATAGATAGATACAAAACACTCAACTCTGTCCGAAACTCTCTTCTCTGGGTTTCTAGGGATTCCGGTTCCCTCCCCTTATTACATTACACCACCATTATTATTTCTTTATTTTTTTTAATAGATTATCGGTTGCGTCCCGTATCTTTTACCGCATCAATTCATTGTTACATTTTATTATTAATTTTTTTTTTATGACATTTTATCTATGGAAAAAAACTTACAAAGGAGAAACAGTTCCTTAAGAGCATTTTTAATGGAGTAAAAACGAGTAAACTAAGTTATTTTTTATAGGGCCAAAGTGATCGGTAGGATTTAAAAAATTTATACTTCATTTAAATATTTTTTTACTTTAACATTGATTCTTTATAAAAAAAACCAAAGTTTGACCCCACATATGTATATTTTTGTATTTGTAATTAGTTTTGATTCAAAGTTGATTGAATAAAATAGGCTTAAATGCAGTTTTGGCCCCTCAAGTTTCACAATTGCTTGATTTTGGCCCCCCACATTTCAATTGCTTGATTTTAACCCTCTAAGTTTCACAATTGCTTGATTTTAGCCCTCCAAGTTTCAATGGCTCGATTTTGGCCCTCCAAGTTTACCCCCTTTTGCATTTGCTAGCCCCCCGTTGACTTTTTTGACTATAAATTGCTTATGTGACATTTTAAAAAAATTAAAAATATGTTTTAATTAAAAAATAATAATATTTGCTTTTATAAAAATGTATTAAAAATTGTTTTTTTAATAAAAAGTTTAATAATTATTTTTTATTTAAAAAAAAGTTTACAAAGTTTTTAAAAAATAATTCATAAAATGTTTTTTTTACTTTTTTATATAACAAAATTATTTTACAAACTACATATAATAAAATAAAAATTATAATTTAGTTTGTAATAAAAAACAATTTGTAATTTATTTATTTATTTTAAATACTTATTTAATTTTAAAATGCCACATAACCAATTTTTAATCAAAATATTCAATGGGGGCTAGCAAATGCAAAAGGGGGTAAACTTGGGGGGCTAAAATCGAGCAATTGAAACTTGGAGGGCTAAAATCAAGCAATTGTGAAACTTAGGGGGTTAAAATCAAGCAATTAAAATGTGGAGGATCAAAATCAAACAATTGTGAAACATGGGGGGCCAAAACTGCATTTAAGCCAATAAAATAATAATTTTTTTTGGCTTTACATGTTGTTTGTTGCGTTGGTTATTTAGTTGCCGTGAACAAAAATTAGTGCTCCTACTTGCCATGTCACATGTCATATATCGTAGTTGGTTTCTATAGGAGGGTTTTTTTTTTTAAGGTGAACACTCCGGTACACATCTTATGTGGACGTGTATCGGTACACTGTTAAGGTGTATAATTTTAATTGGTCCACATGTAATAATAATTTAACATGTCATTTCAAGACTTCTTTAAATAGAAATTTCTTAAATTACTCTTTTAATTTACAAAAATTTTAAAATGGAAATTAAAGAAATTTCCTAAATTGCCTTTTGTCAAAATAAAAAGAGATGTTTTGTAAAAAAAAATGAGATTTTTAATTTACAAAAATTTTAAAATGATTTTTTTTTTACAAAAGTTTTTTTTTGTGAAATTGACAAAAGGGTTTTAATGTGTATTTTTTTGCTTTTCATCAATTTATATTATTTTTTATACTTATAGCACCACTCATTTTGAAGCATTTCTTTCAATTTCTCGTAAAGTTCATATTTTTATTTCATATATGCAATTTCGAGGTTTTTCAATTTCCGGCGGTTGGATTTTTTTTGTTTTAGGTTGTGGGTATCATTCTTCTCTTTCTTGCATCAAAAAATTCTTACTAAATACCCCCTCCGATCCTATATATAAGAAAAAGTTTATTTTTAAATTCAATGTAAAGTTGATGTATCTAGACTATAATGTTATCTAGATACATTAATTTTACAATGAATCTAAAAAATAAACTTTTTCTTATATATAGGATCGGATGGAGTAGCATTTTCCTTTAGAGTATGTTTGGTTCGAAGTAGATGGAGGGAATGGGAGGTAAGGAAATATTTGTAATAAAGGGTAATTTTGGTAGAAACTCTCAAATATCTCAAATGGTATATATTTTTTAAAAAAACTCTCTCAAATATTATATATTCGGTACTTTTATTTTTTGAAAACTCTCTCAAATATTTTTTTTTTTTGTAGAAACTCTCAAATTTTTTTTTTGTACAATATTTGAGATATTTGAGAGTTTCTACCAAAATTACCCTTTACTAAAAATATTCCTTAAAATTTTTTTAATTTTTTAATCAAACAAACTTGACACCTTTCATTAACTAGTAAATGTTCAATACATAAGGGAATAATCTCAAATCTACGGAAACTAGCCCAAGAATTGGCCGCCCGAGCAAGTGAATGAGCAACCATATTCGCTTGTCTCCTAACAAACTTCACTTCAAAGTTTATACACGATAACATAATTTGGATAATATCAGCAACAATTAAACTAAATTCCGAATTACCACTACGCCTCGTTCGAATAGCTTTAGTCAACACCTGCGAGTCGCTTTCAAATTGAACCCCATCCAGACCTCTATTAGGTAAATGAATATTTTTCCTATATATTAGATCATTAAATTATTATGTAAATGAATGTTTTTCCGAAAGAAATCATTTTTTATCATTTAAAATATTATAATAACTAAATACTATTTATCAAAATTATAAAAAAAATAAAATTTTTATCACTCGTGATAGTCAATATTGATTTTTTTTATGAAAAAATGTAAAAATGTTTGTGTATTGCTTATAAAATATTGAAATTGTGTCTTTTCTTATGAAATTATTATCTCTGAAATACAATAATCGGCAAATAATTTTTTGATTTAATAAATAATTATTAATTAATTGATCTAATGTACCAGTAGATTGAATTTTTTCATATGTATCATAGAAGCCCCCTAATAAGTTTGAGGGCTTTTCTTACTTAAGCCCTCAACAAGTTTTATTAGAAAATTGAGGTTTTCATGTAGTGCGTGATTCTTAAAAAAAAAAAAAAAAGAGTAATTCTACCAACTATGATTAAGGGTGCTTTGATCTGCTAAAACTTAAACGACTTGACAGGACAACTTCAATTGTATTGTACGTGTTTGATTTTAATTTTTTTCTCAAACAATTCAATACCACCTAATTAGAACGAGACACATGACATTTAAATTTTTAGCAATATAACATTTAGATGTCAACTAATTGGATTACATGTGAATCAAAAACCTAGTTATCATAAAAGGATTATTAAGTTGCTACCAATTCTACCGATAAGAACTAAAGAAATAATTTGACCAAATTGAAATGTAAAACACTTAAGAATTTAAATGTCGACAATGTAACAGTTCAACATCAACTAGTTAGATTAACTATCACTCAAGAAACGTAATTCATATGAAATGAGTGTTAAGTCTCAACTAATTTTCTCAACTGTGACATAGGGAATCAATTCATCTCAGTTAATCTATTCAACTTGACCTAATTGAAATGATAAACACTTAAAAAGTTGAATTTCAACATTCTAGCTAACAGTTCAATCTCATATTGTTGGACGAATTATTACACCAAAAACCTAGTTATTATGAAAGGATTGTTAAGTCACAACCAATTAGACTGAAAGGAACTAAGGAGATCAAACATTCTCAATCTCACTATTCAACTTGACCAAGTGGGAATGAGAAACACTTAAGAATTCAAATTCTAAAATCAAACAATTCAACCTCAACTAGTTAGATTAACTATGACTTAAAAAAACTTAGTTCAAATGAAATGACTATTAAGTCTCGACTAATAATGCCAATTGTGTCAATAGAAATAAAAAAATTTAGATCAAACCCTTCAACTTGAAACATAGTTCATATGCAAACTTAACTAATTATACTTACTTTATTAAGGAATTCAATTTTGCTCATTCAAGTCGTTTAATATCACTTAATTGGACTAACAATAATATTATTTATAGGCAAAATTACACTACAGGTCCTTTATCTTATTTTTTTGTAACACTTTGGTCCTTTATCTTTTATTTGTAACACTTTAGTGCTTTATTTTTTTTATTTGTAACATTTTAGTCCTTTTTTTTGTAACAGTTTGGTCCTTTATCTTGTTTTTTTGTAACACTTTGGTCCTTTATTTTTTTATAAATAAATAAGATACGGATCAAAGTGTTACGAAAAAATAGATAAAGGACCAAATTGTTACAAAAAAAAGATAAAGACTAAAGTGTTACAAAAAAATAAGATAAAGGACCTGTAGTGTAATTTTGCCTTATTTATAAGATATTAGAATAATATTAAAATATTTGAATTTGTTGAAAATCATATATAAGTTGAAAGATATGATGCATGATTTGATTTATTGTGAAAAGATACATTTGCCAATATTAAAAAGTAGTGTTTAATATAAAAAAAACTTAATAAAGAAACAAAATCTGCATTAATTTTTTTTTTGACAAATCTGCATTAATTACTATATTACTTGTTAACCACATCAGCAGTGTACCGGTACACATCCACATAATATGTGTGCCGAAGAATTCACCTTTTTTTAATATTTTATTATTTTAGTTAGATTTTATTTTACTACTATTTCTTAGCTATATTTGTTATTTTTATATTTTAGATAGATTAGTTATTTTTATATTTTTTTATTAAAATAAAGATATTGATTTATTCAAATTGGTAGAGTACATCAAATTCAAGTACAAATTCAATGAATCTGCGAACAAACTCATAGCATCCAAGTTTTTTTGAAGGGAAAAAAATTATTTATTCAAGACTAGAGATTACATTGCCTTTATCTTTTTGGATAAAAGGCCTAATACAATAGGGGATATCATTGGTCTACTCTTTGTTGGGCTCAAATTCAACCCATTTTGCCAACTCATGGGCTGCCTGGTTTGCCTTTCTTTGAACCCACCCAATATTAGATCTAGGGTTATCTTTGAGGAAAAGCTTGCAGCGCCGCACAACACTCCCCCAACTTCTTCGAACACCGAGGTCAAGTACTGATTCACACGATGATTAAGTTCGTCCACCTTAGTCCTCAACGCCGCTATTTGTACATTCAAAGCAGTTAAGGCCGTGGTTAAAGCCGTGGTACACTCAAGGTCTGCCATGGTTATTGGTTGATCTCCCACGGTTGTTCACGTTAGGAAAAGAACATAAGAAACCTGCTCTGATACCAGCTGACGCAGTACGGTAGCGGGAAGGAATAGCAAGCGCTAATCTTGTTAGATAAAAAAACTCTAGAATCCACCAGATTTCTGGAATCCACCAGAAAGAATAATTTGGAATCCACCAAACTTAAGAAAATTCTCTATATTTTATTGAATGAAAAAGTTGTCTTTAAGGCTACAATAGTTTAGGTTAAATAGTAGTGAAAAATAAAAATAACAAATCTCCTAAAAAATTGTAAAAGAAAATAACAAACCTAGCTAAATAAAAATAACAAATCTAACTGAAAGAAAATAATAAAACTAGTTAAATAAAAATAACAAATCTAACTAAAAGAAAATAGCAAATCTAGCTAAATCAAAATAACAAATCTAGCTAAAATATTATAAAATTAAAACTAGCTAAAATAATAAAATACTAATTGAGAGAGGTAGACTGTGTGAGGGTGGAGCGCGTGGGTCTACGTGGTGGAGGGTGTTGGCGCGTATTTGGGATGGAGGAGGTGAGGTCGGGGGAGGGTGGTTCAGAGAGCATGTTTCGAGAAAGGCGGGGGATGGGTCTAACACTTTTTTCTGGACTGATCCCTAGGTGGATGGGATCTCATTGCGGGAGCGGTTTGGGAGGTTGTTTGACCTGGAAGAAAACAATTCGATTTCTGTGGCTGAGATGTTTATGCATGGTTGGGAGGCTGGACGGGAGGCGTGGGTGTGGCGGCGTCGGTTGTGGGCGTGAGAGGAGGAGTTGCTGGAAGAGTGTCAGTCTTTACTTTTTACCCTCTCTTTGCAGGATCATGTTTCATATAGGTGGCAGTGGCAGTCTAACTTGGACGATGTTTATACTGTTCGTAGTGCATATCAGCTTTTGACGACACAGGATGCAGTTACTTTGGATGTTGTGTCAGGCCTCATTTGGCACCGCCGGGTTCCTTTGAAGGTTTCCATCTGTGCCTGGCGACTCTTGCGGGACAGGTTACCTACCAAAGCAAACCTGGTTACTCGAGGGATTTTGCCTGTGGCGGATCATCATTGTGTTTCTGGTTGCGGAGAGGTTGAGTCAGCTCGGCACTTGTTTCTTTCTTGCAGCACTTTTGGTGCCCTTTGGCCTCTTGTTAGCTCCTGGATTGACTCTTCTCTGGTGACTGCTCAAACTCCTTCAGATCATTTTGTCAAGTTTACAGATTCAACAGGTGGTCTTCGAGCACGACGTTCTCTCTTGCAGCTCATATGGCTTGCTGTTGTGTGGTTTTGTGGACCGAAAGAAACCACAGATTGTTCAGAGGTTCAGCAAATTCAGTGCATCACATGTTGGACAAGATCAAAACTTTTTCCTACAGGTGGTTGAAAGCGACGAGTAGTATTCTAACTTTGAATTGCCATAGCTGGTGGTCTAGTCCTATGCTTTGCTTGAGCTTTGTTTAGTTTCTTTTGGTTCTTGTATCTTGACTCTTTGTGACCTTACTTAGTCAAGTTGAGTTATAATTGATATGCAGTGTTCTCTCTAACACACTCCTCTAATTGATGTGCAATGTTCCTTTACAAAAAAAAAAATATTAATAATAAATGGTTACACTCTTCAAACCGGTAGCAAGTTATGATTGGAGTGTGTTAGAGGGTGTGACCCTAGCACTCCTGATTCTGAAAAACATGTTTTATCCAAAAAAATATTAAAAAAAAGTAAAAAATTCCTCCGGAGACTAGACGAGGGATATTAATGTAAAATGACATGAATTCAAAATGTAAAGGCACAACACAACGCGGTCTTCTTCACGTTGAATTTTGGGAGATTCATTCCAACGGTATAATAATTCTTTCTCTATTTTCTTCTTCTCTGCAAAGTGCATCGCGTTTCTCTTCCAAAACCTCAATGGTTACTCTCAAGGTCATTTTTCATCCCTTTCAATCATCTCATAAACCCTAACCTAATCTCCTTTCATTTTCAAATTTCGCACAAATCCTCTCATTATCAACCTCTCAGGAACAGTGCTTAGGGTTTTCGTTTTCTTTTTTCTGACTTTCTTGTTTCGTTCTTGCATGTTTCAGGGAAAATCGAGAGCGGAATCAACGCGAGCTGCCGTAGGTGGCCAATCGCGTCCAACTGGTATGTTTTTAATTAATTTTTTTTTTATAATTTTTTTGTGAATTTGAAATGTTATCGACTAGACTGTACTGATTATTTTAATTTAATTAATTTTATATATTGCTTGATTTTGATGTTGTTTTAATTTATATGGAACAGTGGGTGGTAAGAATTTCAAGGTTTTTTCGGAAAATGACCGGATTAAAGTTGATGATGGGACCATGTATGTGATTTTATTTCTTTTCCTTTATATGTAATTGAGTATGAAATGTTTTCAGAACTAATTCTAATTCTTTCTTTAGGACATCTGCAAGAGAAGTCGGTGCAGCTTCAAGGTATGACGATACCTTTTTTTGATATCTTATTGATTGCATTTATTGGTGAAAAAAGGCTGTGCATTGTTTTGAACCGCTACTTCACTTCAGTTGTTTGTTTTTTGGGATATTAGATGAACAATGATGCCCTTTCGCTGTTCTGCTTTAGTGGAAGGGAATTTCGTCTCTTTCGCTTTGAGAATTTTAATTGTTTTTATTATCGTTGTTGTTGTTAATTTTTTTTAATTATTATCATTTGCTTAGATTCTATTGTGGTTTTAATTGAACAACTGGTTTGTCTCATCATTATATCATTTAGGGTCCAGAGCTGCTTCCTTGTGTTATATATTTGTGTAGAGTATAATTCATTTATATTTTGAAGTGCAGAATTGATTTAAGAAACCATGATAACATACAACAGAATAGAATGACATATAATTCATTTATTTGTAATTTCTTAAGGACCATAGTGCAACATATTGATATATTTTTCGTATAGAAAGAGTGCTATAGTACCAGAACTTCCTAGTTTTATGTGTGTATGTATTGTATTGAGTATTTCATTTTGATGTGCAGAATTGATTTTTAGAAACCATGATAACACACAAAACAGCAGAATGTCATATATTTTCTTTAGGTCTAGTTTATTGAGTACCATAGATACATATTGATCTATTTGTTCTCTCTTCCCATTTTGTAACTTATGTAGAAAGAGTGCTATAGAAGCTAACAAAGGGGTTATTTCAAATGGTGTCAATAATTCAAAGGTACGTTACATTCTACACTTCGAACACTTTTTAAGTACTCACAATATCAGGAAATACTTGGAAAGTCTCTATATATGCTACATCCTTCAGCATGGTATTGCTTACTGCATGTATAATTAATTTGCAACTTAATGATGAAGGGTGACTTCAAAAGCATGGAGAAAAGTAAAGGAACTTATGGCACTTCTGGTAAGTTTTAACTGGACTTATTTTTCATTAAAACATGGACAAATATGTTGCAAACCAGATTTATCATTTTCACATATTTTTGCTTTTGGTAGCAAATATGAACGCGAGAAAGGCATTGGCTGATGTTACCAATGCTCAAGGAAACTTTACGACAGCTGCTAAGCGTAATATCTCCAAAATAAAGTAAGAATCTTCTTTATTGTAGGTTGATAGAGAGTTAGGAGGGGAGGTCTGTTTTTGTAAAATCTTTGCTAGTCACTGTTGGAATGCAACTTGCCATCATTTATATAGTTATTGATTTTTTTTTCTCATACTAGATTATTGACATTCTTTCATGGGGCCTTTATCTTGGTGTCTGATAGTTCACTGGATTATTTAATAGCAACCTAACTGACTTCATTAAGGTTTCTTCGAATGCATTCTTCCTTAACTGAATGTCTGTTATTTTATGTCTTATGTGCCTTACCAGGGTTTCAGGAGGTTCAACTACTAAAACAGTGGGCATCTCTCTGAGGAAATCCAGCACGGTATGAAAAGTCACACTTCTAGTTTTCTGCTCGACCTGTTTTTTTGTTTTTTTTTTGTTTACTCAATCAGTTATTCAGCTAAAGGAATACTCCTTTTTACTTGTACTAATTAATTAATGTACTTGATGCCCCAATGATGGAATCGTGGCTATATAATCTACAAAATCACTTATAAAAATATTAATAAAAACATAAATGTGAAAACGTCCTAGGAAACCATTCATCTTGTTTTTTGGGCAGATAATTTTGTGATCTATTCTATTTGTTATTGCGGTAAATCATTTATCTATGTTTTTTTTTTCTTCTTTTCTCAATTGCCCTTGTCTCCAGCTCGTCTTTTATTTAGAAAGACCTACTAGTGTTATCGGGCATAGCATTTTTAATTTAATGCGGCAGTAGCTATGAGATTGATCTCCAGATTTAACTACAATCTAAAAAGGATGTAAGTGTTGCTGGCTAGGATTTTTTTAGTTGCTATCCTTACTGTGGCTGATTGGACTTTTTTTAGTAAATAAACATACTTTGCAATGACTTAGGAAATTGCACTGCCTTGAGTCATGTATATAATATAAACTTCTGGAGGTAGTTGCTGGTAGATTCAGTGGTTTTACTTTTAGGCAGCTTGAAGTAGTTGCACCGAAGCCATATGATAGCACAGCAGAATCAGCTGGCCCCACTAACTTCATACCTACTCCATTTTCACCCTTTTTAACCATTAACCGTTTCTACATTCAGCAACCTTAACTATTGAACTTTGCATGTTTTCTTGTTGGGACGGTGATAGTAGAAAGGTAGCATGCATGCAGCACTGATTATTTTCTTGCTCAAATCAGGTAAGAGAGCAACGAAATACTAGTCGTGGTGGAGTTCAATTAGATGCTCCCAATAGAGGTGACTAATTTCCCCAAGACCTTTTTATTGTGTGATTGAACAGTTTTAAATTTTTTTTCTTCCTTTCATCTAATAATTGGTAGGCACAGGTTTAAGGGTTTCTTTAGGTGATCAGAAGAATAGTTCAAATTCAAATGGAGGTCAGTCAGTTGCCACGAAGAATAGGTACTTAAGATCCCATCACTTTGTTTATCTCACTATTAATTGGATATTAAGTTATATATGTTTGTTATTTATGATTCCAAGCATGTTATTCTAAAATTTATCCCGGTACTTTTTTATCTTTTAGGTTTGCAAGGAAGCCTATGTTACCTACAACAACTACAAGGTTTTGTGAATTTCATTTTATTGATTTGTGTAAGTTTTATGAACAACATGCGACTAAAACCAGAACATTGATTTGTCTCTTCCAAGCATTTCAAGGAAGTCTCTGCCAGTTCCTTTAGGCACAGGTTTAAGGGTTTCTTTAGGTGATCAGAAGAATAGTTCAAATGGACGTCAATCAGTTGCTACAAAGGATAGGTACTTGAGGTCCCCGTCTTTTGTTTATCTCACATTTAATTGAATATTCAGTTATTTATGTTTGTTATTTATGATTACAAGCATGTTATTCTAGAAATTATCCTGACACATTTTTTTCCTTTTAGGTTTGCAAAGAAGCCTATGTTGCCAACAACAAGGTTTTGTGAATTTCATTTTGTTGTTTTATTTAAATTTTATGAACAACACGCGACTAAAACCAGAACGTTTATTTGTCTCTTCAAAGCATTTCAAGGAAGTCGCTGCCAGTTCCAAGGAGGGTAAACAGGGTTGAGAGTAATAACACAAAGGTTAGCATAATTTTATTTACAATTTATCTTTCATGGTGATGAATAATGGCAAATATAATGTCATTTAATTTTTCCTTTTCTTGTTTCTCTTCTTATTTTACTTCCTTCTAGGAAAATGCTGGAAGTTCTGAAAGAGCTAATGGCCAAACTGGTCTTCCAAGTAAGCAGTCATGACACAAATAAAAGCTCTGAAAATGTCAACGAGCTGACTTATTCTATTTTGATCAAACTTAATTGACTGTTTATTTCAGGTAAGCTGACAACAGACAGAAGAGTTAGTTCCCAACTAATTAATACAAGGAGCCATCTATTGAAGACTCGAGTTAGTGATGGCTTTATTCAAATGTAAGTGATAATTAGTAATTAATAAGTAATCATATTATTAGTCTATGCCTCTGATAATTGCGTACTTTTAGTATATTTTCTGTTTGATTGGTCTTCAAGTTGCAAACCTGGAGGAGTCTAGCAAGTTAGCCTATAATAATTGGTACTATTGACCTACAACTCTACCCAAGGGTTTGAACTTTAATGTAGTTCCATCTAGACAAAAGAGTTATCATGGTATAGTGACCTTGGGTCCTATGAATTTTGGGCTTGTTACCTTATTGAAATAGATACCCACATTCTTTGGGTACCTGCTTTTGTTTCATACACCTTTTCTCCATTATTCTTACGGTGCTTTTCATAATGTTAAATTACTCCGCGACCACTGCCGTTAGATTTGCCTCCATGTCAAAGACCAAATGGTCGAGTGCCATAGCCAAATTGAGAGGCCAAAGTTCATTGTTGGATTTGGTGGTCGTGGATAAGGAGATGACTCTTAACTTCGTGTTCATAATGGGTATCAGTTTGAGAGGGTGATGATGCTTTTTGACACAAACCTCAAGCTATGAGAAGAGATTCAACATTTGTTATAGGCAAAGGATCAAATCAACCATTTACTATAGTAATAAAGGGATCATAGTCCTCATGTGTAAGTGAACGATTGCATCAATATGGTCCTGCAAAACGATAGATATATGATAGAGGTTTGGGAATCAATAATGGATTTAATTCAAATAAGGCATATTGAGATTGTTCTTCCTCCTTTTGTGGAATTCTGCAGCTCCTCCCTGAGTTGACGAACTTTGGCCTTAATGTTTGAGTAGAAGCAGTGATAAATAGCATCCCACCGTTGAAAAAAAATGCGTACATCCTATTACTTGCGTGATAAGTGACTAAGAGTGAAGAGACTATCCAAAAGATGAATATTTGATCTTACTGCTCCCAGTTGTTGGTATGCTACAATCACAACACCAGATTTATGATCTGATTGATAAGCCAACCGCTAAGGTATTTGAGGATTCCCAATGAATCCATATAGGTTATTGATGTTGGTTACATCCTCAAATTGTTTTTCCAATGCAAGAAATTCCTATGACTTTGACAGAGACAACCTGTGAGAAGAATACGAGACACCTTGGTTCCTTGACTAGTATCTGGATGGATTTTCCAATACGGTTGCCACTAGAGGACAAAGCAGATCATGAATTTGAAGAGATACAGCCATTAGTACAGTTCAAAGCAAATAGAGAGACAGAGAGAGAACTAGTAAAAAATGACATTCCTATTCGTTAATCAGATATTGCTGTACTCTTTGTAGAATTGCTTTTAGTGTACTCGAGTTAGATTCTTCTCTAACAATGTAACAAAATGCACTAACTTAGACTAACTCAAAGTGAGAGCTAGAACAAGATATGATATACAATATTACACAGAGAAAGGCTAATGCATACGTAACGTAACACAATACACTGGTAGAAAGCAATATACTACAGAATACATAAATACTCTGGCTTGGGTGTAGGCACATTAATTTGGAGTTTTGAATGAGAAGACCCATCTGATGTTTTATTTTTATATTTTTATGGAATTTGGAGCTGCTAGATATCTCTGTTTATAGCTGGACCTGCTTTTGTGTTCTTCAGTAACTACTACTTCTCTTGGATTTATCAAAATTGATAATTGCTAGTTTAGAGGATGTGATTTGTCGTTATTAATTGGTCATTTCATCTGGGGGTGTAGGGTTACAAGTAATGCTTACCAAGCATCCTCAAGGAAGTCCGCCAAGGTATGTTCGCTGTACTTTAAAGTTTCTTGTCTGCTCTAATTGTTTTATTTGGTTGGTTGGTGTTGCAATTGTTCTATGGAATTTCATTCCATTTGGTTTTTTATTTTTAAAGCTGTTTTCATATCTATGCTTATTTTGTTTTACATTTGGAATTTATTTCTTATGCTGTAAGAAAGCATTGCTGCTAATGTTTCTTCAACATACTTGTTGAAGATGTTGTGCTCTATTTTTCTTGGTTCATTGTGTGATTTTAAGCTTCCTTCTATTCCATTAGTCAATAATTTCCACCACATTTATACTTATGTTTCTAAACTTTAAGAGTACTTTTCTAATGCAGTGAGTGAAGTTGGAACCTGATTTTTTGCCTTTTTGTATGCAGCCTATTGTTAAGACCACACTCAAGGCTTCTACATCTCAGAGGACTCTAAAATCTAAATCCATATCAGGCGAGAACATATCAAAACCAACCACCGCAATAGCATCTAAGGATGAGGCAAAAGTTTCTTCATCTCTTCCCGAGAATAGTTCCGTGGTTGTTTCCGATGACGCAAATCAAACCCATCTTCCATCTGAAGGGGAGAGCAGTCTGAAAACAGATTTATCAGAGTTGATTCCAAGAAAAAGATCCAGCCGTCGGAAATCTTATACAACTTCATTAATGGAAAAATCTAAGGTACCATGCTCAATTTATTATACCACTTTTTTTTAAGGTCCCCTAAAAATTTTGAAATGAGAATAAGCCTAAATTTGCAGATTCTCAAGGAAAATGGTGAAGTTAGGGCGCAGGATAACCTACCAAATATAGATGATGAATGTAATCATCTAGAAGTTTCTGAATACATTGATGATATATATCAGTACTATTGGGATACCGAGGTAATGCTGATTAAGCTTCTGATATCATTTACCCACAGATTGAAATTTGAAATTGTTTACCATAGAAACATCCATTTTGTTATTGGTTTTTGATCAATTTTCTTCTTTCTTGAACATGCTTGTCCATTTGTTCTTATTTTCCTATAATTTTACTGTTGGATTTTATTGCTCCCCTGATTATAGAATCAGTAAATAACTTTTTATAGAAAACATCTGAACCTTGAGACATGTATGCATCTCGTCAAGTTGCTTCTGTTGAATATAATTCAAATAACTTGACCTTTTTAGCTTTGTTGTATTTTTAGTGGATGTCATCCAATCTTTGCTGGAATTATCGTAATTAATACGTACAATACATACCAATCATAGGTATCATACCGTACAGTCAATATAATCAACGTCCACAATTTTATCCAAGAATCGTATATTGGAGGTTCAAAATTCTGAACATGAATGAATCATAAGCATAATGCTACAAATAGATTTTAACTTTGCACATTTAAATTTATATTCCGTTATCGTTCTCTTATTTCAGTTTCTAAAAATTACTTGCAATCGCAGGCACATAGTCAAGCTCTATCAAATTACATGTCAATTCAGACAGAGATTACTCCTCACATGCGGGGAGTATTAGTCAACTGGCTAATTGAGGTACATAACTAATTTCCATCATCTTTAAGATGTCTTATCTTTTATCCTTGTCCTTTCTTTATATATTGTTCCATCTTTTCCCTCTTTTGGATGTTAATAAGTCCCTTTATCCATTTGTCTTGCTGATAATTTTCTTTTGTAGATCCAACATTAGTCGTTTTCTTTGCTTATTTCTTGGCTTTTACAGGTACACTTCAAATATGATTTGATGCCTGAGACCCTATATCTGACAGTGACACTGTTGGATCAATATCTTTCCCAAGTGAACATAAAAACAAGTGATATGCAGTTAGTTGGTCTTACAGCACTTTTGCTGGCTTCAAAGTATGAGGACTTTTGGCACCCAAGGGTGAGAAGTCATTTCAAACATTTATTTTGAAGAAAGAGGGGGTGTGATTCATTGTGATGATTGTAATTTTTATTTTGTCTCATTTGTTATAGGTAAAAGATTTGATTAGCATCTCAGCCGAGTCGTATACTAGAGATCAGATGCTTGGAATGGTAGGCAATTATTATATTCATATAATAAGCATTTCATAGGACACTACTAGCTCTTACCTGTCATGTTTAAACTGAGAATGATCTCGATACATTTTTTCATGCATTGTTAAATGAATTAACCAAAATAATGAAAATAAGAAAAGTGCGAAGTAAAGAAATGGATCTACAATACAACTGGAGAAATATAAGGAGCAGAGTCTTTTCAATACTGAAGACTAGTTGGATTCTTTTCCACCTCTGGTCCATCTTGTTTAGAGGAAATACTGTTGAATAATACATCATTTTCTATTTCTTTAATCTTCAAATGATCCAGTTGATAAATTCAAAAATCTTGCTGGTTTTGTTCAATTTTCGGTTTTTATTTGCACATGTATAAGGTTCAACATGGTTCTTACTATTAATGTTAATTTTCTAACCAACGACTCGGATGGATTTTTCTGTTCAGGAAAAGCTTATTCTTAGAAAATTGAAGTTCCGTCTTAATGCTCCCACTCCTTACGTTTTTATGGTTAGGTTTCTCAAGGCTGCACAATCAGATATGAAGGTATGTAATTCAGCATGCACAATATATAGACATACTAATTGATTTATGACTAGTAGTTATTTTGGATGAGAAATTGGTCATTCTAATTAAATATTTATGCATGACACATTTTTTTGTTTCTAATTTATTTTTGCAGCTTGAACACATGTCATTCTTTCTCATTGACCTATGCTTAGTTGAATATGAAGCTTTAGCGTTCAAGCCTTCATTACTATGTGCATCAGCTCTCTATGTTGCACGTTGTACCTTGAAAGTAACCCCAACATGGACACCACTACTTCAGAAGCATGCGCGCTACGAAGTTTCACAGATCAGGCACTTGTTCTAAGATTGTCAATTTCAGTTTCAAAATTTTGTGGCTTTATTTTATGCTAACTGTCTGCAATAACTATAGGGATTGTGCGGATATGATATTGAAATTCCATAAAGCTGCTGGGAAGGGAAAGTTAAAGGTCGCTTATGAAAAATATTTCAGAAAGGAACTCAGTGGGGTCGCTGCAGTGAAGCCGTTGGATAGACTTCCCCATTGATTTGACTTGTGCTGGAGAGTCATACCTTTGTAGTATAATGCGACATTCTTCTCAAATCTTTGAATGTAGTATCCTCTTCATTTTTTTGTTCTTTAGCCAGAAATTCTGGGGTTATTAACCCTTGAGTCTGTCTAACAACATTTGTGATGGCATATAATTGTGCATCCAGAAAGATCCTTTTATCAGGTTGGATTCTTACAACCTTAGTTACAGCTATAAAAAGTTTGGTTTTATCAAAAGCATGTTGTTTGATAGGATATTAGTGATATACTGAGCTTATGAAAAATACATATGTTTTTAACTTAAATCAATCACAAGACAATTATGGATGAGATTCTTCTTTAGCTTAAAAAAGAGATAATAAACTTAGATTATTTTGAACTGAACTATTATCATAAGGTTCAAAATGATTACCTTTTAACTTAAAGATATAACCCGTGCTTAAGATATTTCCATAATAGTCCATTTATGATGAAAATCCAAGAGTTTCATTGTTTGTTTCCACATCAAAGCTTCCATGCAAAATAAAAAGTATTTGCTCCGTTTACTTTGTGAAAACATTTTCTATTTATTTGTTGGCAAAGAGAAAAGAAACTTGTGAAGCGAATAATTGTCTTGTATTTCTTAAAATAAATGTCACAAGAGTTATAGTTATTTATATATATTTTTTTAATTCATCATTTCTAACTAATATTTTATCTAACAACAGGGTCACATATAAAGCAACAATAAAATATCTTTTTATTAATCTTGTCTTGACAATTTTTTATGTAAAAAAACGTTCTGTGTATTTACTATATATAAAGAACGAAAATGTCAAAATAAGTAGAATAAATTTATCTACTAAGTGATAATTTTTGTCTTTCTTTTTTAAATGAACTCATCAAGGCATCAAGGGTAGAATAGGCATGCCGACTAAATGTTGGCATTTTGTTATGAATGTTATGCCAAACCACAATCATTTTGATTCGTCAACATCGATGGTGGAATCACTTTGTTTCGCCATCAAGTTACCCATCTTTGGACGCCTTCCAAACCAATTTATCAATAAGAGGCTGTTCAGGGGGAACAACCTTTGTAATTCTATCCACTAAATTAGGATTTTTTTTTTCCTTCTTTCTTCAATATAGCCAATGATATGCCAACTACCATTACGAATTAGCGAAGAGACTTTAGTATCAAGAAGGCGAGATGCTAGCGGAGGAGTTTGTAATGCTTCCACCAATGGCAAGCCTAGCCAATTGTCTCGCCAATAATAAATATGCTAAACCGTTCCAAAATGTGGTTTCAAACTGTGCCAAATAGACGAACGCAAAAAGGAACTAACCTTCATATTATCCTTCAAACACCGAGCTCTACACATACAAGCCCATTACTCTTGACTCGACATGAATTTCCAACACAATTGAAGAAGGGATTCATTCATGTGTGTTAAAGAGATCGAATGTCCATCCCCCTGGCGGCATCATAGGGCTTACACACTTTTCGCCACGCCACCGTGCAAACTTTCTCTAACATTGCAACAGGACTAAATTTTTATTTAGGGTGCATTTGGTTTATAAAAGAACATTGTACTAGAGAGGACAAAAAATTGGTGTTTAATTTGTAAAGTGACTATGAGACTGTACAAAAAAGTGAGCGAGAGACGGAACAAAATCCTCACATCTTATCTCTCTCTCCCCATCTTTGATCTCCTTCTAATCTCTCTCCCATCTAGGCCACTTTTCTCATGAAAGACTGCTGTAGTATTCCTCTTTTTTAAAACCATTTCAAATTAAAATGTTGTAAAAAGAGTAATGTTAATATTTATTTTTGGAATAGGGATTTCTTCTCTACAACAGGATCACATTGCTTTTGAACTAGATTAAAAAATGGTAAAGGACAATGTTATTTATGCACAAGTTGAAGAATTCGAGTTTGGACAATTGTATCAAGGATAATCATATCACATAGTTGTATTTGTAAAAAAGATAAATCAATGAAGTTGTTCACACTCTTACAAGGATAACCACATCATGTTCTTGCTGTAAAGATTTTCATTCTATTCCTCATTGCCTTGTAATGATTATTGGTAAAATAATGCAATAGATATAGTATTTCAGTCAATAGAAGTGAACAAAACTATCAACATTATTCCAAGTACACAACAACTGAAGTAGGCCTCGGTTTTTAAAAACCTACCAATACCTTTTTCCATATAAGACAGGGTGTACAACATGAATTAAATATCGTCGTAAGATCCTAGAAAAAATTGTGCCAAATGATAAATAAGACTTTGTCTCAATTGGTTTAAAACTATGGAAACTGTAAAAAGCTCAATAAACAGTACAGGTAGCAGCTTAACCATCATCTTTATAGCCACCAGCCCCCGATAACCGTTAAAGGTGAAATATCAAGCCAATAAAAAGATTTATCATGAAGGTTCAGACCTCTCTTTTCTTTTACCAGTGATGGAAGTACTGTTATTATCAATGACTTGGGAATCTAAGCTACGAACATTGTCTGCTAATTTCTGTGGCTGGTCCAGATCACCATTTCCAGAAGTAGCCACACCGTTAGAAACAGTAGCAACATTATTATCCGCACTTTTCCGTGTAATGCAGAGCCAAGGTCTAGAAGACTCGTTGCTAGTGCCCAGTGCCAATGGCACGTGCCATGATCCTTTTTCTGATTCCTGAAACACAATATTTTCAGATTTTACACAAGGAATAAATTCAGAAATAGCTTATTAAAAAAAAATCCGAATTTTATAATTGTGAATCATAGTATACAAACACCTCAGAAGCAAGAGTATTTAGGTTTTTCATGTTTCGTATGGCATCTTAGAGTAATGATAATGCTCATGAGTCATGACCCCTTGTTTGCTAGTAATTACCAATCTTAAGATATCAGATTTGAGTTATTTCTTCATAGGAATTATGTTAAAATAGAAATACTAGCAATACACTCTTTAAAATACGTTTTTTTTTTTGTGACTAATTTTTAACATACTTTTTCTAACACACTCATTTTGATTCCCTCTCAAGGTCTCAGGTTCGATCCCCCCCCTCCCCCAGTTCCAATTTTAGCGGGCAAGTCCATACAGAGCAAAAACCCTGGCTTAGTCGGTGGGATTGATCCTCTCGGATTAGTCGGTCCTTAGGCCGGATACCGAGTTTGTTGAAATTCATATGGAACCTCCAAATTAATATGGGGCTGACATAATATAGTGGGACCCATTTTCAAAATATTGTGATCCATTTATATTTTAATCAATAGGAGGGAATGTGTTGGGAAGAGTGTACTGCTAGACTTCTCTTTGTTAAAAACAGGGAAAAACATGCACTTAGGCATCTTGAGATTCATATGGATTTGGAAAGGCATGACATGTCCAAACACATTGGCCATTGGAGTAAAACAATCATGATTATCATGTGCAGCAAAATCTCCAAGGATATTGCACTGTTGCCCCTTTTTACAACCCAACGAATACTAAACAGCGAAAAAAATCATTATAAATGAACAAACTAAAATGCAAACTAAAGATATACCCATAAGCATTGCTATTTTCACAATATACCGATATTTCAGTCTAACTAAGAATCACTTCTCTCTGGCTTGGGGTTAGTTGTTAGGAAACACATACAACCATCATACTAAATACAATTCACCCTGATGCCAGAAATAAATAACTAAAGCTACTTACAAAACCTATGTGATAACACAAATCAACCCTCAGATACCAAAGGAACAAAAATATTTGTCTGTCATGTAGTGTGGAGATCACTCTGGTACAATCCGAGAAAAAACAGTAGAAAGACAGCATTAAACAAATATCACGGCACATGCAAAATATTACCTGGATAACCAATGAATATGATGGTGGCATCTGAAGTTTCAAGTTCCCCTTAACAAAAGTGTAGTGTACCTGTAGATAAAGAAAACAAACTTGTGACAAAAATATGGGCACAACATAAAAATCTTCAATTGCCTACAAATCAGATTTTGTAGGATACATATCAACTTTGAAGGCTCTACAGATGGGAAACAACTATCACTACCTCAAAAAACAGAGACTGTCGTAACAATAATACAAATTGTTTATGGTATTTCTAAAACTTAAAACATATCAAACTTTTTTCTCCCAATAAACCCTTTCCCCAAAAAACCAACAAATATAACGACATCGGCACACAGCCAAAAAATAAGAACAAAAACTCTTTGATCTGATACTAGTGTAACCAATTTTGAAAGAAGGTAGATAATATAAAGTGCACAGTTGTAATAAAGCACATAGGGGGGTGTGAACAAAAATCTGAAAACTTAAATTATCAAGGAAATTTTTTCTGAGGTGAGCAGGTAAAATTCCTTGATGATGCTAGAATAACAATCTTAGAAATAAGAAATATCTTACTTGATGTCTTTCTTTCCACTGATTAAAAAAGTTGCTTCCTATGAGTTCAAATATGTGATCTCGCATTTCATCATTTGTCACAAGCAAGCACCTGAGTTTTATGGCAGCATAGAGCCAATACCTGAACCCCAAAAAATAAGGTGATAAAATCCAACCCAAAATAGAAGGTGATAAAATCAAATAATGTAAAAAAAGGTTTCACATAATAGTGATTGAAAGATTCAAAACAAAACTGACCAATGTAAAAAGGAATACCACAAAATGAAATTGCATCGAAGTGATGGTGTATTATTTAGCGGTAAATTCAACTATATATACAAATTATTTTGACCAAAAAATTAGCACACTCTGAAATAAAACCAAGCCAACTAATGCTGCTATCTCCTACACTCTCTCAATACCTCAACAAGTATGTTTTCTAGCCCACCTGTTTTGCCATTATCCTACCTCAGTTCTTCTTTAACATCATGCTCTTGAATTCTAAAAGAAAAGGTATAATTTTGATTATTGTCTATCCCATTAGAGCCCTATGAAATTCTATATCCTTCATTAAATGATTTGTGGAAATAATTCTTCCATCTACCTTTAATATCTCGTTCCTTATTAAAAGATAGTTTCAACTAACCTTTAGTTAGTTGAAACCACCCAATTAGCTACCACATGTAATTAGTTGCTGAGTTTCTTAACCAGCTCAGTAAGTTAACTGTTGTGTTCTTAGCATAGTTAGATATGAATAAGTGTTTAACCACCTAGTTTAATCAATCCTGCTGACCTATATAAGGCAGCATAGTCTCTATCACTTGTAGCAAGAAAAACAGAATTAGAAAGTTAGTTACAGTTCAGTTAGATTCTCTCTCTCTCTCACTCTCTCACTCTCTCTCTCACTATCTCACTCTCTCTCTCTCTCTCTCTCTCTCTCTCTCTCTCTCTCTCTCTCTCTCTCTCTCTCTCTCTCTCTCTCTCTCTCTCTCTCTCTCTCTCTCTCTCTCTCTCTCTCTCTCTCTCTCTCTCTCTCCCCCCCCCCTCTCTCTCTCTCCACACACACAGAATCAATGAGATTCATAGAATTCTAAAATGGTATCACAGAATGTCCTTTCGTTTATGAGGCCTCTTGCCAGACTCCACTGTCGCAAACGGTGCCTCCGCCGCCGCTTTTTTAAATTGGGTCTTCTTCTCCATCCAACAAATATTCCTTCTTTGCAATCTCCGAGAAATTAGACTCTGAAAATTATCTCCTACAGTGCCAACAGGTCAACCATGTCAGTAAAGAGCATAAACTTCATTTTATCATCAATCCGCCTTCAATTCCTGTCAAATTCGATACTGTTGATAACGCAGCAATTAATCATGTTACTCCGGCCAACGAAGCACGTGAACAAGATCACATCCATCTCACATGGCTGCAATCAACAATTTTGCTTTGACATGCTCACAGACGTAATTGGATGCATGAGTTCCTGGATCATTTGAGATAAGATCCATGCGTATTTTCAACAACATAAAAATGTGAAGCTGTGTCAGCTTCCTTAATACATTTCACTTGGTCCAAGTCTCCAGTCTTTCTTTCTCTACCTCTAGGAAGCTTATAAATAGATTTTTCTCCATCCATGGTCGAAAAAAAGCTTTAGTTCTCCGTTGCCCATTGCCTTGTTAGTCTCTTTCTTAGCTTTCTTATATTGTTTCCAGTTTCCCATATTGTTACATTGTCACATTTTTATAGGGTATGTGACATGTCTATTTGTTTTAAGGAAATCTTGTGAAATTTGAATTGCTACCTTATGTTTACAGCTATATGGTGGTTACAATGGACTATTTTTAAAGCTAACCTTGTGCATGACTAGAAAAAACAATTCTTTTTCACTCCAAAACTAATTTCCCATGTGGTATTGTTAGTCTTGTTCTTATTTGAATTTCACGTAACTAGTGTTGGGATCACCGTACTTATTTTAATGGCAACCCAAACATTATTTACATCAATATGACTACGACGAAGAACACCTAGAAGTGTATAAAAAAATTTATATAGTTAACAAACAGAAACCTAGAAGTGTTTTTAAGTAGTGCTATCCCTTAATCCAAAATGACGTACTATATTAAAGGTATTATATTTGTAGCTATAGTAAAGAAACATTGAAACATTTCAAGAAACGATAATGTTGTCCTAAGATGAAGACATCAGCAAAACTTTAAAATAGATTTTGCAATTTACCAGTCATCATTCGATCCATTTGGAGTTGTATATAGTACACCATTTTTCATCCACTCCTCTACCAATATTCTGCTGGAAGGATTTTCCATCAGCCCTCTCACACGCTTGTTGTGTAAGATAACTAGCGGCCATTTTTTCCCACTTCGATTGTACAATTCTTTCACAACATCATCAAGCTACATTATTATATAATCAAAATAAAGACACAATTAGTAGCATAAACTGTAAAGTTTACTTATCAACCAAGATTAAGAGCTTGCATAACATTTGACAATTGACAGTAAATAAAAAGGATAAATGGCCATGTAACATAGGCATACCTGATTAATACTAAATCCGCCATTAGCAAAATTTTGCTGGTAGAGCCCAATATTTGCACCATCCACTATGGCTTCATAACAGTCATGTTTCTCAAGCCACCCTTGTAGTTGCCAAAAAGAGGACACATGAGGAAAATCATCAAAACCAAGTTACAATTACAACTTTTAAAAAAATGTTAACAATGTTCTCTCTATTAATCCATTCGGTAAAAAAGTCGACACACTTTGAAAGTTAAAGTATTTATGAGAACACTAAATTGACATTTTGCAAGATGAACAATCATGATAAAAAGTGTTGATAACATTACTTTCACTAGAACAAAGACAATGTTATTTGATATGAAAAAATGTCATCAATGTATGTTCAGAAAATTGGAATGCATGCCAATACATTATGGAGTCCACGTAAAATTAGCTTTTAAAGAAGTCGACACACTTTGAAAGTTAATGTATTTATGAGAGCACTAAATTGACTTTTTGCAAGATGAACAATCATGATAGAAACAGTGTTGATAACATTACTTTCACTAGAACAACGACAATGTTATTTGATATGAAAAAAATGTCATCAAGGTATGTTCGGAAAATGGGAATGCATGCCAATACATTATGGAGTCCGCATAAAATTAGTTTTTAAAGATAATGACCTCAACCTCAACACCAATCATATTCATAAGTACAGTTTGAAATTATTTTGCAGTTAGTCAGTCACTAACCTGAAATTCACTAAAATTTGCCTTGACCTCACGCTCCACGGCCAATGCAGCAATAGACAAAGCAAATTTCTCCATCTCTTCATCATCAATATCCACACAAACCAATTGCTCACCACATCCACAACAAATCCCATCACCATCAACCCTTGTTTTAGATACAACCCAATCCCCTTTTCCAACCCACCCCAAACCATGCCACCCTCCTCCATTCCTCAAAACCCCCTCTCTGACCATCCTTGCATCCAAATTCTCCTCACCAACCTCACGCGCCTCGCTGCTCTGAAACCACTCCTCAATAATTGTTGCCGTCGATTCCCCTATACACCTCACACCGCTTCTTAGCTTGTGAAGATACTTATAAACCCTATCAGCTCTACCCTTCTTCACACTAACCTTTAAAAGTGCCGCAATTTCTGGTTCCTCCAAACTAACCCCAACACTATTCATATGCTCCTCAACCTCATAGGCTTTATCAGCATCAAGAAATTCACAAAAGCAGAACAATGCGGGATCATATGTCCTTAACCTAGGGGAAACATTGTACTTACCAATGTCTTTTACCAATTCAAATGCACGGTCACCATCACCGTTAGCAGCGGCAAGTCTAGCGACAGTGGCAACAGTGGCTTCGTTAGGAGTGATATTTAGGGATGACATGTGGTTGAATATGCGAAAGCCATAATCTAAGGCGAGGTGTTTGAGGGAAGGGTTTGTGACTGCGTTGGAACAGAGGTAGAGAAGTGCATTGAGGTGGTGTTGGTTGAGACGAGTTTTATTTGAAACGGCATCATCGTACAGAGAAATCGCGCCGCGGAAGTTCTTTGATTTGGAACATGAATTTAGCTCGAATTGGAACTTGTTCTCTGGGGTTTGGTTGATTTTCTTCTTCTTGTTTGTTGTCATTGTCGTTGTGGGGTTTAAGCGCTGTTTTGCTTCCATTGTTCAATTTGCAACAAACCCCAATTTTACCATCCCTATTTGTTGGTACACAAAGAGATTTCAACACCAAAATCAGCTATTGATGTGAAACCATTACAACATGCGGAGGTCAAATTATCCAAACAAAACAAATAAGACAAAAAATAGAAAAACAAAATTGCAATAAACATTAGAAATAAGACAAACCTTTAAAAATTAGAAATAAGACGAAGTTAAGTTAGCAGCTGGCGCCTGGCGGCGTGACGAACGACAGACCGAGAGGCGAGCGAGGATGAGTTGAAACTTGAAACTGTCTTCAGTTCAAACTTCAAATATACCCCCTTCAAGGATCCGGATTACCTGACCTAAAGCGGGAAAGTCACGGTGACATTGGGTTACTTGCATCTGTCTGATCAATCGTGTGTACTAATTGATGCCACGTGTTCTACCTTTATTTACCTTTTTTAACTTAAAAATGTTAAATTTGTAAAAAAAAAATAAAAAAAAAACTTAAAAATATATTACTAATTACTAATATATTAAAATTGATTATCACCAAAATTACTAATTTATCCTTATTGCTTTTAACCACGTTGCAAGTTTTATATTCTTCATTTTAATTTCACTAAAAAAAATATAGAAAGATGATATGATTAAAAATAAAAACAAAAGAGATTATCTATACATAAAAATAGAAAAAAAAACAATAGAAAAAATTATATAAAGTTTAATCAATAAAAAAAATTATAGAAAGAATATAGAAAAAATAAGAAGAATCCGCATAAAAATAGGAATACAAAAATAAAATAAAAAACAATACTCTATAAAAAAACATAAACAATATTTTTATCAAAAAAAAAAAGAAACATATTTTTTTTATAAACGAAACATAAACAATATTACTGCAAAGTTTACTGTTAACAATTAATAATGGCTTAATTAGTTTATTGGTCACTTAAAGACATTTTAGGTTTCACAATGGTCCCTTAAAGATAAAAAGGCTCAGATTGGTCCCTTAAAGAAAAAAAGGTCTGGATTGGTCCCTTAAAGACATATATGTTTGCCATATTGGCCCTTTCCGTCAAATTTTAACTCCAAATATAACAAAAAATTCCAATGGTTAAAATTTTAAAAATTAATAAGGTTTTTGGTAGACAACTTACACTTAATGGCGTCCACAATCCAGTCAATTAAAACTAACGTTTTTTGTAAAAAATTGACAGAAAGGACCAATTGAGAAACGGATGTGTCTTTAAGGGACCAATTCATACATTTTTTTCTTTAAGGGACCATTGTGAAACCTAAAATGTCTTTAAGGGACCAAAAGACTAATTAAGCCATTAATAATAATATAATAAAGTTAATTTGGCTTACGTAAGGAGTATGGAGGGTTGGGGGTCAAGCAGTTGAGGGAGTTTAATTTAGCTCTTTTATGTAATCGGTGTTGGAGGATGTTGGTGGACAGAGAGGGGTTGTGGTTTAGAGTGTTTGACAGCACGTTACGGGATGGTGGGTGGTAGACTCTGCGATGGTGGAGGGAGATAGCGCGTATTAGGGAGGGTGGTGAGTCAGTGGGTAGTTGGTTTGGGGAGAATATTTTGAAAAGGGTGGGGGACGGGCTAGATACTTTTTTCTGGACCGATCCCTGGGTGGAGGGGATTCCTTTGTGTGAGCGGTTTGGACGTCTGTTTGATTTGGCGGAGACTAAACTGCGTACGGTGGCTGAGATGTTATTGCTAGGGTGGGGGCGGAGGGGGAGGCTTGGGAGTGGCGGAGGCAATTAAGGGCGTGGGAGGAGGAGAAGCTGAGGTAATGTCAGTCTTTGCTTTTTAACCTTTCCTTGCAGGCTCAGTCTTCATATAGGTGGCAGTGACAGTCAGACCCTGATACATGCTACACTATACGGGGAGCTTACCATCTCTTGACTTCTCATGATTCGGCTACTGTGGACGGTGCAGATACTCTCATTTGGCATTCTTAGGTCCTCTTGAAGGTTTCTATCATCGTGTGGCGTTTATTGCGTGACCCACAAAAGCAAACCTGGTCACTAGAGGCATCTTATCTCCTACAGCTCATCATTGCGTTTTTGGATGTGATGTGGTCGAGTCGGCCCAACATTTATTCATCTTGTGTAGCTCTGCCAGATGTCTTTCGGCTTTAGATAGTGCGTGGATTGGCATTCCGACGGTGGATTCCACTACTTTTAGTGACCACTTTACCCAATTTACATCATCTTTAGGTGGATCTCGAGTGCGCCGTTCTTTTTTGCAGCTCATTTGGCTCACTTGTGTTTGGGTTGTGTAGACGAACATAAATCATCGACTGTTTAGAGGCTCAACAGGCATTACTCATCTTTAATTATGGACTATTTCATAAACTCTTAGAATTCACGTCTTCCATAATTATGTTGTATTTGCATTATAAAAAAATCACGTCTTCCGTAAAAAAAAAACACGTCTCTAAAGAATATAATTTTTTTAATTAAAAAAAACATGAATTTCATAAACATGTTGTTTATGATAAATTTGTATTAAAATATCTAAACTTTTATAAAAATATTTTACCAAACAGATTTAACTTAAAAGTGATAATCAAGTTAAAAAAAAATTACCAAACAACTTCAACTTTAAGTTTAATGTTTTTATTTTCAACTTTATTCTTAAAGTAGCTTTTAAGTCTTAAATAAGTAAGGTCGGGCACTTCTTGAAAAAGATAAAAAGAAGAAATCTTAAATCTCTGGTCCATCGTTGATTGTGGTTGCGGTCGAACCTCACTCCTTCGACCGTCGTATCGTGTCATTCTGATACACTACAAGAAAACTGCTTTGGAGCGTCCGCCAAAAACAGACGCTAAATACCAAAAAACGGACGCTACAAGGGTTTAGCGTCTACCTAGAGTCTGTGTCGTGGCGGACGCTTAATTGCCTGAAGCTAGCAGTTGCGTCCAGCAGACGCTACTTTAGCGTCTGTCTTTTTAAACGCAAAGCTGAAGCTAGTGACTTGAATATATGGCGGACGCTATTGGCTAATATTAGCGTCTGCTTTTGTTAGATGCAATGAATTAGTTTTTGAATAATAGTGTCAACTAAAAGCAGACGCTAAGCTTAGCGTCTGCTTTTTTTAGATGCTATAAACTAGTTTTTGAATAATATAGTGTCAACTAAAAGCAGACGCAAACTTTTTTTTTTTTTTCAAATATAGCTTTGTAGCTGATGGAAAATCAACAAACAATTAGTATTAGTACATCTAAAATACAAATTAAGTAGTTCTTTACTAGACCTTCTATTTCTAATATATAACCATATATAATTTCAACAAAAAATGTCTACATCCACCAAAATATCCCGCAAAATATATAATCCATTAAAATAGTCCTAACTTACCATCAATCAAAATATAACTCACTAATATATAACCCACCAAAATATCCCACAAAATACATAACCCACAAAATATATAACCCATCAAAATAGACCTAACTTATACCATCAAATTTAAGAATTTTGATAGAAAAATCACACATGAACAAAGCAAGACTAAAAGTCTAAAAGGTGAGTGTCACATCGCCAAATTCAAGCAATTGAAAAAAACTAATCAACTCGGAAGAAGAAAAAAAAAAGTCATAGAGGATAGAGCAACCTTATAAAATATTGCTACTTATCTATAAGCCAACTATGTTCTAAACACTAGCATACATTTTGATAGGAAAACTCAATAATGAAAAGCAGAGTTAAACTACTTACGCGCACACACACATTAAAAAGTTGTAAGAACCTTTCGCTTCAATTTTCTATTACCTTAAAAGTTAAATTTAATCAATATAAAATACCTCTATCACAAGTATTGACTGCTACAGAATGAGCTACATCCACCTCTCAGAGAAATAAAGCGCACTGCAAGATACAAAAGATAGAAAATCAAACATTATGCTTAATTGAAGAAAACTATCAATTTATTGTAGTTGTGAAATATGAGAAAGAAGGATGTTAGGGTAGGAAGGAGAAAGTAGCATTGGGTCCAAGTTTATAGTAAATTTGAAGAACTTATCAAAGAATGACCCCTCAACTAATGAAAACAAAAGCAAAACAAATTGGTAACATTATCATTGAATCGTTACCTCAAGAATTGAAATTTTTGTCACCGGCGAAGGAAATTGAAAGTTCTTTATCTCCATGATGCCTAGAGGATAAAAATTAAACATAAACAAATCAATCAAATCTGCCAACACAGGGACTTAAAATAAATCAAAACTGAAGCAAAAAATGATGCACTCTGACCCTCCTAAAAACAGAACTAGAAACCACTAAACACTTCAAAAAAAAAAAAGATGACAGCAACATCACTAAAGCACTGCTTCGGCCTGCAAACAAGAAGACCAACACAACATATTAAAAGGGAAACAGCCAAACTGATAGAAGAAGAAAAGCATAGCAGCAAGGGACAACCTATTCAGGGCATCAGAGTACCTCCAGAGTTGAACCAACAAAGGCCCAACAACACCATAAAAAAGTAATTTTTATAATCAGCATTGTATTGAAATCAATATAAATAATAAAAATATATCACAATTAATAACACTCAACATATATTAAGGACATTTGGAACAATAATAAAAACAGGTCATAAACAATTATCCTTTTATTTTACAACAAAGGGAAACAATTTGGCTAAAGAAAGACAATATGTGAAAAGTCTCTTATCATATTATCAAAAAGGGAAAACGAATAGCATGTTTCATTGGACTGCACAATTAAATACAACATGATTGAGGGATTAAGGAATGGAAATAAATCCACTTCACTCTAACTCATACATCAACATACCTAAACAAGGTAAGAGCATCAAAATTCCATAAACTAAATAAAATCTATGGAGGCAATACTATTATATTGAAGAGTAGCAGAATACATGAATGCACTAAGTCTACTTATAAATTTCGGAGTATCACCTGAAGCAATAAGATAAGCAAACCAACTAAAGCCAAATTTGCAATTCACTTAGTGTGATTCATTTTCTTAAACTCTTCCTAATGCATTGAAGTTAAACATTGTGAGAATGGCTTCCACTGTGGTAAAGGGAGAAAGATAATTTCGTTTGAAGATAATAATGATTAGAAAGTTATCAATCTTAATATTGATAGTCTAAACCAAATAAATAAGAACCAAAACCAACTATCATTAAGGCAGACCTGAAGAAACTTTATCGTTTGTTGTCAATTCGACAATGCAAAGGACTAGAGAATCCAAACTGAGTCCGAAATTGAGACGTATCATCCTGTTTTACTTGCTTCTTGTTCTGTCAAAATAAATGAAGATCACAAATGAGTATATAAACAACAATCATCATTCTTATAAGCTAAATTCTCCTACACCTCCTCATTATTATCAATGAAAACTTCTATGTTATTTTTGGCTAGTTACACACAGTTTTCTTCCAAACCACATGAAAAGAAAAACCCTAGGCTTTTGAATTCTAAATTTTATACAATGTATTCTTTGATTGCTGTCATCACCTTGAGACAAGACATACAAGATATCAATCACTATTAAATTTAGCTAGTTACCTTGTTATATCAAACATCAACAATGTGAAAGTAAGTGGCTTGCTACGATTGTAACTGCTATAAAAAATTTATCATTCTCTAACTACCCAATAATGTGCCTAAAATCAACATATCAGTCAAGTCAAACACAAGACAAAGGGAACAATGACAAAAAATGGTAAAACCCATTAAGAAGCAGAATAAATTATGAAACAATCCCTTGAAGTTTATTGGTAAAAATTTAGAGTATTATGCATTTCAATTTTTTATAAGATAAATCTATTGTAAATTGAGAATGAAATTTGAACAATAAACAATGAAAAATTGAAATTTGTAACAAGAGAGAACTGATTCATATTTAGGGTTCATATGAATATTAGGGTTTGGATGAAAAATTGAAATTGGAATCAGAATCCATTAAAGAATGAGGAGAAGACTATAATCAAAAGAGAAATTGAACCAAATTTGTAAACTTACAGAATCGATAGAATGAGAAGATGATGGCTCTGAAACGTACACTTAGCTCAACAACGTAACGATTGGGGAAGTGGTGAAAGAATGGCGCAGCGCTGAGGTGAGGGTGAGGGTTTCGCTCGCAGAAGAAGGGAGGGTGAAGGTATGATGCGTGAAAAGAGAAAGAGGAAAAGGGTTTTAGTGAAAAGAGGGATAAGGATTAGGGTTGTTTTCTTCTTTTTCTGTATTTTTTTGTCACTTCTTTTTGTGTATTTGAGAAAGAAAAGCAAAAATATATCAAATGATATATTATTGCTCATTGCTGAAATAGGGAAGGAAAAGAAAAAAGTGGGAAAATGAAAAATTGGGAAAAAAAATTGGCTCTTAACAAAAAGTTTTTTTAAATTTAATTTATTGTTTATTAGAGTCCGCTCCAGTAGACTCTAAGATGAATTTTATTTTATTTTTTATTAGTGTCTCAATCGTGTCTATCAAAGCGGACGCTATCTATAATTATTTAATTAAAATAAAGATTTACAATAAAAAGACAGTAGCGTCAGTCATACAGACTCTAAATAGACGCTAATAGCATCCGCGTCGGGGCAGACGCTAATATTTTTGAAGCTAAAATGCAATTTTGTTGTAGTGATATCTCCTCTTCAAATTCGTAGAAATGCCATTTGTATATGCCGTAGTTGCAAATTTGTCATTCCTCTTCGGGTTTTATTGCAAATTTTATACACCCATTAAATTGAAAAGCCACAATTTTTTTTATTGATGATTATTTTTTTGCTCATGGGTTTTCTCAATGGTTGCCTGCTTGAGCATTGAGCACTGACACTTTCTTAAATGGAGTGGTGGTGGGTCAATGGAGGGACGATGATAGTTTGGTCGACGGTAGTGCGATGATAGTGGGTCAATGGAGGGACGATGCTTTGTTTGGTCGATGGTGATTTTTTCTTTTGAACCATTGTTGTCAAGGGCAGTTCCGTAGAGAAAAGAATTTAAAAAAAAGGAACCATTGTTGTATGAAAAAGAGAAATTACACAAATTATACAAATTAAGAAATGTAATTAATGTTGTATGAAAAAGAGAAATTATGAGTTAGTTTATAAAATTGTCCTTCATTAGTGGTATATGAAAGATAAATTGAATACTTGAAAGAAGAGAGAGTAATAAATAATTAAGGGTATAATAGAAAAAATAGCATTAAATGTTTCATTGGTAATGTAAAGTGACTTATAATTTGGTACAATTTTTTTCTCAAAGTGACTTACATTTTGGAACGGAGAGAGTAATAATTCACTGTCGGTTTATTACATGACTTAAAATTAATAATATGTATCCATGTGAATTTAAAGTTTAAATCAAAGAAAATCTTGTCTCTTTATGTGATGCTAATAATTTCTCTTGTATCCCTATCGCAAACGTAGAATGTTGTAGATTTCATGAGCAACCTCAAACTTATAATATTGTCAAGACAAGAGAATTAAAGTTTTTATCTAACTCTAAAGAGGGTAAACAAATTTATTTTTCAGATCTATAGATTTATAATGTGATTTGTCATCGAAAGAAAAGCGATAATTTTTACGCCTCAAAGGGGTTAAGCAAAGGATAATAATAACAACATGGTGGCTTGAAAAGGCTCAAAGTACCAAATATATTGGTGTTGGAATTAAATCACTAAAGATTAAACACATATACATGCTCAACACATTATGACATAGTGCGGAAACAAAATAGTCACAAAAGCATGTATAAAATCATAGGATCGACAAGTTGATCTTTGGGAATACCTGGATCCATGGAGATAAGTCTTTTTGGCAGTAATCCTGAAACAAAGGTTTGGCGGCTTATGGTTCTTCCTTAAGTTGTACCATAATGCCTTGAGTCTCTTCAGATGGGGAGAAGAGAGTGTTTACTTACATACGGTTTATTGGGGACCATAGCCTTATATAGGTGATGACCCATTAGGGTTCCCATTATCCCAAAATGGGTCATCCTAACATCCACTCATTTGAGCTCATATCCAATTAATTAATTCTAAATAGAAATCCAATAGTCTTTTTAACTTTATTTGATCACTTAATCAATTTATGCATTTAATTTGATAAATGGCTAATATAATTAATATAAATATACATATGGCCACATAATAATTATTGGAATATAATAATTAAATAATATAAAATATTATTCCAACATTTGGCTCAATGCGAGTAAAAGTCTAAACATATCAGCTAACATAGAATAAATACAAGTTCTAAAAAATAAACAAATACACGGATATTCTCATAAGATATAGAAAGAAAAAGTAATACCGTGAAAATATTTGGCTCAAATCCTCACAAGTTGTGGTATCTAAAAGTTGAATCGTTTTACCTCGCGAAACACTATCTATCCTAGGCGTCCCTCTGCCTCTCGAACCTCTGCGCTTTCATGAGCAATCACACTTTAGTGTTATTCTTCGTATGAAGGCTTGCAAAATTTAGATCATCTAAATCTAGTTGTTACCTTGTACCTCTAAAATATGCATGGTTTTATTAGTTATTTTACTTAATAAATTTTGCTTATTGTTCAGGTTCTTGGAACTATTTTGCTGCATTTGCTTTGTTTTGCATTTTGTAGGTCCAAACACATGAACAAGTGGAAATGAGCATTTTCTAGCCCCTAATTGATGGATATTTAATCATGACATCATATGTGCTTTATAAAGGGACACTTCCTTTATGAACGGATAATGGAAAATGAAGTTAAGGATGATAATTTCGTGCATTATGGCATTCCTAGCCGTTACATTTTGATTTAAGAAGTGGAAAATCAAATACAAGGTGAAGAAGATCTGTCATATCGTGACAAGCCCTCTGACAAATCTAAAAAATGAGAAGATATAGTGTATAGAAACACTGTCAGGGTCGGTCCCGAGTATTTGGAGTCCCTGTTTGTAAATTAAAAATGGATCTTTAATAAAAAAAAATTAAAAAAAGAAGTCATTATCTATTTAAATTGTAAATAACATAAAAAATAATCATCATAGTAAATAACATCTAAAAACGACATGTTTTAATCAACTAGTCTCACACCCGTGCGATGCACATGTGTTATGTGGTATTTTATATTATAATGTTGAAAAATTATTCGTATAAATTGTAACAATAAGTATTATAAAATGAAAATAATAATAATAATAATAATAATAATAATAATATAAAAGTGATGTACTTATCACTTCCTCCAACCAATATATATACCTATATGTATAGAGAATGAGTACGGACCATCAAAATTGAATGAATTTTTTTTTTTGTGGGGTGCGCCAGCCAATGCAATAGTGCAACGCATAGGCGACACACTAAAATTGAATGAAATATGATAATGATAATAGTTATTATATATTTCAATCCCATAACCTAACTTTTTGCATAACCTTCACTCTTCTCTAAAATTATAATGTAATTAAGTCAATAATGTATACACTCTTCGTATTTTTTTGTGTGACTAAATTATAAACTCTTTGTTGTTTCTATGAAAACGGTTGACATTTAAATGGGATAAATGTTGAAAGAGAATCCAACTATGTTCATCTTCATTGTCACTAAGAAATGTTATAATAATGTAGAAAAGTATAACATCTTGTGACATCAATTTTTGGATAATTGGAGAAACATAATTCTTTATTATTTATTATGAGATTGATATAATATAAAAAAAAATAGAGATGAGAATGATATAATATAAGGAAGTGATGTGGAAACAAAAAAAAATAGAGATGAAAATGATATAATATAAGGAAGTGATGTGGCATTATTATGTGATTTAATTGGATGTAAGTGGGTGATGTGGATTAGGGTTAAGATGGATAGTAGGAGAACTATCTAGGAATTATATATATAGATAACACCAAAATACATCTTCAATCTAATATCATTATCAACTTTACATTTCTTTCGGGAAAAAAAATTCTTGTGATGTTGCTTCTTTTTTTACAATCAACTGCAAGTTACTTATAAAATTAAGAGCGTCTCTATTAAATTTTCTTTTTTTCGAGTAATAAAATATTTTTAGTAGTAACAAAGTCATTAATTTTTTGTACATATATAAATTTTTTAATAAACCGATATAAACAATTAGAGGCCCCTAAATGTTTGAGCCCTGCGCGGTGGCTCATCTTGCACATCCATATAACCGGTCCTGAACACTGTCACGACCGTGACAATGAGTCCGACGGTCGTGACAGCTCCTACGGTAAGAAATTGACAGTTTTGATTCTTTGTAGTCCAACCTGACACTAACAAGCACTTAATTCCTTAAAAACTAGCAAGACCTCTCAAAGTAACATTGTTTCCGCAATGTTTAAACACAATGGGAACAAACTAACTGCTGACCGCAAAAGGTTTTATGCGGTGTTGTTATTCTCTTCTAGGTTAATTGTTCTAATTAAGCACTATTTATATTTATATAGGGTCTGTTTGGATTAACTTATTTTTCAGTTTATGCAATATAAATTATGTTTTATGCTATTTTATAAGTTTCCACTAATAAAAATTGTATTTTTATAAGCTATTTTATCATAAACTAGTTTATAATAATACATAAAAATTTATTTATTTATTTGAGTAAGCTCAAAAATAAGCTAATCCAAACAGGATCATAGTGTTTTTGGAAGTTAAATAAATAATTAAATAAATAAAGTATGCAATCTTATCGATATGAAACTTAATTTATTTATTTTTTTTCAAATTAAACACTATTATATTTTTTGATTTACAATATTGGCAATGAGGATCGAACCTAGAACCTCATGCATACTACTCAAATCCCTCATCACTAGACCAAACATAGTGACTTTAAAAACTAGTATGTTATACATACTAATATGTTCTATACTCGATGGTGGGACTCTAAATTTTATTTCTGATTCACACTATATTATTATATATGCTCTTTGTTCCAACATACTACCATCTATTTCAAAATGATAGAAAAATAATTTTCGATCATATTATCACAAGTAAATATATAATAACATATTTCTCGCATTTATTAATCAAAATAATAATATGAATTGAAGTAGAGATTTAGTCACATACTCCCTCCGGCCTCAATTATAAATAAATTTTCACCTTTTAGATTCATTGAATAATTAATGTATTTGGCCTTAATTATAGACCATATACATTAGTTTTTCAATAAATCTAAAAAGTGAAAAATTGCTTATAGTTAAAGCCGAATAGAGTACATAATAATGTGGCAAACTTAATATATTATCACTTTTACTGTATAACTTATCTGTAAATTATATATTTAAATTACTCAATTAATTTATTCACCAATTTTTTTAAATGCTTAATGATTCAATTCATAAATTAAAGTTTTTCATTAATTAAATTGAGTCAACAATATTTAATGTGTAATTTTAAATTTATTTAATATTTAATTAATGTTATATTGCTTTTTTAAAAAACAATTTAAATATGAAAAGAATAGTGTATTCTAAATATGACACATTCATATGGATAGAGGATAACTATGGAATTTCTGTAAAAAAAAAAACTATGGAATTATGATTAATTTAATTTGGAGAATACTTCTAAACTATATCTGCATAAATTTAAAATTAAATTATGAAAATGCACTAAAATTTATAATACATTTGTTTTATTTTTTAAATAAAACATATATAATTTATTATTTACTTTTCTAACAATAAAAATAAAATTTAAATAAAACATATATAAACACATTGCTTAGGTGGGTCTCATATGGTTCACCCGAACACATAGTAAAACACACTCTTCATTATTACTCTTTTCGGTCCTTAATATAAAAGGGACTTTAATTTTTAGATTCATTGAGAATCTAATGTATTTAGCCTATAATATGGACTAGATACATCAGATTCTCAATGAATCTAAAAAGTAATTAGGACATGAGGAAGTAGTATATAAGTAAATGGTTAAGAATAAGATCAAGAGATAAGCAATTGCTAGAAAGGGAGTAACTAGTAGGTGTGTAGGCTCATATATTCTTCTTATTTTGCTTTTTAATTCTTACAAATGACTTCCACACTCACAATTATTTATATATGAATTCACTGTTGTTGTAGATCTCAATCATCTTATCTTAAGTTATATTGAAAATGTATAACTTTTATTTATTGGTTGTATAATTTAAATTGTTTAACCTCAAAATCAACGATCAAGATAGCTTATGATTGCATGTATGATCAAATCTGCTGATCAATATGTGTATGCTTTTTTTTTTTTTAATAAATCATATTGAGTGTTCTATAAAAAAAAAATTGAATGGTTTATTAATTAATTGTTGAATTTTTAATTTAAGTGTGTAATGTTCTTATAAATGTTCATTGATGCATGATGCAGGTGATGATATAGTATCAAATTGTGGACTAACTTTGCAAGCAACTGATCAAAAGATGGAGAGAAAAGGAAAATTTTATGCTAGGGGCCAAAAGATTGCAAAAATCATGTCTTGCAATCTTTGCAACAATCTACTAACTGAAGCTACCAAAATCATCAATTGCTTCCATACTTGTAAGAATTTCTATTCTATAGAATCCTTCAATCTTTTCTATGGTTTTGAAATTTTGGTTACAAGTATATATCTTTGTTAATATTTCATAAAGAATTTATATTGGTAACGATAGGGTCAATTTATTTATTAGGATAATAAAAAATGATTTTTTTTTTTTTTTTCTGAATCAAGAGCATCATAACATTAAGCAACTAGGGTTAATACAAACGATAACGCCTTCTCTCTCCTTCGAAACACTTTTCTCTGCCTTCTCTCTAGATCTAAACCTAAAGTCACCACCCACATCCCTATTATCCAAAACCCATTTTGCATAGATGTAGAAACTAAAGATGGTGGTGTGATGATGGTGCTTGGCCATCCAAACCACCTTTTTGTCCAATTTCGCCGACGACACGACCTCTTTGTGTTGCGGTTAGCGACGGATCTGGAAGTTTTATGTTTTTTGGCAGCAACACAGTGAGAGATCTCCACCGGTTGCTTCGTGCTCCAGCGGAGATCTTGGCTTTTTGGTGGAATTTTGGCTGCAAGGTTGTTGGTGAGGTTGGAGATGGCGGAGCTGCCGGCTTGTTTTGGCTCCGGTGGTGGTTTTGACGCGGTGGAGGTGGTGAGGTGATGTGGTGGTGTTGTGGTGGTGGTGGTCACGGTGGGTGTGGCAATTTGGTGGGTGTTGGGGGTGGTTGGAGGTGATGAGGTGGTGTAGTGGTGACGTTTGTATCTGGCGTTGTCGATGTGTGATTGATGTTGTGTGTGAGTGATTTTTCTACGATACTTGATTCTCTGACCGTTTTTCAAATTTGTTAAGATTTGCATGATTCTTTTTTAATATCTATTGGTGTCCAAATCTGTTGAGATTTGCAGGTTTCTTGTATAGACTTCTCAACTAAGTTGGTATCCCTAATCGCTCTCATCCTCTGCCCATAACTCATAATATAAATAAATAAATGAAAAAAACATGTACAACGGGAGACCAGACCTTACCCCAAAGAAAAACCTTATCCCAAAGAAAAAAGTGAAACAAAACTACATAAAATGGTAACAAGGAAAAATCTAATTTATCCCTCAAAGTCAAAGACTTATCTTTCGGTGGGAAACTATATCCCACCACATAAAAAATGATTTTGATATTCAATATTTTATTTTGAAAGTAAAAGTTTTGTGTTTATTTGTCATAATAAAAATATGTTTTTAACGACAAAATTTCTATAAAAATAAAAACATTTTTTTTATATAAAACGTAATTTTGTTTTTTGAAAAATACCAAATTACACTACACAATAGGAGGTAATAAAAAAATATTATAGGTTTTAAATCGAAATTCACTAACATTATTACTGAGGGTAAATATTATTTAGCCCCTTCTTTTAAGTAGGTAACAAATAGAAAAAAAAATCATAAATATGCAAAAGTAAGAGGTTTGACAAATGATATGGAAAATTAAAATATATAATTTGATATCATATTGGCTTTTTATTTAATAAAAGGGAAATGATTTGCTGCAGTTGTTTTCAAATTTGGGAAAGTCTATTGCTCAATTTTTTATTATTAGTGTACTATAATAATCTAACATGACATGTATCCACTATTAAAAAATTCGCTTTTAGAAATCGATTTAGCAATCAAATTTTCGCCACTACACAAAATTGGTCGCCGATAAATTTAGTGACTGATTTGGCAAATTTCCGGTCATTAAATCGATCTCTAAATATGAAATTTCTAGTAGTGCATTATGTATGTTGATGCAGATTAAATATGTGTTTGGGTTGAATTACCATTCTGTTTTATTCAATTACATTTTGATTATTATAAAAAAAGACATAATTCCAGAAAAGTATTTTAGTTTTTCTCTAAAAATAAAAAGGGCCTTTGGTAAAAAAATAAAAATTAAGTTCTACATTCGTTATTTAATTTTAAATATGATATTTTTTCGTTTTGTGGATTGTGATCCTCTCATAAGATTTAGCAACACAATAGCTTAGAAATTCAGTATAAACTTAGCTAATTTTTTAGGTTGACGATGTTGGATATGTATTTATTGTGAATACTTATACAATAGAAAAAAAAAATATTGATTGTAAATTTCTAAATATTTGTTACTTCTTCTTTGGACTTGGTTTAGTTTGCAAGGAGTGCATTTATACCAAAATAAGAGAAGAGGAATTAGAATGTTGTCCTGTATGCAGAATTTATTTAGGGGTGAATCCTTTTATAAATCTGAGGTTAGTCCTTCTCAAACTCTTCTGTTGTAGTGTACTCTATTATTTCATTTGATATCATTTTTATATTATCCAATATCAATGAATAATGTTACTCTAACTTGCAATATTGTACCAGGAAGAGATTTATTAATTAATTTTACAAGCCAAACAATTGTTTCAATGATTCAGTTGAATGCATATGATTTATATTATATATGGAATCAAAATATAAGCAAATGATCTTCATCATAAAAAATATAGTATATAATTATACATGGAACTTCAATTATGAACATGTATATAATTCTGAAATTGGATCAAAGATTTGTGGTATTGACATTGTTGAACTTGTAATTTAAATATAATAAATGATAGTTGTTATTTCATTTGGATACATGCAACTTCCTTGTTCAAAAAAACAAAATTATACATGTAACTTCAATTAGGAACATATATATGACTAACATATATTTTAGATTGAAGACGTAGACACCAACACAACATCAACACATGTTATTGAATTCAATTACTGCTATCTTTTTTCTCAATTTATTATTAGTGTTGTGATCGATGTAGTACTCATACTTTATATTGAAAGTGTGTCTGTCTAATGTATACTAAGACATATATGAATGTATCACCACACCATATTAAATTCAATTAATTTTATTTTCTCAAACTATTATGAGTGTCAATGTGTCAGTATTGTGCCATGTATGAGGTTAGATATTCATACACAATTTATTTATTTGTTTATTATTTTTGCATTTATTGGTTGTTTTTATTACTTATAGGCCAGACTTCAATTTGCAAGACATGAGAAACCTCCTATTTCCTGTTGGAAAAGAGGAGGAGGCCCGCAAATACCTCCCTGATGTCCTAATGCAGGCTAGTGGACATAAGCCTAATATGGAAGCAGGATCAAGCACTTTGACTTCTAAGCTGGAAAATAAGAAAAACAAGAGAGATATTACTCAACTTGAAGAAGAAGAAGAAGAAAAAGAACAAGAAGAAGAAGTGTCATCAAGACTTTACCCTAAAGAGGAAACCATATTTGGAGCTGCAAGTATTTTACCTCAAGCTTTCTTTTTTGATTATGACAGTTTACCACCAAACTATAAGGTTTGGACATTCAAATTGAGGGCGCTAAATAAGTAAGATATTTATAATATATAGTTTTGTAAATCTTGTGAATGAATGTTATAATAGTAGCATAGATCTTATTTTTAGATGTTTATGTGTATAAACTAATATTAGACTAATATTTTTAGGGAAGGAAGTCCATCATTGCCACAAATCACTACATGTTATGCACAAATGAGGTAAATTCCTTTACATTTACCGCACACTATTTTTAATTTATTCATGAATATTTTTCCTCATTAAGGACACTTTAAATAGGTCTATGTTTATGGTATTTCTATGCAATCATTTATATAAAAAAAACATTTCATTGTTTCTCGCCCCCGCTTCCTCAATCAGTTCATTTATCAGTAAACTATGAGTCATACTTAAAAAAAACAAAACTTTTCCTTGTTTCTTCACTCCTAGAGCAATGTTGAGTTTTCCATACATTTATTGTTTATAATTGTTTTCATGTGGTAGAATGATAGTTTATTGTTATTGCCAATATTATATTTATCTTATTGCCAATATCATAGTATTTATCAAGACATGTACAAATACTCCAATATAATAGTTATTTTAGATTAAAAAGTATATTTTGTTATGTGTGTGCGTACGTGCGCGTATAAGACTTTGAATATTCTATTTCCAAAAAACAACAACAACTTCAATATTCCTATAATAATTATAATAATATAACAGCAATAACATCAATTTCCCAATTTTAGAACTGAGTAGTCATATACCAAGATACAAATAACTTTCGTCACGCAACTTTCTGGCGTTTCTGGCCGCACAATGCTTACCAACACCCCATTTCTTGGCGTTTTGAGGCCGCCATCTGGCCGCCGGTAAATGGAAAGAAAGTGGCGGTTTTTGCCACTTATAGAGGGCTTTTGACCCCCAATAAATTGTTGATTTCTTGTAGTGAATAGATTACATATATAAAAAATTATCAAATGAAAAACTCAATCTTTGGCGCAAAGGTTATATGATTTATTCATTATTATAATATAAAAGAGTAGTTAAAGATTAATTATTTTATGTTTATGATAAAAATATGTGACTAAATATTGATTGTATATTGCATATATAACATGCCAATAGGCTATGTGAATTGATTCTACGAATGTGCGGATAATATAACTCTAAAACTGGTATTCATAATTCATCCCATCTCAAGTTCTACACTATAGATTCTCATGTCCTCAACTCCGGTTGCTAAATGCATCCTATTTTTACACACACTGCTCACACAATTTCTTAAAATTTAGATAAAGTTTGACTAAAATATGATATATTTTTTATTTCTCTTGTTTGTATAAACATTTTTTCTGCAGGAATCTTAGCGTGCCAATCTCCTACATTTACAAGTTTTTGAGAAAGAAACTTGGTTTTGTGAACAAAGACGAGGTAAATTATGTTGTTAATTTTATATCAGAAATGCATTTATGTTATATTGGGAAAATATCTAGCGTACTGGTCTCCTAGATTTATGGTTTTTTAATAGGAAAATTAATATTAGTTGTTAAGCAACAAACAAATATGGTCACTTATACTTTAGTTAGGGCGGCACATTCTAGCTAGTCGCTGCATTTTTTAGTCGATTCCTCTTTGTATTAGCAATCATTTGATTAATGATATGAGTTGAGTTTGTTCTTTAAAAAAAAAAATTGATGAGGTGTACATAGTATTTTAGCACCTCTTATTGAAATTTTATGTGTTTAGGTTGAAATTTTCAGAATGTAAGTTGAATTTAACTCAATTTTACAAAATTGACTTTTAAAGTAGGGATTCTCTTCAACCTTCGCTTATCAGTTATCAATATATTTTTAGACAATCTCTCGTTGAATGTGAGACTCTTATAACAAAATCATCTATATATGCTTTTCATAATATATATTTCCTATTTATTTTTTGTTTACAAAAAAAGACGATATAATCATGTCTCTTCATGACTTTTGGTGTTGTTGGGGATTAAAACAATTGCTTCTTATTGGTTATGATAATTTCAAATACATTTAGGGCTCGTTTTTATTAGCATATTTTTGAGCTTATGCAAAATAACATATTTAAATAGATGAGGTTTTATGTTAATTTATAAGTTTTCACTAATGAAAATTGTATTTTTATAAGCTATTTTATCATAAACTACCTTTGATAAACTTATAATAATACATAAAAAATTATTTATTTGCATAAGCTCAAAAATAAGCTAATCCAAACGGACTCTTGATTAGATCAATGTTTCTCAATGTTCACTCGCAAATTACATTTATTGTAGATTGAAATTACATGTATGGGGATACCTGTGCTCCCAACAACAACAGCAGATGAATTGGTTGAGTTTTGGCTGAATACAAATGAAAAAAATGAAGGCACAATAGATGATCGTTTCAGAGTCCATCTAAACTATGGTGTGAAGGTTCCATCACCCTCTTCTTGATGATGCATATGAGTTCAACATCCTTAGCTTGCATTTTTAATGCAACTTGAATTGAAAAATTTCATAAAATATTTGCTTATTTTTTTATTTTGTACTTGGTATTTAGTTTAAATTTGGTTAAATTTCTTGGATATTTGACATTAGAATTTATCTTATTTCCTTTTATTTTTCTTTACAGTTTGGTTTAGATTTAAATTTTATTTATTTTATTTATTTTTGTAATATATCAGGAAAGTGTATAACTCTTAGCTAGATTTAGTGCAGGTCAAATTAGTAAACTCTTAGCTAGATTAGTGAAGGTCAAATTAGTAATAGTTAGAATTAGAATTAGTATCACGAAGTAGTTATACTATGGTCTAGTAAAAGGCAAAAAAGTCATTAGGCAAGGCAAGGCAAGTATATATACTCCCTCCGTTTCAAATTACTTGTCATTTTAGAGACAAAAAAAAAATTAAATTAAAAAAGTGTATTTTTGCACCTTATCTTTCTATTATACCCTTATTTTAATTCAAGAATAAAAAAAAATTTCATACACTTTCTCTTTCCTTTTTCACACACTTTCTCTTTCCAATAAATTTAATATATTATGTACCAAAAAAAAATTAATATGTCATGTACCAAAAAAAATTTAAAAACATTTTAGTTTTCCAAATATATATTAAATCTTTTATGACAAGTAATTTGAAACATTTTTTTTCTAAAACAAGTAATTTGAAATGGATGTACTAGTATTTTAGAGCAAGACAAAATCCGCAAAGGAATTAGAGTTGAGATTGGGTTAGTGAATTTTAAGAACCCTAATTAGGTGTTTATATTTAAGTTTATGATTATTGCATGTGAATGATAAGTGGGCATAGATTGGTTGCAGAATTTTAGGTTTTGCTGTCCTATCAAAATGGTTTAGTGAATTGAGCCAGATTTGCACCTTTTATTCTTGTTTCCAACATATATGTACCCCAAATGTGAGTGTGACTATATAACCTGATTGTCATATATCAACTGAGGAGGAATTTCACCTACATATTTTGAGAGACTGAAAAGGTGTGGAAGACTATTTCTAAAAATAACTTGCTAGAGGAATTTTGGAATTCAATTTTTCTTTTTACGCATGGAATTCAAATATTTAGGAATGGTTAATTAGTAACATTAGAGCAGGTCATTCTAATGAGGATAGATATTTGTCAGGTGTGTTCGGATTGATGGTTGATCAAATTTGGAGGTCGAGGAATTAATCCATGTTTTCTCATGTTACTAATGTTAGATAATAAAATAATAGTCTATGTTATTGAGTCTGTTAGTTTAGAGTCCATTAGGTTTTATTATATATTCTCTAGTAATTTTTTTGTAATTAAAAACTATTGGTATTCTATTGAAACCCTAGCCATCTTTCTTTTTTCCTACTATTTGTGTATTTTGATTCTAACATGGTATCAAGAGCGTGTTTCGATCCGCCTTAAATTACTCGCTGTTTCCGCTGCCGAGTTCCCAAAAGTTTGGGAACGTGTTTGATTTAGGTTTTGAAGTTTGGCTCTAGTAAGTTATATGTTTGCCATTGAATTTGGTGTTTGGAAGATCAATTTCAATCTTATGAGATTGATTTGTGAGAATTGTGCTACTGTGCCATTGCGTTTAGTGGTAGGTCAGAATCGTTTTTGGCATATGCAATTTCTTGGTTTATTCTGGAAGTATTTCTTTTGATGCACGGTGTGAATGTAATTTTATGTGGCGGCTTCTCATGTGATTTGGATTGGTTGATTATTCTCTTTGGTTGATCCTCTTTTTGTTGGTATGTTGGTTTCTCTTCTTTGATTGTCTTTCTCTCTTTTGGTTTCTGATTTCTTATTGGATTGCACTTCTTCCTACTGAATTCTTCTGATTGATTGCACTTCTCACTGGCTTCTTCTGATTGCACTTCTCCCTCGCTTCTTCTAATTACATTGTACTTCTCTCTGACTTCTTCTTCTTATTGCATTGCACTTCTCTCTGGCTTCTTCTGATTGATTGCACTTCTTCTTGGCTTCTTCTAATTGCATTGCACTTCTCCCTGACTTCTTCCGATTGATTGCACTTCTCCCTCTATTGGTTGATTCTTCTGTTTGGTTTGGATCTGTTCATTTAATTTGTAACAAGCTTAAAGCTTAGTAAGCTTTAGCTTGAAGGGTAGTGTTTGAAGTTTATAGTATTTAGTATGTTTTTCGTATTTTGTTTGACAAACTCACAATGCTTCTTGCTGATGCATCGTGAGTTTGAGAGTAAATGTTAGATAATAAATTAATAGTCTATGTTATTTGGTCTGTTAGTTTAGAGTCCATTAGGTTTTATTATATATTCTCTAGTAACTTTTTTGTAATAAAAAACTTTTGGTATTCTATTGAAACTCTAGCCGTATTTCTCTTTTCCTACTATTTGTGTATTTTGATTCTAACAACTAATAGTGGTTTTTCTGAGACATAACTTGGTTCCTTTAAAGATTTACCTCCATCAACCGGCCTCCAGAAAATTCATTTGGTCAAAAGCAATTTCCTGGATTGGTTGCCGCTGCTCGTGTTGTTGCTAGTTTTTATTCCGAATCAATTTCGTCGAATTGATTGTCTCCAAATTGTTTAGCTAGAAATGGCTGTTGCTACTTGCTAAATTTTTTTTAAGCTTCAATTCTCACTACCGGCTTTTTGTATGTATTTTATAGCAAGCTCTTCAAACCTAGCATTCAATCTATTCTTACGGCTAATAAGACTTACTCCCTTCGTCCCAAAATATAAGTAAAAATAAGTCAACAAAAGTTAATGTATCTGGACTAAATTTTAAACCAAATACATCAACTTTTGTTGACTAGTTTTTGCTTATATTTTGGGACGTATGGAGTATTTCGTAACACTCCATCATACTTTCATAATTAGGCCATGAAATTGCGTACTTTTCTAATGGATTTTTTTTGTCATAGTTCTTCATATAATAAAAGATAGGAAAATGCTAACTAGTGCCCCTAGGACACTGGTTAAGAAGCTAAATAAGGTATGAATGTATTGGAAATTGTGTAATCTACTTTTTATAAATATAAAAAATGTTCTTTTCAATGCAAAAATTACTCATTTTGGTATCCTTAACTAGTGCCCCGGAGACACTGGTTAGCATGACCCTAAAAGATATACCTTAAAATCATGATATTTCACCCAAGAACATATTTCCAACCTTTTTCTTTTTCTATGGAGAATAAATTTAAAAAGAATTCAAAAGGTGAGGTAAGCAAATGTAGCAAATGTCCTTTCTCGAGTTAATTAACGAAACAATCCACAAAAGCATGTTCTAAGCTAACGTAATATCCTATTTTCATGGAATACTCTAGTAGAACTCATTAACCACCATTATCTTATATTACTTCAACCACCTTTAGGCTATTTCCATTCTTCAAAATTAATGCTTATCCAATCCTATAGTTCCGACATCGATCCTTCATCTTTCGGTACTTCGGTCCACGTTTAAGATTTACCATAGTTGAGTGCAATAGGGTTGAATAAGAAGATGTTTGGAAACTCCACCAACAAAAGTATAAAGGAATGAATTTTGGAAAGTATGCTCTTGGATGAATTTCCATAACGCTAAGATGAGGAGAAAACAAAATTGAAAATTAAACAAAACAAGAAATAAAACTAAGAAAATATATTGCAACTTTGGAATATGTTACAAGAGTGGTCATGCATCTCAATGACCACTAGAGCATTATTAGAGATAATGGATAATTAAGAGTGAATTGAAGAATGTACCAAAAAAAAATAAAGAGTGAACTGAAGAGACATAAAATTGCCGAATTTTGAATGTTGTTTATCAGCCGGTCACACCCACTGTAAACCTGCCACGCCCATGGTGTGACATCACGGGTCATGGTGGATCCTAGAAATGTGACATTTTGGGTGTTCAACTTTTGAATGACGGTTTCTTGACCCTTTAACTACGACCAAACTTGATTTGCATTGATTTTTCACTATTTTTTCATTAGGATAATGCTTAAAATTACAAAAAGTTGCGGCAAAAATTAAACACATGACCACTATATCAGGGATCTGGATTTGCTGCAGTGCATTTTGCACGCAGTTTCACGCGATTTTGGATCTCGACCGTTAGATTAAAATCAGACAGTCCAGATTATATATTACTAAAATCAACTGTTTGTAATCTGAACCATCTATTTATAATCGGACGGTTGAGATCCAAAATCGCGTAAAAATCCTGTTCCCTATATCAGTCACCCAACCCATGATTTCTGCCAAAGCCAAACAAAACCTTTTCAACTCTCTTTGTAGAACCGCCACGTATTCATTCTTGTGTTTCGTATGCATGTTTCATCGTAATAAATAGTCTTTTACTACCATAAAATAAGTCTAGAGACTCTAAGCAATCACACCAAAATTTGGTATCCCTTATATATAATAATAAGCATCAACACGTTTATGCTTAGACGTGTCGCGGTGTTTGATATTTGTCAGTGCTTGACACTCGTATAACACTTGTTGACACTGTCAAATATCTCAGATATACGTGCCAAACAAAATAATTTTTCTTTAATTCTGACATTCTTTGAATCGGTGTCTGACACCTGTAAGACACTACTATACAACGTATGTCGGACAAGTGTCCCAAAAGTTTTTTTTTCTCGTTTGTTTCTAATCTGCTTAAACACATATAAGACATACCCATAAGGGTTAAAGATGTGTTGAAACAACAATGTTGATTAATAAGAGATTAAAGACTTTACATTTTGATTTACAATATTTTTAACTTTTTCGATAGTAGGTGTATAAATAAAAAATTAAATGATATCATATTTTGTTTAGGCTTAAATGCAGTTTTACCCCTCCTGTTTTGATTAAATCGGAATTTTACCCCTCCTGTTTTAAAATGCGGACTTTTACCCCCCTGTTTTATAATTTTTTGGATTTTGCTCCCCCTAAAATTTTGTTTTCGAGTCTAAACTTCAAAGTTTCGCACAAAACTCAATTTAGATCAATAATTCACCAAACTGATACCGAAATGATCGTAATCGAGTTAAATTTCTACAGAATCAAACCCCACTAAATTTGGAGTTACAGAGAGATATTAATTACCGTTTTAGTGAAGGTATGTCTTCCAAAATTCTGCACAAAATCTGCTTTCGAGTAACAACTTCAAAGCTTCGCACACAACTCAATTTGGATCAATAATTCACTAAAAGGATACCGAAATGACCATAATCGAGTTATCTTTACACAGAATCAAACCACACTAAATTTGGAGTTACAAAGAGAGATTAATTACCGTTTTAGTGAAGGTATGTCACCCAAAATTCTGCACAAAATATGCTTTCGAGTCACAACTTCAAAGCTTCGCACACAACTCAATTTGGATTAATAATTCACCAAACGGATAGCTAAATGACCGTAATCGAGTTATCTTTCCACAGAATCAAACCCCACTAAATTTGGAGTTACAAAGAGAGATTAATTACCGTTTTAGTGAAGGTCTGTCCAATTACTAATTTTGCAGAAATCTACTTCTGACCTTCAAATTCAACATCGTCTACCAAACACATCGTAACTCCAAATTCGAAGAAATTGAAATGACAACAAGGGTAATTTTGTTAGCTTTCCAGACATGTAAATACTATTAAAAAATGAGCTACAAGGTGAGAGATATGACAAAAATACCAATAGTAGTTTCATACAATAATTAATTTGGACAAACCTTTACTAAAATGATAATTAATCTCTCTGTGTAACTCTAAATTTACTGGAATTTGATTCTGTGGAAACTTAACTCGATTGCGGTCATTTCGGTACCAGTTTGGTGAATTATGGATCCAAATTGAAATCTGTGCGAAACTTTGAAGTTGAGACTCGAAAGCAGATTTTGTGCAGAATTTTGGTGGGGGGCAAAATCCAAAAAATTATAAAACAGGGGGGGTAAAATTCCGCATTTTAAAATAGGGGGGGTAAAATTCCGATTTAATCAAAATAGGGGAGGCAAAACTGCATTTAAGCCTTTTATTTAATATTTTTTATATTAGTAGTGTCATTCGTGCTCGTGTCGTATAAGAGTCCATGCTCTATAGATGATGACGACGACAACAAAGTAAAATTCATATGCCAAGTCATGATCACCAATTTTATTTTAAGGAGATCAACAAAAAATTTAGCAATTAGAAGATTTGTAATTGCATAAAAAAAGAAGATTTTTACCGACACTCAAAAGCAATGAAAAATCATTACTCCCTCTGTACCACAATATATGTCACTTTGAAGAAAAAATTTGTGCCACAATATATATATATATGTCACTTTACATTATCAATGAAGCATTTAATGCTATTTTTCCTCTTATATCCTTGATTATTTATTACTCTTCCTTCTTTCAATTCTTCAATTTATCTTCCCCATACAATTAATGAAGGGTAACTAACTCATAATTTCTCTTTTCTATACAACAATCATTACATTTCTTAATATGCGTAAAAATGCCAAAACGACATATATTGTTGTACGGAGGGAGTAGAAAAGTAATTTAGATGTGAAAATTACAAACTTGTTTCCCAATCAAGTGGTATTTTCTCCTTCACCATAAAGTAGTCTACCAATATCATTCAACTCAAAAAGATCGATGTGTATAAATTCCATGTAACCTCCAAAAGGAAGTGGAAAAGAAAATGAGAACTCCTATACATGGAATTTTATCACCCCTTTGAATTTTCAAAGCAGTACTTGAAGAAACTACAATGAAACCAAGGAAAAAGGTGTAGTAAGGGACAAGAAACATGAAAACTTAGAACAATAACAATCCTTTTTATGAAGTAAATCTAACAAGAGATACATTTGAGATGAAAGGTAACAAAATTTCTGATGATAATATGACAAGTAACACAAAAATAGTCCAAACTATAAGAGATGTTGCGGAAATGAGGATACGTCATAGCTTATGCAATCAACGAAGCGTGAACCTATGTTGTTAATCTCGGATAGCGGCGCGTAGCGCCGAACCTCAAAAATGCTATTGCAGTATAGCGGGTAGCGCTATAGTGGTATAGCGGTCATGTACAAATTAAACATAAATTCCAACAACATACATAAATAGGAAAATACACAAAATTAAAAGGACTTTCTCACTTAATAATTATACTAAATATTATCATTTACCATCAAAATATGTTCTAAATAAAGACTAATAACATTCCATGAAGTTCTAGAAGTACTCAAAATGACATCCCATTAAAATAAAGCATAAGCAAGTTCTAAAAGTAGACAAAATAATGACAAGCCATTAATCTTTTGAAGCCCTTGAGACCACATCTGCTTCTGCCTCATCTTCACTTCTAAGCTCCACCACATTAAGGTTTGAGAAAGGAACAAACCTTGTAAGAAGAGGAGAAGAGCAGTTGATTTGGAGAAAGGAAACAGAGGAGTCGATTTGGTGAAGGAGATGTTGAAGGAGAAGAGGTGATTTGGTGAAGGAGTCCGTTGAAGGAGAAGAGGAGAAGAGCGTGATGTGAGAAAAGAAAGAAGAAACAACTCAAATAGAAAAGTAAATCACGTGTTGTGATGTGTTGGTAGCTTTTTGATGTGTAGAAAAGTGCAAAATACCCCTCACTTATGATTTATTTCCAAAATAAAGATTTTCATCAATTTTTTCCCTCCAAAACGCTAAAGCGGCCAAATAGCGCTACCAAAACGCTACGCCACCGCTAACAAAACGCTATTTTCCTACAAATAGCGGCCGCTATTTCCGCTTCTCTAAATAGCGGAAAGCAGTCTTATAGCATAGCAGAGAGGTGGTAAAACGCTACGCTATAGCGCTATAGCGCGCTATAGCGCCGCTATTAACATCCTAGGCGTGAACACAGACCTAGACACAACACGACCAAATGAGTTGTATAAAATGTGTCATTTGGGTGTCGGTGTATGATACGTGTCAACCACGGGACACGTCTAAAACAAGCAATGCTCGTACAAATTAGTGCTAATTTAATCACTGTTGTTTGTCTCAATAGGACATATATGGAAAAGTAATTCATTCAACATCACCAATTAAAAGGAAAATGTTTCAATAAGATCTTTGTATCTGACCAACACTAGTACAAGAAAAAAATGGATACATGCTGACTTTAGACATAAAGAACACATAATAGTCAACGAACCCAATATTACAAGATGGTTTTCATATATAATTGAAACCTGGTAGTTCCCGTAAGCTTAGTTCAGTTGGTAGGAAAATCACATTATATATGCAGGGGTCGGGGTTCAGCCCCAGACAACCCACTTATTGGCAATACATTTAAAATTATATATACATACATTTAAGACAGAATAACTCAAGTGAAAGTTACAACAGAAAAAACGTATGAAAACACCGCATAAAAATTGATCTGTTTAAAATGTGCCGATCTGATATAGTTCAACAAGTATATAGGGAACAAAAGACAAGATTCAATTCATCTGTAAGAGAATCAAAGTTAATTCTAAACTATAAAATTTTGAGTATAGCATATAAATCTACCTCATATATGTATAAACATAAACATACCAAACATATGAAGTTTCTCCATCTCTATCTGTATAGCATATAGAATGTGCAACTTGAACTCTTCTTCATCCTATCTATATACACTCTTGTCTATTGAGAGAAACATTTCATGCTACTAACCGAGTTCATTATATCTAACCTATTAAAATGTATACTATACATTGTAAAAGAAAACGAAACAATTCGCTAAGTGATCGGCCACTATGAACATGTAGCCAAACCATCTTGTGGTAATAACTGTCTTTCTTGATCCAATGTGCCCTTAACAGCCTGATAAAACTCTATCCACGAACAAGAGTTTGAATCCAAAGGACCCCATAAAAATGTTGGATTTGGACTTGCAGGGCAAGCAGTAACCAAATCCAAAACCGAAACCGGTTTCATCATCTTTTGAGGGAAATTGAATGCCAAATTATCAACTTTGTGTTCATAAATTTTCCCATTTCTATCCAATTTATACCGCGAAGTACCCTGAAATTCACCTTTAGCCTCCCATGGAACTCTAGGAACACCCCTCAAGTTCCACCTGATCAATATCACATTCTCTGAAGGTTGCCATATTCTGTATACGTCCAAACCAATCTCGCGAAACAAAATTCTACCATGAAACCTCAATGCCCAGAAGATCAATTTGTACTTTTCAATACCGGTAAATGTGTTCAAAGGGTCCAGGAATGTTACATCATCCCTGAAAATACCAAACCCAACATTAAAAATTCAATTTTTTTTCAATAAGAAAAACCTTAATTCCACATTAAAAACCATAAATTCACATTCAAAGGAAGAGAATTTAAACACCCAGATGAGAAAAACCTTAATTCCACATTAAAAAAACGAATTATTTTTTTGTTTTCACCACCGGCCCACTGGACCGCTTAATCAGGTTCGAGGGTCATATTTCTAGAATCAAGTGGTTTCATCCCCTCCCGATCGCAGTTGCGGGGATCAAACTGTGGTCCAAGTCCAGCGCCAATCGCCACTGGACCAACTAACTATTGGTATAATTGAGGTCTTTGATAAACCCAATTTTCATTTTTGCACAAAAAAAAACAATTTTTTTCCACTCAGAAATAACATAATTCCAATTAAAAATCATAAATTCACAAACAAAGGAAGATACTTTAAACAAACAGATGAGAAAATCACACATAAGTAAATGTTATAATTAAGGTCTTTGATAAACCCTATTTTCTAACTCAGAAATAACATAATTCCAATTAAAAACCATAAATTCAAATCCAAATGAATAAAATTTACATACCCAGATGAGAAAATTACCTATAAATATCATAATTAAGGTCTTTGATGAAGATCAAGGGCATATCCTCACGAAGGGTCCTAACAGCCAGACCAAGATTTAGATAGAATTCATCTTTCTGATGCTGATTTTGTTTATCTTGAGTAGCTAATGATGGTGTATTCACCTGAGCAACTTTTGAACTTTGAAGTGAAGAAGAAGAAGAAGAAGAAGATGAAGTGAGGAATAAAGAGCATTGAGAAATGGGTTTTGAAGATGAAAGTGTATGGTGAAAGGGTTTGTCATTGAATCTTGATTTGGATTGAGATAAAAGAGAAAGATTGAGATTGAGATTGCATAGAGGAAAAGCCATTGAATTTGAATGCTGAAATGCAATGGTTTTTCAAAGATATTGGAGAAAGAGAAAGACAGAATGTGTTGTAGAAAAATTTGAGGCTGTTGTTTTAGCATTTTTGAGTGGTATTCAATGAAGCCATGAAATCAAATTAATAAAATTATATATTGGCTTTTTTTGTAATTTTACTTCTTCTCACGTGGACACGTAGGAGACATGTTTTATTCATTTAGTCAGACATTTTTTTAACAAAATTATATTTTCACACATGTTTTTATTTTTGATAATTTTTTTTTATAATGTCTTATTATTGATGGTAATACACTATATGGTATTTAATTTAAAGTAACTTCAGTTGACAGCGATATTATATATAACATGCAGAAATTGAAATTTATGGTACTCTCATTTATTCATTATAAAAGGTGAAATTTTAATTACTAAATTACTTAAACAAAAAGATACATAAAATTAGTTTTAACAAATAAATTGTTAATTATAATAAAAAAAAAGTAATTAAATGGAGTGTAAGATTAAAATTTTAAAGGGTGGGGTGTCAAGTTCAACTAGTTTGAGCTAAAAGTTAAAACAATTGGAGGTTCTAAGTTTAAACTCAACAAGAGAGAAAAGAAAAATATTAATCTAGCAACTAATTACTAACATGAATTGATTTTGAACACGCATTAGCTCAATTGGTAGTGGGAATATATTGAACACATACTTGAACTCAGGGTACGTGGTTCGATTCCCACAGAAGGCAAAAAATCTACTAGATAGGGGAGTAGAGAAGATCATGAGATGGCAGTGTCGAAATCGCCTAAGATAGGGGCTCGGGCTGCTACAAAAAAGGTTCGATTGGTAATTGGAATGAATTGAAGTGAACACATACTTGAACCCCATGGTACGTAGTTCGATTTCCATAAAAGGAAAAAACTCTAATGGAGAGTGGAGTAGAGAAGATTGTGAGGTGACAGTGTTGGAATTTCCTAAGAGAGAGGCCCGAGCTGTTACACCTTCATATTTGGAGTGAATTTTTGCTTAGACCTCACACATGGTTAAGCCTATAGTATAAACATATTAAAGGATTTTTTTTCTTTCTATTCTATGTTCTATATTTTATTACAAAATTCATTATGTTTTTAGGTAGTAGTTATTTTTAGAAGATTAGCTGTCTAGAATTATGTGTTAGAACTTCAATCATGAGGTCTTAAATAAAACAGATACAAATTAAAATCACAATTTATTTTACCTCCGTTAGTCAAATAATGAAAGGTTTCTTCTTTAAATTGTATGATATTAAATTTGTATTTTTAATATAACAAATTTAAACGAATAATGTTCCAAGTTTTTTTTTTTTTTGACAATAAATAATATTAATGAATGTTCCAAGTTTTGTAATATTAATGAATGACAAAGTGTCTTAAGTTGCATCCTTATTAAACTAGGGTTTATACTATTGTAAAATTGAAATTAATGATTTTTCATCTTGATTGATAACTTGTTTATATAAATATTGTAATAATCACATGATGATATATAAAATATAGAATTTCTACGCCATAGTAGGTCTATTTGTATTTTCCGGTAATCGGTCTGCCAAATAGATGTACATATGTCTCATAGCTCCAATGTAAAAGCCACTTTTGTATCTTGTTTCTATAGTCACAATTTTACCATCTTTAATCTTGGTTGAACCTAATTTTTGATAACTTCCTGACATCCCAACAATATAGCCTTTCTCGTTTCCTGGTTTCTTTCCTTTTCCATATTTTGGTTTTGAAATATACAAAATATTTTCATCCTATATTAATCAAAATATTATCATGTTTAGAGGTGATAAAGGATGATTTATATGACTTATTACCATAATATATAAAAACTAAAGATCATGACAAGCACACATAGTTTAATGAAACATGTGTGTCATCGAAAATCATAAAGATTATATGTATAGAAAATAAAATGATAGAATTATTTATATAAAATTAACTTATCTGTCCATATAATGTTGCATTAATGGAACCTGTATGCATATGAGCGGTGTCGTAGATGAGATAACCACCTCTTTTTATTATTACTTTTTATGCAATCGCCTCTTTCCATTGGAGTGTTTGCTTTCTCAATATGAGGAGGAGAGTTGTCTCTACCATTACTTGGTGGAACTGTAAACTCTACCTGTAACGATCGAGTTCAACAAAAATGTACATATAAATTATGTTTAAAGAATATTGGTGAAGAAAAATTAATTGATTACTAGAAATTCTTAAAATTAAAAATAATGTTGAAGAAGAAATTAAAGTAGTGTTAGTGGTCATTTGACAACTATTTCTAAATGGATTTGAACTTCATCCCTTGAGGTCACAAAGTAAAACTATTACCACCGCCCTAACACTACGGCTCTGTTTGGTAACACAAATAAGCTAGCTTATAGCTTATTATATGAGCTTATAAGCTTGTTTCAAAAAATTAGAGGTGTTTGGTAACAAGTTTTTTGTACTAGCTTATAGCTTTTTTTCAGATGCTATTTCAAGTAGCATTTGAGCTTATAGCTTATAGCTTTTTACACTTTATTTCATTTTTACCCTTTAATTTAATAACTACCAACTCTAAAAAATAAACTACCCACTATCAATTATGTAATTTTATATTTAATAACCACTTTAAAAGCTAATTTTACCAAACACTTTAATTTCAATAAGCTAGCTTTTTAGCTATCAGCTATAAGCTAGCTTTTCAGCCATCAGCTAGCTTATCAGCTATCAGCTAGCTTATTTTTACCAAACAGACCCTACATGGACATTTCTTCAAAAACAAAAATTTCTTCAAAAACACTACATGGACAAATTAAGTGTTTTGAGAACTGCTTTACAACTTGTTTGATGTATGAATATGTTTTTGTTTTTCATTTTTACCTTTACAATTACATTAGCATTTATATTTATAAAAAATATATATAGTTAAAAATTAGAAATAAATTAAACAAAAATGTGAAGAAAAAAAAACCATAAAAAAAATTATAAATAATTCCTCGTATACCTGACAATCATGAATAAATTGGGAACAATTTAGTTTAACACGATCAGTTGAATCAAGTATATAAAATTTTAGAGGAATTTGTTGTTGGTTCCGATCAATCCATGTTATTTTGTATCTCAAGACAAGCTTTCTTGTAGGTGCTTCAAAACTGTTTTGCAATTTGCACTGTAAATTATCTTGGCAACAAATGAGTCCTCTTATATAGCTTAGTTCGATATAATTTGATTTCACAAAGAAAAATATAGATGTGGTTCTTGTTTTTAACTTCATTTTCCGTTAATATTTGAAAGGGATAAATATGTTTTTGGTCACTATAGTTTCCCAGAATTTTCATTTTAGTCCCTGAAGATTTTTTCCACACTTTTTAGTCCCTGAAGTTTTTTCCGTCAATGTTTTTAGTCTCTACTTTTCATTCAATTCGTGTATACTTTCACATTTTTGAATAATTTTTTGTATTCATCTTTATAATATTATAAGAACATCTCCAATTAAATTTTAGAATTTTTTAACATAAGATGAATTATTTATGAATTTTTATGTGCAAAAAACTAAAAAATTCATATTTAATTCATCTTTTGTTAAAAAAATTTAAACTTTTGTAATAGAGATTCAGATAATGTACTAAACATGACCGCAGGAAAAAAAATTTAAAATTTCAAATGGTATCACTAGTTGAATCAAAAGTATGGACTAAAAACATTGACGGAAAAAACTCCATGACAAAGCCTGAAAAAAAAAATTCATGAACTAAAAATATATTTAACCATTAACCCAGTTTGAAATATTCAATCGATTGAGTTTTTTCAGTCTTACACATAATGCTTATTTGTTTTTTCAGTCTTACACAAATTTGGCATTGTATTTTTGGTTCTGTATTTGTCTATATAAATCTGATCCAGTACTAACTAGGTTTGTTACCATATTTGGATTCAATGAATGCTTATCGATCAATGACATTGTAGACAACACGCAATCAAAAAAAGAAAATGACATTACTGTGAAAGTAAAAGTAATACTACTCATTGTACCAAAAAAAAAAAAGTAATACTACTCAGTTTCACGTTGACTTCAAATTCTCATTTTTGCATTGATTTCAAATTCTCTTTGTCAAATATATTTATCATTAATTTCACTTACTTTACTTGGTTTCAATGAATGTTATTTTTCCTTGTATGAAAATTAGGTTAATTTGAGAAACATTAATTAAATTATTTGTTTAGTCAAAAAAAATTAATTAAATTATTTGTTTTATTTTTCTGTGTTGAAGTTTTTTCCGTAAGTGGTTGTCAGGATCGAGTTTTTACCTCAACTTATTTTGCTTAGGTAAACTCGATACGTAAACTTGACTCGTAAAATTGTACGAGTTTACCAAAAATTAAAATAATATTAAAATTATTATGTACATGACATATATACTAGTATAATACTATAAAAACGTCAATATTTCAAAATATAAACTTAATTATAATTTATAAAGGCAAAATATACCAAATCATCATATAAATAGTATTATGTTCATAAACTTGTATTATCCCAACAAATCATATAAACGTTCAAATAACAATCTAGATAAGAAGGTTTGTAAGTTTCTAAAATCATTAAAAAGTTAAAGTATACAAAAAAAATGAGATTTACTCTTTTCAAAAGTTCAATTCTACTAGAAGGCTACACCATCATATCTTCGTTGATGTATTCATCTCCAAAATCATCAAAAAAAAATCCATATGATAAAAAAATTTCAATATTAGAATCAAAGATCAAATTCATTGAAGGTGGAGCCGAGAAAAGTAGTTTATTTCTATAGTTAGACAAAAAAAATTGGACCAAAAAATGAAAATGGGTTTTTAAAGGTAAACTCGCAATCACAAGTAAACTCGTATGACGAGTTTACACGATTCCAGCGAATTTGACCGAGTTAACTCAATGTAAACTCGTTTTATCTCGAGTTTACCAGAAAATAAATTTACATCTGATTTAAGATGTTTTTCATATCTAAAAACTCAAAACACAATTTTAACAACAATTTTCGTAACAATTTCTGTGATGATAATTTTAAGCATGATTTGTGATTTGGTATTTATTGTTGGTGAAATATGGTGTGTTTTTGGTTACACTGCACTGCACTGCACACACGCGCTTCATTCTGTTGAAAAAGTGCGTGTTTTTACAACGCGCTGGGTCCCTCACGAATGTGCATTGCACGCACGCTTTCCGCTGCTGGTCGTTGAAGTTGAAGATAATAAAAGACCAAAATTCAAAACAAATAAAATAAAATAATAAAAGACCAAAAATACAAATAAACTGCATGTACAGTACACACAGTTGGTCCACACGATGCAAATATTTATTTATTTATTACTATGATAGTAAAATTTAAAATAATACTAGTATGGTTGAAATAATGAAGAATGATAGTTCTGCATTTTTTGGAATGATTGAAATCCAATATTAATAGGAGAGGAGACAGAATTTATCATGCATATGTTGTGATAATATGATTGAAAATGTGAGATTAAAGCCATGTTAATTACTAATTAGAACCAAAATTGTGTTCTTCATTATTATTATTATTATTATTATTATTATTATTATTATTATTATTATTATTATTATTATTATTATTAATTTTGGTGGTTTCAAAGATATGAGTGACCTGTTGGTTCACCAAACCCCGACTAAGTGTCACGCGTTCTCCAAGTTCGAAGGAATTCATTGCCCAACTACCTACTCCTTCTGAAATTGTGTTATCGGAGCCGAGCCAAAAATGGTCGTTAGTGGACACCTACCACTTTTCACCGGTTAGAGAGACCCTCTTTAATACATTAAGAAAAGAAGTTCATATGGGACAGAAAGACCCGGTCATAGGAACTTAGATCGCCTACGCGCTGGTAAACGAAAACCACTTCGACCGGATCAGAGTAAACAACAATGTCGAATCATGCCGCCCCTTGCCTTGAAAGAATTCACTTGCGGCCACCAGCTTTCATAAATTCAATCAATAGAGGGATCCGCTGCTTACTGCTCACGGAAACATCCAACCTATACTATAGTCAAGTCGTCCGCCTATCTTCCTCTCTTCTTTCTATTTATCTTATCAAATTTTTGGGACAAATTCAAGGTGAAAAAAATGGGGTTGGCTAAAGCTAAAAAAAGGGAAGATATGATAGCTGGTGGGTACGCCGACTTCTGCATTTTTTAAGGTTATCGAGATTGATTATCAATAGCTCTTTTTAGTGGGGAGGAATAGTGCAGGAATGACGGTTCTTAGACGAGGGAATCGTTCCTCTCTAAAAAAAAAGGCTAGAATGAATGCTTCTATCGATAGAGTTTTCACTTCTGCATATAAAATTGTTTTTTGCCTCACCATTTCGCCCTTATTATATAATGGGTTGTTTGGTTGGAATCCGTGTGATGGTTCGAGAGTCAAACATTCTTCGCAGCCATCTTCGGCCTTGTGTTAGAAATGTCCCGCGGGACTGAGTTAGCGGTCGAGTCGTTTTTGGTAATTGACATCCATCGCATTAGTTTCAATTCACATGTTACCATTCATAGTGAAGTAGCCCTCTTTATGTCTTTGTGCCTTAATCTATCTATCAAAGTCCTTCTTTGTCTATAGCTCGGTTTAGTCCCCCACGGTCTGCTTTGATTTTATCGGGTAGTGTCGGCCCGCATTAGGGACCCTCGTGCGAGCCATACAACGTTCTCAGGCAAGAACAACTCTTTTCTTTGAGCTCCCTATTTAGTTCCTCCCACCCCTGATGTTGATCTCGCAACGGCCCTCTAGCATGTCCTCATATCGCGTCCGTCACCACTACCACAATAGATTTAAGAACCGTAAATAATTTTTACTCCAATGCACTAATTATATATTATATTTATGTTCTGAAAATGTTTATATACTTTTTAATTTCGACAAAAAAGTTATATAATGGGAAAAATATTTTTTGCTGAACTGACTCTTAATATTTTGTTGTTATGAAATATAAGTAATAGTAATAATATATAAGTATAGAGGAGAGAAGAAGATAAGAGAGAAAGAATAGAGATTATATTATTCTCATCAAGGTGTATGTTTACATGACAATACAAGTCCTATTTATAGGACAATATAATGAGCCAGTGGAATGGGTCAATGCTTAATGGACATCCACCAAATTATTCATAACACTGCCCCTTGGATGTCCATCGAGGATATGCCTCGTTAAAACCTTACTAGAGAAAACCCATTGGGAAAAAATCCTAGTGAAGGAAAAAGAGTACATCATCCTTTGTGTGTGAACTGCCTCATTAAAAACCTTACCAAGAAAAATCCAGTGGGACAAAACCATGGTTAAGGGAAAAAGAGTGCAGAACATATTTATATCTCCCCCTCATAAAGACAATTATATATGAGACGAAGAAAATCAAATAATCTTATGTAGTTGTAGTAGTTGCTCAAAAGTTTTACTTGAAGCTGACTTTGTAGAAAGACATGTCTTATCTTCTTTATCATATAATCTTCTCCAAATATGTAGTTTGTGCGACATTATCTTCATGTTGAATCGTTGCAAGAACCCTTTAGAAGAAAACTCACAAATTCTTGTATCTGATGAATCACACACTTCAACCAAATCATATTCTTGATTTATCTTCTATTATGCTCAACTTTCCTCATCATTTTGTTTCATGATATTGTTATTGTTGTTTGTTTCATAAATCTCCATGAGTAATTGTACTTCTTCATGTGAACATATAGTTTATTTGTGATCTATACCTTTACGAGGATTAAACAAATTACCTGCATATCTAAAATAACAAAATATATACTTGATGATATATTGACAACAAATAATAGGTCCATAATGTATTTGGCCCCAATTGAACTAAAATGTGGTACTTCAGGACCAATTAGTTCTTCATCATTTACTCGAACTCTAAAATATTCTTCAAATACTTATTTTGTAAGAAATGACAATATTTCAAGCTCTTAAGGAGTCTCTTGATGATATTTTTATCATCAACATAGATAGATAAAAAAATTCATTGCCAAATATTTTCTTAAAATGAACAAATTGTCATTTTCATATTTCTCACTTGGAAATATTCAATAAGAATATTATACAACATGCATATATATTGCTCGAGTATTTAAGGAGACTTATTCATGTTTATTAAGTCACCTTTCCAATAGTTTGATATATGTGTCTCACGAAAATTAAATCCTTTTGGGATTTTCATATAATTATCAAGTGAGATGATTTTCATGTAATCATCATTATTAAGTGAGCCATTCAAATACATATACTAAACTTAATCAATTATAAAGAAGTTCTGAATTCACTTCAGGTGAATATGCCTCTTGAAAATTAATGATGGACGTTTATCATTATTCTTTAATAATGAGTCAAACTTTAAATATTTGTATATTTTCTTTTCTCAAATAGTTTGAAATGTATGTCTCGTGGAAATTAAATTTTTCAAGGAGTTTTATATAATACACACTAACAAGTGAGCCATACAAATATATCGTGACACATTTTTCAAATAAATTGAATTTTCCATGTGTTAATAAACTTAATCAAGTAAGACTTAATCAAGTAAGAGAAGGATTTTGATTTCACTTCAGGTGAATATTTCTCTTCACATTCAATGGTAAACTTTTACCAATATGCTTGAATAAAAAAATCAAGCTTTTAATGTTTGTATGTCAACATTTTCTATTCACACGAAAATTAATTCGTATCTATCATGTTTTACATCTTCAGGTGTATGGACTGCTGGTCCAAAAATCTTCACTTTGCAAAGTGACTTTAATTACGTAGCAATTGCGTTTTCATTTAGACAATCATTGTCTATAATTCTCAATAGAATTTATTTCATGATCCTCATTAACTCCTTTCACAAATAGCGTTATATTATATATAAAATATCGTCAACGTTGACTTCCTTTCAGTTCCAACATATTCCATTCGTGACATAATTTTCATTCATGACATAATTCGTCGAGATCTCTTTATTATCATAAATTTTAGGTACCTGAGAAGTTCTTCTGGAACTTAAAACTCAATTATGTCAAATACTCTTTTGAAGTTTTCATATCCTCACTTGGGTCATCTTTCTTTTTAGCTCATTTTCTTATTTGAGGATTTTTATCGTTGGAACCGAATGATCTACCACACTTCAGGGTGGTTAATACTGATTTGCAAAATAAGATTGTCCAACAGGGACATCCATTTTGTTTGGGGCATTAGCAGCTAATAGTTGATTTCATAAATTTTGCAAATGATTTATATTTTGAACATTTGATTCAAACTATGAGGATCAATGTGAGATAATAACATTAATTTATTTCAAGTGATTCATTTGAACTTCTGGTTCATATTTTTCAGCTGCTTATTCTCTCCCCTAATATTGGGAAAATTAATTCATCACTTGAAAATCAGCCTACAGGGCTGTAAATAATTCTCCAATTTTTGGCTCAAGATGATTTATAATAGATGGAGATTCATATCAAATACATTTTCCCAATATTCTTTAAGAACCGTTTAAATGCATTCTATTGGAGCAATTGCACATACACAACACATCCAAAAATGCTTATATGGGAATCATGTTTATAAACAAAGTTCAAATTGTAAATTAGGGGAGAACTTATAATAACTAGTTGGCTTGATGCGAATTAGTATCTTAATATACATGTTTGAATGTTCCCAAAATATAAATTAGAAGTTATGATCTCATAAGTATCAGTCATGTAATTACTTTAGACGTCTAAAGAATGGATCTTCTAGTCCATTTTTTGTATGATCATATTCTATTTGATATCGATTTCAATTGACATACGATACTTATCAAATATTTTCTAAGAATTTAGAAAATGAGATCTTAGCAAAACTATTTGAAAAAACAAACTCACAACTGGTTGTGAGTAAACATGCATGTGACCAATTTAGTTGATGCATCAATTCAAGTCACAAAATATCTGAATGGTCCAAAATCTCAAATTATCAATTTCTTTTGGGAATTAGTAACTAATAAAAATTATTAGAATGAAGGAACTTCGGGCCCTTCAATATATATATATATAGTTTTTTTTTTCGCATCATAATAAATCCGGGATGACCCAATCGGTATTGCCAACAATAAATTTAATATGATTTGTAAACTTCTGGTTTACAATAATTTGTGCTTCAATTGCATTATTATATATAAAAGTGTATATATAAAAGTGTAGTATAAACTTCTGGTTTATAACTTTTTCATTACACTTAGTTTATCCAAAATATGTGTAGTAAATTAGTAATATATAGAGATATTCAACATCTCTTCATTTCTTGTTTCCATATTGATATTCATATATGAATGAAAGAAGATTATACTTATGCAATCAATTGGGACTATTGTCATTTATGTACGTTTAAAAACGTTTCATCATATTAGCGAGTGAGTGCCTTTACCAATCATTGGTACATTTATATAAATGAGCTCCAAGTAAACTTCAGGTTGCCACTCGAATTTTTCCTTACAAATGAAGCCAATAAATTTTGATGACTTTACAAGTCATCTCAAATAGCCACAAATCAACGGCAAACCAATGTATAATAATAAAAAAAACTCTTATAATAAATCAATGTAAGGATAATTTAATACTCAATTGTCTTAATAGTTCCTCAAAATAATAATTTCAATAACAATTTGCAAGTGAATATTCAAATAACAAGACAATATAAAATTTACAAAATATTTACAAATATTCATATAAATAACATTTGGTGTAATAATTATCGTAAAAAAAATTTGGTGTAATAATTAACAAAATTGAGCCTAAAATAAATTTCCAAATAGAACACTTTAACAAAATAATTAACATTAGTGTTACAACTTTTAAAGTAAAAAAGAGTTTCTCATATAATATTTTAGGATCAAATCGTGAGATTAATATAGTTTAAAATTATATATGATTCTCAGTTCTCACATTCAATCAACACCAAATATTTAAAAATTTCACAAAATAAATTCAAATCCCATAAACCAAGGATATGATATTAATATTAAACAAATATTCTTGAATTGAATATATATATAAAAAAATATTCTAGGTATAAATTATAATTAAATTTATTTCCAAAAGAAAAAAGATATGCTTAAGGTATGAATTATAATTTTATTTCCAAAAGAAAAAATATCAATTAAATTGATTTATTATGGAAGAAAAATATTTCCTTAATAGGACACAATTCATACCATAAGCATTGTAGTAGCTGAATTAATTCATAATAACACATAGGACAAAATTATCGTATAAAATGAATAAAGTATTAAGTCATGCACACCTTTTATTTTTGTAACATTCAAACTTAGTATATGAAAGTAACAGGAAACATCACAATTGCCAAATATAATGTAAATAAATAATCCCTTAATTCATGATTTAAAAGGTCAAGTTGATTTCATCTTACAAAAATCCCAGAAGTAATAGGTAGTATCACAATTACAAAAATTTGGCTAATAGAAATCACAAAAGAAATTAAACGATATGAAATTTCAATTGATATTTGAAAATTTGTCAAATCAACTAGTTTTATTTTCAAAACAAATCATTTAATTTCAAATGAATCAATCATAATACTTCCTTAACCGATAATGTAATAAATTGAAAACAATAAAAGAAAGAAATAAAAGGCATTCAATTGTTTTCAATGAGATTGATTGACCAAATTAACATATGAATGACTCTTTTTTTTTTTTTTTTACGGTACATATGAATGACATATGAATGTATTAGTAGTGTACTAAATTATTGAATTCTTCTGGAATTCACACGGAATAATCTTGAGTTCTTCATGAACTACCCTTTTGAATTCTTCAGGAATTCATAGAGAATAATATGAGTTCTTCGTGAACTATGCTTTTGAATTCTTCATGAATTGACATAGAATAATGTTGAGTTCTTCAAGAACTATGCTTTTGAATTCTTCGGGAATTCATAAATTAAACCTGTAAGTTCTTCAGGAACAAAATTAATTTGTTCTAAGTTCTTCGGGAACTAAGATTATGAATTCTTCGGGAATTCGTGTATTAAATGTCTAAGTTCTTCAGGAACTAAGAATAGGTTCTTTAGGAACCAAGATTATGAATTCTTCGGGAATTCATGTATTAACTTTCTAGGTTCTTCAGGAACCAAGATTATGAATTCTTAAACATGTTTATGTTCTTTTGGATGATCGAAGTGTCGATGTTTCACCATACAGGTGTCGGTCACGAAGCATAATGATGCTTCACCAGACTATTGTCGGTCACGAAACTCAAACAATATCAAACATCCAAAAATACATATTATAAATAAATAATCGATCAACATTTTATGTAATATTAATGATCAAAGTGTTATGCTTCACCATACAAATGTCGGATATCACGAAGCGTAAACAACATTGAATCAATTAAATACATAAAGAAATGATACTTATTTATTTAATTTTAATTATTATTATTTGATCTTTATAAGTATACAAGGTTCAAACGATTCATAATCATATAATAATCAAAAATAAAAACTACTTGTGATTTCATTCAAATAGAATAAGAATTATGTACCTCAATTGGTTAGAGCTTCGTGCTAATAACGTGTTATGAAATATAAGTAATAGTAATAATATATAAGTATAGAAGAGAGAAGAAGATAAGAGAGAAAGAATAGAGATTGTATTATTCTCATCAAGGTGTATGTTTACATGACAATACAAGTCCTATTTATAGGACAATATAATGAGTCAGTGGAATGAGTCAATGCTTAATGGACATCCACCAAATTATTCATAACATTGTTTTCTTTTACTCAACTCTTCATATATTTTATTACTTTATTTCATCTCATCATGAAAAATTGGCAACTTATTTATATTTTTGTCATATTTGGGCATAGGTGAATGCACAGTAAATTTTTAGATACGTTATTTTAATAGGGGATGAATATTCTTTCAGTAAAATTCAATTTTACATTGTAAGTAAAATTCCATTTTATAATCTTTTTATTTTCTCTATTATATGGTTTTGGAAACAAAGGTAAAAATGTGACATCGAATAAAAAAAAATTGTTGACACAAGAAATGACAAAATTATTGAAAACTCACACACATAAATTGGGGGTGATCGGGGATTGAACCCCGATCATGACGTTCATCACTAGCAATTTCGGTATTTTTACCAGTTGAACTAGAATTTCTGGACGACATTGAATAAATTATATACCTCAAAATATTTTAAAATATTAATATAGAAGAAATGATAATAATAATAATAATAATAGTAAAAAAATGAAGAAATCTTAAAAACTACTCCGTAATTAGGTGAATTTACCAATTAATTCCGGTATTTTTAATTTGTTAGGATTTAGTTGTGACCCTTATATTGAATCAGGTAGAGAACCACGTCCACGTCAAGGACAGTAAAAGCAAAAAAAAAAAAAAAGTCATTCTTCTCTTTTCACCATTCAACTTGTACGTTAGGTAATAGAGACTCTTGCATAGATACAACTCCAAATAAAATATATTTGGGCACACTCACGTACGTCGTCAAGGACTTTCTACTCCCAAATATGATTAATTAATAGATATAACTCCAAATAAAATATATTTGGGCACACTCACACACATGTTAGTCACATCACTTACTATTAATTAATCATTTTACTTTCTACTTTTTTGAATTTACGTATGTGTGTGCCTAACATGTATTATTTGTGGTTCTGTCTAATTCAGTGCCGGCTACTAGCATGTGCAGGGTGTGCTACGTAGCCGGGCCTCAGTTTTATCGGGGCCTCAACAAAAATTTATATGATAGTAGATCTTTGCAAAATTATAAAAAAAATTTATTCACAAAAATAAAATAAGAACTCAATATTTTTTTTAACCTGTCTTTGTTAAAAAATAATTTCAAAGGCCCAACTAAAATGGCTAAGCTTCCGGAAAAAACATAAAGTGAACAAAAAAAATACAATATGAAGATTTGTTTCGATGAATTTACTTCAAAAACTGCTATAGAAGTTAAGTGTTGCGCTTACGTAGTTAAAATGTATTTTGTTGTGATTAATTAAAATATGAATATTTTGTATGTTAGTTATAAGGATGACAATTTTTTATGTCATTAATGTTATTTACAATTTAAATAAAAATTATTCTTTCTAAATTTTTTGCATTTTTTTTATTAAGGCTTCTATTCTTAATATTCGGAGCCGGGCCTCCAAATTGTCGGGACCGGCCCTGGTCTAATCAAGTATTCCTCTGACTAATATCCTTTAAATTTGCATTTTATAACCTTTGTTAGCCTCTAATTTTCATCTCTAACTTTTTTTCATTAACTAATGATGACCTTCAACTCATTATACGGTAATAATTGTCTGCTAATACAATCAGTTTGTTTTTGTTAATCTTGTTATATTATTTATAGTATAGGATCCGTTGACACCAACTAGTTTGACACCAAATGTTACACCTCTCAATAACGTTTTAACCGATATAAATTTTATAAAATCCACCGTTGGATTGAAAGTTTACATCATATAGATCATTTGTGTAAAATTTCAAATAAATCCAAAATCATTTGATATGTTATTGAGATACATCAAAATTAACGGTTTTTGAGATTTATTTGAAATTTTACACAAATGATCTATATGATGTAAACTTTCAATCCAACGGTGGATTTTATAAAATTTATATCGGTTAAAACGTTATTGAGAGGTGTAACATTTGGTGTCAAACTAGTTGGTGTCAACGGATCCTGACTCAATAGATAAAGAGTCAGGATCCGTTGACACCAACTAGTTTGACACCAAATGTTACACCTCTCAATAACGTTTTAACCGATATAAATTTTATAAAATCCACCGTTGGATTGAAAGTTTACATCATATAGATCATTTGTGTAAAATTTCAGACAAATCCAAAATCATTTGATATGCTATTGAGACACATAAAGATTAACGGCATTTAAAAAAATACAAAAACCGTTAATTTTGATGTATCTCAATAACATATCAAATGATTTTGGATTTATTTGAAATTTTACACAAATGATCTATATGATGTAAACTTTCAATCCAACGGTGGATTTTATAAAATTTATATCGGTTAAAACGTTATTGAGAGGTGTAACATTTGGTGTCAAACTAGTTGGTGTCAACGGATCCTGACTCAATAGATAAAGAGTCAGGATCCGTTGACACCAACTAGTTTGACACCAAATGTTACACCTCTCAATAACGTTTTAACCGATATAAATTTTATAAAATCCACCGTTGGATTGAAAGTTTACATCATATAGATCATTTGTGTAAAATTTCAGACAAATCCAAAATCATTTGATATGCTATTGAGACACATAAAGATTAACGGCATTTAAAAAAATACAAAAACCGTTAATTTTGATGTATCTCAATAACATATCAAATGATTTTGGATTTATTTGAAATTTTACACAAATGATCTATATGATGTAAACTTTCAATCCAACGGTGGATTTTATAAAATTTATATCGGTTAAAACGTTATTGAGAGGTGTAACATTTGGTGTCAAACTAGTTGGTGTCAACGGATCCTGACTCAATAGATAAAGAGTCAGGATCCGTTGACACCAACTAGTTTGACACCAAATGTTACACCTCTCAATAACGTTTTAACCGATATAAATTTTATAAAATCCACCGTTGGATTGAAAGTTTACATCATATAGATCATTTGTGTAAAATTTCAGACAAATCCAAAATCATTTGATATGCTATTGAGACACATAAAGATTAACGGCATTTAAAAAAATACAAAAACCGTTAATTTTGATGTATCTCAATAACATATCAAATGATTTTGGATTTATTTGAAATTTTACACAAATGATCTATATGATGTAAACTTTCAATCCAACGGTGGATTTTATAAAATTTATATCGGTTAAAACGTTATTGAGAGGTGTAACATTTGGTGTCAAACTAGTTGGTGTCAACGGATCCTGACTCAATAGATAAAGAGTCAGGATCCGTTGACACCAACTAGTTTGACACCAAATGTTACACCTCTCAATAACGTTTTAACCGATATAAATTTTATAAAATCCACCGTTAGATTGAAAGTTTACATCATATAGATCATTTGTGTAAAATTTCAGACAAATCCAAAATCATTTGATATGCTATTGAGACACATAAAGATTAACGGCATTTAAAAAAATACAAAAACCGTTAATTTTGATGTATCTCAATAACATATCAAATGATTTTGGATTTATTTGAAATTTTACACAAATGATCTATATGATGTAAACTTTCAATCCAACGGTGGATTTTATAAAATTTATATCGGTTAAAACGTTATTGAGAGGTGTAACATTTGGTGTCAAACTAGTTGGTGTCAACGGATCCTGACTCAATAGATAAAGAGTCAGGATCCGTTGACACCAACTAGTTTGACACCAAATGTTACACCTCTCAATAACGTTTTAACCGATATAAATTTTATAAAATCCACCGTTGGATTGAAAGTTTACATCATATAGATCATTTGTGTAAAATTTCAGACAAATCCAAAATCATTTGATATGCTATTGAGACACATAAAGATTAACGGCATTTAAAAAAATACAAAAACCGTTAATTTTGATGTATCTCAATAACATATCAAATGATTTTGGATTTGTCTGAAATTTTACACAAATGATCTATATGATGTAAACTTTCAATCCAACGGTGGATTTTATAAAATTTATATCGGTTAAAACGTTATTGAGAGGTGTAACATTTGGTGTCAAACTAGTTGGTGTCAACGGATCCTGACTCTTATCTATTATTTCCTTACCTTTATTGTTTCCACATTTCTAACCAAGGTGTCACTTTTTTGCCACAAACTGTGAATAAATATTTCAAGGACTCTTGAGGACTTTAAAGTGGGTCGATTTTATAACCATTCCAACACTTCCACCCAATTGCTCTGTTCAATTAAAATGTGTGAGCATTGTAATGGTATCTCTCTCTCTCTCTCTCTCTCTCTCTCTCTCTCTCTCTCTCTCTCTCTCTCTCTCTCTCTCTCTCTCTCTCTCTCTCTCTCTCTCTCTGTTATATGCAAATGTATTTTCAAACACTTAACATACCTCTAAAAATATAATCTTTGCTGGGTTTCATATACTGAATGTTGAAATCTTTCAGGTATGTGACAAAGTTGAGCAACAAGTATATCTGAGGTATCATCCACTCTCATTGCACTCACTTCAACAACAAAACCTTTGGTAACAAAATCTCTGCACTTGAATAGAAAAGTACGTAATGGGAATCGAATTTGCCATCAAAACTCTTTGCAGAAGCATCAAAGCAGACGAATTTGCACAAAAAAGAAGAAACTCATTGGTTTCCAAGCATGGTTCATGTTGGTCTCAGCTCAAGTTCACTGGTATGATGCAATGGGGCCAACGCCGCCATGTTCGGTTCCTTGGTCGTCATGAGGACAAAAAGCTTCAATTTTTACGTGAAAATCGTAAGGAAAAAGGTGTCATTTTTGAAGGAGGGGCTAGTAGGAAGAGGAAAAACAACGTTGAAGATGAAATGAAGGGTGTAAAGGTGGCTCCTTTTGGGGTATCGGAGCCGAGGATGACTCGTGGATGTAATCAACAAGGTGTGAGTAGTAGCAGTGTTGCTAAAAAGTCTAAGAATGAAGTACATGACACCAAGAAGCGGCAACTTGTGCTTTATGGGAAAAAGAAGGGGAAGATATTAATTGATAGATGGTGTGCTAAGAGGTACTGTAAATGGTTATTTTTGTTCAAATAAATAACTTGTTTTTAGTTTGCTGCAGAAATTATCAGTAGGATGGGTGAATTTGGTTTATTTAATGCTGCACTCCTGTATTAATTAATTTGTTTAAGAGATGATCAAGGTTTTAAATTGCGGTTGTAGTATTGCTGATGTGGTAGCCTTCGCAACAACATCGCGCCACAATTGCAGATGATTTTACCCATATTCGTTCTAATTTTGTCATCAAAAAATTAAATTTATGAAACTCAAATACTAATTTGCATCAAATCTAAGGAAAAATCTTACTTTTAACGATGTATCAACCGTGTATTTTAAGCACTTTTGAATCGGTGCTTTTGAAATAAACTGCAATGGTGGGTAAATAGTGTAGTGGTATAGCGGTGTCATTCTATATATAGTATGTGAAATTTCAAAATATTTAACCCGCAACGACCGCAACTGTTACTGCATCCACGACCGCACCCGCAATTAAAACCATGGAACTGATGCTTTTGTTTCTGCACTTCACCCTAATTTGTTTCCGGTTTGCAATTTGGCTCTTTGTGTTGGTTTATCATTCTTATATCAATCTAATGTATAGGGTGAAAACTCATAATCTTGTATGGTTCTATTCTATGGATGTTAGTTATAAATTTTCTGCTATAAATGTTTTTACCTTGTACATTTGAAGGTATAAATCGGCAGAGGAGAGTGTGTTGAAGGTTATGAAGGAAAAGGAAGCTATGTATGGAAACCCAATAATGAGGTCAGACTTGAGAAAAGAAGCACGGAAGTATATTGGTGACACAGGTTTACTTGATCATTTGCTGAAGCACATGGCTGGAAAAGTGGCACCAGGAGGGGTTGAAAGATTCCGTCGGCGACATAATGCAGAAGGTTCAATGGAATATTGGTTAGAGAGTGCTGATCTTGTTGACATTAGAAAGGAATTGGGTGTCCAAGACACTTACTGGACTCCTCCCCCTGGATGGAAGCCTGGAGATGGCATTTCACCAGATCATGTTAATAGTAATGAACTCAGAATGATAAGGAATGAGATAATTAAGTTGAAAAGGTATGGCTAATTTCATCCATTTTTTAATGATTAGATGACTGATATCATCGGTTATTATTCTATTGATTCTGAGTCATTGGTTACTTTTCTTGATCTGCAAAAAGAGAGATGCAGGAACTTGCATCAAAAAAAGAAGAGGAAGCATTGGCCATTGTGGCTACTCCAACTTCTTGTTTGTCAAGTTTGAATTGTGAGGACTATGGTTCCCAGGTTTCTAAGCAGGTGAGGGGAAGCATTGTAGGCACATTTTACTGCTTAAGTACTTATATGAATAGTAAAGTTGGGATTAGGAGCTTACATGTCATATAGATACCAGCTACTTTTAATAACTCTTGTCTTTCATATTACAGGATATTTATGTGGACTTGGTTCATAGAAAGGCTAAAATTGAAGAACAACTAAAGGAAATTTCTCTGGCTATGAGTGTCATAGAGGTAACATAAACTCTGTAGTCTGTATTTAATTGACTGCTCACAGATTGAAATTTTCATTGCAAAGTAATGATTGCTTTGTATTTTCCCCTCAAAAATCTATATATTTTGGTATAGTGTACCTAAATGGATTTTATATATGCGTGTGATCAAGCCAGTGTGTGTCGTATATAGTATAGAGTGTTAACCGAAGTATAGAAAAATGCGGGCAGATTTGCTGCTGTAAAAAAAATGCCACAATTTTCACACAGTTTAGATTTTGGACGGTCCGAGCTAACTTGTACGGATGAGATCATTTTATATGATTTTATATCTTTATCAACTTGAGCCGTCCAATCAATAATTAACGGCCGAGATTAAAAACTGGGAATGGTATTTTCTTGTCACTAATGAAAGTCAATTAATGCAGGAGCAGGATCAACTGGGAATGCTGAAACCAGCAGTAGTACAAGAACCAATAATGTCAGAATCATCAACACCACCAGCATTATTGCTTGGACCAGCAACATTGGCACAAAACATTGGAGAAGAGACAAGTGAGGATGTGAAAGGTACTAATGACAAAGAAACAAAATCAGCAGACAAACAAATGGTACTAAGCAGCAAATCAGAGCTCAGGGCAGCAAAAATAGAAAGATTGAAAAGTGGTTTCAAAATTTGCAAACCAAAAGGGACCTTTATGTGGCCAAATATGAGTGTATCTCCAAATCTATTGACCAACCTTGATGAACACACTATGGTCCCAACACCAACCTCAGCTTTCAAGCTTGTCACAAAATCTCATACTCAGAACTTGTCCTTACTTAATCCTTCTTCTCCTATTATTAAGCCACTCGCTGCGAGGCGCACTGTGAGCACTGCTACTTTGACATATGTCACTGGACCCTTTTCCCCTCATCTTTCTCCTCCACTAGAAACTCCAAGGTCCAAAATCACTACCACCATCACCAAGAGCAGTTCATCCATTAACCTTAATGAGAGTCCTCTGGGCCGAGAGTAATGCTGCTGGGAAAGTCCTGACACATAAATATATACTTATATAGTTAATATATATCTTTGAAAGAAACCCCACCAATTTTGGTAATAGTAGATTGAGCCAACTTATAGGCTGTGTGGGTGACTGTTTTTGCTTGTTTGGCATTTTATGATTGAAGTTAGATATTACAATTATGTGCAATTCTAATTGCAAAGAGAATTTTAATATTAAACAAGCCATTTGCTAAAGTCTGACTGTGAGGAAAACTTGCAACTTGAAAGTGCTTGAGTAAGGATTGTATCTTCATTTTGTGTGTTCAAAACTTGCCACTGCTGAACCAGGAATCTTGGTTAATTTCTAGTCAATATTTTAAGGCCCTGTTTGGTAAGACCTCAATTTGAGCTTATACCTTATAAGCTCATATGACAAAAAAAGCTTTGTTTGGTAACTGTTTTTCACCATGAGCTTATAGCTCATTCGCTATAAGCTAGCGTATCACTCATCCGCTATTTTTTACCAAACAGAGCCTAAAACAAAGGTGGGAAATCTCCCCTATTCAAATGTAAATTTTGCACAAAACATTATTTGAAATCCTGCAAAATTTGCATAACCATATTTGACAGTTTACTTATGGAAATCAAGATGACAAGACCAAACACTAATAGGAAAAACCAAATTGCTTAGTTTAGTTACATATTTTGAACCCAATTCAAGAAAACAAGACCAACAACAAGTTCAATTTCTCAAAGATTCCAAAATGTCTTATGATCAATCCAACTGAAACCTCTTCCTATAGTTAACAACATACTCATATGCCTCTTTCTCATCAGCAACAGATTTGGAAACACTTTCCCTCTCCTTGCATCTCTTTGCCCAAGCAATCAACTTATCACACTCTGCCTCTACTTTGAAGTTTCCTAATTGTTCATAAGTATAAAACCAGCTATAGAAAGGGATCAAAGCAATGTCAACAAACCCAAATGTGTCACCACCAAAATAAGGCTTGTCTCCAAGGACATTCTCCAATTCCTTTAAGGCTTCAATCAACTCCTTCTTTGCCACTTCAATCTCATCTCTCTTTCCAGCCCATATTCTTCCCCCAACATCACCAACCTGCATTTTTTTAACACATGAAAATGAGTTAATATTAATGTATTATGTTTGCACAATGATGCAATTTAGTCTTTAATAATAAGGATATGGAGAATATATCAATATATGATTGTGGTATACTAGTTTCTTGATTTGGATCCTTGAAGTCGGGGATTCCCTGCACATTTGAGACATCGGTGGTCATTCATCTAACTATCTAGATTTAAGCTCGTTTCTTTTGAATTATAAAACAAAATTAAAATCTACATTTTTTTTTCGGACCGTTCAATCTTGATCAAACAGTTACCGATGTCTCGAATGCATGAAATACTGATAGCATATATTCATTATGTCTAATTAAATTAAAAAAAATAATTATTCATCCATTGAATAGAGAAAACAATAGAAAAACAAGGTATACTCATCATGTTTAGTTCATCAATAAAAATTGATTCATTCTAAAGTACAAACAATACAAGAAATTATATGTTAGGTATCCTAAAAACACTTACCTTCTTGTTGACAAAATCAGCCCAAAACTTAGCTTGAGCTCTCTGATAAGGATCTAAGGGCAGAAATGGAACTCTATCATTCCAAACCTCATCAATATACTCAACAATAATGATGGACTCACAAATAGGTTTTCCCTTATGGATAAGAACTGGAATCTTCTTGTGAATTGGGTTCATTTCCAAAAGCATTTGGCTCTTGTTCTCAAGATCTTCTTCCTTGTACTCATACTTTATACCTTTTTCAGCCAATGCTATCCTTGCTCTCATACCAAACATACTAAGCCATTCATCCAACAATATCAATTCTTCTGCCATTAATGTCAAAAACAATCACAGAGCTCAGTGAATTGGAACGAAAAAGACTTTTTAGATAATGTGTTTTTCTTTTCTTGTGGATGGAAAAATTGTTGAAAATGAGATAAAGTTTCAATCATGCGAAAACTTCAGCATACATTTTTTATTATAATTTATACTAATACTAATCATAAATACATTAATATGTGCCTTTAAGGCATATATTGAAAATGCAAGTATAGTATTTTTTCAAAATTTATACATTATATTTTTTGTCAAAAAAAAAAAATTATACATTATATTTTTGTAAATATTAAATATTTTTATTTTATTAAATATCAATTTTTAATTTTAAATACATTAAAATGTGACTATGACCCAAAAATAAATTTTTTGTTTGTCGCGGTAAAAACACCACTTGTCAAAAACATTTTTTTTTAAATATTTTAGACATTAAAAAAAAATTGGAAAATGTTTTTCAAAATGTCCCTTTATGCAAAAATGGTTTGAATTTGTTATCTAATCTATATAAGAAAATTTAGTTGTTCTGAATTTGTCTAAACTATCATTGCTTAAGCTGCTGTCATGTCCCAAATAAATGTAATTGGTGTTCAAAAATTAAATAACTGAACTAAAAGTAAACACCATTTATAATGGAACCAAGCAGCCATTTTCTAAGTTTGTGAGTGAAAAAGTGTTTTATCAAACTAGTTTTTACATTGTAACTAAGTCACTTGAGCCATTTTGCAATTTTTGAGTGAAAATTCAGTTTGGGAAACTAAGTCATCTAAGAGCATCCACAATGAAGATATTCATTTTTAGTACATAAATGGGTCTCACGTGTACACATCATTCATTTATATTTTTTTAATAATATTACCTAATAAGTACTCAATCTCTTCAACCCAACATCTCTTAAAAAGTTATAAATAGACCCTACCAATAACGCATCTCACCAATAATTATACATCATTATAAATGAGACCCACAAAAAAAAAAGGTACTAATGCTTATTGTAGAACCAATACCTATTAGGTACTCATGAGTACCTAATAGAAGTACCTAATAAGTACCATGAGTACCTAATAGGTACTACACCATTGGAGATGGTCTAAGCGTGTGTTTGGTTCTGCGGCGGAGAGAATTGATTTTGGCAGAATTGATTCTGTAAAATTGATTCTGGCCAAAATTGATTTTAAGCTGAAGTGGTTTATGTTTGGATATATTCATGAAAAAGTGAGTTGAACAAAAAATTTGAGTGTAAAAATCAATTATAGAATCAGAAGCTACGATTTCTAGCTTCAAGTAGAATCAATTCTGGAGGCAGAATCAATTCTACTTTTGAGAAACCAAACAAGTCAGAATCAATTCTACATGTCCAAAATCAATTCTGGATGCTCCAAAATTGAAACCAAACATACACTAAGCCATGTGAAAAAGTCATATGTGAAGAAGTCACTTTTCAAATTTTTTGGGGTTCCCAATGTCTCAAATCAAATTTGAAATATCTTTTATTCAAATTTCTACTTTCCCCCTCAAACTCATATGGTGATAAGTAAAAAAAAAAATTCACGGATAAATTGTAACTGGTATATAAACTTTAACTATCGTATACGGGATAAATTATTACTGATAAAAAATTCAAAATAAATATCATTTGTGAGACAAGTTATAACTAATAAAAATTCCCAAAAAACTAATTGACACGGGATAAATTTTAACTGATATATAAATTTAACTATCGTATACGAGATAAATTATCACTGATAAAAAATTCAAAATACTTATCATAGGTGACACAAGCTATTACTAATAAAAAAATTTAAAAAAAAACTATTTTATACGGGATAAGTTCTAAGTAATATAAATTTCAAACTAACTATGATATATGGGGCAATTCTAATTGATAAAAAATTTAAAATAATTATCAAATGTGAGAAAGTTGTAATCGGCCAATTACAATTTGTATAAAATAAAACTATCTTATACGGGATAAGTTCTGACTTATATAAATTTCAAATTAGCTATCATATACGAAGCAATTTCTAACTGATAAAAATTTCAAAATGATTATCAAATGTGAGACAAGTTCTAACTAATAACAATTTTTTAAAAAAGAAAAACTATCGTATACACGGAATAAGTTCTAACCGATATAATTTTTTTTTTTAAAAAAAACTATCTTATACATGATAAGTTTCTATTATTTTTTTCACTTTTTCTTAATTAACACAATTTTTTATATTGTTTTTACATATTTAAACATACTATTATTTTTTAATTTATTGAAAACTTCTTTATTTCTTTGGGACTTTGCCCCTCTTTTGTACAAAAAAAAACTATTTTATTTAACATTCATGCTACTTTAAATATCAAAATCTATTTAAATTTATACCTAAATCTATAGCTGGATAAGTTATAACTGACAAAATTTTCAAATAACCATCATATACGGGACAAATCATCACCGATAAAAATAGCAAAAAAATTACCATATGTGAGACAAGTTCTAACTAACGAAATTTTCAAAAAAACTTTCACACTGGATAAGTTATAATTGACATAAATTCTAACTATCATATACGTGATAAACTATCAGTGATAAAAATTTCAAAATAATGATCATGTATGAGACAAATTCTTGCTATTAAAAAATTCAACATTTTTGGTTTCCAAAATAACTATCGTACATGATACAAATTATACTACTAACTCATAATACTGATTAACTAAAATAATTTTTTTCAATTTTAATTAACAAAGTGTAACTGCTAAAAATATCGTCGTAACGTTACGACCCGTGCAATAGCACGGGTCTATTACTAGTTGTATACCAAAAAATAACACAACTAATAACATGTTGCCAATACGTCGCTCCACGAGCAGCTCTTATCTTGGGCAACCTGATGATTCAAATTGAAGGTGAACCATTGCTCTAGATCACAAAGAAAGAAGATCACTTGATCCTCAATCTGCTAGAAGAAACCACTAGACTATCAATTAGTGGTGTGAATGATAAGTAATGAAATAAATAACTGATCAAACTTAAAAAACATAATCGAAACACGAAAGCTACGCATAAGAGTTTGATTGTGAGAAATGTTAACACCTTTTCTTTAGATGTAAGAAATAACCTTTTAGTTTTCCATTTATGCAAGGAGTATGACATCACCCATTATATATGTCATTGTTTGTACATGTATTCATTGTACCGGGGGAATAGTGTAATCAACTTAGCATTGTTTGTACGGTTGACTACAATGGCAAACTTTCCAAACAAGCACAAGCCCTTAGATATTGCTTGGGGTCATATGGAAAATTATGAGTTTTTACGACCCTTTAAACTTGTTTTCATAGTCCACCCCTTGTGTAATCTCCATGTAAACTTTTTACTACAAGTCTCCATTAGAATGTATTTTTCTGCCAACTAATAGGCATATACAGCTCTACGATTGTCGTGAAACTTAGGCACCTATGGTCAAATTTAACACCATCAATGTGTTACTTCCCAAAGATTTTTGAAGGGATAGATGTGCTCCAAATCCGTGAAGTTGTTGCCACTAAATCTTCTTCATATAGCATTATGGAAGAAGTTTGACAGCACCAAATAACAATTTTTAACCTTAAAGTTTTAAGTTTTTGCCAGCTGTCAATGACGGTTATAACCGTCTCCCTCTATATAAGTACAAGGCTTTAGCGCCAATATACAAAATTCTATCACTTTTCACTTCACTCCTCACTGATCACATATTAACTTGAGCGTCAGAGTGCTAACATGTTTTGCATCTACCTTCCCCGCCGTGAACTATAGTTCCAAAGGCCTAGCGCCACTATAACAGCCTCGAGCCTCACCGTCAGAGACATTTGGTTTTGATCTGCTTAGAGCAAATACTATACCTCAAATTCTTGGTTCATTCCAAGACTTATAATGGTGGTGTAACTGATCTTTGATCTAATCAAACCACATATGGGAGAGATGGACAAGACAACTAAGTGTATGCTTGGTATCGTGATGAGTATCCAAAAATTGCAATGACCCATTGTGATTTAGTAGAAGCTACAAAGTGTAGCTTATAAAAAATAATAGTAGATCATCGCAATTCTGACATATCTACCGTAATATCAAACATAGACTAGAGGTTTGTCAATCAAACTTACAACACTTGTTTGATTTTACAATACTTGTGTGTTAAACAAATTATATAAATGGAAATGGTTTTGCATCCAAAATTGATTTTACTTGGATTTAGAAATTATAGCTTCACATTATCGTTCAACTCACTTTTACATGTATGTATCAAAACATAAATCACTTTATCTTTAATTCAATTCTAGTAAGAATCAATTTTACATAATCAATTTACTAAAATCAATTTTTTTTTCAACTAAAAATCAATTTTTCTTTTAGCATAACCAAACTTACATGTTTAATACTTTAATGTACTTCCCATTTCAACACCGTCTTATTTTCCCTTCTTTTTATTATTCTGGTTGAGTCCCTCTTATTTTTTCTATTATTACTACTTTTTCACCAGGAAAACTAAAATAGAAATAGGAGTTTTTTTTTTTAATTATTTATTTTTATAGATAGACAAAATAACAATAATAATTAGAAATTCACGAACATAAATTGGAGAAATAGATGTTCGAATTTCAACTAGGACATTCAACCTAATAATATTGACTTATGAAACATGGGATAATCACAAGTAGTAGTTTAATGTCTTTGACTCTCGGACAATCATGTAAACAATGAAAACACTGGCAAGGTACTCCATCAAATTCCAAAGTAACCTTGACAGTGCATATCAAACTGCCCAGTACATCAAGAATTAATCATCGTACAACTTAATTTTAAAATATGACAAGAAATGTTATTTAGAATCGAAGGAGAGATATGTTAACACTTGGAAGACGAAAGATATAATGAAATTTGAAAGCAGGTCTGAGACGAAGGACATTAACAGTTTTGAGGTAAGAAGCACGGACTCTGACACGGACACCGCGACACGGCATCGATACAAACACCGTTAATGTGAAAAATATAGGACACCGACACCGCTACATATTTATAAAAGATATAAACTAAGAGTCAAAATATATACATGTAAATCTAAGTTTAACAAGTTATTTCTTAAAAAAAAGTTCTAAAACAACATATGATAATATTTTACCTTTACTTATATCCATCTACTATCGAGAAAACTAAAAATATTGTACTTAACATGTAATGTCTTCAATCTCTCATTGATCAATATTGTTGTTTCGACACATCTTTAATACTTGTAGATATGTTTGATACGTGCCTAATTATAGTATAAACAAAGAAAAAATAATTTTTTTTTGACACTTGTCCGACACGTATTGTACAAGTGTTTTATAGGTGTTAGACACCGATCAAATGAGTGTCAAAGTAAAGAAAAATTGAGTTTTTTTGGACATCGATTTGAACTATCCGACACGTGTTGTACGAGTGTCGGACACCGACACGTGCAGGACACTGCGGCATGCCTAATCATAGAAGTTTCCGTGTTTTATAGGTTTTGAGTTCATTTGGAAATTTTATTTCATTGTAAGGGTAATTTGGTCATTTTAGGGTGTAACTTGGATTTTAAGTGGTGTTACTAAAAAAAATCTTTTCTTTTTTATTAATCAATTAATAATTAATTGCTTAAAAGCACTTAAAAAATACTACTGTATGAACAAGTTGGGAGAAAAATAATAGAAAGGGACATTGGGTCCGACACCACTTTCCCTTCTATCTATCTGTTTTACATATAGGAGTATACTATTACTATATGATATATGATATGAACCCACTTTGGCGTTTTCTTTCTATTTAGACTTTTTTTGACTTGTTTTCTCCACTCTCTTCTTTTTCTCTTGTTGCATTCAGCTACCAACTACTCTTTCTCTCTCTTTCAATCCCCGCAATGCTTCTTCTTCTCCTTCCAGATCCAGCAATGTTCTACCTAACGCACGTTTAACACCAAAACTACGTCGTTTTGTCTTCTAGCTTCCCAGTCTTTGATTCAGTTCCCTCATTAAAACCCTAGATCCGCGATGCTTCATCTCCGTCACCGTCGAGATTCTACTCCGGCCACCACCAAATGGCGTAATAAGGTATATAATTCTATCTCTGAGTGCTACAAATGCTGCGTTTGATTGAATTTGATGCAATTTTCTGTAATGTGTTGCAGTTTGATGAGAATCTTGAGCAGTGGCCACACCTCAATGAGCTTGTTCATTGCTACACTACGGATTGGGTTAAGGATGAGAACAAATACGGTCACTATGAAAGTATTGGAACGCCGTCGTTTCATAATCAGATATATGAGGGACCTGATACTGACATTGAGACTGGTATTTTAATTTCGATTTTTAATTCATTATATAAGGTTCTACATTCAGCTTCTAATTTTAGAAAATAGGATATAAGGTTTGAATGCCTTTTATAAGATTCATTTTTTAGGTCCATACTGATGTATTTAGTCTATATTATCGACCAAATACATCGGTTACTTAATATAGACCATATACACCAGTTATTCAATAAATCTAAAATGTGAATCCTTTCTTATAAAAGGGACAAAAGGGAGTATGTTTCTTAGATTTGGAGGGTGCATGCTGTGAATGTGCGTAGTTAATGGAGTGACACTAATAGCAATTCTGTAATAACAAAAATTTTTGTCATTTTTTATTAGTGGTTTTCAATGTAATATTAGCTATTGTTTTGTCAAAATTATCCCAAACTAATGTATTGCAGAGACAGAAATAAGTTGAATGAGATAATAATAGTTATGGGTCTTATAGGAAAACGACAAATAATTGCAGCAAAAGTAACGGAGACAATAATGATTGTAGCAATTTTATATTTTAACTTTTTAATCTTTAGTTTTGGGTGAAAAACTTGAATGGTGTTTGCAGAAATGCGGCTTGCTGGTGCAAGACGAACGAAGGGTGAAGACATTAGTGAGGATGACATCCCTAGTACTTCAGGAAGGCAGTTTATGGAAACTGCAGATGGTGAACATTTGGTTGTTTCAAAGGTTAATGGGGTTTAGTTTTGTTCATGTCAAACTTGGTTTTTGTGGATTTTTTCTTTTATATATATACATGGAAACAACAACAATGCATTACTGATTTTGTTTTTGGTTATTTCTTCTTTTGTTTATGCTTAACGTGCAGCATTTTGGTCAATCCCCCCTTCCTGCTTATGAGCCGGCATTTGATTGGGAAAATGAGAGGTCATTGATATTTGGGCAAAGGATACCGGAAACTCCTATATCACAGTATGGAATTCCTGAGATGTTTCTAGTCGAGTGTTCTTTGATCTGTCTTTCCTGTTTGTTTTTGTCCAACTGATTTTTTTTTTCATCCCTTTTCTGTTGGGCATCTTAGTGGAATGAAGATTTCTGTAAAGGTTCAGTCTTTACAATTTCAGGCAGGATTGTCCGGTGAGTGTTATGCTCTAGTTATTGATGGGACTGTTTAGATGGATCGCTTCCTCTTGTTGAGCTGCGGCTGCCAATGCCATTTAATTTTTAGATTTTATGCTGAGAGCAGGTTAATGTGTCTGATTCAGTGCTCTGTTTTTGAATTCATGTTTTGTAGAGCCCTTTTACGGTACCATTTGCTTATACAATAGGGAGAGAAGAGAGAAATTATCGGAAGACTTTTACTTTCACATCTTACCAACTGAAATACAGGATGTAAGCTATACACGACCAATTTTAACAAATTTTCTTGGATATGATTTATTCATTTTGAATACATCAAATCAAAGGTTTCATACTGACAATTATTGTTCCCTTTTATACAAATTCCAGGCCAAAATTACCTGTGATCCTCGCGCAATTTTTTACTTAGACGCGCCATCTGCTTCAGTTTGTTTGTTAATCCAGTTGGAGAAGCATGCTACCGAAGAAGGCGGAGTTACTCCATCTGTTTATTCACGTAAAGATACTGTATGTATTATGTTTTTCCTTCCATTGTTGTGGATGCTGTTTTCTTTATGCTTTAGCCAATAGCCAAGAACTATGGGCCGCTGTTCCTTTTTTATGCCACTGAAGTATGTAGGAGCACCTTTTGGTTTTGGGTGTAGGATGACTCTTCCATGTGTGTAGGAGTATAATTTTTTATTGACTTTATTTATTTATTTATTTATTTATTTTTTTTAAATTTCACTAGGACATAAATGAGAAGATTCTATCATAATTGCAAAGATGGATGTGAACTCTCAAATCAAATCTCAAATAGCATTCTCTAGTTCAATTGTTAAGGATTTAAGCCTATTTTTTATGGATCAATTGTTAAGGAAGTAGTTGATCACCAACAGCTAGGGAAACAGAATTATTTGCCTGTAGATTTTAATGATTCAAAGAAATTGGATACACAAAGGAGCTGTTCTTCCCTACATTGGAGCATTCTCTAGTTCAAACATCACAAAATAAACATCCTACCATCCATTGGGAAGAGTTAGTCCTAATTACATGAAACAGGACTAACAGAATTCAAAATTAAGCAAAAATAGAATAGTAACCAACTAAAAACTACGGTACCATATAACTAACACAACTAACTATTATTTTACAACCTTCCCCTTTTTCCTTTACAGTTCAACTGGGCTTTGGGCTCCGAATAATAATAGATCATTTTTCTTTTATCTTCCTTCTACTTTTCAGGAAGTTTTAATTCCATAGGCTTGGATACCACTAAAAATGGCCAAGACACTATTGTTTTAGTTTGGAATATTTTTCTACTTTTTCCATGATAAAAAATTGAAAAAAATAAAAGATAACCTTGTAAAATACTGTTCACGAGATGTTAGTTTGTCTTTTTTTCCTCTGAAAACTGATCTGTACTCTTTTATCCGTACTACATTTTTTAAAATTGTTAGTTCATAAACGAGAAGCAGGGTGTAGAGACTAGATATGCATTTTCCAGTAGAATTTTGTTGTAGAAATATAGATCTTATCTGAATGGTGGTTTGCTGACTGTGGATGCTTGACTATTTTTAATATATAATTTGAAGAGTGATTGGTTTTTGTACATGAAATGATGTGTTTACATGACATTCTCTTCATTTTGACAGGCACATTTGACTGAGAGAGAGAAGCAAAAATTGCAGGTGTGGTCCCAAATCATGCCGTACAAAGAGTCCTTCGCATGGGCCATTGTGTCATTATTTGATGGCAGTATTGGTGCAGCTTCAGTAGGGCCTGGTTCTCCAAGCAGCCCGCTTGCTCCTAGTGTATCTGGTTCAAGTTCGCATGAAGGTGTTTTTGAGACTAGTACCAAAGTCTCTTTAGATGGAAAGCTGAATTATTCAAATGGAAATTCTGTTGTGGTTGAGGTTTCAAACTTAAATAAAGTCAAAGAAAGCTATACCGAGGAATCACTTCAGGTATGCTCATCAGGTTCCTCTGACGGAGACTCTGTTATGTTCTTAAATACTAAATAGTAGGCATAAAAATTCAGACTAAAATTTGCTGCTATTTATAATACTTCAAAGCATTTTTAATGACCTATACTGTTTATATTAGACAACTTATATTTCAATCATTTAGTATTGTATGCATTTAATATATGTTTATTGAATTTTTATTGTCATATTGCTTTCATTTTTTCTGTTCACAGCTAAATGCTAAATTGTGATTGTATTATTCTTTGACAATTTTTTTATTTTATTTTATTCAGTATGAAGTTCAAATTATTTTAAGCTGTTCTTAATTTTCTAGTTTGAAAAAAATTAACCAATAAATCTTCTGAAATTCCTTGATAGACGCTATTGTCCATTTGTCATACTCTTATTAAGACCAAGTTCTTAATAACTGCATTTCTCTCTTAAGAATACAAAATTTCGTGTCTGCTAAGATTTCAACATAAGTGTTTTGACTTGATACTCTTTGGTTGTGAACAAAATGTCAAGGATCCCAAGCGTAAAGTACATAAACCTGTCAAAGGAGTTTTAAGACTGGAAATTGAAAAGCACCAGATTTCTCAAGCTGATTTGGATAATATGTCAGAATGCGGTAGTGCAACCAATGATTCTGTTGATCCCGGGGATCGCCTTGCTGATTCCATGTCTGGAAAGTATCCTAGTAATGGTTGTGATGATCCTCAGGGTAGTATCTCCAGGTGGAACGTCAGTGATGCGAAGGAAGTTCTGGGCAATGGAGCAAATCAACATGGAACCTCAGATTTTAATGCTGATGATGTAAGTATTATATCTTTTGACTGAGTTGACAGCCTATATATATATATATTATGTTGGGTTTGGTTTCTTAAAGTAGAAGTTAATGAATAGAGGGATTTATTGAAACAGGTTTTGAAAGGGATTTTTTGCAAAAATTTTTTTATACTAAAATTGCATTTGTATACCTGAGTTTTTAGATAGGTTCTTTATGTATCTGGAGAGAAAATACGGAGATTTTAGTTTATTATAAAGAGAATAGCTCTACGGTGTATCTAGGTGTTAAATTTATCATTACGAAGTACCTTAAGAAAATGGAATTACTGGCTGTTATAAGTAGAACCTTTCCAATTATACGCAGAAATGCATATATAAGGTTGTGGGGTGCACATAGTAGAATTGTGTGAAATTGAACATATCTAATTTTAGATGTCTGTTTTTAAATTGGTTTGTTTCTATTCCATGGTAAAAAGGGGAGCTTATCTAGAATCTCACATTTTCAAGGATGGCCTAATTTTCAACTCTTAGGGATTCTTAATTGTAATTCCTCTTGAGAATGGAGTTACTATGTGGTATAAAAGAATTAACTTTTCCTATGCTACACTGAAATGCATAGATAAGGTTGTGGGGTACATGCAATGCAATAATATGTAAAACTGGACATATCCAATCCTAGAGATTTATTTCTGAATTATGGGAGGTAAAAAAGGAACTTATCACACCTCTTCAAGGATAGTAAGATAGTCTACTTTTCAACTTTTAGGGATTCTTAATTGTGATTTCTCTTGCTGAATAGTGATCAGTGATCACTCAATGGATATTTTAATCTTGCTGGTCTATTTTGTGTTTTGTTAAGATATTAAAGGCCTATAATGTTTAACTTTGCTGCAGTGATGACGATATTTCTTGATGTTGTAAGCATAATTTAATTTTATGTCTATATACCATGTCAGTGCTAATATGCTCTACATTGATTAACATATAGTTCCAAGCTTTTGACTTCCGCACAACTACAAGAAACGAGCCGTTTTTGCAACTTTTTCACTGCCTGTATGTGTATCCGTTGACTGTAAGTTTGGGTAGGAAAAGGAATTTGTTTATACGGGTTGAACTCAGAGAGGACGATGGTGATATTCGTAGACAGCCATTGGAGGTATTGACCATCATTCTTTTGTTCTTATGACACCCTTGGCTTGTGCTATACTTTTTTAATTTTATCTTATTTGTTTCTTTTGGTGTGGCTAATCTGTCCAGGCAATTTATCCTAGAGATCCAACTCTAGGGACATCATTTCAGAAATGGGGTCACACCCAAGTTGCTGTTGGGGCTAGGGTTGCTTGCTACCATGATGAAATTAAACTTTCCCTTCCTGCCATGTGGACACCAACACACCATCTTCTATTTACTTTATTTCATGTTGATCTGCAAACGAAATCGGAAGCACCAAAGCCAGTAAGTTTGTTTATCTGTTCTACTTAATTTCTTGGATTTTATTCCAGCTTTTTTTTTTCTGGCTGGGTGTCTGGAGCTTGTTTTTTATTCATTTGAATTGATTATCCTTGTTAATTTTTCCCAGGTGGTAATTGGATATGCAGCACTTCCTTTATCGTCACATGCTCAGTATGTTCCCTCGATTTGATATCTTTATCTTTGATTAGACATAATAAATGTTTATTTTATTAATGACATATGGTGCTTTAATGCTCTGTGTCAGCCAAATAAAAATAGACTGCACCTGATAGAAATCTCAATTATAAACCCAAAACCATAACGGTGATGACAAGTGGTCAATTTTTCTGCTGTTGAATTTCCAAACTGGAAAACTGAAAAGCAGATAGGAAAAATACAGACACAGTTGTTTGAAGTTGTTTAGCCTTTAGTGTTTGTCCACGACACATTCAATGGGTGGATCATAGGTTGACTAATTAGCAGAAATTTGAGTGCAATTCAGTGAATGCTATATTTTAAAATTCACAAACCAATTAAATCTTAAGAATTTAATTACAAAAAATAAAGTAAATCAGTCCCCATGTTTCATTCTAAATCCTTAATTATATCTTTAATCATAATAATGCCTCTGTTGTGGGTTTTATTTCACTCTAGGCGATAATTGATGTTTTGTTCTTTATGTGATTCTTCATTTGTATTTTTGGTGTTCCCTATTCTCCTTTTAATACCAAAGAACTTTTATGTCTTGATGACTTGATGCATGTTTGGGTTACATATTTTAAGGTCAAAACTTTATTAGCAGTGTCCTTGAAGAGCTTCTGAAGTAGAAGTGATTGTCACCCAAAATAACTGTTACCAATCATTCACTCTGCTTAATTTGTTGAAACTTTTGTTCTTGTTGTTATACAGGTTGCGGTCGGAAATAAATCTCCCGATTTTGAGAGAGTTGGTCCCACATTATCTCCAGGATGCAGGACGGGTGCGTGTTTATAATATTTGTGCACACCAGTATATCTTAATTGATTTTCATTGGCTACCTTTATCCTTTTTCTTTGGGAAGTGTGAACCTATGGGTAAGTTGGGTGGAAAGCGAGGATTAAATAAAAACCGTTGTATTGAGTTTTATAAAATGAGTTCATCATGTGATCTAAAACCCTCCCTTGTATGTCGAAGGATCTGAAACATCTAAGGAGAGTGAATGCCTTTGCATGCGATTAGCCTTTTATTAAAAAAAAATCCATCGACAGCGAATGCCTTTTAAAAGGTGTTTTATTTTATTTTACTTCACTTGAATTTATGTTTTTTTGGATTGTTTTTTCATAACGCATTTGAACTTGAGTTATTTTATATTTTGTTTTCTTGCTTTTTGATAGGAGAGATTGGATTATTTGGAAGATGGAAAAAATGTCTTCAGACTACGTTTACGGTTATGTTCTTCTTTATACCCTATCAATGAACGTATTAGAGATTTTTTTCTCGAATACGATCGACACACTCTCCGAACAAGTCCACCTTGGGGTTCTGAACTGCTAGAGGTATCTTTACTGTCCAGCTTTTTTTTTTTAGTATGATTTTGGGCCCTATTAGTTATCTTAGTCGTATCTTATGGAATTTTGTAGGTATTGTTGTATTTTATTTTCAACTCATTGTCAAATTTTAGTTTTGGTTATTAGTAGAAGGTTTGTTGATAGACTGGATTCTGATTGTGCAATCATTACCTATTGTTGTCTTTTGGGTTTTACCTTGTATGTTTGTAACCATTTGAAGCTAAACTTTGTTGATATTGTACGCTGATCATATGATATCATTAGTAGGAGTACTAACTTAAGATTCACTTATTCTGGAATGCAGGCTATTAATAGTTTGAAGAATGTTGATTCTACTGCTTTACTTCAGTTTCTTCACCCAATTCTTAACATGCTGCTTCATCTTATCGGCAATGGTGGAGAAACACTCCAGGTTTGCTCATCAATTGGTTCTTTTTTGTCACATGTTTTAAAAAGAGTCTTGCTGCTGCATATACTGTTATATTTTCTCTGCAAATTATATTTTGTTGGTTCAATACTTCCCCCCCCCCCCCCCCCCCAAATTCTTTGGATGTGTGGGTTTGCTTCTTTCACATTAAGTTCACCTTTCCACAACTGCTTTTAGGTTGCGGCTTTCCGGGCTATGGTTAATATTGTGACCAGGTATGCCTTTTATCTATATTTTATTCAAGTTTATTATGTTAAAATTGTGTTTGATAAGGATAAGGAAAACATTATTTTTCTATTTGTAAAGCTTGTTTGTTTTGGAATCACTGTTCTTTGATTCTCTTATGCTATATGGTATAGTAATTTCTTCTTTTCGTGGCTATGTTTAAAGACACTGTTTACATCTATGTTAGCATTTCATATGTCCGAGATCCTTAATTGGGATACTCCTCTGCATAGAGGTATTAAGAATATAAACAGAGTGCCTTTTAAACTTTGCCTCTTTACAACTGTTTATTGGTAAAATCTCACTGAGAGACACGCCAAAGGGGAATTTGTGGCCCTTGGGAAGTGTGTATTCTTAAATAAGAAGAGAAAAACATGTGGGATTAGGATATAATGTGGTTGGATCATGTACTGTAAACTTGTGAGTTGGTGGACATAAGCAGCCTTGGCTTGGGAGTCTATGTTGTCAAAACCAGCTTGACACATATGATCTCAAATCAAATATTTTATTGTATTTTTTCAGTCCATTCTCTTTCCCCTGTGTGTGTTTTTGGTGTAGGGAAGGGTGTTGGTGTTGCTCAACTAAGTGTCATTGGGAATGCATAGCTGTTAGACCCTTGAGTGGTTGGCGTATTTCTTTGACACATATGGAAAATTTGTTATTTGAATTTGTAACTACCCTGTGTTATTGTTATGATAACCACATTTAATTTGTAGGGTGCAGCAGGAGTCAGTTGATGACGCTGAAAGAAATCATTTTCTAGTCAACTATGTTGACTGTGCTTTCGATGATTTTGGGGGTCGTCAACCACCAGTATACCCTGGATTGTCCACTGTCTGGGGAAGTCTGGCACGGAGTAAGGTAGTGAGATGTTCATTATCATTTGTCTAATGCTATACCCCTTGTTTGTAGTAATGTTGTATCCCTAATCATCATTCATCTGTCTGAGTTTTCACTATGCATTAGAAATTGGCTACTTCTCATGTGCATGCATATGCTGATTTGATGTTTTAAGGGTAACTGGGAAGTTCAAGGATGGGATGTTTGATAATAGTCTCACATTTCCAGATCATGTTTCAAATGTTAAGCACAAACTATTATGTGAAACTACTTATTTACAAGTAGCACAATCATACATTTTTTTACGCCTAGCATAATCATACATGAATATCTCTTATCCTTCACTTCTTCCGATCTCAATTTCCGTTCGTGCTTATCCTTCTCATTAAACCAAAGGTCTTCCTTCTCTAACCATTTATTTACTATTTTAGTGGAAAACCAGTTTAAATAGATTTCACTGAAGACTTAGATTTGAATTATTAGAAGATTCATTACATAGAATTTAGAAATTTCTTCCCAGTAAGTTGAATTTTCTGTTAATAACTAAGGGTTCAAGAATCACTTTCACAATGAATGAAGTGGCGTAAATAAAGATAATATATTTTAGTTTCTTTATAATCATCCATAATATTCTGTTTAGGCAATTTGACTTTGCATTATTCATACACTTTCTCATTACTGCTCTATTCGAGACGTGCTACCTTATTTTGTCTTGCTTATTTATTTTCTTATGTTGAATGGATTTCATGCTGTTGTGTAATAATTGCAAGAAAAACCAAGTCATTAGCATGAATTTTCAATTGTTTGCTTCTTTCCAACCATCCAGTTAGTTAATAGAATGAGTTGATGTTACAGGCTAAAGGGTATCGTGTTGGACCAGTGTATGATGATGTTTTAGCAATGGCATGGTTTTTTCTGGAGTTAATTGTTAAATCAATGGCATTGGAGAAAACTCGCCTCTTCTATCATAGCCTTCCAATAGGTACCTTTGAAAGCTTTTAATCTGATCACCCAAACATTCTATGGCTTATTCATGTGAAAAACAAACATTCTATGGCTTATGAAATTTTAATCCTTTTCTCAATCAATTATTTTTTTATTTATTGTTATCCTATCTATTATCGAGAATATTAATTTTAAATTGTAAGAACTTAAGCTATTAATGCATAATTTGTAATTATTTTCCACAATTTAATTTTAGTTGGTTAATGGGCAACAATGTGTATCTACTGTAAGCACACATAGGTATTTAAAATTTTGTATCTACCTTCCACTGATTAGATTGACTATCACGGATGAATACTGTCATTGTGTTATTTCAAAAGCCAAGTCTTTAGATGGTTCATTTATATTTAAGTCTGGCTGAGTAGTTTCACTACAGTTGTTTTTGTTCTTCTACATCTATTCATCTGAACAGCTCTTCTTAATGCATATATGGTATTTTGTGCAGATATAGATTTTGAGATAAATGTTACTATATATTTTACAATGTTTCTCTTTTCACTGAATGCCCACATCTTGTTTTGCCACCTCGAAATTTGCCAATTTTTTGAACTCCAGGAGTCTACTAATTGACTCACCACACTTGTTATTATTGCTTTCTACCTAAAAGCGGACTTTGCAACAGACAAGGAGCCTTTGGGGACATTTTGAATAGCTTATTAGGGCTAATTTATACATATCCGATAAGTACTTTTATCAGTATTAAAAAACACTTCAAAAAATAACTTATGAAGTCATCCATAAATTGTTTTTAGCTTGTTTTTGTAAGTTCTTGGATAGCACTTAAATCAATTCTTAAAATTTTAGAAAAGCTGATTGAGTAAGCACTTAATTAAACTATTTACTCAAACATGCTTTTAGTTTAGTTGTCTCTGTTGCTGTTTTTATGTATTTGATTCTGTGGAGAGGTTTTTTGTCTTCTTTCAAAATGTATAGTGTTCAAAGTTCAAACAATGACATCAAATTCGTACTATTTGAAATAGCTTAGATTCTGAAGTTGATTTTGATCTCAATCTTTCTCTGCTTTTTCCTCTAAAGGTGAAGATATCCCACCGATGCAGTTGAAGGATGGTGTATTCAGATGCATAATGCAGTTGTATGATTGCCTTCTCACTGAGGTGCATGAGCGCTGCAAGAAGGGTTTAAGCTTGGCAAAGCGCTTGAATAGTAGTTTGGCCTTCTTTTGTTATGATCTTCTATCAATTATTGAGCCACGACAAGTTTTTGAGTTGGTATGTTGTTTTGTATGAAGCTTTTTTCTTTTTCTGGGGTTTCAATATATTTGGATGTTTATTTTCTTAAACTCGTAGTGTTTTTGCGTATTAATTATAAATGGGGGATACTTTATGCTACGGAGGACTCTTTTTGTTGAAGGGCAAATAGAGACATGTAAACCATAAGATTCCAGCAAGGCTGCAAGGTGGATGAAATGGAGGGTGCTCTGGGTATTATTTATGATAGAAATGTACTACCCAAGCTTAAGGGATAATTAGGAGCTAAATAATGGTATGGGATTAAATATTTGATTGTAATAGCCAAAAAGAAAATAAATACAGTGTTGCTGAATGATGAGTATCCAAGCACTTGGGGAACCCTCGCTAAAAGCTAGCTATCAAGGGGGGAGAACTAAGCCACTTAATTACTCCACTGAACATCTCATTCTAATTGACGTGGGACTTGGGTAGCCCTCTCCAAGTAACCAGCAATTAGGATTTGATACCAGTTGATAAGTATCCAAGCACTCAGGGAACCCTCCCTTGAAAGCTACCTATCAAGAGAGAAGAACGAAGAAACTGAAATGTTTCGACGAGCATCCCATATGACTCATCGTGGGACTTGGGCACCCCATAATACCCATGTCTCTATCACAGAAATATGAATGATACAATGAATGACTGAACACAGGATATGATTAGCAATAAATGCATTTAAGAAAAAGTTGCATACCACCCCACCCTTTTTGAATTTATAATGTAGATTCTCACCTTAGTTTGTTTGGGTACATGTGGAAAATGAGTTTCCCAATGTTTGTCTCAATAGTCAATGATAGAAGAGAAGTTGAAAGGAGCAAAAGTGAGAGAAACATACCACTTTTTCTCATTTGGCTGTGGAGAGCAAACAGTGAGGAATTAAAAAATTGATGTGAGTTGGTCTTAACTCTTATCCCGCTTATTAAAGTGCTGAACTAGTGTTTTGAACTTCATGAGATTGTGACTGATTTTGAATTGTATTTGATCTTATGGTTATGAATTTTTAATTTAGCATTAGTTTACTTTAATGTGATTTAGAGGTTAGTTTCCTATTCTATGTTGTTATTTTATGAACATGCATGTGTAGTGTAGGTATAATTTGACATCTTAGGGTGGATCTTACAATCCATGTTATGTTACAACTTACAACTCACAATCTTTCACCCCCTCTCATTGTCATTCCTAGGCTAAATCTTGATTTTGACATTGTTTCCAATTTCCATGCTATTATTCTATGACTTCATGTCAAGTTTATCGTCTCTGCAGGTATCATTATATCTCGATAAGTTCTCTGGTGTATGTCAACCAGTTCTTCATGAGTGCAAACTTACCTTTCTACAAATAATCTGTGACCATGATCTTTTTGTTGAAATGCCTGGGAGAGACCCTTCAGATAGGTACTTTATCGATAGTGTTTATTTGATTAGTTATGTACCATTTTGCCATCCTGGGCACAAATATTTACTACCCCTGTCCCTAAATATAGGACCCCCTGGAAATGAGAAAGTTGAATGTGATTAAATTTGTTGACAATTAGTATGGATTTTACATTAGTGTATTTATTACAGATTGCAGAAAAAGATGTAAATTAACTAGGGGTATGATTGTAAAGAAATAATTAATGCTGTTGAAAATTCAAAGAGGATCTTATAAAAAGGGACAAAGAAAATATCTAAGAGAGTCTTATATTTAGGGACGAAGGTAGTAGTTAGGAAGTATCATAATTTATGCAGTGAGATTTTATCTCAGTTTTTATTTATTATGTTACACGTTCTATACTCCTGTCAATGTTGTTAGCTTGTGATAACTATCTTAATTGGCCTCTGACCTATCTTTATGTTATTTGTTTTCTTTGTATGACATTAAATAACTATTGGTTCATCTGTCTGTTTAGATTTTGTTTTATTTCATTGACATGAATCCATGCCATACTTTGTTGAACCTAAGGGCATCTAAACTTTTAAGTAAACGTACTGGAACTTATGGGATACTATTACCTCATATATGACTTATGATATCTTATTAAATGGTCAATGTGAGAAAGAAAAAATTCTGAAATTTCATGTATAAATCAATGACCTGCATATTTGACTGTTGATACACTTGTTACAGGAACTACCTTTCGTCTGTATTGATACAAGAACTCTTTGTTACTTGGGATCATGAAGATCTGTCTCTACGGGCAAAGGTGAGTTTAGTTGGAATAGAGTATCTTGATTTTCTTCTGATTCTATTAACATTTTTTAATAGATATTGTCCTTTTTGTGTAACCATCTGTAGGCAGCAAGAATCCTGGTAGTGCTCTTGTGCAAGCACGGATTTGATGTGAGATACCAAAAGCCTGAAGATAAGTTGTATATCGCTCAGCTATATTTGCCGGTTATTGGACAGGTGCATAAAATCGTTTTAATTTAAATGGTCTTGTTGTGTTAATTGAATCTTTTTATGTGTTAATTGAATTTAAATGGTCTTGATTTTATTGAATATTTTTGGGTAATTTGACAACTTTATTTAAAGCTAATGTATCAGAATCTGTCAGGATTTTACACAAACGCTCAAAAAGAAATTAGTTTCCTATTAAATTTGAATATATTCAAATTTTTATTTAGTAGATAAATAATTTCATGTGTATTGGTTAGATTTTAGTATAATTCTATTACATTTTAAAAGATGTAATAGAATTAAGTTTTATATATTAAACCTTGTTATCATTTTCCAAACTTATTATTTCTTGACCTCCAATTTCTTTAATGAATTTCGTTTGTCTTTTCAGATATTAGATGAGATGCCTGTTTTCTACAACCTGAATTCTGTTGAGAAGCGGGAAGTTTCCATCGTAATTCTGGAAATAGTTCGAAACCTTGATGATGCATCACTGGTCAAGGCATGGCAGCAAAGCATTGCCCGGACTAGATTGTTTTTCAAGCTCATGGAGGAATGCTTACTTCTATTTGAGGTACTTTTCGTACTGTAACTTATCATAAATCTGGATTGTGTGATTGATTGGCTTTTCTGCTATAAATTTGGAATTTGCTGAACATTCTTTTTATAGAATAGGGGAGAGAATATTATTATTTATTAGGGTAGTAGGGAGGCACTAGGCCATACATTCCCCCAAAGGAATTCAAACTGTCTCTTTGGTTTTAGAAAGCTGGAGAGTCACCATGATGCTAGCACCCACAAGATAGTTGCTGAACATTTATTGTCATTTGGACAGCTAAATTTTTTTCGCTTGTAATCTTCTTTATGTCAAATGTCATAATGTTCTGTTAACACTAGCGTTTTTACAGCACAAAAAGCCTGCTGATGGCATGTTACTTGGCTCTAGTTCTCGCAACCCCGTAGGGGAGACACCTGCTTCCCCCAAATACTCTGAGAGACTTTCACCTGCAATCAACAACTATTTATCTGAGGCCTCAAGGCAGGAAGTCAGGGTGAGCCAATTTTTGCTTAGCTATTGCTAGTATATTATTTTGTCACCGTTTGATTTTCTTCCTCGTACTAGGCTAGAATGCTCAATGTAGGTAAATCCATTTTTTGCATCTTATGGCTTTAATTTTTGTGTGGCAGCCTCAGGGAACACCTGATAATGGGTATCTATGGCAGAGAGTAAATTCCCAGTTAAGCTCTCCTAGCCAGCCATATTCCTTGAGAGAAGCTCTTGCCCAAGCACAGTCTTCTAGGATTGGAGCTTCTGCTCAAGCACTTCGAGAATCTTTGCACCCACTTTTGAGGCAAAAATTGGTATTTTTTTATTTTGTTTAACTAAATATTATTTGTTTAGTTTACCAAAAAAAAAATATTTGTTTATAGTTATTCTAAGATGGATTCGTCAGGAGCATAATGTGCTTTTTTTTCCAATTCTTTTGTATTAATTCCTGTTGTAAACTCCCTTCTGCTGGATTCAATTCTTACCCTAATTTGTCGATTAAAAATTTCATGCTTTATGCACAATTCCCTGAATTAATCTTCAACTGCTGTAATGGAATCTTGAACATAGATATATTCACTATTCATTTGGAATATCCACTCATTTGTTTATTTTTGTGTTTTGTTATTTACATTTGGTAACTGACATTTGTGTCAACTTCTATTTTTGGTAGGAACTATGGGAAGAGAATTTGAGTGCTTCTGTCAGTCTTCAGGTCTTGGAAGTGACTGAAAAATTTTCAACGATGGCAGCATCACGTAGCATTGCTACAGATTATGGAAAACTTGATTGCATCACAGCTGTATTCATGAGCTTTCTATCTAGAAATCAGCCATTGTCTTTTTGGAAAGCATTTTTCCCTGTATTTAATAGTGTGTTTGATTTACATGGGGCAACACTAATGGCAAGAGAAAATGACCGTTTTCTAAAGCAAGTCACTTTCCATCTACTTCGGCTTGCAGTTTTCAGAAATGACAACATCAGGAAAAGGGCAGTTGTTGGGCTTCAAATACTTGTGAGGGTATGTCATTATCTATTTAAATTTTTATTAAAACTTTTGATATTGGATTTGTGTCATGTCATATTAATCTAAACCTTTGTTTTGGTTTATTCAATCTGTGCAGTGTTCATTTCATTACCTTACACAGACGGCAAGGTTAAGAGTCATGTTGATCATCACTTTATCAGAGCTAATGTCTGATGTGCAAGTGACTCAAATGAGATCTGATGGAAGCCTAGAAGAGAGTGGTGAAGCACGGAGACTTAGAAAATCTTTAGAGGAAATGAAGGATGAAAGTAAAAGTTCTTTGCTGTTGGAGGAGTGTGGATTACTTGATAGTGCTCTTATAGCCATACCAGAGAAAAAGGCAGAGCATAGATGGTCTTGGTCAGAGGTGAAATATCTTTCTGAAAGTCTGCTTTTGGCCCTTGATGGTAGCTTGGAACATGCACTACTGGTAAGTTTTGGCTATACATGTATCAAATGAAATAAATATTTTTTCAAATATTTCAATGAAATTTATTTATTTATTTTTTAAACCATTTGTAGATGGGAAGTTGCTTCCCGTAATGCCAAACAGCACCGTATTGTTCAAACCGGCTTACTTCCTTTTTAGCTCACAACTTTTTATAACTTTGTAAATGATTACATAAAATATAAGGAATCCTGATTTAGTTAATTGATAGTAATACATATGTAGTATCTGTTACCATAAGTATAATCTAGATTCTAAAGTTGCTTGTCCCTTTGCCTTCCTTTCTTTTTTAATGCCTATCCTTAACCATTTGGATGTTTATCTGTTTATGACTTGGTTCCTGATGATTGACCTGTTTAATTGGGCTTCAAGTGATTGTTAACTGTAATCTTGTTTCAGGCCCCTGTAATGACTGTGGATAGATATGCTGCTGCTGAAAGCTTCTATAAACTGGCAATGGCATTTGCCCCAGTCCCTGATCTTCACATAATGTGGTTACTTCATCTGTGTGATGCACATCAGGAAATGCAGTCATGGGCTGAAGCTGCTCAATGTGCTGTTGCTGTTGCTGGTGTTGTAATGCAGGTAAAGGCATGGTTTATTTATGCGTAGAAAGTGCAACACATTATTTTTCTCTGATAGATACTTTATTGTGACGGGCATATTCATTGCTCAGATAAATTGTAATGTTAGTGTGATCTATAATATTGAGGTTTTCATTTACTCAGTATGCATTCTGATAGAACACCGAGTTTCCATGCATGTAATGACCCAATCATTGGGTCCAATTCATACAATACAGGTTCTAAAAGGTTATAGAAGCTGTTAGAATAAAAGTTAGTTACTAGGGAGTATGAGTTAGTTAGCTCTCTCCCTAAGTTTTAGGGAGTCTTTGGTTATAAAAGAAAAAGGTAGAGAGGTGAGGTATGCAGAAAGTTGTTAAGGGTCAGTTATTTTCTCTCTGGTGTAGGAGCAATCTTACTCTAGTCTAGGAGTTCATAGAACTCTGGCTATTCCTTTCCTTTTTCAGTTATTACATCCATTGTACTCACATATTATACAATAAAATTTCAATATCCATTGCTTCTGAATTTCTGAGTTCCATCACATTCATAATTTTTAAAGCATGGTTGCATCTAGGATATTCTTTTATTGATAGGGTGAACTGTGGCCAGACCAATTATGCATCAAAATATACACAGGCTTTATGGTTACAATATAAACTACGAATACAAATGAATTAATTATTAGTATCTTTGAATCCATGCTAACTTGATATATAGATGGAATGCAATATTTCTATCATTTTATTATATATCTCTACTTGATCAATTCTACCTATATTTTAAATATCAGAAGCCATGGTTGCTTGGTATTAGTAAGAACATTTTACAAAAATCAAATAGACAACTTATCTTATTCCTGCATTCTTCTTCAATGACTGAATTATACAATTACCAACTAGTCGGCTCTAATTATCAATGTCTAAAATATGAATATTCGTTTTTTCTCTTTTGTTTTTCCTTTTGGTATCTGACTATTGTCTGCTAAAATCTATGTTTCATTCAAGCTTTAGCTGTTAAATGAGAATAAATTGTTTTTATCCCTTTAAATAGATCTAATATGTCTGCTTTTGTAGTAAACTTTTCAACCTGAACAAAGTACATAAAGTATAAGAACACTTAAGTTTACTGATAAGAGCCGAGGGAGGAAAAATTAAAGGTTAAACTAAAAATTTAAGTCCCTATTGCTTCCCTACAATTTCAATTTAGTGCCTATTTTTGTTCCTCCCAATATTCCTCAATTCTTTCCTAACTATCTCATAGAAACTGATACCTATAGTGAATGAATTAAAGAAAAGAAAACAGAAATGATAGAACAATCCTCTGTAGAATTTGTCTAGAGCAACAGTTTATATTATTAATACAGAATTGTCACACAGTGAAAGTTTAAATTAGAGACGATGATAGAATAGATGCAAATAAATTCCTTCCAAGAAATTTGAGAATCTCTTGCTCTCTCCCTCCGATAACAACTCAATATGATTTTCTATCTCTTTCCACTCATCAAATTTCACCTATCTCATTATGTTATAACTCCTCCTTCTAACTGCTTGCCGCGATTCCCATCAACGAATAGGGATATATATATATATATATATATATATATATATATATATATATATATATATATATATAATACTTTGTTTGTTAAATGAAGTGTTAGAAACCAAAAGTATAGTCAATTTTGAATATTAATATAACTAAATTGTAGGGATTTTGACACTGAACAATTGGTCAATATTTGTTGTTTTTATACGGATAGGCAGCCATCCTTTTTTGGTGACATTCCCATATGATAATTTCAGGCTGCCTCACTCTGGAAGGAGGGGGCCTAGAAGAGAGCTGAAATATCCTCTGATTTATCTTGCAACTAATTTGTGCTTACGCTATTATTCAATTTGATGCAGGCCCTTGTTGCCAGAAGTGATGGTGTATGGAACAAAGACCATGTTGCAGCTTTACGTAAGATTTGTCCTATGGTTAGCAGTGAGATCACATGTGAAGCATCTGCTGCAGAGGTAGAGGGATATGGTGCTTCAAAACTAACAGTTGACTCTGCTGTGAAATACCTGCAGCTTGCTAATAAGCTTTTTTCACAAGCTGAGCTATTTCATTTTTGTGCAAGCATTCTGGAACTTGTAATCCCAGTATACAAGAGCAGGCGGGTTTATGGACAGCTGGCTAAATGTCACACCTTACTTACTAATATCTATGAATCAATACTTGAACAGGAATCTAGTCCGATTCCTTTCACTGACGCAACATACTACAGGGTTGGGTTTTATGGTGATAAATTTGGAAAACTTGACAAAAAGGAGTATATATATCGTGAACCCCGTGATGTACGTCTAGGGGACATAATGGAAAAACTTAGTCATATTTATGAGTCCAGAATGGATGGTAATCACACTTTGCATATTATTCCAGATTCTAGACAAGTGAAGGCTGAAGAGTTACAGCCTGGTGTCTGCTACCTTCAGATCACTGCTGTTGATGCTGTCATGGAAGATGAGGATTTGGGAAGTAGAAGAGAGAGAATTTTCTCTCTTTCCACTGGAAGTGTTCGTGCCCGTGTGTTTGACCGATTTTTGTTTGATACCCCATTTACAAAAAATGGCAAGAATCAAGGTGGATTGGAAGATCAATGGAAAAGACGCACTGTTCTTCAGACCGAGGGTTCATTTCCTGCTTTAGTAAATAGGCTATTGGTAATCAAATCCGAGTCCCTTGAATTTTCACCTGTAGAAAATGCCATTGGAATGATTGAAACACGAACAGCTGCATTACGAAATGAGCTTGAAGAGCCTCGAAGTTCTGAAGGGGATCAACTTCCAAGACTCCAGAGTCTACAAAGAATTCTCCAAGGCAGCGTTGCAGTACAAGTATGTTGAGTATTGATTCTTATTACGCTATCATACGCATTTTCCCTTCTTTGCAATCATTTTGATTTTGTTGCAAAAATTTCAGTCTGTATTTCTCAGCCTTATTTTTGGCCTCCATTATTAACAGTATGCACTTTACTTCCTGTCTCGTTTCTTACATAACAATGGTTTTTGTGCAGGTAAATAGTGGAGTTTTGAGTGTTTGCACAGCCTTCTTGTCTGGTGAGCCTGCTACAAGATTACGGTCTCAGGAACTACAGCAACTTATAGCTGCCCTTCTCGAGTTCATGGCTGTTTGCAAACGCGCAATCCGGGTACATTTCAGATTGATAGGTGAGGAAGATCAGGATTTCCATACACAACTTGTAAATGGATTTCAGTCTCTAACTGCAGAGTTATCACATTACATTCCTGCCATTCTCTCAGAGCTATGACACTGCCACAAATATTTGCTTTGTAATATTTCTTCAATGTGTTCATATATATACTGTTATTGTTTTCTTTCTTTGTTTGCAATGATGTGCAATTGCATTTGTATCATGATTCACATATTTAGATAGAATTATGCTGACCTGCTGATTCCAGGAAAACATGAATCATCCTGTTTGTGTATTGTGTCTTCTATTTTCCCCCATTTTCCCTTTTGTTAGCGGTGAGGGGAATTATGTCAATTCTGTGTAATATCTTAATTATTTCAGATTGTTTTGCCTTTTTGGAATACAACTATTGTGAATTCAAGTGCATCGATGGTATTTGAATAGCAACAGATTGAATACAACTTGTGACATATTGAATAGCAACAGATTTTTCACACGAAGACCTCCATCTCGATGGTATTTGAATGCTCGACAATGTTTTGTTTTGTTTTGTTGGACTAGCAATTTGTAGGAACACTTAAGAGGCCAACAACTGTGCAGGCGGCAAGGGTGGTGCATTTGATCTGATCATGTACGTGGATGCCGGGATTGGAGTTTATGGAATTCAGATTCCCTACAGTTAGGAGATCACACATTCAACAATCGTGACATGGTGGTCGTTCAATCAAGATTGGATAGTTCAGAAAAACATATAAAGATTTAAATTTTATAATTAAAAAAATCGATTTTGATTATGAAACGGCCACTAATGTCCCGACTCCGTGTGGGAAGGGAACAACCCTTGGCCCTGACTGCAAGAGAACTGAACCCGAGTTTATGAGACTGTTGCCACAACATAAATCTAATTAGAAGGGTAAATTAGAACAATATGTTAACTAAAGCATGACAATTGTGCAGGAAGCAATACAAGGAAATGTTGATTTTTGCTGTTAAGGTTCCTAGGGGTGGAGTTAAAAGCTTGCAAATTAGGATTATAGTTATAACTAATAAATATTAAATGTTTCAAAATTAGGATTGAAGGCTAATTCTTGAAAATTTATTTGTGTCCTATATCAATAGGAATGGTATAGCACATAGTCTTGGGTGGGAAATGTTCCTGATCAAATTTACCACATTATCTGTAATGATTTTCAAGTTATCTAATCAAAGCTATATTTCATTGTCAAAAGAATTGATATGAACTTATTCATATATACAAAATTGTAGATTGTTTTATTGGCAGCAGCAGCTGATAAGAGAAACAAGCTTCCGATGCTGAATAGATGAAGATAGTCGAGTACTAAGATAAAACTTATAATTCATGTTAGATCAAAGCAAAAATATGAACATTAAGGCACGATGAAGCCTTTCATTCAGAAAGAACCACGATATCGTTAAATAAATTTCTTGTTTTTTTAATGGTTCTTAGGCCTATATATACCTGAGCAAGACTGACATGTATGTATAGCAACTGTTACATCACACTCTTCCAGTCTTGAGTTATCAAATATCTATAATACATGATGAATATGACCTATATATAAAGTTCTGAATTCTGTGTTTGGTTAATAATCATCAAGAAAACTTTGTCTGGACTACCAAGAAAGCAAAAATTAAAACAATACAAGAAAAATTAAAATATGAATCAAAAGGTATATATGAGAAATTGTATATATATATATTTTTATTCATTAAACATTACATGTGTTCATATAAACTAAATGAGTAGCACATTTCTTCCAACTAACAACTAAAGGAGGTTGATTCTACAAAGGGGGCATGTTCTCCTCACACCGATCCACTTTTGAATACAGTCGCTGTGGAATATATGAGAGCAACGGCGAATCTGAACTGCCGTTGAATCAGTAGACAATTCACAAAGACATATGGAGCATGGATCATCTGTTTTTGAAAAATCTGTTGTTGCAATTTCATCAAGATTGATGAAATCAAGTTGAGGAGAATGATAGAATGGTACATCATCAAGCAGAGCATTGTTGTGACCCCCCATGGTGGTGTTGTTAGCGATAGAATAAGAATTATTATCAAAGAGAAGAATAGTATCATCTACCATTCTGATTCTGTCTCTTCCATTATGAAGATTTGGTGGACCTACGTCCCTTGTTGTTGCTACAGGCCTCATGTTGTTGTTGTTGTTGTTCCGGGGACGATGACCACCCGTATTATTGGGTGCCGCGACAAAGGAATCAATTGCTACCGGTGAAGAGAACATCCCCATGTTGTTGTTGTTGTTGTTGTTGTTCCGAGGACGACGATGACCACCGGTATTATTGGCGGCGGCGACAAAGGAATCAAGGACAAAAGTATTGTCCAGCATGGAACCGGGTACGATGAAACCAGCAGCAGCATTGAAACTCCGGCGAACAAAAACAGGATTCATGTTGATGTTCACAGAAACGTAGGTAGGACAGGAGGAGTAGAGAGAGTGGAGAAAGATAATTGGAACTGTGGAATAGTAAAGAGTGAGCGATGAATTGAATAGTTGTTGGTTGATGTAGTTGTAATCTAATCTAATCTTTGTGTGCTATATTTATAGATACGTTTTTTATGACCGTTGTGGTAAACTTGAATATCACGCAATAATTTATTAAAGGCAATAGCTGTCAATCTAAGGAAAAACTAACCGTTTAGTCAAAATCAAATCTAACAAAAAAGTAATCTTGTCAATAAAAGACCAGCTGTTATTTATTTAAAAAAATACCAGCTGTTAATTATTGCAATTTGCAAAGTCGGTTTTGTTTTTAATAAAATAAATAAAGTTTATATATATTGGAAATTATAAATACTGTAATTTTTTATTCAAAATAAATAAATAGTGTAATTTTTTTTTATTTAACTAGCTGTCATTTAACTAGCTCATTATTTTATTTTTTTAAGAAAATAAATTATAGTGTACTTTTTTTTAACTATTTTTTAAGGTTAAATATTTTTGTGTCTCTAAAATTAAGAGAATTTTTACTTTCATCCTATAAAAAGAATCACATAGTTTCATTCAAAAAATAAAATTTCCTATTTTGTTTTTTGTCTCTAATTGACAAAATTTTTACATGTTTTTGATATTTTTTAACCTAATATAACCTTATATAGGTTTAAGATAATATATAGATAATAGATATAATTAGAGCATATCTATTACTCGTAAATTAAAATCGATTACCAACAAAGTTTCTAAATTATCCTTATTGCTTTTAACTACGTTGCAAGTTTTATATCCTTTGTTATAATTTCACTAAAAAAAAATATAGAAAGAATATAAGATAAATACAACAAAATACAAAAAAAAAAAACAACAAATATATAGAAAAAATATAAGATAACTACAAAAAAAAATGATATGCTTAAAAATAGGAACAAAACAAATTACATATAGAAACAAAATAGAACAATATATACGCATAAAAATAGGGGAAAAAACAATAAAAACATCATATAAAGTTTAGTCAATAAAACAATTATAGAAAGAATATAGAAAAGAGAAGAAGAAACTGCATAAAACTAAGAATATAGAAATAATTAATAAAAAAACATTACTTTATAAAAATAAAATAAACAATATTTTTCATAAAAAAAAGAAGAAAAGAAACATAAACAATATTACTATCAAATTTACTACTAACCACTAATAATAATAAAGTTAAATAATATCAAACTTACTAAATTGCCATAAATATTCCTAATAAAATTTATAATTTTTTATTAAAAATATACACATGACCATTATTTATCACTGAAACATAAAACCTTGACTAAATAGTTTATAAGAAAAAACACAATAATTTCACTTATATTTTAACAATATTATATAATAAATTTTATACCTTAATATAATGACAAACTTAGATCAAATAAAAATTAATGGACCCGTGCATTCGCACGGGTCTTTAAACTAGTTTTAAACATAAAAAGAAAATGAATAGTAACATAGATCAACCAATTAGTGTTTCACGAAAAGAGAAACGAATTACCGTAAGTAACCAAGGTTATAAGAATCAAGCTTCTACATTAACTTAATTAGTTTATGTGGAATCAAAACATAAACTCGGCTCGTAAACTCGTAGAGTTTACATGATATTAAAATCTTATGAAATCAATAATTTTATTTTTAATTTAGAAATTTAGTATGAATATTAATTAAAGAAAATAAAAAATTAATAATTAATAATTTTAAATATATTAGATAATATACACTAAATTGATTTTCTCTCTTAGATAATTTACACTGAGTCAGGATCCGTTGACACCAGATGTCAAAGTTTTGTTTGACACCAAATTTGATCCATTCAAATTATTAGATCCAACGGTTCACAATTTATTTGATTAAAACCTTTTTAGGAACATCCGGTGATACCTTCTCTTTCTTATTGTGTCACAAAGTCTCGTTGAAATTGAACATGATTCATCATCATTCCAAGGCACCTCTCACAAAACATCACATAAAATTAAAATATATTCATTCATCGGTTTAATTTGTAAAGCTTTTTAATTCTCAAAATTGAGGTCACGGTGAATTTCTTTAAACTAGGATGCAAAGTTAGAGCTTATGATTTATAATAATATTCTAACCAAAAACCAATGGCCTAATTAACTTTTCATGATTTATAAAAATATGGAAGAAGAAAATGGATTCATCTTCTTATTTTATATGTTGCTGATTATGATTTCATGTACTGTATGAACGAAGAGAGATATATTGTCCGAAAATAAAGGAGGAAGATGATTGCATCAATTAGATATTATGATTTGTTTTCCCTACAAATTAAATCTTAGATGAATAAGTACTAGTCATTGGATTTAATAAATTGAATGGATCAGATTTGGTGTCAAACAAAACTTTGACACCTGGTGTCAACAAATCTGACTCATATATATATATATATATATATATATATATATATATATATATATATATATATATAGAGTCAGGATTCGTTGACACCAACTAGTTTGACACCAAATGTTACATCTCTCAATAACGTTTTAACCGATATAAATTTTATAAAATTCACCGTTGGATTGAAAGTTTACATCATATAGATCATTTGTGTAAAATTTCAAATAAATCCAAAATCATTTGATATGTTATTGAGATACATCAAAATTAACGGTTTTTGTATTTTTTTTAAATGCCGTTAATCTTTATGTGTCTCAATAGCATATCAAATGATTTTGGATTTGTCTGAAATTTTACACAAATGATCTATATGATGTAAACTTTCAATCCAACAGTGGATTTTATAAAATTTATATCGGTTAAAACGTTATTGAGAGGTGTAACATTTGGTGTCAAACTAGTTGGTGTCAACGGATCCTGACTCATATATATATATATATATATATATATATATATATATATATATATATAACTTAATATGAAATCAATAGTTTTATTTTTAATTTAGAAATTTAGTATGAATATTAATTAAAGAAAATAAAAAATTAATAATTAATAATTTTAAATATTAGATAATTTACACTAAATTGATTTTCTCTCTTTCTCATAAATTAAATATGATTATAGTCATGTATTTCAATAACAAATATTGTCGGTGTTGGTTGAAAATTACATATTGAAAAATCATGATTTTCCCAACAAATAACACTAACAACTATAATCCCACAATATATCTTGTAAAAAATAATATCACTCTCGTTATTTTTTTCATGCATTAAATACGACTCTTTAACTCATGCATGTCATGCAAGAATGAATATTATATATGATTGAAATATAAAGTGATTGTATTGTAAGTTATCTTATTTTTTACGAAACCCTTACTACATTTATTTATGTATCTTTTATTAAAGGCTTTAAATGCACTTTCGGTCCCCCTATTTTCAAAAAAAAAAAAGAAGTTTTGGTCCCTCAATTTTAAAAATCAGTTTTTAGTCCCCCTATTTTCATTTTTTTTTAGTTTTGATCCCCCATCCTATTTTGGGGTTAATTTTGTTGATGTGGTCTTGTAACTAATGATGTGGCAACATTCATGTGGACAAATTTAATATCCATGTCATTATTATATATTTTTAAATTCAATAAAACTTTATTTATAAAATATTTTAATTATTAGAATTATATATTCGACTAAAATAATAATTGTTAAATCTTATAAAATATGAAATTTGAAACCCTAATTATCAAACCTTCAACTACTAGAATTTTATTCATAATCGGAGAGAATCCTTCCTTATGGATTTCACCAATCCTATGGTTTCCGTTCAAACTCAACAATTTTTGGATTTTTAAAAACGAAAAGAAATTAGAGATGATTTTGTGTTTCAAAAGAAATTACTCATACTCTTTAAACTATCTATGACTTTGGATGAATTTGAATGAAAACCCATAAATTGTTTTAAGTTTGAAATTTAATTCTAGATTGGTTTTATATAAAGTTGGATGATGATGAAAGTTGGAGGTTCTTGAAACACAAAACTTGCTTTCAATATGCAATTATTTGATTTGAATCAAAGAGGATCATGTTCATGTTGTGATTGTTTGTTTTTTCTTAGGTTTAATAAATTAAAGGTTGTGAATTTTGAGATTTTTTATTTTAATGATTTTACAATGATGATATGATGATGAAATGTGATTATTTTGTTTTCTGGGTTGGTAAGAAGATTAAGGATAACTGGATAAGTGGATGATGATAACGGGAGCTATGGATTGTTTGGTGTGATTTTGATGTTTTTGAATTATTTTTTGATTGATTTCTTTTTAAAAAATACTATAATTTTAATAATTAAATTATTTTATAAAATAAGTTTTATTGAATTAAAAACAAATAATGACATGGATATTAAATTTGTCTACGTGGACGCTGATATGCATTAGTGGCAATGCCACATCAACAAAATTAGCCTTAAAATGGAATGAGGATCAAAACTCAAAAATAAAATAAAACTGGGGACTAAAAAGTTGATTTTTAAAATAGGGGGCCAAAACTTCATTTTTTTAAAAATAGGGGGATTAAAAGTGCATTTACGCCTTTAGTAAATAACTTATAACTTATATATATTATATTTGAATAGTTGCATACAATTTTGTAATATTCTATTATTTTATGAAAATCTAATAACTTATATGTTTCGACTCTCACATGTTTTCTTCTATTCTTTTGTATATTTTTGTTTTTCCTTTATTATTTTCGCGCATGTGCATAAAATAGACATTATTCACTGTTGGCTGCTATAAGTAAAAATTCACTTTTAGGATAATTGATATAATTGATTTATAATAAGAGACAAAAATTCACTGTTGGCGCATGACGACGACCCATATTATGGGCGGCGACAAAGGAATCAAGGAACCGGGTGCGATGAAACCAGCAACAGCATAGAAACCCCGATGAACAAAAACAGGATTATCCTTCTTTTTTACTAAAAAATTGACAATGAAGAGATGAATATTGAAATTCATAAGAAGAAGAATAGAACAAGTAGAGTGGTCGGTGATGAGAACATTTATTTATAGATAGAAGGGTTACGTTTTTATGACCCTTGGGTTGGTATATTGCGTGATGCTCATGAGATAATAATTATTCCAACACAAATTACGCTGGCAATTAATTGTCATAGCTATCTATTAAATGTTGATTCCCGAAGGAAAAAAAGAAAAAATTCTACAAAATATCTCATTGTTTTTTTGTTTTCTTTTTTATATAATGAATGAAATATCTCATTGTTTTCTAAATCCGACGTGTCTATAAATCCTAGTTCAATTGGTAGAAATATCAAAATTGCTAGGTCGGACGCTATGATCGGGGTTCAAAAACCGGTCTTTTCACTTTGTGTGTGTGAGTTTCCAATGACTTATCATTTCAACTATATTAAAAAACAATACCATATGTAAATTACACAGGATGTATTTATCTAGTTATGTTAGACTTTCATTTGTCTTATGTGGGAATCGAAGGCATCACCACCTGTAAGTCGGTTTTTGTTAGAAAAATTTGCATAGAGTAACTTGAGAGTTAAAGAACTTTATTAGTGGATCTCAATAACATATCAAATAATGTTATTCATGACTGATCCATCATGAACCACTTTAAGAAGTGACCCATAATAGAATTTGCCTATTTTACACACATATAATAAGCTATTTTTTTTTAATAAGAACTTTTTAAAAAAATTGATTTTTTTTAATGATAAAATGTTAGATGTTAGTATATTACAATCTTACGTTAGTTTTTCTCCTTGTCAGCCAGGACTTGAATCTTGAACCTTCAACTCATTTAACCCTTAGTTTAACTCCTTTAAAAAATTGTTTGGCTCAACTTTTTTGTTAAAGTGTTGAGAAGTTTAAAATAAGTCACAATTTTGTAGGGACAAAAAACATATCGAAGGGCACTAGACTATTTGACAAAAATAACATATTATTTATTTTATTTACTTTTTTTGGACTGCATATTTATTTTATTTACTAATATACTATTATTATTATATATAAGAACTAGTTCAAAGACCCGTGCATTCGCACGGGTCCATTGATTTTTATTTGATATCTAAGTTTGTCATTATGTTAAGGTAGAAAATTTATTTAGAATTAAATATTTAAAAATTTATTATATAATATTGTTAAAATATAAGTGGAATTATTGTGTTTTTTCTTGTAAATTTATTTATTCAATTTTTTTATGTTTTCGTGATAAATAATGGTCCCGTGTATATTTTTAATAAAAATTATAAATTTTATTAAGAATATTTAGGAATAGTAAGTTTGATACTATTTAACTTTATTATTATTAGTGGTTAGTAGTAAATTTGATAGTCATATTATTTATGTTTCTTTTATTTTTTTGATAAAAAATATTGTTTATGTTTTTTTTTTCTTATAAAGTATTTATTTTTATTAATTATTTCTATATTCTTATTTTTATGCGGCTTCTTAATTTTTCTATATTTTTTTTATAATTTTCTTATTGACTAAACTTTCTATAATGTTTTTATTGTTTTTTCCTATTTTTATGCGTATAAATTATTCTCTTTTGTTTCTATCTATAATTTGTTTTGTTCATATTTTTAAGTATATCATTTTTTTCTATATTTTTTTTTGTATTTAACTTATATTTTTCTATATTTTTTTAGTGAAATTATAATGAGGATATAAAACATGCAACATAGTTAAAAGCAATAAGGATAATTTAAAAACTTTATTGGTAATCGATTTTAATATATTAGTAATAGAAAAAAAGTATAAAAAAAAAAGAAATGGAACAGGGATGGATAAACCCCTTCGTCATCATCAACTTAACTTAAACCTCAAAATTCCAAAATGAAACCAACAAGCTGTTCCATGTAGAACTTCAAAATCCATCAATGGATCTCATTATTTCCCACACTCCAAACCCATTTCTTCTTTCCTCATCATCACTAACTCCAACTCTTCAAAATCCTAACTTTTTCACGTTAACCCCATCCTTCAGTAACCGCAGAAAGCTCAAACTTCGAGCTTCATCTACAGCAGACCCAAATGGCGCTGATGGGTCTTCTTGGTCACAGTCACTTGAACGCGCTTCGAAGCGGTTTTTGGTGAAATTCGGAGATATGGTGAAGAAAGAAATAGGTGTTGATTTGGGAGATGGTGTTGTGAAGGCAGGTGAGTTTGTGGATGGTGTGAAGAAGAATGTTGGGAGTGAGTTTCAAACTCTTTCACTGTCCGAGTTTGTTGAATGGAATCGGTTTGAACATTGGAAGGTAACTCAAATCAATTGCTTTGTAACGAGATTTTGTTGTTTAATTTCATTCATAGTGACACGACAAACAAATTGTTTTGGGTTTGGTTGTTGGATTTAGTGTTAGTTTATTCATAGGAAATAAGGTTACATTTTTCAAATTATGACGGAATTTAGAATATGATAACCATAGATAGGCAAGTGCTACATAAGAGAGTGATTGATCAAAAAGAAGCCAAACTTTTGTGACATTGCCTGCATCTCAAGGGCACTCTATCTAATTTTCTTTGGAAAAACACGAAACATAAGGAAAATGGGTTGCATGAAAGAGAGACGATTTTTATTTTGGTGTATAGAACTAGTTCCCAGGGGAAGGGGCTCCGGTAATCCAGAGTTCGGCCGCGAGGTAAGTAAAGCCTTGCCAAGAATTGTTTCCACCATGAATCGAACTCGGGTTCTCCCGAACGATTCATCTTAGGGGGAGCTCATTAATTACTTGAGCCCAATGTCTTGGTTAAAATTAAAGAAACTATTCAGAATAAGGTTACATTTTTCAAGTTATGAGGGAATTTAGAAAATGATAGCCATATATAGGCAAGTGCTACAATTTTGTGAAGGCAGGTGAGTTTGTGGATGGTGTGAAGAAGAATGTTGGAAGTGAGTTTCAAACTCTTTCGCTGTCCGAGTTTGTTGAATGGAATCGGTTCGAACATTTGAAGGTAACTCAAATCAATTGCTTTTTAATGAGATTTTGTTGTTTAATTTCATTAGTGACATGACAAACAAATTGTTTGGGTTTGGTTGTTGGATTGAGTGTTAGTTTATTCATAGGAAATAAGGTTACATTTTTCATGTTATGAGGGAATTACAAGATTACGGTCTCAGGAACTACAGCAACTTATAGCTGCCCTTCTCGAGTTCATGGCTGTTTGCAAACGTGCAATCCGGGTACATTTCAGATTGATAGGTGAGGAAGATCAGGATTTCCATACACAACTTGTAAATGGATTTCAGTCTCTAACCGCAGAGTTATCACATTACATTCCTGCCATTCTCTCAGAGCTATGACACTGCCACAAATATTTGCTTTGTAATATTTCTTTAATGTGTTCATATATATACTGTTATTATTTTCTTTCTTTGTTTGCAATGATGTGCAATTGCATTTGTATCATGATTCACATATTTAGATAGAATTATGCTGACCTGCTGATTCCAGGAAAACATGAATCATCCTGTTTGTGTATTGTGTCTTCTATTTTCCCCCATTTTCCCTTTTGTTAGCGGTGAGGGGAATTATGTCAATTCTGTGTAATATCTTAATTATTTCAGATTGTTTTGCCTTTTTGGAATACAACTATTGTGAATTCAAGTGCATCGATGGTATTTGAATAGCAACAGATTGAATACAACTTGTGACATATTGAATAGCAACGGATTTTTCACACGAAGACCTCCATCTCGATGGTATTTGAATGCTCGACAATGTTTTGTTTTGTTTTGTTGGACTAGCAATTTGTAGGAACACTTAAGAGGCCAACAACAGTGCAGGCGGCAAGGGTGGTGCATTTGATCTGATCATGTACGTGGATGCCGGGATTGGAGTTTATGGAATTCAGATTCCCTACAGTTAGGAGATCACACATTCAACAATCGTGACATGGTGGTCATTCAATCAAGATTGGATAGTTCAGAAAAACATATATAGATTTAAATTTTATAATTAAAAAATCGATTTTGATTATGAAACGGCCACTAATGTCCTGACTCCATGTGGGAAGCGAACAACCCTTGGCCCTGACTTCAAGAGAACTGGACCCGAGTTTATGAGACTGTTGCCAGAACATAAATCTAATTAGAAGGGTAAATTAGAACAATATGTTAACTAAAGCATTACAATTGTGCAGGAAGCAATACAAGCAAATGTTGATTTTTGCTGTTAAGGTTCCTAGGGGTGGAGTTAAAAACTTGCAAATTAGGATTATAGTTATAGTTATAACTAATAAATATTAAATGTTTCAAAATTAGGATTGAAGGCTAATTCTTGAAAATTTATTTGTGTCCTATATCAATAGGAATGGTATAGCACATAGTCTTGGGTGGGAAATGTTCCTGATCAAATTTACCACATTATCTGTAATGATTTTCAAGTTATCTAATCAAAGCTATATTTCATTGTCAAAAGAATTGATATGAACTTATTCATATATACAAAATTGTAGATTGTTTTATTGGCAGCAGCAGCTGATAAGAGAAACAAGCTTCCGATGCTGAATAGATGAAGATAGTCGAGTACTAAGATAAAACTTCTGATTCATGTTAGATCAAAGCAAGAATATGAACAACAAGGCACGATGAAGCCTTTCATTCAGAAAGAACCACGATATCGTTAAATAAATTTCTTGTTTTTTTAATGGTTCTTAGGCCTATATATACCTGAGCAAGACTGACATGTATGTATAGCAGCTGTTACATCACACTCTTCCAGTCTTGAGTTATCAAATATCTATAATACATGATGAATATGACCTATATATAAAGTTCTGAATTCTGTGTTTGGTTAATAATCATCAAGAAAACTTTGTCTGGACTACCAAGAAAGCAAAAATTAAAACAATACAAGAAAAATTAAAATATGAATCAAAAGGTATATATGAGAAATTGTATATATATTTTTATTCATTAAACATTACATGTGTTCATATAAACTAAATGAGTAGCACATTTCTTCCAACTAACAACTAAAGGAGGTTGATTCTACAAAGGGGGCATGTTCTCCTCACACCGATCCACTTTTGAATACAGTCGCTGTGGAATATATGAGAGCAACGGCGAATCTGAACTGCCGTTGAATCAGTAGACAATTCACAAAGACATATGGAGCATGGATCATCTGTTTTTGAAAAATCTGTTGTTGCAATTTCATCAAGATTGATGAAATCAAGTTGAGGAGAATGATAGAATGGTACATCATCAAGCAGAGCATTGTTGTGACCCCCCATTGTGTTGTTGTTAGCGATAGAATAAGAATTATTATCAAAGAGAAGAATAGTATCATCTACCATTCTGATTCTGTCTCTTCCATTATGAAGATTTGGTGGACCTACGTCCCTTGTTGTTGCTACAGGCCTCATGTTGTTGTTGTTGTTGTTGTTCCGGGGACGATGACCACCCGTATTATTGGGTGCCGCGACAAAGGAATCAATTGCTACCGGTGAAGAGAACAACCCCATGTTGTTGTTGTTGTTCCGAGGACGACGACGACCACCGGTATTATTGGCGGCGGCGACAAAGGAATCAAGGACAAAAGTACCGTCTACGATGGAACCAGGTACGATGAAACCAGCAGCAACATTCAAACCCCGAACACGATTCATCTTGATTTCACAGAAGGAATGAATGAATGGAGAGAGTAGAGAGTAAAGAGAGTGGAGAAAGATAAATTGGAACTGTGGAATAGTAAAGAGTGAGCGATGAATTGAATAGTTGTTGGTTGATGTAGTTGTAATCTAATCTAATCTTTGTGTGCTATATTTATAGATACGTTTTTTATGACCGTTGTGGCAAACTTGAATATCACGCAATAATTAAAGGCAATAGCTGTCAATCTAAGGAAAAACTAACCGTTTAGTCAAAATTAAATCTAACAAAAAAGTAATCTTGTCAATAAAAGACCAGCTGTTATTTATTTAAAAAATACCAGCTGTTAATTATTGCAATTTGCAAAGTCGGTTTTGTTTTTAATAAAATAAATAAAGTTTATATATATATATATTGGAAATTATAAATACTGTAATTTTTTATTCTAAATAAATAGTGTAATTTTTTTTATTTAACTAGCTCGTTATTTTATTTTTGGGTTAAATATGCAAAAGGCCCCTACACTTACGAGTTATTTGAGTTTTAGTCCCTGCATTTTAAAAATATTTCATTTTGTCACTGCACTTTCATTTTACTTTAAAAATGGTCCCCATAAATTTATTTTTTTGTTGAAATGGCACATTTTTGCCGATCTGTCACTGTTGACTGGACTTTAGAGTTGATGACTCGTTTAATTTTGCAGTGAATCGATCAAAATACCCTTAAATAAGTAATTTTTTAAAAGTAAAATAAAATTGACACATCATAAAAAAATGTGTCACTTCAACAAAAAATGGGTTCAGGGACCATTTTTAAAGTAAAATGAAAGTGCAGTGGCAAAATGAAAGGATTTTAAAATGTAGGGACTAAAACTCAAATGACCCGTAAGTGCAGGGACCTTTTGCATATTTAAGCCTTTATTTTTTTAAGAAAAGAAATTATACAGTGTACTTTTTTTAAACTATTTTTTAAGGTTAAATATTTTTTTTCTCTAAAATTAAGAGAATTTTTACTTTCATCCTATAAAAAGAAGGAAAATTCTATGGTGCAGCCCTTATTTAGACTGTTTTGGTGCAGTCGTAATTTGACCAATGAGAATGTAGTGTTTGATTCACTTTAAATTATATGGTACAAACCACTTATATGGTACTTGCCATGTATCTTTATATCTATTAATATTTCAACTAAATCCCTACCATATTAAAAGTTACAAAATTACTCCAATATTTAAATTATTTTTAATTTTAATTGTGATTGTAAATCAATTAATATAAAATTACAATTAAAATTAAAACAAAAAACAACAAAGTCACAAAATCAAAGCTCATCACAACAGAAGCTCATGTGATAATGGTGATCTAATGTACAATTCAATATTTCAAGATCCCTCAATTTTTTATTAATGGTGAAATATCGCTAATAGATCAAGCTTTTAGCTTCTCTAGAAAGTATGTTTTTTAGTTTTTGCTTAGCCATGGTAAAAGCTAGATCCAATGTTCTTAAATTGGGTTCTTTGAACGCTGAGTAGTTATTCATAGATCTATGTAGCATCAAACTTCATATCGAAGGCATGTTCTTAATTTTTAGGCTCACACGATGGAGATGAAGAATAGGTGAAATTTGGGATTTAGGGTTTTCAATTTTATTTTTAATTTGGTCAAATAAAAAATATTATAAATTATATTATCTGATTTGTTTTAAATTGAAATAAAATATGTTTTTTGTTTGTAATCAGTAAATGAATATTTACTTGATGGGAGACTCATATGCAATAAATAAAAATTTGTTAAAAAAAGGGACTCACCATGGACTTGCGCTGATGTGACAAATAAATTGAATTCTATTGGTAAAAAAAAGGACTGCACCAAAACAGTCCAAAAAGATATTGCACCATAGAATCTCCCTAAAAAGAATCACATACATGTACCAAAAAAAATAGAATCACATATTTTCATTCAAAAAATAAAATTTCCTATTTTGTTTTTTTGTCTCTAATTGACAAAATTTTGATATTTTATAGGATTAAATATATTTTTAGTGCCTATATTTTACTCTATAGTCAATAATAGTCCTACTTTCTTTTTCTAGTGAAAAAATATTTCATATTTTTATCCGTTATCAAAATTAGTCCCCACCATTAACTTGACTAACAGAATGCTGACATGGCATGATGTGATCCCATTTTTTAATGAGTTGACCAATAAGATTGTGACATGTGTCTGCTAAATATATAGAATTGAAAACAAAACCAAAACTTAAATTAAAAATGAATTACTATTAATTACCAACAAATTCTGTCGAGAAAAAAAAGAAATTACCAACAAAAAAAATGAATCAAGAAAAAATAAAGCAATTTTCATCTTCATCAATTCCTTGTTCATCTTCCATCTTCAATATTCACCCAGAAAAGTTTAATCAATCTTCATCTTCAATATGAAAAAAACTAGATCTGAATTTTTCATCCCCACATTTTCCATGTTATCATCTTCATCAAGAAAAAATATTGAAGAAGAGAATCAAACGTTAAAATCAACAGATCTGGAAAAAAATAGAAGTCAAACCACATTTCATGAGCTACTCTCGCGATGCAGGTGGACATAACACCAAAGTTTCACCGGCTCAAATGTCCGATTAAGTTTTCGAAGCATTGATCTATAGTTTTATCTTAGTCATTTAATATATTACATTATGTCTCCAAAACTACAAATAATAAATGTTATGATATAGAAAACCATTTCAATAATAAAGGGTGATGTTCTTAACACTTACTGGAGCATGAACTTAGTTTCTAATTTAGTTTATACTTTTTCTTCCTGCAATTTACCTTTTAAATATTGCATATGATAATTAAATTCATTATCGCGGCTAAACCCTTTTTGAAGGTGACAATTTGCCTACCCATTTCGTATAATTGGGCTAGGTGACCAATCTTAAGTGTCTTAATTATATTGGTTCACCAAATTATCATTTATAATATTATTAAAATATAGTTAATTTTCAATTGTGACAACACAACTTTTAAAAATTGTAAATACATCCATGTTTCAATTCATGTTTTCTATCATTATCTTCGGATGTTGTTTTTACGCATCATTCATAATTCAATTTTGAATAATTGTAAACAGAAAAAAAATGTTTTTTTAATAAAATTTTGAATAATTTATTTATAGATAGAATGACTACGTTTTTATGACCGTTGGGTTGGTATAATGCGTGATGCTGAAGCTATGAGATAATAATTATTCAAACACAAATTACGCCGGCAATTAATTGTCATAGCTATCTATTAAATGTTAATTCCCGAAGGAAAAAAAGAAAAAATTATACAAAATATCTCATTGTTTTTTTGTTTTCTTTTTTATATAATGAATGAAATATCTCAATATCTCATTGTTTCCTAAAGCCAATGTGTCTATAAGTCATAGTTCATTTGGTTGAAATATCGAAATTGCTAGGTCGGATGCTATGATCGGGGTTCGAAAACCGGTCTTTTCACTTTGTGTGTGTGAGTTTTCAATGACTTATCATTTCGTCAATAAAAAAATACCATATGTAAATTACGCAAGATGTATATATCTAGTCATGTTAGACTTTCATTTGTCTTATGTGGGAATAGAAGGCCACCGCCTATAAGTCGGTTTTTGTTAGAAAAAGTTGCCTAGAGTAACTTGAGAGTTAAAGAACTTTATTAGTGGATCTCAATAACATATCAAATGATGTTATTCATAACCGGTTCACCATGGGCCACTTGAAGAAGTGACCCATATTAGAATAGAATTTGCCGATTTTACACACATATAATAGGCTGTTTTTTTTAATAAGAACTTTTTTAAAAAATTGATTTTTTTAATGACAAAATGTTAGTTGTTAGTATATTACAATGTTAGAGCATCTCCAATGGTAATACCATTTTGAGTATCATACATTACTAACGAGTAGTCCCTACAATGCCATGTAATATTTATGCAACTCATACATATTTTACTCCAATGGTGATACCACTTTTTGAATCATACATTAATGACAAATGATAATGTTTTGACATATATGGAAGTTATTTAAGGTACCAGTATCATCAACTTCGATACCCTCTCTGTATCACGTCATGGAACTCAAATGATAAAAAAGTTAAGGTACCATATCATTATTCTATGAAACTCTCTTAGATACCTTTATTAGAGATGCTCTTATGTTAGTTTTTAACCTTGAACTTCCAACTCATTTAACAATTAGCTTAACTCCTTTAAAAAAATTGATTGGCTCAACTTTTTTGTTAAAGAGTAGAGAAATAAGCCACAATTTTATAGGAAAAAAAAACATATCGAAGGTCAGTGACTATTTGACAAAAATAACATATTATTTATTTTATTTACTTTTTTTGGTTACATATTTATTTTATTTACTATTATTATTATATATAAGAAAAAAAGTATAAAAAAAATGGTCATGTTAACATGTTCACCAATGACACATGTTAAGCCGGGATCGGTTATTATACATAAGCTATCCTTATGCACCATGCATAAGTTACTTAGTGCACCCCCCAAATTACTTGTGCACCCCCCAAATTACTAGCACACCCCCAAATTTCTCATGCACCCCCCAAATTACTTGTGCACCCCCAAATTTCTCATGCACCCCCAAAATTTCTCGCACACCCCCAATATGACTTTTGCCCCCCAATTTTATTTTTTTGGTCCCCTCCACATTTCTAGCCTAAACCATTTTGTTGTGGGAATGGTTTCAGAGATATGCACTCCAAAACCATTAAGTGTATAAGATGGTTTTAGAGTACAACCCTATAATTAGAATACAAACAATAATTGTGATTTGAAACCATTTAACCAACATAATGGTTTCCAGAATTTTTAAAACCATATAAACACACATAAAACCATTTTACAATACAAATGGTTTCAGTGTATAACTATCTGAAACCATTTAACCAACATAATGGTTTCCAGAATTTTTAAAACCATAAAAACACACATAAAACCATTTTACAATACAAATGGTTTCAGTGTATAACTATCTGAAACCATTTAACCAGCATAATGGTTTCCAGAATTTTTGAAACCATAAAAACACACATAAAACCATTTTACAATACAAATGGTTTTAGTGTATAACTATCTGAAACCATTTAACTGGTTTTAAATAATGATTATAATTGTACCAAAAAAAAACAATTATGATTCTAATTATAGGTTGTACTTCAAAACCATCTTATGCACTTAATGGTTTTGGAGTGTATATTTTTGAAACCATTCCCACAGCAAAATGGTTTAGGCTTGAAATATGGGGGGTTAAAAAAAAATTGGGCGCACAAGTCATCTGGGGTGCGTGAAAAATTTTGGGGGGTGCGCTAGAAATTTGGGGGTGCGCGAGAAATTGGGGGGTGCATGAGAAATTTGGGGGGTGCACGAGAAATTTGGGGGTGCGCGAGTAATTTGGGGGGTACGTGAGAAATTTGGGGGGTGTGAGATTAGGTGTGAGTGTGTGAGTTGAGATTGACTAGGATTATTACATGTGGATGCTCAATCTAATGGATGTTATTGACTTATGTACCATGCATAAGGATTACACTTATGTATAATAACTTCTCCCTGTTAAGCCATCTAAAAATAAAAATATAATATTTAATGATACAAAACATTTAATGTTTATCACATTTATCTTCTTAAAAAAACAAAGTGTTTAACATTCTCAAAAAAAAAAAAAACAAAAAAAAAAAACAAAAGAAATGGAACAGAACAGAGATGGATAAACCCCTTCGTCATCATCAACTTAAACTTAAACCTCAAAATTCCAAAATGAAACCAACAAGCTGTTCCATGTAGAACTTCAAAATCCATCAATGGATCTCATTATTTCCAACACTCCAAACCCATTTCTTCTTTCCTCATCATCACTAACTCCAACTCTTCAAAATCCTAACTTTTTCACGTTAACCCCATCCTTCAGTAACCGCAGAAAGCTCAAACTTCGAGCTTCATCTACAGCAGACCCAAATGGCGCTGATGGGTCTTCTTGGTCACAGTCACTTGAACGCGCTTCGAAGCGGTTTTTGGTGAAATTCGGAGATATGGTGAAGAAAGAAATAGGTGTTGATTTGGGAGATGGTGTTGTGAAGGCAGGTGAGTTTGTGGATGGTGTGAAGAAGAATGTTGGAAGTGAGTTTCAAACTCTTTCGCTGTCCGAGTTTGTTGAATGGAATCGGTTCGAACATTGGAAGGTAACTCAAATCAATTGCTTTTTAATGAGATTTTGTTGTTTAATTTCATTAGTGACATGACAAACAAATTGTTTGGGTTTGGTTGTTGGATTTAGTGTTAGTTTATTCATAGGAAATAAGGTTACATTTTTTAAATTATGAGGGAATTTAGAAAATGATAGCCATATATAGGCAAGTGCTACATAAGAGAGTGATTGATCAAAAGAAGCCAAAATTTTGTGACATTGCCTGCATTTCAAGGGCACTCTATCTATTTTCCTTTGGAAAACACGAAACATAAGGAAAACGGGTTGCATGAAAGAGAAACGAATTTTTTTTTTTTTTTGGGTGTATAGAACTAGTTCCTAGGGGAAAGGGACTCCGATAATCCAGAGTTCGGCCGACAGGTAAGTAAAGCCTGACCAAGAATTGTTTCCACTAGGAATCTAACTCGGGTTCTCCCGAATGATTCGTCTTAGGGGGAGCTCATTAATCACTTGAGCCCAGTGTCTTGGTTAAAGAGAGAGACAAATTCTGCTTAACCATATTGTTAAGAGTCCCACATCGGTTGAGAGATGGCCTTACTAAGTGTTTATATACTAGAGACAATCCTCACCTTACAAGCCGGTTTTGTAAGGATGAGTTAGGCCCAATACTCATTTATAAGATGGTATCAGAGCCTCTCTACGATCCATTGGGCCACCTGTTATCAGGTTTCCGCTATCGGGCCACCTACCGTTTATATCCACGCACCAAGCCTAATAGTGCTGGGCGTGAGGGGGTGTGTTAAGAGTCCCACATCAGTTGAGAGATGGCCTTACTAAGTGTTTATATACTAGAGACAATCCTCACCTTACAAGCCGGTTTTGTAAGGATGAGTTAGGCCCAATACTCATTTATAAGACATATGTATCATATAGTATTTCTCATTTCCTTTACATACCTCATTGGATATAATAGGATAGCATTGCATTTGTTTAATGAGTGGAATTGGTTTAGTAGCTATGTTGGCATTTATGTATTTTCTATCCTAAAACCATTTGTGTATTACTAATTTTTTGATACATAGAGAATTAGAGATGTTATATAAACTGTTGAACCAGCTTTATTTTTGGCTCCAGTTATTTTTGTTATTGCTATGAAATTTTTAATGTGAACTAAAACAATATTGCTTGTTCTTGTACCAGAATCTCAAGAACTGGGATCCTAGGCGAATCGGTGCTTTAGTTCTGTATATATTTGTTGTAGCATTTGCTTGTAGAGGATTTTATGTAGCAATTCAAGCACCTTTCATAAACCGCCAGAGGAAAGAGTTGACTGAAGCCTACATGGAAGCGTTGATTCCCGAGCCATCCCCAACAAACATCAGAAGGTAAGTCAATCGTCATTTATTCAGATATGCTTTTTATACGTTTCACACTTGTTTCTTATATTATATATATACACTTTTTGACATATCAAACTGTTAGTCATAATTCTCTTGGAAATTAAATTGTTCATTTATCAAACTTTTATTTTCTTCTAAATGTATAATATTCGTTCACTATTTTCCTAAATCCTGCTTAGTAGACTTCTAATTACTAAAATAAGATAGCAGTAGAGACAGTGCTCCAAAAAGAATGTTGGTAGCCCTTCTCACATGCTGGCTTGTTGATTTGACCAACAGTCCAAGACACACATGTTGCTGCATGTTCCATTATCTTTTGGCCTCAACATTCGTTGAATGATGATGTATAACACATGGTTTCAAATTGAGGACTGTGTTACTTTACTTGATGCAGCCTTAATAGTAGTTGAGGAGTCATAACCAGGTTGTCTAGAGTTCAAACACTGAAAACTAACATAACCACCAATTTACTTATATAACAACATTTTCCTGTAAAAGAATAGTAGTTGAGGCATCACCTCGTGATTGCGGGGTGATCCCTATCCTCAAAAACCATCTACTACGTATTTGCAGTGAGTGCGTAAGCTTATTGAAATGATGTTATAGCTTTTATTTCAAAAACAAAATTTCATGGCCAGAAACTTGAAAAAATTTCAAAGCTGTTTTGACTGTAACTCGCATTGCAATTACTGACTGCAGTGGTTACAATTTCACTGACCAAAAATCCAATATGCAATCTCAACTGTAATTTGAAGCTATGACCACAACTACTCCATGAAGAAAAAAAATAAGCACTACAACTTTAATGGTTCTATCTACTTTTAAATCATTCTCTGTATATTTTCCCTTGCATATAATTCTGACATTGTCCTTAAAACCCCTAAAATCTTCTTTCCAATGTTCAACTATTGCTGACCTATCGGAAGACTAAAAACACTTTAATGTACCGAATCATTTAATGCATTGTATCCATTTACCAAGATTTTTGTCTTTTAATTGTAGATTTAAGAAGGGTTTGTGGAGGAAGACAATGCCAAAAGGCCTGAAAATGAAAAAGTTTATTGAAAGACCTGATGGAACACTTGTTCATGATACCAATTATGTTGGAGAGGATGCATGGGAGGATGATCAGGATACTTCTGAGGAACATGTTAAACAATTTATAGAGGACGATGAACGGTTAAACAGTGAAGAGAAGAAAACCAAAGATCTGGCCATTTCAGGTTCACTTTAATCATTATCATTATCATTATCATTATTATTATTATTATTATTATTATTATTATTATTATTATTATTATTATTATTATTATTTGAGTTTGTTAAGACTTGAGAAGTAATATTGCATAGCTTAATTACTAATTATAATTTATTTTATAAAAATCTAAAGAATGAAAAATTAGAGAAGTTTCTTAATGGAGAAAATCATGGTTTGGCTTCACGTCTCAAAAACTAATATGTTATATTTGTAGTTTTAACAATTTATTGCAAGACAACACTATCACTGACTTACCGCAGATTCTTAAAATTGGAATAATTGTAGAAAAGGTTATTAAGCCCTATTTCATGTGAAGTTTTAGATGTATATCATGATTATGATTATAATTGTCTCAAAAGTGTTACTTTATAATGCAATCCTCCCACTCTGCCATTTCAATTTGCACTAGTTCGGTTTTCTTTATCATGTCACTAAAATATAGAACATCCCTGTACAAAGGCCTGGATAATCCTTGTGTCTCGGTACATTTTTTCCTCGCTTTATATCTTTTAATCCTCTTGGGTTATACCCTTTAAACGAATTCTTGTGTCTTAGGTCACCAGAATATTTTGAATCTTCTTCTGTAGTTGATAGAGAATTTTATTTTTTATAGCGCGTAATGTGATCATTTGATCCAAGCTGACTCCGCCATGTGAGATAGGGTTTGGATGTTGGAATTTGGAAAATAACAAAGGCCATGTCTTTTGGGTTGGTATACCGTTGAAGACTTGAAGGCATTATCTTTTAATTTAATACTAAAAAATGTGAGACTTGTGAGGATTTGCACGTGTCCCGTTTAAATTTCTCACTACCTAGGTTACTTACATAGCACAAGGCTGGTTATGTTCATAATAATATAAATCAAGCAATTCTATCGGGAGTTGGATTTTATTTTATATCTGTCCAATAAGAAACATATTGCCAAGTTTTGATCCTTTCAATTCTTATTCTTAATGAAGTACATTTTCATCTACCAAAGCAGGCGAAGTTCAAACTGAGGGCACATGGCATGAGAGACTTCATAAATGGAGGGAAATCCTTGGAAAAGAGCGTCTCGTTGATCAATTAAATTCCTCAAATGCCAAATATGCAGTTGAGTTTGACATGAAAGAGGTTGAAAACAGTCTTCGCAAGGATGTGGCAGAAAAAGCAACAGCCACTCAGGGAACAAGAGGTCTGTGGATAGCTAAGAGATGGTGGCGCTATCGTCCTAAACTTCCTTACAATTACTTTCTTAACAAACTTGATAGTTCCGAGGTGGGTTTATGTATATAATTCTATTGCACTTTATGTTCTCTTTTCCCTACAAGCATGTATAAGCTATTTTGTATAATCTGGTCTTGTTAATTTCCAAGGAGCTTATATTTAATACGAGTTAGTTCAAGTCTAATGGTGGTGATGCATACGAGTATATGACATATACAAATTTTTAGGAAATTGAACTAAATCTTAGACTTTTAGGTATTCATTCTTTCAAGTTTGAGTATTTGGCAAACACGGATTGAATTCCATAATACAACTCGATAACACTTAGGTAAACTGATGAGTCAGGAAAGGATTAATTCATATTTGACTAATCATTATTTTCTTCATGCAAGAAACACTGTATCACCACAACATGCGTAGATATGATGTCTTTGAACACAAAAGGTTTTAGAAAATGGTGTATATTGTGTACACGGATCCCATCATATTAATACTAGGCACAAGAGCTAATCAATCACTAATCTTTTTTTTTTTTGGTACAATCAATGAATCACTAATCTTATTAACAGCTATTGACTACATAATAACTGTAGTTAACGAGTATCATAATGAGATGCACCAATGTGGGGAGGCAGTGAATGAAGAGAAGAAGTCCTTGATAATTAAAAAAGGTCCTAGGTTTACACCCGAATCAAACCACCCAAAATAACCGAAGGATTGAAAGGATGGAAATGGGCCTAGATTAGTGATTTCAATTTTGATTGAATTGTCACCTTTCATCCTGAAGCTGACCACTTTGACACTGTCCAACCCTACAAAAAATCACCATGGTCACAGCTGCATCTTGTTGTGGACATATGGGCCAAGAAGGTGCAAATACTTATCAATGTCCAGAAAATATATGTAAGTGATGGAAAGTGCAAGAAAATTCACTGAGAATGTTTTCTGAAACTGAACTAATTCACATTAAAAGAATTACACAATGATGGATCTATTCATAGATGTCTAGTCAGTTTAGATCAGCTAAACTTGAAGTAACCATGGGTGATGTCTGAATTCTGTTACACAGTTCAACAATATGCAACTAATAGACACTGTACTCCTATTAAAAGTCAAATTAGTAATTATAATGACTTTGACTATAAATTTGAAAGTTGAGGTGCAGTCTCTCTGTTTAGGACTTGAACCTACGACATCGGGTTTTGGAGACCCGGGTTCTACCGAACTGAACTAAGAGCGCTTTCTTTTCATAAAGAATTTTATTTTATGTGATGGCAATACATCTTGCATGGATACATACTCAATAGGGAGAACTATTCATATTGAGTATGTCCAATTGGAATCGGCATATGGATCCTTATATCTATTTAAATTGTTTTGCACATGAAATTTTCAACAATATTCTTTTGACAGGTAGCAGCTGTTGTCTTTACAGAAGATATAAAGAGATTATACGTGATAATGAAAGAAGGTTTCCCATTGGAATATGTTGTAAGTTACTTAAAAATTGATAATGCTGATCAGAAATATCAAATCTGTAAGGAATATGTTGTAACATGATTCTTATCTGTAGGTTGATATTCCTCTTGATCCTTATCTATTTGAGATTATTACAAGTTCTGGAGTGGACGTAGAGCTTCTTCAGAAGAAACAGATCCATTATTTTTTGAAGGTTGCATTCGCATTTTTACCTGGATTACTAATTCTGTGGCTTATAAGGCAGTCTCTGTCCCTTCTGCACATCACTTCCAGTCGTTTTCTTTACAAGAAGTATAAGCAACTCTTTGATATGGTTGATGCAGAAAATTTCATTCTGGTAAGATTTTGATTCCTTATAAACTGTAGGGAAATAGATCACAAATCAAAATTACAGCATTTTACTTTTAAAAAAAATAAAATTACAGCATTTAGTTGATTTCTTTTTCTTCACAAAATGTGTTATTTGTTTGTTTATCTTGGCCATTTGGAATACTTTTATAAATAATATTGCTATATGGCGGTTTTATGTCCAAAAGATTTTTTTGAGAGGAAAAAGATATGCAAGTTCAACGTTAGAAAACTAATTTGGTGGATCTATATTTAAATTTAGTGTTCTTTTTTGCTGGGAAGAGACATGTATTTACGTCAATTTCCGTGTTAATATTCTTCCCCCTGAAGCTTTAAAGGCTGATGCATGAAATCCAAATTTAAATCCAGTATCTGATTCTAATTTTGTAATTTTTCCTCCTCCTTTTATACTGCTATAGTATGCAAGTTTCATTACTAGTTTATGTTCTTGTGTTGGTCAGCCAGTTGGAGATGTTGGTGAAACAAAATCCATGGCAAAGGAAGTTGTGTTGGGAGGTGATGTTTGGGATCTGCTTGATGAGCTGATGATCTATATGAAAAATCCTATGCAGTTCTTTGAAAGGGATGTGAAGTTTGTTCGGGTAAAACATTTGATATTAATGTAGGCAGTCATTGTCCTCGATGCTATGTTGAGTGACGTACAATACTAGGTAAGCTGTTTGATGAACAAACAAATTGCAGGGTGTTCTACTCTCTGGACCTCCAGGAACAGGAAAAACACTTTTTGCAAGGACGCTTGCAAACCAAAGTGGATTGCCTTTTGTTTTTGCTTCTGGTGCTGAGTTCACAGATAGTGAACAGAGTGGAGCAGCTAGGATTAATGAGATGTTTTCCCTTGCTAGGAGAAATGTAAGCAACTAAGCATTAGCCACTTCTAATATCAAATGCTATTTAAAATCGCAATGATGTTCTGTGTCAATCTATATTTTGCTTACTCTTGGTTAAAGATGCACATGCTGATATTTGCAAGATCCATTTTTACCATTTGTCAGATAAATGGAAATTAGATGTTTAACATGTTGCAAATCTTTGATTGCAATTTTGAAAATATGAATAAATTATTTAGAAATGGTTTGCACTATTAGCGCTGTAGCAGAGTATAGTAATGTTGGCTAATGTAAATATCCTAAAAATCATGTTGTAATTACAGATTTCCTCAATAGGAAAATGAACGCTTAACATTTTACACTGCTTAATATGTAAGCTTAACATTTTTAGCTCTGCTCATTTTATTCAAAGAGTGCTGTTTTCATTTATAACTTTAGCAATATAGGTTATAAATATTCTTTCTTTTTTCTGCAGGCACCTTGTTTTATATTTGTGGATGAAATAGATGCCATTGCTGGAAGACATACTCGGAAGGATCCACGTAGAAGGGCAACTTTTGAGGCTCTTATTTCACAGCTTGATGGAGAGTAAGTTATTCTTTGTTTTGAAATTTGTTTAGAATATTGTAATTATTGTATAGATTTTGTCAGTAGGAACGAAATCTCCACTATTTATTTTGTAATTATTATTGCTTTATGCCTATATAAAATGGACTCCGTTGTGAAACTGAAACTCACGGTTTGAACATCATATGCCACTTTTTTCTCTCATTCAACATGGTATCTATAATTTGGCATAGGTAATGATAAAAACCTTGCCTACCTAGTGAACTCACTGTTCTCCGATGATAGTTTTTCAGCAACTGTGATTCCTTTCCATTTTCTGCCTTGTTACAATTTTCCGGTGTGTTCTCTGTCCCTTCTGCCACTGGAAAAATTTTCCGACAAAAATCTCCTGGTCTGCCTTACCCATACCCAAAAGTCAGGTTCAGAGGCCCGCTCAATCACGCACATTGTCAAACTTCTGCATTTTCAACTAACCATGACAGAAAGTGCAACTAAAAGCTAACAATAACAAAAACTTAGAGAAAATATTCTATGCTCAGGCTGCATAGTAGAACTAAACTAAACTGTACTTTCTTAATTGAGCTAGATAACAACCCAGCAGACGGTAAGCATAAGATCATGCAAACACAAAGAATATCATAAAGTATACTTTAGCACTTAAAAGAAGATATGATAAAAGCGGTATACTAAAAATAATTCAGCAGTTTACAAAGTTCATTTGTTGAGGAGGAAACGAATAAGAAAATGAACCAGCAACGGGATATGGAGTCAATAACACAGTGAACCAATGAACACGAGACGAGTGCCTATGGGCAACCAAAAATCGGACAAGCATATTAAATCTAGCTCTGTCCTACAAAACCGGCTTGTAAGGGATGACCCAATCAGAAACCTGATAGCAGGCTTGTAAGGTGAGGATTGCCTCTACTTTATAAACATATATTCAGGTCATCTCGCAACCGATGTGGGACTTCTTAACAAATTGAAAGTGTCTTCTTACTTGTATGGTATAAGAACAAGCCTTGTCTTTCCTAACAAATTTAGAAGGGAGGAAATATCAGATGAAGAATAATTAACATTTAAAATTGAAATATGGAGGTATAGTAATGAATCCGTACTGAGGCAAACTGATATGGTTATCAAACAATCGCTCAGGATACCGTAGGTGCAAGAGTCCCAAAAGCAGAAGCATAATTTAAAGTTTGCATAGAACTAGAAGCACACCTCTTGTAATTTTTCTCCATTTACTATAGTCGATTCGATTATAGTTAAAGATATCCACTATTGAAGCTCTTTGCACTTCACTTCTGGTATAAGCATTTGTAGAAGGGGAAATTATGATCATAATCTGCATTGGTATAAGCATTTGCACCATAAATAGCATAATCTGCAAGATGAAACTATGATTGTGTTTGTAGGGAAAATGGAAATGTTCATGTGTGATTGGACTGCTTTGATAGTAGGATAAATGCCCTGTAGTTTTAAAGCATTTACTTTTGTAGTTAAGTTAATATCGTTTTCCTTGTTAAACACTTAAAATAGAATGGTATTTTCTAATATCATGAGGATCTAATTCTTGTATATGTTGTTACGCCTCGTTTGGATTTCCCCCGATGGTATTACATACTTCTCATAGCTGTTGCCATTTTAAATCACTCTTAAAGGTATATATGTTGAAGAAACATCCACCGGGAAACTACTATACCACCCTGTAAATGTGACATCGTCTTAATGTCTTATACTTCCATCTGACCATTTTGTATGAAGATCTATGCTGAGAATATTTTTGTATCTTGATTATATTTTCTTGCTAATGACTTTTGTACTTGTCTGTTCATGAATTTAGGAAGGAAAAAACTGGTGTTGACCGTGTATCCCTCAGACAAGCGGTCATATTTATCTGTGCCACAAATAGACCCGATGAATTAGATGTTGAATTTGTTCGATCTGGACGAATTAATCGTCGTCTATACATTGGTTTGCCTGATGCAGAACAAAGAATCAAAATTTTTGGTGTGCATAGTTCTGGAAAGCAACTTGCAGAGGATGTGAATTTCTCGAAGGTATATGTCTTATGTATATATTTCGTTCACTGTTATCTCTCTTCCCCTCCCCTTCTCTCAATTGAACTTTCAGTTGATCTCTAATCTTCTAAAAATAAACACATCATCATTTAGAGGAATAGTTAAGTTTGTTGAATAAAAGAAAACAGAGGCTTAATATTGTGAAACCATGTGTCTCAACGACACAACAGAGTCAGTTTTTGTAGGCTCAAGGAAATAAATACAAAATAAATATAGGAGATTATTCATATTTACATGATGTGATACGATACAATATTGCCGATACAATAATCCTATACTCGATCTGGTTTTTTTGCTGACTTTTCTCCTTCTCTGCCCCTGAACAGCTTGTCTTCCGTACTGTTGGATTCTCTGGAGCAGATGTAAGAAACCTTGTCAATGAAGCAGCAATTATGTCGGTAGGTTTAGACTGCATAGACAGTTATAGCTACTAATCTTCAAATTTTGAGCCTCGGTTCTGTATACCTCTTTGCATGCACTGGCTCCCTTTTGGTGCCTTCGAATGTAACTTTTATCAGAAAACGGAAAGGAAAATAAGATTGAGCTACTTAGGGCTGTAAATTATATAAGGAGGTAAGATTATTATGTCTTGGTCAATTCGATAATATTATTAGTTTACTACAAAATACAGAAGGGAATAAAATATATTGATTATTTGTTTCGTTTAAAGCTTAGATATGTCTAGTCTGTCAAAAATATGTCGTTTCTGCCAGTAGTCTATTTAAATTATGGCTTAATTGCATATTTGGTCCCTTGTGTTTATATTAGGTTTCAATTTGGTCCCTTATGTTTAAAAAGTTTCAAGTTGGTCCTTTTCGTCAAATTTTTGTTTAAATCGTCGACTTGTCTAATGAATTTGTGTACGTGGACCACTTAGGCGAGTACTATGTTAAAGTTTTAGAAGAAATTAACTCAAAATATAACAAAACGTTAGAAAAAATTATCTCAAAATTTAACGAAAAGGACCAACTTATGTTGAGATCAATAACATAAGAGACCAACTTGAAGCTTTTTAAACATAAGGGACCAAATTGAAACCTAAAATAAACATAAGGGACTAAATATGCAATTAAGCCTAAATTTTATTCAATCTTAGTCTTAATAAAATAATATTAATATGAATACAAATCATATAAACTTTAGTCCATAGTGAGGGACTAAGAAGTAAGAACACATTTTTTTAAATGTTAAAATTGAGTAAAATATAAAACATATTCATGAATAAAAAACATTCATGTCCTTGGTCAATATATTTTGTGAATAATTTAAAAAACTCAGTTGGAAATCTTTATTACATGGTAGTTATGTTAGTGCCATGTCATCTGTATGATTTAGAAATCATTGTTTAACATTTTCAAAATCTTGCATTCATTTTGGCAATGGCATGTCATCATTTTGATCTGGTTAATTAATAAGTAATCTATGATCAAACATGGAATTAAATTATTGCTTTTATGTTTACTTTATTTTAATCATAAAAAGTTGTTGCTTTTAGGTGAGAAACGGGCATTCCAAAATTTTCCAGCAAGATATTGTTGATGTTCTAGATAAACAACTGCTTGAGGGTATGGGTGTCCTTATCACTGAGGATGAGCAAAAGAAGTCTGAAGAAAGAGTATGTTTATCTTTGATAGTTATTTTGATTGGATTTAATATAGTGAAACATTCTGTATTTAATTTGTTGCGGTACTATAGGTGTCTTTCGAAAAAAAGAGACTGCTTGCTGTACATGAAGCCGGTCATATTGTGCTTGCTCACTTATTTCCTCGGTTTGACTGGCATGCATTTTCGCAGCTCCTGCCCGGTGGTAAGGTACAAAATATGATATCTGCTCACAGCAATACACGATATCATGATATTTTGTTACTGTTATTATGGCTTTGTATGAACTTCTGTTCAACTTAAGCAGGAAACTTCAATATCTGTTTTCTACCCTCGAGAAGATATGGTAGACCAAGGTTATACAAATTTTGGTTACTTGAAGACGCAAATGGTAGTTGCTCATGGTGGTCGATGTGCTGAACATGTTATATTTGGTGATGATATTACTGATGGAGGAAGGGATGACCTAGAAAAGATAACAAAGGTAAATTCTATATCATTTTAAGATATGTTTGTTACCTCTAGCAAATTATTGATACTGCAGATATTGTTATTATGGGCTGACTTTAAGATATTCTGTTAGGTTAAAGAATAAAGGGACGTGAAATTAGTTAAGGTTAATCGAAAGAATTAGTTAGTTACTAAGAGTGATTGATTAGATAGATAAATAGGCAGTGTAAGGTTAGGGGGGTCATTCTGGACATTTGATATTTTGAGTTAATGGAGACAATTTGTGAAGGAAAATTGATTGGCAGAATTCCATGATCCATTTTATTTTAGTATATCAATAATAAAAATTCTATTCTTTTGTTAATCCTAATTTTTAGAGATCGGTTTACATCATCACATCCTTGAAACTTTAGGCTTGTTTGGTTTCAGAAAAGGTTTTATATTTTTCATTTCCTGATTTCACTTTTAGATACAAAATTTCACCTTATTTTGCACTTTCGTTTTTGTTTTCTAAGATTTGTACAAAAAACAGTGAAGATAAAATGATTTTTTCGTCATTTCCTAGGCAATATTTGAAAATAAGAAACAAAGTGAAAACCAACAGACAGTTTTGTTATACTTGTACTCTCTAATATATTTTTTCTTATAAAATAACCCATTACATATGTCTCAACTCTCAAGTTAATATATTTTTTGTTATAAGTTGGATTTAATCAGTCACTTGTTTGTCTTAAATTTGATTTCAGATTGCCAGGGAGATGGTAATCAGCCCTCAAAATAGAAGGTTGGGGTTAATAGCTTTAACAAACAGGGTTGGCTTAACTGATCGACCAGACTCTTCAGATGGCGATTTAATAAGATATAGAGTAAATCCTCATTTTAAACTACATTTTGTTCTGTGGTTACCACTCTTTGTCTGTGAACCGAAAGTAATGTTTGATTTTTTATTTTACATTCTTTGATTAGTGGGATGATCCTCAAGTAATTCCTACAAAGATGTCGGTAGAGTTATCCGAGCTCTTCACACGGGAGTTGACAAGGGTAATATTGATTTATTTTCTTTCTGTCTTTCTTGCATCCTGAGTTTCATGTTATACAGATGTTGAGACAAATGTTATCATGCACATAAAGGGAACACTTTGCGATCGCTATACTTCAGTTATTTTCTTAAGTACATATACAATGATTTAAAGTTGTTTGCTACACGGTGACAGTTCATTGAAGAAACCGAAGAACTTGCTATGAATGCTTTGAGGGATAATAAGCACATCCTGGACTTGGTTGCAAGGGAACTATTGGAGAAGTCACGAATAACTGGATTGGTAAGCTATTCTCCTCTAACTGCTGCTGTCAGTTCTCCTTTCCTTTCCTTTAACTGGAGGAGGAGGTGACTAAAAATTAATTTTGCTTTCCGTATGTCAAAGACTAAACAACCGAAAGGGTTTTGTATGAGGAATTGTTATATAAGATGTTCAATGGGAGCTTACAGTTTTATCTCTTGAGCACCTCTCAGGCAAGAGCCCTTTTGGGCTTATTAAAGTCTGAAGTATGCAGATTCTTTGTTAGAATTTAGAATAAAGGGGAGTTTGTTAGGATTGGAGTAAAGAAGTTAATTAGAAGTTAGTAAGTTGATAAGTTCGTTAGGTGGTTTTTAAATAGCCCAGAAGGGTAGAGGGGAAACATAGTTTTTGAAATGAATAATTAAGTTAAGTGACTAGTGAATGTTCTGGTGCGAAAGGAGAGTGCTCCTTTGGCGTAGCCTTGTGCGCAAGGAATTCTTTCTTGCTCAAACAATGGATCCTAACAATCCTACTTTACCTTATTTTTCGGAATTTTTTTCCCCTTCAGTTAGAGTTTAATGAAAAGCTATGTTTCTACAGGAGGTTGAAGAAAAATTGAAAACAATGTCTCCAGTAATGTTTGAGGACTTTGTAAAGCCATTCCAAATAAACATCGAAGAGGTACCTTCTCCCCTAGTGCATAAATTTGTTAAGACCATTATTTAAAGTGAGAATATCCACCCTTCTGCACTGTTATATTTTGGTGTAACTGCATTGCATTACAAACATCGCGGTACTTACAATTTCATCAATGCAGGATGGACCATTGCTGCATAATGATCGTGTACGGTATCGGGAACCTGACTTATACCCTGCTCCTCTCCATAGAGGTTAATACATTTAGATCTTTGCATTACAACCTCACTTTTGATGCTAGCTTCTCCATTAGAAAGTCGACACTTATTACACATTCATCGGAAAATTAGGGAGAACATAGTGGATGGAGCTGTTATTCAACTAGCTCATTTTCCTCTTCAATGGCCAATGAAAATCTCTATGCTGATTAGCGTTGGAGACAGATCTTTCACATATCCTAGGCCATTTTCTTCCTAAATTAAATTAAATTAATTGGGGGGTGCATACTTGCCTTGTCATGTATGTCACATGTTGTAATTCTGTATTAAATTATGGTAGTGTATAAATTCTGTATAAATTTTATTTAAAGTTAAAAAAATATAAGCTTTAATTTTGCAGTTGTATGTATTCAATTTGAAGCTAACAATGTTTTAAAAAATAAATAAATTTGAAGCTAACAAGATATACATGAACATTTGCATACATTTGTTTTAACAGAATAGAAAAACCAGGTAAAAAGAAATGGCTACAGAATTTTACTATAGCCGAACCCGTGTTTAATATGCTTTCGAATTCACTCGGTGTCAAGTGATACATAGAGAATCATTTGTAATTGTTGTGCTTGTGTGTAGCACACCAAGTGTATGAGAACAACACTCACTCTGTGGAAGAAAAACCAACAGTGAAAATCATCAAGGTCACACAATGGTCTATTGCGTGTTCCTTAGAAAAATGTGTTTTCATTCTCTACACCCAAAACTTCAATGCCCCAAAGACATATCATAATTACTTAACAAGTGAGTATCATGGTCTTATGTGCAATGGAAACGCACCAAAGTACTTATGACTTGAGCTTTTCAGGTGTGAAGTATACAACTCTGCATAACTAAAGCAGCACTCTGAATATATTAGAGGTTAAGGAATGAATGAATTAATATTATCTTAATCATTCAACCTCTTGATATAAAAAAGACAATGTTCTTAATTCTTTTAGGATTTGTAAAATCCCATAACATGTGATCTATGAGCTTCATAGCTAGTAAATCCTCTCCGTTGAGAGTTACTTAGATCATTTTGTACATCAACTAGTCTTGAATACACCTCTGAGAGTTAGAAAATCCTAGAGCACGACTTTATATCACATTATACAAACTCATAGATTTTCAACCAGTGCAGTAGTGGCAACAAATTGTAATTAAACAAGGAAGTCCTCCTTGGGAGGCAATGAAGTCCTCATGTGAGGCAGAAATTCCTTCTTAGTTAGATGGCAAGAAATCTTGGTGTGGTCCACTGGCTGGAAGACTACTGATTAGGAAAGCAGGAAATCTAGGTTATAGTGTTTGTTGAGGCAAAATTCATTTTAGTGTTTTAATGACAACAAACCTTATGGAATAAATGTTAAGTTTTATGAATGGTGATCTACTGATGTTTGCACTTGAGTTTTTGTTGAAAGATAGATATTAGCAAGTGGACGAGCTAGAGGCCACTCACGTCAACAAGTGCATTTATATACTCAAACAATGAAATAATTGGAGTATCATCAGATAATTACAACAGTAGTATCACAAGCTTCAAGAATATTTTTAAAGACTATTGTTTTGAATCATAAAAACATTCATCGAAGGATCAAGCAAGAAAGTGAGTTTCATGGTTAATTGTCTTCCTCATCACAACAAGGTTCACAATAAGTATTGAATAATCAAAGAAGAATTTGAGGATCATAGTTGAAGAATCAGGATGGAAAAACCTGCATCACAAGCTACTCAAGAATATATTGATTTTATGTGACAAAGGTTACAATGAGTTTTTAAGTTATATGCTTTGAGGATTTACTACTACAATTAATATTAATGGGAATGATGCTTTCATTGAGGATCTTCAAAACCTACTCAAAGTATCATTTTACCAAAACTTCTCAAGATGACAACATTTGAGAATTATGGTCCATGAGTTTTTCAAAGGAGCTTATGCACAAGGAATAAAAGTTTTAATCATTCTCAATGATCAGTACTCTCACACCTCCACTAAAGAATCTTAAAGATACTCAATAAGCAAGCAACCATGTGTGCAAAACATCAAAGAGGAATTATGTAAAGTTTTGCAGCAACAATATTTCAAGTTAATTGATCAAGATCACGTGTCTCACTCCTTGAAGAAAATCTTGAATGCTGTTTCAAGAATGCTCTGAGAACATTCTACAGTTCATGCTTCATTCTCTCCAAGAACGAGCTTCATAGCAAAAACACTTATTTCTTTAAGTCAACTCTGTTCAAGACAAAGAAACACTTTTATCTTGGTTTTAACTCACAAGATCACAACAATTTATGATCAATTAAGGCAAGGAATATTTGGGAGAAAAGTGACCTTCCCCTTTGGCCATAGTTAAGGATCAAGCATGTGCAACATGATAAATTCTCAAGGCAAGATCTCATCAGGTGTCTCAAGTGTGTTTAGACAAAGTTTACATAGACCAATGGGAATGGGACAACACATCTTCAACTCATAGTTGTCATGTACTTTCAATTTCATTATTAAATGAACATTCTCCAAAGAGATTAATTTTTAATCAAGAAAGAAAGTACTTGGAAAGGACATCATGAACAGTTCCAAGAAGGACAATACAGCTGCTTCCTCTACATATTACAACTGGTTTCTGTCATGCATCAAATCTACTCCAAAAGAACAAATTCATATGTTACCCAGTCTGGAGAACACTCTGAGAACGATGTCGAGAATGAATGTCCTTTACATTTGAAGATGCAAACTCATCTACAGCTGGCCAAAACGTGTTTAAATGTTTTGTAACGGCTATACTTGGTGGAAAAGCAAGGGACAACTATCTACAACTCACTGCAAGCTGTCAATACTGGCTCTTTTATTTGAAAAGTTGAAGAACTACATAGAGAACATTCTGAGAAAGAACAATCAGCACTTATCTCTTCAACAAATCATCATGAGCTATCTTATTTGAAGAAACTGGTCGTTAGAGACTTCCTTTGGGACCAAGGAACTGAAGACTCAAGGCTCAGCTATAAGAGGAAGACATTGGTTCCTTTGAAGAGTAAGAATCGAAGCCACAAATCATCAATCACTTGTTTTTGTCTACAAGTCATAAAATTCTTCTTTCATCACTCACACTCAAGATCTACATTCTCATCAATACTTCTGAGTTTAGAGTGTTTTTTATTTGCTTCTCAAATTAACCTTTGAGTTTCTAAAAGCAAATAACTCAAGAGACAACTTTTCAACATAACCCACTTTTAAGTGGTTACATCTTTGTCTCTTTATTTAAATCTCTCTCGCTCCAAACACTGTAATCTCAATACTAGGATCAGTATATCATTTGAGTGAACTGAGAGTTTTTTCCATTGTAACAAGCTACTCAATTGTTTGAGTTTTTGTAAAAGCTTGAAGATCCATACCATCATCATTTGTAAAAGATTGGCTCAAGTCAATACGTAACTATTGATTGAGTGACACCTTATAAAGTCTGGAGGACTTAGGTAGATCAAGCGAGTGAAGCTTGGAAGATTATGATCTTGGACTAGATCAAGGAAGAAGTGTAATTTGAGATCGGTAGTATCTCATAGTGGATAATCTCACATGAGCGTGAGGACTGGAGTAGCCCATACTATTAAGGGGTGAACCAGGATAATTGTTTGTGTGTTGTTTCTCTTCCTTATTCACAAAGCATTTCATTATATTTAATTTGAATTCCCACACAGTAGAGAACGTTCTCGGAATAATCTATTTTATAGTAAAGAACATTCTCAGACCAAGCTGTTCTATAATTCACTAACATTTATCCAAGTATACACTTGAGATCAACTTTGTAGAATGCAGGATTAATTTTTAAAAAGGGTCACAATTCAAACCCCCATTTCTTGTGACTATTTCTTCCACTTCAGTGTTGTCTTAGTAATTGTACTGATTTGTTACTGCATTGTAGAAATCGGTCAAAAATTACACCAATCGATAATGGCATTGAGGTCACCTGTATTTCTGAAACAAATAAAAGAAAATTCTGAGATGAAAAGAGTAGAGAGAGAACAAAGAGAATTCGAGATACATAATTCCAAAGTGAGTTGAAGTTTGAGCGGAGGCCTCTATTTATATAGGCGCTACGAAACTGAATCAGAGAGAAAAAATGAACGTGGATAGGGCCAGCAGAAGAATCTGATTTGTAACAGACTTATCGTATCGTGGGGAGAAAGGAAAACATGCGCGTTAACGGATATGATCAAAGGATATCCGTTCAGAAAAAATGGAACTGAAATTCGGATTGGATCAAACGCAAACAAATTTATTTTGCTAAGTCAACACACATTTAAAACGTTTTTTTTTTACTAAAAATAAACTATATTCATTCATTCAAATTGAAAGAGTACATCGATGCAATACAAATTCAAATTCTCTAAAAACAAAAAAAATCTGCGAACAAACTCACAACATCCACGTTAATAGCATAAAATGACAAATTACATAAGCCTACGAATATGACTATATTGAAATGTCTGTAATGTCCATGCCTCCAGATCTGCAGCATTGATGACACAATAGTCGACATTGAATGGATTTGCACTTGATCGGAACTAATGCTTCAACCCGAAACAAATGAACACTGCACAAAGACGGGAAAACAAAATACACCGCACAAAGACGGGACAATACCACACAAAGATGGGACAACAAAATACACAAAAACATAAAAATATGTAAAATCACACTAACGAGAAATAAAAACAATTTGGAGGGGTGATTTTAGGTCAAGATTTGACATGAAATCACCCCTCTTTAATAAACAAAGAAGAAGAAAAGAAAAAGGTGGTGACGGCTAGGATTAAAAGAGGAGAGGAAAGTTCATTGGTATATTTAAAACGTTTTTAATGACTCATTAACACGTGCATTAATTAATTAAAAATTATTACATCAATATTTTTGTTTGCGTTTAATTGAAAACACAAACAAAAATATTGTTGTCAAAATTATTTTTTGATAGTGTGTGGATCAAATGCGTGTGTGTGATGTTCAAGAATAATGTGTGGTCCTTCGTTTACAAAATGGTAAAATGGGGTATCTTTGGGGCACATCCCAAGGAGTCACGTTTTAATATATAAACACTAATAATTAGTGTGTTCTTTCCAAAAATTGTGACTTTTCCCACTTTTTTCAATTCACACTTCAATATTTCTAGGTCTCGAGACTTGGATGTTTATTCTTCCATATTCCAATCATATTTATTCAACTTTCACACATTAAATGTCACGCATATTCCAAAAATAATGAATAGTTAAAATGAAATTAATTAGGAGGGACACACCTACAAATACAATTATCATATAAAATTTAAGGTAATTAAAATCGGATCGGCCAGTTCAACTGATTTAATTGGGAATTGGAATGTTGACCGGTCTGATTGACCTTCCAACTTTGGTGTGTGCGCGCTCGCGCGCTTATAGGAGGACCAGTATCTCAAATGTTTTAAACTAAGGTGAAATGAATTTATGATATGAGTTCAAACTTTGGTGAAAAAAATGTTAATTGAATTCAGGATCTGAGTTCAAACTTTGATAAATGAAACTGTTAAACCAATAACTAATTACTAATATTGGTCGTTTATAAAATATTCATACATGATAATTTCTAATTAGAATTGGTAGACTAAATAAAAACAAACTCATAACATCAAGTTAATAATAGTATAAAATGACGAAAATAAAACTCATAACATCAAGTTTCAAAAAAAATAATTTCATTCATGCCTATTTATGTGTTAAAATTGGTAGAATATATCGTAAATAATCAAAATTCAACGCTGTTAAAACTGAAATGACTAGATCGCAAACAAACTCAAAATATCAAAAAATAATAGTATAAAATGACAAAAACACCTATGTGACAATTAGAGTGACTAAAATATACTAATTATTTAGTAAAAAAAATAATCCTAATTATTTATAAAAAAAAATACTAATTATGACTTTAGATCCGTAAATGTTGACTCCAACTTCCAAGATTATCGATTGAACATGTAATGGATTGAAGCCGATCAACTGATAATCAAAATCAAATGAACACTGCATCAAGAAGAAGAAAAAAAATACTGCACTAAAACAACATACATTCAAACGATGAAATTAAAAATATAAAATAAATTAAATAAAATCTACATGGAAAACACGTAGAAAATACACCAAATTTGCTTGACAAAAAGAAGAAAATAAAACACACCAAATTAGACAACAATATGTTTCATGAATCATGTGACCAGTAAGCTAATTGTCAACAAAAATTGGCACTATTTCTTGCTTACATGAATATGGTAGAACTGTAAAAAAAAAATGAATATGGTAGACCATTTACTAGATGCAGTTTTTTGCTTTTAAACTTAATTTTGACACCCTCGGAAAAATATACAATATATATATGTACTGCAATTTGTACAAGATTGTCACCATTGACATTGTCCAACACTCCAACCATAATTCGATGATGTTTTCTCTCCCCACCCCCGTAAATCTTTTATTCCCTGAGTTTTTAATTTTGTCCTTGAAAAAACTTCGGTTCGTAGAAACCGAAGTTTTTTTTTGCCTTGAAAACAAATTTCGGTTTCTAAAAACCGAAATTTACTCTGAATTTGCACTAGAAAAAATTCGGTTTCTGCGAACCGAATTTTTCTACAAAGTTCATGGGGAAGAGAAAACATCTAATTCGATTGTACTTTTTTGTAAAGCTGAATTTTTATGGTCTAAACTGAATTTGTCCACCTTCTAAGAAAAGGACAACACAACCGCAATTATTTTTGACATGACCTACAACAGTGATCCGTGCTAGTGTATCAAACAAAAAACTCAGCTCAAATATTTCCAGCTTAAGGGACATGACATACAAATTAAGTTTCATACACATACTGGTTTTCTATTTATATGGATCAAGATTCACTGCTGTTACAAATTCCTGCAGTTTCACAAAGTCATGTTCTTTTTAAATTGGTTCTTGACAAAACCGTTTTTAAAAGATTTTCTTTTAAATCGGTTCTTGACCAAACTGTTTTTAAAAAGATTTTTCTTTTTATTTTTAAACCTTGGATGGATGTTACGCTCTGATACCAGAGTTTTCGGCAGAGGTAGCTGCATTTGCGGAAGGTAATCTTTCGAGGGTCTTTTGAATCCTTGAGAGATTTAAGTCTCTTTGGAGACATTTTTGAAAACTTCTGACGTCGTCTTCATCATATGTTTGGGTTTGTGATGCCCATTCTATAGTGCCTTCAAGGCGCTCTATATTATATTTAACCACATCATAGAATCCGTAGATATGTGTGGGGTCTCTTTCTAGAATCATTTTTAGAGTTTTTTGGTATTCTTCTAACTCTAATTCTAAAAGGTATGCCCAAGTTGCTCCAGGCATTTCTTAGATTTTTCTATCTAAATTTTGGACTTGTAAAGATAGTCCTTCTATTGAACTATGTAGCTTACTTAGTTCTTTTTGTTCTGAGATATAAAAATCTTTTTTGGGTGGTGTTATTCTAAGGCTTTTGCTTCTAAATAACGATTTGTCTTCTGTTTCCTCAAACAGATCTCTGTCAGCTTCTATCAAAGAACAACTATTCCTTGCTAGACTTCTAAATATAGGTGATTTTAGAGTTACTATAGGTGCAAACAATTCGTCAATATGAATTGTGTCTTTTCCTTTGAATTCTATACTATGATGTGAATTACTCAAAGCATAGTTAATTCTATAGTAAATGGTAAATGGGTGATTACCTTTTTTCATAAAATTTTTGTTTTTCATTTTATAATGAAAAACTATAGATCTATCAAGATCTTTATCTTTTAGAGATAAACCAATTTGTAAATTTATATCAAATTTGATTTTACCATATTTTAGATTGCAATTTCCTTTTGCAATTGTTGCTTGATCTGTGTCTAGAATTCTAGAGTCTTTTAAAGCTATTTCTAGAGGTGAATTAATACCTTTCATAAAAGTGCTTTTAATTAAAATCTGAATGGTCGATATATGAATATAACCAATTTTAGATCTTTCATTTTCTGAAAAGGTTTTAATTCTTTCTTTAAGTTGAGTTGTATCTATAGTAGATATAACTATATTTCCATGAGTAGAATCAATGGGAATTGCTTCTTCTCCTGTCATTATTCCAAATTTCAGAATATTTTTTCTTGAGAAAATATTTTTGAACATGTTATATTTTCTTTTGAAATTTTCTTCTGCAGTTAAAGATAATTCTGCACTTTCTATTTTATTATCACAAATAGCATCTGTGTGATAGCTAGATGTTTCTTCGAAATATGATACTTCAGTCATATTGATCTTTGAAATATTTTGACATGTATTTGAACATTATTTAAACAGAACTTTGATATTCTATAGTATTGAAAGATGTTAAATAAATTTAACATAAACATGTTTATACCTGATTTGATATTCTTGAATTTGATCTTGAATTGATGACTTTCGTCTTTGTTATCAGTCCACTACGACCGTCTATGATTCTTTCGAATTTTGATTTGTGAACGCTCCAGAGTATTACCTCAACGTTCTGATAGCTCCAGAGTATTACCTCAACTATCAACACTAAAATCTTAAGATTTTAGGAGAAATGAAAAACTTCATTCAAACTTAATTTCATTCTGATTACAAACGAGCATCAAGGCTCTTATTTATAGCGGAGTAGGACTCACAAGTGGTTCACATGTCCCTATCCGTGACAGCTATTAAAGCAAAAGAAAAACGCACTAAAGAAAACGGACAAACAATAATTTACATAGTGATAAGGCAGTCTTATCCGACCCTACATAGTGGGTGGCTGCTTTTCTTTGTCTGCCACTACATTGTGATGTGTTGTTTTCCACTGAGTTCTTCTTTGTCGTTTTGTGCCGACGATTTTGGCGGACAGATTTCACACACGTGTCCTTTGTAACTTTGTGTAAAATTTCTACACAGTTCTTCTCTAATTACCATGGGTAGTTTTGTGTAGTCTTCCTTTAGCTGGTCAACTCTTTCTTCAAGATTTTTAACAGCCTGTAAATCTTTCTCCTTGGCTGGCTTTCTGGAATCGCTGTAAACGACTGTTGATGGATCGTCGTAAACAACCCTGTAGTTTGTTTGCTGGGTTAACCTGGTAACCTTTTGTCTGAAGTGTTTCATCTGTGCAATGTAACTGGCTGGGTGCCATTCATTTTTCTCTTTCGACATAGTTGGATATGTCTTGTTTGATATCCCTATTTTGATGAGATATTGTGGTTTTATAGTTAAATCCAGAGTAATTTCATCGTACCATGGATATGTTGAATCTATTTGAAGGAATATTTCTTTTCCTTTGGCAAAGAGATTGTTGAATTTTTGTACTAGGTTTTGAAGTTCTTCTGGAAAGTATTTGAGTTCTCCAAAACTTCTTTGTTCTTTTTCTTCGAGATAAATTGTGCTGATCAATCCATTTTGAAAGAATGATAGACAAAGCTGATTGTCTATTCCTGGAAGTAGGACCGTTTTTGAACATCCATACTTGTTTGTTGGGTAGAAGCAATCTGTAGAGAATTCTTCTATATAGTTATTTATCCATTTCCATCTAAGACTAAACTCTGTGAAAGTTGGGTCTGCTAAGTGGAATGTTTTTTGGTGTTCTAGCTGGCGGATTTTATCAATTGACAGCTTCTTTTTTGACTCCATTGTTGAAGATCTTTGGATATCTTTTGCTGCTGTAATTTCCTTGTAAGGACCGTAAAGAGCTTGTTCTGCTTCTTTAATGGTTTTGTAGCCTTTGTGGCGTACATTTTTTCCGATGATGTGCTGTTTTGCTATTGCCCATTTTCTGTAGATCCCTTTCATTGGACCATCGAAAATGACATAAGCTTCGAACTTTCCCATTTCATTGTCTACGGGATCGTTTGTTTGGATGGTTGTTGACAAACCATTTTTTCTTGCTTCATCTTCTTCTTCTACTTCATCAGCCCATGATTTCTTGCTGTCTGAAGTTGTTTCTGAAGATTCTTGTTCCTTTTTCCAATCACTTGGTGATATTGCTTCAATTGGAATCTTTGAGCTTTTTGGAGCTGAATACTTTACATAGTAGTTGTATTTTCCAGAATCTTGTCCAAGCAAGTCCCAATTTTCTTTGGTGTTGCTGCTGCTTTTTTCTTCAGTTGGTTCACTGATGTTTGTATTTGCTGTATATTGTTGCAAATTTTGTAATGTTGTAATTATCTCCCCCCTCTCAGAAGAAAGTTTTGTAAGACGCTGTTGAGTAGCTTCAATCTGCTCGTCTTTTTGTTTCAGATTATGCTGCAAGATCTTTATTGCTTGCTCCATTCCCGTGTAAGAGTATCTGCAAAACTGTTGTTTTCAGATTTTATATACTGAATGTATGGTTGAAATTGTTGTAATTTCATCTGCCAACGAATTAATCGTCCGCTTTTATAATCTGCTTTTATATTATATCTCCAGAATCCTGTTAGATATTTTGAATCTGTTCGCAAAAGAAACCTAGAGGGTAGAAGTTCTACTCTCCATTTTTCTAATACTCGAACACATGCAAGTGTTTCTAACTCAGCTATCGGATATCTTGTTTCTGTATCAGAAAAAGTTCCCGATATGTATTTACAGAGTAATAACTCTTTTTCTTTTATATTAAATTTAGCAGAGTAATCTACTAAATTTTGTTTTTTATCTGTCTTTCTTTCTTTCGAAATTAGATCAGATTGTATATCTGAGGTTACTCTCAGATTTTCACCAAACTCATTGAGTTTTAGTGTTGCTTTTCCGTTAGGGAAAGCTCTCATACATCCTGCCCATGTATCTTTGGATGCATCAATTTCGACAACTAGAAAGTCATTATTTGTGGGATTGTAAAGCTTTGGTAGGACTTGAATTTTACTCTTAATTGTTTTCACAATCTTAGTATCTTCGTCTGTCCATGACCAAGGAATTTTTTCAGAAATTTTCCTTTGTAAAATTTTTCTTTCTTTTGCCAAATCTTTAAAAAATCCTTCATTGGCAATATAATTCAAACATCCTAAGAATCTTTGAATTTGTTTTCTATCCACTAATACATCAGGGAAAGCTGAAATCTTTTCCTGGGTATGTGGCGCTAAATTGAGTTCTCCATTATCTTTTATGATTACTCCGAGATACTCAATTTCAGTTTTACAAAGTTGTGATTTCTTTTTTGAAATAACAATTCCTTTTTCTTTAATTCTTAAAAGAACTATTTCAACATCCTTGATATGTTGTTCTTTTGTTCCTTTTGTAAAAATAAGTATATCGTCAATATATGCAAGGCATATATGGTCTAATCCTTGTAAAGAATTATCCATAAATCTTTGATATATTGAAGGTGCTTGTTTTAACCCAAAGGGTAAAACATTCCATTCAAAATGTTTTTGTGGCGGACATGAAAATGCCGTTAAAGGTTTTGTTTCATCAGAAAGTCTTAGCTGATAATATCCTGATTTTGCATCAAGGGATGAAAAATAGTTACAACCTTTAATTTTTTCAAAAATAAAATCTTTTCTAGGTAATCCATAAGAATCTCCAATGGTTGCAAGATTGAGTTTCTTATAGTTAATTACCATTCTTCTTTTCCCTCTTTTTATCTCGTTATGATTTTCGACATAAAAAGCTGGAGCTGAATGTGGGCTTGAAGAAGGTCTTATTAGTCCTTTTTCAAGTAAATCTTTACACTCAGTTTTGAATTCTTCAACATCCTTAATAGTATATGGAATTCTATTAGGAACGTTGACTTCTTCATTCGGGTTTTTAAGTCGAATTACTATTAATTCATGATTAGTATTTTTCTGATTATCTAATGGATCATCAGAACAAACTTCATCGAGTCTTTCTTCTAAAGTTGTAAAGAATTTATACTCTTCCCAAATAGAACTAAGTTTTTTCAAATTGCCAGAAATCATTTTTAAAATTTCATTTCTAGTAATTATTTTTGTAGTAATCATTTTCTTTTCGTCTGGATTTCCAAGATTTTTCCATCGAAGAGAAATTGTATTACTCCTTTGAATAAAGGGTTCATATAATTTTAGAAAATTGTTTCCAATAATTAGATCAAGACCTGAATCATGTAAATAAATTGTAGGGATAAAAAACTTATATCCTTCAATTTCTATAGATACATCCTTAAGGCTAAACCATATTTGATGTTTTGACTTGTCTGCAACAACTATTTCTTTTGGCTTTTCTAATCTATCCCAGTTCCTAGAGATCGATTTTCTTCCAAAACAAAGGGTTGCACCTGTATCTATATAGGCTAAAAGGTTTTTATTTTCTAGTACTATTTTTATAAATGTTGCACTTGGATTTCCTTTACCAAGTACTTTCTTCGACATTTAAGTCTATCTCTGAATCTGTCTCTGTGCAGTATTCATAAATTTCCTCATCAGATTCTACATCTGATTCTATAGGTTCATATCCTATTGCGTATATGGCTTGTAAGACATTTTTCTTAGGGTTATCCTTTTTAGGGCACTCATTGGCATAGTGTCCTTCTTCATGACATAACCAACATGTGCATGATTTCTTATCTTGCGGACATGTTTTTCTTTTAGGATAAGGAGGTTTTTTCCTAAAGAATTTCTTATCTCCTTTTCTAAATTTCTTAAAAGGGATTTTTCTGAATTTCTTTTTCTTATAAGACCTTATATTTCTTCTAGATTTCTTTTTAGGATTTCTATAGTTACACCTATAGTCTCCTACTTTGTTTTGTAACTTATCACAGCAAAGTGATACTTTAGCTTCTCTTTTAGCTATCTTTTTGCTACATTTATCTGTGAGCCACTGTTTTAAAACAGTTATTCTTCCTCCTAGAGTATCATCTACCTTTCCTTCTGATGATATTGAGGTAAAGTATAGCTTGACTTGAGTTGACACTCCTCCTGGAAGCTTATCATAGAGGAGATCTAACAATCCTCTTGATAGTCTTGTTTCATTGTCTATGTTATAATAATAACTCTGAAATTCACAAATAAAGTTATCAATGTAACACATATTGCAAATTTTTAAATTAGTTATTTTCCAAAGATTTTGATCGGAAAATGCTGTTTTTGATTGGACAGTATCCTTCCATCCTTTGAATTCTTTGACTAATAAACTATATACCCAGTCTGTAACTAAGGATCCTATTAAAGGCATAGTTCCCATAACTTGTGGTGGTAGATTTGAAATGTATTTGAATGCATTTCCTCTAGTTTTATATTGTAGGTAGTTGAAAATATCAACTGATCCTAAATTTCTTAGATCTTCATTCAGATGAATTAATACATTATTTGTATTCTACCAATCTCTAAGATCCTTTGCAGTGTCTAAACTACAATCTATGTCTAAAACACCTTGTCCTTGAAAAGGGTTTTGTGAAGGCTCATAGTAATGAGGTACTTTTTGGAATTTTTGTTTGGTAAATTCCTTTTCAAAATCTGCAGGTTTTTTGGTACCTGAAGTTTCTCCATGTTCTTCTATTTTTACGAAATGAGGATTCTCATTTTCGTTTTCACTAGCTTCTTCTGAGCTAAAATCATAAATGATCTGATTGTTATCTTCAGATTTGTTATCAGGGATCTCCTGATTTTTTCCACTTATATCTAAAGAGACCATAAGTTTTTCTAGATTTTCTAGTTGCCTATTGAGGGTTTCTTCTGTATTTTCCATTAAAAGTAAGTAGAAGGTGGTCTAATACTTAATTGTTTGGATTCAGAAGTTTTTTCTTTAGGTTGGGTTTGAATTTCTGGTTCCGGGATAACTATTGCTTTTCCCCTATCTTCCCCCCTCTTAAGAATTTGAGTTAACTCATCCTGAGTTAAATATCTTTTTTCTAAAAGTTCTAAAAGGTCTTCTATCCTTTCTTGACTCTTTCTTTGTTCTTCTAGAATCATATCTACCCTTTGATACCATTCTAGCTTAACAGGTTGAATTTCTTCAACAAGTTTCTCTTGACAAAGGTTTCTTATCATGTAAGTTATCATACATGCTATGTTGTTGAGTTGTGGATTTCTTGTATGAAAAAGGTGAGGGTATTTATGACTTTCATCTTCTTCATAGCAGGTGAAACTTTCGTCATTAAAACTCCATGTGTCATGGGGTTTATCTTCTTTAAATTGTCTTTCTAAATAGGATGTTTGTTTTTCTATCCTACTCTGAAGGTCAGAAAAGTTATCCAGAATTTTCTGCAATCTAAGTGTTACACTATCTCCACTCATCTTGCCATAAATTTGAGGTTTTTCTGAAATAGTTTAACCATTTGTCTATATTCTTTAGACAGTTGTTCATCTATATTTTTATAGAAATTTTCTATATCTCTAAACCATCTAATCTGTATCTTATGAAGATTAAGTTTGGCTAGGTTTGGAAAAAAGCTAATCGGGCTACGAATTAACTTTCTATTTGGACTTATTATCCAATTCATATTCCTTATCTTCTAAGCCGGTTGCTAAAAAATACTGATTTAATAGGTTCATTTTCTCAACTGCACCAAAATGCACCAAAATTCAACTTTAGGAAATCCTTTTCCCTATTTATATATCTCTTCCCAACTATACAAAACAAAAATTAGTGGAAAAAAAAACTATACCATGAGAGATATAAAGATGATTTGATGGTTAAGGCGAATGAGTTAGGGAGTGAACTAATAATAAAAATAAGGGTTTGATTCTCACCGGCCCACATCAAAACTAACAAGAATGCAATAATATCAATTATTAATATTGGTTTTTTTTTTTAAAAAAAAAAAACACAAATAAGTAACTACAAATATGTATTAAAAACTTATTTAAATTGATTTATTTGAGCTTAAATCTATTAGCGTAAACACTTGTAAGAATATTTATAGATCAAACTTATGAAAACAACTATTTTCAACTCATTAATTCATATGTTCTAGATCTATAAATATCTTATACATAATTAACCTTTATATGAAAAACACTTATGTTTTTTTTTTTTACCAAAAAAACTAAGTTGTTTGTTCAACCAAAGATTAAATATATATAAATGATATAGAAAGAATGTTGCCGATGATGAAGATAGCTGATCATATGATATTTTCTTATATATTCAAAGTTTCAAACAAGAACATAAGCTAAAATAATTCAAAAGAAGTAATGTATAATTAATGGGAATAGCTCATGCAGAAACATTTATATTCCAAATCATTAAACTGGAATTAATGAATATATCGAGCTGTAAATTGCATGATACACTAGAACGGATCACAATTGCATATCATGAACCAAAGAGAACAAGTAGCAAAAGGAAGAAGCAATAATATTGCTCCATGAAGAAGCTAGAATGGTGTGAGTGAGTATGTGTGAAGTGTGAATTTGAGGGCTTAATATAATAAAGAGCGAAGATTATGGTCCTTAACAAATTTGGGACAATTTAGTCCTTGACAAAATAGCCAAACTAGTTCCTAACATTTTCATACCGGGACAAAATAGCCAAATTAGTTCCTATCAGCCGTTGGATTGCAAGTGGTACAGAACACGTGTATGGTTAGATGATGGATACGTGAATTTGTTAATTGATAAAGGCTAGAATCCTTAGTCACGAGGTTCCCGTGCTCAAACTTGCTTAGATATTTTATCATGATGGAAATTTCATTTTTTGTTTTATTCTATTATATGGAAATTTCATTTTTTTGTCATTTCTTAGACATGAGTGAATGAGTTTAATGGGTATATACGATTAGCATAAATTAATTTTAATGAAATAACTATATTTTAAAGATTCGCACGAGTCCATCGACTTTTATTCGATATTTAAGTTTGTTATATAATATGGTAGAAATTGTTATATAATATTATTAAAATATATGTGATATTATTGTGCTTTTTCTCGTAAATTTATTTATTCATTTTTTTTATATTTGAGTGACAAATAATGGTCTCTTGTATAGTTTTTAATCAAAAATTAGAAATTTTATTAGTAATATTTAAGATAATTTAGTAAGTTTGATACTAATTAGTGGTTAGTAGTAAATTTGATAGTAATATTGTTGATGTTTCTTTTCTTGTTTATGTTTGTTTGTATTAATATGGTTTGTTGCTATTTTTATGTGTATAGATTGTTCTATTTTGTTTTATTCTATAATTTGTTTTGTTCTTATTTTTAAGTATATCATCTTTTTATTGTATTTATCTAATATTCTTTCTTTATATTTTTTAATATATTTTTTAGTGAAATTACAATGAAGAATACAAAAGTTATAACGTTGGTTAAAACTAATAATGATAAATAAATAAATTTGGTGGTAATCAATTTTAATATATTAGAAGTAGATTTAATCTTTCGTATCATATTAAAAAAAAATTGTGTGAAAAGCCACTGGGTCTGGGTTTAATCTAGTGGTGATGAATTTTGGTAGTATGCTAAGGGTCCTTGGTTCGATCATCAGTTTCATTGTAAAAAAAAAGTGTGAAAAAAACCACTAGATTTGATCAAATGGTGAAAGATTTTGGTAGTATGTTAGAGATCTTAGATTCAATCATCAGTTCCATTGTGAAGAAAAAAACTGTGTTAAATGATTTCACGAATACAAATTTGTTATTGATTGATTTTTTATTTTTTATTTTTTATGTTATTGATTGATTGTTGATCCATATTTCATTTTCTCTTGTTGAAAATTGAAAAATAGTTTCAGTGAGGAGTTGTGATGGTTCAATTTGAGGTTGCTTGGTCTTGGATTTTTTTTTTAATTCCTTCCTCACATATATTTTAAAAGTTTAAAATTGATCCCTGTAATATTTTATAAAATTGCAAATTAACCTTTAAATTTTTACAAAAATTGCAAATTGGTTTCTAAAAACTTTCAAATTTGTTAAGGATGCCATTTGATGCCTCCTCTCTTAAAGATTTTGACAATCCATGAGTCACAGCTGTACCAAATTTTGAACCAAGGAGACATTTGCTTCTATTTCTTCGACCTGATTGCCCCATCATGGAAACTTCAGCATCATTGATAGGACTCGATCTCGATTACGATTAAACATTAGGATAAATATAGAGCAGAAAAAACAATTGTTGTTATATTGATAATCCAATAGAATCAAATGATTCTATGGCTGAATCACACTATAAGATTGAATGATAAAATGCAGAAAATGTAAAGATAGGCTAGGTAGTTCGAGACACCTAGAATCTCCCAAGTAGAGTGACTACTAAAATCATTGCATAATTCCCTACTCAACATTCTTTCATCTTATAACCATCAGATCTAGATCTACTTTTCCTTTCCTCACTAAATAAGGAAACATTCTTATAAGGGAATGATTCGCTTTATCCCCCTGCCCACGTTTCCTTTTATAAACCATGTCATAACTATCAATACCTCCCCCTTCAAAATTCTCCTTGACCTCAAGGAGGAATCTAGGAAACTCTTTTCTCATCTTGCCAGCTAACTCCCAAGAGTTTTCAAATTCAGGCAATTCTTCCCATTTGACTAAAACTTCCACTTCTCCTTGGTCGTTCTTTCGAGTATCTAACGCTTCAGGTTCTAGTTCCAGTTGCGACTCCTCATTCAAACCAGTTGGTAAAGGTTGGAAATGATTCTTTCTTCCATAGACTCAATTAAGCAAGCAATAGATTGAAAGAGAATTTTTCCAATAGCATTCACAAGCAACTTTAGCCATAAAAACATTGAATTTTCCTGGGTCCCATGGTATTATCCTCACTGATGAATTTAATACCACCATTTTCACATTGGCTAAATGAAACAACCCCTCTAGGTAGCAAACACTGAGATTCCAATCAAACATTAAGAATGCTGCTAGAAATTTGTCACCCAAATTAAAAACTTCACATTGTGCTCATCATTGGCATGTTCTATAGTCCTTTGTAACAATTCATACCACACAAGAAAAATTAGAAAATACTATAGTTGCAAGAGCCAGAGTTTCAAAGATGACATAATCCTTTTCTATCTCAAAAATTTGTAAAAGTGGATTAACAATAGTATTGACCAAGTTAAAGTTTCCCTTTGTTGCATACCCACAGAGTTTAGAATCTTTATCTATATTCAATTCATATGCACTGGAGCACAAGTGTTGCAACTTGACCCTATTGTCTTTCATAAGGAAGTGGTATTGAGTAAGTAAAACCTCAGTTGAAGACACAGATGGTTGTTTGATGATTAGAGAAAAACTGATGATGAACATTGACATCCCATTGTTATATTTTTGGGCTGCTGTGAATGTCCTAATTGACACTCCAATTGTAACTAGAGAAACCACAATAATTGAAAAGGTTTTACCATTATTGGCAGTAATGTCTCTCCCATGTAATGGGTGTGGAACTGTTATCCAGTGAGCAGCACAAATTAACCAAGTACGAATATCAAATTGAATCTTTTGCAGTCTCTGGTGGCATGCATCAGCTGCATTGAAATAATCTGTCAATGACCATACAATTCTACAGGCAATTATAATTGCGAACCCATCAGATTTTGTATGATCTTGATAACAACTCCCACTTGCCCAAGAAACATGACCATATTCTTTGAAGTATTTGAAAAACTCAGCGTGCATCCCTTGTTGTGCAAAGTCATTAGTCCATGAGTTCCAAATTGATGATTTTGGCAACACCTCTTCAATTTCCATCCATGGCCACACATCAACAATTCTCTCAACTTGTGTCTTCAAATTGAAAATTATAGAGGGACAATCTTTTAAGTTCCATATTTGCCTTCCATGGAAAATCTTAAGCACAAAAGCACAATCAACATACATGGAATAGGTATTAAACATTGCAAGCACTTCCCTATCATGAGTACCCTCTGGAGGTACTTCCATCTTGCCAATTGACACAAGAAAATTTGCCTCCGTTTCTTGATGTCCCTTTCCATTCTCAGAATCGCCCAAATCTGGCGGCTTGGGCGGCGGACATCGCCGCGGCAGTACGGTCCCCGGTTGACCACAATCTAACGGCTCTGACATCTGTGTCGGAACATTTCGGATTGGTGTTGTTTGGACCTCTCCGATATCGACAAGCATATCCGTTTCCAGAAGTTTTGATGGTGGTGGAATCGCCGGCAGTTTCGGAAGTTCCTGCATGACTCCATCCATGCTCTGCATCTCAGTTTTTTCTATTCGCCCTTTCCGATCTGTCAATTCCGACTCTAACAACAAATTTGTCAGAATCTTCAAGGACCTAGAATTAATTCCTTCACACCTGATTGTGTGGTTGCTTTCTTTCTCCTCTACCGTTGTTCCCTGTTCCTCTTTCATCTCCATCATGCTCACATAATCATCTCCATCAAACTGTGACACTAGTACTTCATCAATGCTCGGCGGTGGTTCCGGCTGAAACTCTGATTTATTGAGGTGAGTTTCGTCTTTGACGCCGTAGAATCTCTGATCGTTACCACCATTAGTTTGTTGTGGTTGAGATCGTGAATCCCACGACCACGTGCTATTATCACTCCATTCCTCCTCTTCGTCGTGGTACACTCTTCGACGATGGCGGTTACGACGATGTGGAAATTCCTCCTGAATCAACTGTTTAATCTGTTCCAACGTGACATTAGGTCGTGCTTGTAGCTCTTGAACCAACTGACGAAGCTGCTCAACTGCAACTTCAGCCTTGCTCATCCTCTGTTCTAACGCATCAACACGTTTCTCTATTTGATGATTGGATTTTGGATTGTAACCGAGGCTCTGGATACCAATTGATAGGACTCGATCTCGATTACGATTAAACATTAGGATAAATATAGGGCAGAAAAAACAATTGTTGTTATATTGATAATCCAATAGAATCAAATGATTCTATAGTTGAATCACACTATAAGATTGAATGATAAAATGCAGAAAATGTAAAGATAGGCTAGGTAGTTCGAGACACCTAGAATCTCCCAAGTAGAGTGACTACTAAAATCATTGCATAATTCCCTACTCAACATTCTTTCATCTTATAACCATCAGATCTAGATCTATTTTTCCTTTCCTCACTAAATAAGGAAACATTCTTATAAGGGAATGATTCGCTTTATCCCCCTACCCACGTTTCCTTTTATGAACCATGTCATAACTATCAATGTGAGTTTCGTCTTTGACGCCGTAGAATCTCTGATCGTTACCACCATTAGTTTGTTGTGGTTGAGATCGTGAATCCCACGACCACGTGCTATTATCACTCCATTCCTCCTCTTCGTCGTGGTACACTCTTCGACGATGGCGGTTACGACGATGTGGAAATTCCTCCTGAATCAACTGTTTAATCTGTTCCAACGTGACATTAGGTCGTGCTTGTAGCTCTTGAACCAACTGACGAAGCTGCTCAACTGCAACTTCAGCCTTGCTCATCCTCTGTTCTAACGCATCAACACGTTTCTCTATTTGATGATTGGATTTTGGATTGTAACCGAGGCTCTGGATACCAATTGATAGGACTCGATCTCGATTACGATTAAACATTAGGATAAATATAGGGCAGAAAAAACAATTGTTATATTGATAATCCAATAGAATCAAATGATTCTATAGCTGAATCACACTATAAGATTGAATGATAAAATGCAGAAAATGTAAAGATAGGCTAGGTAGTTCGAGACACCTAGAATCTCCCAAGTAGAGTGACTACTAAAATCATTGCATAATTCCCTACTCAACATTCTTTCATCTTATAACCATCAGATCTAGATCTACTTTTCCTTTCCTCACTAAATAAGGAAACATTCTTATAAGGGAATGATTCGCTTTATCCCCTGCCCACGTTTCCTTTTATAAACCATGTCATAACTATCAATCATGCTGAGAATCCTTAACCTCTTCCTAATTAGAGAAGTGATAGAACACACTAAATTAGCATCAAAATGCCAATTAATATTAACATTATCAAATCATTGTTTGTTACTTCAATACCGACTGATGTTGGTCACATTGATAATGGTTGCAATGATAACCAGTTTACATTGTGGTGGCCAAAATTTATAACAAATCTCACTCGACGAAGACCTGGATTCCATGCAGTCAATTAATCATGCAGTCATGCAGTTACTGCTGGGAATCCATTTCCATAAACATTACTAGTGTCCACATGTAAATTTAGAGAATGCAAGAGATGACCTGCAAATCACAATAATAAAACAAATGTTTGCTAGATTCTTATAAAAACAGATCGTTTCATGGTTAGGTTTATACTGTCCTTTTGAAGGTAATATTTCACAAGAATAAAAAAAAGAACGAAAACACGTTGAACTTTGTAATAATTTCAATTTATCGGTAATTGAGATCATAACTTCCATCCATTGTATTGTTTAAAGAAGTAATCCCCTGCAGTGTGGAGGAGCTAATACTGAATCTGCTGGCTCATAGCTTGCTTTTTGGAACACCAACTGGTTCATCTCTAGATCTTTTTTCTATTGCTCGCGATAATTGCCTCACTGCCTCTTTCGGTAAATGACGAGGCTGGCTCAGCCAAAGTCCTCCATCGATTATCATAGTGTCACCATTAATGAATTTTCCTTCAAAAATTTAAACAAAATTTAAATTTCTGTGCATAAAAAAAAAATACGAAAAGAAATGAAATGAAAAAAATAATTGCTGACAGAGATGCCTCCCGTTACAAATCTAAATGCATCAATTTCAATAATTTACCAGTCTGTAAATCTTATTTGCAAAACAACTACGTGGTTACTATTTCGGTGAGTAAAAATGAAATAAGAGAAAAGGTACTAATTTAATGTATGCTTAAACAAAGACTAATACTCTGATAATTATGGTACGAATTGTAAATGCATGAATTCCTATGAAGAAATCTGATCGGATCTTTACAACCATTACCCATGTTATTTCCATAAGAAGGAGCTAAGTAACCACATGTTGGTCAATTAAAGCAAACAATTACATATATAAGTTTGTACAATTTGTGTGAGAAAATCTTCATAACATTTTAGCCCCTCTCCATAATTATAAGATGGCAAGGATGTAGAAAGGATATGAGAGGGAACCTTAATGGACCCCCTTGCAAAATTGATTTTTATTATTATTAACATATGAAGACTAAAAAACTAGAATCCATTAGGATTCAAAGTTTGGTACACGGGAAATACAAAATATAGAAACGATATAGGTAACTGATATGAGTGTGATGCTATTCGGTCCGTCAAATGGGTCTAAGGAAGTGTTAGAAATAATATAAAACCATTGATGTGGCTCTATCCTAACAGCTTAAGCTTTTGGGATAATCAATTATTTGACAGGAAGAATAGAAAGTAAGACTGCTGATGCGGCAGTGGGGTCTGTATGAGGGATTTGTCTTGGTTAGGACTTCTGTTTTAAGAGGTGAGGTAGGGAAGAGAGACATTACGCTGAAGTTTGTTTTGTATTCTATTAGGCAGACGGTGTTGATTCTCTGAGGAGTTTAGTTCCATGGGTAGATAGGAATTGTATTCCGTCTGCATTTACATCTTACTGTGTTTCCTGTTTGAGGTCTGCATCAGTAACATTGCAGAGAGAACATGGAAGAAAAAGTTGTGGATGTAAAAAAAAACTAGGAGATACAATCATAGCCCTAAAGATTACAGCAGAACAATAAAATATAGACCACAAGTAGGAGCAAAGAAGCAACACAAGGTGAAGTTTTGGAAAGATTTAGAAGGTTTGGTCCAACAAATACCGAGTGAAAAGATTATTCTAGGTGATTGAAATGGTCATATCTATAAGAGGAATTGAATAGAAAACATCACATGAATTGTAACTAGGAGAGAGTCTAACAATTCAATATAGATGATTTGTTTCAGATGTTTTGAGTCAAGAGAAGAAAAGTAAATAGGAATAGTCAAGTTAAAAATCATAGAGTAATACATGGTGGCTATTGAAGTGTGGAAGACAAAGGCTATTTAAGTGAGGTTTTATAGAGATGGATTGGAGAGATGTAAAGTGCTCATGACAAGTTGGAATGAGATGACTAAAGAGGTCTGAAAGGTAGCCAAAAAACACTAGTTGAATCCAGGGATATTGGGCCAAAGGGTAAAGATTTTTGGTGATAAAAGAAGACATCGTGTAACAAAAAGTTAAGCTCAAAGAAAGTGTAATAACACATGATCCTTGTGTAGAAATGAAGAAATTTGGAATGATATAAGATAGCTAAAAATCCCTGAGAATGCAATAGGTGAAGATATAGCAAAAGCAATTGAAAGCCCATAGTAGTAGTCCTAAGGTAATAAAGAAGGGAAAAAGCACTTTTACAGGCTTGCCAAAAGTAGAAAAAGAAAACAAAGAGACTTGAACCAGGAGATGCCTTAAGGATGAGAAGGGAAAAGTATCAGTCAGAGAATAAGACATCAAGGAAAGTTAGAAGAGTTGCTATTTATTTCAATAAATATTTGATATGGAGGGTCACAAGTATTCCTCAAACACAAACAAACGTAGTACTAGAGAGGATGATCTATGTTACTCCAAATATTAAAGAAAATTAGTGGTCAAACAAGCATTATGAATGACTAACGGTAAAGCAATTGAACTAGAAAATATACGTCCTGAGTTATGAAAGGGGCTGAAAGATAAAAACATATAATAAACAACAAAGTCATTTAATGAGATCAAGAGGTTTACAAGAAAGCCGGATAAATGGAAGATAAGTATTGGGATAAGTCCTATTAGAGTTTATATAAGAGTGGCAACCCTCACCTTATAAATTGGTTTTGTAAGGATGAGTTAGACCCAATGTAAAAATCTAATATGGTATCAGAGCAGGTTATGATTATGTTACCTGTCTCTCTGTTTCATTATGAAGTTCTTAGAATATGGGTTAGGCCTAACATGACCTTACAAAACTGACTTATAATGTGAGGGGTGCCTCTCTTCATAAACTCATATCAGGCCTTATATATTTTCTATGTAGGACTAGGGTTTTTTCCAATACACCCCTTACCCAAATTCTAAGATGGTATCAGAGTTTATCAATTCGGATCACCCACCATTTATATCCATGCACCAAGACCAATAATATTGGGCATGTGGGGGTGTATCCAGATAAAGGATTTACTAGAGTTTATAAAAGAGTGACACCTCTCACCTTATAAGCCGATTTTGTAAGGATGAGTTAAACCCAATACAAAAGTCTAATAATAAGAAAATGCACCACTAGAATGGAATGGTTAGAAGAATATAAGAAAATATCTCATAATGTCTTATAATGTCTTTTATATTAATTTAGAGTATCTCTCAAGATCAAATTTTATATGACTTATTATTGTCATGATTTGTTATTGATTTAGAAATTGAGTCTACCACGATTCACTATAAATACGGATTAGTATTGAGTCTTTTGTATCACACTACTATTCAGTCATTATCAATAATAAGCATAACTCTTATTATTCTCTCTTCCTTTTTACCTAAAATCTCACAACTTCAACATGTAAAAACCCTAAAATGTAAAGAGTCTTGTAACAAGGTCTAACAGCCATACAGATTTGCCCCACATTTTCATTAATAGTATCGCATATGCATGGAACTAGATGCCTTCTATTGTGCCATATGGTGAACATACTTGGATAACTACACAGCTTACTAACAATCAGTTACTAAACTACATAAATAATAGTTTAAAATACTTGGATAACTACCTATTTACTAACCTGCATCTGATACTAAGTAGAGAGCAGCCATTGCAATATCCCATTTCTCCCCAAGTTTAAATAGAGGCATTTCATCTGTGGCTGTGCTATCTATTTCATCAGGAACCAGTTTACTCATGCCAGGTGTGCCCCTTATTGGACCTGGTGCGATCCCATTGACTCTAATATCATAATCTGTTCCCCACTCCAGTGCCAAGTTTCTTGTAGTAGCATCAACAGCTGCCTGTTGAATAATTGAAAAATTGAAAGTTAAAGTTTAATGAGTATACATTGTCAGTGTAAATCCAATGCTATCGATGTCGGACCATGGTGGAGAGCCAAAAATCCAACATACTGGCCGACTTATGGTACCGTCATATCCGAGTACAGCACCGCCATCCTTAACAAAATGGCTATATCGGTTTCCCAAAAATCTGCCACCAATATCCGCCATGGCCAATATTTAACAACACTGTAAAACAATTTTACACTACATCTAATGAAAATTTAACATCGTGTTCAAAACAATTCATATCCTTTAAGATTTATAACACACTGCATATCCTCCTTTAAATTCTTATAGTAAACAGGATGAAATTTAACATTTGGGTAATGTGTCGCAAACCTTTGCTGCAGATACGTGAATTTGGTACCAAGTAGCTGTATAATGCAAGGTAGCACTAATGTTTATTATTGCTCCCCCACTAGAAGAGCTCCTTCCTGGTCCCCCTTTCTTGAGATATTTAAGTGCTTCATGGCACATAGTGAATGTACCAACAGAATCGATATCCAAAACTGCGAACAATAATTAAAACTGATCACCGATTCATTTCTCTTATTTAAATGTAGAAAAATTATAATGAAGTTGCATCTTGTGCAGAAAAACGGTAACTTAAAGTCTTGGAACAACTACTCATCAGAAACTCAACAACATAGAAACACAGTGATTATAGCCACAATATAGAAGGACTCTATTTTCTTTTTCTAGCAATATGACATCAAAATTTTGTGTTATGTAAAAGCACATTAACATAGATGTCTTTTCAATTCAGAAGTTATATCTTGACAACAAATTTCGACAACAATTTATATGAATAACCTATTTCAAATATGTGGTCAATTGCGTTCAGTTGACAGTTAATGAATATAACAATATGTAATTACAACGATACTCAAGTGTTCAAATATCCCTTTTAAGGGAGATAAGTGGAGTGTCCGGAGTTCGAACTATATATAATGCGATGTCCCTATCATCTGAGTTAAACTCAAGGGGACAACATGGACTAAACTTTATGAACCATAAATTTGAACCATGTTAAACATCAAAATTATCGTCTCATTTCATGTCAAAATAACACAACATTTTGAATTTAAATATACTTATCAATGGAAACATAAGAGAATCATCACCTGTTCGAAATCCATTCGGCGAGAGATCTTCAGCGGCAGCTAGAAAATTACCAGCAGCAGCATTAACAAGGATATCAATCTTTCCAAAATGTTTGAAAGTAGATTCAAGAACTCTGGCAGCATCATCTTGTTTCCTAACATCACCCTCAAAAGCAACGGCTGGGATTGAAAGTGATTGGAGAACAGAAACAGCAGATTGAAGAACTTGTTTACGACGACCCATGAGAGCAACCGAAGCACCATGTTTACCGAATTGTGTTGATATTTCAAATCCAATTCCCGATGCTCCACCTGTAATCAAAACTACTTTACCTTTCAATATGTTTGATTTGAACGGTGATTCAGTTGAAGTAGCCATCTTCGGAAACCTAATTCGGCGCCTGCGTTGACTTTGTTTGATCTGTGATGTGAGTTACTACTACTTCGCCGTTCCAATCGATGATTTTTTGTTGTTTGTTTTGTTCCAAGTGTCTTTAACATCTCTTTTTTATATTGTGAGCAAGAAGTGGGAGAACGTAGTAGTAGTAGTAGTAGTTTTGTCTCTTTAAGAATCAATCCCTTAAAAAACTGTAGTTTTGTCTCAAAAAAAACCACGCTCGGTTAAGCATGAAGCGGGAGAATAGATACTTCTGCATCAACAATTTCAAGTCTTTTGATCAAGTCTTCTTTTTTTAGTGTATAATGTATTTAAAAAAAGTTATTGGAGCTTGACCAAAAAATAAAAATTTTATCGGAAATATAATTTTTTTTTCCAAGTAGCTTAATGGCTAAAATTTCACTTTTAAGATGAATAAGCGGAGTGCCCGAAGTTCGAACATCAGCTCTGCATATAAAATATTTTTTTTGTCAATGTTAACTTTTTATATTTTATGTTAGTACTACATTCATCCCTAATATTTTTTCCTTTTTTAAGTTCATCTTTCAATTTCTTGAGAATTTCTTTTTCCTTTTTTATAAGTTCATTTTAGGAATGAGTATAATAAGTTGGAATTGTCGGGGACTAGGTAAGGTAATCCTCGTTCGGAAATATAATCTGGATGTTATATTATTGTATGAGACTTTAGTCCACTTAAATAAAACCAAAGAGTTGCGTTATAATCACAATAAAAAAAATGCTTGCTCGATTCTTAATACATACAAAGAACAAAAACAATTTTAATAAAATGTTTTTATTAAACAAAATCCAAAAGAACCCTAAATCTAATGAACCAACTTTCATGGTTGGGTTTATGCTGTCCTTTTGAAGGTAACTTCTTTATGTGAACTTGGGCACTAGCTAGCCACATATCACGTTCAAAATTACAGCTGAATTTTCTTACAGTTTCAATAAGCACACATAGTACAAGACACAATCATGGGATTCATGCTAGCCATGGCCTTTTTATTTTCTGTTGGATGTAGCCGCGACTTTAAATCATCATATTGTATAAGAATGCCATATTGGAAGTAATCCCCTGCAGTGTCGAGGGGCTAATACTGAATCTGCTGGCTCATAGCTTGCTTTTTGGAACACCAATTGGTTCATTTCTGGATCTTTTTTCTACCGTTCGCGATACTTGCCTTACTGCCTCTTTCGGTAAATGACGAGGCCGGCTCAGCCAAAGTCCTCCATCAACTATCATAGTGTCGCCATTGATGAATTTTCCTTCACAAATTTAAACAAATGCTAAGTTTTCATAGACAAATAAATAATAAATGAAAGGTAATTTAAAAAATGAATCCATTTAAAAAATTTAACAGTCTACAAATCTTATTTTAAAAACAACTAGACGGTTACTATTCAGTGTGTACAAATGTATTAGAGAAAACCTAATTTAATATATGCTTAAACAACGACTAACAATCTGATGGAAAAGATGTAACAAGGATATGAGAATGAACATAAACAAACCACATTGCAAAATTTATTTTTATTTTTATGAACACATGGAAGTTTTTAAAAGACTAAAAAACCAGAATACAACAAGATTCAAAGTTTCAATCCTGCGAAAGACAAAATATAGAAATGATCTAGGCACCATTGCAGATAGAACATGTATACAAAAGTTGTGGATTCAAGAAACTAGAAGTTACAATCATAGCCCTAAAGATTACAGCAAAATGGTAAACCTTTAATGTTATCAGGACATACATATACAGACCACAAGTAGGAGCAGAAAAGCAACACAAGGTAAATTTCTGGAAGGATTTAGAAGGTTTGGAACAACAAATACTAATAAGTGAAAATATTATTCTAGTGAAGATAAAGCAAAAGCATTTGAAAGTCTATAGCAGTATTACAGGCTTGCTAAACGTAGAAAAAGAAAACCAAGAGACTTAAACCAGATGAGATGTATTAAGATGACAAGGGAAAAGTATCTGTCAGAGTAAGACATCAAGGAAATATAGAAGAGTAATTATTTCAATAAACATTTGATGAGAGTCACAAGTACTCCTTGAACACAAACAAACTTAAGGCAACAGTGATCTAAATTACTCCTAGCATGAAAGAAAATTTGAGATCAAAGAAGCATTTTGAATGGCTAATGGTAAGATGGAAGGACTACAAATCATACCTATTGAGTTGTGAAAGGGACTAAAAGATACAGACATAAAATGAACGACAAAGTTATCCAATGAGATTACATGATTTACAAGTATGTTGGATGAATGGAAGATATGTACTCCATCTGATAGGAACCCACAAATTAAATGGAATAGAAAGAACACTTAATTAAAGAAATATAATAGAATAGGAGATATTCTCTCCTCCAAGGGTTTTCCCTTCACAATAGAGTCTATTCACAATTACAATATTCAAGGATGTTCTCTTCCGTTTGTGTTCTCTTATTTGTTCACATACTATAACTACCTTAACAAACTAATTAACTTCTATGACAACTCTTAATTACTTTAAATACTCTAATTTCCCTTTATTCAATAATCCTAACACTAACTCGTCTCTTTAAGAACAAAACTAACGCATAAACAGAAGAAAAAAATGCAACTGAACATATTCTTGAGAGATTAAAAGCTTGTGTCATACTATGGAGGTTTAGGAGAGTGATTGAGACTAAAATAAAAAGCCAGCAACACAGAAAATCATGTATGATACTTGCTATGGAGAGATATCATATGAATAAACACGGGCTATAAATGGTTTAATTTATTTGGAAAAAATACATGACAAAAGTATCTACAGAGATTTTGTGAAATACTTCAGCAAAGGAAGGTGTTCAGATCGCTTGCATTCAAGCAGTCAAAGATATGCATAAAGGAACCACAACTAGTGTGACAACACTGGAAATATAGAAGATTTGTTAAAATGATCGATATTTCATGGTGTTGTCTATACCAAAAGAATATATAAAATGTTTATCAAATCAAATATTGATGATTTTTAGCAATTTCAAAGTAACATGTCATAAAAATCATGAAAAACTAAGAGAGGAAAGGATTGAAAGATAGGATGGAAAAGAGGCCAAGGTTTAAATAGGTATGACAAAAATATACAAAATGGATATACTTCTTCTAGTTTCACTACCAGATCCCTAAACTGCCACCAATGTAAAATACACCACCAAAGTCCTAAAAAATAGAGCCTTGTATCAAGGTTAAACAGCCACACACATGCACTCCACATTTTCATTTATAGTATCCTATGTGCACATGTTCAACATGGAACTAGATGCCTGCTTACTGTGCCATATAGCAAACATTTACAGTATCACATATACACAAATTGCTAACCTGCATCTCAACCTTGTTACGATATTGAAGCAATAACTTAAAAATAGTTGGATGACTAACCTGCATCTGATACTAAGTAGAGAGCAGCCATTGCAATATCCCACTTCTCCCCGAGTTTATATAGAGGCATCTCATCTCTGGCTTTACTACTTATTTCTTCAGGAGCAAGTTTACTCATGCCAGGTGTGCCACTTATTGGACCTGGTGCAATCCCATTGACTCTAATATCATAATCTGCTCCCCATTCCAGTGCCAAGTTTCTTGTAGTGGCATCAACAGCTGCCTGTTGATAAATGAAATTTAAAGTTCCATGTAAGAGTTTTATCAATGGACGCACACTAATGACATCCAATGAAAAACCATCATTTTTCTGTTATACCATGAATTTAAAAAAACTTTTACAGAAGTGGAGTGATCTGTCAAAATAATAAATTTTCATTCGAAATTAGTGTAAAACTGAATTTATACTTTAAATCGTTAACGTAAACAAGAAGAAATTTAATATGTAAGTGCTGTGTTATAAACCTAACCTTTGCTGCAGATACGTGAATTTGATACCAAGAAGCTGTATAATGTAAGGTAGCACTAATGTTTATTATTGCCCCTCCACTAGAAGAGCTCCTTCCTGGCCCCCCTTTCTTGAGATATTTAAGTGCTTCATGGCACATAGTGAATGTGCCAACAGAATCGATATCCAAAACTGCAAACAATAATTAAAATTGATCAGCAATTCAATTCTCTGGTTATATTTTAAAATAATTAGAATGATGATTCAGGTTGTATCTTGATTCAGAAAAACTGCAACTCTTGGGGTAACTACTCATCTGAAACTTAGAAACACAATGATCATAACCACATTATATAAGGATTCTGATTTCTTTGAGCAATGATATGAAAATTTTGTCTGGTATGTTTAAAAGCATATTAACAGACATATTGTGTAGAACGAGTCAGTGAAAATTCTATATTTGTTTTTCTCCCAATAATAGTTTACATAACAGAAATGTTATTTGAACATCAATTTGGGATAACAATTCAACAAATTTTTGAATGGTTAACTCAGTCCACAAGCACATGTTGTTAACATAGTTCAATGAGTAATTAATGGATATATCAAGATTAGATAACTCCTTAACCATCAATTCCATAATCACACACATTTAAACATTATTAGCTACGATTTTAGGTGTTCCAACTACATGTTTATTTTTTGTTGACATGTATTACAAGTAGATGTGAATACTTGAAAATCAAGATTAGATATTCATACTGTTTAAGGCACCGTTTCACAAGGATAAAAAAAACTCGTTTGGTAACATCTTTTTCCCACAAGCTTATACTCCCTCCGGTCCTAATTATAAGAAGATATTCATTTCTTAGATACAAGTTTGATGTATCTAGTCTATATTATTGTCTAGATACATAAAATTTTGAATGTATCTGTGGATATTTTCTTATAATTAGGACTAGAGGGAGTACCTTATTTTTACCGGCTTATAGCTTATCATGTTTTTCTTTCAATTTTACTTCATTTCTTATTTATAAGCTAGTTCAACCGCTGATTTTACTAAAACACTACAAATTCAATCGGTTAGTTCATCCGCTATACTCTAAATTATAAACTAGTCATCAGCTATTTTTTCGCCAAACAGACCCTGATATAAAAAAAAAGTAAAATGAAAAGTGATGGATAGTGAGAAAGAGAATAGAATTTTCACCTGTTCGAAAGCCATTCGGGGAGAGATCCTCAGCAGCAGCTAGAAAATTACCAGCAGCAGCATTAACAAGGATATCAATCTTTCCAAAATGCTTGAAAGTAGATTCAAGAACTCTGGCAGCATCATCTTGTTTCCTAACATCACCCTCAAAAGCAACGGCTGGGATTGAAAGTGATTGGAGAACAGAAACAGCAGATTGAAGAACTTGTTTACGACGACCCATGAGAGCAACAGAGGCACCATGTTTACCGAATTGTGTTGATATTTCGAATCCAATTCCCGATGCTCCACCTGTAATCAAAGCTACTTTACCTTTCAATATGTTTGATTTGAATGGTGATTCCGTTGAAGCAGCCATGTTTGGACGGAGGTTAATTCAGAACCACCGCGCGTTGACGTTGTTTGGTCTGTGATCTGACTTACTCTGCCGTTCCAATTATGAGTTTTTTGTTTGTTTTGTTGGACACCAATGTACCACATAACCAATTTTTAATCAGGGGTCTTGCTAACGAGTGCCTCCGGGGCACTCTTTAAGCATTCCATTTAAAGAAATTTTTTATTCAAAAAGTTAAACATTACAATTTCCAATGCGTTGACTTTACGCATTTCGATAAAAATTCTATAAAAAACTTACTATTTAAGGGCTTAAAGAGTGCCCCGGGGGCACTATTTAGCATTTGCCTTTAATCAAAATATTCAACGGCGGGCTAGCAAATGCAAAAGGATAAATTTGCGGGTCAAAATGGAGCAATTGAAACTTGGAGGGCTAAAATCGAGCAATTGTGAAACTTAGAGGATTAAAATCAATCAATTTAAACTTGGGGGGCCAAAATCAAGCAATTGTGAAACTTGGGGGCCAAAACTGGATTTAACCCTATAAAAAAATGGTTGATTTCTATTTAAATATAATTAAGCATTGATTTCATATTTATTACAAGTGTGTTACCAAATTATATCAGATTGATGTAGCTTAGTGGTAAATGCACTAAATAATTCTTAAAGGTCACGAGTTCGATTCTTCTTGAGGTATTTTTTAGCATTTTATCTGAATTAAATTAGGGTTAAAATGAGAGGTAAAATGAGCGGAAAAAAGATTAGATTTAGGGTTAGCTTATCGGAATAAGCTTAGAATATAAAAAGATCTTATTGTTATAAAATCAAACTGTGTGTTGTGTTGTGTTACACCGCAGAACGTGCATGTCTGGCCCACTAGTTAAGACAGAAGTTATTAAAATAGAAGTTAAGAATATTATAATAGTGTTAAAGAAATGTAGAAGTTAAGAAGAACTTAAAAAAAAAAAACTATTAAGAACATTGTGGGAATTCAAGAAAAAAAATACACCAAAACAAAGTTTTCCCCGTATACATTAGTATAGATAATTCCGGAGAATCAAAAGATTAACGCAAAAAAAAAAAAGGTTATGTCGAACACCATTGTCCTAATACTATTAGCATTTTTCTGTAAATTTTGGTCTCATTACTTATTTATTGTCTCATACTCCATCCGTACCACAATATATGTCACTTTGGGGGGAAATTTTGTACCACAATATATGCCACTTTATATTACCAATGAAGCATTTAATGCTATTTTTCATATTATACCTTAACTATTTATTACTTTATCTTCTTTCAATTCTTCAATTTATTATTTTCATGCCATAAATGAAAGACAATTTTGTAAATCAACTAATAATCTCTTTTTTCCATACAACATTAATTATCTTTCTTAATATGTGTAAAATTGACAAAACGACATAAATTGTGGTACGGATTGAGTAATTAATTATTGTTACATTTTAGTTCTATTTTTCTGCTAAATAAATTGTTTATGTTGTCCATAAATTCTAACCCAACTGACAAAAAAATGTTAAATTTATTTGGCCGAATTCCATAATCGAAATTTAAACTCCAGCTCTTTCATTTGTATTTGTACGTGTGAGTTTATGATACATTAGCTACTCACATCTAATTCGCTAGGAAGGAAGATTCAAAGATGATAAGCCAAATTCTTTGAAAGTAATTATTAGTATCAATCTTATAAAAGAATAGTTTCTTCTAAGCAAGTATTTCTCTTAAAGATGATAAGCCAAATTCTTTGAAAATAATCATTAGATGTAATAAAAGAATAGTTTCTTTTATGACAAACACAAAATTAATGTTTGTTTTTTGGATACTGATAACTAACATTGAGATTAACAGAGGGAACATAAAGTGGCGGGTTTCATTAGGAATAATCAAAAGTCTTAGAATAGAAAATAATAGAAAGGTATAAATACTAAAATATAAAAGACTAAACTACCCTTAATATAATATATATTATATGAAATTTTTGTCGTTCCAATTTATTTTTTGACTGGATTGTACTGCTATTTCTTTAAAAATCAATTAAAATATGTTTTGAGAATTTTTTGACAAGAAATTAAAAATAGGCTAAATTAACACTACCTATTTTGTAATTCATGAAATCATTTATAAATATATTTTGAATTTATTATAATAAATACATTGAAATTATGTAGAAATTGTAATATATTTTTGAAATAGTTAATGTTAGTAGTTAATTTTTGTTGAGGGTGGAAATCAAACTCCTAACGCCATTTCTTATCTTATCTATTTTAGCAACTAAGCTATCTTTATAACTCCTATAATTATTTTACTTGTGCATATTAAATAAATATATGAAAATAAGTTAGACAGTGATATGTATATGGAGGATAGTAGAAAAAACAAGCAAGAAAGAAATAGTTTTCATGTTTAAATAATATTAGTGAGTTTGTAGAGAAAAAAAAAATATTTCTATTATGAATGTTAAGTCGCTACATGCTTACAATTGACTATCCCACTTCAATATATCTAAAAGAAAGTTAAAAATAGATTCTTTATAGAGTTAACATCAATTTTTTTTACTCAAGCGTTTCTTTATCCCAAAAGAACTGCATATATATAGTGATGTGGGGACATTATTACTTTTCAAGTGGGGTCAAGTAGGAAAACCAATTGATTATTGGTTAGTAAAATTATGATAGAGTGGGGTCAGCAACCCCCATTTACTACCATGTAAATCCGTCCATGTGTTGGTTGAAAATATAGATATTGAAAAGTCATAATTTTCCTATCAAATAGCATCAACAACTATATACCCACAATATATCTTGTAAAGTAATATCACTCTCATTATTTATTTTTCATTCATTAAATATGACTTTTAAGTCATGCATGTCATATACAACAATAAATAGTATATATGATTGAAATAAAAAGTAATTGTATTGTAAGTTATTTTTACGAAACTCTTATTACATTTATGTATCTATCATTTATTAAATAACTTATATATTATATTTGAATAATTGCATAAAATTTTGTAATATTTTATTATTTTATAAAGGATTTAATTGATATGCACCGACAATGTAAAATAATTTTACACTGCCAACCAATACCAACCATGTTTTCCGTCACATCACCCCACTTCACCCCACTTTCTTGACATGACATGGCAAAATGATGGTTATTTATTGGACGATCGTGTAAAATTATTTTACATCGTCAGTGCATATCAATTAAACTCTTTTATAAAAATCTAACAATTGAATAATTGCATAAAATTTTGTAATATGCTGATATACTATAATAATATTCACCATTATTTAAAATTACAAAACTTATATCAGAAAAAAAATGTTCTTCGTAATCTTTTTTTTTTTTATGGCCAATTCTTCATAATCTTCATGGTGTTCTTCAAGAGAGTGCAATAACATGAAGGTATGGCAAGTCAACCAAACTCAAGCATGCAAATCCAAATAAAATTTCTTTTGCTCTAAAAAAGAAATAGATTTGAAGTAAGAAATTAATTTGAGAATATTTAAGGGTAATTTTGTTCCAACCAAAGAAGCAATAGATCTGAAGGAAGAAATTGATTTTGAGATTATTACAAAACTTAATTTGAGATTTTTGGGACTGTTATTGTTTTGGGAGCAATAGTAGTTTGTGTTTGAAGGTTGGTATTTGGGTTTGTGGTGTTGGTAGAGGAGATTGAAGAAGGAAAAGAAGATATGGAGATGGAGATGGAGATGAAGTTGGAGGAAGATCAGTTATTTCTAGATTTGAGACTTTTGAGCACACAAGAACTTTCATTTGGATGAAAATGGAGTTGGTAAATGGAATATGCATCAATTGGCTATGAGTTTTTTTGGGTTAAAGATAAAATGTTGATTCGAGATTAAAAAGAAATCACGCTAAACAGTGACTTCAGACACTAATTAAGCATAGGAAATAAAACATAAAAGTAACGTTGATAAGATAATTTTTTACACTTTCAATGCATTGAATGCACAATTTTCAAGACAAAATTTCCTTATTTATATGTTTAATTAGTGTCTGGGACACTTTAACATTTAAAAAAACAAAAATGGATTTATGATTAGTTTTTTTCATAAAACAAATTTTTCTGGATTTTTTAATGGAAACTTCTAAATTTATGTTTTAAATTGTAAACAATAAAGTGATTTTCAACTTCAAGTGAATTAATCAAATAAAAGAACAAAGTTAAAGTCAAACAAAAAGGAAAAAAAAAAATACTATTACACAATTATCTCACAGTAAAAATCTGTAACCCTCTTAATCTAATGGTATTTAACCATTGCTCATTGGTGAGAGATATAATATGCTCTCTAACCCTAGCCTAAACTAAAGGAATGGATGGTAGATGTGTGCCCTGGAACTCATCTGGTGAAAATCTCACCGGAGAGAACCCAATCCCATAAGGTGCATTATTTCATAAGCATGTATGTATCAACAATGATTATAGATACAAAATACCATTGAATATATCAAAGGTTTATTTAAAACCAAATTTATATTTCTACACATACGCATATGCTTTAAATTGAGAATAACTTGTCGAGTTATAGAAACAAAATAAACTTGGCGAAGTTTAACTCGGGCTAAGCTTATTCCCAATTCTGCATACGCTAACACTCAATATTTCCACTCCTTCCTTGCACACCAACACCACCGACTAGATCCGAGTATTCCTTAACTTTTTTTCACCATCAGTATTTGATCCATTTGACCGCCTAATTTGATTTGGTGGTCGGTTGACATCAAGTGGTTTCAGTCCCTCCCAATCACAGTTATAGGGGATCGAACCATGGTTATCCCTATCAAATTCAGCGCCAATTACAACCGAACTAACTAATAAAATAAAACATTGTTATTGGCTTCATCTTCTCAATTACAAAAAAGTAACAACACACGTGGTAGTTTGGTAAAAAAAAAAACACACATGTGGTAGTAGAATCTGGTGCACTAGATTGATCGAACGGACTGTATTGAATCAAATGCACCCGCCATTTCCACTCTATAGTCACTGAATCCTGATCCAGGGAAGCCGCGAACCGAGCAGAGAAGATGTCAGTGCTAATGGTCACCAGTTTAGGGGACCTTGTAATCGATTTACAAACCCAAAAGTGTCCATTAACATGCAAAAACTTCTTGAAGCTTTGCAAGTTCGTTTTCAACTCCTCATTCCTCTGTTTTCAATCTCTAACTCTTTCTTCTTCACATCATTATTATCTAATTTTTTTTTTTTTGTGTTGTTGATTTGATCTTGTTATTAGGATTAAGTACTATAATGGTTGTTTATTTCACACCGTTCAAAAGGATTTCACTGCCCAAACTGGTGATCCAACTGGAACTGGCACTGCTGGTGATTCTATCTACAAGTAATAAACCCTAATTCCTTTTACTTTTATTGCATTTTCTCATAATAATTCTGTTTTTTTATGTTATTAATTAATATTTTAAGTTTTACTGCTTGTGAAGCTTTCTGTTTTTTTATTTTAAGTTACTGTTGGAATGTACGTTAGATTTTGCATTGTTACTAAGGGCTTGTTTGTTTGAGATTTAAACAAAATGATTTTTTTCTTTCAAGAAAATAGATTTTCTTGAAGAAAATCTAAAGTTATTTGTCGTTTGTTTACAATCATAAAAATCTATTTTTTTAAGATGGTGAAGGATGATGAGTGATAAAAAAATGGATTTTGGTAAAAGCTGTTGAAAATAGATTCTCATTTTGATGAAAAAAATGATTTTTTTTTTACTAAAATGATTTTTGAAAAAATCTGAAACAAACACAAGTAAGATATAAAAATAGATTTTTTTTTTTGAAAAAATCTGAAACAAACAGGCCCTAACTCACACTAGTGTTGAGGGTTTGGATGAGATATGACCTTAAAATGTTTTGTGACACATCCTTACCTTACAAGTCGGTTTTTTGTGGTTGAGTTAGGTGTTAAGACATAGTATTGGTACTAATAAGTCTTCTATTAATTGGATTTATTTATGTGAGTGAGGATCAGATTATAGGACCTATTCTAACATGGGCTGTAAATGAAAAAGGGATTATATGGTATAGTTTTGGATTTGAGGAGAGTCAATGGGAGGGCGAGACAAGATGCTACTATATTGTGGTGAAAGGGTAAACCCCATAATATAATATTTATCCACTGTTTGTATCTTCAATCTTGAGTTTTGGGTTTGTGGTCCAAGTCCCACATAGATTAAAGATAAGGCCTGATTAAAGTTTATAAAGCGTGGCACGCCTCACGCTACAAGTTGGTCTTGTATGGATGAGTTAGACTCTAAAAACATAATATATTGATATGTGGCTTCTCAATGAAGGGATCTCAATCACCAGTCAAATTCTTGTTTCTTTTCTTTACGTATTTAACCAATCGATTATGACGCTTGTAAATAGCCAGCTCTCTGCACTGGAGACTTGGTATTTGTTATATCTACTCGTATATAATTTTCTCGTATCATTGTTTTACAATATATAGGGAGCACCAGATAAGAGTGTGAGAGCATGAGAAGAAGTAATCTTGATTGGAATGTTTCTGACTTGATGCTGTCATTTTGTGCAACGGGCTTCTATTTTTTCAGGTTTCTTTATGGTGATCAAGCTCGTTTTTTCAATGATGAGATTCATATTGATCTAAAGCACTCTAAGACTGGAACTGTTGCCATGGCAAGTGCAGGAGAGAATATGAATGCTTCACAGGTATAGCATTGTTTTATTTAGCAGCTTGATTATTGCTTTCCTATTACTTGGTCAGCATGTGTTCTTCACTGACAACCTTGTATAAAGCATGGAAATTAATTCATTGGATAAATTATTTTTCACTTACTGTTGTTTTTCTTGTTTGTTCCTTTTTTCAGTTCTACATAACTCTGCGTGATGACCTTGATTACCTTGACGGAAAGCATACAGTAAGTATTCTAGGCATCCTTTCCTTGCTTTGATTGTTTCACTCATCGCATTGAATACACTGAATTTCATTTCCACTGCATAAAAAGTTTAAATTTTTATGAATCATGTGGGGATACATATGCTGAGTTCTATTTCAACAATTAATAATGATAATACTTAAAATAAAATAAGCCGTTTGTAAAATTAACTCAAAATAGAGCCCACTCCATACTTGTTAGAGTACCCTTTGGCAACTAAGTGAACCTTGTAAACCGGCTTCTTTCCAATTCTTTTGGCCCTATCTGATAGCTTAGTGAAAGCCCATGTTTAATTCTTTTCAACGGATTTTATTTGATTTTCCATGGTCATTCTTAGTTTGCACTCTACAGCTTCGTGAAAATACAATGGATCACTTGACACTGTATGAACTTCATCCATGTAGACCTCCACCGCTAACAGAATCACCCATCCAATTTAGATCTTCACTGCTAACAGAATCACCCATCCATGTAAGAGGTTTTCTTTTGAGGCGTCTCTTGAGGTAGCTTCAGAGAGCATGAAACTCAATTTACTGGGTGTACTTAAGCAACTGCACTTCTACAATGGAGGTTACAGAAAACATGCATTTATATTTTATATATATATATAGTAACAGAAGCTAGACTAGCAGAAGCAGCTATTGCAACGAAAGCAACTTATCTATAACTTTACTCTATCAACTTTTACAATGTCCAATATATTTGTTTGGTTTCTAAGGTATGTCCTCTTTGCAGGTTTTTGGTGAGGTAGCTGAAGGATTTGAGACTTTGACTAGAATAAATGAGGCTTATGCGGATGGAAAGGGAAGACCATTTAAAAATATCCGGTATATACTCTTCTTTTATTACTAAGAAATGTGGATTGAAAGTGATATTTTAGTTTTTGTCTCTTTGAGAAGAATGTAATGTATTCATCTTCTTGAATTACTTGAACAGGATCAAGCACACTTACATCCTGGAGGATCCTTATGATGATCCTCCTCAGCTTCCTGAGTTCATTCCTGAAGCATCACCAGAAGGAAAACCTAAAGACGAGGTAAGGGTTGATTGCAGAACTGTATTTCATAGCTTGAAACCAAGTTAAAATTTAGCATAGATTATGGGTGCGTTTGATTTGCGAAAAAATGAAGGACAGGACGGGACAAAAATAATTGTCCACTGTTTGATCTGAAAAAGGAGCAAGGACAACACAAAATAAATTCTGATGGACTGGACAACTAAGCGCTTTTTTGTAACTCACTAAAGTTGGGGACAACTTTTTGTCCGGCGGACAACAATTGAAAAATACTTTTTTATCCTTGCTTAGATTTTTCTCGCATCGTCTTCTTACCTATTCTCCGCAAAATTGTTCACTGCCCTACTCTGCGACTGCATCCCTCATCTCTATCACGTAATTTTTTCAATTGCTTTTCTTTTCATTGTCATTCTCGATCTGCCTTTCTTCTTTCCATTTCCATGTGTCTTGTATTGCATATATCCTTATGCACTTCTCTGTTCTCTTTATGCTTTTGTTCCTTTTCCTACATCTTTTGTCTTCGTTCGTTCATGATTCTATTTGATTCATTCACGGTAGAATCAACAATTCATCACACAAAAAGCCATCTTGTTTGATGCAATTCATCACACAATAATCAAAGATTGCAAATCACAAAGGGTATTATTGTAAATTTTATATAATTTTGTCCAGTAAATTAACATATCAAATAAGGTACAGTATAAAATTGCTTGTCCTGTGCACTGATCATCAAACACGGTGAAGTACAAAAAGTTGTCATGTAACTCAGTCAATTGTCCAGTACTGTTCTGTCCAGTAACCATCCTTTTGCGGAACAAACGCATCCTATGTGTTATTGGTGATCCTTTCTGTTATGAGAGCATTAATTGTGAGAACTGAGAATGACTCCAACTGAAAAAATTAATTGGACTCGTTTTATAAACTTGATCACATGAGCAAATCCACCTGTTACTTCTTCAGACACATTTTAAAGCAGTAGGCTTAAAAATGTATTAGTTAAGCTTGAAAAAATGTGGGAACAAGTCATTTTTATGCGTGCCAATCTAGGAAGCAAATCCACCTGTGACTTGGTGTTTCTTTCATGGTTTCTTAGAGGGTTTTCCTGATCATACGAGAGTTATTCAGCTTAATAGATTTATTTACTCGCTGTTGTATTGACAAAGTTTTTTCTGCCATGTTTACAGAAAATAAAAAATTGTTATTGGATGATTGGATTATTGTGAATTGATATATTACAAATTGATTTGAATTGTGATATATATATATATATATATATATATATATATATATATATATATATATATATATATATATATATATGGATGAATATATTGGGTTTTACTTTTTATGCATTTATCATATATCAAACATTATAGTGAATAATTCAATTTTACTGTCTTCAGTAAGCACATTTGTTTGAACATCAAAGTCACAACTAAATGCAATTTTACTAGGTTGATGATGAAGTCCGACTTGAAGATGATTGGGTGCCGATGGATGAACAATTAAACCCAGGAGAACTTGAAGAAGTTATTAGATCAAAAGAAGCACATTCTAGGGCAGTTGTGCTTGAGAGTGTAAGTATACGTTACACAAAAAGCTTAGTACCTCGTGCTTTCGTATGTGACTATGTAACCTTTGTATAACTCCATTTTTCCTTATTTTAGATTGGGGATATTCCTGATGCTGAGGTTAAGCCTCCAGATAATGTACTATTTGTCTGTAAATTGAATCCGGTTACTGAGGTGAGTAATCTCTTATGCTCTCCAATGGATCTCTATCATTTCCTTCTATATCCACTCATTTCTACTGAGATAGCATTCAGTGTTTTCTTAACTATTAATGATTTTCTCTTCAAATTACAGGATGAGGACTTGCATACAATATTTTCACGCTTTGGAACTGTATCATCGTGAGTATTACTGAAGAGTTTGATTGTCAATATATTTAGCAATATCTTATTGCACATACTGATCTCACCGGAAATATTTGATTGTAGGGCTGAAATCATCCGTGATCACAAGACTGGTGACAGTTTATGCTATGCTTTTATAGGTCAGTTTGTATGTACATTGTTCATAATCTGTTAAATTTATGCAATTTTAAATTCATGCAGGAACTATAATTCTCAATTGTTTAAATGGTTCTTATTTTTTAATCTCTTTAAACTGGCCCTTTATCCCTTTGCTACGCTGCAGTGGTCAATTTAAAGAGATTATTTTTACTATTATTCTAATCATTACATTTCTTAATATATGTGTAAATACCTTAAACCACATTTATTTTGAAACGGAGGGTGTACATTAAATATCATTATCTACTTTGATTGGTCTTCTTTTCTCTGTTTTCATTGTTATTCCTTATCATCGTAGTTTCTTCTGACTTGAAGAATTTCTTTTCATTGTTACCCTTGTCTGGGAAATGATCTCCAGATTTCTTTTTGAGATTTTAGTTATGTTGATCCCTCTGCTTGATGTTCAGTGTCAGATAATCATATCTTTTACCCCTTCTATCTCTATGTTGATATGGGACCTTCAAATTATTATTATTACCCAAAAACAATCTTCAAGATTTATTGCTCAAATTCATTCACTATGCAAGTTCGAGTTGGAAGCTATTTCTGAACATCAGACATACGAACTCGTATTTTCTTAGAGCGTTATTTTGTCCATGAGCTTTGGTTCTTATGGTTTTCTATGTTTTGCATCATGACAGAGTTTGAGGACAAACAGGCATGTGAGCAAGCATATTTTAAGGTATGCTGGATATCTTGATTTGTTGTTTTCCTAAATAGTATTTATTGTCTTCCTTTCTTATGGACAATAGATGACTCTTTAGCTTCATGCACATCGGATGCCTTAGTAGGCTTTTTAGTTTCTTTGTTAGCTTATGTATACCTTACATGATCTTCCTTGATTAGTGTTATCCATTTTACACAATATGGCATTTATCTCCTATAGATAATGATAATTTTTTCAGTGTTTGCGGTGCTTGCTTACCTGTTCTATTTGCTGTGTTATCCTGTTTCAACTTTGATTGGCTTGTTGGATTGCAGAGTTGTTCTTTTGTTTTGTAATTCATAGTTTAAATTTACAATTTCAATTACATATGCATAAAAAATTGCTTTGAGAGGAATAAAAACTTATTTCTCTAGCCTCTTCTCTTTCATGGCCTCCTGATCTGCAGATGGATAATGCATTGATTGATGATCGAAGGATACATGTGGATTTTAGTCAAAGTGTTGCAAAACTGTGGTCACAGTACATGCGAAAAGATAATAAGGGTAATGCTATCGCAGTAAGCATTTGTTTTATAGTTTATTTTATGGCATTGTACAGAATGCCAGCCAATGTTTGGCGGTTAATGATTGAAATTTGAAACTAACCCTCCATCCATGTTAATAAAATAATTTATTACTGCAGGTGGTGGTTGCTTCAAATGTGGTTCCACAGATCATATTGCCAAGGATTGCACTGGAGATGCTACGATGAAACAATCCACAAAATACATCTTGAAGGACAATAATTCCCAACGTGGTGGACATAATGCAAGGTCTGTACTTCTGAGTGCGTGTATCTGTCTTTTAGTGTCTGTGTAATTATGTCTGTTCTAACCAAAGACTACAATTTCATGGTGTAGATATGAAATGGTTTTTGATGGAGATAACACAGAAAGTCCAAGGCGTGAAACAAAACACCTAAGACATGACAGGGATGACCGATATGATAAAATAAGCAGGAGAGAAAATATTAAAGACCATAGTCATAGAAGTCATAGTGATCAGGAGATGGCAGGCTCAAATAACAGAGATAGGTATGCCAACAGAAGCAGAGGGTTTGAAGGAAATGGAGATGATAAAGCACCGCTGGAAAGAGGTGCGAGAGGTTCGGATTCTTTTGCTGGTAAGAAAGACAGAGAAAGGCAAATGGGAAGACAGAGAGATGATGGCTTCCGACGGAAAGATGAGCTAGACTCAAGGAAAATAGGCAGTGATAGCTACACAGAAAGCCGGACTAGTCGAGATGATAGGAGAAAAACAGATGCTATCCATTTGGATAAGAGGAATGACAGAGATTATAGGAAGAGAACTGAAGATGGTGGAAGGCAAGATGTGAAGATTGATTCTGGACGAAGAAAACGAAGCCCAGATGTTGACGATTACAAACGTAGAAGGAATGATGAGGATTGCAGAGAAGATTTAATGATTGATTCCAGACGAAGAAAACAAAGCCCAAATGATGGGGACTACAAACGTAGGAGGGAAGATCGTGGACATGATACTGATAGAAGACATCATGGTGACAAAAGATGATCATTGGTGTGACCATGTCCTAATTATAAGCACAGAACTCTGTCAAGGCAAGTTTAAGGTAGAGTTTGATATACAATGAAATTGAACAGTATGTTTTGTTTTCTTTGGTTCCACTAAACTTGTTGGTGGAATCAGAAAGTGTTGTTTATTTAGTTCTATGCCGAATTTAATGTGTGGAACATAGTTAGAAAACATAATATCTCGTCTTGTTTTTTAGTGCTTACGAAATGTTGGATATTCCGCCTTCATTGCGGTCCGCCCCCGTCCGCCTAATTGCGGCATTTGGGTTGCCTTCATTGCAGCCTCCAACACCTTCATTGTGTTGGGTGTGAAGGGGTGGATTTAGTCCCACATTGCTAAGAGATATGGCCTGTGTAGTGTTTATATACTAGAGGCAATCCTCACCTTACAAGCCGGTTTTGTGAGGATGAGTTAGGCCCAATATAAAATCTGACATGGTATCAGAGCCTATCCTAGATCTATTGTTGGGCTTCCCGCATCGTCCACGCTTCAGGCCCATTGGGCCTGAGCGTGAGGGGGTGTGTTGGATATTCCGCCTTCATTGCGGTCCGCCCCCGTCCGCCTAATTGCGGCATTTGGGTTGCCTTCATTGCAGCCTCCAACACCTTCATTGTGTTGGGTGTGAAGGGGTGGATTTAGTCCCACATTGCTAAGAGATATGGCATGTGTAGTGTTTATATACTAGAGACAATCCTCACCTTACAAGCCGGTTTTGTGAGGATGAGTTAGGCCCAATATAAAATCTGACATGGTATCAGAGCCTATCCTAGATCTATTGTTGGGCTTCCCGCATCGTCCACGCTTCAGGCCCATTGGGCCTGAGCGTGAGGGGGTGTGTTGGATATTCCGCCTTCATTGCGGTCCGCCCCCGTCCGCCTAATTGCGGCATTTGGGTTGCCTTCATTGCAGCCTCCAACACCTTCATTGCGTTGGGTGTGAAGGGGTGGATTTAGTCCCACATTGCTAAGAGATATGGCCTGTGTAGTGTTTATATACTAGAGGCAATCCTCACCTTACAAGCCGGTTTTGTGAGGATGAGTTAGGCCCAATATAAAATCTGACACGAAAGAACAAAAGTCTATTATGCATTTTTATTATTGTCAAAAAAAGAAAAGCATAATAGGTGTTATAAATGCATGAAAGTTAAGATTTCAAGAACAGTTATGCAAATACAATTATAGATTGTTATTTAACTGTTATAAATGAAAACAGAACCTACTGCCCGTATGGCATGGTTTCAGGAGGGAATTGAGTTTTCTTTGAAGGGTTATATTTTGAATGTTCTTTTTGCTTCTTTTCCTCTTCTTTTTGCAAAAACAGAACCTACTGGGGGTTATATTAATGCGGAATGAGTGAATGGTAATTGCTCTTCTGCTCAGAATCCCCCCCTCTCATTGGAAGATATCTCACTGAAAGATCTCCATGTACTAAGGACACAGTCTAATATAATTAACCAGGCTAAATTATTTCTCCTAACCTTTTCGGCTATTTTGTTCTCAGGTGCATTATCCCCTACCTGCACTAGTGCATGTGCATTACCATAGTAGAATCTTTTAAACATTGATTTATGAAAGTCCTGCTTTATATATATATATATATATATATATATATATATATATATATATATATATATATATATATATATATATATATATATATATATATATATAACAAGCTATAAATAATGAAAACTCATGCCATAAATAATCTTATCAGGGCCGGCTCCGAGTATTTAGAGGCCCCGGATAAATAATAAATATGGACCATTTATAGAAACATAATTGTTTTTTTTTTAAAAAAAATATATTATATTTTTTATTTTGAAACAAAAATATATTATATTTAAATTGTAAACAATTTCAATAACATCAAAAGTAATAGTTGATTCTTGTTCTCAATAACAAATACTTGTCCTATAATCTAAATGGTGGGTTGAAAAAAAATGATGGTTTCTCTCCCAACCCCCCTCAATTCTTTTCTACCCCCTGAATTTCCGTTTTTGCCCCTGGGGGGTACTGCGGTTTATACGAACCGAAATAACCTGACATGCTGATAAATTTCGGTAACCACTTACCGAAATCTGGGACATTTCGGTTCGCAGGTACCGAAACAATTATTTCGGTAAACTTCTACCGAAAATGGCCTAATTCCAGCGACCAACGTACCGAAATCTAGGACATTTCGGTTCGCAGATACCGAACAAGCTGACGTTCGTTTTTTGTGTACCGAAAACGCTAATGTTCGGTTTGCAGTTACCGAAATGGTCTAATATTTGGCTTCGGTGAATACGAACCGAAGTTTTTTGCCAAAAATGTTTCAAACCGCAAGGGGCAAACTTGGATTTTTGGGGGTAGAAAAGAATTGAGGGGGGTTGGGAGAGAAACCATCAAAAAAATATATTGAGGCCACAATTTTTGGAGGCCCTGGGTTGGGCCTTGATTGTGCTGCCCCAAAACCGGGCCTGAATCTTATAGAAACAAAACATAACGGAAGAGACTAACTAATGAAAATGATGAAAACATAAGAGACTAACATTGAACTTTTAAAATATAAGGGACTAACTTGAAATCTAAAAAGTTTTGAAGTATGACTTGTCTGTCCACGTGCGGTTGTTGTTGTCACGTGTCAAAAACAAACGGTGTTAGTCAAAAAAATGACGGAAGAGACTAACTAATGGAAACGATGAAAACATAAGAGACTAATGTGAAACTTTTAAAACATAAAAGACCAACTTGAAACCTGAAAACTTAAGGACCAAATGTGCAATTAAGTCTTTATTATAATAAGTAAAACTAAATCTAAAAGTGATAAAAATTAGTCTTTCTTGTTTATATTTATAATTTAGAATATGATTCATTTGGAACATAGGGGTGTGTGTGTCTACATTGTCAGTGTATCAAAATAGGTTGCAACACTTATAAAATATTGGCTTTAATGCACTTTTGATCCTTCTATTTTGAAAAACCTGAACTTTTGATTCCCCTATTTTAAAAACCAACTTTTAGATCCCATATTTTGAAAAACTTGAACTTTTGATCCCCTATTTTAAAAGCCAACTTTTAGATCCCCTATTTTGAAAATCCTGAACTTTTGATCCCTTATTTTAGATTTTTCTGAATTTTAGTCCCCGAACTCAATTTGGTCAAATTTTTGCTGATGTGTCAAGCTCATTAATGATGTGACAATGTCCTTGTTGACAAAACGTTTTCATATCTTTAATTTTTTTTACATCAAATATTTTAAAAGTATTAAACAAAAAAATAATTAATAATTAATAATTAAAAAAAACAGTAAAATTAACCTCTATACATATATAATTAAAATTCCTTACCAAAAAATATATATAATTAAAAATCAGTAAATTACCCCAAAAAAATTAACGATTGAGAACAATGTAAATGAACGATTGAGAGGAAGCAAACAAAGACGAAGGATGTTAACACGAGCGTGATGGTTTGTGTTTCTGATTTCTCAGGGTTCCATGATTTGGGAACCAGCGTTTGCTTTTCTGACTTTTTTTGAGTAATAAGTAATTTACTGATTTATAGTTATATAATAATGCATAGAGACTTATTTTAGTTATTATTATATAATGTAAAGAGGATTATTTTATTGTTTTTAAATTATAATTAATTATTTTAATACTTTTTTAAAAAAATATTTTTAAAAAGATTAATGACATGAAAATGTTTTGTCAACCTGAAAACTGTCACGTCATTAATGAGCGTGACACATCGGCAAAAAATTGACAAAATTGAGTTGGGGGACTAAAATTCATAAAAATCTAAAATTGGGGTATCAAAAAGTTGGTTTTTAAAATAGGGGGATCAAAAGTTCGAGTTTTTCAAAATAGGGGATCAAAAAGTTGGTTTTTAAAATAGGGGGATCAAAAGTTCATGTTTTTTAAAATAGGGGATCAAAAATGCATTAAAGCCTAAAATATTATAGTTTGAGCAACTCACAAGTTTTTATATTTTTTTTAAGGTTACCATGATATTGATATAAAGTTTGCATCATCGTTAATGATGACTAAACTTCGTCGGAGAACCTGTGGGGCATATAAGGTGAGTTTTTCGCTCCCAATCGAATTTTCTCCATACGCATGAGTCAGAAATCGAACCCCTGATCACATGCTTAAGGAGACCAAAACCTTACCACTTAGACCAATTCATTGTTGGTAGCAACTCGCAAGTTATCCGACAAATCTCAACACTATAAAACAAAATTATTTTTTAATACTCATTACTTTGGGTCTCTCATTTTCTATTTTTATTGGCATTATTATAGTGGGATTTCAAAGAAATGAGCTTCATTTTTTTAATCTTCTTATTACCCGTAGGAGAGTCTCATTGCCGTTAGCGTCTTTTTTAGTACTCCTTGAGCTAATCTCTTATTGTTTTCGTGCATGGTCCTACTAACACTGGAATGTGAAAGCACGGGGAGCGAACGCGATTAGATACCCTGATAGTTCATGCCGTAAACGATGAGTGTTCGCCCTTGGTCTACGTGGATCCTGCCATAATGTACTCCTACCGCTACACGCACCGGCAACCGAAGTCGAGCATACATACGACAATTTTCATGCGTGAATAGCCGGGAGGAAAGAAAGAGCGGTAGATGATAATGAAAAAAGGTACCGCGTCTGGAAAAAATGTGATATAATCATTTAAAAATACTATTTCATTAAGATACAATATTCACAAATAAAATATAAAATTAAGGGAAGTGTTAGCTAATATTATAAGTGTCAAAATACACATTGAAATGTAAAAGGATATTTTGAAGCCACCTTTGTGTGTCTCATTGCTTGTTGGCCGATCAAATTAAGAATATATATAAGCTTTATGATGACAAACAGAAGAGACCAATTAAAATGAGAAGAGAGGGTTTGCTTATTATGTGAAGAAGCAATATCAACCGGCCATGAGTGCGTCTATGAAGCCGGCTAGGTGCTCTACATTTGCAATTTGCAGTATCTATTGACTTGAATTATTAAATTATTTCAAAATCATGGCTGTCATATTTTATTATTTTTATCACCGGTATCCAATTCACTGAACTGTCTAATCTAGTTTGGGAGTCAGTTGTTGCATTAAGTAGTTTCAGTCCATTCCCGATCGCAGTTACGGAGGATCGAACTGTGATTCTCTCTACCAAATTTAGCATCAATTATTACTAATTTACTAGATCAACTAACGATGGATAAAATCATATTCATAGCTGTCATACTACCCATTGTGTCTCTTCTCCTCTTTTCCATCAAGATATCTCTTTGATTTTTCAGTCATTAATTACCCTTTCACTAATCAATAAATAATATTATTTCTTTTGTTCTTATAATATTTGTCATATTTTATACAGATTAAAAAATATGATAAATAAAAGAAAGATTAAAAAATCCAAAGATGGAAGGAATTGAACCAAATAATCTAAACTCTGAACTTTGTTGGAAGGAATTTCATCTCTTCCACATGTTATCTCTTTCTCTCGTTTCGACTTAGACGAAGGGCGCAGAAATTGATTACTAAAGTATATAAGTACTCCGGTTCGGTGGGAGAAACCAGGAGCGGGATGGATAAAGTGTAATGTTGATGCTGCGTTTATAGTTGAGTCCGGTGTTACTTCTATGGGTCTTTGCTTTCGTGATACTAATGGACATTTTGTGGCTGGCTTCTCAATGGCAGCAGCCTTTTTATTTCATAGTGGAAGGCGGAACATTGACACTATTACATGCAAAGAAAGAGGCTATCCATCGTGGATTTAAGCGAGTCCAATTTGAAAGTGACTCAAAGTTGCTGGTTGACGTCATCCATTCGAGAAGACGAGGCAATTCAGAATTTAGTTTAATTGTTAACGACATTATTCTTCTTATGTCATCTTCTGTAAACTTTGAGGTTAAGTTTGTTAGGAGACAAGCGAATTTGGTTGCTCATACTCTTGCTAGGACGGCCAATGTTTAGGCTAGTTTCCATAGATTTGAGATTATTCCCTTATGTATTGAACATTTATTAGTTAATGATATGAATTAAGTTTGTTTGGTTAAAAAAAAAGTAATTTTTGAATAGAAAATTACTTATATACGATATTGCTAGATAATATATTTGTACTTTTTTTTTTGTTACAATATATTTGTACTTTTGTCTTTGCATTCCATGCATGCTCTGTTACACATTATTAAATGGTTGGCTGTTTGGTAGTCGATAACCAATATAAGATTTTGTTGAATTTTTTATGTTGACAAACAACATCATTGTATATGTTAGGTTATTAGTTTTGAGGACATAAACGGTGTCATATTTGGTAACCTACAATGATTTGAGTAAATAAAAAAATAGTTTCAGCCTATGAAGTTGATACATATGATTGAACTTCCTATGGACACTAGTTGAGTTATTCCCTTATTAATTTCCGTCGAATAATATCTGAGGTACACCTAACCAATCGAAACTTTTTTATTTATAAGAATCAGAAATCGAACATCTAATCATTTACTTATAAGGTTTAAGTCTCTTGCCAATATACATACAGTGATTCTAACTTAACTTCAAATTCAGATTTTCCCCGTTAATATAGGTTGCTTACTTGCGTGGGACCAAAAAGGCTTTATTTTTTTATTTATAAAAAGTAGAGAGACTTTTAAACAAAAAATAAAGTAGAGAGACTAAAAATAGATAAAAAATAAAGTTTTAGCCTCTAAACTCATAAAAAAATAGATATTTTATGGAACTAAAATATATTTAACCCATAATTTTATGTGGAAATTTTTGTGTGTATAAAATAGTAAATATGTAAACAATTAATTGAACTGAAGTGATTAGCATAAAATGAACCATACGGGAGAATCTGAATTCAAATCATGTTTAAAATAATTATTGGTTAGATTTTAGCAACGTTGCCTAGGTGCGGGTACGTTACTGGTACCCATACGGATATCGGTACGGGATACAACATTTTCAAAAAAACTAATGTACGTGTATAGCATAAATTAAGGTATGAGTATGTACCTGGTATTGGTACAAGTATGTATCCGATACCGCCATACCGGTAATATCCCTCAAATAAAGTACCTCTGCATCATAGGATTTTAGTTGAACTTTATATTATTAGATGCCGTTTTCCCTTGAAACCAGTGGGATAAAGACAAAAAATATAAAATGTGTATAATGAAAGGTTTTCTCCAGGCTAAGGGAATCTAGGTATTATTCTTTAATAATACCAATGCTGAGTATTCATTTTGTATCTTGGAATCTAATTTTGAACCTCTGTTATTGTTGAGAGTTAAATAGGGAAACTACCTTAATTATGTTATGTGCAATAAAGTGTCTAAGATATCACAAAATCACTTTATTCCTCCCCATCCTTTTTCTTCCAAGCTTTAAATACCTCAAATATAGCTATGGAGGACTTAAACATGTGGCTTTCTTTCTATATGAATGAAAGTGACAACCATGATTTCCCCATCAGAAGGTTTTGTCCTGCAAGAATGGAGCAAGATCAAGGAGGAGATTGCCATGACCAAGAAACAGTACTTGATCATATTGAATTGTGTACTTTTGATACTAACACAACTCCTTGTTTATTAGCTTCTTCAGAAGTTGATGACTTTGTTGATAGTTTCATCAACATGGATCAGTATGAAGATCAAGAGTCTCAAGAGAATCATAATCATCATCAAAGTTTTTATCACTTTGTGGTGAATGAAGAAGATGATGATGTTGATGCATACTCCATTGGATATGTTCCAACCACAATGGAGGATGAAGAATTAGAGATATGTGATAATACCGCAATCACAATGGAGGAAGAAGAAGTTGAAATGAATGGCACTTTTGGTGCTATACCACAGGCACGAGCCAGTGTCGGTATGAACCAAGGCCTTGACTTGGTGCATACGTTGCTGGTTTGTGCTGAGGCCATAGGCTGTAGAGACAACCACCAGGCAAATTTGTTACTTGGGAAAATTTTGGCTATGGCAAATCCTTCAGGAGATTCATTGCAAAGAGTCTCTTACTGTTTTGCCAAAGGCTTGAAGTGTAGGTTATCACTTTATCCTCATAATAATGTATATTCAAATGGTGCACTCACAACAAGTGCTTCTAATGATGTTTCTTTGATCACTAGGGAAAATAAGTTGGAAGCTTTTCAACTTCTTTACCAAACAACACCCTACATTACTTTTGGTTTCATGGCTGCAAATGAAGCTATATGCCAAGGATCAAAAGGTAAAAGCTCAATACACATAATTGATTTAGGAATGGAGCATACTCTTCAATGGCCTTCCCTTATAAGGAACCTCGCTTCGAGGCCCGAGGGGCCTCCAAGGCTAAGGATAACAGGATTCAGTACGAACAAAGAAAACAATGCGAAACTTCACACTAGCATGAATTTTCTTGTGGAGGAAGCAATCTCATTAGGAATAGTCCTTGAATTTCACATAATATCAGAGCCGGCAACGCCTTCTTTTCTTACAATTGAGAACCTCAACTTGAGAGAAGGTGAATTGTTATTTGTTAATAGCATCTTAAAATTGCACAATTATGTGAAAGAAAGTAGAGGTTATCTAAAGGCAGTTCTTCAATCAATCAAGAAGCTAAGTCCAATTGCAGTGACAGTTATAGAGCAAGACACAAACCACAACGGACCTTTCTTTCTAGGGAGGTTTTTGGAATCACTTCACTATTACTCAGCAATATTTGATTCTCTTGAAGCATGTATGCCAAGAAATAGTCCTATTAGGATGAAAATAGAGAGAGCACATTTTGCAGAAGAAATTTGTAACATTGTTGCTTATGAAGGTCCTGATAGAATGGAGAGACATGAAAGAGTAGATCAATGGAGAAGACAATTAGGAAGAGCAGGATTTCATGTAATGCCACTCAAGTGTACAAGTCAAGCTAGAATGATGCTTTCTGTTTATGATTGTGAGGGATATACATTGTCATGTGAAAAGGGCTGTCTTTTACTTGGTTGGAAAGGAAGGCCTATTATGATGGCTTCTGCTTGGCAAGTGGCAAGTTTCTCATAAACAGATTTTGTTCTTTTGTAATCTGAAACCATTCATTTCAGATTACCGGTTGAGATAGTTTACTGTGTGCTTTTTCTTCGACAAAGAATGCAGAATCCAAATCCAAGAAAAAGGGAGTAGAATGATCATGCACTTATTCATTTCCATTATTTGTTTCTTTCAACATCAATTTAATTGAGTTAATCATATTAGTATACCTTCCTATTTCACTCAATTGAAGTGTATCATTTTTGAAAAAAGTTGAGTCAGTTATTTCTCATTGAACTTCTTGACCATGTATTTCAGTCTCAAATTTCATATGGTATTTGATATGAGCAGATAGCACCACAGCACATCCATTTTTCCCACCTTGCCAATCTGCATTGTAAGTTACAATTTTAGCATTTTTATTATTGTCAACTCACGATTGTAATCCCTCTAATATTATTTTCAATTTTTTGGTCTTATGTTTAAAAGTTATGCAATTTTGATCTATCTAATGTTAAAAATAGACTAATTATGAAAACAAAAATAGAGAAGTGAAATCATGAATCAATGATAACAAAGAGACCAAAATGCATTTAAGTCTCATTTTTTTCCTCCCAAACTGCTATTATATGGATTAACAAAACTATTTTTGATTTGGTGGAAGAACACATTGAAAAAAAATCAGCTTCTTTGAAGTGAACAGCCCACTTTAGAGAACACAATGAATGATATCAATTGTAGATAAGATAGAGTAAGCAGCCACGAAAATGATGATTTTGCACTTGTATTGAAGCATTGGTGTACAACAAGTTCTTTGTCTGGCACAGTATTAGATTATTATGTATATATCTAATCTAATCTATTTGAAAGAAAGAAAAATTCAAAACCTAAAGGTTAGCACCAACCCTGCTACAACTTCCCTGGAGTACCATTAAATAAATTAAATTTGAAATTATGAATAGCAATAATAATGCTATCTCTGACTCATTTAGATGGCTTGTTTCCCTGTGGCTTAGTTTGACTAGCTGCTGCGGACATTATGCGCAAGCGACTTGCAATTTCTGTGAAGGAAGGCCTGGCTACAGGATTCGGTGCCCAACATTGCTCCATCAGTGTTCTCCATTCGAGATCACAGTGGCTTGGAATGGCTGGCCGCAATGTGTTATTTACAATCCCACCTACATGCAGAGGAGACAAATATCAATGACAACTAATACTAACTTCAACAGCTATCTCACAAACATTTTATCATAAGCTCCTTTGAATACAAAATAAAATGTAGCTAATTGATTTTTTTATCGACTTAATGACAGTATTGTCAATCACAGATCGTGGAACCTAGCAAATCTTTCAAATTTTGTTATGCTATATAACCTCTATTTTACAACACTATGTACTAAATTGCATATCGTGGAACAATAGCAGTTGGTTAAAATTCCACTACACTGTAGCACCACTATAACTGCTATTTGACAATACTGGTTGATTGTATAGGAGAAATATTGAAGAATGCTGCTCTACAAAGGATAATCCTCTGATAAAAATAATAGAACTCCTTTGGGAATAAGCGCTCATCCCATTCAAGTATCAAACCCAAATTTATGTTTATGTTCTTTACTCTCTGCTTTTCCAATCCAATTAAACATGCGAGCGGAGAGAAGACTCTTATATTTGTTTCTCTATTTTCCCTCCGTCAATATTTTAGAGCAAAGAGAATGAAAAGGAAAATTAACACAGAAAGACTTTATTCTACCATCAAGTATGCTGTTGCTTCAATATAAAGTGGAAACCCATTTGAAAATGACGCAAAAGACTATATAGCTCTTCAACAAAAAATAAAAGACAAGCATGAAAAAAAAAATGTTACCTATAATTGCACCATAGTGCATATTGGCATATGGCTCCTCACCAGTTAAAATTTCCCATAAAAGTATGCCAAAGGAGAAGACATCAACCTACAAGATGAAAATGCAAATGCAGCAATCAATAGCTGCAACTTCACAAGAAGGTAAAACTATGGAAAACAAATAAGGGTGAAAACAAAAGATTTGAAGACTTACCTAGCCAGTTATTTTTTTGAGGTAAAGTCCAAATATAATATATTGAACATTAGATTTTTTTTCGGTAATAGAATAAAATAAGAAACTTCAAATGTGTAAGATTAAAAATGGTCAAATGAACATAATTATATTTCCAAAATTTGAGTGAATGAACATAAATATATTTCCAAAAGTTACGAAATGAAGGAAATTTCAACATCAAGAAGATACAATTTATTTCCTTAGTTAAATTTCAATACAACTTATTTCCTTAGTTGAATTTCAAATATGTGTCATGGAAAACTGGAGAAAATCATTTCATTAGAGTGAGATAACTTAAAATATTACCTTTTCTGAGACCTTGTTGCTGCTTCCATTAAGCAGCTCTGGTGCCATCCAAGGTAGAGTTCCCCGTACACCACCAGTAACTAAGGTATTTCGTTTAATTTTTGACAAGCCAAAATCACCAACCTGGGAAAGAAATTTTATGTTTCTTCTTAACACGGAAAAATTGTGATATATCAAGTTCGTAGAAGATTACACCAGTATTGATATTTGATACCTTGCATATTGGCCGTAAAGGATCTTTCAAGTTCACAAGCAAATTGTCGCATTTTAAGTCGAAATGCACAATGTTTTTTGAGTGTAAATATTCCATTCCGAAAGCTGCATCCATTGCAATAATCAGCCTTTTACGAAGATCAAGATACCTGAAAAAAAGCATGTTCAGATTCTTAAGCCAAACTAATAGTAAAACAGGACATGATATTTTACGAAGATCAAGATACCTGAAAAAAAGCATGTTCAGATTCTTAAGCCAAACTAATAGTAAAACAGGACATGATATTCATCACTTGAACATTCTTGCCGACACAATAAGGCCGCGTTTGCTTTGCAAAAACATTTTCTGTTTTCATTTTCTAAAATATGTGCTTATTTTAACTTGCTAATAAGATGTGAGACTTTTAAAATGAACAATTGTGACGACGGTAAGAGGAAGAAAGACTAGTAAGAGATGATGCATTTTTTTAAATAATGAAAACAATTTTTTGGCATTTTCATTGTTTCCAAAAAATGCACATAATTGTTCACTTCAAGAGTCTAAATTAACACAAAATTTAGGAATTTGGAAATAGAAAACATATTCACAAAGTAAACGGAGCCTAAACTTTTAGGGTTTTTACGGTAGTGATGCTAATCACTTAAGCATCTATCAAATAATGAAAGCTATCCAAACAAATAGGTGTGCCTTCCATCCAAAAAATAAGTTATTATAGAAACTAGTTTTCATCAAATTTGATGCAGTAGTAGGCATCGATCTTAAATAGTGTTTCATGGTAATAGAAATTCAAAAGCATTTTAAACGCATTACCTATCCTTGCGAAGTAATACATGCCTAAGAGAACCATCCACCATGTATTCTGTAACAGTAGCCATTGTTCCTCCTGGTCCATCTTGTACTACACCGTAAAATGCGACCACATTTGGATGATGAAGCTTCGAAAGAATATCAGCTTCTCGCCAAAACTCTGCAGTCTGAGAAAAGATGCAAATATATATTTACTTGCCTCAAAATATAGGCTTATCATTTTATAACTTCCTAACAATCACAAACAATAAAAAGCACTCTCTATTTCATTTTAAAGAAAAAGAAACTAGAACATTCTATCAAACAGACATTGAACGACAAGTTACCAGTCTCTCTTGCTCAGATGATCGACCGGTGAAGCAGCTCTTCTTTATTCTTTTGATAGCAACATCTGATCCTCTCCATTTTCCATGATACACAGTCCCAAATGTACCAGAACCTAGTTCCCTCAACTCTTCAAGATCTTCATTCTTAATGACCTACCAATTGCACCAAAACAATAAAATAACAAACCAAAGATATTTAGGCAAACATTCACCAATGGTTTATACACATGGAATCTATAAAAGTTCATAAAAAAAATATAAAACAGATCAAATACTATAAACATCACAACGTCAAATGTGAGGAAAAATGTGTAAAACGCCATATCATGACCAAGAGCATATTTTATTTTTTTTAAGAAAAAAAAAAGTATTTGAGCTTACTAGACCAGCTTCAGAGAAAAATCTCAGCAAGTCTGAAGAGCAAAAGTATTCGATTTATGAGCAGTTAAACACCTCTCATGCATTTAATTGTAGCAAGTAGGCTGCCTGAATCACCACTCCATAATTTCAATTTGCATCTTTAAAATACTTTTTCACAATCTTAAAATTTCATTACACATTTTTTGACAAAAAAAAAAAAGAATAAAGAAAAATGTATCAACCATATCAAAGAGATCAGCTAGATTTATAAAAATACACTTCGTAACAAAAGTGCCAAACTCCAGACCCTTACAGAATTTATCTAATTTAATTTAATGGGGAAAGAAAAAAGAACTGAAGTACGAATCAAATGAAAACTTAAAACAGAATTGATCTAAGAGACAGTTTTACTTTTGGAACTACAACTAAGACAGCAACTATGCTGCTTGTTAACCCTAAGAAACACAAACCCAGTGTGCTAAACAATAACAAAAAAATAGTGTAGTAAAGATGGGAATGTTAAATGCACCAATGGATACTCAAGTCAATACGAGATTAAAAACAATTGTTGTACTAGTCAGGCAAAAGTTTAAGTAGCATTTCCTGAAAAGAGGGTGAAATAAACCTGCCTAAGGTGAAGTAGCATTTTTATTGAAAAGAGGGTGAAATAAACCTGCCTAAGGTGATTTGGTAATGTGAGATGAGACAAACAAAGACTGTACTAAGAAAATTATATCAAAATGGAAAATCTTTCAATTAAAAGAGGTGGACAAATCTAAAAAAAAAAAACTTTAACGGGAAACATGACTTTTATCCAACCAAATTCCTTGAAAATTTGCTTTTTTATCACACACAGTGGTATCATGCATCCATGTAGTGGCCTCACTTAAAATAAGACTAATTTGTTGACCATCTCTGAAACTATAGAAATGATCGCATGCTCCAGAAAATATTGTAAACACAAACAAGTCCAGAGAAGCATGACAGCTTCTCACAGAGATCCAAACAAGTCCAAATACAGCATGACAACTACGCAAAAACATCATAAGTCCCCTGATCCTACAACACGTGGAGCAATGCTTAAACTTTTTACAAATATGAAATATCATGTCTGGCCTGACATCATTACAGATTTTACCAAGTACATTTAAACCCATGTTCAAAGGAATTTTGACAGATCCTGCAACACATTGCAAAAGATCAAGTATTTGAAACCTAACAGAGAGTCGTGTTTTGTGCTTCTATATCTTGTTTTGGAAAGAAAATTTCAAAACATATCCATGATAAGAAGAAACCAACTACTACTAATCCATTAAGAGAATAGAAACCAGTGGTTCATGATTCTATGGAGTAGAGTCTAAAACCAAAACGCAAATTTATAAAGGACACTCCTTGAAACCTAGTGGAGAGTAAGAAAAACAACCTCTACAAAAATGATACATGCTTTAAAGGATGTGTCATGTTTACATCTTGAATATATTGTACGGATCCAGATCCAAACAACTATTACTATTAACACACTTCTGAAGAATTCATCTTAAATCAGACCTCAATAACCAAAGAAATAACTAAGAACCAGGCCCACCAAGTGTAAGCTTGTTAGCTCTAATGCATGGAACATGGCAAAAGATGACATATGTAAATTATATCAGCAACTTACTATTGTTGGATATGTGACTTATATATTACGAAGTCATGGGAGGCAGAGTGGGGAGATTAATAAAGTTGGCAACAGCAACAAAAGAAGGTGTGGAACACAAAATCAAAAACACGGGGATGATGACAATATGTTGCAGAGACAGTGGAAACACGTGATGTTTGTTCAATTCTTTAATAAAAATATATTTTAAGCAAGTTTTGGTAAAATTTAATTTTAATCAGTTTTCAATGCAAACATAGTATAATGCAACAATGTATATTCTAGTAGTAGTGCAATAGATACTTCAAAGGATAAATAGAAATATGCAATATCTTCTTAAAAATGTTTATACACACACATAACATTTAAATATTGCCATGCCCATGTCCTACTTTTGTTTTATAAAATTGTCATATTTGTAAATCATATCCTCTCATACCCATACCTGTGCAACTATATATATATATATATAAAGAGACAAAGTTCCGTTTACAAAAGTCAGATAACCAGCAGAGGCGGAGCTGCCTTAGGGATCGGCAGGGCCGCGGCCCGCCCCAAATTATTATTATTTTTCTTAAATAATAGGTATGTGTTTATACATATGTTGGCATTGATTTATTTGTATATATATATATATATATATATATATTAAACGTTGCAATAAATAGTGTAAGGCTTAGTGGTTGTATTTTTGTTTTGTTTCTGTAGGGCGTGGTTTCGATTCCTCATTCATACATTTTTTTTCCCCTAAACATATGGGATTTGACCCTGAATTAGTCTTTACTATAAAATGAATCAAACCTTCCACTTAACCAACAATAAATTATGCTCATTTAATTACTATTTGCCTATTGTTTTCCTATTTGTGTAAGTCACTCTATTCTTCTCTTTGTTTATGTTGTCATGTTTCTATGTGTTGTCTCACTTCTTTTTCTGAATTTTTGGGAGAGGGGAGGTCATTTTGCAGAAAACATAAAAAATGATACCTTCAAATAGTGGATAAATTGAAGATTTCTCAATACAATACTCCTAAACCCATTAAAGGCATATTTAGTGCATTACCAAAGTAGATAAAAAAAAATCTACAGAGAAGATAACCAGATCAAATAAGAATGTTCAAGGGAAAGAATGAGACTTTACCTGGACTGAACCGATATCAAAATTTCCTGAAGATAGATTGCAGTTTTTGGTTGCAAACTTCCCATCCTAAGTTAAAGCATAAGAACTATTGTCAGTGGAAAACCATATATAGACATATACTGAAATTAAAAAACAAAAAAAATTAAAATGAAAGTCATTACCTTGTACCCAGACTCTTGTGCTCCTACATTCTCCAACATTTTGTCGAACTGCATACTTTTGGTGTCATTAAGTTGGGATTGATCATAATTGGACTTCAGAACATGGGTTTCTGCTCCAATCCTTCTATGTAAGTCCTGATTTTCTTCACCAAAATTGAGGTGGGAATCCTCGTGATCTAGACGAACTCTATCAGTTGTTTGACGTGTAGCATGATGCGAAAAACCAAGATGATCTTGATCAATAAGAGAAACATTGTCAAGCCCTTGTGCCAGCTTTCCAAAGTATGACCAACTTTTAGGTTCGTGATTTTCCATATTTACACTATAGCCTATTCCGTCTGCGGGTAGTGGGTGACTGGAGGGGTCTTCTTGGAGTATTGCTTTAGAATACATATCAGAAAGCAATTCACGGGGGAATCGATCATCGATATCAATTAGAATGTCACCTTGTACTTGCTTGGAAACATTTGGGGGAAAATCTGGAGAAACATCGTTTGTTACGTTCCCAGCTAAAGAAACAGGTTGTTCTTGCACCATGTGGTTATCATTAGATTCCTTCCCATAGGCCTCACCCCAATCAATCTCTGGAAGATTAGATGCTATAACATCAAGGCGCTCAACAGAGGAAACATGATGAAGAGCAGGAAGATCTGATTTACCACATTTAGTTTCGGTTTCATCAAACAAGGTCTTGGTATGGTTATCTTTAGTTTCCACGTCTTTCATTCCTTCGTTACTCAGTAAGGCTTGCTTCAACTTGGGACCCATGTGCTCAGATAGGTTTGGCTTTATCTCGCTGTTTGTATCAAGCAACAGTTTATTCATTTGATGGGTGGCAAACCCATTGTCAACGGTACGGTCATCTGCGGGAAAGGGCTTTGCAGAAATACTTGGTTTCTCATCTGGATCTAACAGATTACCATCATGCAAGTTTTCGCCAGATTCTGTTACTGGACCCTCTGGCTTGCTATCGGAAAGCAAATCTGACGCGTGAAACTGCGAGCTGTGCGCATCATCTGACTTTGAGGATCGGTTCAGGACCTCTACTTGCTCCCTCGGAGCTCTTTCTGAATAGTAAACTCTTTTAGGAACTGGAGGAGGATGAAGACAACTCAAATCAATTGCATTGGAGTGGGAATCAACATAATTAGGAACAACTGAACTGCTAGATGTACAAGAGGCCTCTTCACAATCATGGTGCGGAACTTTTTTTGTGCAAGGAGACGAAGGTAGATGCCCCTCAGGCATAACTACAGTTGATGCTTCAGGACCATTATTTTTCAAGTAATCATCAAAGGGCTGTGACGGAGACGGGGCTGGGGTTTCCAAGGATAGAATGTTACCATGGTCACTCCCTTGTTTTCCTGAATTATCCCTTATAGTTTCCACCTGTGAGGTAGATAGTTCAGATTTTTGAATTTGTACTCCACTAGGTGGATGGCCTTCATTCAGAATAGCTGGTTGATTGTTCAAAAGATGTGGAGCCATAGAAATAGGAGCCTCACCAACAACAGGGTTATGAGAGGGATGAAGGCCATGGTGAACAGCATATTGAGGACTCATTTCTGCAGATTGCGTCATTTGGTCACCATTAGTCAGCTGATCAGTTTCATAAGCATCTGGAGACGTCGGTAATACTTGCTGTGACGACTGGGTAGGCAATGGAATGTCAGATTTGTTAGTCAAGGGAGCATTCCTGACACCTATAGACGTCGGTAATACTTGCTGTGACGACTGGGTATCCAATGGAGTGTCAGATTTGTTAGTCAAGGGAGCATTCCTGACACCTATAGATGTCGGTAATACTTGCTGTGAAGACTGGGTAGGCAATGGAGTGTCAGATTTGTTAGTCAAGGGAGCATTCCTGACACCTATAGACGTCGGTAATACTTGCTGTGAAGACTGGGTATTCGTTGGAGTGTCAGGTTTGTTAGTCAAGGGAGCATTCTTGACACCTATAGACGCCGGTAATACTTGCTGTGAAGACTGGGTATCCAATGGAGTGTCAGATTTGTTGGTCAAGGGAGCACTCCTAACACCTATAGACGTCGGTAATACTTGCTGTGAAGAGTGGGCATCCAATGCAGTGTCAGATTTATTAGTCAAGTGAGCACTCCTGTCACCTATAGATGTCGGTAATACTTGCTGTGAAGACCGGGTATCCAATGGAATGTCAGATTTGTTAGTCGATGGAGCATTCCGGACACCTATAGACGTCGGTAATACTTGCTGTGGAGACTTGGTAGCCAATGGAGTGTCAGACTTGTTAGTCAAGGGCGCATTCCTGACACCTATAGATTCTAGAGCAACATTACTAGTCTCCCTTTCAATAGCTTTTTTGTCAAATTCACGTATACCATTGGCTGAAATGCTGACACCAAGTGGGGTTGAGTTGTTTCTTGATCCCAAGTCCATGCCATTAACAGCAACAACATACTGGAACTCAGAATCATCACCAATGCTGCTGAGAGCAAACTGAGCATCTTTTAAATCACTCATTGAAAACAAAAAAATCCTAAGCTTTTGTGGGGGATCTCTATCTTCTATAAGATTATACTCCTCCATCATATTTTGTAAATCCTCATCAGATGATACAGATACCAAAGCATCCAGATCTTCCCCAGGAAGTTGATACTTTAGTATATGAACCAGGTTGTAGATTAACAATGCTCTCTGCCTAAGCTCCGGCCAAGATATGTCTTTTCTCAGACGAAGAATACGTGTCTGACCACCCACATACCTTAGTTTTCCATCACTTGGCCTTGGTAATATTCTACCACCAAAGCTACAAAGACACTTCATCATCCTTGATGAGCAATCCGAGCCACCATAAGAACCACACCCTCGCCCAAATTGACCACTGTCTTGATTCAACAGAGTTCTTGGTGTTGATCGAATTGACCCATAATTGCTTCTGTCTCCATGTAACCATGTACTCTGTCTGTTAAACTCTGTTAAGCCTCTATCAACCGTTGGGAGCATAGAAACGCCAGAGCCATTCTCAAATCCTGCATGACTGATGCCTAAAACACCTTTCGGTTCCATACCATTAGTTGTAGAATTGGAATCACTGACATTTGAAAATACAGGCTTCGTGAGATTTGCCCTGTCTCTCATAAATTCAAGAGAAAATTCCTCACCAGTTTGTATTGAATAATTCCGTACTTGTTTAATGTCTGATTTATTAGCATACATGCTGTCCAGATAGTCCTGCATTATTGACTGAGATCCAGGCTGGATTTCCTCATTTCTAGGTTCCATGGTATTGCATTGAAGCTGTTTGTCGAATCTTGATTGTTCCATCATGCCATTTTTTTTTTCTCTTGACAACAGAATAATACTGAACGAGTAAAAAACAAGTTCTAAACTTCCAGTAATGCTGTAGACACCATGCAGAAATGTGAAAGATCAGAAAACTTTGTTACAAAAATCACAACTTAACTGTGTAATTTCATGTGAACATAATGGAACAAAGGCAATAAGCTCGAGCAACATATCGATATGCAAAAATATGGTAAGTGGAGAAGTAAATAAAGAAACTCAGCATATGCATTCTTCAGTAACATAATGGTAGCCGTAAGCGTCATATTATGTCAAATAACATGAAAAAGTACTAATTTGTATAACATCATAAATCATAAACACATGTGAATTTCAAGAATTAATAACAAATTTTGTTGCAGACTCATAAATCATAACCTAATTTCATTTGGGAATGACCAGACACCACTCTAATATGTTATTGCCAGCTCACAAGTGAAAAGTTTCTTAATAGATTCTGAAATAAATTGCAAACATTAAATGTGTGCATTGAATATAGTACTGAATTCCCATTGTTATCATAATGTGTTTTTCTTATAATCCTAAATTAACACAAGATTATGATCAACTTAGGGTTATTTTATTTTACACTAATCATCTTCAACCACAAAAACAAAACAATAGACATGATGAATAAAAGTAAAAAATTAAAACTTTTTCACATAAAAGCAAAAACCCTCAACAATAACAACATTTATAAAAGAAAATGAAGAAAAAAACAGCAAGAATTATTAGAATTGAAGAAGAAAATGAATCTTGGTACCTGATGATAACAGAATGGTTGAAGATGAGGGAAAAAAGAAGAGAATTTAGAAGTGGAAAGTGCGATTTGAGTGATGAAATGAAAGAACGCGGTTAGAATTTGTGTTAAGACGCTATCTTTGGGTGAGTCTGAATCTGTTTCCAATCAATTTTCCGGGAAAATGACGGCACTTTCACTTTCTCGCTCTGGGGATGTTTCTCTCTCTACAAATTGCTGTGTGTGTTTGTTTCTGCGCCGCTTTTATTTCAATTTTTTTTTTTTTTTTTGTTTCTCCTGCGTTGTATTATAGTGATTATTTATTTACTGCTCATACTCTTATTATATAATAATCATAATAATAATGATACTTTTTGTATGCATTAAGAAAAGTGGTGAGTGTGTAAAAAAAAAAGTGAATACACAATGTATTTTGATTAGATATTGATCTCTTTCGGTTTAATAAAAAATTCTGAATACAAATTTAACTTTGAAATTAGTCTACGTAATTTTTACAAAAGATACTTGTAACCAAAAAATATACAAAAGAAAAGATACTCGATTTATAAATTTGAATAAAGGTGTTTAGACTAATTTTTCATATATAAAATAATTTTTTTTATAATAATATTATAAGATAAATTAATAATATACATGTAAAATAAAAGATGTATTAATTTGTTTTTTTGTTTCGTCAATTTGCACTTCCATTGTGATTTTTGTGCACATGTCTCGTAAGTTATCCAAAGGTACGATGTCTGACTCAATTTAAGATTTTCAAGCTTTAAAAGTATTGAAGTCTTGTGGTCTAATCCTCCCTTGGGCTGGATCAAGATTAATATAGACGAAGCTCTTCGTGGAGTCGTGAGTCTCTCGGTCATGCTTCGATTGGATTGAATTTTAAATATCCTTTTGGTGTGATCAAATGTGGTTTTAACTCTTAAATCGATATTCAAGCATCCTTGTTTGTTGAGCATATTGTTGCCGTGAAGAGAGTTGAGTGGCAAAGAAGTATTGACGTTCTTTGTTGAGCTTATTGGTTAGAGTGTGATTCTAAACTGGTCCTGGATGTTTTACTATATTTTTATTGTTCTTTGGAGACTTCACAATCAGTAGGTTAATTATACGACTTAACATTTGTTCTCACATGTATTTTCATGTTTCTCGTATTTTAGATAGATTCTCATTGTGTAAACAAGTTAGCTAATTAAGAATTGTCTCATGTCGACAATTATTTTGTTGGGATCATGTTTCTAGTTTTATCTTTGATGAATATTTTAGAAATAAAATGAATAGATTTTTTTTTATATGCTTGTATAAAATTAAAATTAATTGTTAAGCGTTAACAATGTCAAATAATTTTATACAGTCGGCGCTTATCATATTTTACAATGATTGTCTAAGTTTCGACCGCGACTCCTGCAATTAAAATGTGACGTCTCTACTGACAGAGCTAAACTCAATTTTATTACTACAATTTAAATAAATTATTTAATTAAAATATATTTTTTATTTAAAAAAACAAATATAATTATAAATATTAATTAATTCCACAAATTAATGTAGAGTAAAAGTTTTGTTTTTTTTTGGTAAAAAAGAGGAGCAAATAGACACTGCTTGCAAAGATAATTAAAAAAAATCCTTATTCGACCGCGACGGGACTCGAACCCACAATCTCCCGCTCCGGAGGCGAGCGCCTTATCCATTAGGCCACGTGGTCAACTTATATTTGCTTAGTTGTAATCATTTTTGTGTCGGGCACGGTATGCGTGTATATAAGTTCATTTTTTTAGTTAGATTAGTCTCTTTCTCCAAACCACATCAATAGTTAGAAATGTATATTTTTATACGATATCAAAATGCGGTGTAAAAGTTTAGAAATCCAAATAAAATTACTCATGAAATTTTTAGGACAGTTTATAATTTTATAATGAGAAATAAATGTAGTACTGTATTAAATTTGTTGGGTGCAAGGATTAAAAAAAATGAATTGAGGTGCATGGATTAACTGAAGGGGTGAAAAGTAAATAAATTTCCACAAAGAAAGCGCTTCATAGGAATTGACGGTTAGCCAAGCCACTTTTGTTGAGATTGGCTACTGGCTAGGCTACACTCTATCTCTAACAAACAAATGAATCTCTCAGGTTCCGTTCCTATCAAAGCTCCTCTCTAACCATTGATGATTCAGATTCTGATTTTGATCTTTCAACTGACGCCACTCTTTCCGAAACCGCCTCGCATTCAGACCTAGAACATGAACCAAAACCACATTATACCTCTCAAGAAGAAGAAGAAGTTGTTTTGATGATATGGTAGGCTTATTAGAATCCAATCCAATGCTGAGGATTTTGTCAACACTCAACAGTATTATGATGCTGGAGCAGAATACAAGTGCTGATTATTTAGGAGAACAGAATCCTGAAACAGGTGAATCTCTATCAGATGCTTTTGCTGAAAATGTTGAAAGTAGTTTAGAACATTGCCAAGAAAATATTGAATGTAGTGCTACAAACATGTTAAGAATATACTATTCAAATTAAGGAAAATATCAAGATGCTAATGAATGCCAAAGTTTCAGCAAGTTAACTAGGCGTGTGAATTGTGTAAGCATGTGCTGGCAGCGTTGTACATATCTGCTCAACATAAAATCAGAGCATATAACTTATATTAGGAATTTGTATATCAATTGTATTTAATAGTTTTTTCTATTATAGGCAAATTATAGGCTAGAGAGAGAGAAAGAGAGAAAATCACATGAATAAAATAAACGATTCCGATACAATTTCCAACTGTCCTCCTTTTTCTATGTATCGATATATTGCTTAATTTATATGGTATCAGAGTTGTTTTATCCTGGTTAATATCCATTGCTTACTTCCTTTCTTTTTCATTGACATTTTTTTTCCCTCTGTCACCATGTCTGATATCCCACCCCTAATCACTCCAGTCCCTTCTTCCGTCAATCCACCCATCACTGATCACTCAAACACAGATCCCTGTGTTATTCACCATTCAGATAACCCTTCAACTATCCTTGTTACACATTTACTTACCGGTGATAACTATGGTTCATGGAGTTGCGCCGTGACAATGGCACTTCGTGCCAAAAACAAAATCGGTTTTGTCGATGGGACACTTACAAGTCCAAAAAAAGAAAGAAGATCTTTCTAAATGGCAACGATGCAACGATATGGTTGCAAGTTGGATCCTTAACTCGGTTTCAACCGAGATTCGCCTAGTATTTTTTACGCTGAAACTGCAGCGCAAATCTGGACCGATCTAAAAGATCGATTCTCTCAGTCAAATGCTCCTAAAATATATCAATTGAAACAATCAATCTCCGCCCTCAAACAAGAAGGCATGTTTATTTCTCTTTATTTCACTCAACTCAAATCCCTTTGGATGAACTAAATTCTATTGCTCCTGTCAATCCATGTATCTGCGGTAATGCTAAAAGCATCATTGACCAGCAAAATCAAGACCGAGCAATGGAATTCCTTCAAGGAGTTCATGACTGTTTCTCGGCTGTCCGCAGCCAAATCCTTCTCAGGGATCATTTTCCATCCATTCAGCGAATCTATAATATAGTTCGCCAGGAAGAAAAACAACAAGAGATCAATTTTCGACCTCTAAAGTGTCATATCGCAATCAAGGAAAACGTCTGCGTCCTTATTGTGAGAACTGCAATAAGTATGGTCACATTATTGCTACTTGCTATCAGATTCATGGTTTTCCAAGTAAGCCACAAAAGAAATCAGAACCATCATCGTCCACTTCCGCTAATCAACTGTCAAGCGCACAGTATCAAAAACTCCTATCTCTCTTAGCTAAAGAGGACACTGTGGGATCCTTAGTGAACTTGGCAGGTACAGCTTTTACTTGTGTTCCCTTTTCATGGATCATCGATTCCGATGCTTCTAATCATATTTGCACCTCTCTTTCTTATTTTTACATATTCTCCTATTAATAATCATATATTTGTTCAACTGCCTGACGGTTCTCACGCGCCTGTGAAACACATAGGCACTATTAATTGTTCACCGTCACTTACACTCACGAATGTTTATCACATTCCGACTTTCAAATTCAATCTATTGTCTATTTCACAATTAACAAAATCAATAAACTGTGATGTAATATTTTCATCCTCTAGTTGCATATTTCAGGACCGTGCAACGAAGAAGACGATTGATCAGGCTAGTGCTCAGAATAGACTCTTCTATATGAATGCTGAATCAGTATCAAATAAACATGACAAGGATCACTATTGCCTTAGTCATTCATCAAGTTCTTTTTTTAGTTCTAAGCATTGTAATAAGGTTGACCTATGGCATTCACGCCTCGGTCATCCATCTATGTCACGTTTCAATTTCATGTTAAGAATTCTCCAAATATTAATGTGAATAAAGATTTTATTTGTGACGTTTGTCCGCGTGCGAAACAATCACGTTTACCTTTTTCTTCAAGAACATCATATTCATCTCATTGTTTTGAATTAATTCATGTTGACATTTGGGGTCCATTCTCCATTCCATCAAACAATGGATCACGTTTTTTTTCTAACAATTGTCGATGATTATTCGCGATGTACTTGGTTGTACCTAATGCAACATAAATCTGAAACATTCACAATGTTAGTTCATTTTTTTAATCAAATAAATCGTCAATTTAATTCTAAAATCAATCAAGTCAACTCAGGAAATGGAGACATATTTCTTCCCCAACTTCAAACCATCTGTTCTGACAACGGTTCAGAATTTTTGTCCAAACAAATGCAAACATGGTTTCATGACCATGGCATCATTCATCAACGTAGTTGTGTTGCAACTCCTCAACAAAATGGAGTTGTGGAGCGAAAACATTGACATCTTCTAGATGTTGCAAGAGCGTTACGCTTTCAAGCGAACTTACCCCTTTCTTTTTGGGGTGAATGTGTACTTACTGCAGCATATCTTATAAACAAACTTCCTACTCCTATCCTAAAATATAAATCTCCCCATCAAATTTTACTTGGTTCTCCTCCTTCATACTCATCACTTCGTGTTTTTGGATGTCTATGTTTTGCTAAAAATATGAATATTCAACATAAATTTGATGAGTGGTCCAAACCTGGTATTTTTGTTGGTTACCCTTTTAATCAAAAAGGATATCGCATATATGATATGAAAACTCGTTAAAAATATGTCTCTCGCGATGTTCAGTTTTATGAAACTATATTCCCTTATCAAGATCTTCAATCTCCTCCTTTTAATAATGCAATAAGCATCAACACTCAAATTCTTGATTCTGAATTTGACGACTCGTCTTCCACTTTACCAACTCAACCTAATAACCCTCCTATAAATAGTCACAATGATAATCCAAATGACGCAATTGTGACTATTCCCACTTCTCAGGATGATACCTCATCCGATCTCTCAACATTTCATGTAGAAACTCTCCAAGAAAATCCTTCTACAGAAGTAAACCCCTCGGACCGTCATTATCCTCAACATATTCGTACTCCTTCCATTCGTCTCACGGATTACGTAAGTAACATTAATCATGTTACATCAAAAATTAATTTTCCTTTGGAAAATTATTTATCATTATCAAATCTAAGCACTTCTCATCGAGCTTTCTCATCAATATCATTGAGAATAAAGAACCAAAATCTTATTCTCAAGCCATACAATCAGCTGAATGGCGTGAAGCTATGGCTAAAGAAATTCAGGCCCTTGAATCAAACAACACTTAGGTTTTATGTCCTCTCCTAGAAGGTAAATCTGCAATCGGTTGTAAGTGGGTTTACAAAATCAAATATCACTCTGATGGTACCGTTGAGAGATATAAGGCTCGTTTAGTTGCCAAAGGATACTCTCAAGTTCAAGGCATTGATTATCATGATACCTTTGCACCAGTCGCCAAACTAGTCACAATTCGACTTCTTCTCTCCATCGCTGCTATTAAAAATTGGTCATTACATCAACTTGATGTTAACAATGCTTTTCTTCAAGGAGATCTCAATGAAGAAGTTTATATGAAATTACCACCTGAATTCTCTCATAAGGGGAAAGCATATGTTTGCAAATTAAACAAATCAATTTATAGTCTTAAACAGGCTTCGCGTCAATGGTTCTCAAAATTCTCCACCACTCTCATTCAAAAGGGTTTTTGTCAATCAATTTATGATTATAATCTATTCACTTAGAATTGTGATCAAACGACTATATTTGTCCTTGTTTACGTTGATGACATCATCATCACTGACAATAATGAAGATGCCATCTCAGATATAAAGTGAGTCCTTGCTATGTCTTTCTCTATCAAAGACCTTGGTAATCTTTCCTACTTTTTAGGCATTGAGGTATCCCGTTCTAAAAAGGGAATATTCATATGTCAAAGAAAATATACACTTGACATTTTATTTGACTCTGGTATGACTGGTTGTCGACCATCCGATTTTCTTATGGAGCAACACCTTCGTCTACAGCCCAATGACGGAAGCCCTCTTCCTGATTCGACAGTCTATCGTCGTGTCATTTGTCGTCTATTATATCTAACAGTGACACGACCTGATATTCAATATGTTGTTAACACTCTCAGTCAATTCATGCAATCTCCATGCACCTCTCATTTCGATAGCCACAAAGGTCCTTCGATATCTTAAAGGGAGTGTTGGCAAAGGATTATTCCTTTTAGCATCTAGCTCCATTAGTTGTATATGCCGACTCTGATTGGGCTGGTTGCCCCACAACTTGTCGATCCACTACTGGCTATTTTACCATGTTGGGTTCTAATCCCATTTCATGGAAAACCAAGAAGCAACCAACAATTTCACGTTCTTCTACTGAAGCAGAATATCTTTCTCTTGCAACTTTATCTTCTGAGTTACGATGGTTAAAATATCTTCTCTCTGATCTCGGTATTGGTCATCATCACCCTATCACAGTTTATTGTGATATCAAACTGTTATTCACATTGCCGAAAATCCTTCTTCCATGAACGCACCAAACACATTGAAATTGATTGTCATTTCGTTCGTGAGAAAATTAAATCAGGTCTTATCAGTCCTTCATATCTCAAGTCATTTGACCAACTAGCTGACATTTTTACTAAACCTCTCAGAGGCGATGCTTATAAACGACTACTCGGCAAGTTGGGTGTTTTTGAGATTTCAATTCCACCTCCAACTTGAGGGGGGTGTTAAGGATATACTATTCAAATTAAGGAAAATATCAAGATGCTAATGAATACCAAAGTTTCAGCAAATCAACTAGGCGTGTGAATTGTGTAAGCATGTGCTGGCAGTGCTCTGCTCAACATAAAATCAAAGCATATAACTTATATTAGGAAATTGTATATCAATTGTATTTAATAGTTTTTTCTATTATAGGCAAATTATAGACTAGAGTTTAATACACAAATTCTTGTATACTCATATATATATATATATATATATATATATATATATATATATATATATATATATATATATATATATATATATATATATATATATATATATATATATATATATATATATATATATATATATGAGGAGGGTTATATTGACTCCAAGAGTAACTCTTTTGAGTTACTCCACATCCTAACCCTTTATTTTGTTTTAATCTAATGGACCAATATTAATCATCATTACTAATCATATGACCTCATGTTTCTTAACTATTCTCACAATATTTATGGATTCCTTTAATTACTCTATATTTACATTTCCTTTTATTCTTTTTTTTTTTTTTGGTAGAGACATTTCCTTTTATTCTATCAAAAGTATTATTTATTTAATTTTTAAAGTCACTAGGTTTGGTCTATTGATGATGTATTTGGGTAGTACGTTATAGGTCCTGGGTTCGATCCACGGTCATCGTAAACCAAAAAAAAAAGTCTTTTTTTTTCGAAAAAAATAAATCATTATTTTCTTTTCCATTGATTATCATAAAACCATTCACCATTTCTTCTTATTTATCAACCAAAAAAACCAAAAGAAATTCATGATTGCCATACGTCCTAGTGTAAGATCAAAGTAATTTTTTTTTTATGCAAGAGATCAAGATCAAAGTAAATTGGAAGAGGAAAATATCCGATTTATAAAAAAAAAATAAGAAGAAAAAAATGTGGGAAAAAACAGCACCATTTATTTCTGTTTTTGTTTTTACCAATAATTAATTTTGGATTCTTCTATTAATATTTTAGGAAAAAATGAATATACATAAAGTAATAAATGGAAACCATAAATTGAAATAAATAAAATGGAATCCATAAATATTGTGAGAATAGTTAAGAAACATGAGGTCACATAATTACTAATGATGATTAATATTGGTCCATTAGATTAAAACAAAATAAAGGGTTAGGATGTGGAGTAACTCTTTCGAGTTACTCTTGGAGTCAATATAACTCTCCTCTATATATATATATATATATATATGTTTTTTTTTTTGAAGAACCCAAAATGAAATATATTAACACATACAGCCTCCTCAGCACAAGACGTGCCAAGGTAGACTAAAAAAAGTTTACAATAGAGTCATAGGGATGCAATCACAATCAAATCATACAATATATGTTAGGATCCGTTGACACCAGGTGTAAAACTTTATTTTGGCACCAAATGTAATCCATCAATTTAAGTTAATCCAAAGGTCTTAAATCATTCACTTGCTAAACTCACATGATATCCTTTATGTGATTTGCTCCTTAATTAATTTGTTACCGAAAAATCCGATGACAATATCCCTTCCTTTGTTTTTTTCTTGAACAATACTCCCTCCGTCCCGAATTATAAGAGAAAATAAAAAAATCACACTTATTCAGAAAAAGGAAAACATGAGAATTTGAAATATGTTTTTGTGAGTTTTCCTTGGAATAAGTTGCATATGAAGATGTAAAAATAATTTTTATTGGTTGTTGTTTATTGAGAAAAGGGTAAAGAGAGAAAATTTAATGCAATTTGCATTTAATTTTATGAGAATAAGATAAAAACATTCTTGAAAATGATTTTCTCCCTTATAATTTGGAAAAAAAAAAGGACTTTTTTCCCTTATAATTTGGGACGGATGGAGTATCTCTTAACGATGCTTATGAATCTCTTGTTTTGATCATCATCACAAGTCACAGCTACTCCTCCGTCCCAAATTATAATGGAAAAAAACTCATTTTTTTGTAGTATATGTTAGGGAATACGGATTTAACAATCACACCGTAAAGTCCTCGTCTAGTCATCATTGATGTTTTTTTGTGATAGTATGCTATGCTATGCACTCCCAGAACAGCAACCAATTCACTTTCTGGTTCAGGTTTAATAAACAAGACACCATTATATCAAAAAATTACTTCACACTTGTAATAACGTACGTTCAGAACCTTCAAAACATTTTTTCACTAAAACAATGTCTTCACTCCAGTTTGGTTTTTAAAAAACGTTTTTTCACTAAAACAAAATTATAGAGTTTTGTCTTGGTTGAATCCTGTGAAGCATAGACTCAGATTAGGCGTGTCTCGGTGTCAAACACACGTTGGTGTCCGACACCGATGCATATGATTACATTGAGATATGCCATTTTCTCAAATTATCATTGGTGTCCAGTGTCTGTGCTTCATATTGAAACTCATTTTTAGGTTTGTTTGTCCTGTTCCATGGGCATTTTTAAAATGAAATATGGATCATTTTTTACCAACAAGTCTCTCATTTTAAAGATATAATAACATAGAATTTTTTTATCTAATAAGTTTCTTACTTTTCAAGAAAATCTAGCTGATCCTTTATTATTGTAGTGTGATTTGATGAAGGATTCAATCTACATTTTTTAAGTAATCTTTGCATTAACAGAAATACTGGAATAGACATGTTTGTATACGAGTAATAAAAAGTCGTGTCCCGTCAATAAAACAATTAGGTTATACAATGAGAATTGAGAAACAAATGCTAATGACTGGCTTATAAGGTTGGGAGAGTTTCTGATATCAAATATTGTTGCTGGCAGTGGCAGGTGATGTATGATGCTACTGGTGTAAGATTGCAAGCAGGACGTCAAGCACAGGTTTGATGCCTTGTCCTATTGTTCTTTTTTTCGATGCCAAAGACGAGACTTGAAATGCCATAGAATTTTTCTTCTGTCTGAATGACTGTTTTTTCCCAGGTTCTTAACCAAATTGTCATTGAACTTCCTGCTGAACATCCTCTGTCTGATAGCAGACTGCTTCGTGAACTTCTAGGACATACACCGCCTCAGGTTCAATATTCTGCATTTGATTGCTTCCTAAAATATAAAAAGCTATAAGCTCAAACGCTACTTGAATAGCATCTCAATAAATGCTATAAGCTAATTGGAGAAGTTTGTTACCAAACACGTCTTGTTTTTATCAAGCAAGCTTATAAGCTAGTCCAATTAGCTATTAGCTGACTTATTGGGCTTACAAAACAGACGCTTAATATGCATCCTGTTATTTAATATTTACTCGATATATAATCTGATTAAGTCAAATTATGTATTTTGAGTACTAATTTGATCAAAAAATATATATAACTGCTACTGTATCTTGAGTACAGTAGGTGATGATTGCGTTATACTAATTTGACTTTTATGAACATTCAAGCCTATCATAGTATGTGTTACAATGTTTTACTTTCTTTGAAATGTTAAGCTGATATTTTCCTAGGGTTATATACTTTTTTTACTAGTGGTGGTTTCCCTTGTTAATATTCCAAATTAATGTTGCAGGTCATTGCTGGTAGTTTACTTGGAATTGTAACATCATCTATCGGTTATGTAATAACCGTATTTGGTAGTTAATATTTGAGGATTCCTTTGTTGGCATCTCTAGGGGCCGTTGTATAGAAATTTGAAACGCCATGTATCTTGATCAAGCCTTGCTCGCCCAGAAAAGTCTAATATTCCTTTTGAACTCAGCCTACATTGAGTTAACCTTCATACAATCATACCAACATTGGTGATAAAAAATTGAATTGTATTGATTACACTACTAGTACTTGATGTAGTGGAAGTATCTATATTATGGAATCATTAGTTTGTGATTTTGATCTCATTAATGTTTGAAAGGATTTATTTATGCAATTGCTTGTAGTCTGTTACCCTGGATATATGTAGCTCGTCTGATATTAGAAACTGTTCTTTCATCTTCATTAGCAAATTTTTCTTTTCCTTTTTGCAGTTCTGAATGTTACATTCTTCAACCTATAATCCGACATAAGATATGGAGCACAAGACCATTTATGATTCTCCGTTTGAATATATATATATATATATATATATATATATATATATATATATATATATATATATATATATATATATATATATATATATATATATATATAACATCTAATTTTCAAAACTACTGCTTATAATCACGACTTAACTTATAAAGGAAAATAAATGTTGATGAAATTGGTTGTGTTTCAAATTGATCAGTTCTTGCTTTTGGCAAATGGAGTTTAGTCTGACATTCAGACATGGCCTAACAGACACCAGATGGATGTGGATCCCCATAAAAATGAAATAGTTCCCAACATAAATTCAGAATGACACGGTAATATGTAGACTCTCCTTTAGTTCTTTTAGCAACAAACTACAAACGAATCTAGTAGCACACAGCAAACTGTTCAGAATAAAATAAAAATTATATAAATACACTAAAAATTTTAAGAATATAACACTTGAAACAACCTGGTTGTTTCATCATTATTAGAAGCCGTTACATTTTTTTTATAAAACATTAGCGTGCACAGGCATCACATGATAACTATGATCTACCTAAAACACTAGTACTCCTGTAAGAATCAATACAAATTTGTATGTTTATTTTATTAGTGTGCTCTAAGTATAGAAGAAAAAACCCTCTGCATTTCCGCCCTAGGATCCCCAGCAAGTCCTGAAATTGTACGCCATGCAATATGTTCATCGGGTCTAACTAAAATAGCGCCTCTGTTTGTCATGTTACACATATCCCACCAATTTGCAGTTGTTGAACAAACTTCATCAACGTCTGCATAATTCTTCCAGGGTGATAATGCTTCTTTACTTCCTTTATCAAGTCCTACACCAGAATCAGTAGACCAAAAAACACACACTTTGAGACAAACTTGTCGTTCCTCAGCCACCTTGAATGCTTCACGAGCTAAATGATAAGATTCCTTTACAGGTGCTATAATGAGAACGAACTCAACTTTATCTCCAGACACAAGATCATGCGTAGAAACCATCTCCTGCAAAACATTACTTACACTATATTAACAAAAGAAGAAAGTTGATGATTAAAACCAATGAAAACGAGCTAGCTAATCATTTAGCTAAAATTTATAAATTAATGGTGCTACAAACCTTGCTTAATCGGTTTACTCTCACAAATATATGTGGCAGTCTACATCCTGGTTGTGCTGAAGGGATATAGTCCCTCCGACGACCTGTGGGTACTTGTGGGGAACTCTCAACATCACTACTCTCTGGCATAATTGCACCTTGTAGGTACCTAAGTACAACAGCTTTTAGTTAGAGTTAGACATGTGCCCCCAAAATGCTCATCCATCTTATGATCCATCCATCAAAATGCTAAACATAATCGCAAATGATTACAGATGATGATAATTATCGATTTGGCCCAATTTACTACTGTACAAAAATGTAAAACTACAGTAACAGCCATGCCTAAAACCAAAGAATGGTGATAAATAGCTCATACAAAATGTAGAAAATGTCATATTTAGACAGTGATACCTAAAACCAAGATCTTCAGCAGGGAACTGAAGTTGAAGACTTTTCCCTTCTTCAAATATATGTCTTAGCTTAGCCAACCTTGAGGATCCAAGGGGGTTGCTTTCATTTAGAACAGATTCAGAGAGTTGTGCACGGCCTATAGCAAAAATTCCATCCAAAGCTAGCCTCTGCAATCCAGATGGCAAGATGGAACCAACCCCATTAATAATAACTTTATGAACTGCAACCAAATGAGCAAAAATCAGTTAAGTTTCAGTTATTTAGCAAGGAAGGAGTTGAACAGCGCAACATTTGCAAGATTATTTGATTGATTATGAAATAAAAGAAAATCATTACATGAAATAATTGTGTACCTGTGTTTGCAACAGTTGGATTGAGACCGAGTGTAGCAGGAACAGACATGGCAGCTCTATAGTTTTCCAGACTTAACCTTGTATTAAATACAGAGATCTGACAACAATTGACAGAAATAAATGGCGATGGGTTTGTCTAACTTGAATATAAATAAACATTAAAAAAATGTCACAGAAGATAAAAGCATTACTGGTCTACGTTCCATGTCGTAGGTATTTAGCATTGAAGTTGGGGCAATACCCTTTATCACAGAAGCAACTTTCCAGGCAAGATTGTGTGCATCCTGAATTCCAGTATTCATTCCTGCAACATTACACCAATTTTTTGTGTAAAAAATACTTCACTTAAATGAACAGCATTGCATTAACAAAAAATTGTGGGTTCAAATCCTATATTTTCCTCACTGTCCCTGACCTGGAACTGTATGTACAAACAAAAAACTGAAAAAAAGGAGTGGATTACTCTTGACTTTTGGGGGTAAAAAAAGCTGCACTAATACAAGTGCTCTTTCAATTTGGTCATTTTAAAAATGATTTAGGAAATTACAGTGCCAGAGATTTTGAAAACGGATATTATAAAGCACCCAAATTATTCTCAAGAAAACCAAAGTTGATGCACCAAACCATAAACAAAAACCTCCATCTAACACTAACATTTACTTGTGACACTGGATTTTTCCAGCCATGTTAAACATCTAAGTTAATTGATTATTTGATTTCCTTTCCCCTATTGGATTCTGTGTGGCTGGACTCTGGAGGTGTTAGGAAAGGATGAGAAGGATGGGAAGGATCAGTTGTTCATTTCTAAATTTAAAGAAATATCATCAACCACTGATGAAAACTTTTAGCTACTCTACCTTTACCTTTAAGGTCCTTAATCAAATGTACTGTTAAAAAATATGTGTGAATGCTGTAATAATTTTATTCCTCAGCTCAAGGCTGGTATTTATAATAAAAGTCTTAAAATTGAGTATTGGGCCTAACTCATTCTTACAAAACCGGCTTGTAAGGTGAGGATTGTCTCTAGTATATAAACACTTAGTCAGGCCATCTCTCAACCGATGTGGGACTCTTAACACACCCCCTCACGCCCAGCACTATTGGGCTTGGTGCGTGGATATAAACGGTAGGTGGCCCGATAGCGAAAACCTGATAACAGGTGGCCCAAAGGATCGTGGAGAGACTCTGATACCATCTTAAAATTGAGTATTGGGCTTAACTCATCCTTACAAAACCGGCATGTAAGGTGAGGATTGTCTCTAGTATATAAACACTTAGTCAGGCCATCTCTCAACCGATGTGGGACTCTTAACAAAAAGTACAACTGGCTATCTCCTTGATTTAGGAGAAATAAAAGGAAATAATGATATGTTTAGAATCTTCTAGAAATAACAAATTACGAAACTAAATATATTCCAACACCCCCCCCTCAAGTTGGTGCATAGATATCTGTCATGCCCAACTTGCCTATCAAATGCTCAAAGGTGGGTCTTGCCAAACTTTTGGTTAAGATATCTGCAGTTTGTTGACTTGAGGTTACAAAAGGTAAACATATGATTCCAGCATCTAACTTCTCTTTTATGAAATGTCGATCAATCTCAATATGCTTGGTTCTGTCATGTTGAACAGGGTTATGAGCTATGCTAATAGTAGCTTTACTGTCAGAGTACAACTTCAACGGAAGCTCAATTTTCATCTTAAGTTCTTCTAAGACTCTATGGATCCATAATCCTTCACATATACCTTGAGTCATAGCTCTAAACTCAGCTTCTGCACTACTTCTTGCTACAAATCCTTGTTTCTTGCTCCTCCATGTCACAAGATTACCCCAAACATAGGCACAATATCCAGAGGTTGATCTTCTATCAGTAATCGAACCTGCCCAATCAGCATCGGTGAAGATAGACACATTTCTTTCATTAGTCTTCCTGAAAAATAATCCTTTTCCGGGAGTTGCCTTTAAATATCTCAATATCCTATAGACTGCCTCAAGATGTTCCTCAAAAGGAGAATGCATAAACTGGCTTACTACACTAACCGAGAAAGCAATGTCTGGTCTGGTGTGTGACAGATAAATCAATTTCCCAACCAATCTCTGGTTTCTTCCCGTATCAACAGGAACATTACCTTTTTCCCAAAGTTTTGCATTAGGATCCATGGGGGTACCTGCCGGTCGACATCCACTCATTCCCGTTTCTTTCAATAAATCTATGATATATTTCTGCTGGGAAACAACAATACCATCTTTTGATCGAGCAACCTCCATACCAAGAAAATATCTCATGGATCCCAAGTCCTTGATTTCAAAGTCTGCTGCTAATTTCTCTTTTACTCTTCCCATTTCAACTGTATCATTTCCAGTAAGAACAATATCATCGACATAAACAATCAGGACAGCTACTTTCCCATCTTGGGAGAACTTTGTGAACAAGGTGTGGTCAACCTGCCCTTGAACGTACCCTTGTTTCATCATGGATTGAGTGAATTTTTCAAACCAAACTCTAGGAGATTGCTTTAATCCATACAAAGACTTATTTAGTTTGCATACATTTGATCCAAACCTATCTTCAAAACCAGGAGGAATGTCCATATATACTTCTTCTTCAAAATCACCATTGAGAAAGGCATTCTTAACATCTAACTGATGTAGGGACCAATCCAGGTTAGCTACAACAGATAAGAGAATTCTAACAGTATTCAATTTAGCAACAGGAGCAAATGTCTCTGAGTAGTCTATACCATAGGTCTGAGTAAACCCCTTAGCTACCAATCGAGCCTTATACCTTTCAATTGACCCATCTGAATTATACTTCACAGTAAACACCCATTTGCATCCAACCGTCTTCTTCCCATCCGGTAGTGTCATAACACTCCAAGTTTTGTTCTTTTCAAGGGTTTTCATCTCCTCAAGTACAGCTTCCCTCCACTTTGGAACTTCTAGAGCAACCTGTACATTTTTTGGAATTTCTACACTAGACAATTTTGAGGTGAAAGCAGAAAATGATGAAGACAATTTTGAATATGATATGAAATTAGACAAGGGATGTTTAGTGCAAGATCTAACAGGTTTTCTAACAGCAACAGGATCATCTATATCGGGATACAAGATACGACTCTCAGAAACAGAGATAGACTTACCTTTTCGGTTTTTAGGAGGCTGATCATTCCCTGGTTCAGATTCATGACACTGTTGAGATGTGGACTCATCACTTTCTTTGTGATTCTTTCTCACAAAAACCTTTCCTTTCCAAATGTTGTTTTCTGCTTCAAACCTATTCTCTTTAGATGACTCACTACTTTGTGGCATTTCAATTAGATCATCATTATTACTTTGAAAATTCTCATGGTTTTCTTCATGAGAAAATGTAGGCTCAGATTCACCAAGTTCCTTACTCATAACAGGAGTAGGCTCAGATAAAGAATCATGGCCATTTTCTGTTGGTGCAAAACTATAAGTCTTAGAACTTTCTGATTCAGGCAAAGATAAATTATTAAAAAAACTCATGTCCTCGGTTTGAAACGAGTCTTCCTTTAAATTCCCCCCCTGAAGATGAGTATCATCAAAAAAATATTTGTTTTCAAAGAATGTAACGTCCATAGTGACATACATTTTCTTGTTTTTTGGATCAAAACATTTATATCCCTTCTGGGTTGGGGAGTATCCAACAAAAACACATTTTATAGCACGTGGTTTGAGTTTTCCAACATTCTTATGTTCATGTACAAAGGCTGTGCAACCAAAATTTTTTAATGTCAAATCATTTGAAACACGAGTACTAGGAAAACATTCTTTGAAAGTATCAATTGGAGTTTGAAAATTGAGAACTTTTGAAGGCATTCTGTTAATTAAATAGGCAGCAGTTAAAACTGCTTCACCCCACAAATAGTTTGGTACTTTACTGAGAAAAGTAAAGCTCTAGCTACCTCCAATAAATGTCTATTTTTTCTTTCTGTAACTCCATTTTTTTGGGGAGTATTAGGACATGAACTTTGATGTATAATTCCATTTTCAAGAAAAAAATCACTTAAATTAGTGTTAAAATATTCTTTGCCATTATCACTTCTAAAGACTTGAATATTAGTTTGATATTGGTTTTGCACCATTATACAAAAATCTTTTACAGCCTGACAAACATCAGATTTCCCCTTTAACAAGTACACCCAACATACCCTTGAATGGTCATCGATAAAGGTGATAAACCATTTCTTAAGAGATAGTGTACTTGTACGGTTAGGGCCCCAAACATCACTGTGAATAATAGAAAAAGGTTTTGATGGTTTGTAAGGCTGTATTGTAAAATGGGAACGATGATGTTTCGCAAATTCACATGCTTCACATTTAAACAAAGAAATATCCTTATTACGAAATAACTTTGGAAACAAGTGTTTTAAATAGGGAAAACTAGGATGACCTAATCGTAAATGCCATAACATAATATTGTCATCATGATTATTCAAAACAGAAAAAGACTCAAAGCAGGAACTTATTGTTTTAGAAGGTAGTTGTGATGCAGATCCAATGTCAAAGTAGTAGAGTCCTCCACTCTCCTCAGCGCTGCCAATCATCTTTCCCGAGTTCAAATCCTGAAAGACACAATGAGATCGGAAAAAATTAGTTTGACAATTTATATCTTGGGCTAACTTACTAACAGACATTAGACTACAGGACAAGTTTGGAACATGAAGGACATTTTTAAGAGTTAACATTGGAGACAACACAACTGACCCTTTGCCGGCAATGGCTGAAAAGGAGCCATCTGCGACTTTTATTTTTTGATTACCTGCACATGGACTATATGAAGAGAACAAAGTGGATTCACCTGTCATGTGATCAAAGGCACCTGAATCTACTATCCAAGTATGATTGGGACTGACACGAAGAAAAACAGAGTTACCTTTTGTTGCTACAGAGCAAGAAGGAGTTTGAGACTCGAGGAGTTTGAACAGTTTCTCTAGTTGTTCCGTAGTGAATGGACCCTGAGTTGAAGTAGATTGTCGTCCTTGATCAGAATTACTAGCTTGGAATGCACGACCACCTTTCTTCTTCTTCCAATTAGGAGTCCAGTTAGGAGGTTTGCCTTTGAGCTTCCAACAATCGTCACGCGTATGCCATTCGCGGTTGCAGTAATCACACCGAGGAACTTCGTCTAATTTTTTTTCCTTCGTAGGGGTTTCTAGTTGCCAAAGCCGAGCCTTCAGATTCAGAGCTTCGAGGTGTCTTGCCCATCATAATTCCTTGTCGTGCCTCCTCCCTTTTTATTTTGCAAAAGTCTCACGAAGAGTTGGCAATGGAACATTTCCCAATACTCGACCTCTTACCTCATCAAGATCTTTATTCAACCCAGCGAGAAACATGAACACACGATCATTCTCTTGCCTCTTTAGAAATAAAACACTATCTTCTGCGCATTTCCAATTGTCATCATAACAAAGATCCAACTCTTGCCATAAGGTCAGCAACTCATTGTAATAAGCAGTTACTTCCAGTCACCTTGCTTAGCATGCCATAACTGTGACTTTAAACCAAAGATTTGAGAGGCGTTTTGGATATCAGAGTATGTTTCCTTAACAGCTTCCCACACATCCTTTGCGGAAGGCAAAAACATGTAAGGCTTGCCTATGCCAGTTTCCATAGTGCTTACTAACCAAGCAATAATCATGGAGTTTTCAGACTTCCATTGTTGGTGAAGTGGGTCTCCTTGTGCAGGTTCAGCGAATGCTCCCGTCAAAAATCCAAGTTTTCCTTTACCATCCAATACCAAGCGAACAGTTTGGGCCCATTGATTATAGTTATTCCCGTTCATCTTAGGAATATCGACCTTGAGGGAGGAACCCTCTTTGTCTTTGAAGCCTGTGTTGAAATCGCTGTCACCATAAACAGTTTTGTTCCTGTTTCCGTTGTTTCCGCCATTACCGCTACTGTTAGCGATAAAGTCTGGTATCTTTCCGATGTCTGGTATCCCACCACCACGGCCACCACCGTCTACGCGGCCACCTCCTCCGTTTTCGCGGCCAGCACTTGGTGGTTGGCCATCGTTATTGACCGAGGATCCGGTATAGGCCTGGCCGAGGGAAGGCCACTTGTTGTAGTCGGCCATAAGAGACTAAACGGGTATGAGAATGGGTCGGGTAAAAGAACGGGTCGAACAGATTTTTTACGGTGGAACTCTAACCCTAACCTAGGTCTCGTGATACCATGTTAAAAAATATGTGTGAATGCTGTAATAATTTTATTCCTCAGCTCAAGGTTGGTATTTATAATAAAAGTACAACTGGCTATCTCCTTGATTTAGGAGAAATAAAAGGAAATAATGATATGTTTAGAATCTTCTAGAAATAACAAATTAGGAAACTAAACATATTCCAACATGTACCTTTACGAAAAAGACAATGCCATGTTCGGAGAAAGAAAGACACAACCATATCCCATACATTCCACCTTGAGACTGCCTCACTCCAAACATGATACCATCATGTTCCCATGGAAAAAGAAAAAAAAATATGGATTCTACACTATTTTGCAAAGGTACAAAGTGATACAGTGCAAACTATTTTTGTTTCACACCAGTAAACATATATTATCTACATAAAGATAAAAACAACTAACCAAATCCACCAGCGGGTGGAAATCGATGAGCAGCATCACCAGCAAGTATTATACGGTTGCCACAACATACAAACCTCTCAGCAACTTCAGCATGCATAATCCATGGCTTTATATCAATTACATCCACATCTCCAAACTCCCGACCAACAAGTTTGCTGATTAACTTCTCACATGCCTATTAAGAATCAAACCCCTTTCAGTGTGTTAATACTTATAAAATGTACCAAGCTTAATCACATCAACAGGCATGGCCTATGACCTCTTCAAAACTCCATGTTTTAGCTTTAGCAAGATATTTTATTCCTCATATTATGACAAATGTCGTTAAAAAAATCGGTATAAACCTTTTGTTATGAGTAGATGATACCTTTGGACTGAAATCCTCAATTGTTTGCTGAGGTGGATAAAATGGTATCTGCAATAATATAAGCATCAGACATTTGATTCGCAAAAAACCAGTTGCAAGACAAAATGGTGAAATTTTTACATTTATGCATATCATACCTGCAAAACAAATTCTCCTTGCCTGAGATCATGAGCAACAAGGACCCCAATTGCTTCAGTATTAAAGATAAAGAAGAGCATGCCGGGATTTTCCTTAAGCAAAAATTGTCCAAGGCGTTTGCTAAGAAAATGGATGCTGACAAGTTTTTGCAAGTCTTTCTCACCTCTCATATCTATTCCTACATGCTTTCTCACAGTACTTCCTGCTCCATCTGCACCAATAAGGATATTACAACGGATATTCTTTTCTACTTGCTTCCCATTATTTACAGAAGACGCAGTTACGGTTATGAAGTCATTGCTGGTGTCAATGGATACACACTCATGACCCATCAATATTTTCTTGTCACGGAACTGCTTATTTCCTTCTGAGCTTTCAGGTGCGCATGTTTGGAAGCCTAGATTTTCAAGTTGCTTGAGTAGTAACATGGTTAACTTGTACTGTGAGAAATGTGCTACAGAGACTGGGCTGACAACATGCTCAAGATCTGGCAACAAGTACAAGATATATGAATCTTCTGAAGCTTAATGTTGACCAAAATGATAAAAACATCATGTAGTCTGAATGTTGATACTGCATATTTTTGAAGGCTATGCAATATTGTCAAAACTACCCTAAAATAGTAATCTTCCTATTGCTATCACACAGGAAATTGGCTCAAGTGGATTATAGAATAGCACCTTGAGGTTGTATGTGATCTACAGATCCAAGAATTGAACCAGAAAGGGAAGTGCAATATACAAACTTCCTCCATAAGTCTACTGGTGGTTGAGACCTTTGGATCTCTTCAACAAGGCCATCAATCTTGCAGAATATCTATAATGGCACAGAGAGTTAAAATATATCAGTGCTTTTTCAGGAAATAAAAATATTTATCAAAGAGTGGTATTAACCTCCATGGATCGATTGTTGATGAAGTGTGCTTGTGGATGTTTTGAAAATGCCTTGTTTCTCTCCAAAACTGTGCAATTAATACCTGCAAACAAACAAAAGGAGATATTTACATGTCATGAAGAACAACAAATATAAATAAAAAATATGAGTAAATTGAAAACAGTGTGAAAACAATATCATTATTTTGTTTGGGAACAGGAAACAAAGTGACAATAATGTAGTATTTTTGTAATTAAAAGTGAAAACAATTAAACGAAAAAACATTTCCTCATTGTAACCAAACCACAGACCCTTATTTACATGACCACAGATGTCGCAGTAATTCACTGTATCCTTTAAAATAAAAATATTTGAAAGCAAAAACCAAAGTGAAAACAGAGTGGAATTTTTGCAATTAAAAGTGAAATCAATTAACATTTTCTTTAAGTAAATAGACCCTTATGTACCTTATTTATCAGAGTGAGTTATAGGAGCATTGCCAGATAAGCTAGTATTCTAGTAACATAAATTAACAAAGGAAACTCTATAGCTCGTTTTAAAGTCATGCATTATCCATCACACATAAGTTTTTTCAACAAATATATAAACATTGAATGGAAGTAGAAATTATCGTCGTTGCAAAATTACAAACTGAAAACATGGCACATCTCATTATAATTGCTGCATAATTTTCAAACACTGCTCACAAGAAAACTTCAGAACCTACCTAACTTTGTAAGGAGAATAGAGAGAACAAGACCCACAGGCCCTGCACCAATGATCAGAACTGGAAGCACTGCATCATCGCCCTTGAACACTTGTTCTTTTGAGAAGCCTCTTCTTTGAATATGCTGAATTAAGTATGCTCTATTTCGAGTTTTATCTTTGAAAGGGTAATTATACCTTCTTATAAACCTTAGAAACCCCATGGCCTAAAAATTGAAAGCCAGGCTCTCAAGTGTTCTTCATGAAAGAGAATTGCACTTTCAGTTGTTGGTGGCTGCAAGTTACTTTCAAACTCAGGGCAATGCAGTTTCAGTTCACATTTCTAAGGTTCACATTTGAACAGCAGCATACAACACAAGTTACATAACTCCGTCTCAGAATAAGTGTCACTTTAGGAATAAAATTTTGTTTTAAAATGAATGTCATTCTCACTTTCCAATGCAATATTTTCTAATTGTATCCCTAATTATTATTACTATATGCACTATTCTCAAGGAAACCAACCAATTATACCAACTTACTATACAGTAACTTATAGACTTCTAGGGATAATTTAGTAAAGTATTACTTATTTTGACAATACTCATTATTATTTTCATTAAGTAGCAAGCATCAAAGTAGCCAATAAACCAATTCAATTGGCAACTGAAAAGTACCCAATTTGCATCACAGAAAATGGATTAAGGAAGGATTGTACATTGAGGAGGAACAAAGACGGCAGACGCACGCCGCAGTGGAGAGTGGACGAGATTGGTCGGATTAGTTTCTCAAGAGGAGGCTCGTGGTGGCCGGAAAATGTGGAGGCTCAAAATTTAAATTTCTCCAAAACGAAAAATAAACTTATGGGTTTTGTAGAGAATGGAAAGATGAGTTCAAAAGTGGTGTTAGTTTTCAATTTGGACCAACGTGGTGGCCGGAGGGACACCGGGAAGTGGAACACGGTGGTGGGTTTTGAGAGAGAGATAGATAAATGAGTTTTTGATGATATATATGATGATGAAAAAAACGCAAAAAGAAGGGAAAAGGAAAAGGAATGAGAATATGAGGCTGTTTGTTACGGATTATATATACTCCGTACGTATATTTTGAAAGGAAAAAAAAATCATTTTTTTGTAAAAATAATCATTTTTAAAAATTCCGTAAAAAAAATCATTTTTGAAAATATTATAGATTTTTCAAATAATCAGAAATTCAGAATTTAAAATTAATCAGAAAATAGCTAAAAATAAAAAGCCAATAAGAGTAACTTCTCAAATAATAAATATTTTTTTAGAGGAGAGAGAATGAGTATTCAAAAGTGTAGGTTATTTTGTAATTAAAAAATCGCATTCAAATGTGTCTCAATAATGAGATTTGGTCCTTAAGTCATCTCTCCTTTAACATCCGAGATATGCCTTCAGGAACCGTTTCTCCCCCACTTTTAATGAAATGTTTAGTTGAAAGACATATCAAGTGGAACTATAATAACATTCATGTGTCTTAACGTAGATGGAAGTTGTCTCGATTCTCTCGTTCGACCTAGATTCTCCCGTTCGGCTTTGATTCAAAAAAGAAACACATTCGAACACTATCTTATAGGCTTCTCAGGCTTCATTCAAGGGTCATCTCACATTTTGCTCACCGAATTGTATGCTATCTAGAATGAACTATTACTGGCCAAAGACATGATTATTTATGACCTTATATGCTACTCTGATTCTTTGCACTGTGTCAACCTCATTAAGGTGCACAAGTTAAGTATCATTCCATGATGTGTTGATCCAAAATATAAAGGAACTGCTCTATCAAACAAATGTTTCTCTCTATCACAAACTTAGAGAAAAGAATCAATATGCAAATTTCTTCGCTAAACTTGGAGCCTCCTCAAATGCGTGACTTCTTGACTCATACTTCTCCTCCATAAGGCGTTCGTGATCTTCATAGGAATGATGCAATATGAACCTTCTTTCTTCGTAAATAGTTTTTATTTTTAGTTCTGTTTTTTTTTTTTCTTTTTAGCTTCCTTACCAACAAAAAAACCTGCTAAAAATTATGGTATTAAAAAAATAATTTTTATTACAATAAACAAACACAAAGTGAATTCTATTTTTCTATAAAATCTCTAAAAACTAATCTCTAAATTATTGAATTTTAAAATAACTATTTTTTTGGTAGATAAATAACTATTATTTTTAATCTATAATAACAAACGGATCCCAAGTGTAATAATAATAATAATAATAGAATTAGACTACTTGAATTCACCAAAAAAAAAATTAGATTCGTTGATTTCTCAAAAAAGAAAGAAAAAAATAGTTGACACCGGGTGTTAAAGTTAATTTTAACACCAAATCTAATTCAAAATTAACTAAAACAACATAAAAGAAAGAACAGAAAAAGAAGTGAAACAACGTATAAAAAGCAACTTACACAAATAGGAAACCAGCAACCAAATAGTTATAAATTATCTATATTGTAAATTCAATGGGAATAATTTATTATTGGTTAAGTGGAAAGTTCAATTCATTTTATAGTAAAGATTAATTAAGGTTAAAATTCCATGTTTAGAAGGGGAAAAAATGCAATGCGTGAATGAAAAATGGAACCAACGACTTATAGGCAAATCAAAAATACAACCACTAAGCCACAAACTATTCCATGTTATATATATAGCACACACATACATATTACTTAAGAAAAATACTGTAATAATTTGGGGCGGGCTGCAGCCTTGCCAAGCTCTAAGGCAGCTCCGCCTCTGGATAGAGTTGAACTAGCGTCCTTGAATGAATTAGTTCTTGTGCTGGATACCGAGGCGGAGGGCGTCCCTTGCATTTGTCATCATCCTCAATCTCCAAGTAAACAATGAATGAAATTTTTTAGAGAATTTTATGGCAATTCTTTTTAATTAATCAATGTCTCAGTTGCTCAACAAATCTCTTGCAGTTCAAATTTCAATCAAGATTTGTACTATTATTATATTATATATTGCAATACATTAGTGACTAAAGATACTATTAGCAGACACCCATACGATTTGCATTCTTGATTATCCAAGGATGCTTCATTATCTTCTGGAGTGACAGCCTTCTTGAGGAATCTTTTACCAGTAGCTGCATGAATTTACAGATAGCAGTAAGAACAACATTCTAATCATGGATATAAAATGTAGATATAGGATTAAATCAGCTTTTTTAGATTCTATAAAAAAATTCAAATTTTAGTCCTCACAATATTTTTTCATTGACAATTAGTCTCCATAAAAAACAAAGTAAATTGATACCTTATTGAAATGCTACCAAATTTTGCATATACACATTGATTCTATACACTCAGTATTATATTAGAAGTCTTTGCAAAATATATGAGCTAAAAATTTGAATTTTATGTTCAAGTTAGGTTATTTTGCTTTTTTGAGCTTTTGACACTTAAAAAATTAAATATTTAATTTAATCCTTGTTAAAAAAAAAGTCTATTTTTTATGAGGAATATGTTTAAAATGTTCTAAACATTCCTTCAAAAAAAACCTTTAAAAAATGCAAAGGGTACATTAGTTGAGTTAATAGCAAAGACTAAAATTGCTGACCAAAAATATTGTAGATACTAAAATCAAAGAAAAAATTTTATAAGGACCAGAAAAAATTTAAAATTGTTTTTCAGTACTAAAAACATATTTAACCCTATAATAATATAATCATACCCGACTTATCAGATTTTTGGCATCAGAAGAAACAAGAGGGCTAGGAGGGAAGCTTAAATCAACCTTTTTTATCCTGCACAAATTGAAATACATTATTACATATATATGCAAAAAAGGCTTCAAATGTTTCTCTGTGAGACAAAATGTAAATTTACTATATATATGCAAGTTCCATGCCCTTGGATACCTTTCAAAGGTATCAGCTTGACTCTCAGCCTCAAATGGAGGAACACCATAGAGGAACTCATAACAAAGGATACCAAGAGTCCAGTTATCAACAGCATAATCATGATCTTTGTTTTCTACCATTTCAGGAGCTAAATAATCCAATGTACCACACATGGTTTGTCTTTTGCTTTTAGATTGTACTGACCAACCAAAGTCTGCAATCTTAAGACGACCCTGTAATCAAGCCATTATCAAATTAATTGCTACAAATTCCCTCAAAACTTGAATTTAATCATATAATAATCAACTGACTAAAACTAATTGCCAACAGTATTCATTATATATTATATATCCACAATAAAGGGCAAGAGGTAAAAGAATAAAAAGATACCTCATGGTCAAGCAACAAATTTTCAGGCTTGATATCCCTGTGAATAACATGCTTCTCGTGACAATATGCCAATGCCTCTGTGAGGCTGAAAATGTACTAATATTTTCAAATTTGAAAGAAACAAAAGTAAGGGTCAATATAATACAAAAAATTGCGGCAAAAGGAAGGTGTACAATTATAAGCATAGAATAGAATGATAGAATATAAATGATCACTAGTTGTTCAAATCCAATTTTTCACCTACTTTCTCTGCAGTACATATTTCACTGTATGTCATTTCAATTAGCATAACTGCTAAAACTATCATAGATATATCATGGTTTCTAAGAAGTTTGGATACATAGTACGATACAAATACTATACAACACAGATATGGGAATACAAGAAACTTCTAAAAATCAATATATGACATGGGCAAGATACATTTATAAACTCTCTCTCTCTATAGTTAGAGAGATGTGTATCAAAGATGCATTGCATCTAGATGACAATCATGTCATTAGACAGAAAGACGTATCGTAGATATATCTAAGAAGTTACGAGGAAAATATTGTAATTTGTTAAAAAGAATAAAAACAATTATTGAACGCCTTTTGGATGCATATCAGACACGTATTGGTATCGGATATATCCTTTTCCATTTCTAAATTCTTAGGTATCGGAGCTTCATATTGAATATCTAATTTTCAGATTCTCAATCAATCTCTTCAGCTGGTTAACTAATTTTCTCTCAAAACAAACTATGGCTTCTTCTCTCTCAACTCAACTTTTCTTTAAAGTCAAAACCAAACAACCTGACACAATGCCTTGAACCAATAAAAATGTTACTCCATGATTCAGACACAGTTAAGGAATCCTCCAACAGAATGCCAGGTCAAAACAATGATAATAGTTTGTTATAATGGCATAAAAAGTTAAGCAAGAAAGACAAACTTCATATTCTTATGTCACTAGTCATAACTCTAGTTAAAACCAAGTTCAAAAACCAGCCTCATGATGGTAATTCTTCAATATAGCCATACACTCATCAAACTAATAAAGGATTACCGTTGCAGCTTGCTTCTCTGAGAAACGGCCTCTTTTGCTAAGCTCTTTGTATAGCTCACCATTATGAGCATATTCAAGAATCAAGATAACGCGCTCGGAATCATGAAACCAACCATAAAGACTCAAGATGTTTGGATGTTTAAGACTTATCTGTATCTCCATTTCCCTCCTTAGTTGATGGTGAATCCTATACTTTTCAAGTTGTTCCTTAAAGATAACCTTCAATGCGACCACAAATTTACTCTGCAAAAAAGAAGTTAAAAATTAGTAATAAAATCTATTGGATCCTTAAGTATTCAAAAAATTCTTTAAAACAGCTTATGATATATTTATTACTTGTTTTCAACTTAATATATCAACTTATTCAGAACATATACTTAATTTAGCCTCATTTTCTTTGCCAGTGTGGAACTAGCTTATTTATGGACTCTTATATGATAAACTCTTGTATACAGCTCAATTAAGCTATTCACTAAGCACTCCCTAAATATACAATCCCATTCCGCATGAATTCAAAACATCTTCACTTCAAGACCAATTTATAGCAATCTAATTAACACTAACACTTTAGATTGAAGACATGTTTGGTCTCCAACACGTGTTGGTATCTGACACCAATATGACATGAACACATTTGGTTACATTTTATGTTCCATTTTCATAAATGACTACCGGTGTCTGTCAGCATTGTCTCCGCTGTTTGTGTCGGTGATTCATAATTTGTACATGTGATAAAAACTTTCAAAATTAAATCAATTCATCACAAAAACAGATTTTAGGGTCAAATTGTGGATAGACTATTTGATTTTGATCCAAAATGAAATACCCACCAAATAATAAACAACACAGACAAACAGCATAAAGGGGGGAAATTTGGTACCTTGACTTCTCTGGCGACATAGACTCTGCCGAATTTCCCTCTCCCAAGTGGCTTTCCAATCTCAAAGTCATTGATGGACCATTCCCGTTTCACATTTTGATCCATTTTCCGTCGGAAAATTCAGTTGTTTTACCCTAATTTGAAGACAAAATATTTTGAAAACTGGATTGTTAAAAACCAGATCAGTGGTCAAGCCAGTAAGACCTCCGGATCATGGTTCAATTAGTTGAATAGGCTAAACCACTACGGCTGAATCAGATGATAAGTAATGTAAAAGCATTAAAGCACAACACAAATAGTAATGAGAAAAGAAATATGTACCGTCAGTGTAAACTAATTTTACACCATAAACTCCACTTCACCCCACTTTCTCGATATGACATGGAAGATTGAATCATTCTTATTGGTTGTCGGTGTAAAATTAAGTTACACTGACGGTGTGCATCCTTTAAACTCAATAGTAATTAAATATTAAAAAAAAAAAAATACTCATGGGAATAACAAGTACCACAGAAAGATCACAAACTCCATTGGAGAGCAATTTGAACTAAATCAACTAACAAATAAATAAAATTGATAGTACATGCAAACACCAACTTGAACTAACAAAACAAAATTATTCAAGAGCAACTTATCCAATTAATTCAACAGGAACTGAGATTCATCAATAATAATTAATAAAAAAGAAACAATGAAAATCAAAGTGAGAAACAAAAGAAACAACTTAGCCAGAAATAAAGATACAAATGAAAGACAAAAGTAGAAGATGGAGGATCAATGGAACCATTTGACGAATCTGTTCGAAGCAGATAGAAAAGAGAGAAACGGAATAGCGAAGAGAAGGATCAATGGACAAACCTGAAATGACCTAAAAAATCGGAATCGCGAAACGGAGAAACTGAACGGTGGAGTGGCTTGGCCGGACGTGAACGGCGGTGGCGGAGTGTACTCAAATTTGAATTTGATATACGTTTTATCGGGGGAAAACGTAAAAACAATTGGCAGATTCTCATGACCCGGTTTATTTATTTATGGACCGGGCGGTTCTCATCCCGGTTTACGTTCCGTGGGTTTTCGAAATTCATCCGGTTTGAACTAGATACACAGTTTTTCACTTTTCCTCCGGTTTGAAATAAAAAAATTAAAATGGAAGATAATTTTAGGTGTCGAATAAATGTCACATGGGTTGGTCCCCGTGAATTTAAATCAGTTAGTAAGGACATCGCCACTAGTCTACTTAACAAAAAAATTCTGCTTCACAAAAAAAATGTCACATGGATTGGGAAGTGACCATATGAAAGGTTCCAAATATGATATGAGGACCAACAAACTTCATTTTTATGAACTCTCATAGACTATGTACAATGGTTTAAATTCTCAACGCCCATTTTTTTCACTTTTTACACTTCACATCATATTTTCTCATTTTCATCTAATAATTCAGCACACATTCAACTTTTACTTACTACACCACTTTTATTTCATATTTTTATTTTCTTTTATGTTTTTGTTTTTGTGATTATATATTAATAACAATTATCGATTGAAATTAAATTAAAATAATTAAGAGTTAAATAATTAAAGATGGAATATAGGGATAGTCATTATTAAAACAATTTTCTCCTAACAACACTGTTTGTTCCATATTTAATCCACCCGCTAATTAGAACCAAATTTTGATCAGTGGTCCAATTGGGGTTTTTTCGACGAGCAGAATTTGAATCCTTTGCATTTGGGGTGGCTTCATGACCACCGCTCATGCCACCAAAAGTCATTTGTGTTGAAAATTCAGGAATTTCATCAAGTCCAACATTCGAAACATTTTCATTTCCCACTAGAGTAGAAGAATAATAAGGGAGTGTCTGAGATGAATAAGGCATCATTGATCTATTGGGTAGTTGAAATTGAAAGAGTAATTGTTAGAATTTTGGGTGTTAAAAAGGTTATTGTTGGGATCAATTTCACTAAAAAGATATTTAGAGCTACAAACAAGAGTTTATTGAAGGCCAAATAGAAAAATTAGAAGGAAAAATTCATTTTTTTTGTGTCCAAATGAAACAAACCCAATCTCTATTTAAATACAAAAAAAAAAGATGATTTTGGTGAAAAAAAATAATTTACTACGAAATAATTGATCCCAAATTATAAGGATGAAATAAAAATTTAGAAATCACAACAACTAATAATATGTTGCCAAGTGGAGGAAGGGGACCCACTCCCTCCCTCAGCCACTTGCTTCTTCAACGGTTGAAAATATTCAACCCCAATTTATCCAATTGTATTTCAACTCTCTATTCAACTACTCATTGCATATATTAAATAGTTGAAATTTTTTTCAACTACCCCATTGCATATAGTCTTAAAGTGTTTTAGTAAGAAAGGTCGAAACCATTCAAGTTCAAGGAGAGATTTGGGAGATAATCTTAAGTGATCACGTGACCATAAATTGATATTTGGTCCTGACCAATTAAAAAGTGACACAACACATTAAAAGAAATAAAAATAATAACTACCATTACGTTAGATTATTATAATAGCAAAATTGATAAATTAGTATAAAAGAGAGAAACAGAACAATTACATCTCACACTAAGTTACTTTTTCAGGGAAAAAATTCGTTTCCCGCCATTTTTCGTTGTTGCAAGCTTCCTTTTCCTTCATCTCATCGATATCAATCTTCATAATCTATTTTTAAGCTATATTTTCATTTGAGGTGAGTTCATCTACTTCATTTTTCATTTTTTAAAAAATTGTCTTTTTTAAATGTTATAAACTCACATGTTTTCCATTTGCTATAAATTTGATGTTGCAATCGTAATTATATGTTTTAATTTTGTAATATATTATAACTTTCTGTTGTATATATATTGAGGTTTCATGATTATGGCTCATGTATTATTTACTTGTACCGGGCCATGGACCAGGGTGTGATTTGTTAAGGCCCAATACAAAAAAAGCCCAATGGGAGCATCTAAAGGAGAAGCGTGAAAACAACCATGAAAAACACATTGATAAGCATGATCCACCATGACTTGGAGAAGAAGGAAGAAACTTGGAGAAGAAGAAAAGAAGCTTGGAGAAGAAACCGCCACTACCCATGAATTCCTCTCCAAGCAAGGCAGTTACTTAAGAAGCAAGAGGAGACTTTTTGCCTATAAATAGGGTCTGTTTCAAGAGAAGAGGGGAGGAACTTTTCACTGATTCTACACAGACAGTTGATTCATTCTACACAATTTTTTCATTCTTGTAAAGAGAATCAATTTTTTCTGAGATCATACTTGTATCAGTTATCAATAATCAATAATACAACCCCCTTTGTTTTTTACCAGAACATTTTGGCGCCCACCGTGAGGCTGCGGTAAAAACATTTGTCCCAGCCTACCACATCAAACTAGACAAAGATTAAACATCTCCACATCGTATATCGCAAAGAAAGAAGGCCAATCTGAGAAGTCAATCACGTTGACAAACACTTCCAGTTAAGAGTTGTCTGATTCGCTCTTCGATTTACCAAAAGGTTTATCCATCTGCGTTTGGTATGGTCGCCGCTAGCCAAGCTTCAGGCGACAACAATGAAGTCGTCGTCGCCGCCGTCATATTCGTGAAGAACCGCCGTGTCGGCACCATGATTATGTGGGAACTGGTCTAGTGACTGGGTTCAGAAAATATATGACGATCGAAGCAAATCAGCATGGAAGAGTCACCATATTCGGTAGCATAACCCAGGTGATATCATTCTAAATCTCTTTGATGAAATTTATAATTTTATTTGGTTTTCTCAATAAAAGCCACCATGGATGAATTCATGTTATTAGGAGAAAACACGTTGCGTATGAATCTATTACTGCATATGAATCTAATCATTCTTCTCTTGTCTGTGTTTTACTCTGATTCTTACTTCTAAATGTATCGGATAGTCTTTCAAGGCTTCTCACATTTAGTTTATTGATATCGCTTTAAAGAAAATTGGTATCATTAACTGCTAAAAGAAAATTTGGATATGAAGTTTTCACTCTTGTAGAAGAGATAAGAAATAATTGGAACAAAGTTATCTGATTATCTACATTTAAATTATGGAAACACACTTATTACCTTTGTCAATAATTATGTTATTCAAGCTCTATTGTTTAGGATTCTGAATATGAAAATTCTATGAGTCTTTCAAAACTTATCATGCTAACCTGAAAATGTCTTTTGAATAAAATACTTGCTGACTAAGTTGCAATTTTTTATGTGTTTCAAAGGTTTGTGTAAACCCTCTAACTATCAGGCTTACCTTATATTTATGCACCATCAATAGTGAACCTGTAATGAATTATAAGTGATGATAATGTTATAACGGTAATAGTAAGGCCTTTATCATTTAGTGTTTTCATTTTCATAGTTGAAAATTGTAGTCTTTCAAGCACAATCATGTTCAAGTGAAAGGTTATATAAAAATTGCGTTATGCTTCTGCACTGATGTGGAAAAGGTATGAGTGTATCTAGTTTTGTAAAAGTAAAAGTAATAATAATTTATCCAGTTCTGTTCAGAAAAATGATGGATTTCCATGTCATATTTCGACTCTGTATTGCTCTAAGCGTGGAGATAATTTGCTATAAAATATATATCTGTGTTACTACTAGATAAAATCTGCATAACATGCATATCCTTCCTCCTGCAATTACTTTCTGTGCTTTTGCTCTCTAAACTCTCATTGTCTTGTCAAGCATTATGTTATTCTTTGTTTATAATTAAATGGCCTGATATATTGCTTTTTCATATTGATTCTTTCCAATATGTGATGCTCATGTTGGACACTGTTGAGTCTGTGGACAAAGTACTATTTGATTAAACTTGAAGTAAGAGAAGGTCAAATACAACTTCGAAGATCAGATCCGTCACGTTTGAATTGAAATGGTGTCGCCATAGTTGATGTGAATCTAAACTCTCCAACTCGCCGAACTGGCGCCACAGCGACTTACCGTCCAACGTCGTCATCTCGCCGTAGAATCGTTTTTGTTGCTAGGCGACTCCCGATCCAGGTGTTAACGTTCTTTTCCTCTAACTTACCATTTAATCATATAGTTCTCGCTCTCTCTATTGTGATAATATATTATTTGTGCATATATACGTTATCAGTTTTATTAACATGGTTAATTTATAGTTCATGAATCACATTCTATCACCATCTATAATAATAATAATAATAATAATAATAATAATAATAATAATAATAATAATAATAATAATAATAATAATAATCTCATCAATGAGTAAAAGAAAAGAACATCGGTAAAAAAAACGGTTTAAAACGGTTTACTGACTTTATAAAAAAAACAGAAAAACGAATTTTCAAAATTGGCAACGAAACAAATTATTGGCTGAGTCGCGTACTAGGTCGCTTTCTTTAAGACGTTTCGCGGAACTACTCGAAGAAGTGCACTGTAGTATATCAACCGCGAAGTCCCCAGGATAAAACAGCCGTTTTCAATGAAAATACCGATAAACTACTGCACTGTAGTATCGGCCAGAATAACACCAAGTATGGTCGAAAATTTCGAACCACTCTAATTGATATACGAATATCAATTCTACGGCAACAACCGTTCAAATTTTGAAACAACAAAAATTAATTTCGAAGAAGAAAATGAGAGAAGGAAAGAAGCAGTTTTCTCAGAATGCAGAGAAAAAGAAGTGATTCAAAACTGAAGAAAGTGAAGTGTATTTATAGGCAAGTAGGGAGCTGGAATCAGAGAGTTTTCAGGAGCTGAAGTTGCTCAGTCAAAGGCAAAAACGTGGCAAAAAATCAGGGATTTAAAGGACACGTATTTTGACCGTTTAACGGAAAAGAAATCCGTTCAAGACTTGGTCTAAGCACATTTAACATGTGCGAATTAAGGGACACACTAAAAGAAATTTAAATTTCAAAAATTTCTTTTTCTTAGTATTAAAAAATTAATATATCACCCAAGCCCAAGCCCAAGCCCGGCCCGGCCCGAACCGAGCCGGCCGGTCGGACGGCGGCGGCGGCGGCGCGCGCGCGCGTGTGTGATATTCGACATTGTGTGTGGTCTCCCTTTCTTACAAAAGTGGGTACCCCAAGGGCACACCCTTGGTTGCCAACTTGTGATATATAAACACTACCAAGTAGTGTGATTTTTCCAATGTGGGACTCAAAGAGCCTTTTTTCAATTCACACTACACATGGTTCTAGCAAATGTGTTTACTTCAATACCAAGTTTCCTTTAATTCTTCATCATGTTCCAACAATCCCCCACTTGAATTTAAAAAAGTTGTTTCAGTCATAACGTTAAACGTTTCAGTAAGATTGTGCATAAGCGAAGGTGAGCTAAGTCTTGGAACCTTCACGTAGCCAGTAAGAGCCTGATTAAGCAAGAGTGACGTTTAGTCTTGGAACTCTATCTCAGATTTTCCTCAAACCAGCACACAACCTTTCTTAAGGTGTTTTCTAAGGCCCGTGCATTAATGGCCCTGCACGTCTATCCCAGTTTCATGGATGCTCTAGGAATTCGCCCCGAAATTCCAGAGGAACCGGCCTCAGTTCCACATTCATATAGGTGATTCTATCAAGAGTACTCCTGATGTACTCCACTCCTATAGAGTATAGATTTCATTAAGAGTTTTGCTAACTCAACCTTTATCATTACAGGATTCATGCCTCTTAATTTGCATGTTCATCTCATATTACTCACAACTTGTTGTTTACCCATTGGAACCTAATTCTTGGGATCTCCAGTCTTTTAGGTTGGGTTACCATCATAAGTAATTCACTTCATAGGCATTAGTCCCATCTTGACAGATGTATTTTGGACTTTCTCTCTAGCCAGTCCTTTCGTCAAAGGATCTGCTAGGTTATCATTAGTGCGTACATGATCCACTCTCACAGCACCTGTAGTGATGAGCTCTCTCACTGTGCTGTGCTTTCTTCTAATTTGACGTCTTTTACCGTTATAAAAACGATTCTCAATTTTAGCGATAGCTGCAGTACTATCACAATGGATCAAGACAGCAGGCATAGGTTTTTCCCATAAGGGAATCTCAGATAACAAGCATCTCAACCAGCTTGCTTCTTCACTAGCAGTTGCTAGTGCTATCATTTCAGATTCCATAGTGGACTGTGCCAAAATGGTCTGTTTCTTAGACTTCCATGATACAGCTCCACCGGCTATACTAAATATAAAGCCACTAGTTGCTTTGGAATCATCTGACAAGGTGTTCCAATCAGCATCACTGTACCCTTCAAGTACAGCTGGAAATCTCTGATAGTGTAATCCGAGATTCATGGTCCTTTTCAGGTATCTCATGACTCTCTCAATAGCGTGCCAATGCTCATCACTAGGTCTGCTGGTAAACCTACACAAGAGTCCCACGACATAGGCGATGTCGGGTCTAGTACAATCAGTGGCATACCTAAGACTACCAATGATGCTCGCGTATTCTGTTTGTCTTACGCTATCACCAGTGTTCTTAAACAGTTTTACACTGGGATCATAAGGTGTGCAGGCAGGTTTACAGTTAAAGTAACCGTATTTCATTAGGATCTTTTCCACATAATGTGATTGATCTAGGGATATCCCCTTCTCAGACCTAGTGATTTTTATTCCAAGAATCACACTTGCTTCTCCGAGGTCTTTCATATCAAAGTTGTTACTCAACAGTGATTTCACATTATTTATGGCAGAAAGGTTTGAGCCAAATATCAACATGTCATCTACATAGAGACATATTATAGTGCAAATGTTGTCATCACTTTTATAGTAAATGCATTTGTCACTCTCATTGAGTCTGAACCCATTCAATATCATTAAATTATCAAACTTTTCATGCCATTGTTTCGGAGCTTGTTTAAGACCATACAGAGATTTATCTAACTTGCAGACCTTAGTTTCTTGTCCATGTATAACAAACCCTTCGGGTTGTTCCATATAGATTTCTTCTTCTAAGTCACCATTTAAAAAAGCAGTTTTAACGTCCATTTGGTGTACAATTAAGTTATAAATAGCTGCTATTGAAATAAGTACTCGAATGGACGTTATTCTAGTGACAGGTGAAAATGTGTCGAAGAAATCTATATTTTCTCTTTGTCTAAAACCTTTGGCTACAAGGCGAGCCTTGTATTTTTCAACCGTGCCGTCGGGTTTTAGTTTCTTTTTCAAAATCCATTTGCAACCAATTGGTTTGCAGCCGGGAGGTAAGTCTACTAAGTGTCATGTTTTGTTAGATTCTAGAGAATCCATCTCATCATTAATAGCTTCTTGCCAAAGATCTGCATCCATCGATGACAAGGCTTCTTGAAGATTTGCCGGATCTTCATTCAATGTAAAGGTCGCATAGTCTGGACCATAGTCTTTAGCAACTCTTACACGTTTGCTTCTACGAAGTTCATTTTCTACTTCGTCATTGCTATCATCATTTGGTATCGCTGGTAAGTGACTCGACTCAGGAATATTATCCTGTTCAGTGCCCCCACTATTTCTTGATTTAAAGGGAAATTTATTTTCATAGAAGTCTGCATCATTAGATTCTATGATCACTTTTTCATTTAGGTCGTAAAACCTATATGCTTTACTGTTTGCTGCGTAACCAATGAATACACATTCATAGGCTCTACTAGCGAGTTTAACTCGCTTCGGGTCCGGTTTACGGACATAGGCTAGACATCCCCAAGTTCTTAAATAAGACAAGTTTGGTTGTCTTTTCTTTAATATTTCATAAGCGGATTCGCTTCTTTTAGATTTGGGAATTCTATTCAAAACAAAGCAGACAGTCAATATTATTTCCCCCCACCAATGTTTAGCGGCACCAGAATTTAACATAATAGCAACTACTAATTCAGTAAGAGTTCTATTCTTTCTTTCTGCTTTACCATTCATTTCAGGGGAATATGGTGCAGTCGTTTCATGTATAATTCCGTGTTGTTTATAAAAATCATTAAATAAACTAGAATTATATTCGGTTCCCCTATCACTACGAAGTCTCTTGATCTTCGTATTAAATTGATTTTCTATTTCTTTCACAAAATTTTTGAACATATCAAAAGCATCACTTTTATTTTTCATTAAATAAACAAAAGTATAATCTGAACAATCATCAATAAAAGTGATAAAATAACGTTTGTTATTCCTAGTCATGGTTCCATCTAGTTCACATATATCAGAATGTATAAGGTCCATTGGTTCAGATTCTCGTATTACTGATTTATGTTTGCTCTTTGTTATTTTAGCTTGACTACAAAATTCACATTTTTCTATGTCATTAAAACTAAGTTTAGGAATTAATCCTAAGTTACTAATATTCAAAATAGATCGTTTATTAACATGACAAAGTCTAGAATGCCAAATATTAAAATCACACAAAGAGTAAACAGAAGGAGAAATTTTATTCATAACATTAAAATCAACATTGAGTTTAAACATGCCATCAGAGGCGTACCCTTTCCCAATAAAAATACCATTCTTAGTGATGGTGTACATATCAGCCCCTATAGTTTGATTAAACCCAGCCTTATTCAAGAGGAAACCAGAAACAAGATTCTTCTTCATCTCAGGAACATGAAGGACTTCCTTCAAAATAAGAGTCTTTCCAGAGGTGAAGTTCAGAACAACATCTCCAATACCAGCAACATCAGAGGTGTGAGCATTACCCATCTGCACTTTCTTATTTTCAGCATTCGTGTATGTTTTAAACATAGCACGATCATAACAGACATGGCGGGTAGCGCCAGTATCTATCCACCATCCATCAGTACCACCGACCATATTAATTTCGGTGATCATAGCAGCATATGGCTCATCAGCCACATTCACATTAATATGTGCAAGATTAGCCGGTTTAGGCCTCTTTGGATTTCTGCACTTCTTTGATATATGACCTGTTTTCCAGCAATTGAAGCAGTAAAATGGCTCAACAGCGTCATTTCTAGGAGGTGGTTGTTGCTGATGTTGCTTAGCAATATGGCCCCTAACCGGGTTACCATTCTTAACTCGGTTTTGTACGCGGCTCTGATTCTGATTTTTCAAAGGTTTGCCCGTAGGCTTCAGAGCTGCACCGAATTTCTTTTTATTGGTGTTAGAAACAACCAATATCTTTTCTTCCTCTTTCATATCCTGTTTCCGGGATTCTTCTTCTATACGAAGACGGGTAATCAGACCCTCAATGGAAAATTCCTTTGTCTTATGACGGAGCTGATTCTTAAAATCCTTCCAACTAGGGGGCAGCTTATCAATTATAACAGAAATTTGAAACTGCTCATGTAAAGGCATACCTTCAGTTATTATCTCATGAGCAATCTTTTGCAGTTCATGTGACTGCACTTCCACCGACCTCTCATCAACCATCTGGTATTTCAAATACCTACTCACAGCATACTTCTTCACTCCAGCTTCCTCAGTATCATACTTCTTACTCAGAGCCTCCCACACATCACTGGCTGTGTTATAAGTTCTGTAATAATCATACAGATCATCCTCCAATCCATTAATGATATAGTTTTTGCAAACATAATCATTATCAATCCAGAGCTGCCTATCTATTTCTAGCTGCAGCGCTTTCTCTTTCAGCTGTTCTGCCGTGGCCTTGCCTTTGTCTTTCTCGGCAGAGACAGCATCACCGTTGGTGTTAACGGTCTGTTCATTAGTTCCAGAAGCAGAAGCCGAAGCTTCAGCAGGAACCACAGGAATGGGCTGTTTCAAAACGTAGGCACACTTTTTAAGAGTTAGGAAGAAAAACATTTTTTGTTGCCAACGTTTGAAATGATTGCCCTCAAACTTAAACGGCCTTTCGGTAGCACCGACAGAAGAATTACCAATAATCTCTTCGTTTGCCATGATATTTTCGAATCGTCTTAAAATTGTTGTAAAACGGTTTACTGACTTTATAAAAAAAACAGAAAAACGAATTTTCAAAATTGGCAACGAAACAAATTATTGGCTGAGTCGCGTACTAGGTCGCTTTCTTTAAGACGTTTCGCGGAACTACTCGAAGAAGTGCACTGTAGTATATCAACCGCGAAGTCCCCAGGATAAAACAGCCGTTTTCAATGAAAATACCGATAAACTACTGCACTGTAGTATCGGCCAGAATAACACCAAGTATGGTCGAAAATTTCGAACCACTCTAATTGATATACGAATATCAATTCTACGGCAACAACCGTTCAAATTTTGAAACAACAAAAATTAATTTCGAAGAAGAAAATGAGAGAAGGAAAGAAGCAGTTTTCTCAGAATGCAGAGAAAAAGAAGTGATTCAAAACTGAAGAAAGTGAAGTGTATTTATAGGCAAGTAGGGAGCTGGAATCAGAGAGTTTTCAGGAGCTGAAGTTGCTCAGTCAAAGGCAAAAACGTGGCAAAAAATCAGGGATTTAAAGGACACGTATTTTGACCGTTTAACGGGTACCCCAAGGGCACACCCTTGGTTGCCAACTTGTGATATATAAACACTACCAAGTAGTGTGATTTTTCCAATGTGGGACTCAAAGAGCCTTTTTTCAATTCACACTACACATGGTTCTAGCAAATGTGTTTACTTCAATACCAAGTTTCCTTTAATTCTTCATCATGTTCCAACACTTATGTATTTCAAGGTTAATCACTAGAATGAGACTTGTTTTTCTTTTAGTGTGCCACTTTACAAGATCTAAATTCAAGAATCGCTGTTCTGTTTGGTTCAAAACTGTTTGTGCTTATTTGATATGTGATATCTTTAATCCTGCTATAAATTATTCTAGCACACGATAAAATATTTTGTGTGATTGTATGAACTAACTTTCTTAAGACCTCATGTAAACATTTCAAACATGAAAGAACTTTTGCATGAAAGAACTTCAACTCTGATAAGTAAGTCAACACTTTAAATTAAAATGACCAAGACAAATATAACCAACAGAGAAAGTATAAAAATTTTCATATGTTTCTACATTTTTTCGGTTAAGAACTAAATCAGTATTCTTCTTACAAAGTATTTTGCTTTTTACTTATAACTAACATGAATATGCTTTCTCTACGTATCACATTTTTATCTGTTTCGTTTATCGATTAATTAAAATTAATCATACATGCAAAACTAATGGAGTATATGAGACTTATTATTAACCGACCTGTTTTTAGTGCAGATACTTGAAGCACTTGCTATAATGTCACCTTCTTTGAAATTTATTCTTTTGAAATCTTGATTAGGAAATTTAGTTTATTCATCTATGATTTCTATTTTGATTCATTGATGTTAATCATAGTGCAGGACAACGAACAAATGTGGAAAATTAACATGAAAATTCAATAATTATCACTCGGCGAGATAGAAGCCGCCAACTAATATTTCAGGTTGAAGCATATTCCGCGATGACTACCGCAATGGAACTCAGTCTCGCCACACCAAAACATAATTGTTTTTCTTGCTAGGCGAGGAGCGCCGCGACAAACCGCCAATGGCGGTATCATTTTCGTTTGTTTTATTTTTCATATATTATTATCGTTGAACCTCTAATGTATCAAAGCTTATTTGCAGTAATCATGATTAAGCTGCGGGCTCTGAACAAAAAATTATTCAAGATCAACTCATATGAAAGCTCTGAAGAAAATATAAGGTTGAAAGGCCCTGGCGTCACCCGTAGGGGACGTCAAAAACAGAAAATAAACCAAGGTTGAAAGGCCCTGGCGTCACCCGTAGGGGACGTCAAAAACAGAAAATAAACCAAGGTTGAAAGGCCCTGGCGTCACCCGTAGGGGGCGTCAGAAACAGAAAATAAACCAAGGTTGAGAGGCCTTGGCGTCACCCGTAGGGGGCGTCAGAAACAGAAAATAAATCAGAGTTGAGAGGCCTTGGCGTCACCCGTAGGGGGCGTCAGAAACAGAAAAATCAGGGTTGAGAGGCCTTGGCGTCACCCGTAGGGGGCGTCAGAAACAGAAAATAAACCAAGGTTGAAAGGCCCTGGCGCTACCTGTAAACCTTACGAGTAGGGTACGTCAAAAACAGAAAAATCAGGGTTGAGAGGCCTTGACGTCACCCGTAGGGGGCGTCAGAAACAGAAAATATACAGCGAAGAAAGGCGGGATTATCAACACCACCAACAGAAAAAGCTTACACACAGTCAAAACAAGGCGATTCACCATAACGTCAAGCCATAAGATTCTAAAAGCAAGAAGGACACAACCAAGTCGTTCGTCATACAGCGAAACAAGGCGACATATCGCCATACCAGCTTGCAACCGCCAAAAAGCATCAGGTATAAAGTTATTCATAAATGATATATAATTATATTTAAAGTGCTAAAGACATTGCAGGTGCAAAGTTAAAAATTTCAAAGGCGAGATTATTTTCAACACCAAACACAAAGTACAGCGGAAGGGCGACTCCGAGCAGCGCCAATTCTTTCTAAATCGCCAAGAAACAACATTTACCAAATAAGGCGTGCAAGCCTGACAGTACGAAAATCAACTACAACAAAGAAGCAGAAGTACAAACCAACAAAGTTACTAGCCTCAAAGTTTCAATTTAATTTCAAGAAGACAAGGAGGGACGAATCGCGAAAGATGAAGAGGCGAGATTGGTGACAACGCTAGCTTGAAAATACAAATACAATGAAAAAAGAGGAAGGGCGACTTGCCAACTTGCTCAAAGTCGCCAAGAAACAATGACAACAATATTCAAAGCCACAAATGGCGTACATCAAGATATTCAAAAGTCATAGAAGGGCTTACAAATTATCTAAGAAATATCAACAACAAAAGGAAGGACAAGGCGACAAGCAAACAAATAGTATGAGTCAGCAACAAATAGGCGACATAGAACCACGCTGAGACATAATAATCGCTAAGTTACTTCATTCAAAAGCACTTCGCTTTCTTGAAGCCTCGTGCTTGGGGGGCTGTGTACCGGGCCATGGACCAGGGTGTGATTTGTTAAGGCCCAATACAAAAAAAGCCCAATGGGAGCATCTAAAGGAGAAGCGTGAAAACAACCATGAAAAACACATTGATAAGCATGATCCACCATGACTTGGAGAAGAAGGAAGAAACTTGGAGAAGAAGAAAAGAAGCTTGGAGAAGAAACCGCCACTACCCATGAATTCCTCTCCAAGCAAGGCAGTTACTTAAGAAGCAAGAGGAGACTTTTTGCCTATAAATAGGGTCTGTTTCAAGAGAAGAGGGGAGGAACTTTTCACTGATTCTACACAGACAGTTGATTCATTCTACACAATTTTTTCATTCTTGTAAAGAGAATCAATTTTTTCTGAGATCATACTTGTATCAGTTATCAATAATCAATAATACAACCCCCTTTGTTTTTTACCAGAACATTACTTAAATCAATGGAAAAAATTGAATGTTATTCATCATAATCCAACGCATTTATTGACTCTTCAATCAAGTTTCACGAACAATTATGTGAATCAACAATTTCTCATTTACTAAGTTAAATAGTGTTGTCGGCCCTAATTTTAGAGAGACAAGCTCTTCATTCTCTCTAAGTTTTTTTCATCTTCTTTCATAAAAAAGGGGTGATTTTGGGTCTTTTTTTGATCCAAAATCATCCCTATGCATATTTTTATATTTGCTTTAATCTAAATAAGTGGTTTTCACATAGATTAAAATTTTCTTTTGTGTGCTTTTTTTGTGATTTCGGCGTCCAGTCTTTGTGCGGTTTTTCTTTCCTGTCTTGTTGCGATGTTCGTTTGATTGAATTGGCAGATCAACCTCGGTCAACTACTGATTCACACTGTGATTAAGTTCGTCAACGACAAACTTCCGGAGAAATAGATATTCCGGTTACTTTGGTTTTATTACACCATTTGTAGGCATGAGTATGTCATTTTATGCTATTAACTTGGATGCTGTGAATTTGTTCGCAGATTTATCTTTTTCATTTTTAGCGGTATTGAATTTGTACTTGAATCTGATGTACTCCATCAATTTGAATGGATGAATATCTTTTATTTTAGTAAAAAAAAAAAGTTAAATAATTATCTCGGGCTTAGGCCCTCATGTCTATAAAAAAAAGTTAAATAATTATCACGACACTCTCATCGGTAGAACAAAACTAGCTTGTCTTAGAACGATATAACATTATTACACATTTAATTTAATAGCATAACATAAACGATTAAGTTAATCCTTAAGAAAAATAAAAGATTAAGTTAAAGTACCTTGCCACAATTTTTCCAAAAATGAAATGTTTGAAAATTTGAACCCTTATTTGACCTTTCTTGTTGTTTTTTCTTTAAAATTTTTGACTTCATTATTTTCTACTAGCGGGCCAGACAGGCGCGTTCCGCGCCTGCCTGTGTCTGACTTATGTTAAAAAAAAAACATGTTTTATGTTATGATGAATTTGTTAATAAAAAAATTTTATTGCTAAAAAATATAAGGGTATTGTTGGTATTATAAAAAATCAACACAAAAAATATTTGCATCCTCTTTATATATACTAGCGGCCAAACAGGCGCGTTCCGCGCCTGTTTGTGTGATCCATGTTTTCTATTTTATTAACGTAAATAAATTGTAAACAATAATTTATTATAAGTTTGATTTTTTATCTAAACTAATTTGTGAAAGATGATTGTGTTAATAAACTAAATAATTATCATTATATAATAACAAAAAAATAATTTTATAATAAAGTTTATTAACCTTAATAAATTTATTTTTTTTACTTAAAAGTTTATTAACCCAATCCTAATTATTTTCTAGAGGCCAGACAGGGCGCGTTCCGCGCCTGTATGTGTGATCCATATTTTCTATTATGTATGTTGAAGATTATTCTAAATTTTTCATGAATAATTGACTTATGGAAAAAAAAATTAAGTTACATAGAGATGTCGTAAAACAAAAAAAGAAAAGTCACATAGAGACGTTGAATCAAATGCAAAAAACTATTAAGTAAAAATGCGTACAAAAAACTCATTACAAAAATGAAGATCAATGCATTAAAAAACTATTTTAGTAAAACATATGGTAAAACAATTAGCTAAATTCAAACTAAAAACCGTAACGCTTATAAATCTGCTTGTGTGATTAATGTTTTCTATGTTGCTAACGTATATGAATTATAGTGACTAAATTATACAAATGCCCTTATGTAAATAAAATTACACAAATACCCTTGTGTAAGTATTGTGTATACAAAAAAAGATTATGGAATTAGTAATTCAAACAGATTGACACCTAAACAAAATGAAATTAAATAAAAGAAATTTGAATAAAAAAATGTAAGAAAAGAGAGAATTAAAACCTCATTTCTATCTTAAGGGCAACACTATTGTATTGGATTTAGAATGCAGACGAAGTGTGTACCTTTTTTGAATTTCCCTCGGAATGGAGCAATATATAACTCAAATGTCTACACATCATCAACAAAAATAATTTTAGTCTTGTAATATAAATAAAAAACCTCATACTTTCAAAAGAAAATCCTTATAAATGAATAGGTACAAATTAAGTCCGTCGACATTGTACAACCCTTGCTATTGTATCATATTCATATCATTTCATTTGAAAACACTTCATATAGAACCTGTAAAGTCTGAGAAAAATAAACATAAAAAAATAATTATTTAGTGGCCAATAATAAGAAGAAAAAGGAAAGACCCTTATTTTTTTTTTAATAAAAAAATAACAATTATTAAAGGGTAAAATTGGGATAATGAAAAATCCATACAAAAGTCATGTATCCTATTTATCATATGTATAGATGTATAGATATGTATAGATGTATAGATAAAAAATCTGTTTATTATAGTTACTTTCCCTTCTTTTCCTTTTTTTTTTAATAAAAAAATAACAATTATTAAAGGGTAAAATTGGGATAATGAAAAATCCATACCAAAGTCATGTATCCTATTTATTATATGTATAGATGTATAGAATAGATGTATAGATGGTATTCTTAATAGCTCTCGTTGTCTTTGCTCACTGCTCATTCTTTGTCTTCTATTTCTTTCATATTGTGCCCTTCTTTCCCTTTGATGTTCCCTCGATTGTTGAGTTCTTCTATTTTCCATTTAATTGTTGTACCTGACAAAGATTTAAACATATATATTAGGTGTTTCAGGATAAGAGTTGAATATATCAATATCTTAAGGAAATTATTGGTCGTCTTTATTTAAGTGACAGTCAGTTTCCAAATTTTTGGAGCCTTCTTATTGAGAATGACAGGTTTAATACCAATAATCTATACCTATAAAAAATTTAAAGAAATAAAAAAAATTACACCTAAAATAAACAAATTGCTTGCTTAAAAATTACACCTAAAATTGTAAGTAATAATATCTATGATTGCAATCATGAGAGAACATGAAAGGATTGTAAATTCATATATATGAGTAATGAGTGCAATATACAAAAGAAAGAGAAAATAATTACACCTAAAATAGAAAATTTGTGTACTTAAATAAGTGACCATGAGATAGTGTAATTGGAGAAATAAGGGCATCATCGAAGCTTATATATTATTAGGGTTAAAAATTACTTGTTTCCGTATGATAACATAACTTACAATTAGAGTATGTTTCATGGTATTTAAGTTCCATGTTAACTAAAATATTATTGAGCTAATCATATTTTGTACATGGTTTTATAACTTTGTTTCCATATGATAACTTACAATTAAATTACACAGTTTAAATACCACGGAACAACAAATAGTAGCGGACCGTAAGCGAAAATTATAAGTTAGAATAGGTACAAATGCACTTCATAAAAATGTGTATCAGATGGGAAGTAATATAATAAGTAATAAAATTATAAGTTAGAATAGGTACAACTATTAATTGTTGCTTTCAATTTTGTCAAAAATTAGTGGACCTTTACACAAAAATGCAAGATACAAAGCACGTGACATGAACTTGGTTAAAATGTGATAAAAATAATTAAAAATAACCTGGCTAAAAATGAAGAACTAAATGAGGACCAACAAAGAAAAATAGAAGAGGGAATAAGTAAGAAAAAAACCAGATGAATGAGAGTGAAAGCTCAAATTGGAAAAGATTAGCCTTCCATTTTTCATTTTGTAATTTCCCTCGTGTCTTTGTTGGTTACATAAAAGATTTGAAGGAGGTTTTCAAAGAAGATATGTGATCAACCAAAACTTAAAAAAAGAAAATACCTTTGATACTATTCTTCAACAATATCACTATCCAATGAATTATAGAATCATGTGCCGCAAAACACTGTGTAAGAATGATGTTAATGTAGAATGGTTTTTTCAGTAAACAAAATGATGCAAGCAGTTCATGGTTTAAATATAATTAAATAAAAGAGAAAATCCATCAAGGCAAAGAAAACTTGCAAGTGCATTATTTAAGAGCCTTCATGTATGTAATACTTAATACTTAATGGTGATTTGCTTTTCAGATGTTTGATTCATATATCTATCCATGATTTTAAAGGAACGTGGTTTTAACCTTAATAGTAGCAAATCAATGATAAAGGAATGTGATTTTAACCTTCACAATGAGACCAAGACCAATGATTAAATGTTGGATCTCTTCATTTTTGTAAATTGCTGCTTCATCCCTCCTTTTCAATATTCAGAATCTTAACCACCAAAGGGAGAATGACCTGCAAAAAATATGGTCTGATAAATACATAGACTATACACAACTCACAGATATATATTTTTTGGTTGATGTAATGAACCGCCAATATAACAAATTAACTTGCTCCACACATCAATTAACAAATAATACAACTGTGATTTGATACGATAATTAAGAAAATGGGTATTAGAATACAGAATGTCGAAGATGTATAGATACTTCTTGAATTGCAAGATTGAAATATAGAATAATTTTTCATCTCCTGCTAACTATAAAAGTAGGAAAAGTAACCAAAACTTTTGAATACATAAAAAATTTACCTTTAATACAAAGATTCAATTCTTCAACAATATCAATATGTCATGAATTCTAGAAGTGTGTAATGGCTTGAAATGAGATTGATCTGGTGCAAAAATTTTAGAATTTAAGTGTGATGTTAGAATGATTTTGTCGGTTTAGAAAATGATGCAAGCAGTTCATGGTTGAAGAGTAAAATTGGAAAATAAAAATGAGTTAGTTATCAATTCCTTGAATCAACCACCCATGTATGAGAGGATAAAGTTGGAAATAAATAAAATCCACACCAAAAAGAAAGGGTAAAGTTGGAAATAATAAAAATCCACACCAAATTGAGACATCCCCTTTATATTATGTATAGATTATAGATTATAGATTATAGATGTAGTATTAATTGGTAACCGTTCATGTATAGGCAACTAACTCATTTGCCACTTATTCACATTTTTATGATTTGATTTTTTTATTTATTTAAAATAACCCATTAATTAATGGAAGTTGTGAAAATAAGTCAAGGGTAAAATAGGTATATTGAAAAGTCCATCCCAAACTCACCTATCCTTTTTATATATTGTTATAGATTTACATCACCTCTCACAAGTTGCCACTTAACTCCCAAATTACAACGGCACTGTCACTTTATGCAGTAGATTAATTTTTGTTAATTTACAATTAGTACAGATCCATCTTCTTAATCTAAAAAGTTAATATAAATATATTGCATAATAATATATTATTTTTTTTAGCAAAAACATCATATAATAACAAAAAATAAAAACTTTGGATTGGATCCAAAATTTGAGAAATTGAACTCAAAATTTCTTTAATGTTTGTTTCAAGGGGTGGGATAGACAAACAAATCCCAAAATAGTAGATTTTTCTCATGCACATGTGTGGATTCAATTTTGGGAATTACCCCCTCACTGCAAAGACAAAGAAAATGGGGGAAAGCATTGGAAACTTGTTGGGCAAAGTAGAAACTGCAGAGTTTTATGAATATCCTGGCAAGAAAATGATAATCAAGATAAAAGTTGCAACAAATGTCCATGAGCCTATTCAAACAGGGATCCTAATTGGCAACCACAAAGATGGCACTACATGGATTGATTTCAGGTATGAAAAGTTGCCCCAAATTTGCTTCAAATGCGGAATCTTATAGGACATGGTGAAAACCTCTGTCAGAATGTGCCCCTAAACATGGAGGATGCTGCACCATTAGGGCCATGGATTAGATCAAATCAGTATGGCAGAAGGGTTATGGAGGAGAAAGATAGGAAATATCACAACAACCCATCACTCTCAAGGACTTTTGGACAGTATAGTCCACCTATTTCTGCTAGCATGTTGGCCCAAATGGAGGCAATGAAAATACAAGAAGAAGCATCAGAAGAGGGCTCTAAATCCTCAACAAAAAAAACTAACAATGCTACACCAACTACTCAAACTAGAGATGACATTGGAACTTGGCACAGAACAACCAGAAACAACTATGAATCCATGGAACCAATAGAGGCTCCCACCATGGCTGAACTCAACCCCTAGTTAAAAGACCAAGAATGGAGGACATCAAAACAATATAAATGGCAGGACCTGTAGGGCAGGCCAGGCAATCAACATGAGAATCCTATCTTGGAACTGTCAAGGGTGTGGCAACCCGAGGACAGGTAGAGCATTAAAAAAGCTCATTGTGAAACACCAGCCAGATGTTGTGTTCTTGATGGAAACTAAACAGCTAAGTACTTGTCCTAGTTTTTTGCAAAATTTTGCTCTTTATTACTGTTTTAAAATTGTTGATTGTTCCACCACTGGTGGATGTAGAGCTGGTGGTCTGGCTTTACTTTGAAAAAATTGTAATTTGGATTTGAATATAATTGACTATGATTTGAACTATATTGATTGAATTATCCATTCTCATAACATGCATTGGCGCACTACTGGTATTTACGGATTCCCTATTAATACTCATAAATTACTTACTTGTGATTTGATTACTAATTTGGCTACGTACCACTCATGAAAATAATAATTGGTTGATTTTTGGTGACTTTAACATTGTTCTTAACTCTAATGAAAAGTTAGGAGGAAATCCTATTGATTATAGTATAACTAATGCTTTTATGGACTCTTTGGACAAATGCAATTTAACTGACCTTGGGTTTAAAGGGGCAAAATTTACTTGGCACAATAGACAACATGGGTCTCATTATATCCAAGCTAGATTGGATAGATTTTGTGCCTCAAATGACTGGACCTACAATTTCTCTCACTATCAAAATTCGCATTTACTGAGATACAGATCTGACTATTGCCCTATTTTACTAGATTTCTCTACTTTTAACACTGACAGGCAACTTCAGAGCAACTCATATTGCAAAATATATGAACAGATGTGGCTCAAAGATGAAGAACATATTCAAATTGTTAAAGAGGCTTGGCAACTACAAAATTAAAATCTTCAAAATAAACTTGAGTTTACTTTGTCTAACCTGCATAGTTGGGGAAAAAACAAGTTTGGCATAATCCTGAAAAAAATCAAAGAGGCCTAAGAGGATTTATAGATTATTAATGATCAAAATAATCAGGGTGACATGATGCATCTTGTCAAAAGTAAGGAAAAAGAGATTGATGACCTCCTCCATTGCGAGGAGATGTGGTGGAACCAAAGATCTAGAGCCATGTGGCTGAAGCACGGGGATAAGAATACTAGCTATTTTCACCAAAAGGCTTCCCAAAGAAGAAAAAAGAATAAAATTGAAGCAATCACTGACAGACAAGGTAGTATACATACTGAGTATGAGAAGATTGCTGAAACCCTTACCAACCACCTCAAGGATTTATTTAACTCTCAAAATACCATGCACATACCTGAAACTGTGGAGGTTGTCAAAAACTGCATTAATGAGGATATGTACCACTATCTTGACGCTGAGTTTACAAAGGAAGAAGTGGGTAGTGCCATAAAAGACATGAAAGGCCTAGCTGCCCCCGGCCCGGATGGGCTTCCTGCCCTCTTTTACCACACTTATTGGGACATCGTGGGACAAGAGGTAACTGAGACTGTACTTCAGGTGCTTAATCATAAAGGGAGCTCAAAACCTTATAATCACACTCATATTTGCCTCATACTCAAAATTAAGAATCCTACCTATCCTAGTGACTTCAGACTCATCTCTTTATGCAATGTTACACTAAAAATTATAACGAAAAACTATTGCTAATAGACTCAAAACTAATCTTCCGAAAGTCATTAGCCTAAATCAGAGTGCGTTTGTTCCTGGCAGACTTATCCCCGACAACACTTTGGTGGCCTATGAGGTTTTTCACCATTTCAACCAAAGTACTAGCAAAAGGGGTTTCACCATTTCAAGACAAACATGACAAAAGCATATGATAGAGTTGAGTGGAAGTTTCTCCAAGCCACCATGGAAGCTATGAGTTTTCCTCACCATCTCACTGATACTATTATGGATTGTGTATCCAATGTTTCTTTCTCCATTTTGATAAACGGAACACCTTCCCAACCTTTTACTCCTCAAAGGAGTCTCAGACAAGGAGACCCCTTATCTGCATACTTATTCATTCTTTGTGCAAATGTTTTATCTGATTTGATTTCCAAAGCTCAACATCAGCAAAAGCTCCATGGCATTAAAATTGCTCATGGTGCCCCTGAGGTTAGTCACCTATTGTTTGCTGATGACAGTTGTTTTTTTTCAGGGCTAATAAAAAAGAAGCCCAAACTATAAAAGATATTATTTCAGAATACCAAAAAGCATTTGGCCAACTCGTTAATATGGAAAAATCTAAGCTTATGTTCAGTAAACACACACCTCAGCCTATGAAAGCTATTATCCATACTATCCTTCGTATGAAGAGGGTTTCTCATTTCTCTAAATATCTATGAATGCCCACTCAAATGCGAAGACATTTATCTTTTGCTGGCAGGAGCACCCTCATTAAAGCGGTAGCCTAAGCAACCCCTACGTATATCATGAGTTGCTTCCTATTACCAAAAAATTTATGCAAACACATTGAAAGTATGACTTGCAAATTCTGGTGGGGCAACTCTTTAGACAAGAGAAAAAATCATTGGGTCAAATGGGATCAAATATGTAAACCTAAAAGGACTGGTGGGTTAGGGTTCAGAGGCATTAGGGCCTTCAATGAAGCCCTGTTGGCAAAACAAGGGTGGAAGTGTATTACTCAGCCGGACTAGCTTCTATCAAAAATTCTGAAGGCTAAATATTTCCCTAAATGTGAGTTTTTACAAGCAAAACCTACACAGAACATGAGCTACACATGGCGTAGTATCTTGAACGCTAATTGGATCTTGAAAAAAAGGTGGGTTATGGCATCTTGGCAATGGGGAGAGCATAAACATATGGCTGGATAACTGGTTACTAGAGCAAGAGGGCTACAAGATTTGGTCCATAAAGGATGCTAGAACCCCTCAGAAGATGGTTAAAGATCTAATCCTCCCTCTGTCAAAATCTTGGAATAACAACCTTATATCCAAACTTGTATACCCTTTCGAAGCCCAACAAATCCTTAACCTTCCTATTGTGAACACTAACTATCCTGATGTGTTTAGTTGGCCAAAAACGACGGACGGTGTGTACACTGTAAAATCAGGGTACCAAGCAGTGCTAGAATGGAAGATAAAAGAGAAGGACCCCTCAACTAGCAATCCCGTGGATGATAACCCCATCTGGGATAATATTTGGCAGCAAAAAAATCCCTCCTAAGTACACCCATCTCATCTGGCGCATCCTCCACAACGCCTTACCTGTTCGCAGTAATCTAAACAGCAGGGGGATTACTTGCAATCCCCTATGCCCAAGATGTAATTTGAAAATTGAGGATATTGATCATGTGTGTTAAAGGGTGTGAATGGGCAAAACAGTTTTGGTTTGCTTCCCAGTTAAACATCAATTTTGGGGGCCAAAGGAACACCAATTTTACTGATTGGTTACAATGAATGATTTCTAATACAGAAAAAGAGTGTGTTGAAATTATAAGTTCTCTATGCTATCATATTTGGAAGGCTAGAAATCTACTAGTTTTTAAACAAGAAGACAAACATGTTATGTACTTTGTGGAGCAAGTTGGCGCTACCTTGAGGGAGTATAAAGCAAATTCAGAGCTTGGCCGCAACACAGTTCGCACGAACACGTCGACTAGTAGTAACGAAACAAACTGGAGTCCTCCTCCCGCAAACACCTTAAAAATCAACGTGGATGCTCACTGTAATGGTGATGGTCGTTGGGGTTTAGGGTGGGTTGTGAGGAAGGAAGATGGAAGTTGCCTCGGAGCTGTAACTCGCGTCGTTCGAGCTCGCATGACCATGGAAGCTGAAGCTTTAGGAATTATCGAGGTTCTTCAACAAATCGAGCGATATGATGGAAGGCCAGTGATTGTTGAATCGGATTCAAGTGTAGTTGTGCAAGTTGTTCGAAGAAGAGAGTACCCTAGGGTTAATTGGGGAAACATAGCCAGGATTGGAGGTGATATTCTACGCGCTCATCCAAACGTCTCCCTTAACTGGATTAGAAGATCTGGGAATAGTGTGGCTCATAACTTGGCTAGATGGGCCTTGTGTGAACCCAATAAGGAATGGTTTACTAATGTACCCCCTCATATTGCTACTCATATCCAAAAAGATATGTGTTTCATTTGATTTTTAATAAATATTTTCCAGTTTCAAAAAAAATAAAAAAATAGATTTTTTTCGTGAAAAATATGAAACAAACATGTCCTAAATATCGAAATTTTTAAAATGAAAAACCAAAATTGCAGAAAATAAATTAGAAATAAATTTGCTGATTTTGCAAAATGTAATGACTAAAACTGTACCTTTTAATTTTTTACGAGGCGTCCAGTAAATTAAAAAAAAAAAAATTATGCAGGATTCTGATTATTTCCTTTTCAAAATCTGTGTTTCCAATTTCCAAATCAAAAAAACCCTCGTTCCCGCTTCCGTCAAAGAGAAACAATCACACCAATACTTGGCGCGGCAAAAGCTCCGCCACCTTTCCCAATGGAACACTCACACACAATAACGCTATCAAACCTTCTTCTTCACTTCCCTCGTCCTCTAACCGCCTCCACTTCTCTCCCTTTTCTATCCACACCCCCTCCCCGACCACCTCATCACTCCACCGACCACCGCATACTCACCACCCTCAACCGCCCAACCGTCATCGTCGGTACCCTAACCCTCCCCACCCACACAACTCCCTCCTCCTCCTCCTCCCATTTCCCTTGCTCTTGCTTCAAATTCTCCGACGGTTCCGCCACATTATGCTGCGATATCCTCTCCTTCCGCCTTGCCGCTGTCGGCAAACAAATCCGCGTCACCGCCTGGAATTTCATCCCGTTCAAACATCCCGGAAATCCTGGAAGCAAAACCGGCTTATTGGAGATTATTAAATGGTGTTTTTCAAATCCCAACGACGAATCAAACTTTGCTGATTTACTTCCTGTTAAGCCGAATTTTCCGGTAACTAGTTGCAGTAATGGTGGTAAGTATTTCAGGGCTGTTCATGGATTAGTTAAGTCAGTTGGTCCTATTTCAATTGTCCCGTGCGCAACACCTGCAAATAGCAGCTACGATTTGAATTCGAGTTCTAAGGTGAATTTGTTAGGGTTTTTAGTAGAATTATTGTGTTGTGAGTGTAGGTTATGTGGTTCTAGGGATTTAGTAAACAATTTAAAGAATGGTTCTTTTCAAATTGAGAATATGAATGGTCATTCTTTTACTAAAATGGAGATTTTGTATTTTTGTGGTAATGCATCTTCATTTCACCCTGTAATGACAAAGTTGATTGGTAATCGTGTTGTGGTTTTGGGTTTGAAGAAGAAGTTAGTTTGTATAACCAAAGAGGAGTCTTGTTTGATGTTTTTGACTTTGGACGAGATGGTTTTGCGTGTTTGTCCACGTTTAGAGAAATTGGTGCCGAGCTTGAAGAGTGAAATTAAGGGGAAGGGCGAGTGTGGTTGTTATACTGGTCTAATTAGGGCTGTTCACATGAAAGGGATGGCTTTGGAGTTGGATAATGATGTGTGGCTTCTTTTAACTGATCAACTACATACTATGATACATGGTTTAAGAGTTGGCTCAATTGTAAGTGAAGTAAATTTGCTGTTTTATAGACCTGACTTGTTCAATGACGAATTTCTTATGCGATTTTGTTTTATACTTTGATGAAGTTTTAGACTTTTGAGCTTTATCGTTGTATTCTTGGCCGTATTATGTAGATATCTGTGAGAAATGTCCATTTTGTGGATCCAAAGTTTTCGTGGACTAAAGTTGTTATTCTTGGGGCATGCGTCAAAACTAGCATTATCGTGGAATCCTTCTCCCCACTTGAAACTGTGTATGTGTTTCTACCAAAGTTGTGTTGTGCTTACTTTTTTTTTTCCTTTCAAGTTTGCATTGCATGAATGCTCAATGTATGGCTGCATTTGGTTGTCTCACGTGGAAAATGCAACGACTGCATTTAACTGAAGTCATTCATGGTCATGTCCTGATTTGTCTTATAACTTTCGATTTATAATATTAATAATGGTTGTTCTTGAATAATTCTTACTTATTAATAATAGTCTGGAGATAAATTCATGATTCAGTATAATATTGCAGGTGTAATGTAGTTTTGCAGTCTACAAGTATGCTAGGAAAGTTCATTCAGTCATTACCATTTTCAGCAAGACTCTGGTATTACATAGTTTGATTTCCTTTTAGAGTATTCAAGTTGGATGTTTTGAAGATTGCTGGAATGTTTATTATTCCTTTTTATTATTTTCACTCAACAGGGTATTACTTCTTGTCTCAAGCTTACGCAAAAAGTTTGCTGATAGTGATATCTTATCTGACAAGGATATCTTGGGATCAAAACATGTAAGCTACAAGACCATTTGGGTTCAAGGATTTCTTAGCTTGGCTGATACTCTATGTTCTGTTTCAATTCTGATAAGCTGTTATTGCAAGGTTTTACCAGCAAGAAGGGCTAGCTCAGATGCATGCCAGTTCACTGTTACCTCCTTCAGTGTTTCTAACTCAGGTTGTTAATAAAATTAGCAGTTGGGAAAACTTTGTTGAAACCAAATTGGCTACATTAGTTTGGTTGTAACGCTTTCTTTTGGCAGCATGGAGCTTTCATGGGGCTGTGTAGACATGACTTTAATGGCTGCGGTAGACAAATGCATTGCGGTTTTCTGAAATTGGTATAGTATTTGTACTTATTTATATTAAATTTTCTTCTGGTACCTTGACATTTGGGTCTGGAATACTCAGCACAGCAGAACATATTCATTATTTCACCCCAAAAAGAAAAAGCAACCCAGTCATTGTCTTCTTCTGGCAGAAGGTATTATTTGTTACTAGACATTGAAGGCTATACATGTATATTTATATTACTATATCTATGATGTTTTTGCAGGTAGTACCAATGTCTATCTTCATCCATCACTGCATAAACACATTACAAAGAGCGCTAAAGTCAGAAAGTCCCTGTAAATTTTTGTCTATTGGCAATCATTTAAGTATTTTACCACGTCCAGCCAAATATAATGGTAGATCAGGTAGAAGGATCATTTCAAGTGAAGATGTAGGCGTTGGTTTGCTTGGATATCTAAAGGTTATTAGTTTAGTTTATCTCTTATCTCAATATTTGCAAGTAAGCTGCATTTTGCAATGGCTTTATTAGTTCTGTTTTGTTCATTGTAATGTGTTACATAAATATTTTCTTTCATCTTTTAAAAATGGAGCAGCAAATTTTTTTAAACATAAATCTTCGGTTGGTAATATTTGCATATCTACTACTTATATTAGAGTCCTCGTGATCTTGCTTTAAATATTCAGATTGATCCATTGACTAGAAGACTGCAGCTGGTTGATGCGACTGGTGGAATTGATGTTCTTATACCAGACCTTCCCTTGACTTGGAATTCCAATGACATATTTGAGGTCAAATTTCTCTTTGCATTACCTTCTTTTTTATCTTGTGAACCTTTATTGGTAAATTTTTCATATATTCTTTAGGTCGCATATGAATTTGGTAATTTTCTAGAAAAGTTATAATATGTTTACAGAAGTTTGTATTTCAACTTCTATTATTTTGGATTTCCAGGTGACAAACTACGACATTATTATGGATGGTGTTGACAAACTTGTGGATCAGTTGGGATGTAGTGAATCATTATCGTGCAAAATGATCTTTAATTGTATTCAAGTGAGAAGAGAATTTAGCACATCGGTTTCTGTTTATTGTCTTTGGAAGAATGTTAAATGCAGAAATTTTCCCATTTACCCTTGTATCAATAGTAAGAATGAAACTAAGATACTTGAATCTGGATCCTACCATTTGCTTAGGGTATCTCACAAATTTCCTCCGCAAGAAAAGGTAAGTTCGAACTCTATTTTCAGTCAGAAGCTGCAATCGGTAATTGTTTTACTTTTACGAGCTAAAATTGTTTTTTCATTTGAACAGTTGCATAGTAAAACTAAAATAGACAAGAGTTGCATATGTAAATTTTATAAAATAAGTTAAGAGAATTGGTATAAGCTTATATTATGCAATTGATAATGTTAAGTGTTAACCCTTTCAGAATAGATATCCTGGAAATTTTAGTTTCTCTATAATATGTATTTTTGGTGCTTTTTGACCTGACTTAGTTATGTTAATTTCAACATCTACTTTTACAGGGTTAAATTTTCTCGACTGTTGAATTTTTAAATCATGTTAGTAGTGCAACCTGGTTAAGTACATCTAAAACCCTGCTGTAATCTGTCAGGGAGGATAAATAAGCATAGCCAGTAGGAATCACCATTTAATTGCTTCAAATCCATTCAAAAAGCATGTTGATGCAACCTTGCAATGATTTAATAGTATAGAAAGAATGTGTTTGCTTTTGTTTCTTTGCAATGCCAATTTTAAATGTTCTATGGCTATATAGTATCAGCATGTTCTTCTTTTCTTTTATCGTATGTACATGTAAAACAATTGCATTTCTGACTGCTAATGCCCTTAGGTCACTTCTTGCAGCAATCTAATAATGTTCGATCCATCAAGTCAAGTACTTTTGTTGAAGCTATACTTTTGCCTTGCATTTTATTGCTTGACGGGAAGCCTGGAATATCACATCCATGCAATGTTTATGGGGACAAGACAATAGAACTTTCAAAATATTGTTTCATTGGTAATAATGAAGAGCAAGTTTTCATTAAGAGGCAGAAACTCATTGAGAAATCAGTAAATACATCAAAGGACGAGTTTCACACTTCTGTCTATCAGCTGAATGCTTGCTCTAATACTTTTAGGGAGAACACAAATTGTGATGATTTGAGTTCTCTTGATATATCTTGTATGGTTACTTTTAGAGACCTTAAAAAGGAGAATGTGGTTTGCCCAGCTCTGTTGCGCTCTACATCACTTATTAAAGATATGTGTTTTAATTCAAAACCTACTACTCCTAGGAAAATTTTGCTTGAATTCTCATCTGATAGATTTTTAAAGTATCAGGTAATTTTCTTACTCTCTTTAACTTGCTTACCTAGATTCTCCCCCTTTGTGATGGCAATGTGAACCTGGGTATTAATTCCCTTTCTACTTTTCAGTTGTTGCAAATTGGAGGTTATTATGTCATAAAACATAATGCAAAAGATTGCTTCAGTACCTCAAATGACGCTGGATTTGGTAGCAGTGGTAGTGCTAAATTTGTTATTGACTATGGAAAACATATCTGGAGCCTTGCACTTATTTGTGATGACGTTCATTTCAATAATAAATCAGTATATGCATCTGTAGAAGGTTCTTCACCTCATGCCACTGATGGGGTTATGCCCAAAGTTCAAATTGAACAGCAACTGCTGAGTACCAATGACGATTCTTCGGGTTTCTGTTCGGATGTTTGTCTTTATCTACCTGTCAACCTTACAGGTCTCCTGGAAGATAATATTATGGAATCAGAAGTTGGTCAAATCCAGAAATTTGCAACATCAGAACAGAACGCAAACATTTGTTTCAACATTGGGACTGCACCGGCTTGGCCTAATTTTTTTTCTGGGCCTCAGAGTTCAAACTGCTTGTTTCCCGAGGGAAAACTAATTTCTCTCAAGGGAAATGTAGTTGATATTCATGACCTCACCTCTAGTTTGTGCAATTCATGCTCAAGCGAGTCAAGCCTTGATGTTCTTCAAATGAAAGGCCTTGTTGGGACAAGAGGAAGTTTCTGCATTCATGTTTCAGTGGATAATAATATTGTAAGTTGTAAATGCAATACCATCATATTCTTTATATATTTTTATTTTATACTTTTTTTGCAACTTAATTATGCCATTTATTTCTTATTAGGTGAATATCTATGGTTCTATAAGTAAAGATGCTTTTCCTACTGGTTTTGGACCTGGTTCAACTGCAACATTTCATCGAATACTTGATGCAAGGTATGTATTGGGCACCTTACCCACAAATGGTTTCCTGTTCATTTTTCACTGCACTGTTAAGGAGTCATAATATTGGCAGTTGATTTGAGAACTATTTGTAAAAGAGAATTCTCACTGATTACGATGTTGCGAGTACTTTTACGTGCCAATCTATTCTGTTATTTAAATTGTATCCTTTTCTTTTCCCTTGTGTATATGAAGGATTCATTCATCTTTCCAAAGGTACCATAAATTTTTTTAATTTTTTCAACAAATTTGATTTCTGGTCTTTGATGCTGCAGGGCTCAAAATTTCATGTTGCTGCCTGTGTCATTTATTGAAATAAATTCGATAGAAGTATTTGATAAACAATGCAGTGACAGATTGTCGTCCACTTTAAGGCCTCTAAAAGATGTATATAGTGCACGTCAGGATTCTTTCTCCTGTTTGATTTCCCAATTGCCTCAGTGCCCAAGTCAAAAGCAAATAGTGCTTCGATGCAGGGTATTTCTTTCTACATATCTGTGAATATTTATGCTCTCAAATGTCATAGTAAATTAATTTTGCCTGTTTGTGGTGAACAGGTTGTTGCTGTTACCGTTTTAGTTCTAGAGATGAAGGCCAGAAATTTATATGCAGAAACAAAAGTTAATTCTAAGGGGATTCTTTTGGATATTCCACTTGCTTGTTTTGTGTTGGGTAAGTTTTTTGCATTAATAATTAAATTCTTTCAACATGTTATGTTACTAAAAGGAAGACAACTAGCGGTGCTCAATCACTTTATATCCTGAATATGCATGTAATATAGGTCAAATGTGGTTTAAGTTCTGAGATTTTGATATTATCATGTGTTCAATAGAGTAGACATCCTTATATGAATCAATTTTTACTCGTACCTTGAGTCCACATTTTAGCTTGGTTTGAGTCTCTATTTCCTTGGTTCTAATGTTGAGCCTGTATCACTCTTTAGCTTTTGACTTGTGGAATTTGGGTTGTGCCTAATTCAAACCCACAAAACCAGCTTGTAGGGTGATAGATGTCCATTCTTTACCAAGAATAATTTTATTGAAAGAATGATATCCTATTTATTATGTTTGCTAATTCCTTCGAGGCTTGAACTAGTCAACTAATTCCTCTAACTAAATTCCCCTTATCTTTTATCCTAACATCATGTTTCATGCAGATGATGGGTCATCATTATGCTGTTGCTGGGTTAATGCTGAGAGGGCAGCAACCTTGTTGAGACTGCAAGAAGAAGCCACCACATCTTATCAGCTTGGCAGAATATTGAAGAAGTACAAGAGAGTTACTGTAAAAAACCGTGGATCATTTATTGATTTTCCTTACCAAGATCTTGTTGTTTCTGTTGCTTCCGGTGATGCTCTTAACAGTTCTGACGAAAACATCATCAAGTACATAATCTTCAATGCATGTGTTGGAAGAACATGGGTATGTTTATCAAATACACATAGGTGCAAATTGCAATAGTATATTAGTTTATCATCTTTTAGAAAATAGAGAAGTAGAAAGTTGAGACTAATTATATGTTGCCAATTTTATATATAACTTCAATCTACATAATGTGATTTGGTATGACTTTCTATGATTTATTGCTTGCGGCCTGTTACCTTTGTCTATAGGTTTTTATTTGTAATCAATCATACTATTTTTTTTTTTTTCATCTTCTCACTGTGATCTTATTTGATTCCTCTTAAATGGTTGGCTAAATAAGGTTTTTAAACTGATCTGCGCAGAATGTAGTTGGTAGTGTGATGGATTCAGAGGAAGTTACACAGTTGAAGAATGAATACCTTACACATATGGTGAATATGCAACCCATGCAGAACATATGGGCTAAAGAAGTCACTTGCTCACTTGCTCGGGCGGATGCGAGAAACATGATTCAGGAACTTCTGAAAAGTTAGTGCTTATGATCAAATTGTGAGGTACTATATCAGATTTTACATGCATTACTTGTGAATAAATTCCATAGCAATTTATATCTGGAAAAATTAGCAAAAGTAGTATCCTATAAATGAGGCGCCGTGTTGTATATGAAATTCTGATTATATTGTTTCCAATATTTTATGAATTCGGGTGCGAGTATAACTAACATTTCTAATTAAGATGTACAAATCACAATGAATACATGGGCTATTAGTTATTTTTTTGTGAAGTATATTTTGTCCTTATAACATTATTGAATTTTGACTTTGGTCTCTAAACAATTCTTTGATTTTATCCCTTCAAAATTTAAAAGTACTTCACTTTTTTTTTTTTTTTCTTGTCAAGTAGTTTGGTTGTTAGAAATTCATTTTATTAAGGTGAATATATAAATGCAATTCATCTTTTTAAGTACCGTTGTTTTAGCAATGGTTGTAAAATTATTTTATGTGTTATAAAATTATTTTATGTATTAGATATTGTAAAATAATACTTGTTCTTTTGACAAATTATTGTAAAAATAATACTTGTTCTTTTGACAAAATTACAATACACATCCACATAAATAGCAATGAAAAAAGCGGTACTGTGAATTTTTTTTTTTGGCTTTAATGTGCTTTTTAGTTGCTCTATTTAAGCTAAATTGGATTTTGTACCCAATTTCACATGGTTAGAAAATTTTCCAGAAATTTAGTTTGTTATGACGTGGAATTACATGCCATGATGTGACAATGTTAATTACTTAATTTGGACTAGAAATTCTATTGCAATATTTTTTTTAGTTTCATTAATCAAATATTCAAATGTAAACCTATAATTCTAAATTTGACGTTTCATTATTCGAATCAACAATTTCAATTGATGATATTTTCAAGAACCTTTAAAAGTATTTGAATTTTGAAACATCAAATTAGAAAAATAGGGCGGAAAATCTGAATAATGTTAGATCAAATAATTCTATTCATGTAGCGTTGTGGATAATGATGGTTTAATTTTTTTCTTTTAGCCTTGAAGCAATATTAGAGTCTCACATTTTTTTATATCATGAATTTCAATTTTATCTCAAAAGATAGTTTAAAAATAGTGTGCACATTTATACATGCAATAACTTAAGAATTTAATCTCATTTCACATAGTATCATGGCCAATTAAGAATTGCAACGTGAGAATTGGACTTAGGATCCACTATAAACGTTACAGTGCGTATTGAACTTGTATTTGAGTTACATATTAATCATATTCTCAGGTCGTTGCACGTACATGGGCGGATCTATAACTCGGCTAGCCCGGACAAGATCCGCCCGACCAGCCCAGACACTTGTCCAGGCTGTGGTAAAAAAAATTGGTATTTTAGGAGTTAGTTTAGGGAAAAATTGAGATTTTTAGGGGTTAGTTTACGACAAAATTGAATTTTGTTTTTGTTCAAAATTGAGATTTTTGTTTAAATCTGAAATTTTGCCTAGGGTTTATAAGTTTTTTGGCTCTGCCAATGTGCACGTATAAATTTGTTTTGACACCTTTAATCTTTTGTTTTTTTGCTAAGTTAAAATATTATCGGGTATCAAAGGATCTTTAGGAGTATTAGTGTGGGCACCCCCAAAGAACCTCATCGTCTACTATATAAATAATATTCCTTCTGATCTTAATTATAATCAAATGCCACTTTTAAGATACATTGAATAACTAACGTATCTAGTCCACTTTTTAGATTAGATACATTAGTTATTCAATGTATCTAAAAAATGACATTTACTTGTAATTAAGGTCAGGGGAAGTATATAATAAAAAGAAATAAAAAAAGAAATTACAATAGAAATTAAAATTGGGGACATAGAACCGTGCCCAGTTAAACCTCAAAAAAATAAAAATATATAGGTAATCCAAACGGGTGATACAAAGCGCCTTTAATTGATTTTTTCTGATGTCCCTGTGCTAAGGAAAGATATTGGAATTCAGACAAAGTACAAAACAAAGGAAGATTGATTTTTCTAATTGATTAACCTGATTGGAACAATAATTTGAACGAGAAAAATGATATCAAGAGAGCTAGAGAATAATTCAGCATATTAATTACTTGATTCTTTGACTACAAATGACAAGATCCATCATAACCCTTTGTTAGAACTTGAATGAGAGAATTATGGAAATTGGTTATGAAAAGAATGAGGGAAATTGAGAGAGTAAAGGAAGAATTATTATTGATCAAGGTGTATTGCAATTACAATGATTAATTAATGTGCTTATATACACATTCAATCTAACTAACTATGGTTACTATAACCACGAGTCATATAACTAACCAGGGGCGGACCTAGCCATAACATTCTAGTGTGGCTAAAAAAAATTAGGCACTACAAATTTTTTTTTATTCTGATAATTCAATTAAACAATAAACAATATATGAAATTACCACTAATACAACATGTATATATAAAAAAAAAAAGAACAACAAACCAGAAAATATTTATTCAAAAAAAGAAACCAACAAACTATATCTAAAACACCACCAAATTTCTATTCGGAAAAAAAAAGAAAGGACTATAATTTATTGAATATATGTTAAATCATGCATATCACTTGTTTAATTCAATTAGTTTATAACTTATTAATTTTTATTCCAATTTTACCCGTATTATCTTACTTGAAAAAATTAAATATTAATTAAACATTTTTTCTATGTCATATCATATTTATATGCCAGTTCAATTGCTAATTTTATCCAATATTATGAATTCAATTAGTTGTCCACTGTTTTTTGACAAATAAAGTCAAGTTGATTATTATAAAATTAAATTATATAACTTAAAATAATACTCCATGTATAATGAAAGACTTGAAATATAATCATCAATAATAGACTATGAACTAATATTTGCACAAATACTTAAACTAATATGTATACGAAAAATTTACAGTTATCAATAATAAACTCTAAACTAATATTTACATTAATATTTGTACGAATATATATACAAAATGACTTAAAATTATTTATAAAATTTTTATTTTTTATTTTTAAAGAAATTTGGACAGGTCCGCCCATGTAACTAACTTCTAAACTTGAATTAACCCTCCAATACTCCCCCTTAATTCAACTTCTCCATGCTAAACACATTAAGCATTTTCCTCGTGTCTTTGACTTGTCAATCTTCAGTGGCTTAGTGAGCACATCAGCTATTTGATTCTCTGTATTGCAGTAGCTGAGCTTGATCCTCCCTTTAGTGACTTGGTCTCTCAAAAAATGAAACTTAGTTTCAATATGCTTGCTTCTCCTATGAGCTATGGGATTCTTGGCCAGGTTTATGGTTGATTTGTTGTCAACCATCAACTCTACTCCATCTTCAACATCTATTTTCATTTCCTGCAGCAATGATTGCAACCATATGCCTTGACAGGCTGCATTGCAGGCATATATGTATCCAGCTTCCCAAGTTGACAGTGTTACTACATTTTGCTTTTTACAGCTCCGTGAAATAGGGCAATCAAATAGTGTGAATACATATCCCATAGTACTTTTCCTTTCTACTTTGTCACCTGACCAATCAGAGTCACTATATCCAACTAGTTTGCCTTTCTTTCTATCTGTGTTTGGATACAGTATGCCATACTCCATTGTGCCCTGCAAGTACCTTAATATTCTCTTTACTACTTGCATATGAGATAGTTTAGGTGTTTGCATAAACCTACTGACTATCCCTACACTATGACAAATATCAAGCCTTGAATTGTAGACATACCCCAAGCTTCCAACCATCTGCTTATACAATGTGCTATTAACATTGTTGCCTTCATCATCATTGCTTAAGCTTGAAGCAGTTTTCATTGATGTGTTGGCTGGATTGCAGTTCATCATGTTGAATCTTTTCAATATGTCTGAAACTTATTTTCTTTGGTGAATTAACATTCCATCTTTAGTTTTAGTGAATTCCAATCCAAGGAAGTACTTCAAACCTCCCAAATTGGTCATTTCAAAGTCTGAGCTCAACTGACTTGTCAATCTTTCAATTTCTCTTTTGTCACTGCCAGTTATGAGTAAATCATCCACATATAAACACACTATGCAGAGTTTACTCTGAGTTGAGCCTTTGACATATATTCCATGTTCAATTGTGCACTTTGAATGTCCAATTTTGTTGAGAAACTCATCTATCCTCATATTCCAAGCTCTAGGTGCCTTTCTCAGGCCATATAATGCTTTATTCATCTTCAATACATGATCTTCCATTCCCTTAACTATGAAGCCTTGAGGTTGTTCAACATATACTTCCTCCTCAAGTTTGCCATTGAGAAATGCAGACTTGACATCAAGTTGAACAAACTACCATCTCAAGTGATTAGCTATTGCTACCACCAATCTTATAGTTTCAATTCTTGCCACTAGTGCAAACATTTCTGTGAAATCAATTCCATGCTTCTGAAGGAATCCTTTTGCTACCAATCGTGCTTTATACTTTTCTATAGTTCCATCAGGTAAATGTTTGAGCTTGTAAATCCATTTGACTGCAATTGGTTTCTTACCAGTAGGCAATTGAGTTATATTCCATGTTTCATTCTTCTCAATTGAAGCAATTTCTTCTTTCATTGCTTCTCTTCATTCTTCATGTTTTGAAGCTTCAACATATGTTAGTATCAACAAATAGTGTCAGGTGCAATATGTCACCATCTAGTGTGACCATATCATCACTGACCCTTTCATAAGCTTGCAGTGTTCTATTTGGAATACTTGTTATTTCTGACCTTCTTAGTGTCACTTGATCATTGTTTGGAACTTGAGGTGTTGGCACAGTTTCTTCCTCAGTTACTTGTTCATCAAGGAACTCAAATGGAATGTATTTTTCACCCTTAGACACATTGTTGTTCCAATCCCAACACTTATCTTCTTCAAATGTTACATCTCTGCTAGCAGTGATCTTTTTTGTAATAGGGTTGTACAATTTATAAGCACCTGCAATGTGATACCCTACTAGTATCATTGCTTCACTCTTGTCATCAAGCTTCTTCCTCCTTTGATTTGGTATGTGTCTGTAGCATAAGCAGCCAAATACCCTTAAATGCTTCACTGAAGGTGTGTGCCCTGACCAAATTGCTTCTGGTACTTTATGCAACTTCTTGGTTGGGCTTCTATTCAGAACATAGCATGCAGTTGATACAGCTTCACCCCAAAAACTATGAGGTAGATTCTTTTCTTTTAACATACACCTGGTCATGTTCATGATAGTTCTATTCCTCCTTTCAGCCATTCCATTGTGTTGAGGAGTGTATGGAGCTATAATCTCATGTTGAATTCCATTTTCTGAGCAAAATGTTTTGAATTCATGTGATGTGTATTCACCACCACCGTAACTTCTTAGAATCTTAATCCTCTTTTCTGATTGCTTCTCAACTAACTACTTGAATGACTTGAATTTCTGAAACACTTCATCTTTGCTCTTCATTAACTGAATCTACATCATTCTACTAAATTCATCAATGAATGATACAAAGTACTTGTTTCCTCCTAAAGATATATAATGTGTCAAATGGACCACATACATCTGTATTTACTACATCAAGTAACTACTTATCACTCATTGCAATATCCTTGACAAAAGACTTTCTGGCCTGCTTGCCTAACAAGCAATGTTGACTTATATCTCTAGGGATCTTAATTGCAGGTAATCCATTCACCAGTTCATTGTTTTGCAGATAACTCAAACTTTTAAAGTTGAGATGACCATACCTTAAGTGCCATAACCATGCCTGGTCATTGATCTTCACTATAGTCAGATATTGGGATTGATTTGCAGTGATGCTGACTTGAAATGTTCTATTTTGAGAGAGAGAGAGAGAGAGAGAGAGAGAGAGAGAGAGAGAGAGGGGCTCTCAAAATAGTGTTTTTTTGAGAATCAAATACTTCTATGATGTTATTCTCCATATGCATAATGAATCCCTTCTCTAATAGTTGGCCCATACTTAGTAAATTTGTTTTCATGTCTGGTACATATGGAACACAAGTGATGATTGCTTGATTTCCTTTCTTGCCTTTGATCAATACATCACCTACTCCTTCAGCTGAGATTGTTCTATTTTCTGCAAACCTTATTTTTGACTTTGATGAACTGTTGAAATTGATAAGCCATTCTCCGTGACTTGTCATATGGTTACTGCATCCTGTGTCAAGATACCAATGTTTATGATGATTTGCATCATCTGTTGTGGTTGCCAAGAGTAACATTGGATCAATCTCTAGGTCACTTTCTTCCTGAGTAATGTGTTCTTCAGACTTGTTCTTGCCTCCATACCTTGGAACTTTCTTCCCTCTGCAATCGTTTGCAAAGTGACCATATTGCTGACAATTATAGCATTGAATCTTTTTCAAATTCACCTTTCCTTTCTTTTCTTGATTTGAACCATTGTTCTGAGTTGATGATTCTCCTTGATCACTGTTCTTCTTTGAAGTATCTTGGTGATTGCTGTCTTTATGAAACTTATCTTTCCATTTCCATTTATCATTGCCTTTCTTTACTGCTTGTGCTTACAGTGCTTAATCTGCAATCTTTTTGTCTTTCACTGAGTCTTTGATCATGTGATTCCAAATAGCATTGCAGTTCATCCAATGTCATGGTACTTATATCCTTGGATTCCATGATTGCAACAGTAATGTAATCAAATTTTGGAGCTAGGGTTCGTATTACCTTTTCAACAATAGCTTCATCAGCCAATGTTTCTCCACAACTTCTTATCTGATTTGAAATATTAGTGATCTTGTTGATGTAGGCAGTGATAGTTTCATTATCTTCCATGTCTGCAATCTAACTTTCTTCAATCTTTCATTCCCTTCATGACATTTAGCAAGAATATCCCAACATTCTTTTGCAGACTCTACATTCTCAATCTTCTGAAAATTTATCACATCAACACATTGATGGATAAAGAACATAGCCTTGAAGTCTTTCTTCTTCAAATTTCTGTGTGCATTCCTTTGATTCTCATTTGCATCTGCTGGTAGTGGAGTCACACCAGTTTCTACCACATCTTGAAAGCCAAAGATGACTTTCATCTGCTTGTTCCATCTGTCCCAGTTGGAACCATCAAGAATTGGAAGTTTTCCTCCAAAACTGTTGCTCAGAGTTTCCAGTTGGCTTGTCATCTTCAAGCTAATGAGTTAGTACACACTGCTATGTTGTAATCTTGGTGAATCTTTGATGCCAAGAACCTTGGGGCCTAGATACCAGTTGTTAGAACTTGAATAAAAGAATTAGGGAAATTGATTATGAAAAGAATGAGGGAAATTGAGAGAGTAAAGGGAGAATTATTATTGATCAAGGTGTTTTGTAATTACAATGACTAATAACTAACTATGGTTACTATAACCATGAATCATCTAACTAACTAACTAACAAAGGTAGTTACTTACAACACAAGTAACAAACTAACTAACTTCTAAACTTGAATTAACCCTCCAATACACTTATGGTAAGTCTGATTAGCATAAGCTTATATTCATTGAATCAAACATATAATAAGTCTGATTAGCAACACCATTACATTGTTGAAAGTCAGGGGGCTACCACACACAATAAAATGTCATCCAACAGCTAGTACATTAGTCATATGATAAATTTTCATGTATGTACTGAAAAGGATAGTTAGTGGCTACACAAGTAGAGCACTCAAAATGCCTACTATATATTACAACCCAAAACTACTAAAACAAACAACTCCTAACCATAATAGTTGCATCGTACTAAAGTCGCAAAATAATGGCCACCACTACGTGCCTACCCAAAATGAAGGAACTCTTGGCTAAATCCACAATTATCAAGAAACATGTATTCTGAAACCTGTGAATTATGAAGAGATAAAATGTCGACTAATAACTTTTAGTAAAAAAAAAAAAACTTTAAAGTAATGATTTATTTTCATTTTCTTCAAATGATTATGCTAAGTAATAAATTTGTCCATCAACTATGATTTGTTAAACTACTCATAAGCGTTAAGGATTTGTGATACTGAAGCCTAGGGCTTACGGAATGTGACTTTTCAATAAGTGGTATTTATAGACCAAGATATTAAAGCTAAGGGAATGTTTTTGGAGGAAAGGGGAGCAAAATCCCTCATAAGCTCATTTTTTGCTTCCCCCAAATTTGGGGGATTTGGAGGGGAGGGGAGGGAAGGTGAGATCACTTATTATAATTTTAATTACATTGACAAATTTATCCCTAATTTTATGTTGAAATCCAAAACTAGCCTTATTAAAATTTTAAAGATAAATTTATCTCTCTTTATTATTCATGCTTTATCATTATTCTTAATTCATCCTACACATTTTATTGTTTTTTCTGGGCAATTTTCTTCTCTTTTACGTTGCATCAATAAACTCGTTTTTTATTTCTATTTTCATTTAGTTTGTGTTTTATTACAACATTTCTTTTGTTTGTTATATTACGTTGTATCATATTACAATGTTTTGATTTGAATTACAATTTTTTTAAATATTATTATATATTATAATTATTACTAGTTGTTATATTTTATTAGTAATAAGAGTTTTTTTTAGTAAGTGTAAAAGTTTTATCCCACATTTTATATTAATAATTATCAATAAATTCTTTTCATGTGTTTATGGATAATTTAAATTTTCTTTTGATTAGATGTTTCATGAAATTTTAGAAATTTTTGTGAATATATAGTTTGATTTGTATCGAATAGCTATAAAATCATGAAACTTTTGATGTTTATAAGGATAAAAAAGTAAATCAGTTTTAAAATCCTTCCCCTCCTCTCGTGAACCAAACATATCTATAGCTAAAATGTCTTCCCTCCCCTCCCCTTCTCTCTTTTGAACCAAACACGTGTAATTAAGGGCCTGTTTGTTCTAAATTTAAAAAAATAAATTTTTTCTTTGTATTTTTGAAAATAGATTTTCTAAAACCGTTTTTCAAAATATTACAAGTTTTTTTATATTCGTTTTTTCTAAACTGAAACACTAATTTTGACATCATATAACATAAATACACATTATTGAAGATCTAAACATATTTTTCATAAAGTTGTATTTCAAAAATGATTTTTATGAAAATCTATTTGAAATAGCTTCAAAATTAACTGATTTTTCGAATTTTTATATCAAATAAAGTTTCAATAAAATTATCAAATACTTAAAATAACATTTTAAGAATAACTATTCAAACAAACTTTTCATTTGAAGCTTTTATAAAAAGTTTCCTTGTAAAAATTTTTTACACAAAATTATTTAACACAATAAGAATCTATTTTAAAAAAATTTATAACAAACGGACCCTAAAATTTCCCCCTCCCCTCCCCTTAATTAAAATTCCTCCCCTCCGCTTCCCCTCTGTTGAACCAAACAGACCCTAAGATTTACGGAGTGTGACTTTTAAAATGGATGTTTCGAAGAATTGACCTCTAGTTTTTATTTTAGAGAAGAGTCATGTTAACTGCTATCACAATATTATTATATATTATTGCTATGAGCATTACTTATAAGAAAGCTCAAGAAACATACGGTTAGAAAATACAATTTACTTTTTTTGGCTCATTAAACCCCTCCTTTAGAAGGTACTCTTAAACTAAATATGGATGCATGGTAGTTTTTTTATGACTCTTTATTAGGGGTGCTCGCGGTTCGGTTTGGATCGGTTTTGAGGCAAAAACTCATCCGATCCAAAAATAAATTCATTTGTGGTTTGGTTCGGTTTTGGATGACAAATAAAAAAAATCCGATCCAATCCGATCCAATATTATGCGGTTTAATTTGGATCGGTTTTTGGATATCCAAATTATAAATTGTAATTTTTTTTAATAAATATAAATATTATAAAAAACGCTACAAAATAATAGTTTGACATTTTTGACAAAATAAATATTAAGTTTGATGTAAAATATAACATATAATATATTGAAAATTAATATTTTGGAATGACAATTACCAATTATATTCGAAACATATAAAAAGTAAAAAAAAAAGATTAAATTAAACTAACATATAGTATTAACAAAATTTAAAATAGATTAAGCCACTAGGTTTGGTCTAGTGGTGAGGGGTTTGGGTAATATGTTATAGGTCATGAATTCGATTCCCACTCATTGTAAACCAAAAAAAAAAAATTAAAATAGATTAAATTAATTAACAAAATTTAAAATGAAAAAAAAGGTCAATGTAATATATATATTTATACTAATAAAAAGATAAATAAATATTAAAATATATGTATGCGGTTTGGATCGGTTTTAAGAAATCAATCCGAAATCCGATCCGATCCAGCGGTTTTCACAAAAGAACATCCAAACACATCCAAAAAAACTTCGGTTTTTTTGGATCAGTTTTCGATTTTTATTTGGATTGGTTTGGATTTGAGCACCCCTACTCTTTATACTTTGTTCGCAACCACAAAGGTGATTGGGTGGTAGATTTTTCTCACTATAAAGTTGGATGTGATGTTTTGCTGGTTGAGCTGCGTCATATCCAAAAGGGAATTGCATTTTGTCGCAACAAATGTTATAATAACATTGGTTGAGAGAGCAATTCTTTTAAAGTTATTGAAATGCTCAATGTTAGACGAGATAATACCTTTCGCGTATGTCTATGCTATGCTCAATAATTATTGCTATGATCAATTTTATTATGAGTAACTAACTCCCTTTTAGATTAGGTTTGGATCAATTTGGAACATGTAAATTTATGAGGATCTTAGTATTGCAATTTTAATTTTATCGTTGTTGTTATCTCTATGTTTAATTCTTATATGAATTACAACTTCATGAATCGATTGATTACTAATCAGTCAATAATTACTTTAGACATACTGGATTATTGTACTATGATGAAAGAATTAACATTCGATAAAACTTTCTATGAATTAGAACATCGACCCGTGCGGTGAACGAGTCTAATTAGCTGTAAGATATGTAGTTATAAATTATGATATGATAATTGCAATAATATAAGGTATATGAAAATTTTTGAGTAACATTAAACGATAGTTCAACAATAATTTTGGATAAATATTCATACAAAGGATGGTATATTACGGAAGACTTCCTTATAGACCACATTCGAATTCTTAGTCTTATCTTCGTCGTCATCGTCGATGATCAATATTTTTAATCCTTCTATAGAAGTAACTCTTGAAATCACAATATACAGATGACCATGTGAAAACACTGGCGACGGAAGATATATCCCAACATGCTTTAAAGATTGTCCCTGACTCTTATTAATAGTCATCGCAAAAGAAATCATTAAAAAAAATTGTCTCCATTGAAATTTAAAAGAAATTCTTACGTCAGATGGTGTCAGAGAAAATCTAGGTATGAAAATTCGATCACCAATATTACTTCTTGAAATAATTTTTTCTTCAAGAGCACGTTTTCTCAATCTTGTAATAATAAGTTTTGTTCCATTGCATAATCCTAATTTTTGATTCAAATTCCTTAATAGCATAACAAGAACTCAAACTTTAAGTCTCAACTTGTGATTTGGAAGTTCCGAAGTAGAAATCGTGTTAAAAAATTCGGGAGTATGAACATCATCTACTGTTTGACCGTCTACATTATGTGCGAGTGGAGTATCATAACTCAAATATGTTTTTTCTTCACCAGGAATTAAATCTAACATATAATCATTTATTGTGTCGACTATTGAATTTTTAGAAGCTAATATAGCTCTATTTTGGAAACACGTTATATCGTTCATGTTTTATAAAAGTTGGGGATATGTGCTTTCAACGATATAAACAAGAAGATCACATGAATTTGGAATCAATAAATCTGATGGAATGTCAAGTTCTAAATTATCGTCGTTGTCATCTTCAATTTCTCCATCGCCAACACCCAAAACTCATTCGAAAAACAATCTTCTTTGATCCGAAAAGGTTATACATTGTTAGAAAAGAAACAAATGTGAATCAATGATTTTTTTGGTAATTAATAATATCACCACGTTGATATATACCTGGAGTCAACTACTATTTGCATAAATATCACCTTGATATATATTTGCAGTAATACGATCAACCATACTCTTCAACATAAAAAAAATATATTTTTCTTAGCATGTTTAGTTAAAAAAAACGTAACTTTTAAGTCCAATGATTTTTTTCTTTCCGTAAAAAAAAAAAACACTAAGAAAATGGTTAATATGTTTAGTTAATTAGTAAAAAATATTGAATTAGGATAAAAAAATGTAAATTTTTTCGAAAAATAAAACACTAAGAAAATGTATGATTTTATGATTTGCTAGATTTTTAATTATCGGTTTTTAATTGTTTAAACTGTGCAATGTAATTTTATGGTGTTTAATTGTTATATGAAATCTTTCCTATGAAAATTAATGGTACTTATCAATTATTTCACATAATTTTAGTCACAATTGGTATACTTGCTAAAGTAGTTGAAAATATTGCCTTGCACTGAAGGGTCGCGGGTTCGAATCCTAGTCAAGACAAAATTGTATTATTTTTTAATAAAAATTGCAAGATAAAAGTGTAGGGAAAATAAATTAGGTTTAGGATTTGCTTGTGTATACAAGCTTATAACATAAGAGATAAGAGATTGGAATTCGCCTGAAGACATTAGGGTATTATTATTATTATTATTATTATTATTATTATTATTATTTAATAATGCTAGCAACACTATTTTGGTTGCCCTAAAACAAACAAATAAGAGTAAACTCAGGATCAACTTTAGCTTCCCAATAGAAAAACTCAAACAGCTACCAGAGTACATGCTAACAATTAGAATTGATCAAATTCAAATATAGACAATAATTTCCATTCCAATAACAAATAAGAACAGTCAACTACACACCACTAATGTGTCTATGGACAAAGAGATCACTCCAAAAATTTACAAGGCAAGTGTGTTACCATAGGTTTAATTATCAATCTTATCTCCACTTTCCTTTTCACATGCACAAGAACCAAAAGGACTTCCAATAATAAAAATGATTTATTTGGGAATAGTGAAAGGAAAAAAAGGCAACAAAAATAAAAATAGCTGGTGATTGAATCATAACAAATCAAAATCTGGTTAGAACTAGAATGAATCTTAATGCACTACATCATTGCAACTCTACCATTCATTCCCAAAGGGGGATATATATTTTCTGCAAATACTACGGTGGACCAAGGTGGTCCACTATGCACTAGTGCTTGAAATCTATTCAAAATTCTGACAGCGATAGACGCTGTCTTTCAAAAGTAAAAGTTTGCAGTCCTCCTTATCGATATGTCTTAGACTGTGACAATGATTGGACAAAAACACGAGAAAACAAATGTGTCTCAAAACTCTTACTATAAAAGGGTTTTCCTTGTTTTTGTCGAAACAACACTGATCAGGTCATTGTCAAAACAACAACGGAGGACCGTCAGTTTCTATTGTTGAGCAGTGTTGTTGATCGTCGTTAGAGTTTAGGGTGATTTTTAAATACTGGTTCACCGTACACCACCTATCAAGGTGGTTCTCTGTAGAACCCGCCATATTTCCTCCCTTTGACGAAAATTCAAGCATGCATGTGAATAGTTGTAGTCTCAAAATGAAAATTCATTCAAATAAGGCTGAAATCTAACCAAGTTCTAGAGCACATCAACCGATATCAAACCAGTTCTAGAACACATCAACCAATAGATATATCACCCCCCCCCCCTTTACCACCCCCCAAGAAACAAATTATTAATCTCAAAATAAAAATCCATTCAAATAAGGCTTAAATCTAAATTTCTAGAGCTAAGTTGTTAAGAAAAACAAATGCAAGCAAACACGGCTAAACTTCAACTAGGATCCCATCCTGCCATTTCCAACTACAAAGATATCAGTTAGCAAGACAATCACCCATAAGCAATGAAGTACCCTTCTAATTTTCTAAAGATCTTAATATCAGCTTAATAGTCAAGCCAACAATTCAGCCATATCTTTTACCCAATTACTCACATTTCCCAATTGTAGTGCATATAAACTGAATTGGCAAATTTTGATATAATTGGTACGCCACCTACATTTCAACCAAACATTGTCCTCATTGTTAACAAGTAGCAAAAACTAGAACCATCATCTAAAATAAAATGAAAGACACTTCCCTGACATCCACACAAACTAAAAAAACGACGAATTACTGAGTTGGAGGTTGGGGGATTTGACCATCCATAATGCGGAAGAGCTCATCAAAGCGCTGGTGGACGGCAGTCTCAATACGCTCTTGGCTTGCTTCAATACGTTGCTGGCTTGCCTCAATACGCTGCTGGCGCGCCTCGATACGGTCCAAACGTGCTACTATGTCAACCAAATCAGGAGGAGGCGCGGGAACATTAACAGCAGCAGGGGCAGGAGCTCGGAAAGTACTGACCTTATTAGTTGGTCGCTGTCTTTTGGTGCCCATTGTACCTACAAAAGAAGAGGGACCATATATCAACTCAACACATAAAAATAGGATTCTCAAAACATATGACCAATAAGCTACAAGAACCAAAGTTAGAAAAATAAAGCACAAATGGGTCTAATAAACAAATCCTGTATACCATCTTCAAATGGGACCTCAAAATTCAACACAGAATAATGCACAAAACAGGAAATCACTCAGATTCTATTAGTGCTAACCAGAGAGCTCACAAATCAGACACAAGTTCACAACAATGTTGTCAGCGGCGGATGGCGGAAGACCAAAAATCCACCATGCAAACACACTATTGCGGTCTATGGTACCGCCATGGCAGGCAAACTTCACAAATATCCTATGGCGGTTGTCCAAAAATCAGCCACGCCATTCCACCATGGCGTAGCCATGACAGCCACCTAACAACACTGGTTCACAAATGTCATAAACCCTAAAGGGTCAAATCACAAATCAATAGCCATCTCACAATCCATCCATCATTTTCAGCTTACAAGTCAGTATTGTAATATCAAGTCAAACCCAATTCGAATTCTAAAAAGTTAGGCAACCTGTTATAGGGCGACACACTCCACATGTCTATGCACGAGGGTTGTGGAGTTGAGTTAGGTTCAACATCAATCATAAGTCTCATTTTCAGCTTCCACACCACTCATTTTCCATTTTATCAACTAAATGCATAGGAATAGGATTCTCAAAAAACGAAAATAACATATGAACAATAAGATACAAGAACCAAACCTAAAAACAATACACAAATGGGCATAATAAACAATGCACAAAGATAGAGTAATATGCATAATAAACTCAAATCCCAATTATCATCCCTCTATAGGTCCTCAAAATTCAGTCACAGAATATCACTCAAAACAGGAAATCGCGCAAACCAGAGAGTTTGCAAATCAGTCACAACTCACAAATTCACAGCAGTAATAAACCCTAAAGGGTGCAACCAAAAATAATGAAAAAATTCAAAAAGCAACAATCATTAGCAATCATCCCTAATAATTTCCTCCTACATAAAATTCACTACCCTCTCTTCCGTTTCTAATCAACACAAAATAACACATTCTTTTCATACACATCTTTATCCCTTCATCCTCCTAAACCCTTCCAACTATTCAGCCAAAGAGTAATTTAACAACTTGAATTTGCATAAAAAAACCCATCATTTTATTGAATTCTTCTAATTCAACATACTCAGAAATCACCACAGTCCATGCACGAAGGTTTGTTTGGGATTGAGTAAGGTTCATCCTAAATTCAACGAATTTGTCAAAAAAAAAAAAAAACCTAATTTCAAAGACTAATCTACACCGGTTCCTCTAGATCCACCTTCTGGACCCCAAAATACGGCAGTGGAAAAGAAAATTCGAAAGAGAAAAAGAAAATGAAGCAAAAAGGAAGCGAACCAGGATAGTGATGACCGGAGGTGGCGGAGCGCGGTTGCTGAGGAAATGAGCGGACTGGGTGACCGTTCGAAAACGGAATAAGACCTGCCGCAGACCAGGGAAGAAGGTCGGAGAAGATGACCGGCTGCAGATCTGGGGCGCTACGAGGATAGCGAAAAATGGAGAGCGTGGGCTATGCGGATGCCGAAGATGAAGAGCGGTGGGGAGTGGTTGATGGCGGTGTTCCGGCGAGGGCAGGGATAGGTGACGGAGGAAGGTGAAATTTGGGTTGGGTTTTTGTTGAAGAAATGAAAGAAGGTGAAGAGGATTTTAATAGTTTTTTTTAGACCTAAAGGGGTGTATTGCAATAAAAGTATAAAACATCGGTATCTTCAAGGATACTAATATAAATGTTTTATCTTAAAATTTGTGTAATTAATATCTTAAAAACATAAAAAAAGTTATCTTTTTAGCATTAGCATTATCATGAGTTTCTTTTTTTAGCATATTTAACAAGTGTTTGGGGTACGGCTTAGCATGACCTTAAAACATTTTAGGCTCTGTTTGGTAAAATTAAACTATAAGTTAGCTACTTGAAATAACATAAAAGTTATAAGTTAATGACAAAAGGTTTTTACCAAACATGTTCATTTTTTCGAACAAACTTATAAGCTTAGTCCAATAAGCTATAAACTAGCTTATTGGACTTATCAAACACACCCTTAAAAGATTGTTTTGTTACTCTCTCCGGCTACTGTTATAAGAAAAGAAAAAAAAATCACTTTTTAGATTCATTGAAAAATTTATGTATTTGGTCTATAATATAGGTTAAGATACAACAATTTTTTAATGAATATAAAAAATGAATTTTTGCTTATGATAATGACTGGAGAGAGTATTTTATTTCTTTTTTACAAAAAAAAGACTATTATTTATATTTTGTTATTATAACAAGGGATTTAATTAACTGAGTTTAATGGAGATTGTCGAAATAATTTAATTTTAAATTGACGTTTAATAGAAAAAAAATTAATATTAAAAAAATTGAGTTGATTTGAAGGAATACAAAATTGTTATTGATTAATAATGTAAAATTGTTGAAGTGATTTGACGGAATATAAAATTGTTATTGATTAATATTGTAAAATTGTTTTACCTTGATAGTATGTATTCTTTTTTATCTAATTAATTTGTATGAAATTTAGCTCTAGAGTTATTTTACGCATGCATCTTCAAATTGAAAAGTTGTTTGGTGGTTAAGATAATATGCATGAGATAATAATTTATCATGTTACGTTTCAATTCAATTTTTTATGAGAAAAAAAATATGGTAAGTCAATTAACTTAAGCAAAATTTGTAACAAAAAAAAAAACTTAAGCAAAATTTCAACTTGATAGTAATTTTATAGACTAAATTGATCAATAAATAATATTTTTAAGGACTAAAATGACTACATGAATATAGATTCAAGATCAAAATGACTACCTAAATAAGGTAAATTCTAATATGACCACTTCATCAAGTGGTTCATGGTGGACCAATCATGAATAACATTATAACGAATACGAAATTTACAAAATTCACCGTTGGATTGAAAGTTTATATCATATAGATCATCTATAGAAAAATTTAAAAAAATTGAAAATCATTTGATATGTTATTGAGACAAATCAAGATTAACGGTTTATTAAATAACGTAAATCTTGATGGGTCTCAATAACATATCAAATAATTTTCAAAAAATTTTAAAAAATTTATGGATGATTTATACGATATAAACTTTCAATCCAACAGTAAGTTTCGTAAAATTCATAATCGGTAGATCACTTATTCACGGTGAACCACTCCGTAACATCAGTCACCTAAATAATAGTAGCGAAGAGCATGGATGGACTTGAGTAATTGAGAAATTCTTGCATAGACTCTCACCTAACACCACTATATACACACTCAATTAAAATATTACACCTCATTAAAATAAAAATAAACTTAACATCCTCTCTTAATAATAGATTATTCCCTCTTTCCTCTCCCCAGTTTTTCCATTTTCGGCGAAATCTTTTTTTGATCGAATTGGCCGCACACTATTATCTTCCTCCTCTAGTGTCATTTCCTCTTCTGCCTCTTCTATGTACTCTCACTAGTTAGGAACTCGTGCGACGCACGGGCGAGGACGATTAAATACATCATTTAGACATTTTTTTTTTATAGGATAGACAATTGGTTGTTAATATAACACAACCATATAAAAAAGGCATAATAATATAATTGTTGTTATACTTAGAACATAAACCTACAAACAAACAACTTTCACTTTTAAAACCTACAATTTCTTCTATACAAAATTGTTTCCATAGATTGAGATAACTTGAAATTTCTTCCCTTCAGCATCCATATGAGACACTCCCCGTGTTTTGTGTCAATAAATTTTCACTTTTAAAACCTACAATTTCTTCTATATAAAATTGTTTCCATAGATTGAGATAACTTGAAATTCCTTCCCTTTAGCATCCATATGGGACACTCCTCGTGTTTTGTGTCAATAAACTGTCACTTTTAAAACCTACAATTTCTTCTATACAAAATCGTTTCCATAGATTGAGATAACTTGAAATTCATTCCCTTCAGCATCTATATGGGACACTCCCCGTGTTTTGTCTCAATAAACTATCACTTTTAAAACCTACAATTTCTTCTATACAAAATTGTTTCCATAAATTGGGATAACTTGAAATCCTTTAATTCAGCATCCATATGGGACACTCCCCGTGTTTTGTGTCAACAAATTTTCACTTTTAAAACCTACAATTTATTCTATATAAAATTGTTTCCATAGAATGGGATAACTTAAAATTCAATCCCTCTATAATATTGACATTTCACGGGGAGTGCCAAAAGGTAGCGTGTTGTAAGAATTGAACAATAAAGAGTGACAAAATTTTCAACTATCGATGGTCTTTCGTTTTGTTTTCTTCATTTCAAATCAAGGATATTGCTTATTGCCTACTACTCTTTGTTCCTTTTCAAAGTGAATGTTTACACTATACCAAAGAAATTTTTCGAAAATAGAAATATGCTAACTTTTACATATAACTGGATATATAACTAATCCATTAATTTCAGAAAGAAAAAAAAAATAAAAATAAAGACAAAACTATGCTTCACTTACCTCATTTTCTTGGTATTTTTATGTTTGTAGACTTATAAGTTATATTTATATCCATTAAAAGATGATATACTAGTAATCCTACACTACACTACAAAAAAAGAAAAGAAAAACGCCAGTACTTCTATGTTTTTCTCACATATTAACATGTTCTTTTGGTGAGAATGTGGTATGAGATACAGTAATTCTCAAATATTTTGTGCAGAAATTAAACATTACTTCTTAGATAATATATAGAAATGAAAATGTACTTCAAATATTCTTCAATGTACTTGTTAAGAAATAGAATGAAGTTATTACTACAACTAAGGTTACATAATTCACTTGCCCAAGGATAGAAAACATAATAAGAAAAAAAATTAAATCATAGTTTTCGTAAAGCCCTAAAATACATAACTTTTGTCTAACTCCAAATTCAAAATTTAAGCCATTGCATAATAATCTCTTCAAATATAGAGTCAACAAATTGAATGTGTGGTTTTAAATGTATGATAGCATATATGTACATTACACGATCCTCCCTATACTATGCATTAGTTTTACCATTCTATTCCTTTTTCTTCTCCTTATCCCTCAACGTTCTTATCATGTGCATCAGTGTCTTATTCTATCTTCTCAAAAAGCATACCTACTATAGGTGCACCTGCAATAAAAGAAGTGTGTCAAATATATGGTATGAAAGTTGAGAAAGTAAAGTAACAAAATGCAACATGTTTCATCCAATAGTAGGTCAAATATATGGTATGAGAGTTAAGTAACAAAAGAAGCATGTTCCGTCCAAAATACAAGCACCAGTTTTTGTGTAAAAGCTCCCAAACTTGAAACACAATTTTCTTAACTAATTCAAAGTCTTATATAATGACAATAGAAACCATAGTTCATGTGCAGAAAATGTAACATAATCAAAGCAAATATAGTGAAAATAAGCTTAATCCATTATTGCAAGCCTTGAACTCATTGAGTCATGCTGAAGGGCATATGCATGATGCATGGTTTTTAATTTAACAATCCTAGATTCAGCAAGAGTTTATCTATCAAATACTTCTTAGCAAACGATATGTATTGTTAGATGCAGGATAGAGATGATAGTTGCAGGATAGTGAAGATGGATGTCAAGCTAGCTGCTAGCATGCATGCACTGATAATTGACAGCACAAAAAGCCATATGATTAGAAGCACCATAAGCCCCTTGGTATTTCTAAGTAAAATAATTACAAAAATCTAAACCTTAGGACTACCAAGTCTGATTGAACACACATCACATATAATCTCATGAATCATGAATATAATTAAAAAAAAAACTACAAAACCAAAAGCAATGAGAATTAATTCCATTTCATGTTATACAAAACCAAAACCAAAATGTAGTTCAAAGAAATACCATTGAAAAAACTACTGGCAAAGTGAGCTGAATAAGGATCTTTGTAAGCAATAAGGCACGCATCAGCAGTATTTTTTCCATTTTCATCCGTGTACATCCATCGATATTTATAACCCCTCTTCTGCTTTATTCTTCCAACCTATGCAATTAAAACACATGTAACAAAATGTCTAAAATGTTGAGGCCTCTAATCTAATAGTACTTCACAAAGGGAATGAAAAATAAACTTATTTCCACTAGTACAACAGGGTCGCATTTCTTACATAAAGCACAATTCAATATGTATTTCAAAAATATGGTCATGCATTACAATGAGACTGAAGTTACTCTGTAAGAGGCACTTCCATGTAAAATAGTCCTGATAGTAAATTGACGCAAATAAAAAGTGCAAAAGTCAATTGATGAACACACAAGGAACACATATACTTATTTAGTCATAAGCTCCTTTGTTGCATCTTCAATTTTAAGATAAAAGATCACCAAAGAAGCATAAAAAAAATAAGTTATCAAATGTCAATGTCTATATATCTATATATATAAAAAATGAAGGTATAAACGTATAATGGCATCTTACCCCTGTTTCTTTGACTTTTTCGAGCAGTAAAATATCCAACTTTCGAAATTAACAAAATCTCTGCATTTAAAAAAGAACAGCAAAATCATCATAATGAACAATAAACCCCAATAATGGATCCAAAGTTGTATAATTTGATTATTTCCAAGTGTCAAATAATGGATGAAAATGAATATAGAAAAAGTCAGAAAAGCCAATATTTTTTAATCGAAATTTATGTGTTCTTTAATTTGTGAAAACATTTCCAAAACTAATTCAAGAATATTACTTTCATCAAAGAGAATGCAATAATGGTAACAATCTTTGGATATCTCTCACCTGATCGTGTCATGCGAGAGAGCGATTCCTTCGATCAGGTATCAAAATTTTACTACTAATGAGTGAATGAAAAGAAAAAACAAAACAGAAAGCGGATTAGAAATGCCAATGAAGAAAATTAGGGATTTGGAAAAGAACAAAACTAAAATTACTTGCGGGATGGGTCTTGAAATAGGGTTAGAGGATTAGATTGAGAAGATTGAGAAGAAAATCTAATTTGCAAACATAGACACAAAATTAAACATGTCACATAAAAATCAGATGATGAAATTAAATCATAAAATAACATATGGAGAAGCAAATTGAAACCTTTGAAGATTGTGGCTTGTGCCATTCAAGATGGTTGATTCATGGAGAGAGACGAAGTTCAAAGGAATCAACAAAAAATGGAGAGAGATGAGTAAGAAAGTGAGTTTAGATATTGAAAAAGAGTGGGATAAATTGAATTTTGAATTTTGAAATTGATTCCAACAAAGCAGAAAACAACAGTAATAGCAGCAGCATCATGAAAGGGATGGGTCAAGCTGCAAAATTTGAATTTTGAAAGTATTGGTCAAAGCTTGTAGAATAGGATTGCAAAGCAGCTTTTGGTTTTTCACCGAAATGGAATGGTGTGAAGATGGAGAAAGAAAGCAACAGCTTGTGGGCGTCAAAATGGAACGGTTTGTCTGTGATTGAATTGTTTTTTTGTTTGGCATCAAAGCTTTTCTTTCTTCAGGATTGGGCTTTGCTGGGCCAGAATGTGTTGGACTCAAGTATTTTGGCCCAGCAAGCAAGGAGATGTGATGTAGGAGAGTTTCCTTAATAATTTATTATTTTAGCCATATTTAGTTTTATTATATTTTAGGTAGATTTCTTATTTTTATATTTCACCTAGATTAGTTATTTTTATATTTTAGGTAGATTTGTTATTTTTATTTAGCTAGGTTTGTTATTTTTATTTTTACAATCTTTTAGAAGATTCGTTATTTTTATTTTTCACCACTATTTAAACCAAACTATTGTAGCCTTGAAAGGCAACCTTTTGATTTAATAAAAATACAGAGATTTTTCTCAAATTTGGTGGATTCCAAATTACTCCTTCTGGTGGATTCCGGAAGTCTAGTGGATTCTAGATTAGTTACTCTTTCTGGTGGATTCCGGAAATCTGGTGGATTCCAGAGCCTTATCTAACAGGTTTGTCGCTTGCGAACCTGTGTTTTATTATAGGATTAGCGCTTGTTTTTCCTTCACGCTTCCGTACTGCGTCAGTTGGTATCAGAGCCTGGTTTCTCCTGTTCTTTTCCTAACGTGATCAGCCATGGGAGAATCAATTCCGGTTATTAGGGTTCGCAATAACAACCATATTGTTACATACATAAAATCAGAACATACTCGTGGTGAATCTGATTTGGAATACTATGAGCGTCGATATTACAAAAGGTTGAAGGATGATTACTACGAGTTTAAAATCTCTGATTCGACATATCGTTGTCCGTTTTGTTACAACAAAGATTACTCGTTGTCCGGCCTTTTGAGGCATGCTTACAGAATGGCAGGTAACTCGCGTAAAACGATTAAAGATATTGCTAAACATTCTGTTTTGATAACTTATGTTAATTGGTATGTTAATGTTAAATTTGAGGAAGCATTTAGCATCTTCAATAATTCCAATAACAACAATCATGCCAATAATTTTCATCTACGCCACATAGCTACTGAAACCCTAGATGATAACCAGCCATCTCTTCCCGAGAAACTTGACGATCCTGCTTATAAATCTGAACCGAAAGAAACCGAAGTAGTTGTTGAACAAGATGCTTCGGTTGAAGTTGATGAATCGAAAGATGAGAAGGAAGAGATCGATGAACATGATGATTCAGAGAAAGAGGATCAAACGGATGTGGAGTCTAAAATGGTAGAAACTACAATCGATGAGGAAGGAGTGCTCAATCTAGAATTGGAGGGTAGTTTCAACGAGAACAACAATAACATGGATTACGACATCCAAACAGAGGCGACACCCGAAATTGATAAAGAAACAAAGGAGAAAGAAGGTCATGTAACAAATTTATCGTCATCGGCAACACGGTATGATGCAACTTCAAGGACAACACAAACAGAGGAACTTATGAACATTGATCGGTATTCCCATGTTATGCATATAAGCTCTACCTCCACTGTGGAGTTATTAGATGTGTTAACAAGTTGTTATCTCAAGTTAGAGGAAAAAAACAAAGAGCAAAAAGTAGCAATCAAGCAAACCAGAAAGAATTGGATAATTAAAGCAGAACAAGTACTAAGTTTCTACTATGATAAACGCATGAGTCAGTATCAAGCATATGAGGTTCTTTATCAAGATAAGAACTCGGGGTCGAGTTCTTTTGAGGTAGAGGAGACTGATGTAGGAGAGTTTCCTTAATAATTTATTATTTTAGCCATGTTTAGTTTTATTATATTTTAGGTAGATTTCTTATTTTTATATTTCACCTAGATTAGTTATTTTTATATTTTAGGTAGATTTGTTATTTTTATTTAGCTAGGTTTGTTATTTTTATTTTTACAATCTTTTAGAAGATTCGTTATTTTTATTTTTCACCACTATTTAAACCAAACTATTGTAGCCTTGAAAGGCAACCTTTTGATTTAATAAAAATACAGAGATTTTTCTCAAATTTGGTGGATTCCAAATTACTCCTTCTGGTGGATTCCGGAAGTCTAGTGGATTTTAGATTAGTTACTTTTTCTGGTGGATTCCGGAAATCTGGTGGATTCCAGAGCCTTATCTAACAGGTTTGTCGCTTGCGAACCTGTGTTTTATTATAGGATTAGCGCTTGCTTTTCCTTCACGCTTCCGTACTGCGTCAAGATGAAAGGGAGGGAAAGGAAATTCGAATTGCTGGCCAGAAGAAGCAAAGTTTTTGAATTTTTTCCAGCTAGGATTTTTTCTGCATGATTGTGTGATTGACACATGTCAAAAATTATCCTAAAACTGTGTTGGGTTTGTGTAGTTAGTATGATATCAATTTTGAATGTTATTCATTTTGTGAGTGTTTTACAAATTGACATATATCGAATAATTGTAAAATAGATTAGTTTGTTAATTAGTTACCGTAGGTTATAATTTTTTTCTTTTCAGTTAACAGGTTTTTATCCTCTTTTCCTTGTATATTTAATAGGATCAAATTTATGTACAGTTCCATATATACAGTTCTTACTGTACTAGATACATGGAGGTAGTTATTTTTATATAAAAATAGTTTTCTTTTATTTTTTTAAATTAAAAAAATATAAAAACTTCATTTTTGTGAGAGGGACAGGAAAAACTGCACCTAAAAAAATGTATATAAGTTTTATCCTATTTAATATCCCTTTAGGAATACACAATTGAATAGAAGGATTTCAGTTTTATAAAACTCATTTAAAATATGGTGGTGATTTAATCATGGATGGAAAACGATATTATTTATAACTTGTGAGAAAAAAACAACTGTAATTGATGCAGCGGTAGTAATGCTAAACAGTGAAATGATTTTGACGATTTGCTCATGGTTAAAGAAAGTGGAGAGATTTGGTAAAAAGAAGCTGAAAGAAATTGGGGAGAGAGAGAAATAGATGTGGGAATAGGTTAGACCGAGCTAGTCTTTGGCAAGCCTGAGTCTGACCTGTCAAAAAATGGAAGGCCTGAGTCTGGCCTATGACCTATCATACGCCTAATTTTTAGGTCCGAACTTGGTTTTTTGAAAGCCTAATGTGGCATGTTGGCCTGTTTAAAAACCTATTTCATATGAACATATTTAAATAAATAATTATATTTATTTTTAAATATACTTATGAATGAATAAACCAATGTTCTTTTTGATATTTAACATGATATTTTAGAGGATTTGACTATATATGTCATCATATTTCAATTCTTTTTTTTTTGTAGAAAAAGAGGGCTAAACCCCAAAACGAAAAGAACTACAGAGTCGAACGAATATTCCTAGGCATGCAAGCCCTGAAAAAATCATCAAAAAAGAGTCTTGAAACCTCACGGGGAGGATTCTCCATAACATGAATATTAAAAGAGTCTAAGGAGAAGCTAAAATTAGTCAGACAATCAGCACTTCTATTCCCCTCCCGCAGGTATGATTGAAATGCACCTGCCAGTTCAACTTTAAAAGCTCTTGTATACGACGCACCAAGGTTGGAGGATTGCCATTAATTTTAACTTTTCTTGTGATCATGTATGATGGAAACCCTGACTCCAAGCAAGCTTCTAGTTTATAATAATACATTTATATATATGTTAAAAACGAATGTAGATTAATAAATTTAAACTAATTGAAAAGTTAGTCGATTTATAATTTAATCAAAGTATAAATTTTAATATATAAATTATAATCATAGTAAAAATATTATTCATATTAAGTTAAATAGGCCTCAACGCCTTTTTTAATGGTCTGCGGCCTGACCTTTTTAGCTAAATAGGCTTATAAAAAAGTTTTGACTTGCTCTATTTAAAGAAATAGGTTGATCTGGCCTGAGCGGCTGAGCCTATATAGGCTAGGCCTTAAGGTCCGGTAGGCCGGTCTGGCATGTTCCCACCTCTAGAGAGAAAGAAAGAATCTTCAACAATAATGACAAGAAATCGTTTCCCAAAAAAAGATAATGAGAATAAATCTGATTTTAATTTTTTTTAATTAATTTTAGTGAGGTGTAATATTTTAATTGATTGTGTGTAAGAGTGAAATATTAGGTGACTATCCATGTAAGAATTTCTCTTAGTAATTTGGTAAATTTCATTTTCCCTTCACAATTAAGGCCAAAATAAATAGTAGTAATATTAAAAAGTGTTACATTAATTTGTGATACATAGAATCGTTTAAACTGTACTGTAGCCACATATATATATCCTTTCTCAAGTCAAAACTTTGTCACCAAATACTAATTAATGCCTTGTGTTTTAAACGATTTTGTTTGTTGAGTCAAATGATATTTACCCTTTTGAAAGTGGTGAGATAAAGGTTTGTTTTGCTTTTTTGAAATTTAAATAAATTGTTGTAATATGTGATTTGGGAAGGAGAATTATTTGTCCTCATATTTTAGATAAATTCTATTTTCATGATAGAAATAGTTATATAGTCAAATAAAATGGTTTAGTAGTTCTATTTGTGATTCTTTTTCTTGACAAATGGAGATCGACTAGCCTATACATAACATAGTTTTTGTGAGTTGAGTGTAGGTGTGTTGGGATGCAAAATTATGTAGTGTTTCGGTTTGTTTAGTGGTGAAAAGGATTACATGATATCCCTATTTTTTCTCTGTATGGTAATGTAGATCTATCTTATGTTTTGGTATTTTCATGAGCAACTCTAATAAAAATCAATGATTCATTCTCCTAATAGATTGAAAGAATTTGTATCATTTTTAGCTTACAAACTTTACACTAGTTAATGACTTTTTGCTTTGAAAAAAGATATATAATCCTAATTTTATATAAGGAGAATGAATCGGTTATTTTTAGGCCGGACGTGATGGAAATAAATGTCGAAATTTTTATGCCGAACGTTATGACCAATTTTTGATCTCCGATGCTGCTTCACTTATGTGTGTGAGTTTATACTAATTTAGATACTATATATCCACGTGAAAAAAAAATAGAAATTTTATATCAATTTAAACTATTTTGTGTCATATTTTGTTTGGATTATAAACATTTAACAGTTAATCTGGTAGTATGAGACGTACTAGGAAAACAGATTTATGAACACTTATATTAAGAATTTAGCACGACCTGTAATGACTTACTTTATTAAGGATTTTAATATCTTTGTTTACAAATGAAGTTGTTTTACATCATTTCTCTTTTCAATCAATTTAGTATGAATGTGAGTTTCAAACCGCATGTGTTGAAGCAAAATATTTGAGCATTACAAATATAGTATAAGGAGATCACGATATGGAGGTTTAACATGTGCCCTAAGGGTTTTGACACATGTTAAAGAAAACAACGTGACAATATTTTGTTTATGTATGAAGTTGTCTTACATAATTTCTGTTTTCAATCAAATTAGTATGATAGCGAGTTCCGAACCGTATGGGTTGAAGCAAAGCATTTGAATATTATAAGGGCAATGTTAACTTGTGCCCTTAAGGCACATGATAAGAAGCAATAAATGATGGTTGGTCCCACCCAAAATTAACTTCAGTCAAAATAATATAAAAAGAGTGTTTTTATTTTTCCAAAATTACCCTCTTCTGTGAGCAGCTATGGTGGTTCTTTACAATGGTGGGTTGGTCACTGAGGATTGAGGAGGATAGGTCGGCAACGAAGGAAGGAGTGGATCCTCTGATTTACTTTTATGAATGAATTTTTGAATAAACTAAAATAAGGGACACGTGGCATGATCAGGTACGTGAGATTGATCTAACAGGTGTGATTGGATAAAAAATATACATATAATAAGCAAAAGAAAATGTCAGGCGTGTGTGTTTAAATGTAAATGGAAGTGGGTGTGTGATATAGTTGAGGGCAATTTTGTCTTTAAAAATTTTATGAGACACAATTTATGATATTGTTTCTTTCAAAGTAAAATAAGTGGAGTCAACCATCATTTATTGCTCCTTATCATGTGTCTTAAGAGCACAAGTTAACATCATCCATATTATAAATATATTACAAATATAATATATGGAAATTACAATATAGAGGCTTAACATGTACCTAAGGGTTACTTATTAATAAAAAATTGTTTCAATTATTTCAGACTACGCTCGACATGCTTCCTTTTTTTTTTTCTTTCTTCAAAGCCTAATGCAAACAATTCCCTAACAATTAGTCGCCAAACTTTACTCGTTGGATTTACTTACCGACTGACATTACATAAGGAACATCCTCTCCTTAACAACTTGAACGATGTTTTCAAGGAATTAACATTTGGGTTGGTCGTTGGTATGAGATTGTGTTTGGATTTTGCAAAACCTTTTAAGAAAATCTCCTACACTTACATCCTTGTATTCTCCTGTCTTTGATGTCAATTCTTTAATGCTGAAGTGCCCCACCCAAGGGCATCGTAAGTACATCTGGTACTACTCCCTCCGGTCCTTATTATAAGGAACAGTTTGGAAAAAACACACATACCAAGAAACCTTATCTTTCTTAATAAAAATTCTAAAATTTTACAATCTATTACAAAACTAACCTTGGTGTATTAATTTATCCTTAGGGAATATATCAGTCTAATTAATGCATAACTTTGGAATGAATACAATTTAATAAGGGTAAAAATGGAATTGTAAGAATAAATTTAATGATTGTTTCTTATAAAAAGGACCAAATTTTTTTTCCAAATTGTTCCTTATAAAAAGGACCGGAGGGAGTATGTATAAACTAAATGTCACGGAAAATATAACCGATTAATATAACTGATAATTGAACTCTTTGTTTTTAGTAAAAAACAAACATAAATTTTTGTGCTTTCACCGCGAAAGAGATTCTCCGATGGCTATGTATTGGCGGTGATCCCATGCTATAGACTTTAGCAGCTTCGATAGGGTCATTTTCTATCCATTTTAACTCTCCGAGTCATAGAGCTGCCTCCGTTGTAACAACCACCTCATGTTTTACAAGCTAAGCATACTCCTCCAGTGAACCATTCCATCTACATTTGAAAACAAAAAAGAAAACACAAAAGGATGTCGATAATGTAAAGAGTAATCACAACCATTTTGTGCATCAGTTTTCAAATAGCTAAATTTCAACCCTATTACCTGCTTTAAATTGAAGGGAATAACATTTTAGCTCTCACATAAAGCTTTGACCAAGAAAAATGGATCTCAACTACCCTTTTTGTTATGCTATCTTTGTTGTTCTTCATCTAATGACCATTGACCGATAGTTAAAGAAACAATTTAAAAAACAGATAAGAAAAACATGAATCAACAGTTAAGATGAACTGGAGAGGATACCAATGCATGACAGAGGTGACCATGTAAATAACAAATACACAACATTTTGTCCACGCAATTTGCTAAGGTTCACTTTTTATCATTTCACAAGAATTAATTAAATAAAATAAGTAATTTAATTAGTTATATTAAACCTATCAACAATATGTACTCATTCTATAAAATTATCCTTTCATTATTGAGAGTCGTTTTGTACTTGATGATTGCCTAATTTTTAAAATTATCCTCTTTACGGAATATATAAAAGTATTTTTAAAAAAAAGTAAGAATAGATGCAACGTTACCAAAAAGACAAAATCATGCATTTTCCTTGACATTCGCATAATACTGTACATGGTTAACTCATCATACTACTATTGCATGCAATATATCTCGAAACAAACTACATAAAAATGTGTCGAAAAATACTTGGATAAAACTAAACGGTCTCTCTCATTGAGCGAAGATAAATAATCTATAAAATAAAAGTTTTAGAAACTATGCTAGTTCCTCCTATGTATTTCAGCACCACCACCAACTGGTCAACATGTTTCCCATTGAACCCCTAGGCTAGGGCAATGGTTGCCTATCATCATCATAAGTAGATTTGAATATAACCCAATTGAAAGGGAACATGGGAATCAAATATCTGCCTAAACCTGTACACTAGTATGTCTACCAGCCACATGGAGTAATAAAATAAGCTCCCCCGTCATAAATAAAATAAAAGACATGAGGAACAAATCAAGCTGAGTATTTCATGATATATGAAGAGCCTCAGAGTAAATATATCACAAATGCCAACACATTCGCATGGAATCATCAGTATTGTATCGCCGCCACAGATGCAAGGTATGTGACATTAATCCCAAAAACCATTATCATCAGAAGAAATCTCTACACTATCAACTAAGCACCGTCTCCGAGTTCACATGACTACTACTGCTCCCAGCATAGCTGTTAAATCCAACCACAGGTGCAGAGCGCTGAGCAAAATCTAGTAATAACTTTCTCTGGCGGTCATTGGTGTGAGGAAGACTTGCACGTAAGAGGTCGACAGGCATTTCCTTACTACCTGCGTTATCAGCATCAGATCCAAGTGCAGCCACATTTTGTTCCCGTGATTGCATGATATTCTGGTACTTATTCATGCAATACTTTGTGAGGAGGCCAAAAAATTCATCAAATGAGGCCTGCCAAAATGTTCGATTACCCAATTTATTGTTAGAAGCAGCATGAGGATCAGTTAGAAGATCAGTAGCGCTTTTAAGAACAGATACTAAAACAAGGGAAGCACTATCTCCAGCAGGACTTCCAAGGGGACGCAGAGGAGGCTGCTCCGATGAACAAACCACTGCTGCAAGACAAGCACCCAGAGAACCAAGATCCATTCCTTGGACACACTGACAAACAACCATAGCAAGATCACTTGTAGTCTCTGCTGCTGCTGAATCAGGGGGGATACTGCCAAATAAGAATCTTAAATGACGAAATATAGCCATGCAGCCAATCCGCATAAGCTCACTACCAGGAGCAAGCAACCGAAGATACTTCGCTAGGAGCTTCCGTCCCTTCGAAATAGATGCTAATCGTAAGAAAACAAGGTCATCCTTAGCAGCAAGCCCAGCTTTGTGTCCATTCTTTCCCAGTGGGTCCACGAGATGAAGTGATGTTGCTAATCCTTCCAAAAGGACATTCCTTCTTCGTAAGAATTGAGTTCCACCATCTTGTAGCAGATTGCACTGAAGGAAACGATCAATATCGTCTACATCAAGAAGAAGACAGAGACCATCCTCAATTGTGATTCTGGCTGCAAACAAAGGCTCTTGCTCAAGGGACTTCTCTGAAATAATTCGCTCAGAGCCACCACTAGCAGAGGAGTTTGGAGGATCAACTTCAAGAAGAGGGCGAGGCTGACGAATGGGCACATATGAAACCCTCCCTAATGCGTCAACCTGAAGAAAACCATGTGGCTCAGTATTGGCCCGGGCTCGTGAAGAAACATCCTTTATTTTGGTTGGGCAAAATGAAAGTTTAAATTTAACCTCAGAAGGTTGTTTTGCAAGACGAGCTTGGTGATAATAGTCATCAATGTAGGGGTCATTGCAGTGAGTCACAGCAGCAAGCTGCATTTTAAGAATACTCTCAATTTCATCACTAGTCATATACTTGGACCTGAACTGTAATGATGAACCACTATCGATCTTCTGGCTACTAGCATTAGAAGCCTGTTGAGAGAACCGATGTCTGCGAGTTGATTTTTGTCTATGCTCTCTAACATCACCAAGCACATGTTCATATTTTCTACCTATTGATGATCCAGACGAAAGATGGTGATTAAATAAATGAGGCTGTAAACCTGATATTAGGCCTGCTGACTGCTGAACAGGATGATGCAATCTGTGCTGCTGTTGCTGCAACTGACTCAGTAAATGGGGAGACACGGATCCATTATTATGGTATAGTTGTTGCTGCAACATATTATTCAGGAGGTTTGAATTATCTCCGGGATACAAACCTGTTTGGTTGACCCATTGATTCTGGATTCGATTATTGAGCGGAGAACCAGTATTAAATTGAGCCAAATTGCCACTAAAATGTGGCTCATATTTTGATCCACCCAGGTGTAATGAAGAATTGAATAAATTAGAGCGATTTTGTGATGGCAATGTCATGTGAGCTCCCCCAGAAAAAGGAAGGTTCAACTGGCCTGTACTGTGATTTGGAGCCAATTGATGAGACCTACCACCAGGGGGAGGATAAGAAGTAAATGAAGATTTTGGTGCCAAAGTTGGCTCACTCGAAAAACGAGGAAGCTCTTGTCGCTTGTCAGGATGAGATGATGTTCTATACAAGGGCTTCGGTCCTTCTATGTGTGAAATGGAGGAATGTGGATGCGATGACCATCTCTTATCATCATCAGCAGTTTGAATATCATAAAACTGCTGATCAAACCAGTTAGGAACAGGTTCACTAGAGCGATGCTGGAGTTGGTGTTGCAGCTGCCGTTGCTGCTCAGGAAATGACGATGTTCTGTATAAGGGCTTTGACTCTTGTAGATGAGTGATAGAAGAATGTGGATGTGATGACCATCTTTTAGCATCCTGAGAACCCTCACTGTCATAAGTGTGATGGTCAGCCCAGTAGGAAAAATCATCCCTCTGTGACCATTCAGAAGCAGAGGAATCTGTATAAAAAATATAGGAATAAAAATAACTAAGTCAAGAATACCAAAAAAACAAAAAAGAATAAAGCAAATAAAACAAGATTGATGCAGAAAAGGGGATATAGTGCCAGCTATAAAGCATAAATACAAATTTTACTTAGATGTATCCAAACTCCAAAATGTTATCTAACAAATTATCCATTAACCTGACTGGTGTATATCTAATCTATGCCTCATAGATTTGTTCAAAAATAAATAAAATCTATGCCTCTTAGACCATCAAGCTTCAGAAAAAAATTTACACACACCTACAGACCTTATGAATGATCACAAAACACGGCAATTTCACTGATGAAATATCATATCTTTCACAACATAGCTCCCTTCTACCACTATTACTGTGGTTACTAAAGACCAAGACAACATCTGTTGATACGCAGAGTTATGACCTAACATTTCTCTGGCCCTTCTTTAGGAAGTGAAAGCTTCTCCACTTAAAAAACCATTAAAAATATAAATTATCTTGCAGCACTCACCCAAAGGTTTTCCACTTTCAAAGATACGTGTTTGCACAGGTTCTAAATCAATGCTTGTAAACATGGCTTGAGATTTCTTAATAATGTCTATGCATGATAGAGATCAGAAAATTTTATAGCACAGGCACCCAAAAAAAAAAAACACTTGATAAATAATGGTAGAAAGAAAAGAAGAAAACACAACTACATATTTTTTAAAAAATAGTAGTAAGATCATTAGAATCTGGTAACTGGTAACATCACAGGAACCCAAATTTCCCTGGATTTCCAAGATTCAAAATGACTTATTAACCATTTCCAACTCTACATACCTAGGTAGTGTGTCCGTATAGAGGGGAGAGAAAAAAGGACAAGTTACAAGGTATGAATTTTTTGGGCGAGTGATGCAAATAGTTTAATAGTTCTAATGTTAAGAATTAATATAAGGAATTTTAGAAAATAATGGTACAAAACATTTCTTTGACAACAGAAGACTTTCATACTTGATGTTACACTTTAAAGCCCCAAGTAGATTTTAACACATTTAAATTCCATACTAAACACCTCAAGTGTTGAAATTTTCCAATAATATTAATGAAGATACAGCTTATTAGATACAGGAACAAGCAAATATATGAATTTATTATATAATAGCTTACTCACTTTCTCTTGACAGCCGATCACCAATAACTCCTGCACTTTTTGGTCCACTAACAATTTTGTTCAGCTGAAATATATCAAGATGTTCAATATTAATATCAGTTTACATAAAACGGATGGCACCACCATTCAAGAGACCAGCATTATTTCCAATATTATAACTGAATCTTAAAATCAAATACTACATGCAGAGCGCATGGAAAATATCAAACAACTTTTGAATCACAGACAAAATTTGTTAATTATTTCCAGAACATTCAAATAAATGAAAATAAAGGATAAAATAAATAAAAAATAAAGATAAACTGAGAGAGAAGCTGTCATGTATACCCAACACTAAAAAAAGGAAATACAGTAATTAAATTTGTAGGATGGTGATTGATTAGCTGCAAAGAGAAGCGCCATTAATGAATTATCAAAAATACCCAATAGTCAACAATAATAAATCTTCACAATTTAAGATCCTGAAAATCCAGTTACATATCTATAGTCTTTTTTTATATATATAAAAATTACCTACCTATAGTCTTTTAACAAAGTTTCAGCCACATTTACTCACCGGTATTATTATTGATTTCATAGTCCAAAATTACTGAATAAGGGAGTAACACAGGCAAGACACGATTTTAACTAATAGAAAAAAAAAATTATTGTATGCATGGCATGCCACAACTTTTCCTACATACTTTCCTCGAAAGGAGTGTTTGTCCATAGAAGGAAACTGTCAAAGCCATTATTTCTATATAGATAGCAGTCTGACTCTAATCAAATTCTAATGCTCAATAAATATCTGATTAGGTATAATAAGTGATACCCTTAAGTAATTTTAGAATCACCATCTTCATGGTTACCTTGAATGAAGTGGTCTGGTCCAACACTCAAGCACGGAATTCAATTTTTTCACATGATCTGAATTAACTAAGAATCATCATCATCCTTCATTGAAAAAAATGCTACACCCCATATGGATAGGAATATGAGATTGGACCAAACCACTTCCTTATCTTGTATATATAAAGCATTAAAAGGTCACCTAAGTCATTTAATATAATAAAAACACATTTTTTGCTTTTACATTGTAGAATAGCCACATTCATTTGGAACAAGAAATTGATGAACAACATTGCTTGTGTCCTTAAAACTTTGGAGCACGGTCGATGGTTCAGCATATATGTAATTGAAAATAAGAAAACTAGAGAGCTATATGATTCCGTTATTGTTTACTATTTCAGAAAATTATTATAAAAAAATTGGAAAATAAAATCTAGTTGATAATATTCATTAGAAAACAGTGTTTTGAAAACATAAAATCTGCTTCATAAATTTAGAACACACGTTTTGACAGAGGAGGGTGACGTGTGGAATGTACTACGACAATAATGGTGAAGGAATGTGTCAATTGAAACTCTATTCGCTAAAAGTTTACAATACTCGATCATGAATCATGATCTCTCCAACTCGAAGACCTCCCTTTTCCTTTTTATACATGATATTACAAGCTACCCCATTAACTAGTAACTTCCCTAAATAACTCCCTATCTCAAATCCTAACAAACTCCCCCTTATTCTATATCCTAACAGTGGCAGATATTTTAGTGAAGGTGGCAAGGTTGCAGTGACGGCAAAGGTGGAAGGTCACCAACAATAGAAATGGAGGGTATAAGGAGGTTGTGGTGGTAGAGGGTGTTAGGTGGTAAAAGCAGTCGTGTAAATTAGGCCGTGGCAACAACATGGATGTTATCAGGGAGGAACAACAAATGGTGTCAGGTTACGCAGTAATTGGTGCCAACGACTATAAAGTGTTGGATTGGATGAGCACATAAGATAAGAATAAAAATGAAAATAAAAAAATAAAAAGATGAAACAAAAACATCTCTAGCTTTTTATTGTTTTCTTGCTCTGCAAACTAAAAAGACGTGAATAAATTTTGAGAATAAACACACTCAGACAAGTTTTTTTGTTTGCTACATTTTTAAAAAACCATTTTTAAAAATTGTACGCAAACAGACTATAATGTTTTAGGCTACTTGATGTTTATAAAGTCATCTAGTGAATTTGGTTCGCTAATCAGGTTCACAGTCAAAGAATGGCAAGAACAAAAATAAACATCAAATTTAAATGCAATTCAACCAACAGTAAGCTATTAGCATGCTTCTACATGAAAGATAGAAAGACAATTCCGTATTATCAATCAAATTACTATTATGGATGTTGTGCTCACAGTATAACCCTTGCACATTTGCACTAATACACCTGAATCCTCACTGCATGCAATGGGAATAGGATTGTGCTTATGGCATCTCTTCTGTCTACAGTTCATATGTTCGATTAACAGGCACTTAAAGTAATTGAACAACTTTGGTACATATTATATTTTCATCTTGTAAAAATGTTTTCTATTTTCATTTCCTAAAATTAGTGTTAATTTTACTTGCTAAAAAGGATATACTAGACTTTTGAAGTGAACAATTTTGAGTATTTTTAGGAAAGAATGAAAATGCCAAAATATTGTTTCATTATTTTAAAAAATGCATCATCTCTAGCTAGTCTTTCTTTTTCTTTCCATTACAATTTTTCATTAAAATGAAAACATGTTTTAGAAAATGAAAACAGAAAATGTTGACAAAGTAAACAGCCCCTTATATTTTCATCTTGTGTTAAGATGCCTGTTTTAGAATTTAGAGGATTTCTTATCCTCCCCTAATTGTTTCTTTCTTCTATCCCATCTATTTTATTTTTTAATATAAAAAATACACTATAGTACATATTTTTTCTGGTTTTAAGTGAAGGCAACCCGATCAAAATTCAAAAACAGTCACCAACATACTAATCCATCATTAATCTACATTTCAAGAAAGCAGTAAATGTCAAGTTTGTCCATCCATACCTTCATAAAAGTGGTAGTGAGATCATCAACATCAAAAGGAGATCTTACATCATCCGCCTGCAATGTGAAAATAACAGTTAGATGGTACATATACAGCATCATCTCTTCGATATTAAACCACTCATCAGAGTAAGATTAATAAGATAACCAATTTTTCCTTTTGGCTGAATGCACAGAAGGCAGAATCAGTCAGCCAGATAAAACTCAAATATAATACTCTTGTTTTGTTATAAACTACAAAAAATTTATGGACACAATTCAATGTTTTAACAAAATGCTTTGTGAAAATGGATATGAATGAAAGACGATCAAGTACAACAGTTGGAGCATTGATGCTTTGGCAAAATGGATATTAATGAAAGATTGTTCAAACGTAACAGTTGGGTCAACGAATTTTAGCTATAATAATCTATAATTAGCAACATTTGAATGTTAAAATGAAGAAAATGACTTGACGCGGAAATGAAGAAAACGTACACAGTTAAATTATAAGCAAGGGATCAAACTTTCTATAACTTCAAACATAGTAGCAACATAAAATTTGAAAATAAGAAAAAACGGGGTACAGAGATTGAAAAAATAACCTCTTCTGCATTGTGAAAAAACTCCTCCTCGTTGAACTCAAAAGAAGGGGTATAATCTTTCTCATCATCTAACCCCCCCAACTCAACTTCCTCAGCAACATCTTTACCAAAGAATGCATATTGTGATGCATCAAATAATGCACCATCTGGCATAACATAACAACAGAAAATTGAGTCCGTGCAGTTTCAACAATTTCATAAATGTCTACATTAACATAAAAAAATACATATAGAGTCTACACATTGGAACAATTCAAGAAAAAACATAGCATAATTTCAAAAAGAACTCAAACCCTAATTTTATTTTTTGTTTCCCATAGATTCCCTCAATCGGAGGTTCGAACCTCGGTTCCGCTAAACCCAATCCCCTGTTGGTGAACTCAAAACCTATCTTAGGTACTAAAAGAAAACATTGATTAATATCAACATAAAATACTACTATTAATCTAGCATTAAAATTAAACAGTCCAAAATCAATAACCAGAGTATGCAACCACACCTACAATATTCTTAGCAAGCAACTAAGCAATCAATAAATAAATACTATTATATTTATGATTATTTCAATCCAAACATTACAATCAAAATTAGCAAAACACTCGACTCTAGCACAGCCATGCAACAACTCTATTAAGTATATTGCTATGAACTGAATTAATAAAATAAAATAAAAAAGGCAAGAAAAAAAAAACAGATCTACATGCAGAAACCCTACTGAAACCCTATAAAAATTGAAAATTGAAAGGAAAAAATGAACCTTTGGTGACATTTTCCAAAAGATTAAGATCTTTGGTGTTGGGAGCAGCAATAGAATCAGCCCCAGCAACAGTAGAGAAATCCATCCATAAAACAATGGAAGGTGACAGAGAAAAACGAAAGCGGTGAAGAATTGGTGAGAGTTTGTGAGGTATATAGAAGATTGTGATTAGGTTATAAATGAATGAGATTGAAGAATCGAAGAAAGAATGAAATGGGCTTGGATTTTTGAGAGAGAGAGAGAGAGAGAGAGAGGAACCCTACGAAGGGTAGGGTGAATTATGCTTCAAGTAGCGTATTTCGTTTTATATATATTTTTATTTTTTTTGTTTTTACAGTCATTATTTGATATTTTTTTTTGTAAGAGGTTACTCCCTCTATCCTATGAAAAGAAAATTTACATTTTAGATTCATAATATAATGTATCTGATTCATAATTTGGTTCAAATACATTAAATTTTTAATTAATCTAAAAAATAAATTTTATCTTGTATTTAGGACCAAATGAAGTATTTTATTTTACTTTTGACTAAGTATTTTCTTTAATATATTTTTATACTTCCTCATGTCCTAATTATAAGAGAAGATTTACTTTTTAGATACATTGAAAGTTTAATGTACATAGTCTATATTATAGTCTAGATACATCAAACTTTGAATGTATCTAAAAAGTGAAAATTTTCATATAATTAGGACTACAGGAGTAAAAGTTATAGTCTCGTAAGCTTAGCTGGGTTGGCAAAGCATTGCATTATACATGCCGGAGACCGAGGTTCGAACCTCAAACATCCGACTAATCCACTTTAGGCTAGAATTTATAGCCAATAAACTACTTGACCAAATATACATATATACATAAAAAAAAATATATCATTATTTATTTTTCAAAGTATTTTATTTTTTTAAGTAGTATAGTGGCTAGAAATTTTATAAATAAATAAGTGTCTGTAATTCAAATCACGTCTGCTGAATATATTATACAATGCCACTACAAATTGAAATGTTATATAAACGCAATTTTTGAACACAAGTTAGACAAATTTACTGATTTTTTTAACAATATATTTTGCTTATTGATTTGTGTGCATAACTTTTTCCTTTTTATATTATGATAAGATGTCGTATTTTTGTCGGGCGGAATATGTTTAGATAACATGCCTCTTTTATTTTTGACTGTATCTTTTGGTTCTATAAAACTAGAACATCGACCCGTGCGGTGCACGAGTCTGATTAATTGTAAGATATATAATGATTAAATAAGATATGATAATTCCAATAATGTAAGGTATATGAAAAAAGTTGAGTAACATTAAACGATAGTTCAACAATAATTTTGGAAAAATATTCATACAAAGAAAATTATGTTATATTACGGAAAACTTCATTATAGACCACATTCGAAATCTTAGTCGTATCTTCACCGTTGTCATCGATGATCAATATTTTTAATCATTTTCTATAAGTAACTCTTGAAATTGCAACATACAACTGACCATGTGAAAACACTGGCGACGAAAGATATATCCCAACATGCTTTAAAGATTGTCTCTGACTCTTATTAATAGTCATCGAAAAAGAAATCATTATAGGAAATTGTCTCCGTTGAAATTTAAAATGAATTCTCACGTCAGATGGTGTCAGAAAAAATCTAGGTATGAAAATCTGATCACCAATATTACTTCATGAAATAATTTTTTCTTCAAGAGCACGTTTTCCCAATCTCGTAATAATAAGTCTTGTTCCATTGCATAATCCTAATTTTTTATTCAAATTTCTTAATATCATAACTGGAACTCCAACTTTAAGTCTCAACTTGTGATTTGGAAGTCCCGACGTAGAAATCGTGTTCAAAAATTCGGGAGTATGAACATCATCCACTGTTTGACCATTTACATTTTGTGTGAGTGGAGTATCATAACTTAAATATGTTTTTTTTTTTCACCAGGAATTAAATCCAACATATAATCATTTATTGTGTCGACTATTGAATTTTTGGGAGGTAGTATAGCTCTATTTTGGAAATACGTTATATCGTTCATGTTTTGTAAAAGTTGAGAATATGTGCTTTCAACGATAGAAGCAAGAGGATCACCTGAATTTGAAATCAATAAATATGATGAAATGTCAAGTTCTAAATCATCGTCGTTGTCATCTCCAATTTCTCCATCGCCAACACCCAAAACTCATTCATAAAACAATCTTTTTTGTTCAACGTCTGCACTCGAAGCACCATCGAGAAGCCTCGTGTTTTTACTCAATGTTAAAACTTCACAAAAATTTCAAAGAACCGAAGAATTAATAGTAGCATGAACAACTTCTGGTTTTGTACCTTTGGGTATTACTGGTAGAATTTGTCTAAAATCTCCAACAAAAACAACAACTTTTCCACCTAAGGGAATGCGTTTATTTTTTTCATCAACAGACTTGAAAATATCTTTTAAAGTTTGATCAACAGCTTCGAAACAGTGTTTGTGCATCATCGGTGCTTCATCCCATATAATGGCGCCAAAGGGCTTTTAGGAACTATGGTACATGTTGAAAACTCGTCAACATTTAGAGGAATACAAAATCTTGAATGTGTTGTTCTACCGCCAGGTATAAGCAATGCAGCGATCCCACTTGAGGCAACTGTTAAAACTATCTCACATTTTGAGCGTAATGCGGCTGACATGACCCTCTAGATAAATGTCTTCCCTGTATCGCCATAACCATAAAGAAAAAACACACCAGGTTTGTTTTCGTTAACTCTTGTCATGATTGTGTCATGTATTTTACGTTGCTCTGAAGTCATAGTTGACATCAGTCTAACATGTTCTTCAGCTAATGATTATTTGTTATAATTCAATTCGTCGTGTATTAAACTATTTTGTATATCAGGAACTAATGGTGTGTCTGCTCTAGGCATTGGAGGATAACCTTTTAAACTCTTCTCACAACTACGTAACATCATCTCAATATATGCTAGTGCATATTGTATCAATTGATCATCGGTTAATATTAAATCTGCAATGTTAAAATCAAAATAATGAATGTGATTAGTGACATGACTATGGTTGTGTTTGGTTGTATTGCAAAAAAAATTGATTTAGCAGAATCGAGTTTGATAGATTTGATTTTGGTTAAAAGTGAGTTAAACAAAATTGATTTATGTTTGAATACATTAACGTAAAAATAAAGGGTATTTATAAAAAATATCAATTCTTTTTCCATTTTTTTTTGACAAAATTCTTTTTCCAATTTTAAAAAACTACAATTTAATAAACTGCATAATAAATAATTTAAAAAGTGATATAAGCAAGGTTATATGAGTAAAAAAAATAAACAACTAATAACTATGGTTTTATAGAAATATGTGAAAATATTTTATACCTGGAGCACCAAGCAAGCGTCTCTGTTTGTGCAAAATATCATCTATCAAAAGATGTGAAGTATTTGTCCAAACTATTTCTAGTCTGGTCGGCTGATCTGACACCAATAATGTTGCAAACATTGTCCTTAAACAAGTCTCTGAGACCCAGTGACTTGTCTCTTTTATTGCCTCTATATACTCCTTATCATCATCCAACAAACCTCTTGCAAAACAGGCTTCCTTGAAAATATCATATTTGAAATTATCCATTGTTTTTAATTCATCAAAAGAAATAGGACATTTGATGCAGTTTAACAACGTCCTCAAATAAAATCTTTCACCCGCACCAGGTGGTGCAAAGTGAACTATTTCAATTGAAAAACCTCTTTGTCTTGGAACCCACTAATGCAAATTTTCTTTCCACACAAACTTATTGGGAATTGACTATATGTTAAATTTTTTGCCTCTGGAAATTTCTTGTTTGCATCCATCCATGCCAAAATTTTTGATGTGCGACTCTTTGGTTTGTTTATAACGTCTTCAATATGCTCGTTATCTTCAAATAAAATAGTGTGATCATCTTCAAGATGATAATTAAGCCGCTCAACCGTAAGCTCTTTATAGTGTATATCAAAAGAAAATATTCTCCAAGCAGTTTCACATGCCGACAAATATCTACGGTCATAATACATCTTTATTTCATCAAAACATTGTGACTTGTCGCTTCCATTACCAGATGTATAGAAATTTGTTGTAACACGATCATTGTGACTTGTCACTAAATGCAAAATTGTGTCGTGTGTGAAAATTCTAATATCAATACACGATATCATAATTTTAATAGAAATAACATATAAAATAAAATTAAGTATAAATAATTGAGAATTTTGGTGTAAAAAACAATCTATTAAAAAATTTGGAACTATACTAACTTCGGTTACGCAAAACTCAACGCAGTAGGTCTGATATTTAATTTGCAATTCATTAACCAACTTCTCCCGATCAGATAAATGATTGGGATTCAAAGGACCTGTTTATATATATATATATAGTTAGCATAAAGTTTTAAAGCAATATCGATTTCAGGAATAAAGATAATAAATCACAAAACAGAATGAAAGTTTATACACACCTCTGAGTAAATTAAGTCGAATTGTGGTGAAATTGTTAACATGAGACATTGAAATGTGAAAGATACTTTTTTTTTAATAGATTTCAATTTTGTTGAAGATGTTATAGTATGAGAATATATATATAACTTTCCAAATCACACGTGATAATAACTTTCCAAATCTCACAGGATAATTATTCTCTAAATTTATGATCCGGTAGAAAAAAAACCATTGATCAGGAAAGACATAAAAATATTTCGTGATGAATAATATAGTCAACAATAATTTTGATATGATATACTTTTAAAATAGATGGTGCTTATGAATTATTGCACATAATTTTAATCACAATTGGTATACTTGTCATAATGGTTGGAAATATTGTTTTGCATTGAAGGGTTGTGGGTTCGAATTCTAGTCAAGACAAAATTGTATTATTTTTTAATAAAAATTGCAAGATAAAATGAAGGGAAAATGGGGGAAAACAAATTAGGGTTTATGGTTTGTTTGTGTATACAAACTTGGGTGTGATGCGTTGTTTTATATTATAAGAGAATCTGAGATTCAAACTCCAATCATAGCATGGTTGAAGTGTTTTCGCTTAATTAGTCCACAAATAAAAATATCAAATTTATAATTAATTAGAGCATCTAGTTTTATAAATCTATAAATATGGGATTCGAACAACTTCTCAATAGTCATCCTTTGTGTTTGCATTAAATCATCGGCTAACGGAACAACAATAGGACCAGTAATCTGAATCACACCTTGGATTATTTGGAAGTTAGTATAGAAGATCAGTTAATTGACAAAAAAATGAAAATGACACATTTAAATGATACATAGATAATAGATTTATGTTGGTTTGAAATTACCATAGGAATGCTAATTTGAATTACTCCACACAAAAGACCCGCAAATTCGTAAAAGAGGATGAATCATATGAACAAAAAAATGACACAGATTAATGCGAAGTATTTAGTTTTGAAAAAAAAATTGGATGTAATCATCACAAAAATACCAAAACCACTAAAAGAAAGAGATTAAAACAAAAATGACACAGATTAATGCGAAGTATTTAGTTTTGAAAAAAAAATTGGATGTAATCATCACAAAAATACCAAAACCACTAAAAGAAAGAGATTAAAACAAAAATTAAGAAGAAGAAGAATGATGGTCACCCATTTGCAAAAAGGAAATATTACAAAACAATGGTAACAAATAATCACATAATTTGGAAATGGAGAGAAGCATAAAGTTGCATGAATGAAGGTAATATATATATAGGGGGTAAGGGATATGCACATTTAAGGAAAAAAAAACTTGAAAAGAGCATATGAAAAGATAATGCATATAAATGGTGAATATATTATTAGGCATATAATTTCTTCAAAGTAAATGTTGCATATGAAAAGAAAAATGAAACGGATACATATTAATTGGTGGGCATGAGAAGAGGAGCAAGAATTAAATTAACTACTAAATTGAGTTTTAGAGAGAAATAGGAAGTGATGTGGCATGATAGAGTGATTTAATTGGATGTATTGGATGACATGGCTAAATGAAAACATTTGATTGGTTTAAGTGAATTAGGGTTTAGATAAACATTAGGATAACTATTTAGGAATTATATATATAGATATAAAAGATTTCAAATTTATATTGTTTTATATATTTTATACTATAAAGGATCATTATTTATTCTTTTAAAGATGCTATTTTATTTTATTTTTGACTAAGTATCTTTTGTTTCTATAAAAAAAATTATATATTTCAAATATATGTTTTATATATTTTTTTAAAAGATCATTATTTGTTTTTTGTTTAAGATATTTATTTTATTTTATTTTTCACGAGTAGTATAATAGCTAGAAATTTTACCTTAAAAATGACTAAATGGAGTGTCCGAAATTTTAATCACATCTTCTACGTATATTATACAATGTTCTTACTAACATAGTTAAGATCATGAGGACTATTTATTTTTTACTAAGTATCTTTTGGTTCTATAAAAATTTTAAATTCATGATTTCGTCGTGACTTTTGATTATATTTTTAAGTCAACTCACGTGTATCTTGTTAATTTTTATTCAAAGTTTAATTCAAAATATGAATTTTTAAATTTTTGATACAAAAATTCTAAACCTTTATATAATTTTATTTATAATATTACAAAAATTCATTAAAAAATGTGAAGTGTACAAATGAATTGAGTTAAAATCAGAGATAAAAAACTGTGATAACAAATATTTAGAACCAAAATTTACTAAATAAATTTAGAAGGATTATAGAGAATAAAAACTTATTTAACCATTTTTTTAAAAAAACAAAAAAATTATTTAACCATACACTTTTTTCTTGCCATTTTTTTATAAAAACAACCGACATAATTATTTTTTTGACAAAGAATATCCATAATTTCTTTTTTGCCAAGAATTTCCATAATTTTGTTATTTTTTTGACAAAGAATATCCATAATTATTTTTTTGCCAAGAATATCCATTATTTTGTTAATTTCCATTTTATTATTATGATAACACAGTCAGCAAGTGCCACCTCAGTAAAAATTAGACACATCAACATTTTTAATTATGAAAACACTTTAAGGACTTTTAATTTAATTTATTTTTAAATTCTAGCTAGATTATTTGGTGATTATAGGTAATATTTAGCTTTGTTTGAATTGATGAGATATAATAAATGAAATGTAACAAAGTATAATAGAGTGAGAATAAAATAAATATACGATATTGTTTTGATAATTTATGATGGAACAACAAAAGTTTATATTTTATCTTTCACCTCCCAAATTAGGTGGAATAAAATTGAAGGTAAAGTTAAATTGAACACCGATGGTGCATTCAAATAAGGTAGGAAACCTGGTTGCGGTGGAGTTGTGTAATAATGGTCAATGGATTAGAGGTTTTGCAAAATCATTAGGGACTTGTAGTGCGAATGTACCTGAATTATTGATAATTTTTTAAGACTTAAATTATGTGCACATGTTGAGTTTTAGCAAAGTTGAGTTGTCTATTGATTCTAGTGTGATTGCTCAGGTTATTGGACTTGGATTTACTGCTGTCCATATATCACACAGTTACCCACAGTTAAAGAAATTTGAACCATTAAAACAATCTAACGTACTTAGAATGCTACTCCACCAAAAAGCAACAATTTCACAGTTGAGGAAAAACGATGTTCACACAATTGACACTAAGAACTTTTTACAAATTTCTGCACAATTTCATCAACAGGTTTTGACCAATTTCAATTCCATAACTCAATATAGGGGTTGGAAGCATTACTCCATAACTCAAATTCCAGAATCTGTGCCAATTTGTGAAAGAGAACAATTGTATTATGCATATGGTAGGTGTTTCAATTTGTGAAATAAATTGGTGGATGGAGGAAGAGGGTGGTAGGTATTGTCGCTCCTTGTGACGTTGTTCTGTTTTGCTGTTGCTCCGTTGTAAGGCTGGTCGGCCGCGTTGTCGCCGCTTCGTCCGTCGTAAGGTTGAATCTGGTTTGGAGGGACGTCATTTAGGCATTAAAAACTATAAAATGTAGGAGAGAAGCAATCTGGTATGTTGGATGATTTTAATGGTTCAGATTTCTTCAACTGTGTATAACTGTGTGATATATTACAGCAGTAAATCCAAATCCCAGGTTATTAAGACAAGTATGTCTAGAAGTAAATCAGGTCAAGCTTGACTGTCTGTATAGATTCTCGTTCTACCTTTGCCACGTCACCTTATGGAGTTGTTTTTAGATTCTAATAAGTCAATCGCTTTTGATTTGAGATCGAGAGTTAGTGTCTAGTGACATCTTTCACTGCCGGGTCAGTGTCTTCTTTAGTGACTTGGAAGTTGAGGGGTGCCTTTCTGATTATGAGATTAGGAGGTAGACCTCGTTTAGGTATTTATTTTCGATATGTTGCATATATACAAAACCTCTATTACATTATTCATCGTTTACTAATATTTGTTCGTCTTATACAAAAATCTGATAAATAATATATTTACCGTAAAAAAAAAACCAAGTTAACTAAAGTCACCAGAACACATCCCAATTATTATTTTTTTATTTTTTTACCAACATTCCAACTTAGAATCTTAGATGATTTATCATAATCATAACCTAATTAGTAATTAATAATTACAAACGGTAAGCAGTCAAGCATATAAAAACCACATAGTGAGATAGAAATACTTCTTCCATTCATTCCTTCATCACATCGTAGCCATTGAAAATGCTTTTGTAGTAGAACACAAGAGATAACAACAACACACTCTTTCTCTCTATACTCTTCTCAATTCTCCTACTAATAATAATGGCAAAACTAGTTCCCACTTTAGTTCATCCATTGAAATCAAAATTTTTCGGTAATCATCACAGTTTTTTAACCAAAAACTCTTTTCAACTTTATGGCTTTCAATCAAAGAATTCATATTCTTCTTCTTCATCTAAGATAAGCATGAGTCTCAAGGCTGGCATTGTTGGCCTCCCTAATGTTGGCAAGTCTACCCTTTTCAATGCCGTTGTAAGTATTTTGATTTTTCTGTATTTGTTTTTTCGGTTGCTGGTTATTACTTGAATCGAATAGTCTTTGTTCTCTGTGTTATATGATTTATCTTTCATACAATTTTGGGTATTTGGGTGTTTAAGTATTAATCATAAACTCTATTTTTTCTTTGACCGGTATGTGTTTGAGAAAATGACTTCAAGATTAATTAAGTTTAAACCCTAATCTATAGCGTATAAATTTGTATAATCAAATAAGAGTGGTTTGGTTATGAATTATGATCATTGTTTCATGAGCTTATAACAGTTTTTCATATGCTGGTTGGAGTAGCGTTTGAGCTTATAGCTAATATAGCCTGTCATTTTTTATCTCCACTATCTTAATTGAAAACTTTAAATATTAATTAAAAATCTATTTTTTTTATGTCATTTTATAGTTATGACTTATTAGTTAGTTCATCAACTAGTTTTATCAAACATTTCAAATTCAATTTGCTAGCTTATCCGTTATCAGTTACGAGTTACCTTATCTGCTATCCCCTATGAGCTTGCTAATGCAAGATTTTATATTATTATTGGTCTGCTATGTGATTTAGTCCTTTTCATGGTTTTCGTGATAGAATGAGGGGTCCTTGTTTTGTAAGATTTAGAGGCAGAGTTAACGAGAACTAGAATTGAAGAGTAAATTATAGGGCTTGCATGAGAAGAGAAATAATTAAACGATTGAGAGAATTTTAAGAGGAAAAAGTTCATAAGTCTCGCAGTCAATGGTAATATATGGGGATGAAAGGCATTTATAATTTATAGCCTTCAGTGTTTACATGGAAATAGAAGAAATAACAAACTAACTGAATTTTAAGTATCTCTCAACAGCAAACAACTAACTCCAGCTATGTTCATCTGCCTAACCTAACTGCCAGTTGGCATAATTTCCTTTTGAGTTCCGTATCACTGTATCAGGGTTCAGGAGGACTTGATGCTAATTTGTTGTTTCTGAAACTCTGAATGCAATTTGGTTTTATTTTACTGTCAATTTTACACTGATTGTTCCTTGTGGTTGTGATATAGATGTGCCCGTGTTTCAAAGCTCAAAGATTATGTTGCTAGCTCCTGTGTGTAGCACTTGTTAAAATAAATAGTGGTTTCTCTGTGTTGTACTTAACCCTTATGCTACTACAATCTGAAATGGGGATATGCACCTTATATACATTCAGACTTGTGATGCTTTTTTTTTAAGCTGAGAAATGATTAACTTAGGTGAGGTGATTTAATTATTATAGTTGGAAATATAAATAGGAGTGAACTTGTTTGGAAGATTGTTAAGGAGACTTGAAAAGATAGAAATAAAGCCTAAGTAGCATATACGTAACTAATTAGCATCGACTGCACTAGATATTGTGGATAGAACTGTTGTAGCTAGTGAAACTAAATGATAACCAAGACATTGAGCTCAAGTGGTTAATGAGCTTCCCAGGAGAACCCGAGTTCAATTCTTGGTGGGAACAATTCCTGGCCAGACTTTACTTACCTCACGGCCGAACTTTGGATTACCGGGGCCCCCTTCCCTCGGGAACCAGAGGGTTAATACCAAAAAATAAAATAATGAAGCTAAATGATAAGGGAAACTAAGTGGTAGGTCCAAGTACTAAGTTATAAGTTAAATTGAACACTAAGAAAGTGTGCTAGGTACTTGTTCTGTATTCCATATGCAATTCTTTATTTCATATGTCTTTAAATTTCTGTTCATATTTACAGCACATACAATCCTTTCATAAGTTTATGGTAAAAGGATAATTCACATAGAACCAATAGTTAAATCTCTCTAAGAAATAGACGTTGAGAAGAATGAATCTTGCTGAACTACTCTTAAAAAATAAGCCATTATCATTTTAGCATTATCCTTGCAATAACTTGATATGCCTTTATGCAATAAAATAATTTCAATTTCTGTTCTTTATTTTGGCTGATTGTTGTATTGATGTTGTGTATGCATATATATAGCCCTTGTTCTGAATGCTATATCAAATTTTGACAAGTAGTGTTCTCGCATGTCTAGGTTGAAAACGGAAAGGCTCAAGCTGCTAATTTTCCTTTTTGTACGATAGAGCCAAATGTAGGGATTGTTGCTGTTCCAGATTCTCGTCTCCATGTACTCTCCGATCTCAGTAAATCTCAACGAGTGGTTCCAGCATCCATAGAGTTTGTAGATATTGCTGGGCTTGTCAAGGGTGCAAGTCAAGGCGAGGTTTAATTAATTTCTTTTCTCCTTTGTTTAGGTTTGGTGTCAACTGACGCTTATCTTAATTTTGCAACCTATCTTATTTATTGTGTTAGAAAGTTGCATATGTATTACTGTCTGTGATCACTATCTTACTTCAACTGTTGCAGGGGCTCGGTAATAAGTTTTTATCACATATTCGTGAGGTGGACTCCATACTTCAGGTGTCTATTGACCATCATTTTGTTGTCATAGTTTTACTTTAATCTTCCCTTCTTTTCATTCCATATCTTTCCTTTTAATTAATTTAGATTAGTAGTGGCAATTTACATATTGCTTATTGGAACATGAAGTTTCGAAAATACTGCCTGTATTAAAAAATGTTTTTGCTTTATTATTTTCTGATTAAATATTGCCATGGATCGATTGATTATCACCTTAGGTTGTACGGTGTTTTGACGACAATGACATTATTCATGTGAACGGTAAAGTTGATCCCAAGTCTGATATTGAAGTTATCAACTTGGAGCTTGTTTTCGCAGATTTAGATCAGGTCAGCTTACTAACCGTCATTCTACACAATTTTACTGCCTTTGTTTCATTTGAATTTGTTATTATCTTTCTAATTTTGGTGGAAGCACATTAACGAGTTCTATCACATTTAGGGTCTGTTTGGATAAACAGCTTATTTGCAGCTTATAGCACAAGTGCTTATCATAATAAGTGTTTATGTATAAGCTTACTAAAGCAATATTTATAGCAAAAGATAGAATAAAGATTTATTGTTTTTTATATATGCTACAAACTGTTTTCATAAGCCATATTTGAGAACTTATGAAAATAAGTGGGAAAAAACTTACGAAAATTGTCATAAGCTGTTTTCATAAGTTCTCCCAAACAGTTTCACAAAACTTATACCAGTAGATAAGCTCAAATAAGGCAATCCAAACAGGCCCTTTATCATGATTGTATTAATATATTTGGATGAAGTTATTATTACTTTCCTTGGTCTTCATTGTGAAGAATACTTTTTGGTTTCTGTGACAAAGTTGACTGATCAAATAAAACTAAGATATTTCTTGTTTGAAGAAATGCAGATTGAGAAAAGACTGGATAAACTAAAAAAAAGCAAGACAAAGGATTCACAATCTAAAGTCAAGGTTACAGTCATTATATATTATTAACCGTCCCTGCCTCTTGAATTTGTTGGTCGAAAAACACCACGTGACTTGATTTTGAAAATTTTGGTTGTAGGAAGAGGCAGAAAAGTCTGCTTTGGAAAAAATTCGTGTAGCACTCTTGGACGGAAAACCTGCACGATCTGTGACCTTAACAGATTTTGAAAGGGATTCTATAAAGCAACTTTGCTTGCTCACCATGAAACCCATTATATATGTGGCAAATGTTGCGGAATCTGATCTAGCCGATGCTTCAAACAATGATTACGTCGCAGGCGTCAAGAATGCTGCATCCGAGTTGCAGTCTGGAATTGTAACAATTTCAGCACAGGTATACAGTTTTAGATAAACAACTTTTGAGTTATATAGTATACTGTAACATAAATAAATATGTTGCCATATCTGTTTTCTAGTTACACTCGGGTAATATAGCTTTGCCATTCATTTATTTTGAAAATGATTGTAAGATGTTTAAGCTTGTTATGCAAACTTTCTTTGAGAAAGAAAATCAGTAGTATTGTGATAGCATAAGATGTTTAAACTCGGGTAATAAATGGTGTGTATGTCACCTTTTTAGTTGTTAGGTTCTTCATCTTAGGGTGTGTTTGATACATACTATGGTAGAGGACAAGGAGAACAACACATGGCCAACATTTGACTCACAACAAAACTGTCTTGTGTATTGTTTGGTGCATGATGGATGACACAAGAAAATTAAAATGTCATTTAAAACACCATTTCAAGTTACTCTTATTTAAATTAGTACCGTTATCCTCCTAGCATCGTCATATTTTCAAATATGGTTGTATGACTATTTCAGCTTGCTGAGCAAGTGATGTTTCTCCGTAGAAAAGTACTGACAGTAGGTTTGACTTTTTCTGTGGAACGGGTTCTCCTTTCTCTTAAAGTTTCACAAATATCATATGGGCAATTTGTACTTTACATGTATTTTCTGTAGGGAATTTTTGCAATGTCAACTTTTGCTAGATCCGTCACTTGATAGATCATGATATCTCTAGAATGAAATAATGATGATTGACATTCTTGTTAGCATTGCCACAGAGACTCAACTGAGAAGTGGTCAATTGTTTTTGCAGGTTGAGGCAGAGCTTAGTGAACTAGCAACCGAAGAAAGGCAAGAATATTTGAAATCTCTTGGTGTTGATGAAAGTGGTCTTGGGAATCTCATTAGAGCAACCTATGATCTTTTGGGGCTGCGAACTTATTTCACTTCTGGTGAGAAGGTAAGAGGAAACCTTGAAAAGTTTTAGAGAGCATTACTGCCTGTTAAACACGTGTATAATATACATAGTATCATATGGTAACTTGAACCTTTGATTAGTAGTTCCATAGTTATTATTGAACCTAACATGCAAAACTAAGTGTCCCCCAAGACATCCTAGATTTTAACTAGTCTTTATTTCATCTCCAAAACTGATATTGTTTTTCTAATGTATACACAGGAGACAAAAGCTTGGACAATACTTGCAGGTTAGTTTTTTCTCTGATATTGTTCATCCTTTTCTAAGTAATTGGTCATATAGAAATTTAGAGCTGTGTTATTTTGACACAAAACGGGACAACAAAATTTGACAACAATTTGAATAGCTAATGCCGTTTAAATACATGCTTAATTACGCTTAGAAGATAATTTATGAATATGAGAAGCTTCATAACCCATTAACGATCAGCAAACACAATCAACCACAATTTTGAATGTCATTAACCGCGACTTTCAGGTGTATATTTGAACACTAATTGTGGTTAAAATAGATATCATATATAAACAGGTTATTAAATTAAATTTGCTTTATTTTTGGATTGGCAATACTGTTTTTCCTTTTGTTGACAAAAAATGGCTCTGGTTATGATCTTGTGCCCTTTTTATCTATGATTGCCCCTTTTTCTTAGGAAGTAATATGACTGATTGACCAAACATAATCAATAATAATATAAGGATTTGAATGGAATTTCTCTTCTAAATTTTACTTCTCTGTTGTACTAGGTATGACTGCGCCTCAAGCTGCGGGAGTTATTCACTCTGATTTTGAGAAGGGTTTCATTCGAGCAGAGACAGTAAGCATCAATGATACATTTTTAAACTCCTACTTATAATACATAAATTATAAATACATGACTTGGCATAGCATGTATTGTAATCATTTATATCAAACAAAGGTTGAGGTGATTTTGATTTTCAATATTCTAGAATATGCAAGGGAATAGATTTTACATGACAAAATTTAATAGCACGAGTTATAGGTTTTTGTCCAGAGTTTAATGTAGAGTGAGGCAAACCAATCTGGTTTTCAATACTACTTGAATAAACGCATTGCATCTAATCAATCTTGCATTAAGAAAAAAATACCACTCAAGCTCACAAAATTTTGCCATACAACTAGAATTGGCTTTGTATTCATCATTCTGACTCATGTACTAGGGATATAAATTTTACATATACTATTATTGTGTTTGTTTTAAGCGCTTGCATTCAATAACCTTCATGAAAAATGTTTATTTTTATTAGGTGGCTTATGATGACTTTGTTGCTGCTGGTTCACTTGGTGCAGCACGAGAAAAAGGACTTGTAAGTTTCTAATTTCACTTCCCTCCCTAAACTAGTCTGCCTTTTTATTTTCATTTATTAATTATATCATTAGCTAGCAAAGTGTTTGCTAACGGTGGTTATTGATTTCTATAAATATGAGATCGTCACATGCGTACTTGTTGATTTTATTTGTTTACATAAGTGATTAATAGTAGGTTTGCGAAGGAAGATTATGATTCCTCACATGATACACATCTTGTGATCGTGTTTCATGAAATTGAACATCCAACATTTCCCTGTTGTCCCTTGAACAAACTTATAAACAGGAAATAATTTTCTATTTTCCTGAAACAATTCTGAATTTACCTAAATATGTTGTTTGCAGTTGAGATCTGAAGGTAAAGACTACATTGTAAAAGAAGGAGATGTAATGTTGTTTCGATTCAATGTATAGTAGAACTTACTGCTACCAGTTGGGAATCAGTGGAGAAGTTGAGATATTATTTATGACCAAGATCAGGAAATTTTTCAGCAATTGCTGGTTGTAGTTTTGCTAAAGCATTGTGACCGAGTGCTCCAAGGTAGGCGTCGGTGGATTTTGAGACATAATTTATGACTACAGGCCAGAAGTTTTTCAGCCAATTTCTAGTTACACTTTTGAGAGGCATTGTTTTGTTTTAGTCACAATTTTTTTTCATAATGTATACACTAAATTTTCTTGACACTTTACTATATAGTATAATAGTAATGTTCATGTTCTTGTTTATTAAAGTCCAGTGTAAACTATAAACACTTTAGTATGCTTAATTTATTCTATAGTGAGCATTAGCTATACATAATTTTCATAGGTTTCTTTTTCCATCTACAAGAATACTATGATGAAGCCGAGAAAGACACTGTTACAATTTCGGGAGGCTTTTTAGATGGCGCCATTCTTAGCAAGCCAATCAGCACACTCATTATCTTCAAAATTGTCATCTTTGAGCGTGATTAAAAATTAGATTCCAATTCAATTGAAGATGTTAATTTTTTAGGTGTGTAATGCATCATGTGAAAAAGAAGTGCACGAAAGATATTTTTGGTAAATTTTACTGATGAGTTTTTCGATGATACTCTTTTGAGTTTTTCTTTTCGCGCTTTAATTTTCTCATGTGCCCGTAAAGTTACTAAAATACCATGCTCGCACTTTAACTTGCGAACACGTTTCGCCCCCCCCAAAATATGGGAAGAGTTCGCATTCTAAACCGTGAATGGTTCATCTCTCTCTATATATATATTCTAGGCCCATATGGATTCTATTAAGTTCTTTTAACACTTTTCTCAGTGTGATAATGATGGATGATGGTTTCTCTCCCAACCCCCCTCAATTCTTTTCTACCCCCCAAAAATCCAAGTTTGCCCCTTGCGGTTTGAAACATTTTTGCCAAAAAACTTCGGTTCGTATTCACCGAAGCCAAATATTAGACCATTTCGGTAACTGCAAACCGAACATTAGCATTTTCGGTACACAAAAAATGAACGTCAGCTTGTTCGGTATCTGCGAACCAAAATGTCATAGATTTCGGTACGTTGGTTGCTGGAATTAGGCCATTTTCGGTAGAAGTTTACCGAAATAATTGTTTCGGTACCTGCGAACCGAAATGTCCCAGATTTCGGTAAGTGGTTACCGAAATTTATCAGAATGTCAGCTTATTTCGGTTCGTATAAACCGCAGTACCCCAGGGGCAAAAACGGAAATTCATGGGGTAGAAAAGAATTGAGGGGGTTGGGAGAGAAAACATCATGATGGATTCCACTAACAAACCAACAAATATATACACGGAGAGTTGGAGGAGGAAGTTTATTTGATCAACCTATTTTAGACTTGTTTGTCGGCTTCATGGTTCTCTTTATACATATAAAATCATTTATTTTCCCTCACCTATAACACATGATTGAGTGACTTCTTCAATCCTCTTAGAAGGTGAGAAGAGTGTTTCACATCATCACTATGGATGATTATCAAAAGGGTTTGTCTAACATGTGCAATATTGCATATGTTAAAACAACTAAAATAAATAGTAATTTTTTATTGAAAAATAATAATAATTTATTAAAAAGTTATTAATTTAATATAAAATGTACAAATTTTAATACAAACTTGCTATTTTAAATATTTTAACATATACAAATTTGCACATGATAGAAAAACTCATCTTGTTCCCGTGAGTTTAGCTCAGTTGGTAGGGACATCGCATTATATGTGCAGGAGTCCGGGTTGGTACCCGAGATACTCAACTTATTTACTTTTAAGGTGAATTTTCTAACTACTAGGTTAATTAAAAAAAATAAATATCCATCTTAAAAAATTATAAGGAAATACATTCTTTTTTGCCTCTCCACAATAATGATTAATGAATATAACCAACCATATGCACCAAATGTTTGGAAACATATATCCATATACTTGCGTGCACAACTTTGAGCATCATTCACATAAGACGAAGCATCAAGTCAAGGTACCATATTCATGTGGGGCATCAACATCATGAAACATCTTGATATAGGCCAAACTATTTTTCTTTTTCTGATGAAACCATCTAGATATTTAAAACAAGGAAAATAAAATATCTTAGTGAAAATAGCACGTTCATACATGTCAGAATATAGTGCATGGCTCTTCTATATAGTTCTTATCTCAAATGTTATCTTGCATTATTTGACTTGTCATGCAAGGGTCTATGTTAGTTTGTACATTGTAGAAAGTAAGTCAAATGAGTATGTGATGTGAAAAGAACTTAATAAATTAAATGACTAAGTTCCTTGTATCATAGAAGAAAAAGACTAGGTTCTTAGAATAGTCTAATCAATTCCTGCGGCAGAAACTTGATAATGTTCAGGAAAATGAGAAAGACAAAACTACATTAATGTAAAGGTTTAATTATAATTTTGATATTTTAAACATGAGAATGCTAACTGTTAGATAATAGGTTTATGTTATTGGCTTTTTTATGTTAGTGTAATTCATTTGATGATATTAGATTAAATGTTCTCTTGTAACTTTTTGACAGGATTCTCAAGTTTAATGGTTATTCTCAGCGCATTCATGTTATTGAATGAATTTGCGTATTATTTATGTGACAATTTCTATCCAGTCAACTAAAATTTTACAGTAGGTAGGGATTAATGTTGGAAATGGCAAAAACAATGGTACTAAAAATATAATTAAAAAAAATGTAGGGATTATTTATAAAAGTCTGTCAAAATATAGTGACTAAAAACATATTTAATCCTTCAATATATAAGAGAATTTGATACAATCCACCAATTGCTCAATTGTCACAACCTTATTGAAAAAAAATAACGTCAGTCTTCAAATTAACATGTGTCATTTCAACGTGTTTTGTCCTCGATCACACACTTTATATGATATGTGAGCTGCCAAAAGAAGATGTTGCTTATTGGTATAAGTAATACTAACCGATTCATAAGCTTTCCTTCAACTTTACTGTCTCATACTTGCACAATCTCAAGATCTTTCTTATTCTAATTTGAATCTCTTTCATTCATGTGTCCCTTTTCTTATAAGCTTAGGAGCGAGCCGGCCACTTATTGATCATATCTTGTGCACAAATGATCGCTAGTTGCCTTTGTCAGCCTTAGGGTCACATCAGAGACTAAAATAGGTTTTCATTATAGTATTTAGGGTCGGATCAAATGACACAAACTAGTTTGACATTAAATGTTACACATCTTTATAACGTTTTAACCGATATAAATTTTATAAAATCAACCGTTGGATTGAAAATTTATATCATATAGATTATTTAGGTAAAACTTTAGACAAATTCAAAATTATTTATGTAAAACTATTTATTATATTTATAGATTGTAGAAAAAAGAAGTAGCAACCAACATAATTGGGTCAAAAGGAAGGGACCAAAATTTGAATCCTGACCAAAAAAGGTACATATATTTAATGACGACAGTTCCTCGAATTTACTTCAAGTGGAGGGAACTTGTAAGCTTACACGAAACCAAAAAGCAAAAGATGTAATGTAATTAAAGATGTGTTGATATAGACAAGAAAAAATCTCAAGAGATTCCTATATTTAAATTAAATGTATTTCTTCCTTTTGTGTGGTGGCATGGACATTATTAGTTGTGTTGTTTGGTTCAATTCCTTGGCCAGAAAAAACCAAATGTAGTGTGAAGAGAAACAGTGGGATCTGTCCAAAAATGTGTCTTCATTGATGAATGACAAGAGCTTCAGTTGTGTTGTGTCTGTCTGTTGTGTTTGTAAGTTAAAATCTTCTTACCTTCAAATTTGTTAACTAAAAAAAGATGACTTGTTTGTGTCACTAAAAATGTTTGGTTTAACCGATCTTTAGTTGATTTAGTGGTGATTGACGCTGAACTTGGTAGGAAAAATCACAGTTCGATCCCCGCAACTGTGATCGGAAGGGGACTGAGACCCTACTTGATGCCAGAACTGACCCTGAACTCGATCAAACTGGTGCCGAAAGCCAAAAAAAAAAAAAAGTTTGGTTTACAAATTGACCCCACACTTCTAGTACCGGAAAACAATGACTTAACACCCACTCTCTTCATAAGTACCACTTTTTTGCCTCACTGTCTCTCATAACTTTTTATTCATTCATTGTTTTTTTCCAAATAAACCTTTTCTTTTTGTCTCTCTTTTCCCCTAAATCTGAATTTAATTCCCCTTCAAAGAAAGAAAAAAGGCATGAAGAAAATCAATCTATTATTAAGAAAGTGCAAGAGCTTGTCAAGCAAATTAGGAAGATCATCATCTTATAGTAGCTTAAGGTCAACCAGAGAAGATTTATATGAAATTCAACAAGATGATCAAAATTGTGAAACTATATTTGTTGGTAGCACAAGAAAACGGTATGTTATAAGTTCAAAGTATTTGAATCATCCTCTTCTTAATGCTTTGATCAACAAGAATAAGAAAGAGGGTAGTGAATATGATAATAATGTTTTGATTGTTAATTGTGAGGTTGTTCTTTTTGATCATTTATTATGGATGCTAGAAAATGCTGATCCTATGTTTAGTTCTGAGTCTTTAGATGAATTGGCTGAACTTTATGTGTTTTAAGAGTTGGGTTGTGGCTGCATTTTACACAATGTAATGGTTTTGAATTGTTTTTTGTTTTTTAATTTGTATTTTAACTTCATTTCTCTAGTGTATTAAATGACTTTGTAATTGCATAGCTGATTTATGTTCTAACTTATTGGGATTTCAAGACCCATACGTTTGATTAGTTGATACGAAATTGTTGGTTGGGGAAATTGAAATGGACACATCACTCATGGCTTTCTTAAAGTTCAATTCAGCTATATATTTTTGCTTCTTTTTTCTTTTTCTTTTTTTTTTCTGTACTAAATTAACTTGTCATACCTTTTTTTTGGCAACTAATAATTGATTTAAGACCAACAATTATTTAAAAAATTAAAATTATATTTTACGCACGTGCCACTTCTAACTTTACATTCATTTGTCATAAAAAGGTTTTTATATTCATAATCATCATATTAATAATTTCTACCGTGCATTTTTTTTTTACCGTTTGTTAAGAATTATAAAAGGGAGCTTTTAGGTACATTTAAAAATTCAAATGTAACATTGTAAAAAAAATAAAAAATAGAATGTATCGGCATATTAAATTAATTAATTAACGATTATTTTTATGAATCAAAAAATTATTTTTCGATTATTTGTATTTTAGTGATAATAATTTTATAAGAAAAAATATGATTTCATTGTTTATAAGCATTACACTAATTTTTTATATTATTTTATAAAAAGTTCAATATTGATTATTGTTATTAGAAATAAAATTAAAAAAATATCAAATTTTGAACTTTTTGAATGTTTTGATAAATAATATTTAGTTATAATAATTTTTTAAATGATAGAAAAAAGGATTTCTTTCACAAAAAATATTCATTTACCTACTAATTTTTATTCCTTTGTTAATATTCATTTATCTACTAATTTAATGACCTAATGTACCGGTATATTCCAATTTCCAAATACTTTAATTATATGCAAACATATATTGTGAATGTATTTTTTCGAATATGAAAATTTCGTTTACTCACAACATACATTTTTTTACCTACTAATTTTTATCTCTTTGTTAATATTCATTTATCTACTATTTTAATGACTTAATGTACCAGTATATTCAAATTTCCAAATACTTTAATTATATGCAAACATATATTGTGAATGTATTTTTTCGAATATGAAAATTTCGTTCACTCACAACATACATTTTTTTACCTACTAATTTTTATTCCTTTGTTAATATTCATTTATCTACTAATTTAATGACCTAATATACCGGTATATTCCAATTTCCAAATACTTTAATTATATGCAAACATATATTGTGAATGTATTTTTTCGAATATGAAAATTTCGTTCACTCACAACATACATTTTTTTACCTACTAATTTTTATCTCTTTGTTAATATTCATTTATCTACTAATTTAATGACCTAATGTATCATTATATTTAATTTTCCAAATACTTTAATTATATGCAAACATATATTGTGAATGTATTTTTTTGAATATGAAAATTTCGTTTGTAAGATTAATTCAATTGATCCTATGTTCCTGACAACAAATGAACAACAAGATCAATAAACCAAATGCGGAAAATGAAGGTGTGAAAACACAAGAAGGGGGGGGGGGGTTGAATTGTGTTTTAGCTAAGTTAAAACTTTTTCAAGTTCTTAACTCAACTACGTTCGCAGCGGATAAATAACACAAATAATAACAAGAGAGAGAGAGAGAGATCACACAAGCAATTTATACTGGTTCCTCTCACAAAACGAGAGTAGTCCAGTCCCCTTGCACTTCCAAGGGATTTCACTATAATCACACAAGATTACACCTGCTCAAGCACACAAGCAAGAGACTTCTCAACAATGCTCAAGCACACAAGCTTAAGACTTCACACTTAAGCACACAAGCTTAAGTTTCTCAAGAATAATAAAGTATATGAAAATATACAAATGCTCTTAGATGAACCTAAAGAGAGCAAATACAAATAGTACAGAGTATTTGACTAAAGTGCAAAAACACTTAACAGAGGTTCAGAGCTTGTATATCACAGAGTTCAGAGTTTGTTCAGCGCACGTTCAAATCTTGATAGTTGTATATATGTTGTAGCTGAAGCTTCTAGTATATATACCACTAGAAAAGAGTCGTTGCAAAAGAACCGTTGGAGTTGATAAACTTTTGTCTTCAAGCAGCCTGTCTTGATGCAGTTTGGTTGTATCCAAAACTAAGAAAGAGTTTCAGGTACTTTGACTACTGCAGAGAAGACTTTCCTTATTCAGCTAACAAAACTGAAGACCCACGTTCTCAAGTTAGGACAGACAGAACAGAGGTAGCTGAACTGATCAGGCTTGAAAGGTCCTTTTCTTCATAGGTAGAAGAGTTGACTAGTAAAGAGAATCTTCACATCTTTCAAAGAGATCTTCAGAGTTTGATGAAGCTTGTAGACAGACAAGAAGTTCTGAAGTCTTCATCCTCTGAACGTTGTAACCTCTGAAGTCCAACATCTTCTGAGCGCTTGTGAACTTCTGAATTCACATCCTCTGAACTTCACTCAGAACTTATATGATGCTTATATCTGCGCACTTAAAATAAATTTTTAGTCCATTCAATTGTTAATTAATACTTTGTTATCATCAAAACCTTTATAGATTTAGGGGCAAACATTTTTAAATCAATTTTGTTCCAACAATCTCCCCCTTTTTGATGATGACAAACATCAGTATTAATTGACAATTGTTGTTAAATTAACTTATCATGTTTCTCTTAGGTTTATGAGGTTTGCAAGCTCCCCCTAAGATTGATACTTCATAAAGTCTGAACTTTATGTTTTATCCATGATATTTTAATTTAGTATAAGATTAAGATGGTTTGAAATAAAATTAATTTCATATCTTTCTTCAGAGTGAGAGGTTTGCAAGCTCTCCCCCTAAGTCTCATAAGGCTAAGTTAAAATTGCACTCTTAACTTATCCTTACTTATGAAGTTTATTTTAGTTTCAACTAACTTAGTCTCCGCATTAAAATACGTAAAACAACTTAAAAGTAACAACTTTTAATTTAACGGATAAAAGCGAGATAAAAGCATAAAAGCGTGGTTTCAGATTTGAACTTATCACTTATCAATTAATGCGTAACTACTCCCCCTTTTGTCATTATCAAAAAGTAAAAAAAATTTATATAACCAAGACAGTCAAATAAAGAAGAGTGGTTGTTACAAAGGTGAATTAATTTCAAAACAAAAACCAACGCGCTCAAAGGTTTATAAAAGGTGAGCGAGTTAACATGCCTTCTTCACGTAAAAACAAGAATAAACAAGTGAAGCAAGAGAAGGTAGGAATAATGAAAAGATTTAGTTTACGCATCGCTGAGTTTTAGAGAAAGAAGAACGAAGAGAAACGCGAAGACGATGAGAAAGATAAAGAAGACAACAAGAAACCACAAGAGGCTGAGATAATAATCATCTCATCAGATTCTGAAGCTGAAGAGAATGAAGATGATGCTGACTATGTTGAGTTCTTGGCTAGCTATGTTCCAGAAGAGGAACAAGAAGAAGAAGAACAAGAGCAAAACCCAGATCCCATAGAAATTTCATCAGATGATGCTGAGGAGAAATCAGAGATTTCTTCTGAGTTTTATCCATCTGATTAGGATTAGGTTGTCTTTTTCTTTTTCTTTTTACCAATGTACTCAACATGGTTAGATCATGAATAAAAATTTCGTTTTTTTTTAAAAGCATCTTGTGTTCTTATGATCCTATTTATCAAGAAAAAAGTAAATAACAAGTGAACATGAAAAAAAAAAAGCAAGCAAAACATAAACAAAACAACTTGAAATAGATAAACCAGAAAAAAATGTTCAGAAGATAAACAGGAAAAATAAAAAGAAAACTTAAAACAAGTGCAGAGAATCCTAGGGTTTCTTAAGAAAGGCTAAGAGTTGGTCGAATTTATCATTCAAGGATCCCACATTGGAAACTAAACCATCCACCTTGGTTTCCAATGTCTCTTGAGCAGCTCTTTGACGTTCTAAACCTTCTTGCTGTTCCCTCAGGGCTTCTTGAAATATCTGCAATTGATCAGCCATAACAGGAGCTTGATCTTCAACCATAGGCACTTGTTCTGCAACCAAAGGTGCCTTGCCTTTATCAGAGGGTTCACCTTCCTCTGGGTAATCAATCATCAGGACATCATCCTGGTTCAGCACATTCAGTACATCCTCTTCTGTGGCATCCACATTATGTAGTTCATTTGCCAACTCGGCAACTCTAGCAGCAGCTTCTTCTAACCTTTCAGACTCAGACCTCTGAGCTTCAAGACTCTGAAACAGCTTGGAGTCTATCCAGATGACTTTGAAAGCGTTCAGACGGTGTTCAACAGCAGCAATTGCTTCCAGCTTAGCAAGTTCAAATCCAGCATGATTGAACATGGTTAACCTTTTCAATTCAGCCCTAGCCAGACTTTCCCTCATGAAGCTTATCACATCCAAGTCTCTTCTTCCAATCACAGCCTTAATTTTCTCAGCAGCACCATCCAAAGCATTGCAAATCCTTGCCTTAATGCTTGAAACTTCCAAGTCCACATCAGAAGGACAAACTAGAAACCGGTCCTTAAGCAAAGATAATCTAACTAAGTCTTCATGAAACTGAGCGGATAGATTACCAAAAGGGTTGGATGATGATGGTGAAGGATTGGGAATGGTAGAGAGGTTGGGTGTTTCATTAGCAGGGTTGTCAATAATAACAACTTCTGCGTCTGAAGGCTTGGGAGCACAAGTGTGAATATGCTCAGGAGAAGCATGTTCAGCACTTGGATTATGATGGGGTTCAGGGGTTGGTTCAGATGATGAGATGTCAGAAGTGGATTCAGGGTAAATATGCTCAGGAGATGGTTCAGGAGATTTATGTGCAGGTGTTGGTTCAGGAGCAATGTGTTCAGGGGTGGTGTTAGGAGATCTAAGTGGAGAAGGTTGTTTGATAGGAGAGGTTGGTTCATCATTTGGAACATCTGGTTGAGGTTCAGATGGTAGAATGTCAGGTTGAGGTTGAGGTTGAGGTGATTTAGGTTTAGGAGGTGAGCTAGATTTGTGTTGAGTTTCATGAGAAGGAGGGTGATTATTGAGAGGGTCAGGGCTCAGATGTTTTTCAAGTTCAGATAGGGGGTTATCAGAGGTTGGAATATCAGAGGTTGGTAAAATAGTTCTGAGAGGTTTGGTGTAACCTATTCCAATCTCATTTTCATTAAAGACATACTTAGTAGACTTACCTTTATCTTTAGAAACAGGAACAGGTCTTCTACGAAGTCTTTCAGCAAGTGTCTCTTCATCAGACTCAGTCTCATCTTCAGACTCAGATTCTTCAGATGAACTGTCATCCTCAACAACAATAGGCTTTTTGGAAGCTCCTTCAGCAGCCTTGTTTGTAGTTTCTTCATGCTTCCTCTTAGTCCTTTGCTCAGCCATAGATTGTTCAACTTTGACTTTCTTCTGAGCCAAAAGATCTGGCTTAGGTAGAACATCTTGAGCTTCAGCCTTTCTCTTTGGTTTCCTCTTAGGGTTATACAGATTTACAGGAGCAGGAGGAACCATACTCCTGTCAACAACAAAACCTTCTTGTCTGAGCACTTCCAAGTAGTCCTGAATTACATGCTCAGCATCAGCTTCAGATATAACTGGGTAGCCTTCTACATACAGACGATCTTCAAGCCTAACAGAGAACTCTTGTGGGGGAGCAACAGGCTTAGATGCAATCAAACGCATCTTGGACAGAAAACTGGCGTTCAGAATCTCTGGATAAAACTTCTTCTGAACCAATTCTGGGTGGAACTTCCTTAAGTTCTGAACAACATGACCTTGATGCAGAAGGTCTGACAACAACCTAGGATAAACTATAGTAGTTTTCCTCTGAGATTTACTTGCAAAAATGGCTTCACAAATCCTTTCAAAAAAGTAATCTCCAAGATTAACCTTCTTTCCTGTCAGAAGGAAATACAGCAGATGACGATGAGTCCAGGAGATTGTATCAGTCCCTCCAACTCTTGGACTGATAGCTGCTAAGATGATCTTGAAAAGAACTCTACATTCATCAGTCAAACCCTTGACTTTCCCTTTTAAGGAGAAGTCTGTGCAAATGAGATGCAGAAGATCATCTCTGTATCTTGTATCCTTTTCAAACACATCTAACTCTATCCCAGAGTTAGGTAGATCAAGAAGAGCATTGAAGTGGATAGGCGAGAGTGCCATGTTCATCCCACAGATATTTGACCTAATCTGTACACCTGTATAATCCAGCAAACCCATTTCCTTCCTAGTTTTACCCTTCAGACTAGGATTCCTTTCTATTGCAGCAAGCTCTTCCTTCTTAGCTTCATGCTTATCGAACACCTTTGCTTTCATCCAGAATTTCTTCAACAAATCTGGGTAGATAGGACCGTTAAGCATGTCGAAGTACTTATCCCAACCTTGAGTGATAAAGTACTTTTTAACTTCAAACCCATTAGCTTGTAGACCGTCAAAATCAACCATCTTCTCTGAAAGAAAAGTGAGTTCAGATTCTGGAAACTCCATCTCGTTCCCAACGATCTGAAGATTTTTGAATATAAACGGTGGAATCCTTTTTGACGAAGAAGACGAAGCACCAGCCATTGTTGGAGATTAGGGTAAGGTTTGGAAAACTAACGAGAGAGAAAGAAAGTTTGTTGGAGGTTTAGAGAGAATATGAAAGTGTAGGTTGTGAAAGTGAATAGTGTGCAAGTGTATTGTGTAAGTTTTATTTAAATGCACACAGTTAACACGAAAATAGCAAATTTGGGAAGTTACGCTAATTGACAGAAAGTTGAATACCAAAAATCATCATTAACCACCCACTACCTGACACACGTAGACCACGTGCAGAAAATTACTTGGTAACAGCTATTTTAATGGACAACTGTTCAGCAGTGAATACTAAACGTTTCCCACTTAAATAGTTCAGAGCCTCTGAGTTATTTAAAATTCTCTATCAGAGTTAAGTACTTCAGAGCTTATGTATCAGATGTTCTGAATCATAAGTTCTGATATACATAACCTCTTACACTTTAATTGCCAAAAAAAATTTTTCATTCAGAGATTGAAAACATGTTCAGATGTTTCTTTATAAAATCAAATCTTTCAACAGATAAAGCTTTAGTAAATATATCAGCCCATTGATTTTCAGTATCAACAAACTTAATATCTATAATGCCTCTCTGAACATAATCTCTGATAAAATGGTGTTTAATTTCAATATGTTTGGCTCTAGAGTGTAGAATAGGATTTTTAGATAAATGAATGGCTGCAGTATTATCACAATATAAAGGAATATTGTTACTGCTTACCTGATAATCTTCTAACTGATATTTTAGCCAGAGTAGTTGTGTGCAACACTTAGCTGCTGAAATGTATTCTGCTTCTGCTGTAGACAAAGCTATAGTAGTTTGTCTCTTACTAGCCCAGGAGATAAGGTTTTCACCAACAAATTGACAATTGCCACTTGTGGATTTTCTTTCAATTTTATCTCCAGCATAGTCAGCATCACAGAATCCATTTAGCACATAATCATTGGATTTCTTATAGAGAAGTCCAAGATTAGTTGTTCCTTTCAGATACCTAAAGATTCTCTTTACAGCTGTAAGATGAGATTCTCTGGGATCTGACTGGAATCTTGCACATAAGCAAACACTGAATAAAATATCTGGTCTAGAGGCTGTCAGATAGAGTAAGGAACCAATCATACCTCTGTAGACCTTTTGATCTACCTTTCCTTCATCATCTGACTTGCCCATGTTGGTAGTTGGATGCATAGGAGTATTCATTATCTTGCAGTCATCTAGATTGAATTTCTTCAGAAGTTCTTTAGTGTATTTTGATTGATGAACATAAGTTCCTTCCTTCTTCTGATTGATTTGAATTCCAAGAAAGAACTTCAACTCTCCCATCATGCTCATTTCAAATTCATCCTGCATTATCTTAGAAAAATTCTTGCACAAAGCAGCATTAGTTGAACCAAAAATAATATCATCAACATAAATTTGAATAATTAAAATGTCTTCTTTGGTTGTTTTTCTAAAGAGTGTGCAATCAACCTTTCCTTTTTCAAAACCTTTTTCAAGAAGGAAATTACTGAGTCTATCATACCAAGCTCTTGGAGCTTGTTTCAGACCATACAGTGATTTCTTCAGTTTAAAAACATGTTCTGGGTTTGAGACATCTTCAAAACCAGGAGGTTGCTTAACATACACTTCTTCAGAAATGAAACCATTTAAGAAGGCACTCTTAACATCCATCTGATATAAGGTTATTCCATGATTAACAGCATAAGATAGAAGTAACCTGATTGCTTCAAGTCTAGCAACTGGTGCAAAGGTTTCAGTATAGTCAATCCCCTCTTGTTGACTATAACCTTGTGCAACCAATCTAGCCTTGTTCCTTACCACTTCACCTTGTTCATTCAACTTGTTTCTGAATACCCATTTTGTTCCAATAATGTTCTTGTGTGAAGGTTTAGGCACTAGAGTCCATACATCATTCCTTTGGAATTGATTCAGCTCTTCTTGCATTGCTACAATCCAAGCATCATCCTTCAGAGCTTCATCAATCTTTGAAGGTTCCATCATTGAGATAAGACCAACTAATGATTCCTCATTTCTCAGTTGAGATCTTGTCTTCCTTGGACTATCCTTGTTGCCTAGTATCAGTTCCTCTGGATGTGATGATTTGTATTTGAAAGTATTTCTTGGGGGTTCATCATCTTCAGACTCATCAACATCAGGTTCAGCAGATGCTTCAGTTCTTGGTTGTTCAGAGTCTGTAGGAACTATTGTGTTCAGAGGTACTTCAGAGAATGGATGTTCTGAGTAGTTTGGAATATCTGAATATTGATCCTCTGATACCTGAAATCTAGACAAACCTTCCACAAGCTCTGACACTTGGTCAGGCTCTTTGTCATCAAATTTGACATGCATACTTTCTTCCACAGTGTGTGTTTCAGAAATATACAGTCTGTATGCTTTTGAGCGTTCAGAGTATCCTATAAAAATACCCTTATAACCTCTAGCATCAAATTTCTTTAGATGGACTTTGTTGTTCAAGATATAACATGTACATCCAAACTGATGAAAATAAGAAATGTCAGGTTTTCTTCCTTTGAACAATTCATAAGCAGTTTTGTTCAACTTAGATCTGATATAGATTCTATTTTGAACATAACATGCTGTGTTTACAGCTTCTGCCCATAAAAACTTTGCTACATTTGTTTCATGCATCATGGTTCTGGCCATTTCTTGCAGAGTTCTATTCTTCCTTTCTACAACCCCATTTTGTTGAGGCGTTCTAGGAGAAGAGAATTCATGCAGAATGCCATATTTTTCACAAAAGTTTTCAAAAGGTTCATTTTCAAATTCTCCACCATGATCACTTCTAACTTTTAAAATAGTGTAGCCTTTTTCATTTTGAATTTGTTTGCAGAAGATGCTAAACTCATCATAAGCTTCATCCTTTGTTCTAAGGAATTTTACCCAAGTCCATCTACTGTAATCATCAACAATTACTAATCCATACTTCTTTCCATTGATAGAGGCAGTTTGAACTGGCCCAAAAAGATCAATGTGAAGAAGTTCCAATGGTCTTGAGGTAGAGACAATGTTCTTAGGTTTAAAAGAAGATTTTGTAATCTTTCCTTTTTGACATGAACCACAAAGTGTATTTGAGTGATATTTGATTTTAGGTAAACCTTTGACAAGGTCAAGCTTGCTAAGCTTAGAGATTAACCTCCAGTTAGCATGGCCTAACCTCTTATGCCAGATCCATTTTTCTTCACTCAAGGTCAAAAGACACATCACTTTTTGTTCATTCAAATCAGAAAGATTAATTTTATAAACATTGTTCTTTCTAAGACCTTTGAATATAATGGAGTTATCAGATTGTTTGGTTACAGTACATGATTCCTTATTAAAAATGACTACATAACCATTGTCACAAAATTGACTTATGCTCAATAGATTATGCTTAAGTCCATCAACTAACCAAACATCATTAATAGATAGGGAAGAATTACCTACTGTACCTGTACCTATTATCTTTCCTTTCTGATTTCCTCCAAAGCCAACAGAACCTCCTTCTTTCATGGTTAGCTTGGAAAACAGTTGTTTGTCACCAGTCATGTGCCTTGAACACCCACTATCCAGATACCATGAGTGTTTCATGATATTTCTTTGAGTGGCAGGCTGTATGAGAAACAACTTTAATCACTAAGATGGAACTCTTTATCACAGTTAATGATAAAGTCATCCCAATATTCTTCCTCTTCATTTATCAAGTTCTGATTGTTAACTTGAGAACTTGTCAGCCATTGGTCTAGGACATAAGCCCTTCTTCCTTTGCATAGGACTTGTTTCCATACTCTAGGTAGGACATATCCTTTCCTAGTTGGTAAATCTGAATGATACATAATTTCAGCTTTTGGTACCCATCTTCTGGGTCCACGCTTGTTAGTCCACAAATGTTTACTGTGTTGTTGAGTGTGAGAGAAAGATTTTGGTTTGGAATAATAACTCTTTTGAAAATGTTTCTTAGTTTGAGTTCTGTTATTATTCCAGGACTTGGATTGTTTATGCTTCCAGAGTTTGTATTTATCACCAGTCCATTGATTTGACTGGTTATATTTACTGACTCTAGAATCATAAATAACCTTAGTCCTATGTTGCCTCTGAGGTTTGAGGTTTGACTTTCTTTTAAGAATTTCTGAGCCTTTAGGTTGACTTTTCTCATGAACTAGAATTCCTCTGGTTCCAGAAGTTGAAGCCTCAGATTTTGAAACTTTCAGAACATCTGAACTAATACTGTCAAGTTCTGAATAGCTTTTATCTTCTGAGCTTTTCTTCCCAGATCCTGAGGAACTTGGTTCCTCTGAGTTGTCATTTCCCAAATCTCTCAGATTATTGTCCTCATCTTCCAGAGTACCAAATTTCTTTCCTTCTTCACTCTGAGGTACAACATAGTAAACCCAAGATTTTCCAACCTTTTTGGGATAGGTCTTTAGCTTTGAATATGTTCTACCATATTCATAGCCAACTCCCTCTCCTCTATGTCTCATGACATTATAAACAAGATTAGCAGCTTTGCTCTTACCAAGGTTGAGATGCACAAACTGTTGAAGAGCTATTTCCTGCTCATCAATAGGTTTGTGACAAACAGCACAACCCTTTTCAAAGTCATTTACTCTATTCAGAGTTTCTTGATATAGACCTTGAAAATGTTCTGCTTGTTCAGTCAGAGTGTTAAGCTTTTCTTGTAAAACTTTTTGTTTACTTAACACTCTGAGATGTTTCTCAATGACCTTGTTAAGTGCAGTTATAAGTTGAGATTTAGAGCAGTCAGAAAATACCTCATCAGTTACTTCAGAATCTGATTCTGATTCTGATTCATCGTCTGAGTCTATATCTGAGTCAGTTGAAGCCATCAGGGCTAGATTTGCCTCTTCTTCTTCCTCAACTTCTTCCTCAGATGATAGCTCTTCAAAGGTAGCCATCAGACTCTTTCTCAATTTACTCTTGAATTGTTGCTTCTTTGAGCTGTATCTTTTGCTTTTGTCTTTAGCAGACATTTCTGGACAGTCAGCAATAAAGTGTCCTGGCTTCTTACAGTTGAAGCAGTTCTTCTGATCATCCTTTTTGCTGACAAAATTTCTGGAGCTGTTACCTCCTCTGAAATTTCTTTTGTTAAATCTGTTCCATTGCTGAAACTTGGTGAATAAAGCAAACTCATCCTCATTCATCTCATCCTCTTGACCATCAGCAGAAGATTCTTCTTCAATATCAAGAAGCTGAGTCTTAAGAGCCTTAGAAGTAGTCTTAGTTGACTGTAAAGCCACTGACTTGGACTTCTTCTTAGTTTCTGAGTCAGCATCCAGAACCATCTCATGGCTTCTGAGATTGCTTATCAGAGCTTCAAGACTCAGAGTCTTGAGATTTTGAGCTTCCTCTATTGCAGTGACCTTGGGTCTCCAAGCAATAGGAAGACTTCTCAGAATCTTCTGAACATGATCATAGGTGGAATAACTTCTCTTGAGAGCTTTAAGACCAGATACAAGGATTTGAAACCTTGTAAACATAGTCTCAATGTTTTCATCTTGTTGCATAGTGAAAAGTTCATATTGCCTTATCAAAAGACTAGCTTTAGCTTCTTGAACCTTTTCATTACCATCATAGGTAGCACACATAGAATCAAATATAGATTTAGCAGTAGACTTGTTCTCTATTCTGACATAATCCTCATGTCTAATAGCACCAACAACAATGTCCTTTACTCTATGATGCTTAGTGTAGGTTTTTAAGTTAGCTGGTGTGAGTAACTTTCTATGTTCAATGGACAATCTTCCATGTTCATTTAAGTTTTCAAAAGTTACTCCCAACTCAACCAAATCCCACAACTCATGATCAATAGCAGTAATATTGCTATACAATCTCTCTTTCCACCACTCAAATAATGAAGCATCACCATTGAATATAGGGGCTTTTCTGTTGCCACTATGTTCATGTGATTCATTACTTAAGTAGTCATAACCAAAAGCATTTCTAGGACCACCACCAGCACCACTGACCTCACCGGTTCTAGTGCTATTATCGTCTCCTCCAGACATAGTGTTCTCACAAGATCTTTACTGTCTCACTGTTAAGTGAAAGTAACAGACCAGGTGCTCTGATGCCAATTGAAGGTGTGAAAACACAAGAAGGGGGGGGGGGTTGAATTGTGTTTTAGCTAAGTTAAAACTTTTTCAAGTTCTTAACTCAACTACGTTCGCAGCGGATAAATAACACAAATAATAACAAGAGAGAGAGAGAGAGATCACACAAGCAATTTATACTGGTTCCTCTCACAAAACGAGAGTAGTCCAGTCCCCTTGCACTTCCAAGGGATTTCACTATAATCACACAAGATTACACCTGCTCAAGCACACAAGCAAGAGACTTCTCAACAATGCTCAAGCACACAAGCTTAAGACTTCACACTTAAGCACACAAGCTTAAGTTTCTCAAGAATAATAAAGTATATGAAAATATACAAATGCTCTTAGATGAACCTAAAGAGAGCAAATAAAAATAGTACAGAGTATTTGACTAAAGTGCAAAAACACTTAACAGAGGTTCAGAGCTTGTATATCACAGAGTTCAGAGTTTGTTCAGCGCACGTTCAAATCTTGATAGTTGTATATATGTTGTAGCTGAAGCTTCTAGTATATATACCACTAGAAAAGAGTCGTTGCAAAAGAACCGTTGGAGTTGATAAACTTTTGTCTTCAAGCAGCCTGTCTTGATGCAGTTTGGTTGTATCCAAAACTAAGAAAGAGTTTCAGGTACTTTGACTACTGCAGAGAAGACTTTCCTTATTCAGCTAACAAAACTGAAGACCCACGTTCTCAAGTTAGGACAGACAGAACAGAGGTAGCTGAACTGATCAGGCTTGAAAGGTCCTTTTCTTCATAGGTAGAAGAGTTGACTAGTAAAGAGAATCTTCACATCTTTCAAAGAGATCTTCAGAGTTTGATGAAGCTTGTAGACAGACAAGAAGTTCTGAAGTCTTCATCCTCTGAACGTTGTAACCTCTGAAGTCCAACATCTTCTGAGCGCTTGTGAACTTCTGAATTCACATCCTCTGAACTTCACTCAGAACTTATATGATGCTTATATCTGCGCACTTAAAATAAATTTTTAGTCCATTCAATTGTTAATTAATACTTTGTTATCATCAAAACCTTTATAGATTTAGGGGCAAACATTTTTAAATCAATTTTGTTCCAACAGAAAATAGGAACTTAAACAATTACCTCCAGCCATTGTTATAGTGTTGTGAATGCACAGTCTTTGAGTCTTCTAAGCTCTTACTCTCAACTATATAGATGATGTATATATTTCTGAATAGTGGAATGAGAGCAAGCTTAGGGACCAAAGACTATTATATATGTTTGATTCTACCATCAAGAATAAACAAGTCATTACCACCCAATAATTGTCATTAATATTGTGACTCATTTGTAATCAAAACCTCCATAACCTATGGACCATTAAAAGTGAGGTTTTATTAACAATAATTTATAAAGTAAAACCGACAAATTATTACATTCTTCCACTTGGTCCATAGGATCTAATAATTGGTCTAAATAAGTCAACAAGTACCTTCCTTAAGAAACAAACATGCGAATCATAGTGATAGTTCCTCTAAAAGCGAGTATTATCATCTATGTATTACGACATATTTAATTACTCAAGTATATACTTAATGTGGTAACAATAAAACTTAATCAATAAACCATATGTTTATTCTTGGTCCAAAATGAAATATATTTTCTCAAAACTATAGTGCGCATGAATATGAGAAAATACTGTAATATATAAGAGTTTTATTAATAAACTGTAGGTATACAATCATAAAGAGGAACCAAACTCAAATATAACTTAATGAATAAACTCATAATATTTATGTTTATTCAAGTTCCAAATTTAAACGATATTTCTCAAAATCAAATTTGTACGTACACTTTAGAACTTAAAACATGAGAAAATATCATATATAGAGTTTCATAAAACAAAATCGTTCTTAAAACGAAAACCAAATATAGGAACCAAATCCCATTTTTCTACACGATCCTTAAATTTTGACGAGGGCATGCCTTTAGTCAAATGATCGGCAATCATCAATTCAGTACTAATACGATCAATAATAATTATTTGATCCTCAATGCGCTCTCTTACGGCTAAATACTTAATGTCGATATACTTAATTCGACTTTCACTTTTGTTATTCTTAGCCATAAAACCGCAGCTGAATTGTCACAATGTATCTTTAGTGGTCTAAAAATTGAGTTTACAATTTTAAACCCAAAATGAAACTCTTAATCCATATACCATGTGATGTAGTCTCAAACAAATACGAACTTAGCTTCCATTGTGGAAGTTACAGTCAAGGTCTGCTTTGCGCTTTTTCAAGAAACAACTCCACTGGCTAACATGAAAATTTAACCGAATGCTGATTTTCTTAAGTCAACGCAATCCGCAATCTCTAAATTAGAGTAACCTTTGACCTCTAAAATTTCAGTTAGCATAAACATGTAGTCTTTGGTTCCTTGAAGGTAGTTACTTTATTTGCAGCTTTCCAGTGTTTCATATCTGGATTACTCTAATATCTATTTCACATTCCGATTGCAAATGCAATGTCAGGTCGTGTGCGAACCTGAGCATACATTAGGCTTCCACCAGTGGAAGCATATGAAACATTAAGCATTTGTTCTATTTCAAAATTATTCTTAGGGAATTGGCTCAAATTAAACTTATCACCCTTCAAAATGGGGGGCCAGACTCGGTGAACAATCTTTCATCCAAAATCTTTCTAAAACTTTGTTGATATATAAGTTTCTTGTGATAGACCTATAACTCCTCGAGATCTATCTCTATGGATCTTGATGTCAATGACATAAGATGCATCACCCATGTTGTAATTGCCTTGAAATTATGATCAGAAAAAAACAAGTTAAGCTGCTGCCTCCTGCGCGAGGCGCAGGATATTCTGCGCGAGGCGCAGCTGTGATATGTAGGTGAAGCTTTAGCCACTGCCTCCTGCGCGAGGCGCAGTGAGGTTTTGCGCGAGGCGCAGCCTGCGCGAACCTATTTATTGGCAATGCGTTTTTTCTGTTTTTAAGGTGATTTTAGGGTTTCTAAAGCCAACAAAAGACTAGGGTTTATTAGAGAACTTCTCTTGGGCATACTCTAGGGTTGGGGATTGATTCATCACCTTGTAAACACTTATTGATTGAATCTCTTGGTCACGGGGAGAGATTCGGGAAAAGGGTAGAATTTAGGAAAACTATAAATTCTTGCAACTCTTGTATTGAATCTTTGTAATCAAGCTTTTCATCGATAGTGGAACGGAGAGTCTCTCTCCCCCAGACTAGGTTGTTATAACCGAACTGGGTAAACAATTTGCTTCGTGTTCTTTACAGTTTTATCGATTATCTTTTGTTTGTGATTATTATTGCTATTTCCACGTTTTGATTGCTTATTCGATTTGCTCCACACATCAAGATTATTGGTGTGATTATTAAAGAATTCACAACAATTGGCGCCCACCGTGGGGCAAAGGATCAAACGAATTAAGTATCATGGGTTCTAAGTGGGAGATTGAGAAGTTCACCGGTAAAAATGACTTCGGTTTGTGGAAGGTGAAGGTACGGGCAATATTAACACAACAAAAGTGTGTTGAAGCATTGTTGGGCATATCGAATATGCCAAATACTCTCTCGAACGCAGAAAAGAGCGAGATGAATGATAAGGCTTTGAGTGTCATTATCTTGTGCCTCGCGGATAATGTGTTGAGGGAAGTAGCTAAAGAAAAAACTGCGGCGGCTATGTGGACCAAGCTGGATGCGTTGTATATGACGAAGTCTTTGGCACATAAGCAGTGTTTGAAAGAACGGTTGTTTTTCTTTCGAATGGTGGAGAACAAGCCTGTGGTGGAGCAACTTTCAGAGTTCAACAAGATCATTGACGACTTGGCGAACATTGACGTGAATTTGGAAGACGAGGACAAGGCCTTTCATTTGTTGTGTGCTTTACCCAAATCACTTGAAAATCTCAAGGATGCGTTGCTTTATGGCAAAGAAGGTACTATCACATTGGATGAAGTTCAATCAGCTTTGAGGACCAAGGAGTTGACAAAGTTGAGAGACTTGAGGGTTGATGATAGTGCGGAAGGGCTGAATGTGACGAGGGATAGAAGTGAGATCGAAGGTAGAGGAAAGGGGAAGAAATATGGGTCCAAGTCTAGGCCAAAAGGTGATAATGGTGGCAGGTTCAAATGCTTCCATTGTCAAGAACCGAGTCACTTCAAGAAGGACTGTCCTCAGAGAAGGGGCAGTGGTAGTTCGTCAGTTCATGTTGTCGTTGATGAGGAGGAAGGCTATGAGAGTGCGGGAGCACTCATAGTCACCAGTTGACACCTATAGTTTGCTGATCAGCCTGGAGAGGCGGTGGTAATAATACTCAACATCAGTCTGGAGAGGCGGTGGTAATAATACTCAACATCAGCCTGGAGAGGCGGTGGTAATAATACTCAACATCGGTCTGGAGAGGCGGTGGAATAATACTCAGGATTACGTTCGAAACAACAACTTTATTACTGTGAGAATGCGGATGTGCTAGTGTGGTGAAGTTGGGAATCAATGGAGTTGAAGTCATGGACTTTGGATGCTCCGATCACATGTGTTTTGAGGAAGGAGTACTTTGAAGCCCTAGAGCTAGTTGAAGGTGGAGTTTGTTCATCTTGGCGACGGGAAAGCTTATAAGGTTCAAGGTATGGTTGAATTTCTTTCACACAATGCGAGGTATTGTTCTTGAACTTTGTTACTAGTTGTGATTCTCATGGTGTGGATAAGTTGTGAAACTTCGGTTGGTTGTTAGTGACATTGGTTGATTTTAGTTGTACTAGTGAAATGAAGTTTACTAGGTGGTGGAACTAAACCGGGAAGTGTTGGAGACTAACAATGACTTGATGTGTGTTTCGGAGTAGTTGAAAAGTTTTACGTTACAAGGTGGAGGACATAGTGGATATACCGGTTTAAGGCTTTGGTGGAGGAATCTCGGTTTGAGGTGGAGGTACACCAAAGTGGTATGGCTATGGAGATCTTGTGTGGAAGCAACAGTGATCAAGCTTGGTAACTTGTTAGACTGCGGGAGGTAGTTGGACACAAGGAGAGTTTGAGGTTGCAGCTTGTGAAACCACCTAAAATTCCAAGGTTGGTTGGAGGCAAGCATATCTTCAAGAGTACGGAAAGATACAATCCGGGGTTTGAAGAGGGTACGGTGTAGCTTGTGAGTTGTCCTAAAAATCCAAGGGTAATTGGAGGCAAGCATTTTTCGGGAGTACGGAGAGGTAGACTCCGGGGGCCGAATAGGGTGGTGTAAACTTGGAGAGAGCGGCATGATGGTTGGTGGGAAGTTGGAATCACCATCAATTTAAAGGCAAGGTGGAGAATTGTTGTAATTGCCTTGAAATTATGATCAGAAAAAAACAAGTTAAGCTGCTGCCTCCTGCGCGAGGCGCAGGATATTCTGCGCGAGGCGCAGCTGTGATATGTAGGTGAAGCTTTAGCCACTGCCTCCTGCGCGAGGCGCAGTGAGGTTTTGCGCGAGGCGCAGCCTGCGCGAGCCTATTTATAGGCAATGCATTTTTTCTGTTTTTAAGGTGATCTTAGGGTTTCTAAAGCCAACAAAAGACTAGGGTTTATTAGAGAACTTCTCTTGGGCATACTCTAGGGTTGGGGATTGATTCATCACCTTGTAAACACTTATTGATTGAATCTCTTGGTCACGGGGAGAGATTCGGGAAAAGGGTAGAATTTAGGAAAATTCTAAATTCTTGCAACTCTTGTATTGAATCTTTGTAATCAAGCTTTTCATCGATAGTGGAACGGAGAGTCTCTCTCCCCCAGACTAGGTTGTTATAACCGAACTGGGTAAACAATTTGCTTCGTGTTCTTTACAGTTTTATCGATTATCTTTTGTTTGTGATTATTATTGCTATTTCCACGTTTTGATTGCTTATTCGATTTGCTCCACACATCAAGATTATTGGTGTGATTATTAAAGAATTCACAACAACCCATTTCATTGACATCAATATCCATCTCCCATATCCTTCATATCAATTTTTTTTTTAGAGAGGAATTATTTCACCTCATGTAGAAAACTTTAACATCGGTAGCAAGTAAAATGTCATCCACATATAAAATAAGAAAACAAATTTTACTCCCACTAACCTTCTGGTATATACATTGGTCCATGTGATTTTCAACAAATCCAAATGAAGAAATTATCCCATGAAATTTAAGATACCATTGACGGGATGCTTGTTTCAAACCATATATGGATTTCTTAAGCTTGCAAACCAAGTGCTCACCATCATTAGAGAAGAAACCTTCATGTTGTTTTATATAAACCTCCTCCTCCACTACTAAGAAAGGTTGTTTTCACATCCATTTGGTGCAACTCAAGGTCAAAATATGCAACCAATGCCAAGATGACACAGAGAAAATCCTTCTTAGATACAGGAGAAAAAGTCTCTATGTAATCTATTCTCTCCTTTTGAGTAAATCCCTTAGCAACGTGTCTAGCCTTGTATCTCTTAATGTTACCTAATGAATCCCTTTTGGTTTTAAATACCCATTTCCAACCAATGGCCTTCATCCCATTAGGTAACTCTACAAGATCTCAAACACCGTTGTTTTTCATGGAATTCATCTCATCTTTCATGGCATCATACCACAAATTTGACTCTTTGCAACTCATAGCTTATGAAAAGTTTTTTTTTTTAGGATCATTCTCAACATGTTATAGTCAGATTCTTGTAGCTAGATACACAATGTAATCACTAGAAATAACTGATTTTCTTGTCCTAGTAGACCTTCTTAATGTTGGATCAACATTTTCTTATGGATTATGTTGTTCAACTAATTGCTCATCATTTTCATGAATTTGATGATCAATTTGATCTATTGGAATATCAACATTTTGTGGAATCTCAATAATTGGTGGTTGATCAACATCCATTTGAACTTGAGGGATATTGTGAACAACAATCAATCTATCACTCAAAACTGAAGGTTGAGACTCTATATGATCATGCACAGAAACTATGTTCCTAATTTAATCACTCCCACTAATCAAGTGATCTTCAAGAAACTTTGCATTTCTTGACTCCACGATCCTAGTTGTGTGAGATGGACAATAAAATCTATAACCTTTAGACCTTTCGGCATATCCAATGAAATACCCACTAATGGTCCTCGGGTCTAGTTTCTTCTCTTGCGGGTTATAAATCCTAACCTTAGACGAACATCCCTAAACGTGCATATGTCGCAAAATCGGTTTCCAACCTTTAAATGATTCAAAAGGTGTCCTTGGGACAGCCTTGGATGGAACCCGATTGAGAATATACACACCCGTCTGTAGTGCTTCATTCCACAAGGATTTAGGAAAATTAGAGTTGCTAACCATACTCCGCACCACGTCCAATAAAGTTCGGTTTCTTCTTTCTGCAACACCACTTTGGTTTGGAGAACCGGGCATGATATATTGGGCAACAATCTCATGTTCTTGAAGAAACTTAGCATATGGACCAGGTGCTTGTCCATTTTCAGTGTATCTACCATAGTATTCACCACCCCGATCAGATCTCACAATTTTTATTTGCTTTCCACATTGGTTCTCAGCTTCTACCTTAAAGGTTTTGAAGGCATCCAATGCTTCATTTTTATTATGAAGCAAATAAATATTCATATATCGTGAGTAATCATCTATGAAGGTGATAAAATATTTCTGACCATGTGCATCCATACCTGGACAACATATGTATGAATTATTTCTAATATGTTTGTACTTCTATTGGCACCCTTCTTGGAAACGTTGGTCTGCTTTCCCTTAATGCAGTCAATACAAGTTTCAAAGTCAGCAAAATCTAGAGTATTAGGTACCCCATATTTTACTAGCCTTTTTAATTCTCTCTATGGAGATATGTCCTAAGCTCTGATACCAAATGTAAGATTAATTCAATTGATCCTATGTTCCTGACAACAAATGAACAACAAGATCAATAAACCAAATGCGGAAAATAGGAACTTAAAACAATTACCTCCAGCCATTGTTATAGTGTTGTGAATGCACAGTCTTTGAGTCTTCTAAGCTCTTACTCTCAACTATATAGATGGTGTATATATTTCTGAATAGTGGAATGAGAGCAAGCTTATGGACCAAAAACTATTATATATGTTTGATTCTACCATCAAGAATAAACAAGTCATTACCACTCAATAATTGTCATTAATATTGTGACTCATTTGTAACCAAAACCTCCATAACCTATGGACCATTAAAAGTGAGGTTTTATTAACAATAATTTATAAAGTAAAACCGACAAATTATTACATCGTTCACTCACAACATACATTTTTAATTAGTACACCGATTGATAAAAAATTAAAGCATAAGTTGTTCCCACTCCTCCCCATGAACCAGAACGATGAACACACATAGATATGTTTTTCTTCAGTATTGCTATATAGTACGGGAACTTCCCATGAAATTTAATGAAAGTGAAACGCACATATACCATATTGGGTGGTATGGTAATATAAAAAAGGGTCGTGTTAACTTATGACCTAAGGGCACATGTTAAACTATCTAAAAATATAAATATATAACATTTAATGATACAAAGAATTTAATGATTAGAAAATTGAATACAACACAAGTTCAATAAATATTTTCCACATTTATCTTCTTAACATGTGCCTTAAGGGTACAAGTTAACATTCTCCTATAAAAAATATGTAATGGATAAAGTGGTAATTTCAACCCCTTAAGTTGCAATTTTGGCCTTTGAGGTTTTAATGTATAGGCTTAAAAGTAATTTTGACCCCTTAAGTTTTACAATTTTGGCCTTCGAGTTTTTAATTGTGCAATTTTAACCCCCTAAATTTTATAATTGTTCGATTTTAGCTCTCAAGTTTCAATTATGCGAATTTGACTCCTAAGTTTATCTCATTTTGCATTTGCTAGCCCCCTGTTGATTTTTTTGACTAAGAATTGATTATGTGACATTTTAACATTTTAAAAAATATTTTTTAAATAAATCAAAGATGTTTTTAAAATAAAAAATAATTTATAAAATAAAAACATTTGTTTTAAAAAAAATGTATTATTTTTTTTAATAATTATTGTTTTAAAAAGAACAGTTTAAAAAATTTTAGTAGCAAAATTATTTTATAAACATATAACAAAAAACTTATTTTATATGTTATTTTATGAAAACAAAATTTCATTTATTTTTAAATTTTTGAAATGCCACATAAGCAAGTTTTAGTAAAAAAAAGTCAACAAGGACCTAACAAATGCAACATGGGGTAAATTTGGGGAGCCAAAATTGCACAATTAAAATTTGAAAGGCTAAAATTAAACAATTGTGAAATATAGAGGGTTAAAATCGGAAAGTTGAAACATGATGGACTAAAATCGCACAATTTTAAAATTTAAGGCGTCAAAACTGCATTTAAGACTAATTTATATATAATGCAAAATACCCAACAAATTGGCAATAATGAAAATAACTATTTTTTTTTATTAGCAAAATTTGAATTATAAGGAGTACAAAGGGTACTCGTCCCTCACAATTCAACTTTAGATACAATGCAAACAAGCTAAAAGATTGATACACCATTCGTAAAAAGTTAAATTGACACTGTTTCCTCGGCCTATAAACCAAAACCATGACATGTAAATAATATTCCACCAAAGTAGTGACACTAACAAAGGCTCCTCTAAAAATAATATTATTTTGCATACGCCAAATACTCCACGTCGTCGCCAACCAAATTACGTGACGGAAGCGCTTGCTAAATTTAGCATTTGCATTTGCAGTGTCTCCAAACAAAATGAAATGTTGCGGAAGATCTTCCTTAGGAATGCATCTTGTGTCCATCCATAAAAATATATATGTTAAGCCAAACCTGATTAGTAACATGACAATTAAAGAAAATAAGTTGTCTGTCATCCTTCTCGCTAAAACAAAAAACACAACTCCTCTCATCAGGGACGGACATAAGGGGGGCAAGCAGGGGCTGAGGCCCCCCCTCTTGTCATATTTTTTTTTTTATATACTTGTTCCTGATATATATGTACACATAAATTAATATTTGAGAGATGTGTTAAAAGATTAGTAACGACTGATTGGCGCAAATCATGCACCCACAACATAGTAATTGTAACAATTTACTACTTTAAAATATTTTGATAATATGTATTAGACACTATTAAAGTCGAAATTCGATTAAGTTAGTTCTGATTGTTTGCTATAAGTGAGAGATTATTTTCTGCTATGAAGATTGTGAAAATTAGGTTGAGAAACAAGATAGAAAATGAATTTCAAACTAATTAATACAGATTCAGTTGTTGATGAATTTTATGATATAGAGCAATATCGTGTACAATTTAGATAAACAATGTAATGTATTTTTTATTTTTTATTGAATATATTTAAGTACTATTATAATTATGATTATGATTTATTTAATATTTATTATTTAATTATTCCGACCCCCCGTTTTATAGATTCCTGGATCCGTCCCTGCCTCTCATTGTTATTGTTTATTATACCTTTGTGAAAATAACTATTCTTGGTTTGACCTAGTTAAGTATTGCCAAGCAATTAGTTTTGGAATACAACAGAGTGGAAAGTTAATTATATTTACTTTTTTTTTACTCATATTAACTTAATTGCATACAACAGAGTGGAAACTATACGTTTAAAATGTTTCATGTTAAATCTTTTTAATCAAATTTATGTTTGAAACGTCTACATGATTAATAAATATGCGTACACAGTCTCATGTCTTAATTCAATTGGTTAGGACATTGCATTATATATGTTGGAGGCTTGAGTTCGAATCCCAACCTTTCCACTTATCCACATTAAGGCCGAAACTTCTATCCAATAGACTACTTGATCAAAAAAATAATAATTTGCTGACACACTACACACACAATTTTAGAGGGTGCCACATAAAAATTTAAGAATAAATTAACTCAAAATTTAATGAAAAATTAGACAAAATTACCTTAAATTTTAACGAAAAGGACGAACTTAATTATGTTGACATCAGTCACCATGCCCCTGCGTTCGCACAGGTCAAAAATCGTAGATCAATTATATTATATCTCTTTGGGCTAATAAACAAAATACGCATAGAAACCAAAAATATTTATTGTTTAATATATTTCCATCAACAATCCTACAAATTACGGAAAATTTCTTTATAAACTATATTTGAAGTGGTATTTGTAAGGTTCCCGTCATCATCAACGACTAAAATCTTCAAAGATCGATATAGATCCACATTATAACCATTAATGCGAGTCAAAGATTTGTACCAAACTGTAATATTGCTATATGCTTAACACTTTGAGGACATGATCTATATCACAATTGATTGATATGCCTTAGTGGTTGAAATGTTTTATATTGCAGTTTTTTATTAAAAAAATACAATTTTGTCTTGACAAGGATTAGAACCCGCAATCCTTCATTACAATACAACACTTCAACCACTATAACAAGTAGACCAATTGTAATTAAAATTATGTTCACAAAATGTTAAACACCATCAATTTTCATTGCACAGTTTAAACAATTAAAAACCGATAATTAGAAATCTAATCAAATCAAATAATTCGTTACGAAAGAATCGAATATTATTTATATTACATAGTTACTACTATACAATAATTGTTACAAGCTTCTAAAAATCAAACGCTCGTGCCTTTGTGTGTTTCCCATCTAGTTGGTAGTGGTTGTTATCTCTCACTAAGTCTTTGTGACTTACCCCTTCTTACATTTTTTTCCCAGATATCCAGTCAGCTGAGTAGCAAGTTTTTAGCACATTCAAAGCTTCATCAGTCTCACTCTTTTGGTAGGCCTCCTTTATGGAAGGCTAATTTGTATATGTATCTTTTGGCTTGATCGAATATCTGCAGCTATTTTGAGTCTAGGAATATTTCATTTTGGGATGTATAAAGTTAAGAATGTAAATGTTGAAACTTTAACTAGTGATGTATATGCTGCAAACATGGTTTATTTTGATTTGGAAACATTGAAAATACAGATGCGGTTTTGTCGAAATTTCAGTAAATATTATTTTTGAAGTAAATGGTCATTTTGGAAATCTTATACTTATTGTTAAATTCGGTCATTAGGCTTGCCGGACTAGTATTAGTTCGTGCGCCGGTCACGATTCGTGTTGGGTCGTGACAAAGACAAACCGATAATTAGAAATCTAGCAAATCATCAAATCTCTTATCTCTTATATTATCTCTTATATTCTAAGTTTATTCTGATACGCTAACCCTAAACCTAATCCTTTTTCCGCTCATTTTCCCTCTCATTTTAACCCTAATTTAATTCAAATAAAATGTTAAAAAATACCTCAACAAAAATCGGACTCAGGAGCTTTAAGATTTACTTTGTGAATTTGTCACTAGGCTACAATGAATCAATCTGATATAATTTGATAATCCACATGTAATAAATATGAAATCAATACTTAATTTTGTTTAAATAGAAATCAACCCCATTTTTTTTATACAACTCCAATTTTTTTATGTAATACACATTCAATTTCTATTTTTTTTTGTTTAAATAGAATTCAATTATTTTCTTTTCTCTCATTTTTTCTCCCGGTTTTTACATTAATTAATTTTCCATTGAATTTTTGCAATATTCAGTTCCAAATTAATTTAAATAAGATGCGTTATAGATTTGCATTTGAGTTATATCTCTTATATATTATAAGCTTGCTAACATAAGCTAACCCTAAACCTAATTTTTTTCCCTCTCATTTTTCCTATCTTTTTTTGTGGATTTATATTTAATAAAAAAATACAAATTTGTCTACAATAAAAATCGAATCTGCATTTGCTTACAATAAAGTCTTTCAACCACTAGAGTATGTGCTTCAATCGTAATAAAAGTTAGGAATTCTAATATGTTAACCCTGTTTTTCAATAAATTTGAACGGCAACATCCCTTGTCTCTTATATTATAAGCTTGCTAACATAAGTTAACCGTAAACCAATTATAAAAAAACCAATTATAAAAAAAATTGGGATATGACGAAATGTGTATATAATTTTTACAGGTCCGATTACAAAAGAATATTTACTCAATGTTTTTAAATTTTTTTACAAAACATGTCTCATTTTTTTTTCTTCGCTGTCATTATTCTTTTATGCCAAAAAAATCATAATTCAATTTAAGATCACAATGTGAACTTTTAATATTTAATCAAAATTTAAAATAAAGAGTAAAGACAACATGTTAAACATGTTAAGATATATCTTTCATCGCCGGTGTTTTTACGAGGTCAGTTGTATGTTGCAACTTCAAGAGTTACTTCTAGAGAATGATTAAAGATTATGATTATCGACAAATGCGGTAAAAATGCAAATAAAATTTCTATTGTAGTTTATAAGTAAGTATTTCGTAATATATCATAATTTCCGTTGCATGAAAATTTATCCAAATTTATGGTTACTCTATTTTTCAAATACCTTTTAATCAGATCCGTGCGTGCACGGGTCGGAAGTTCTAGTTTTTTTAATAAAGCTACGTGAAAAAGTTCTCACCTAAACTACAAAGTAAATTAGGGTTAACCTAGTTCAATATTACAATTATTAGAAATAAGAAAGATAATGCAATAGACAAACTTAAAACTTTTTTCTTATATATATACCAATTTGAATGACCAAATTAAAAGCTAAAAAAAATAAACTTAAGGGACTAGTTAAGCCTTGAATTTTGCGGACTTAAAGTTATGATATTTTTATTTTACACTATTTTGTAATTGATTTAATTGATATGCACCGACGGTGTAAAATAGTTTTACACTGTCAATCAATACCAACCATGTTTTCCGCCACATCACCTTACTTCACCTCACTTTCTTGACATGACATGGCAAAATGATGGTTATTTATTGGATGATCGTGTAAAACTGCATATCAATTAAACTCTTTTGTAATTGACATAACAATTAGTATAAACTAACCGATATTACTAACTTTTTATTTAATAAGAATTAAGGTTAATCGTGGAAAAAAAAAACACGAAAAAAAAAGCTTATATTATATATACCATCCTTTCCGGAAACTTTCTCCCTTAGTTGTAGTCTCTGTATGTGCGTTGAACATGCGGAGAAGCCGAAACTTGCATCGTAGGATATCCAGCCGGCGGTGTTGGTTCAACAATATGTGACATCGATCCTTCTGTTGGAAAAGGTGGAGGAGATGCCATCACCAGTAACGAAGATTCGGTGGAAAATTAAAGAAAAAATATTCAGTAAATAATCTTGTAATCCGAGTGAGCTGTACTAATAAAATTTTCCGATTTAAAAAAAAATTGGCTGCTAGAAATATCATATAAAGAAGAAATTTGAGTTCATTTTTTGTAACCTGGTGTTTGATGCTGATTCATCATCATGGTTACAAAATTGATACAACGAGCTACACGAGGATCATAACATATATAATATTTATGCAGTATGCGACTATGCAAAGTATATTTATTTGTAAATTATATGCAAAGAGCGTGAACAGCCACACAAAATTCTGTTCTACCATCAGCTTCCCTGAGAACTCAACAACAATTGATTCGCAGCCTACATATGAAGAAATCACGTTCAGCATCTATTACATCAGGTGCGAGCCAGTCACAATCCGTAGGGGGTAATCGATCTCAACGCGTGTCCGTCGAAGTTACGGCAACGCAGCGAAGCCATTCGTCCCAATTCAGTATCGACTCCAATCAGGCGAATTCTGTTTCCTCCGCCGGTGACATCCTTTGTTGCAGTTCTATCAATTCTTCTGATATAAAAAATTGTAACAAAGTTTTTCTCAAAAATTATGAACAGGAAGTAGCGTCTAAAGTGTGGAAAGGTGCCGTTGGATTGGGGGTGGAGGTGGGTCAGTTTGTTCGGAAGAGTTCACAGCATGGGTCTAAAGTTTGTAATGATGAGGACTGTTTACAGGCAATTAAGGAAAATGAAAAAAGAGATGAGGTTGAAGGATTCAGAAGGGAGCAGCAAAAATCCTTGTATCAATGAAGATTTTCTCTTTGAATTTAAGAGGGTGGGGAGGGAGTGCAAAAAGAAGACGCTTGAGTTCGTTTATCCAGAAGAGAGGTTTCGACGTTTGTCTGTTACAGGAAACAAAGAAATCAACTTTTGAGGATCATCTTATTCATAGTTTATGGGGACATAAGGATGTTGGTTGGAGGTTTCAAGCATCGGTAGGTCTCTCAGGAAGTATGTTAGTAATTTGGAACTTGGCTACGTTTAAATTACTGAGTAGTTTTTCTGGTAATGGTTATTTGGGTGTTACGGTGGAGAGGGAAGGTACTGTTATACATATTGTCAATATTTATTCACCCTGTAGTTTGTCCGGCAAGAAGAAACTATGGGAAGATCTAGTGACCCTTAAGCAACAAAACGGAGGTGGGGAGTGGTGTTTGGGAGGTGACTTTAATGCCGTTTTACATTCATCGGAAAGGAAAGGTAGTAGCGCTGATAGTAGACAAGGCGAACATAACGCCTTTAATCGTTTTCTGGAAGATATGCAGGTGATTGACGTTCCGGTGTTAGGAAAGAAATATTCTTGGTTCAGCGCTGACGGCAAATCTATGAGTCGGCTAGACAGATTTTTGATGTCAGAAGACTTTATCAACACGCATGGAATTTCAGGTCAATGGATTGGGGAACGCGATATTTCTGATCATTGTCCTATCTGGTTGTCTGTTGCGTCTCATAATTGGGGTCCGAAGCCTTTTAGAGTGATTAATGGTTGGCTAGAACATCCTGAGTTCTTTTCTTTTGTGGAGAAGTCATGGAAAGGGTTCATAGTGCAGGGATCGAAGGCTTTTGTGTTGAAAGAAAAATTTAGATTGTTAAAAGATTGCTTAAGAAAGTGGAACAAAGAGGTTTTCGGTTTGCTTGACCTTAATATTGATAAGACGGTGAAAGATTTAAACGACATTGAAGACTTGTTGGGTGGAGAAGGGGTGGATGTTGAGCTAACTAGAAGGGAAGGTTTGAATAAAGAGTTTTGGAGGCAACTACATTTCAAAGAGAGTCTCTTAAAACAAAAATCAAGAATGCGGTGGGTTAAGGAGGGTGATTCGAATACACGTTTTTTTCATGAATCCATCAAAAGTAGAAGAAGAAGGAACCAATTGGTTGCTTTGAAAGATGGAAACCAATGGGTTCAGGGAGTGGATGAGGTAAAGGGGTTTGTGCAGAATTTTTTTGAGAATAACTTTAGGGAGAGTTGGGAAAGTAGGCCGAATCTTAATGGAATTCAGTTCCAATCTCTTAATACAGCGGATAATCTTTTGTTATTGGCACCTTTTACCCTAGAAGAGGTTAGGGAAGTGGTTTGGAGTAGTGACGGCAACAAGTGTCCAGGCCCAGACGGTTTCAATTTTAACTTCTTAAAAACCTGCTGGGAGATAGTCAAATTTGACATAATGGACTTTTTTTCAGAGTTTTACAATAAATCTTCTCTTCCAAAGGCGATCACGGCATCTTTCATAGCTCTCATACCAAAGAAAGATCATCCGCAGGTACTGTCAGATTATCGCCCTATTTGTTTGGTATCTAGTTTATACAAGATTTTGTCTAAAGTTTTAGCAGCGAGATTGAAGAAAGTTTTGGGCAAATTAATTTCAAAATTTCAGTCTGCTTTTCTACCCAACAGGCAGATTTTAGATGGAGTACTAGTGGTCAATGAACTCTTAGATTTGGCAAAACGCAGGAAGGATAAATGCTTGTTTTTTAAAGTAGACTTCGAAAGAGCTTATGATACGGTGAATTGGAACTTTTTGGAATATATGATGGTTAGAATGGGTTTTGCGGAAGGATGGAGGCAATGGATACGAGCTTGTGTTTTTCAAAGTTCAATGTCTGTTTTGGTGAATGGTAGTCCTACGGGAGATTTTAATGTCGGTAAAGGTTTGAGGCAAGGAGATCCATTATCACCTTTTCTGTTCCTGATTGTTGCAGAGGGCCTTACTGGTCTTATGAACAAAGCGGTGGCTACAGGTCTCTTTCACGGTTATAAGGTCAGTAATACTATTTTGTTCCATACACTTCAATTTGCTGACGACACTATTATAGTGGGAGAAGGAAATTGGGATAACTTGTGGAGTATTAAAACTGTGTTAAGAAGCTTTGAGCTTGTGTCTGGCTTGAAAGTTAATTTTTTCAAGAGCAAACTTTATGGTATTAACCTTGACGACAGATTTTTGCGCGCCTCTTCATCCTTTTTGCAATGCGGGGTGGATCATTTACCCTTCAGATTTCTTGGTATTCCGGTAGGAGCTAACCCAAGAAGAAAGGCTACTTGGTCACCTATTTTGGATGTCATGAAAAAAAGACTTAGTATTTGGAATGGTCGTCTTTTATCCATCGGAGGTAGAGTCACCCTTATTAAATCCGTTCTATCCAGTTTGCCACTTTATTTCTTTTCCTTTTTTAAGGCACCGGCTTGTGTGATAAAAGAATTGGTTTGTATTCAACGACAATTTTTGTGGAGTGGTGGTTTGGATAGTAACAAAATGTGTTGGGTTAGTTGGGACCAAATATGCCAGCCAAAAGAGAATGGAGGTTTGGGAATAAAAAACTTAGAGTTGTTCAATTCATCACTTTTATGTAAGTGGAAGTGGAGATGCTTGAATGATACCGAGTCGCCATGGTATGATTTATTGAGGTTTCGGTACGGCTCCCTTGTAGCTAATTTCTTGTATGGTGAAGGAAGGGACAATCTTAAACATGTTTCAATTTGGTGGCGGGATTTATGGTGTCTGGGAGGTATGGATAATGCTAACTGGTTTGGTAATAATGTTAGTAGTATTTTGGGTGACGGCAACGATATCAGTTTTTGGAAAGACCAATGGATAGGTACGGCATCGCTGAGAGTAATGTTTCCTTCTCTTTATGTGAAATCCACACTACCAGATGGTCATTTTTCAACCATGGGCATGTGGGAGCGAGATACTTGGAAGTGGAAGTTTGAATGGACAACCGAACTATCCGATATTGAATCAGAAACAGTTCACGATTTGTTGTTAATTCTGGATCAGGTTAGGCCATCAAGGGAGACACGGGATCGGCGTAGGTGGAAACCTCATAAAGATGGTTTTTTCACTGTCAATACAGCCTATACAGCGCTGCTGCCCGGGACTGGAGAGTGCAACATTGAGCCAATCACGGCGAATGCATTGAAACTTCTATGGTTAAATAATGTACCCTCGAAAGTTAGTATTTTTGGTTGGAGGTTGTTGCTCGGAAAATTACCAACTAGGGAAGCTTTGTACAATAAAGGTGTCATTACAAACAATCACGAGAGAAGCTGTGTTTTTTGTTTCAATGTAGCTGAAGACATTCCACATATGTTTTTCAATTGCAATGTTACAAAGCAAATTTGGTGCAAAATATTCAAATGGATGGGCACACGTTTTTGTTCCGCGACTGATGTTCCCAATCATTTGATTCAATTTGGAGTCTTAATAACAGGAAGTAACAACGAACGATTCCGTCACATTATTTGGTTGGCCACAACTTGGAGTATTTGGCGTATGCGAAATAATATTATATTTAGAGGAGATTTTGTTAATGTTTCATCTTTAGTAGATCAAATTATTTATATTGCTTGGTTTTGGTTCATCGGTAGATCAAGGAACATTGATAATGTAGCTTTCCTTGACTGGTGTAACAACCCCTTAGCTTGTTTTCGTTGTATTTAAGGTGATTGTTTTTGGATTGTAAGGGTTGAGTACCCCTTGTACTCATTCTAATCCAAATATTGCTTATCAAAAAAAAAAGAAGTAAAGTTTAATGAACATGGTCTGTCAGTGTAAATTAATTTTATACTGATGTCGAATATGAATCCTCTATTTCTCCATGTTATACTATTAAAGTGGAAGTCGTGAAATGATTTGAGGAATACATAGTTGTTATTGAATGACCATTTAAAATAGTTTTATATTGTTGGTGCATATTCTATTTCTCTTAGAAGTAAGGTGGGCTAAGTATGTTTTTAATTTTTTTTACAATCTCATGATCACTGTCTTATATCACAGCAGTGTGTTAAAGAATTTATTGAACACAAAAAAGAGAATTATTCTTTTCAATTAATTTTTTTTACATGCAACTAATCGTTAATTGATTCAGTGGTAATTAACGTTGGACTCAGAGAGAGGATCACAGTTCGATCCCCCGCAACTGCGATCAAGAGGGGACTGAAATCACTTAGTGTCAGAACTGACCCTTAAATCACATTATGTGGTCCAATGAACCAGATACTAGTGGTAGAAAAAAAAAACCATACGCAAAAATTAAAAATTAAACTCCTTAAGAGGTTTAAATTTGTTGCAACTTAAATCAAATTGTTTGAAATCCACATTATAGGACAAGAGTTTATCATGTCTTACAAATAATAAATTGGTCCAAGTGGTAATTCTCTTAGTTCCCTTAAGTAAATGGTTAGAGGTTTGATTCTTAACTCATGCGTATCAAAAGAGTTTATCATGTCTTTATACAGAGTACCATGTAATCATTTTAATCTTAAATACTCCGTTGATAAAATAAAGTTGGGTCAACAATATTTTATTTTTCGACAAAATTTTATTTAATATAGAGGGTCTCATTTATTGCTCCTAATTAGGCTATGAATTTGAAGCTTGTAAAAACTTTTGCAACTATGAAATGCTAGCAGGTTGGGCATTGGCCGGTAATTAGAGACGCCGCTCAAGGCAGACAAAGAGAACTAAACAAAAAAGGATCACAAGCACAAGGATAAATTGGTATGTATGATTAATTTATTTTTTTTGTCTAAATAGTTGTTAAAAATTTATTTTTTGAGGTGAATATTAAATAAACTCTGATGGCGAGGTCCTGAAACTTCTAGGCCTACTCAAAATTCCCCTCCTCGGTATAATTAGCCACACTCTACAAACGATTATTAAAAAGCTCCTTTAAATAGGTTATCTTTGTGTGCTCCCCTTTGGTCTCTGTGAGATCTCTCTCAGCATCAAATGGTTCAGCTCTAAGAAGGGTCACCATCATCGAAGAACCTTCGTCTGGTCATTATCGAGTGGTGGTTTAGCAGACACCCTCAATGGGGATATGCAGAATACTTAACACATCATCTAGTGTCAATATAATTTTCCCCAGAGACATGTGGAAGCTTGAGGTGTCCTTGTACCCTCTCTCAACAAATGCCCTGGTCAGGGTTGGGTCCAAAAACATGTAACCAGTAGTGGAGACATCCGTCAACCTTGTATTTTGGTATGAAATCAATCGGCGTTGGGAGTCTCCAACTTCTTAACCTTTCTCTTGTGGATGAAAGGATAAGAATCTCACGAACCTACAAAGAAAGGAAAAAAAAAACAAAAAGACAAATAGAGGTAAATAAAATGAATTACATGAAGAATCAAACAAAACAAAAAATTATCAAATTGTAAATATTTAATTTTTAACTTATGTGACCGTTGAAGATATGTCAGATAATATGACCCACGTACAAGGTCCTTGTCCGAGGCCCTCATGAAAATACATATGGCTAGGCTCAACATATCTAAATTCAGCGGCCTTAATCTTTGGGTCGTCCTTTTTTGACTCCTCTCCCCCACCAGCATCCACCATATTTTTCCTCCTCCACCCGCTCCTGCTCATCCACCTCAGGCTTAGGCGAAACGCTTTGTTCAAGCTCTTACAACCACACACTTTCCCTTTCCCACAGTAAAGACGCAGCGGCGGATAAACCCCTATTTTCTCGAACACGCTTCAAAGCAAGCTCCATTTCTTAACAAATATCAAACAACATCAAATATCAAACATCACAACAAAAATTCAAACATCAGAAGAATTAAAGGAAAAAAATTTAGCACCTCAGACAAATCGGTTACTTAAGTATCAGATTATACCAGTTACAGGAATAAAAAAAGTCGAAAAGAAGAAAAAAAATCAATAAGTTGTGACCAAATATGTACTAACCTCATCGTTGAAGTTGTCGTTGAGTAGATTTCGACCACAAAAGCAAAGAAATCAGTGGATTTGAAGTTGATTGTATTTTGTGGTTTTAGTAATTTTTTGGAGATGGTTATCGTTTTTTGAAATTGATGGAATGGGGGAAAGTGGTGGGTTGCTTATATATGTTACACTAGTCTTCTACTTAGGTAGCGGATAGTTTCGTCTATTTCGCTACTTAAATAGTAGATGGAAAAAAAATTCCTCGGGGTTCTCTAGGGGGTGTGAAATCTTTAAAAGTTAGTGAAGTCCAATATTTTCAACTCATCTATTTCTTATGATAGTATATTTTGTTCGTTAATATTGTAGTATACAAGGGTATTTTAGAAATGTAACAGGACGCGAGAGAAAATTTAAGGGGCGCCAAAAGCAATTCTCAAAAGATTATTAGTGGCCCCTTTTGATGTGGCCACAGCCCACCATTATTTGGGCTTATATATAGTAGAAAAAAATATGAATTTTTCTCTTCCTATCCCCGTGTTTCTTTTCTACCCCTATTTTTCATTTTTGCCCTTGTATAAAAACTTCGGAACGCATTTTCCGAAGTTTTACTAGTTCAAATTCAGAAAAAATTCGGAAAAGAAACACAGGTTTTTAAGAAAAAGGAATCCTAATATTTGGAGTTTCGCCACGAAGTAAATAAAGTCTCACCAATAATTATTCCACCTAAAAATTGAATCCGGGTTCTTCCAAACAATACACTCTTTGATGAAGTTCATTAGTCACTTCAACTCAATTTCTTAATTTAAAATAAATATATTTGATTGAACTCAATCAAGTTGGTATTATTAAAAATTGATTAACTGATTTTATAATATCTTAAAAAATAATATTGTCAAAAACAATATTTTTTTTTGGTGAATTAACATCAAAGTGCTAGTAGACATCAAATGATGGTTTTGTCTAACATGCACCACTTAATTAAGTGGTACATGGTGAACAAGTTAGCAATTATATTATAACGAATACGAATTTTATAAAATTCACCATTGGATTGAAAGTTTATATCGTATAGATCATCTATAAAATTTTTGAAAAAAATTGAAAATCATTTAATATGTCATCGAGACCCATTAAAATTAACGGTAGTTAATAAAACATCATAAACCGTTAATCTTGATGGGTCTCAATGACGTATCAAATAATTTTCAATTTTTTTCAATTTTTTTATAGATGATCTATACGATATAAAATTTCAATCCAATGGTGAATTTTATAAAATTCGTATTCGTTATAATGTTATCATACACTTGTGCACCGTGGAAGACTTTTTCCACTTGTGCATGTTAGACTTGCCCTCAAATGATCCCTATTAGTACTAATCGTTTGTTTCTTTATTGTTTTGGACGGACATAACATAACAACTCCTTTGGTTAGAGTAAGGTGTTGCTTGTCGTGGTGAAGTCGAACTTGAGGCACAGAGGGGAAATGTACTTGCAAAAGTTTTAGCACTCCAATGCTCAAGTCAGTATTTGCTCAAGGAGAATGTGTATGAATTGGGTGAAATATGTTATGTGTGTATCTTGACTATGGACTCATAAGTGTATATATAGGCAAGTGTACGCATGAATATGCATAAAAAGTGACAATTCCACTACGTGAGTAGAATAAAGAATATAAAGTACCATCATACCATGCAGTGACTATTATTGTACGTATTATGATGAGCTATCTTAGATACCACATCTGAACCATCAATGTAACAGGCATTTGGCCGGTCTCAAACATTTACTATATATATATATATATATATATATATATATATATATATATATATATATATATATATATATATATATAACAAAACAAAATAAAACAATGAAAAACTAAAAATAAAGAAAACCTGAAACCCTAGTCAATCCTAACAAAGGAGCACAAATATGTGAATGTTTATTACATGGCAAATGAATTGATTGTCAACACATAAACAAGTCCACGTATCATCAACTCCCTGCAATAAACGACAACAACCATTAAGGAGTTTTTCGAGACAACTAGTTCAGCGTCAAACAAATGAATGCTGAGGATTGATTAGCACATTGAGCAATGAAACTTATAAAGTGGCAGATTGAGCATTGAGCAATAACACAAGCGACTTTGACACCACACTTATAAAGTGTTCATCCTCAATTGTTCCAACTAATATGAGACTTAACTGACACTTGATAGATCTCAACATTTTCCCTCTGGGGGCCTTGATATCACTATTGGGCTGTGAGGGGTGCCTCACTTTATTGAATCGACACATTGAACATTGATCAACCACACAAGTAATTTTGACATCACACTTTCACTCAAAACTTTAAGACATTAGGTTTATGAATTCTTTAACTTATAAAATATTTAACCTCAACTCTTTCAATCAATACTCCCTTTATAAATCTCATCCTATTTAAGTCTGCGGAGGAAGTATAATCTATCACATGAGAGAAATTTCCCTTATTTAGTACTTTTACAATGAAGTGCTGACTGATCTTATTATTATTAACTCATTCACCTAACTAAAACAATCAGTTGGTTGAAAACCTTTTATTTAATTTCTGCTCACATGCATGCGTACTATTTGTTCATCTGTATCTATCACGATCGTTTTTGTTTTATGCTATAAGGTTAATAATCAGTGTCAATAAAAGTTGGTTCTTTTCAACTGAATTGAATCCCGAAAAATCACATTAGAATAAATGCATATGATACTTCAAAGTGGTGGATGAGTCAGCATAAATAGTAGAGACAAGACAACCCTTCCATTCAATTACTTGCTAGTGCAAATTCATGATCTAGAACAACCAATGTTGTTTGTCTAGAATAAGCATCTTGGGTGTGTTGAATATAATGTCTAACAAAAATGAATGTGAAATGGCATGTCTTATTGTGAGGACAGGAAAGTAAGCATCTTGTATATCATTAATGCATCAATTTGGATTTTCCGCATTTAAATGTTCAAGATATCAATAGTTGTACTCCCTCTTGCCTCATAGGTAAGTAAAATTAACTTTTTTAGATTCATCGAAAAAATAATGTATTTTGTCTATATTTAAGATTAAATATGTCCATTTTTCAATGAATCTAAAAAAACTACTTTTACTTACATATAAGGCCGGAGGGAATACGAGTAGATTTAAGTTTGGTCTTTTGAATTAAAATACGAAAATGAAGTTCTATATTTGTTTTTTACATTGAAGATCACCGATATTCTGAATATGTTTTTTTTAACGACGGATATATTATTAATAATAATCAGGTCTCTACACAAAACGAACATATACATGTAAAAAACAGGTTACAAAACAAATGCGCCATATATAAGCGGGACGCCAATAAAAATATCAAACAGACACCACCTAATAGAGTTTCACTTCTAATTTCATTCTTACATAGAGACTCATCAGCTTCCAAACCACCAGAGAAGACAGCAACCCGACTCGTAGAGATGCCACTAGAGGCACTAACTCCCGATCTCGAATCAAAAGTGATCGGTCCATTAGAATCCAAAAAATAGCTCCATGAGTCAAGAGCATCAACTCCGTCCCTATGGGCTTTTGAGGAGCGGGAGAAATTGTGTTGGAATTCTATGAAAAGTTGATGGGGCACCGGTAGAATGAGAACCTACGCAAATGGGTCTTTGCTCGAAAACTGCCTCCAAATAGTCAACACTGACGCAACCAGATATAAAGACTTGCAAATCTCAACAAATTTGGAAACCAACAACGACTCAAAAAAAGTCTGTAAATCTCAACATTTTTTTTTTTTACTAAAAATCTCAACATATTTTAAAAATGTCAAAGAATTAAGTATCAAAGAAAATCAATCACACACGGCATCAACTAACGCCTCATCAACTCCAACCACCACCACCTCACCACAATACCAACATATATCGAATTTTTCTTTTACAATATCACTAGGAATCTTAATCCATAATTCATAATTTATAAAAACAATTTATATTGGGAAATGTATTCTTCAATCGAGAAAAAGAGTTGGCAGTTAACTATTTTTTTAAAGTTTATATTATTGATGATCGTAAGCAAGTAACCTTAGGAAAATGATCATCTTATTTTTTGTTTCACTTTCCAAGTAACCTTAGAAGGCTAATGCTACGGTGGACTAACTTCACAAGTGTTTTGAAAATATCATATAGATCATGCATAAATTTTTTAAAATATTTTGAAAATCATTTGATATGTTATTGAGACCCATCAAGATTTATGTTATTTAATAAACCATTAATCTTGATATGTCTCAATAACATATCAAATGATTTTCAATTTTTCTAAATTTTTCTATGGATGATCTATATGATATAAACTTTCAATCCAACAGTGAATTTTGTAAAATTTGTATTCGTTATAATGTTATTCATGACTGGTCCACCATGGACCACTTGATAAAGTGGTCCATATTAGAATTTACCTATATCTAAACATATAAATCAATTGACCATATATAAATTCCTTTTCCCAAAATTTCTCACTTTCCTCTGTCATTGGTACACACACTTATTCAATTTTGGTAGTTTTACATTTCAAGGGAATTGAATTCTGATAGTGAAATCACATGTTGCTAGTTGAACAAGAAAATGCCAACTACTAAAAAAGAAGGGTAGACTTTCAAGTATGAAATGCTGAATATATTTAGGAAAATGCTAATATATGTTTTAAAGGTATATAATAAACAATTTAATATAAAAATATTTCTCTAAAAATTATGCATTTAACTTCTAAAAAAAAGATTGTTATATTTTTTATAATTCTATTATTGAGTTTCTTAAATATGTCTTTAGGACACACGTTAAAAGACAGGTATTTATACCTATTTATACCTATGTTAAAGAAAGACAAATAAGATGGAGAGAGGGGTCCACACAAACCATGAATTGTGCAATTTCTTTGAAAACCTACCTCTCTCAACTTATTATTATTTTTTATGGATCATGCTAACCGGTACCCGGGGCACTGGTTAAGAAAAAAAAAAAAAAAAAATTTAAATAGAAAATAACATTTTTTTTAACTTTTGAGGAGTTGCATGCACAAGTTTCAATGTCAAATTATTATTTTTGCTTATTATTTTTGCTTATTATTTTTGCTTCCATTTTTTATTAACCTTTGATTTCCATAAAAGGGGGTCTGGTATCCGACAATGAGATAAATAAAATCTGACAAAAAATTGTTTTCACGAAAAATCAATTCATCCTAATAGAAGTTCATTAACTATATTTGTTCCGCATCTCTCAACTTAATTAACATTCAATTTTGTTTTGGCTATTGTTAGAAATATTAAAGCTATCCTCTTTACAAGTATCATGACTCATGATCATGACCATTGAGCACAAGAAAAGTATGTCTCCAATACAAGAAATAGTGATAGCTCAACCCATAGGCCCATTTCAGCAAAAACCATCCTTTAAGTCTGTCATAATAAATTATCAAAAAAAATAATAAAAAAATTATAGCTGGCATTTTCTTTCTTTTTTCTTTTTTGTTGTTAATGTAATAATTTTAGTAATAATATTATTATCATTCATTAATTAACTATATACCTATTACTATTTACTTAACTATGTACAATTATCTCATGAATACATATGGATGTTATTTCTTAAGAATTTTATATTCTTATATAGGAATTATTGTGGGCCTTATATATAATTCAATAAATTTATTTTATTTTTTTTAACTATTTAACAGATGAAATGAGAGATATATGTTTGACGTGTTCAAAAACAAGTCTTATATTCTAGGTGATGAAAGTGATATATCCAAAGATTCTCATGTATTATGTATAATGTGAGAGTTGATCATAGAAAATACAAGTGTTGAGATCACTCATGACCTTCAATGTAGAACATAGAAAAGAAAAAGATGTATAAAGAAAGTATATTACAAGTCAAGATGCAAACAAAGTTGCCCCTCTTTTTAGGGCAAGCACAAAGCATGATTTTCCTATTACCCACTAAAGTAGTTAATCAAATTGTAGTTATTTGCTAATTTTATGACCAATGGCCCCTCTTTTCTTTTTCTTAAATGATATTTCTTTTCTCTTTAACGTCTTCATATGATGTTGGTTAATAAAGTTTAATCTATAACAATATATAAAGGGGATAAGGGAGTTTGGGCTGGATTTTTTTTTGTCCATTTTGCCCTTAACATCCTTTATGGTTTTTTAATTATTCCATAATTGCCCTTAACTTCCTCTCTTTTTTTTTTATGGTTTTTTCATCTATATCTATTCTATACTATAATATATAAAAGGGTAAATGATCATTTACCCCCCCTGCAAAATAAGCAAATTTTCGTTTACCCCCCTGTGCATATTTTTTTTTTGTTTACCCCCCTGCAAAAAATAAATTCTCTCATTTTGCCCCCTGGCTGTACAGCAGGACATGTGACTGTGCAAATCTGCTGACGTGGCTTGTACACATGGAAAAAATCATTTATATTTTTTAAAAAAATTCCACGTCAGATTTTTTTTTTATAAAAAATAAATTTTTTTTCCTACAAAATAAAAAAACCAATTTTCTTATTTTCTTTTCCCAAAATTAAAAAAAAATTCCTACAAATAATTTTTTTTCCTACAAAATTTTAAAAATTATATTTGTTTTCCTACAAACGAATTTAAAAAAAAAAAATTCCTCCCAAAATAAAAAAATGAATTTTCTTATTTTACTCCCAAAATAAAGATTTACTCCGAAATAAAGTTTATTTCCAAATTAAATATTTTAAAGATTTATTTTCAAATCTCTTTAAATTAAAAAAAAACATAATCTTTAATTTTTAAAAACAAAACTTTATTTTTTTTGTTAATCTCTTTGAATTAAAAAAAAAAATAGAAGAAGAAGTTTTATTTGTGTTTTCCTCTTCTACCAAAATTATATGTGATATTAAATTATGCAGCAAAAAAAATTAAGCAAAATTATGCTTCAATTCTTATGTGATATTAAATTGTGCAGCAACCTTAGCTTGTACTATATTGCAGCACTAAATTACGCAGACAAAAATAAAAATTCTATTTTTTTTAATTAAAAGATATTTGAAAATAAATCGTTAAATTCTTTATTTTGGGGACAAAATAAGAAAATTTAATTTTTTATTTATGCAAAAAAAGTTATTTTTGTACGAAATCTTTTATTTTTTTTTTATTTTGTAGGAAAAAAATTATTTGTAGGAAATTTTATTTTAAATTTTGGGAAAAAAAAATTCGTTTTTTTTTTTGTAGGATTTTTTTTAAAAAAAAAAAAATTATGTGACATGGAATTTAAAAAATAAATATAAATGATTTTTTCCACGTGTACAAGCCACGTCAGCAAATTTGCACAGTCACATGTCCTGCTGTACACCTAGGGGGCAAAATGAGGGAATCTATTTTTTGCAGGGGGGTAAACAGAAAAAAAATCTGCATAGGGGGGTAAACGAAAATTTGCTTATTTTGCAGGGGGGTAAATGATCATTTACCCTATATAAAAAGAATACATGAGTTTTGGGGTAGAATTTTCATAATACCAACATTACCCTTGCTTTTTTTATATGGTTTTTTCATCTATATCTATTATATACTATAATATATAAAAAGAATACATGAGTTTTGGGGTAGAATTTTCATAATACCAACATTACCCTTGCTTTTTTTAGTAGCAACAAAAATCTTTTATTAACAAACGCACCATAACATAAGGCGTATTTTTTTTTTTGGGTACATAAGTTAGACACAGGCAGGCGCGTGCCTGGCCCGCTAGTATCTAATAAAGTGGGTGGAGATCAAAAGAACTTGAATTATATAGTAAGAGTTTCTTTTGACTTCTTGAGAGTTTTTGAGATCGAATTGAGTTATGTAAAAATGTCAAATATTTTGTGGGAGAATTTTGTCATCTATTCTGATCATACTTACCTCGACAGATTAATATCTACAATTACGTATAAAAGACATTCAGTTCACACTATACTTTTTCATCTACAAGATTGGAACCCAACACCTTATTTAAGGTATTCATGTCCATTTGTCCATTTCCATTTAAACCAATATAATATTGGTGTATTTCATATTCTTCCAAATCTCACCCAAATTTCTAATTGAAATGATCAAGTGTTTGGGCGAAGAATTTTGTTTTGTAAAGTCCATTATTGATATAATCAGACGTGTTTGGGTGAAGAATTTCGCCGTGTGAGGTGATCGCCAAGAACTTACACTACAAGAATTCTTGGTATTACTTACAAAAATTTTAGAGGAAATTCGGTTTCTCGCAAAGCGTAAAAAATTTCGAGGAAATATTTATAGGAAACCATTTGTAAGGGAAGCACGTTTTACAAGAAAACATTTCCGCGAAAATTTTTCTCACTAACCAGTTTTGACCGAGTCAAACTACTTACCGGCCTAGAAATATTTTCCTGTGTAATTCAATGCATTCTTGTAGTGTTTAAGATGATGAACAAAACAATTTGAACATGTAACTATCTTATCATTTGAATGAAATTTTGGCATTACCCTTATAAAGTCCTCTTTAATGTCCTCCCACAATTCTTTCTCAAAACTAAAATTCACACCATTAGATCCTGGACTTTTAAAATTTTGCAATTGTACACTTTCTCTTCTAAAAAATATCGAACGAATTCCTCTTTTTAAACTTTAAAAATGCATGTTAGCTAGGATTGGTTAAACCGCTCTTCTAATTATAGAGTGATTCTAAAAATGATCAACAATTGTATGCATTTGCTAATATATATATAAATAAATAAAAAAAACAATGGTATGCATTCTTTATTCGTCTATTTCATTCAATTGTCTACCGTTCTTCTCCAAAGTTAAGATTTTTATTTTATATTTTATCATCGGTATTCGGCTTATTGGACCGCCTAATCTGGTTCATGAGTAATTCAAGTATCAAGTGGTTTCAACCTCTCCGATCGTAGTCGCAGGGAATCGTGATTCTCTATCAAATACTTAAATTCACATCTCCTTCTTTTAGCCATCCAACTCTCAATTTATTTTAAAATTAAAACTATAAAAGAAATGAAATTTTATTGCGCATAAACCCGAATCAATGAGAATATCGACACGGTTCGATCTAATGACATGACATGATCTTTGATGACTATGAGTTAGGAGGCCCAAAAAGAGATTGACATTTCCAATGAGTTTGTGTGTAGACCAACCATTAATAGTTTCCGTTAAATTAAGTTGATAAGGACATTGCATTATGCTTCCTCCATCCTAAAACAATTGTTTTTGTTGATTGTTGAAATTTATTTTGACCGTATTTTTTTTCTAATGTATAATGACAAATATTACTAGCAAATAAAATCTTGTTTGATTTGTCTCAAATCTCAAAGAATATTTTCACAATTTTAAATTTTTATAATTTTTCATAAAAGAAAACTAAAAATATTAATGATTAATGATTCATATTATGCATTGATATGTGTAAGGATCGTTATTTTGGGACGCAGGTAATATCTTTTACTAGTAAAAGGAAGGTTGAGTTGCTCAAAAGCAAGCATTGTGATGATGTGGCATGCTTTAGAGAGCTTCTCATATCTATTTAAAATTTGTCCCACAATTTATTTTGTGTGTCCATTCATCCTCCAAAATAATTATCTATATGTTACAATAATAATGACTCCCAATAATAATGAAAGAAAGAAAAGAAAAAAAAGATCAAATTACAAAAGAACAATGAATAGATATATGCTCTTTCATATTTTACACTACCAAACATAAAATATAAATCATGCATGCGTAAATATGATTTGCAATTTGTAAAATTTTACTTTAAATAAATAAACCAAATAAAAAAATTACTCCTCAAAAAAATTCCATGCTTGACAAAATAAATAAATTTTATGAAAAAAAATACTTTAGTTATATTGTTTATTAATTAATTACTATTGTGCTATTATTTAAAAAAAAAAATTAACTTTGTCACACCAACTTTTAAACTACCATTCTTTCGTATTCCTTAACTCTTATTCTTTAACTATGACAAATAAATTTATCAAACAATCCTTTAAAATGAAGATTGAGTTGTTCACAAGCAAGCATTGTGATGATGTGACACTCTATAAGAAAAGTTTACAATCTCTATTAAAACATTTTCATATTTTTTCATATAATAGAGTTACTCTAATAATAAATAATAAATAATAATAATATATTAAAAAAAAACTAACACAATTTATTGTTGTTGAATTGAGACAAAAATGAATTGCAAGCAATGAAAGGTGGAATGGTGCATCATGTTATTGTTTTAACTGCATTGCAATATATTATTAAAATATATATTGTATGTTACAATTCCCTATTAATGCAATTGAAAACAAAGAATTCTTGGAGACACTAATATTGAATATGTTAATTTAGCTAATTATCAAACACAAGTTCTATATAAAGTTAACCCAAAAGCTAATTATCACCACCACCATATCAGAAAGTCTACCTTCTATGTTTTAACAAAATTTTAATTTATCTATCTCATAGCAAAAACTCTATGGTTTCTTTGTCTAACATCTCCATGAGAAAAAGTTATGCTTCTTCACCTTCCATATATTAAAGTTACACATTATAGTGTCTTGAATTGATTTAAAAGCTATTGTGTGCATATATATAGTTACATCATAAGTATATTGGTTTTTGTCCTTGGTAGGTGATGTTGTCTAACCTCTTAGAGTATCAGGTATGTCTACATTTGATTGATTAAGAAATTGATATACATATATGTGATAGCTGCCTATTAATATGTTTGTAAATTGGAATTTTTCTATTACTCCGAGTTTAGAACATCTCTAATCATTTTTTATATTTCTTTTTTAGGTTGGATATTTTTTTAAATATCAACCGGTGTTTTGTTCGATGATTAATTAAACTTTGAGTTGAATCGATTAATATGAATATGACTATTTTTTCATGTGAAGGAGGAGAACATGATAAAACATACTTCTATTTTTGCTTACGTTGCATCCTATGAATGTTTGTAAACCTATGAAATGGCACCTCATGTGAGGATGTGTATTTAACTCTGATGGCAATTTGTAAACCATCATTTTTTTTAATTGATATAATGTTTGTAATTAGACAACTTTCTTTTTTCATTTATTATTTTATTAGTCTAATGTTTTAGCTTATTTGTTTCTTATTTTCTTTTTCATTTATTATTTTATATAAGGTAAAAGATTTGTATAAAAAATTGTTGATTAATGGGAAGATAATTAATTTTTTTCATGTGAATAAGTTGAAGAGGATAAAAGAGACTTCTATTTATTGATTTTGAAGTCCCTTAAAATTTATATAGATCGAGGGTATATTGATGTTGGAGGCATTCAATTAAAAGAAGACAATCCAAATAATTTAGAAATATAGAAACAATAACAAAGTAGAAATTAAGAGAAATATAGAAACAATATGTAGGTAATCTACTTGATCTCAATCAAGAGAAATATAGAAACAATAACAAAGTAGAAATTAAAATAATTTTTTTTTTTTGTAGTTGATACTCAAGTCATGTGGTTCTTATAATTGTAATACATGCAAGAAGTATATTGATTCAACTTGACTTAGAGGTTGTCCAAATATATAATCTTCATGCATTTATCGTATAACACTTGCCTAAATCTGGGTGGTTCAATATGAATATATATGAATTTTAATAGATGGTTTTATTTTAATCTACGCATGACATCTTATTCTTACAACCATAAAATGAATCTATGAAAAGAATTGTGCTAAAAACATGTTAGTTTAGAAATTGTGCTAAATACTTTTTCCTCCCACTTAGAATTGTACTAAAAACTTTCTAAATTAAATTAAAAAAAGACAAAAATTATTAAATAAAAATTGTTGATGCTCATTTGTCAAAATAAATTTTAGAAATTATTAAAACCGTAGATGTTAAAATATATTTACATATATTTAGAAAATATAATCACACATATATTTAAACATATTTACACACAACTAAAATTCACCAATAATTCAAAAATTATTAATTTAATTTACGTAATAATATAACTTTTTGGATAAATTAATTACATATTCTAAAAGAATGTTTACGTTACGGCTGAAAATAAAATAGTGGAATATTTATAAGAATAAGATGACATTTTTTTAAGAAAATGACACATGTTAAATCTTAAATTCATCTATAAGACTTTCTTTACCTTAACCAAATACCAAATAACTAAACCTAAATTCAAATATATAAAATCTTCGTCCAAAGTTATATATATTGACAACAACAAATATTCAAGTTTATATAATATAATAAGAAAAATAAAATAAATGTTCAAGAAAATATTAAATAAGAGGGACAAAAACTAACAATAATTTTGAAGAGACACAAACCTCACCAAGAAAAAGAAAAACAAACCAAAAACAAAAGGACCAAGCAAAAAAAAAAGTGAACCAAACGATAGACTAAAAAATTGGGACTAATAAAGTTGGAATAAAATTTCAGCAAGTGAATAAGTGAGAATAAACTCCAAGAGAACGATTAACATTTCTCATGAGCAATATTGTCTACAAGTATAATTAGGTATGCCTCCAACTCTTATTGAAAATAATAAAATAAGGGATACATCAAAAATAATAAAACAAAGTGACATTTGACTATAAAATTGCAACTCATATAAAGAAAACTAAAATCTTATATGATTACACTAATAAAATAAAAAATGATACATCCTTTCAAACTTATGAAATATTATAACAGATCTATTACATTAAAATATGAACAAACTACGATATAAATTAATAAAAAATCTAATATTTCTAAACAACTTTTTTTTTTACCCATATACTAATATTAAATATAATCATATTTTAAAATAATATCTATTATTTAAATATATGTGATTATAGTTATCACAATTATTATTTTTTATTTATAAAAATATTTTAATTATATATTTTAATCAAACCCGTGCAACGCACGGGATTACTCCTAGTATATATATAAAGTCGAAGTTTAAACTCAACTTATTTTTCTTTATCAACAATTAACAAAGTAACACGTGGCCTGTGGACCGGAAGTTTCTCAATTTTGATGATTGAGAACCAATTACCTGAATCAAAAACATTTGCCAAAGGAAACAGCCACAAAAGTTCGTCACCTCGCACGTGCCTGTCCCTACCTCACCCTTTAACCTTGTCACGCACGTGTTCTTCGGTGGGTCCCATTTGTATCCCATTATTCCTCTTTCCCATCCAAAAGTAAAAAGGAAAAAAATGAATATTTTTTCCTAAAAAGAACTGTGCAATGTCATATTGCAGAAACAGGAAAGTGGATCTGTTTTGGATTTTAATGTGACAACATGGCACCCCATTAGTCGGCACTCGGCAGGTATAACGTGGCAGTTACCCTAGTTGTCTGTCAGTTATTTAAAATTTTAACTATTTGTTTATTTTTTAATTTATTAATTCAACTTCAATATTTTTAGGAGAATATTAACTTGTGTCTTTAAGGGCACATGTTAAGGAAACAAATATAAAAATTATTTTTGGAAACTTGTGTATTTTTACTTTTATGCATTAAATTTCTTATATTATTAAATGCAATATTTCTATATTAGGATACCTTATCATGTGCCCTTAGAGCACACATTAACATGACCCATATTTTTATTCCCTTATTATCAAAAAAAAAAAATTTCCTTTTTGTAATTCTTTAAAACAAATTAGTACGGTAACATTTAGTAAAAAAATAGTAACATCAAATTTTTAATTAATTCCTGAATAGAAAAATCTTATCAAATTTATTGAACGTTTCGTTTAGGTACTACTACTCCGCATTATTTAACGTAAATTGACCGCTAAGAATAGTTTTAAAAGTAAATATAATTAAATGCCATTAATTAATCTTCCCAATACTGATTTAACTTTTGAAAAAACATGACCAAAATTAAAGATACTACCACCACCACCCACCACCAGTATTAAAACTTAGCGCTAAAAATACCACGTTATTACTGAAAATAGCGCTGAAAACATGCTATAGCTATAATTATACAGCTGGATGGATTGAAACTTAGCAATCCATTAATAGACAAAATCTTACAATAAAGAAAGTAGCATAAAAATCAATCTCTATCACTCTCTCCTATAATAGTACACAGAATATTTAATACTATTTAAAATTAAAATAATAATACATTAATTAAGTAGTAATCCTGAAAATAAACCCTACCTTTATATATAACCTTGACACCTCGCTTGCATGCTTGTTTGCTGTCGCTTATTCATTTTCGTTACCCACTTACCCCTCTCTCTCTATCTCTCTTATATATCCTTCTCTGTTTGTTCTAAAACCAAAATTCAAAAACCTTTCAAGTGAAGAAGAAGAAAATGACTGTGGAGACTCACCGTCTCAACCTTTTTCCTTCTCAACTCCTACCCAACAACAGGTACAATATTTTTATTAAAATTTTCAAAGTTACCAAATTATTAATCCAAATTGTTTTTTTTTTATAATTTCTTTGTTATGATTTTGCAGAGACATGAACATTCATCCCACCGACACAAGCTTCATGAACATGTACAATTACTCCTCACTACTTCCACTTTCCGGCACCACCACCACCGTGTCGGAGAATCTCACACCGCCGTACAATCCTTTCATAAGTGATAACCTTCTTCAGAAAATCTCTGCCATGAAATCCGACAGCATCCTCACTTGCAACAACAATAACAACAATGTTGTCTCGTTCCCACGAAAACGTTCTAGAGACTCAATCAATAACTACCCTTTCGTTTCTTATAAGAATAGCGGAAATTTCTCCTTCCTCGGTGAAGATTTTTCTCAAAACATCAACAACCAAAACACCTACATCGACAGCATCATTTCTCAACATGTAATTTCTTTACCAAAAAAGATAATTTTTTTTTAATTTTTTCTTTTTTGTTTCTTAACTAACCATTTTTATTTTATTTTTGGTGTTTGTTTTAGACGGAGAAAGTGAGAGTTGAATTGGAAGAAAAGAGAAAACGACAAACTCGGTTGATAATGGAAGCAATGATGAAAAGATTAAAAGCTAAAGAAGAAGAAATAAAAAAGATTGAAATAATGAACATGATGCTTGAAGAGAGAGCAAAATCACTATGCATGGAGAATCAAATATGGAGAGAAATAGCACAAAGCAAAGAAGCAACAGCCAATGCACTCCGGAACAATCTTGAACAAGTCCTTGAACAGATGACAAACGGTGGCGGCGAAGATGCCCCCGTCGCACCGGAAGAGGATGCTGAGTCATGCTGCGGAAGTAATGATGAAAATTTCAGGTGGCGCACTGTAGCAGATTGTGCGCAGGATAAGGATGAAGGTAGAGTGATGATGATGAATGGTGGTTGCAGTGAAAAGAAGAGATTGTGCAGGAATTGTGGTAAAGGAGAATCGTGCGTACTGATTTTACCTTGCAGACATCTCTGTCTATGTACTATGTGTGGGGCTATGGTTTATACTTGTCCTATCTGTAAATCCTTCAAAAACGCTAGTTATCAGGTTAACTTAATTTAAGTTTAGGAATTAGGAAGAAAAATGCTAGCTAGCTTAACTTTTTTTGCTGGATGTATATGTATAATGGAATGGTAGGTTTTTTTGTGGTTATTGACTAGTCTTATGGTGCATAAGCAACATAAATCTTGAATCATGTACAAGTTAAAATATGATGATAATGGTTTTATGTTAAATAGTTTAATCCAATCTTTTCAGCACGTCTCTTTTCCAATGATCTTATATAATGTTAAAACCAAAATTTTTCTAACTTGCTTCTTGGTTCTGTTTTTGTGTGTCTCATGCACCAATAGGCTTTTCCAGATTACAGTTATATTTCAATTTTAAATTACGTCGTGCATTTGTAGAACCTATTTTTTTGTCCTTGAATGTAGGAATATCTACGATAAAAAGGAGCTGTGAAGCTTACCTTATTGGCGACCCCATAACACAAGATAGTTTGAGTTCATAAGCCCCCTTAAGCGACTTTGTAGTAATAGAGAATGAGCAAGCAAGTAGGGGACCTCTATAAAGAGGTAGCAAGGTACTACAAGGCCGCAATTGCAGAGAGTATTCTTGCTTACGAATATGATGAACAGCTCTTATCTGCTTGAGTAGGGGTGGACATGGTTCGGTTTTGGAAGAAAATCGAATCGAACTTTACCAAACTATTTTCAAAATTCATAGTAACTGAACCGAACTATTTATCTTTTGAACTGAACCGAACCGAACTGTTAAAGTGGTTTGGTTTTATGATTTTGAACCAAACCATAACTAATTTTTCACTAAAAATAACCGAATCATTAAATCAAATCGAACCGAACCAAACTGATAACCATGAACCGAACTGTTTCGGTTCAGTTTTAAAATTGTTTTTTTTGGTTTGGTTCAGTTTAGTTTGGCGGTTCGATTTGGTTTTTGGGTTTTTTTTTTGCCCACCCCTAGGCTTGAGCCTTCTTTTCAAACTGATTAGAAATTTAATAAGAGAAGAAAATCGCGTTGAAAAGATTTGAATTCGAGGCTTGCTAAGTGAAGTCAACAAACAAAGATAAAAAGCTTTCTCTGAGAAAGCGTCTGTTCATGTCATGGTCCGCTGGAGATGTACTCACTTTAACTTTTTTATCGAGTCTTAACAAAAGTTTACTACTCCATCCATCCCAAAATGAGTGAGCCATTTTGATTATATGCACTATTCACATATCTTGTTTTGTGTTATGAATAATTTGGTGGATGTCCATTAAGCATTGACTCATTCCACCGGCCCATTATATTGTCCTATAAATATGACTTGTATTGTCATGTAAACATACACCTTGATGAGAATAATACAATCTCCATCTTTTCTCTCTTCTCTTCTTCTCTCCTCTATACTTATATATATTATTACTATTACTTATATTTCATAACACGTTATCAGCACGACACTCTAACTAATTGAGGTACGCAATTCTTATTCTATTTTTATGAAATCACAAGTAGTTTTTATTTTTGATTATTATATGATTATCAATCGTTTGAACCTTGTATACTTATAAAAGATCAAATAATAATAATTAAAATTAAATAAATAAATAAATAAATAAGCATCATTCCTTTATGTATTTAATTGATTCGATGTTGTTTACGCTTCGTGATATCCGACATTTGTATGGTGAAGCATAACACTTTGATCATTAATATATTACATAAAATGTTGATCAATTATTTATTTATTTATAATATGTATCTTGGATGTTTGATATTGTTTGAGTTTCGTGACCGACAATAGTCTGGTGAAGCATCATTATGCTTCGTGACCGACATTTGTATGGTGAAACATCGACACTTCGATCATCCAAAAGAACATAAACATATTTAAGAATTCATAATCTTGGTTCCTGAAGAACCTAGAAAGTTAATACATGAATTCCCGAAAAATTCATAATCTTGGTTCCTAAAGAACCTATTCTTAGTTCCTGAAGAACTTAGACATTTAATACATGAATTCCCGAAGAATTCATAATCTTAGTTCCCGAAGAACTTAAAAAAATTAATTTTGTTCCTGAAGAACTTACGAAATATCACCATTTATCACCATGCATCCCTAATGGATTGCAAATCAAAATACTTTTATGTGTTATATAGTTCCTGAAGAACTAATAAAACAACTTCTTTTTCTCTTCAATGAATTCTAGATGAATTCAATATTCCTACATCCTTGAAGGATTGTAAATTGATAGTGATTTATTATATAGTTCTTGAAGAACTCAATGGATAAAATTGTAAAATTCAATTGCTAAGTAAATTTCACAGAAAGCATGTAGCATGAATCGCACCGTTTTTACGGTCTGCAGTAATATAACCTTAAAAACAAAGATCAATGGCCGTATTGATTTTTCCGTTAAAAATTCTAAATTAAGACAAATTTTCATATTTAATACTGTTTCCAAATATATCATTGAATGCCTTTTATTTGCAAAATTTATGAAATCAACTATTAGCTGCTAATGCTCCAAACAAAATGGATGTCCCTGTTGGACAATCTTATTTTGCAAATCAGTATTAACCACCCTGAAGTGTGGTAGATCAGTCGGTTCCAACAATAAAAATCCTCAAATAAGAAAAGGAGCTAAAAAGAAAGATGACCAAGTGAGGATATGAAAACTTCAAAAGAGTATTTGACATAATTGAGTTTTAAGTTCCAGAAGAACTTCTCAGGTACCTGAAATTTATGATAATAAAGAGATCTTGACGAATTATGTCATGAATGAAAATTATGTCATGAATGGAATATGATGGAACCGAAAGGAAGTCAACGTTGATGATATTTTTATATATAATATAGCGCTATTTGTGAAAAGAGTTAATGAGGATCATGAACTAAATTCTATTGAGAATTATAGACAATGATTGTCTAAATGAAAACACAATTGCTACGTAATTAAAGTCACTTTGCAAAGTGAAGATTTTTGGACCAGCAGTCCATACACCTGAAGATGTAAAACATGATAGATACGAATTAATTTTCGTGTGAACAGAAAATGTTGACATACAAACATTAAAAGCTTGATTTTTTTTATTCAAGCATATTGGTAAAAGTTTGCCATTGAATGTGAAGAGAAATATTCACCTGAAGTGAAATCAAAATCCTTCTCTTACTTGATTAAGTCTTACTTGATTAAGTTTATTAACACATGGAAAATTCAATTTATTTGAAAAATGTGTCACGATATATTTGTATGGCTCACTTGTTAGTGTGAATTATATAAAACTCCTTGAAGGATTTAATTTCCACGAGACATATATTTCAAACTATTTGAGAAAAGAAAATATACAAATATTTAAAGTTTGACTCATTATTAAAGAATAATGATAAACGTCTATCATTAATTTTCAAGAGGCATATTCACCTGAAGTGAATTCAGAACTTCTTTATAATTGATTAAGTTTAGTATATGTATTTGAATGACTCACTTAATAATGATGATTACATGAAAATCATCTCACTTGATAATTATATGAAAATCCCAAAAGGATTTAATTTTCGTGAGACACATATATCAAACTATTGGAAAGGTGACTTAATAAACATGAATAAGTCTCCTTAAATACTCGAGCAATATATATGCATGTTGTATAATATTCTTGTTGAATATTTCCAAGTGAGAAATATGAAAAAGACAATTTGTTCATTTTAAGAAAATATTTGGCAATGAATTTTTTTTATCTATCTATGTTGATGATAAAAATATCATCAAGAGACTCCTTAAGAGCTTGAAATATTGTCATTTCTTACAAAATAAGTATTTGAAGAATATTTTAGAGTTCGAGTAAATGATGAAGAACTAATTGGTCCTGAAGTACCACATTTTAATTCAATTGGGGCCAAATACATTATGGACCTATTATTTGTTGTCAATATATCATCAAGTATATATTTTGTTATTTTAGATATGCAGGTATTTGGTTTAACAATTACTCATGAAGATCTATGAAACAAACAACAATAACAATATCATGAAGAAAAAAAATGACGAGGAAAGTTGAGGAGTATAGAAGATAAATCAAGAATGTGATTTGGTTGAAGTGTGTCATTCATCAGATACAAGAATTTGTGAGTTTTCTTCTAAAGGGTTCTTGCAACGATTCAACATGAAGATAATGTCGCACAAACTACATATTTGGAGAAGATTATATGATAAAGAAGATAAGACATGTCTTTCTACAAAGTCAGCTTCAAGTAAAACTTTTGAGCAACTACTACAACTACATAAGATTATTTGATTTTCTTCGTCTCATTTATAATTGTCTTTATGAGGGGGAGATATAAATATGTTCTGCACTCTTTTTCTCTTAACCATGGTTTTGTCCCACTGGGTTTTCCTGGTAAGGTTTTTAATGAGGCAGTTCACACACAAAGGATGATGTACTCTTTTTCCTTCACTAGGATTTTTTCCCAATGAGTTTTCTCTAGTAAGGTTTTAACGAGGCATATCCTCGATGGACATCCAAGGGGGAGTGTTATGAATAATTTGGTGGATGTCCATTAAGCATTGGCTCATTCCACCGGCCCATTATATTGTCCTATAAATATGACTTGTATTGTCATGTAAACATACACCTTGATGAGAATAATACAATCTCCATCTTTTCTCTCTTCTCTTCTTCTCTCCTCTATACTTATATATTATTACTATTACTTATATTTCATAACATTTTGATCTTTTTCTACTAATAAATAAAAACAAATATTAGCATATAAGATGTTGGATTCATCTCGATGAGTATTTTCAAAGTATTATAATTTTTAGTATTCACTCATTGTGGGACGGAGGGAGTAATAAATTTGTCTAACTTATATGTGATTATTATTTTTTTTGAACAAGCTAAAATGAGATATATTAACAAAAAGCCTCCTCAGCACAAGATGTGCCGAGAATGACTACAAGAGTTTACAAAAAGTCATAGTAAGAAATACAAACAATCATACAAGGCCCAAACATAAAAGGGGACTAGACCACCAACTATGGTAGTTTAAGACTAAAGTATCACTCGTCGTCTTCAACCACCTATAGGAAAAAAGCTTGATCTTGTCCAATAACTGATGAATAGTATTAGCTGAGCCATTGAACAACCTGTAATTTCTTTCCATCCGCACAACCCATACGCTAGCAAGTCAAATGAGTTGCAAAAAAGACCGTCGTGCTCTAGAAAACACAGCTCGCGGAATAGGAATCACGCCCTCCAGAGTAGCCCCACCCACTTAAATCACAGAAATAGCATTCCCACGACGACGACCTGCCAAAACAGAATGCAAATACTTCGAGTTTGCATCTCCTTCCTTAAGCCACAGTGAGCGAGATTGTTGCCAACTGATGCTAGCATGCATCCGAGAAAACGAGTGAATATCCGCGGTGAACCCATGAAGCTCCGCTAACTCCTCTCCAGACAGGTCCTCCTCCTCCCCCTTATGGTCTAAAATCGACAGCCGGTCTTTCAGAGAATCAATACGACTAGGTAGGTTTCGGACATGCCTCTGATGTCAGTCTTTCAGAGCCACCTTTAACATCTTAAATTTTTCCTTAAGAACATACCCACCCCAACCATCTATCTGAAACGAATTTCATTTCTCTCTCACAAACAACTTGTAACCAGGCACATCTTTCCAACACTTGAGCATCCTAAGAGGTCGGGGTCCCCAATCCTCCTCATTCGTAGAAAGAACCAGCGGACAATGATCAGACAACCCCCTCAAAGTAGCCACTTGTTTAAAATTAATATACATTTAATATAAAACATAATTTAATAATAATCACATATAATTTAAATGTATATTAATTTTTAATATTCATTGTTTTTTCTCTGGTGCATATTTTTAATATTCATTGTAAATTGGTGATATTTGATGTAAAAAAAAAAAAACATTTAAAAAAGGGTAGATGATCTTATATTTAGGAACAATTTTTTTAAAAGGGTTTTATAATTAGCAATAGAGAATAAATTTATTAAATAATCGATGAATTTAGTCTATAATATAAATTAAATATAACAGTTATTCAATAAATATGAGAAATGTAATTTTGTTTATTGTTGTTGGAGTCCTTTCGTGCTTCCTCTTTCATCCTCGTCCTCATCAGAAGGAAAACTAGTTACACACGGAAACGTCGATTGTCGTCGCACCGTTCTAAACCTTCGTCGTCATGTAGTCTTTGTTTGAGACACGAGAGAACACAAATTTGGGATGAGGACGGTGGTAGTGATGGTCGGTGATGAAGGATGGTGGTGGTAAGTTATGGAGGTGGTGATTGTTGGTGACGCTGACAAGTGTTGGGTTTGGGCTCTATTCTTATGTGGAGAAAAGTCCAAGTTTATTAGCCCATTATGTCTCACTTATATAAGTCGAGAGTGGTCATACTAGGGTTATCATGTGAGTAAATTTTGTGAGAGAACAATCTTCAAAAGGAGGGAAAAGAAGAGTGAAAGAAAATCTCTTATTCCGCACAACATCCTCACTAAAGCATCGGTTTTCGATTCGTTAACCATTGGATTTCGCTCAAATTTGGAGGGCATGTTCACAACACATCAGGCCAACTTTTGATCGTTGGATCTTGAAAACTAGGTCTGGTTTGAGAGAATATCTACTTGCAGTACACCAGGTTTTTTGGGAAAATTTTCAGCTTCTTGTTCTTGTTTTGAAAATTTTAGTGTTTTGTTGTTTGATTGGTTGTTAGCACTAGTTTATTCCTCACTCTGAGACTCTCTTGTCCTTATTTGTTTATAGGGGAGCTATTTATTTCGTCTTGACGACCCGTGGTTTTTTACTCTCACATTGAGAGTTTTTCACGTTAAAATTTTGGTGTTTTTATTTTGCTATATTGGTTGCTTTTATTTGTTGTTGATCCTCATTGGTTCTTACAAGTTTCGGGAATCTTAATTCCACCGTATATTGCACCATTAACACGAGAAATGGCAGCCTACTGGCAAGACAATGGTGATGCCGACAAGAGAAATGACGGTCGCCTGCAAGATATTGCAAGAAATAGTAAAGATAAAAAAAATGAAAAAAAATAAAAATAAAAATGTATGTATATATGAATAGTGTTTATTATACATTGTAGTATTTGTTTGAAGGCATTGCTAACATGCAAGACTTCATCAAGTCTTTCATGATGCACAAGTTGCAAATATTATTATAATGAATATAAATTTTACAAAATTTATCGTTTGATTGAAAATTTATATCATAAATCATTTATAATTAAAAATAAATAAAAATCATTTGATATGTTATTGAGCCTTATCAAGATTAACGGTATTCAATTAATTAAACCGTTAATTTTGATGGTTCTCAATAAGATATCAAATGATTTTCGATTTTTTTAAAAAAATTATAAATAATCTATACAATATAAATTTTCAGTTCAACGATAAATTTTGTAAAATCCGTATTCGTTATAGTTATACAGATGACTTGTGTGAAATTAACATTTCTGCTATTTACTCCCCCGTCCCAAAATATAAGCTAGTTTGACTAATGCACGTATGTCAACGCACAATTTTGATCACTAATATCTTTAATTTTCTATTAGTAAAAATTATAAAAACTTGATATTTTGAAAATACTCATCAAAACAAATTAAACAAGATCTTATATGCTAATATTTATATCTATATATTATTAAAAGATATGATCAAAACAAGATAAATAAATAGTGTCATTTAATCAAAATAACTCTTGTATTTTGGGGCGGACGGAGTATAATATTCCTATTTTTTATAAAAGGGTATCCGACAGCTAGGTGTAGTGCTCTCCAATAGAGAAACTAGATACTCCACCACAACAATGAAATCAGATTAGGAGAATGTTAACTTGTGCCCTTAAGGCACATATTAAGAAAGCAAAAATAGAAATTATTAAATGCTAATTTTTGCATTTTGACTTTTGAAGCATTAAATTTCTTGTATCATTAAATGATGAATTTCTATTTTGGTATATCTTAACATGTGACCTAAGGGCACATGTTAACAAGACCCATCAGAAGACACACGCAATTGCAAAGGAGCGCGTGATAAAGTCAACGATGACATGAAAAAGAAAGAAAAGTGCGTAAGGCAAAATCTGACACGTACAACGCACGCAAATGTCGCTGTTTTTATTTGATGATGATGATGATGAAGAGTGGCCATTTTTCTACTGCGTCAGTCACCGAGCAGCAGTGCGTTTTTGGATTGAAAGCTGTGCGCAAAACGACACCAAAACAGGTTGTTGTTCCTGTAACCCGCCAAAAAAGGACATTGATTTTAGACAGACAGATGCAGTAGTATTGCTTGGGAATCTTCAAAAGCTATGTATTGTGGTCACAGAATATTGCCGATTGCGTGCAGATAACGACGGCGTTTTCTTTGATCCGTGTTTATAGGGACAACACAAAGTCGTGCAAAAATAATTATCGTACTAAGTTGCTGGGAACGAACGAACGAGGGTTTTTGACTGTATGGGTAGAGCTGTCAAACTCCCTTTGGGGACATGCGAAAAAAATTATGTTTAATTGATATTTAGTATTAATGTAAAAATTATTTATAGTTGCATACAATTATATCTCAATAAAATTAATAATTATGAAGAATTAATACATTAAAGTAATTAAAAAATCGAGCTCATAAATGTGTAGCCCAACAATAACTAGGTCGTGCCAGGCTAGCCCATATATATTATCTGGCCCAGCAGGCCGGGCCGGGCCAGCCCATTTGAGAGCTCTATGTATGGGTACAGAAACATACGTTACCTTCTTTTATTTTTTGGAGAGGCATAAATGCATATGCACAAGCTAATTTTTTAGGAATGTCAAATTTTAAGTTTAGGCAAATGCTAATGAGTGCCCCGTGCATTTTTAAGATTTTAAATAGTAGGAAGTTTTTTACTTATGGAAATACGTAAAGTCAACGCATTGAAAGTTATAGTGTTTAATTTTTTGAATAAAAAGTTTCTTTAAATCGAAAAGTTTTATAATAATTTAAATATTTTATTTTATTTTTTTATATTTGATCCTATATAAAAAAAATATTAATTAATAAGGCAAATGCTAACGAGTGTCCATGGACACTCTTTAAGACCTTAAATAGAAAGTTTTTTATAGAATTTTTATACGAATGTGTAAAATCAACACATTGAAAGCTGTAGTATATAATTTTTTTTAAGAAATTTTGTTCTTTAAATAGAATGCTTAAAGAGAGCCCTGATGACACTCGTTAGCAAGATCCACTTAATAAAAGTTATGTAATGTTTCAACGGAAAGGACTAACTAATTCAAACATTAAGAACTTGAAGGACAAACTTAAAACAATTAACACATAAAAGACCAATTTAAAATCTAAACCAAACGTAAGAGACTAAACTCTGTTTGGTAAAAACGGATAACTAATAAGCAAATTTATAAGTAATAGCTTATGGCATATAGTTCATAAGTTAATTGAAGTGTTTGGTAAAATTAACCGTTGAACTGACTTATATATGTATAATGATATAAAAGACCATTTTTAATTCATAAGAAAGTTCATATCAAATTAATATACATACAATTTAGTAATTTAATATATATTTTATATATTATTATTATTATTATTATTGACGATAAAGTGCTCATAGCATATCATTGATTAAAATGTGTTCAATACAATCGGATTCGGAAATATCATCCATAATTTGGACATTAGCTAAAAATGGGACCGCCGTAGCTAAAAATCGGGAATATATTATTATTATTATTATAATAGATTTAACTACACATTTAATCCCTTATGTTTATTTTAAATTTCAATTCAGTCATTTTCGTTTAAAAAATATCATTTAGTCCCTGATGTTTCCACCGTTTACATTAGTTAGTCATATCTGCCAGTTTTGTACATGTGGCAAACGGTTTGCATATGTGGAAGACACGTGGACACTTGGACGCTTTGACATGTGTATAGTTCAAACATAAGAGACCAAATTGAAATTTAAAATAAACGCGCAAAATGTGTAGTTAAACCATTATTATTATTATTATTATTATTATTATTATTTTGGCATAGTGTTTTTGGTTACCGGTGTTTTAAAAGAATGAAATTATTATTATTATTTATTATTTTGGTAGAGAAGAATGAAATTATTATTATTATTATTATTTGCTACCTACAGTTAAGTCATAAATAGAAAAAAAAAAGTAATGAATACTGTTTTTAATTTTTGTTTGAAAATCTATCTTGTATGCAAAAAAAAAACCGTACAAAAAAAAAAATGTTTGCGTCGGATTTTTTGTCGCTAATTATCGGTCTCTAATTTAGTCTCTATAATCATGTAGCGACCGATTTAGTGACCAAATATTTTATTGACTTTGACACTAGAAATTTTTTCTCTAATTCGGTCTCTAAAGCGACCGAAATATTGGTCACTAATTACCGGTCTCCAATTCGATCTCTATAATTACATAGTGATCGATTTAGTCACCAAATATTTTTGACTTTATACGCTTGAAATTTTGGTATCTATTTCGGTCTCTAAAGTGACCGAAATTTTTCGGTCGCTAATTTGGTCTCTAAACGCGAACTTTCTAGTAGTGAATGTATGTAGATCAATAACGCGAGTTCGAAAGTTTCGTTGGAGATTCAAAAGATAAAGGACAAGCGCGCCAAACCAGGAGTTTTCCCGCCAAAAATTCAAATTCAAATTCAAATAGCAAGTGAAGATTGGAGCGAACGGTTTTTGACGGTTATCCAAAGACAGTTGTCCTACATGTGACTCACATTTAAAGATCAAACATGGTTACTCGAGTTTTAAAATTTTCTTATAAATAGAAGAATCTTACGTTGTTTTAGGATTTCATTTCCAAGAGAGAAAATGCATTGTCTAAAACAGAAACACATCCGCACGCTAAAATACAAAACACACAACGATAACTTCTTATGACGGTAAATCTCAATTGATGTATGAAACTCAATTTATTTTAATGCAATTTACTTTTTCAAATGATAACATTTTAGATTATGACACTAATCATTTAACAAATATGAACCAATTATAAACCTGATGAGAGGAACTCACAAAAGATTTAAGGCTTAAATGGAGTTTTGATACCCCTATTTTTAATTTTTTGAAGTTTTAGTCCCTCTATTTTAAAATACAACTTTTTGGTGCCCTTAATTCAAATTTTTTTACTTTTGATCCCCTCTTCAATTTGGATGACGTGGTTAAATTAACTATAACTTGACAAATGACATGTATATAAATCAAAGTACATATGTGAATATTATTTAATTTAATTTTTTAAAAATATTATAAAATATTTATATTCATTAATTTTTTTTTACACAGATTCATTAAAATGTTATTTACCTCGAAAAAACCTATTATATAATACTTTAAATATTATGTAATATATTGATTATTGAAATTGAATTAAATAATAATGACGTATAATTGTTTAATCCACATGTTATTTGCCACATCATAATTGACCTTGCCATATCATTAAATTTGACTTCCAATTGGAGTGAAGGACTTAAAAGTAAACAAATTGAAATAGGGAGACCAAAAAATTGGTTTTCCAAATAGGTAGACCAATACCTTAAAAAATTAAAAATAGGGGGACCAAAAGTGCATTTAACTCAAAATTTAACACAAGTCCTAAATTGACCGTTAAATTCATTATATTGAACGTACTAAAAATATATAACATTGCGTTTGTCCATGGTACAACTATAAAAAATATGAAAACACCTATTTTATTTTCGATTATAAAATATATAGTTCACAATAAATTGCATACTCCCTAAAATATCAAGACACGTTTTACACGACAAACAAGAAAACTATGCCAATAAAATTATGAAAAGGGTGTAAACTTTGGTTTTTTTTTCCTCAATTTTTCAAAATTATAGTTCACAAAGTATGAATGACACTCCACTCCTCGTGATGATGCTGAACGTGTTTAAAATTTGTTTAGTAGTGCATTGCAGTGTTGGAATCGTCCAAATTTTTTAAGCTTTGAAAAGACATCACACAAATAATCGAGTCACAACTCATACGCAACAAAATCCATGCATAAATAAATACTAATATCATTGCCAAAGGGAAAGACAAATCAACACTAACCCACATTGCTTCATGTCTCTGTCTCTGTGTGGATGAATAAACTAACCCACTTTTATTGCTTTGGTCTATTTTGTGCAACGAAGAAAATTGCTTTTTTCCCCCCCATTGTTTCCTCCAAGGCCCCCCAAAGTGACCATTTTGACCCTATAAATGCGTTTGGACTCTAGAATCCGAAATTTGTTTGTTATGGTCCATACAATCCGAAATCAGTTTAAACAAGCAATTGGCTGGTTATGCCTGCCTTGTACGTGATGTTTTGCCCTGAAAAACCTGGGTTTGGACTGTACAATCCGAACATCCTTATTTTTAACAGTTTTGGAGTATGGAGGCCGAAACTTGTTTGATATGGACCATACAATCCGAAACCAGTTTAAACAAGTCATTGGCTGGCTATGCCTGACTTGTACATCGTTGATGATTTGCCCAGGAAAACTTGATTTTGGACTGTACAATCCGAAATGCTTTGATTTTTAAAATTTTGCATCATTTCGGATTCTACCAACTGGAAACGCTCATATTCGGTGTGTAGGATCCGAATAGAGTCTATATAGCCTATATTTCAGAAGTTGCACTTTCATAACCACTTGGACACTCAATTGGGAGCTTTGTAGCTAGGGCGATTTTTTTGGCGTATCAGAGACTTGAAAGCAACGTTTATTCACTCAAAGAGGGGCGCAATACTCAATCGGAGTCATACAAGAGGTAATAAGCACTTTAAACCGTTCATTTTTTCAATTTTCATGGTTTTATGATCGCAATCGCGTTTGGCTCATACAATCCGAACTCATTTCGGATCCCACATGCCAAACTGGACAGCTTTTAAAAATTTTGAAATTTATTGTGATAGGTAGGGTTTGTGATGGCCGAACCTCCGTTTGAAATGAAACCGAACATCGATGAACCCGACATTGCACAACCTAATGTAGTTGAACCCGCAAATATTTTGGTTAACACTGCCAATTATTTTTTTTTAAGTGTGAAAAGTATAAGGTCCGAGATGAGATGATCGAATGGTGCAAAAAAGAGGCTATAATGAAGCCAAATGAAGACGAACTCATTTTGCTTGAATTGTTTTTAAGTTTGAAGTTGTAATTTACGTTTTAGAGTTTGAAGTTATGATTTATTTGATTACGTTTGAAGTTATCGTATGTAATGACAATGGTTATTTTTAACTTTTAATTTAGTGCAAAAGAGCAAATTCCGAACATGCATAATGTTGGCCTGTAAAACTGTAAAAAATTTCTGCAGAAAACTTGATTTTGGACTGTACACTCCAAAGCTGTAATTTTAGTGACCATTTCGGTTCGCAGGATCCAAACCTGTGATTTTCGTGACCATTTTGGTTCGCAGGATCCAAACCTGTGATTTTCGTGACCATTTCGGTTCGCAGGATCCAAACCTGTGATTTTCGTGACCATTTCGGTTCGCAGAATCCAAACATAATTGGTTTTGGATTGTAGACTCCAAACCAACGTATAAGCACAATTTTCGCCCCCCCCCCCCCCCCCCCCCCAAACGTGTTCCCATCTATAATTGGCTTGTTTCGGATCCCACGAACCAAACATAATATATTTCGGATCCTAAGATCCATAGCTTCCTAAACCCCCCAAATTCAAGGTTATTTTGGGATTTTTGGGGGGTTTAAGAGGAACATGGGGGGCGAAAAAAGCAATTTTCCGCAACGAATCACACATCCATTCATGTGGGCCTTGTGGGGTACCATATCCATCTAATCTTTTTTCAATGAAATTTATTTGTATTTTAAACATAACTATCTGTTGACACCGAAGATATAGGATATAAATTTATTCGAGTTTGGGCAAAATTAAATTTCACAAGATATAAATAGTTCAACAAATTTTTTATTTTTTCTTAAATTAATCTTTAAAAATCTCAGTCAGAATTCGGGTAACTGCCCAAACTTATTGGGTTTTATGTGCTCTATAGTTAAAAACATTAAAACAGATAAATTTTACGTTGAAAAATATTTTATAATATAAAAATGACAAAACTTATATACATTTTTTTAGGTGCAGTTTTTCATGTTCCTCTTACAAAAATATAGTTTTTTTATATGTTGTAATTAAAAAAAATAAAAAAAATTGTTTTTAAATAAAAATAACCACCTTCATATATATAATACAGTCAGAACTGTGTATATAAAACTGTACATAAGTTTGAATTGGTGATTCTACTATAATCAAATGTGAAAATTATTTTACTATATTAAATTTTTGAATCGGTGATTCAATGGAATTATTTAGCAACTTCCATATACAACTATGTTTTGTAAATATCAAGAAGACTTCAAATCCATCGTCACGTACTCACCAATTAAGACAACGACACTTAACCTAATGGCATTTAATTTACTTTTTTCTTCTCAATGAGCTATAGAATAAGAAAATGATGAATAACCAATTTAATTAGTTTACATCCGGCCACCATCTTATTTTACTAAATAAAACAAATTATCCTATTTTTTATTAGTTTTATAATTGTTCTAAACTTGTTTTTTCAATATCGATAACTATTAGATAACATAAAGTTATATTAATTTATAGATAATTATGAAGGATATATGTAAATATGTTAAATAAACTTGGTTGACAAAAATTAGAGATGCACAGTTTTTTACATCGGTGATATATACCATATTCCAATTTTTCATTTGAGGGTTGGAGTGGACCTTCTGCAACTATTGGGATAGAATAAAAGCATATATAAAAGTCATGTTAATATATATCCTAAAAATACATATTAAAATATTTAAAAATTTGCATTAAGTAATATAAAAGAATTAATTCTTAAGTAATATGTTGCAATATTCAATTCTTTATTATTATTTTATATATATATATATATATATATATATATATATATATATATATATATATATATATATATATATATATATATATATATATATGGGGGCTGCTAATTTAGACCCAGTTGGGTCTAAATTAGCAAAGTGCACCTTTTCAGTTGGACCAAAATACCCATTCTTTTTAATTAATTAACCAAAATACCATCAATGGACGCGGATCCAGTGTCGCGCGCGTACCGCAGGACCATGGTTACGTGTCGCTGTCTGATTGGCTGGGCGTGATTTTTTTCCATTTAATACTTTGAACTCAATTATTTCGTTGTAAATTAATTTTTTATTTTTTTTTTATACCAAAATTCATAATTTTGTTTTCTCTACAAATAGAGACTTGGTTCGTTTGATTTGGACACAGAAAAAAAAACCCAATTTTTCACTACCTTAATCTCATTTTTCACTACCTTACATCAACTCACTGAAACCATTCTACTAGGAAAATGGTTTCAGAGTACAAATCTCTGAAACCATTCTACCAGCTAAATGATTTCAGAAGCAAACACAATTAATAAATTACTCACTGAAACCATTCTACCAGTAAAATAGTTTCAGAGTACAACTATGTGCAACCATTCTACAAGCTAAATGGTTTCAGAAGCAAATAACTAATAATCAACTTACTGAAACCATTCTACCAGCAAAATGGTTTCAGATTACAACTCTCTGAAACCATTGTACCAGATAAATGGTTTCAGAAGCAAACACAATTAATAAATTACTCATTGAAACCATTCTACCAGTAAAATGGTTTCAGAATACAACTATGTGCAACCATTCTACCAGTAAAATGGTTTCAGAAGCAAACATTAGTTTTTAATTACCGTTTTATCTCATTTAATTAACTAAAAATAGTTTCAGGTCTCCAAAAATTTCATAAAATATACCAAAAGTTCCAGAATATTATCTACTATTTTCCTGGTATAATGGTTTCAGTGAGTTGGTTGAGTGGTGCGTGTTAAATTACAACACACAAGTAACGTATTTAGTAGACAAAAAATGAGATTAAGGTAGTGAAAAATTGCATTTTTTTTTCGGTGTCCAAATCAAACGAACCAAGTCTCTATTTGTAGAAAAAAAAAATTTATGAATTTGGTATAAAAAATAAAAAATTAATTTACAACGAAATAATTGAGTTCAAAGTATTAAATGAACAAAAATCACGTCCAGCCAACCATTGTGTGACACGTGTCCTACTTTTAAAAAGCAAATTTTTCTCTCTCCAGGGTGTAATCCAGTGTGGCGCACGCGCTGGAATCTGATGGATCAGGATGATCTGGGCTGTCGGATTGATCAGACAGTCTTGATGAGATCAGATCTTGGCTGTCTGATGGAAATCAACGGTCTGTAACCATGGTCCTTCGGTACGCGCGCGACACTGGATCCGCGTCTATTAATGGGTATTTTGGTTAATTAATTAAAAAGAATGGGTATTTTGGTCCAATTGAAAATGTGCACTTTGCTAACTTAGACCTAACTAGGGTCTAAGTTAGAAAACCCCTATATATATATATATATATATATATATATATATATATATATATATATGTGTGTGTGTGTCCCAGTGTTTTAAAAACCGGACCGGTCATCGAACCGGCAGGGGCACTGGGTCATTGGTTCATTGGTTGAACCACTGGGTCATTGGTCAAATCGCATGACAAACCGGATTAAACCGAATTAAATCGGTGGAATGAACCGTCTCTATAATAAAACTATATAGTTATTAAACCGGTCGAATTGGATAACTCGATCTTTAAAAAAATATAAAATATATATGAAAATTTCATAAACTCATAATGTCACAAGTTTTTAAATTCAAATCATAAACGTTGTCATCACACACGCTAAAATCACACACAAAATAGTACAAAATACAAATCCAAATAAGTTTTAAATAACAAACACAAATAAGTTTTTTTTTTATAAGCAAAGCACAAATAAGTTTTAAAGAAAGTGTAATTGTATATTTAGAATTTTTTTTTTTTTGATAAGCAATTGTATATTTAGAATAAATAAAAGCAATATGTGCTCTTGTAACAAAAAAAAAACAATATGGGCTCTTTTTTGTAAGCCCAATCAACTATTAAACCCTAAATTATAACTATGATTAATATAAGTCTTGCACAGCCGCCACCTTTCTTTTTTTCTTCTCTCACTATCAATACATAATCTTCCACTTCTCTCATCACGTTCTTTCCTTCTTTCTTTTTGTTTTTTCCTCTTTGCATCTTTGTTTCTATGAAACTAATGGAAATATCAACATAATGAATTGTCATTTTTTTTCTTCTTCTTCTTCCAATCTTTGTAATATTGCTTATGAAATTTTGTTTGTGATTCAACTAAAACATTTCAAACTTTGTTTGTGATTCAACTGATTGGATCTGGAAAACCTTTGAACAGCTCCTTCTTATTTCTATATTTTCAGTCTGCAATTTTTTTTATTTATTTATTTAAAAAAATGAAACTCAAGACCGATGGAAAAAGGAAAAGAAAAAAAAAAAAAAATGATGCAGTCAAACCGCCGGTTTTCAAAACCGCCGGTTCACCGGTTTTTACTGGTTTTTTCCGGTTTTTCCGGTTTCGACTGGTTCAACTGCTTATCCGGTCCAGGAGTCAGACCAGACCGCTGCACCTCCGGTTCCCGGTTCAACCGGTCCGACCGGCCGGTCCGGTCCGGTTTTTAAAACACTGGTGTGTCCATTTCAGCATATAAATATACTTCAATCAAAGAAGACGTGCATGGGGCCAAAGCCATAATGGGGACCCTAACTTTCTTTACCTAGTGAAAGGAGACACTTATGTTAGTCCGTCCATCAACTTAGAATTGATTTTGTTGTTTCCATTAGTACATGTTTGTTTCCTTTCTTTAAAAATATGAACCCCACTTTTAGTTCTCCCATATCACGAGTCACTTGAGGATAAAAAAGAAAAGAAATGACAAGACCTTGGCTTAGACAGAAATTGAAATGAAGCTGACACCAAAAAAAACAGCATCTCCATTTTTTTCTTCATTCAAATTAAACGTGAATCACAAAGTCTAAAGTGGCACAGTGAAAGTTATTGTGAAATGCGGATAATATAATTTTGGGTCTCAATCGCCTATGAGATATTCTTTTACTAGTAAAAGGAAGGTTGAGTTGCTCATAGGCAAGCATTTTGATGATGTGTCACTCTAAGAAAATGTTTCTAATCTCTATTAAAATCTTTTACTTATTTCTTTTAACTTATTAAATTAAATCTAAAAAAAACTAAATTAGCATCATCATAATTGTATGAGTAACCAAAAAAATCATCATAATTGTATGCATCCTTTTACATTCCTCCAAATATAACTTATAAAATGAGAAAGTTTAGTGACTAATAGGTTCACTCTCACTCTTTATAACCACCACCCCACATTCTTTTTCTACTCATTTCTAAATCTTAATATTTGACATTTTCACTCAATCTTTGAGCGTATTTCTACCATGGTGCTATGTATTGATATCCAACAATATTCATTTGTACTAATGTTTAGTTTTTGTTCTTCATTTGTAGGTTGAAAGAAATAATTTTTCACTACAAATAGAATGTTAATGGATGAAAAGGTCGATATTCTCAATTACTCTTATCAAATTATATTGTTCATTTAAAAGTTATCTTTAAAATATTTTTTTAGCATAACAATGATTGTAAGTAAACAATCTTATTTTTCTCATTTATTTATTGATATTGGTTATTCATTTGTTATCGAGAACATAGAACGATTATATTATTTTAGTCTACTTACTCCAGATCCATGTGATAGAACCAGAGGAAGAAAAATGTATTTACTAATTTATAGATTTTTTGTTTGAGTCATCATTTACTTTCTCCAAAATAACTCTTGGGTACGTATTCTTCAACTTTTAATAATGTCTTATGTTCTTTTCTTACTTTTCATGTATGCCTTCACTAATTTATTGATTTCTATGGCAGAATATTGACCAAAGTATCTATTGAGAAATTTGTAAAACAAATGGTCACTCATATAAGAATATCTTATTATCTATTGTATATTCAGTTTCACCCTTTTATTATTTATCCATTTTGTATTTCATATTCTTCATATATGTTAATCCATAATTTTTATGGTTGGATATCTATTATATTGATCGGCCAAATTATATCTTGAAAATTGATATAACATCTTCTTTTACTATTAAAAGGAAGCTTGAATTGCTCTTAGGCCTTCTTTGTGATGATGTGGCACCTCTAAGAGAATTTCTTACAAAAGAATATATCAATAATGAAAAATGAAAAATTTAATTAAAAGTGACCAACTAATATTATAAGACCTACAAATTTATATCTCGGTTATGGTTTAGAGAGAGACATAAATGATACTATGACCATCAAATTCTCATGATTGTTGGAATTCTTAAATGAAATTCTCACAAGAAGATATATCAACAAACAATTATGTATTCTTATATAATGTAATTGAGAAAAAACTGAATTGCGCCATATTGACATTTTTGCGTCCAACTTTACTAAAAACTTCTCTGATAAACAAAAAAAAAAAACTTCCTTAGGAAAAAAAATTAATAATATGTAATTTTACTAAAGTTATTGTATAACTATGAATATAATTTTATATTTGATACCAGACTTTTTACAAAAGATAATTGATAAATACGAGAACAATATGTCTATTATTAGTCCATAGAAGAAAAAATAATTGAAATCGGTTATGAGATTTATTTTATGCTTAATTGCAAATAATTGGAAACACCAATTAATAGTGTGACTTTTGATTATCTGCAAAAGAAACGACACACTAAAATGAAAAGAATAAAACTCCATGTTTTATTGTGGTTTTTGCATAAAAAGTTCTAATTTCTTATGCTATAAATTAACCTTTGCATAGTTAATTTGTAAAAATATAATGCAATGATAATTAAACATTCATTACAATTAAATCTTATGACCGTTGGAATGCTTCTCAATGTAACCATGGACCTTATATAACTAATATCTATTCACCTGTATCACATACTTTTTGTTTAGTCATGCTCTCTCATTTTTTGTATTTAAATTATTTTGTATGTGTATAGACATTTTAGCAACTTATGTCTATATATATTCTCAACAAGTAAGTCAACCACTATATATCTTTATCTTTTTAAGTATATATATGAATGTTATTCTATTTTCAATATCCATTTTTCACCTTTTTAAGGACTGAAGTTTAAAGATTGCTTTATGGAATAAATGTGGTCATTGCAGTGTGATGATTGTGGAGCACGTCAATTTGATCGGAAGTTTTCCTTCTATTTAAACCATGGATTTGGTATGTTTTGTAAAAAAAAAAAACATGTATGTCTCAACTACATTAGAAATAATTTGAATGTATATGACATATGCAAAAGTTTAGAAGTTAAAGGTTATAATTTATTTTACGACATCTCTATAAGCAAACTTTAAATTGCTCTTATATCTCATATTTTCTTATTCTTTTTTGACCAATAATACAATGAAGAGGAGTTAAATAAGCTATTTTAATATCTATCATTTAACTATATGATATTATTATATTTATAACAATTATTATTTTTCATTTATAAAAATATTTTAATTATATATTTAATCGAACCCGTGCAACGCACGGGTTTACCCCTAGTATTGGTAATTGAAGGCACGGCTAATCTTAAACCACTTTTTTTTACCATAAATATCTAGTCAACTAGTCGACCGAACCGTTTAATCTAATCTGAGGATTAGTTCTGGTATTAAAGTGGTCACACTCCTCTTCCAATCTTAGTTGCAGGAACCGTGATCCTCCCTATTAAGTTAAGCGTCAATCATTATTGAGTAGGTGCATTGATATTGGCTTGGGACCTAAGAGTGTACTCATCTTGATGTTTGAGGTTCGATTCTCTCTGGTGCTAATTTGGGTAGGCTAATTTAGCTTCTTCTCAAAAAAAATCATTGGACCAATTAACGTGAAAAATTAATTTACATGAATGAGACATTCAAGGGCCTCATTGTAACTTTTTTAAATTTTTAAATAAGGCATTATTCTCTTTTATGCCGCCGGCCTTATCGTTTTTTGAACAAGTAAAAAAAAATTAAACATTATCCAAGCATAAGAAGTGTAACAAGGTCTAGTGGTATTGGCTTGGGTCATTGGAGTATGCTCCTCTGAAGATCTCAAATTTGATTCCCCCGGTGTCAATTTCGGTGGGTTAAATCCATACAGAAAAAAAAAACTCTGGCTTTAAATGGACCCCCCGTAAATGGACGGTGAGATTTGTCCCTTTAGATTAGTCGGTCCTAGGGCCGGATACCAAGCTTTCAAAAAAAAGTGTAACAAGGAAATGTTCCTCATGATTGAGAGAAAAAAGAAAGGGAAAATGCAAATTAATTGAGAGAATTCTTTGATTATTCTGAAAAATTACAATGAAAGTTGCAAACTATTTATAGCATATAACTAACTAACAACGATTGTAAATCAAATCTTTCAGAATCTCTAACAATCGGTTAAGCTGGTTACTTGCTGAACAAGTTACCAGTTGAGAGTGGTTACTATCTTGACACTTCCCCTCAAGTTGAGACCTATAAATGTCAAGTAGACAAAGCTTGGACAATAGTCTGTGAAAGTTAGCTGCATGCAAGGTGCCATTTAACCTGCACAAATTGTACAATTTGTGCACTGTGTATTGGTTTGACTGGTAATTCAAGCTCTGAAGCACTTCAGAGTCTGAAGCAACATAGCCTCTGAACCTCACAACCTCTGAAGCTGATACAGGCTCTGAAGCATAGGAGGCTCTGAAGCTCTGTTTCAAGTTCTGATACGCGTTCTGTTTTGTTAGCTTTCAATTAGCAGTTAGTTAGTTAGTTTGTACAGTTGTAATTCAGTTACGTTTTGTTTGTCCTAGGTAGTTATGCAGTTACTTGCATTTTGAAGTAACCACCTATTGTATATAAACAATCAAGGCCCTTTATGGAAGAGAATAAGATTTTTACTTTTCCTTTATTCAATTTCTGCTTATTCTAAATTCATTCTTCATTCATCTTTCATCCTTCAGTGCTCTTTGTTTTGGGTTAATCCCCAACAAAGTGGTATCTAGAGCTTTCACGATCCAAGGGATCTTGATTCGGATCTTTCACCAAGAAAGAGAATCAAAGGTTGCAGTGATTCAATCATGGCTGGGAAGAGTAATTTCCATGCGAATTTGCCAATTCTTGATGGAAAGAACTGGGATACATGGGTCAAACAGATGAATGTGATATTCATTGTTCAAGAAGTGGATGAACAAGTGAAGACAGTTCTTGATCCATTACCAGCAAATGCAACAGCAGAACAGAGAACAACGTTCAGAGAAGCACTGAAGAAAGATAGCAAAGCTCTATTTCTCATTCATCAATGTGTTGATGCCAAGGTATTTGAGAAGATTGCAGATTTCACAACGTCCAAAGAGGCTTGGGACACTTTGCAGAAGAGCTATGGTGGTGATGCAAAGGTCAAGAAAGTGAAATTGCAAGCCTTGAAGAGACAATATGAGCTGCTGGAGATGAAGAATGATGAGACAATTGCAGATTACTTCACAAGAGTGGTGACTCTCACCAATCAGATGAAGAATTGTGGAAGTAATCTTGCTGAACAGGAAACAGTGGAAAAGGTACTTAGAACTTTAACTTCAAAATTTGAGCACATTGTGGTGACAATTGAAGAAACAAAAGACTTAAGTGAAATCAAGATTGAAGACTTGCAGAGTACACTTGAGGCTCATGAGATGAAGCATGGTGGAAGAAACCATGGCAAAGAAGATGAGCAAGCTTTGTTTGTAAAGTTCAAAAAGTACCAAGATGACAAAAAGAAATGGCAGAAAAAGAAAGAGTTCAAGAAAGGGAAAGAAAGTGTTGAAGACAAGCCTGAATCCTCAAAAGAAGGAGGAGGGAAAAAGAAGAATTATCAAAAGAAGGATAAGAGCACCATTCAGTGTTACAATTGTGACAAATATGGTCACTATGCTAAAGAATGTAAGGCTCCTAAGAAGAACCAAAGTCAAAACAGTGGAGAAGAAGCAAATGTGGCACAGGATGATTCAACATCAGAAGATGATGTGAATTTCATGGTGACAATTACTGATGAAGCAGCAGATTCCATGGTTTGGTACTTTGATACAGGGTGCTCAAATCATATGACAGGGAATAGAAGCATCTTAACTGATTTTGACAAGTGTTTCAACACAAAGATCAGGCTAGCAGATAGCAATTCCATTGCAGCTGAAGGCATTGGAAATGTAGTGATACAGAGAAATAATGGAAGGAAAGCAGTGATTGAGAAAGTTCTATATGTGCCTGGTATGAAATGTAACCTGATGAGTGTAGGTCAGTTACTTGAGAAAGGGTTCAGGGTAGTGCTAGAAGATGAAGCACTGAAACTCTTTGATTCAAAGAACAGATTAATTCTGAAAACAGCACAAAGCAAGAATAGAACCTTCAAGAGTCAAATCAAAGCAATTGAAGCTGAATGCTTAGTTGCAACTGCTGAAAGTAAAGACAGTGACTTATGGCACAAGAGGTATGGTCATTTGAATTTCAAAAGCTTGTCTATGCTTAATTCAAAGAACATGGTGTTAGGACTGCCTAGTGTTATACCTCCAGTCGATACATGCACTGTATGTTTGTTAGGAAAACATCCTAGATCATCTTTTAAAAGTAACTTGCCTATGAGATCTAGTGAAGTGCTAAATGTTGTACATTCTGATATTTGTGGACCAATTGATGTGTTATCAACTGGTGGAAACAAATATTTTATCACATTTGTTGATGAGTATTCAAGGATGATATGGCTATATCATATAAAGGCTAAAAGTGATGCATTTGAAGTGTTTAAGAAATTTAAAACACTGGTTGAAAAACAAAGTGACAAGTCAATAAAAGTGTTGAGAACTGATGGTGGAGGAGAATATACATCAAAGGAGTTTGAGAATTATTGCAAAGAGCAAGGCATAATTCATGAAATTACAGCACCATACACTCCTCAACACAATGGTCTTGCTGAGAGAAGGAATAGAACTATCCTGGATATGGCTAGAAGCATGGTAAAGCAGAAGGGTTTGCCACGTAGATTTTGGGGTGAGGCAGTTTCTACTGCAGTATATATCCTAAACAGATGTCCTACCAAATGCTTAGACAAAGTGCCAGAAGCTATATGGAGTGGTTCAATTCCATCTGTGAAACACTTGAAGGTGTTTGGTTCCTTGAGTTACAAGCATGTGCCAGATGCAAAGAGAAAGAAGCTAGATGACAAGAGTGAACCTGTGATATTTGTTGGATATCATAGAACTGGTGCATATAGACTGTATAATCCCACATCAGACAAGATAGAGATCAGCAGAGATGTGAAAGTACTTGAGAATGAAAGCTGGGATTGGAAACAGAAATCTGTATCTAAGAAAACTTGTGAAGTGGACTTAGATGATGGATTAAGCAACATAGATGAACCAGTTACTTTTGTTAATCCAAATCAAGGTACTAATCATGAAGAAGATATGCACACCTCAAGTGATGATGATGATAGAGTTCATCTGACATCAAGACCTCATAGAGTTACTCAGATTCCAAGAAGGTTAGCAGATTGTGAAATGGTTCCACATAATGCTGTAGACAATGAGGGTGACATTGTGCATTATGCTATGCTTGCAGACACTGAACCTTTAGATGTCAAGAGTGCACTAAAGAGTAAAGTGTGGTTAGAAGCAATGATTGATGAGCTGAAGTCAATTGAAAAGAATAAGACATGGGACCTGTGCAAGCTACCTTCAGAGAAAAGAGCAATTGATGTGAAGTGGGTGTACAAAGTGAAGCAAAATCCTGAGGGCCAAGTAGTCAAGTACAAGGCAAGACTTGTGGCCAAAGGTTTTCTGCAAAAGCAAGGCCTAGACTATGATGAAGTATTCTCTCCTGTGGCAAGGCATGAAACTATAAGGCTGGTTATTGCACTAGCTTGTAGCAGAAGATGGCCTTTATTCCATTTAGATGTAAAGTCAGCATTCTTAAATGGACCATTGGAAGAAGATGTATATGTCAAGCAACCACCTGGTTTTGAATTGAAAGGTAAAGAAGATAAAGTGCTGAAACTGAACAAAGCCTTGTATGGTCTGAAACAAGCTCCAAGAGCTTGGAACAAGAGAATTGACCAATTCTTTGTTGTACAAGGATTTGTGAAATGTAGTGTGGAATATGGTGTGTATGTTAAACACAGTGAGAACAAGCATATGCTAATCATATGTTTGTATGTTGATGACTTGTTAGTGACTGGTAGCTCACTAGCAGAGATTGAAGATTTCAAATCACAGATGAAGAGTGAATTTGAAATGACCGACTTGGGAAAGCTCACCTATTTCTTAGGAATGGAGCTGTTATATACTGCAAAGGGGGTGATACTGCATCAAGCAAAATATGCCACTGAGATTTTGAGAAAGTTTGAAATGCTTGATTGCAATTCATCAGTCACACCTGCAGACACAAGACTTAAGCTGGAAATAGATGAAAACAGTGATACTGTGGACCCTACTATATTCAGACAATTGATTGGTTCACTAAGGTACTTGTGTCAAACTAGACCTGATATTAGCTATGCAGTTGGCTATGTAAGCAGGTTTATGAGCAAACCACTGAAGCCTCATCTACTGGCTGCTAAGAGGATACTCAGATACATCAATGGCACAATACACTATGGTGTGTTATTTCCATATTCAAAAGATAGTGTGAAACTTGAATTAAATGGGTTCTCTGATGCTGATTGGTGTGGAGACAAAGTAGACAGGAGGAGTACAAGTGGTTATCTGTTTAAATTCCAAAATGCACCAGTCTCATGGTGTTCTAAGAAGCAGTCAGTGATTGCTCTCTCTAGCTGTGAAGCAGAATACGTTGCAGGATCCTTGGCTGCTTGTCAAGCTAATTGGCTACAATCACTTCTCAATGAAATGAAGATCATTGACAACATCACGGTAATGCTGAAGATTGACAACAAATCAGCAATTAACTTGGCTAAAAATCTTGTTAGTCATGGTAAAAGTAAACACATTGAGACAAGATTTCACTTCCTTAGGGACCAAGTCAACAAAGGAAAGTTAAGTTTGGAGTATTGTTCCACTGATAATCAACAAGCTGATATAATGACTAAGGCTGTGAAGAGAGATCAGTTCCTCAAGCTCAGGAGGGAAATAGGGATTGTATGCTTCGATAGCTTGTCTTAAGGAGGAGTATTGGTTTGAATGGTAATTCAAGCTCTGAAGCACTTCAGAGTCTGAAGCAACATAGCCTCTGAACCTCACAACCTCTGAAGCTGATACAGGCTCTGAAGCATAGGAGGCTCTGAAGCTCTGTTTCAAGTTCTGATACGCGTTCTGTTTTGTTAGCTTTCAATTAGCAGTTAGTTAGTTAGTTTGTACAGTTGTAATTCAGTTACGTTTTGTTTGTCCTAGGTAGTTATGCAGTTACTTGCATTTTGAAGTAACCACCTATTGTATATAAACAATCAAGGCCCTTTGTGGAAGAGAATAAGATTTTTACTTTTCCTTTATTCAATTTCTGCTTATTCTAAATTCATTCTTCATTCATCTTTCATCCTTCAGTGCTCTTTGTTTTGGGTTAATCCCCAACACTGTGCACAAAAAGTTTTTAAAGGACAGCTGTCCACCCCCACTATATTTTACTGGTTATTGAAAAAAGAAAAATGAAAATAAATAATATATTTTAATTTTTGCTAATTAACCCCACCTCTGTTATATGTGTAAAAAGCATATCATACTAAATTCTCTCTTTTGCCCCTAATCCAGTAATCCTTAGTGAGTACTTTCACGTTTTTACTTTCTCATAAGAAACCACCACCAACAATCTTCTCTTTTGTTGTCCACCAAACAGCTGCTGTCTATTGCTTTCCACCAAACCACCACCGCTCGACTGCCGCTTCAACCTTCCACCTGCGTCGACCTTTGATGAAGCAGTTGTCGGCGGAGGATCTGATTTAACAACGTCATCTCCTTGCATTTTTGCAGCACACTATTTCCAATCTGAAAGGTATGTATGTTGAAAATAATGAGTAAAACATCAAAATTTACTTTTATATACTTTTATATAGTAAAACATCTCCTCGACATATAATTTTTTTTTTAGGGTTCTTACTTTGATATGAAAATTCGAATGTTTGAGTAAGAATTAATAAAATTTAAGTGTATATTCATACTCCCCATGAAATTCTAAGCAAAATTGTATATTTACATGTTCAATTTGGTGCAAGAATGAAAAAAAAACGATTTTTGAGGTTTTGGTGATGGTGAGCATGAGGTTGAAAACGATGAACAGTAACAAAAGGTAGTTTTACTATATATCAATTTGAATGTATGTATGTATGTATGTGTAGGAACAGCAAAATGGATTTTAAGGAAATTCTGGATATTTTTGAAGTTGCACATGTAAGTCAGATCGGTGGAGAAGGTTCAGAGGTATGTTTGTTATGTGATAACCAAAGATGATCAGTAATTGAGTCGAGGAACTTCAAAATCAGAATATAAAATAACAATAGTATTTCTCAACAAAAAGTCGTAGAGCACAATATATGATCTAGTATTCTTTTATTTTGTCTTCCAAATGATACATAAGGGTAGCTGACTGCTTAGTGTAATGTGTGATAAGATAAGATATACCAAATATATTGATTTCAGACTTTTTAATGTGGAATATGTGGACTAACGGGTCACAACCGCGTATCATGTAAATACCGTGGAGAGTCCAATGCACAATCACAAACTCATTCTGAAAATAACGTTAACTATGTCGATGATGAGTTTGTCGAAGATAACGATGATTGGAACCTTTCTATGGTACGTTTGATATTGGTTTTATTTCATTTTTGAAACAAAGAAATTTTAATAGAAGGTCCAAAGTAGAATGTCAATATTAAAACATAATTTTGATTTATTGCATTGTAGGATTTGAGTTAATTGTGGATATAGGTTAAGCACTATCAGGTATGCAATTAGTTAACTGTGTTAATTTGATTTATTATATATTTCCAAGTATGTGATTTCTCTTATCGATATATATTTTTTTAATGATAAAAAATAATGCAGGTTCAAATGGAAATGTGTTTTGCCTAGTTTGAGAGATGTGATGCTGCTGGTAGTGTTGTTCAGCTGTTGTGTTGCTGAAGCTATTTACATTATGATCAGACAAAGCTTTTCAATATGTATCATGTTTAGATTACAATGAGACCAAACTCTGTTTAGATTAATTTGAGACCAAACTCTGTTTAGATTATGCCTAATGAGCTTCCTAAAAAAATTATTTGTTGACTTTGTAGTTTTAAGTTTGATCTCTTGGCTAATGTGGCACGACAAATTATATTATTATTATTATATTATTATTATCTGTCGGATTGATAAAATTCAAAATCTCTGGTCAAAGCGTGCTTTTAGTCGAACTTCATAGCCCTTACATAAAATTATGTCTCATGTGAGACAGTTATTACAATCGAACTATGATCATCAAAATTCTCATGCTCATTCATTTGTTAGTCCAATTAGTTTATATTGAATAGTCGGATCGATAAAATTCAAAATCTTCGGTCAAAGTCCCTTGCTGTAATCAAACTTTATGGCCCTTTCATAAAACTACAATCGGAGTCCGATCGTCAAAATTTTCATTATCATTCATTTGTTAGTCCAATTAGGTGATATTGAATGGTCGGATTGATAAAATTCAAAATCTCAGGTCAGAGTTTGTAGTTTTAGTCAAATTTCACGACCGTTTCATAAAAACTAGGTCTCCTATGAGACACTTACTACATTAGGAGTTCGTTCATCAAAATTATCATTCACATTCGTTTGTTAGTCCAATTAGATGATATTAAATAGTCAGATCGAGAAAATTTGAAATCTCCAATCAAAGTTTGTAGTTTTGGTCAAATTTCATGGTCATTTCATAAACACTAGGTCTCCCATGACACAATTCTTACATTCGGAGTCTGATCATCAAAATTTTCATTCTCATCATTTGTTAGTCCAATTCTTACAAATATTTTTGGTGTCGATTTTTCAAAATACCAACAATATCCTTATTCCTTTTAGCAATAAAAATCTTTTATTAACAAGTTCATCATAACACATCATTTTTTAATAGCAAAAATCTTTTATTAACAAACTCACCATAACATAAGACATATCTTTTTTCGGACACAAGTTAGACACAGGCAGGCTCTAGCCCGCTAGGAATAATAAAGTAAATTAGAGATTTTTTTTTTATATAAGTTAGACACAGGCAGGCTCTAGCCCGCTAGTAATAATAAAATAAATTAGAGAAAAAAAGAATATGCACTGACAGTGTAAAATAATTTTACACTATCAACCAATCACAACCATATTTTTCGCGATATCATTCCATTTCACTCCAATTTCTTAATGTGACATGGAAAATTAAACTATTTCAACCAAATATTATAAACAATCTTATAGATGATTTTTCAAAATTTAGTTGCCCTCGTCGACGTAGAATATATGGAAAAACGGTACAATAATATATAGAAATTTAATTGAGATTAAAAACAAACATAAACTATGGCCTCATAAAAATATTTGGGCTCAAAAAATTCTTAGCCCAACACACACAAAAAAAAAAAACAGAATTTTATGTTATTTTAATAATGGTTGGTGGGGCCGCAATTTTTTTTCCCTCTCTACAATAAGTCACCAAAAAAGTTACAAGTAAAAAACCAAAATGAATCTCAACCATTAGAATATATTTATATTATATCAATGGTCCACATTTAATTGCATAAAGTTGTGCATTCATGCACAAATTGTGCATGCTAAACCCCACCTGCATGCAAGGCTTTGCTAAGAATATCTACCAATTGATCATAGTACAAAATAGGTAGCAATTTCATGAGAGAGGATTCTCTGGAAAAAAATTGAGCAAATTATACTGTATGTGATAAATTGAAGTGGTCCACTCTTTTTTTATGATGCTGGACAAATATTCAAAGATCTATGTTATGTACAATTTTTTATATCGTAAAAATAAAAATCGACACATCATATCAGAACATTAATAAAAGTAGCTTTAAAATTATATTAAAATTATATGTCATTCAAAATATGTATCCAAGAGTCAATTCATGAGGTTAATAAATATATTCATGCTTGCTAAACATAATTGTAAGGTCAATTCATGAGTGTGTTTGGTTGCATAAAATACAAGTGACTCGAATAAATAATGAACAATGAATTGTATGAGGGACCTCGAATAAATAATGAAAAAAGGAACAATAGAAAGAATGTAATGAAAATGAAGGATAAAAGATCACAACTCCTTAAAGTTGAGAGAAAAAAAAAAGAGAGAGAAAAAAAATATCACAAATCATATGTACGAGAAAGACAAAAGAGAAAAAAAAAAATCCAAAGTTGAATGATCACAAATCCACCAAATGAAAGAATAAACAAGAGATCAAATTTCAGAAAAAACCATATTTGCCTACCTACATTAGCTTTTCAATCAATTAAAGTTCTACAAATAATTAATATTCCAAGTGAAAGAACCTTATATAGTCATATTATTCTTACATCCCTAGATTGGTTCTCCTTTAAGTAATAGTCTCTTTCAATTTATAAAAACTAAAGCCGAAGAAAAGAAGGCCACAAGAGAAAAAAAAAAAGAAGAAGAGAGATTTACTTCTACTCTTCCACTACTTAACTAGCGGACGTTAAAAGAATGAGAAATTTTTGAAAAATGTCGTCCGCTACTAAGTAGCGGACGTTATAAAAAAACAAATTAATAGGGTGTTCCGCTACTTAAGTAGCAGATATGATTATTCTTGTAATTTCGTAGGCCGTGTGAAAAAATGAATAGGATGATAAAAGAAAATTTCTGAAAAAAGAACAAGGTCATCATGGTCATGTTTTAACAAACTGACAAATTTGCCTCAAATATTCTCCAAGATCTTAAAGAGAAATATGCCATCTTGGGACCTCTTATTCATGTGTTATGGTATTGTTTGTTATAGGATTCCTACAACAATATTGTTTTTCTAAAAGAGTATCTATAAACTCACACACACTAAGTACATAAAAATAGAAAATTGCAGGTTCAAATTTGTAGCTTAATATATTAAATACGACATCTACTTTTTTCCATTCACAACATGGATACCGATGCATGCAAACAATATTAAAAAAAGTAAAAACCGTAACTTTGTTATATTTTTGTTTGAAAATTGTGTTTAAATAACATTTGTCATTCACATAAATGTGGTAGATATGATGTGGGATTATTCATGAGTTGACTTTGACGCCAAGACACACTAGAAGTGCTTTTGAATTTTGCTTGATTGTTAAGAGTGAGTGAAAAGCCTCTTAGTCAGAGATTGTGTTCTTTAAATTTTTAGTCTTCATTATGATTCTTATGTTTGACTCATACACGTTCAATAATATACTATTAGTTACTAGTACAATAATTACACATCTTTCACACGTTGAATGGTTTGTCCAACTGAGTAATAATAATATTAATAAGAATGAAGGTTTTTTTAAGTCATCATCGTATATTATTTTCTAACATTTGAGTTGATGAACTTAAAACAGTACTACTATTCAACAATGTTATTTACTATGTAGTTTTCGTTTAACCAGCAAAATAAAGTTATTTTAGCTTATAAAAATTGTATGAAAAGATTGTTACAAAAGAGAAAGTAAAATGAGAATGCATATCAATATTGCTCTAGAACATTTGGCCCGGAAAGCAAAATCCACAACTAATAGCAGTATAGAAGTTAAAGAGAAAAAAGCACCCGAATTTAGTGTCTTTCCACGATCCCACCAGAAAATTGTGATCTTGACCACAAAACTCTTGCAAGATGTACGATCCTACGAGCTAGCACTTGATCGTGACTACATTGCCATAGAGCGCAAAATCATAAGCAGGACAATGCAGTGTATGTCAAATATCCGCGGTGTCAAACTGGGGTGACAGAAGTTTTTACAACAGACAAAGCCAGTTTGTGAAGGATGGCAATACCAAGGCATTTTATAGCAGATTTTCCGTTTTCCTCCATGGTTTGCGATCCGCATTCGATAATGTCCATTTGTTCACATTTTTGTTGAAATCAAGGGGGAAATAAAAAACCAGGTATTGAACCCCACCTAAGAAGAAAAAGCTTTCGTTGCTGTTATCAGTTGAGACTTGAGAGAAACCAGAATAGGACCAATATTAAAACTGCTATGAGCTACAAAATCAGGAGACACAGAACTTTCTGACAGTGCAATTGGTCATGTTAGGTCTGTGATCATGGAACTATTCTTGCAAATAGAAATGAGGTTCAGCAGGCCAGTCTTTCTGTGTATGATTTATTAACTCACCCACAACTTAAATGATAGACACTAGACATGAAGTGAAACTAGTCTCATGGCAAAATCTAGAGATTTGGCAACACCTGCAGTAGGAAGCTACTTTTTGTTATCTAGAGCATTACTTTAGTTACTCTATTTTTTTTTTCACAGTAATTACTTCAGTTACTATCATCAAAAGCATAAAAGATATTGTTCAAACCATTCTCCTCATAACATACTAGGTTCATTATAAACAGCTACTTCCACCATAACAATTTTATTCATTTCAACTTCATGCAATGAATGAATATAGGTCACTGACTCGGCTACTTTTGAAGAAGTGCATTAATGTTCACTGGTTTTTCTCCATTGACATTCATTCTTTCCACTTTTGAGTTGTTTCATTGTTTTATTATTTCAAAACAAAGAATTAATAAGACATTCATAGCACAGCAAATCAGCGGTCTTAAATAAAAATGACAACTATAGTTTCAACTAGCTTATACATACACTGATACACAAGACACAAATATGATCGGTACTTTGTTCTGGCTGTTCATGCAAAAAAATTAAAACCAACTCATATCAGATGATTAAGTCGAAGATATAGTTCATACCACTGTCAAAACAGCTAGGTCCAATTCTCAGAATCAAGCTTCTTTAAAGTTTAAATGACTTCCACAAACTTTTTAAAATGATTAACTTTTTTTGCAACCATATTGCTCAGCAATTAATCTCCATGTACACCGTCACATTGAACAGTAGGATAACGCAATTATCTTTTAATTAAGGTATACTATATATTCAATGAATTGTTATCTTGTTATGTTATATATTTTAACACATTTATTTAATCATATTCATCTTCTGTAATGTAAGTTTAAACTTCACATAATAATCTAATAAGTACAAGTATGTAATAGATAAAACACTGGCAGAGCGTATAAATATTGAAACTCAAGTGATATGAATGTACTTACTAGTTAGTAATTACTTGACTTACTTCCCTTAGAAGTCATATGTATATAGAATGTTAGATGTGAGTCCAACAATGGAATTTACATCCAATCCTAGGCTCACCATCAAATAACCTGCATTTTGAAATTGAATAAAATGATATCATAATTCCAATCTATAAGAAGTTATCTTCTCTCTAGTGTTATTGATTGGGGACGGCGGACCATGGCAGAAAAGTAAAAACTCACCATTTTAAGATGCCACATCCGCCAAAAAACACCATGGCACGCCCATCCTTCATAAATTGACCATGGCGGTTGTGAAAAAACTGCCATGGTACCACCATGGCCAATATTTGATAAACTGCTTCTCCGATACTTCAATCATTTAATCCAAACAAATTTCAATCTATAAATTCACCAAGGCTCTCTTCTATATTGATGACAAGGACTGGTGTATGGTTTACAGGTACTAAGTCAGCACAAATTGCACAATAACAATTTATTAAAACTCACTGCTGGCCGGGGATGAATGTATTACATTCAAGAACAATTTCTGCACCAGAACTGATGGCAGCATGGTAAAAGTATTTCCTCAAACGAGCGGGAAAAACATTTAGAAAAATAAAAATTACATCACCAAAAACTCTGATGGCTGCTCTTGAAGTGATTACATGTCCTTAACTTGTCAAATATACACATTGGATTAGCAGAGCAAATTGTCAAGTAAATGAAGCAAGGATACCACAAGGTTCAGAATTTGACATGACATAGTTTTCTACATCACCTTGATCTTAACGCTTGCAAGGTGCGAAAATTAGAATAATCCAGTCCAATAAAAAAATTAGTGAAAGCATCATGAGAATGTACTTCTCCATGGTTTTTCTCAAGTAAGAAATTACCTCCTTTCAAACGGAGAGAAGCAGACACTGACTCCCGAAAATTCAACTTCTAAACAACAGCTTGTAACGAACTCTTGCTGTCACACAAATCAACATTTCCTCTACCACAGAGTGCAACAAATTTATCATTAAATTGCAATAAAGGACACTTATCTACCAAGTTGGAACCAACATACGCGTCCTTGAGGAAAACCGTACTCCTTACACCTTTATTTGTGAGGTAAAATATCCCATGATGCTTTATTAAGCAAAGAAGCAATTGCGACGGCAAAAAACACTCTGCATGAAATGCATCCAGGTGTGCAGATGTCATCCTCCTCTCCAGTGTCAAGCTGAGGAGCTCGTGAAGCACAGCCACAGTCCGTTTTCGAGTTTTGGGATCTGCAGCATCAAACCTCCTTGCATTCAAATAAGGAGAAGGAAACTCCAATTTCTGCCACCTCTCGAACTGCTCAAGGAAATTAACATTTGGCCTAAAACCAGCAGGAAAGTTCACTTTGAATGCAAATGGACCGGCATAGTTGCCATCTTTTGAAATCTTCACCTTTCTCTTATCGTTGTTTGGCGTCATGTTCACAATTCCTTCTTGTGCCAACCTATTGCATATTTGGATCAACTTATTTGATATCCAAAATAAATTTTATCAAATTCACTTAAAACATCAAAATAATAATTTTTTTCCCAAACAATATTACAAACTAACTCAAACAAGTACGCAATAATTTTGATTAGAAAATATCCCAAAAATGGTATTCTATATTAATCGAATTATAGAATACAATAGCATAGAATAGAATAAGTAGTTAGAAAATAGTGACATGTTTTGGTTTGACACACTCACTATCTCTATGTGTGGGTTTAGGGACTAGGGATTAGAAAATTATTTTTAAAGGATCTAATTTATTTTGGTTTGACAGACTCAATATCTGTAAGTGTGTGTTTTGGTTTGACTTTGACACACATATTTTGGTTTTATCACACTCCATATCCTTATTTGGCTTCATGCTCATTTGAAAACAAGTTTGATGTAAACTTAGTAGAAATTTTTCAACCCAATACAAAACTATTTTTTATCTCTTTTAGCCAAACCAAAATCAATGTTATTCGAACACCAACCAAACACATAAATATAACCAAAACAACATTTTCTAGAAACAAAATCAATTCTGACGGTGTTTTATCATGAAACCAAACACACACTTACAGATCATAAGCTAATTTAAGTGGAGCTAAACAAAGACACATGAAAGGGAAAATAAACTCTCTCAATAACTTCTTTAATTCAAAATTCCCTGTTTCTATTCTAAACTACAGTCCGCAATATAAAAGTTTTAGAGGTCTCTACAACGGCATTGCAATGACAATAGGGGACACATTTGTTTGCATTTGACCACAATATCAAAATTTGAAAACCTAGATTGCAACGACAATTTAGAACCACGATCCATATCGAAATAAAAAATTGCACCAAACATTTGAACAAAAACATAAAATTAAATAGAAACAAAAGATGTACCTAGCTTCTCTAGCAGTAACAGCCAAAGTAGAATCCCAATCCTCCAAATAAACACAATCCCTTCCATTGAAACGCCTAATAGAAAAGAATTGAGGGTACTTCTCAATCAAGCTTTCCTTAAAATCACAAGGCAAACCCAATTCAGGCCCAACAAACTCAACCGTTTCAAGTGGAATCCTACAGTCAACACAAAGCATAAGCATCTTCCTAAGATTATTAACCAAAATAGGCTCCATCAAAATTTGGGCCTGGGCTTCATCACGGGCCACTCGTTGGGCCTTATCAGTTAGGTTAACAAAAGGTGGAGCTCCGGTTACGCGGAAAATGGTTGGGTGTTTCTCAATGAGGCCCATGAAGTCCCATTTACGAACAAAGCCAACGTTCTTCTCGAGGTCACGGAGGAAGAGAGGATTGTTTTTGGGTTGGGATTGGATTAGGGTTTTGAGTTCGAGAATCATTGATGGTTTCTTGCGAAGCTCCATTACTCTGTCAAGTTCAGGGACTCTGTTGTATATTTTTTTCTTCGGTCTTCTTCCGCCGCTTGATTTTTGGCGGATGGTTGACATGATTGTGATGTGCGGCGGTTTTGAGATGATGAACGGAACTTGACGGCGAAGCATTGGAGAGAGAAGATGTGGCAGAAGTTTAAATGGTTGTTGATGTTGTTGTAGAGTAGAGGGAAATCAAAATCAGGCGTTTGACGGGAACCGAAAGTATTTACAACATCTCTAACGAAGAGTGAAATATTTTGGAATCTGGATTTAACAAAAGGCTATATTTGGATTGATGGTATAAAATGGAATGGAGTGGAATGAAATACAATGGAATGGAGTGAAATGGAGCGGAATGGAACAAAGTCATTCCACTGTTTGGATATTCTATGACGGAGTGGAATAATGTTTCCATTCCATTGTTTGGAAATTAGACGGAATGAAACAATTTATAACTTTTTTAAACCAACTATACCCTCATTTAAAAATATTATTATTTAAATATATCTATATATCTATTGTTACTAGAAACTATCTCCTTCAAAAATAAAACAAAAATTTAAATATGTGAGTGGGAAAAGCATTGTGCTAGCAAGAACTGTGACAAAAAAAAATACTCCAATTGAAATACAAATTCTATTAATGGTAATAATAGATGTGACGAAGAAACATTTCTTTTGATTACTAGTCCTACATTTGCATCAGGGGTCCATATACAAAGGCTAACAAACACGCACTACAGGCAAGGAAACTACAATATAAGAAACAAACATTTTATATATCTATTTGAAACCTTGAAAAATAAACAGATCCAGCCAGAAACACGAATGAAAAGATAACGAAAACTATCACGTACACAGGCAAGAAAAAAGAAGATGCATAAGAAAAGAGATACACTGAGCAGAGGAAAAAAAAAAGTGAAAGAACAAATTTACGAGGAATAGAAAACATAAAATATAAATAGGGATAAAATAGTAATATTTTAATTGTGAAGTTCCATTCCATTTCATACACCCCAAGTTGGGGGGAATGAAAACTTGAAGGATTGGATGGAATGAGTTCCACAAATGTTAAGAATTAACCAAACTTTTAGCATTTTTTTTGTCAACTATCCTAGTATTAAGAATCCACCACTTACCAATGTTAGTTGGTCCGGTGGCGATTGACGCTCGACTTGGTAGGGAGTATCACGGTTCGATCCCCACAACTGTGATCCGAGGGGCTGGAACCACTTGATTACAGAACTCACCCCCGAACCAGATTCGGCAGTCCAATGGGCCGTATGCTGTGGTGAAAACCCAAAAATTTAAAAAAATCCACCACTGAAAATGAATAAGTGGAAAATTCCGAATCAAATCCCAACACTTACATATATATATAATGAGACGGGACCTTTTTCTATCAATTTTTTGCTCAAACTTAATTTAATTTAATTAAAAACATAAATAATTATCATAATCTATGACTCTTCAATACACGAGTGAAAGAGTTAAAGCAACAAAATCATCACAAAAAAAATATGTTAATGCAACAAACAACTGACATCACTAAATTGGACGAACCTCACCGGCAAAGGCAGACGCTGCGAGGATCAATCCATCATAATCGCAGACCTAATCGAAAACCACAAGTCCGGCCTAATCACTGAACTCATTCATCTATTGTCATGTTGCCACTCTTTTTTCTCCTGTAAGTTGTATATATGGTAAAAGAAGCTAAAGAGATTATTAAAGAGAAAGTAACGAGGCGATTCAGAGACGGAGAATGAGAATGAGAGACGCGTAGACAGTGAGATGGAGTCGGCGACGGAGGAGTTGGACTGGTCGATGGAGAAATGGAAAACTCGAGTGGAGATTAGTAGGAGTGGAGCTCAGGAGTTAGAATCTCTCCATATCTAATTTTTTTCTATTTTCTCCATTATTATTATTATTATTATTATTATTATTATTATTATTATTATTATTACTAGCGGGCCAGGCAGGCGCGTTCCGCGCCTGCCTGTGTCTAACTTATGTACCAAAAAAAAAGATACGCCTTATGTTATGGTAAGTTTGTTAATAAAAGATTTTTGTTGCTACTAAAAAAAAGCAAGGGTAATGTTGGTATTATGAAAATTCTACCCCAAAACTCATGTATTCTTTTTATATATTATAGTATAGAATAGATATAGATGAAAAAACCATAAAAAAAAAAAGAGAGGAAGTTAAGGGTATAGAATAGATATAGATGAAAAAACCATAAAAAAAAAAAAAGAGGAAGTTAAGGGCAATTATGGAATAATTAAAAAACCATAAAGGAAGTTAAGGGCAAAATGGACCAAAAAAAATCCAGCCCAAACTCCCTTATCCCCTTTATATATTGTTATAGATATATAGTTTTGAGAATATAAATGTAAAAGTGTAACATTATGGTGTATTTGATTCGTAAAACAGCAAAGACTAGACAGAACGGTATAGAACAATATAATACAGGTCAGAACAAAACTGTATCAGAGAGATATAAGACGTTATATTCGAAAATAAAATGAGTATTTTCGTATTTTTTATAGTTGTACTGTGGACAAAAAGTTGTCTTGTGGTTCAGTGAGGGGCAAAAAATCTTGTTTTTGTCTTGTCCCTTGCTACCTAATTTGTCTAGTCTCATAACCAGTTTCAAATCAAACAGGGTGCAATAAAAGTTGTCATGTCAAGTCCCCTGGTTTTTAGCAGATCAAACACAAGTGAATCCAAATATCTTTTATGTTCCCAAAACATTTAAAAACTTTGGTAATGGAAGAAATAGTAAGAATAGAAAATAGAGAGGATCTTGTACAAAAAAACAATGGAGAAGATCTCAACTCGGAGTGTTTAAGATCTCTCCTTTTTTACTGTACATTTTTTCTCTCCGTTACTATAATTTTGAAAAATATTATAGAGGAGGGATCCATTGACTTCAAGAGTAAGTCTTCATTGATTTACTCCGCTTAATAACTCGATATCGTCATTATATTTCTTCAATCCAACCGTTGAATTCAAAGATCTTATTGAGTAGATCAACTTCACAAATTTTTATAAAATTCAAAATATGTAGTTATGTATCCAGACCATTGAAATTCAACGGTTTTTTTAAAAGTTTATCGTACGTTCAATTGAAGTTGTCAGAAAAAGTATCAAACGGTTTTTTGTGTAGTTGATCTACTCAATGAGATCTTTGAATTCAACGGTTGGATTGAAGAAATATAATGCCGATATCGAGTTATTAAGCGGAGTAAGTCAATGGAGACTTACTCCTGGAGTCAACGAATCCCTTCTCAATATTATAATATATATTAAATAATTTGATTATTAAATATCACATTATTGCATTTATATTTTCAAAACTTTATTTTTGGTACATTATATTCTCAAAACTTTAATTGTAAAAATGGAAAAAGTAAAAATTGAAAAGGATCTTGATTCTCTAAGTTTGAATCTTCTCTATTTTTACTCTTTAGAATTTTATTTTTTTGGTTTTTCACCACCAGTTGAATCTGGTTCAGGGGTCAGTTGTGACATCAAGTGGTTCCAGTCCCCTCTCGATCACAGTTGCGGAGGATCGAACCGCGATCTTCCCTACCAAGTTCAGCGCCAATTATTACTGAACCAACTAATGATTGATTATTATTAGAATTTTAGAATGTGCGAAATTTCACGAATGACGTTATTGTTTCGCTGGTCATAAATTTCAAGTAAAATCAAACTCTTGTGAATTAAGGATTGCAGAGAGGTAGTAGTTGTCAAGAACGAGCTAAACAACAAAACATAAATGGTTGTAATCAATGTGTTGCCGATTAGTTTACTACTTGCTACACCCTCTGTTTTGGTAGTATTTATCAATGGCAATATACAGTAAAAAAAAAAACCGAGAAATGACAATTAAGATAGTTTGGCACAAGTGATAGATATTTTGGTCTCTTAACCATTGGTTTTGGGTAGAGGTGGGAATAGGCTAGGCCGAGCTAGGCTTTGCCAAGCCTGAGCCTGGCCTGTCAAAAAATCGAAGGTCTGAGCCTGGCCTGTGGCCTATCATAGGCTTAAATTCTAGGCCTGAGCCTGGCCTTTTGAAAGTCTGATGTGGCCTGTTAGCCTGTTTAAAAGCCTATTTCATATGAACATATTTAAATAAATAATTATATTTATTTTGAAATATACTTATGAACTAATAAAATAATGTTCCATTTGATATTTTAGAGAATTTGACTATATATGTCATCATATTTCAATTCTAGTTTATAATTATAATAATACATTTATATATGTTAAAAACTAATGTAGATTAATAAACTTAAATTACTTAAAAAGTTAATAGATTTATAATTTAATCAAAGTATAAATTTTAATATAAATAATAATCGTAATAAAAATATTATTCATGTTAACTTAAATAGGCCGGCCTAGTAGGCCTCAAAGGCTTTTTTAATGGCCTGCGGCCTGGCCTTTTTAGCTAAATAGGCTTATAAAAAAGCATTGGCCTGCTCTATTTAAAGAAATAGGCTGGCCTGGCCTGAGCCTATGTAGGCTAGGCCTTAAGGCCATGTAGGCCGGCCTGGCCTGTTCCCACCTCTAGTTTTGGGTTCAATCTCTGGGCAGTGCGTATGTAAAAACATTTGTTGGGAGATGTCAACCCTTTAAATGAGTCTCAGTTACCTCGAGTGGATTAGTCTCTGCCGTTACGCGCGGAGAATATCTTTGGTTTTAAAAAAAAAAAACTGAGAGATGACAATTGACATTGTTGTTTAGTTGAGATTATAATTCATGGTTCAAAAAGTCAGAGTTATCTGTGAGTAGAGATGCTCTCTATTTTCTAAAAATGGAAATGTTCATTATTATTGCTTTAAAATAAATAAATAACATAAATGCATGTCTTTTGAGTTTAAGTATTTATACACCAAAATTTTATTAATTGTAGTCACCATTATTTTTAATTTTTTTTGTTACAAGAGGCCTAAATCCATTCATTAATTTTTAAAAATGGAGAGGATCACTACTCGCAATTGATAGGAGTAGTTATTTTTATCCATTATTTCAATTTTAATAAATGCTAGAAACTGGCAGAAACTGCAATCATATTTGTCAAATTTTGCACGTATATATTCGCACTATTTTTTTTTTTTTTTTTTTTTGGTCAGGTAGCCTAGTGGCTTGAAATTCCACCTTTAAAGATGGATAAGTGGAGTGTCCAGGGTTCGAACCCTGGCTCCTGCATATAAAATGCTGATGTCCCAACCAATTGAGCTAAGCTCATGGGGACATATTCGCACTATTTAGTAGCACTGAAAATATAAACATCGAAGAAATTATACATATCAAAAAGATAAATATCATAACATTAAATATATAAAAGGCTAATGTTAAACGGTGTATTGTTTAAGGAAGAGTAAATGCTCATGTAACTAGACACCAAAAAAAAAAAAATGCTCATGTAACTCACTTACTATTTTACATGAATAGAAGAGAAAAAAAATTCATTAATTAAAAAATAAAAAGTAAGAAAGAGAGTGTTCTACAAAGATTGAAAATTAACATACTTGATTCTATTTATTGTGATGAAATCTTTCCAATAAAATCTTGATTGAGATGAAATCTTTCCAATAAACTTGATACAGAGATTGAAAATTAACAATCTTTCCGTTCTCAAATTAGCCGAAAGCCCTAAATCGTGGGCTCTACTGAGATTGAAAATTTACAATGATTTTTTTTATGGTGTTTTTTTTAATGGTTACGGTGTTTCGATGCTGCTGCGTGTTTTGATGTTTTGCTGTTGCTGCTGCAGTGCGCTTTTGTATTTGCAATCACAGACATTTTTCTGTTTGTGTTGCTGCTGCTATAAACATGTATTAATTCATTTGAATTAATTTTAGGTTGATGTAGCAATTGATGCTATAAACATGTATTAATGCACATGTTTTCGCCTTTTAGTTTTGTTGATATCCAAGAAATAGTAAAAATAATAGTGGGTCTCATGAACATTGCACTGTTACAGCACCCTATATAAAAACATCTATGAATTTGTCGATATTTTAGTCACAAAAAAAAAAATTGGGTCTTTATTTAACATACATGTATGAGTATTTATTTTTTAATAGACGAAATAACAAAAATCATTATTAATTCACACACATAGGTAGAGAACCAGAATTTGGACTTCTGATCATCACGTTCGGTCTAACAATTTTGATATTTTTTGTAAGTTAAATTAGGACTTATGGATACAGGCATGGTTACTTTACTTGCCTAAAAAAGTACTAAAACAAATATATATTTGCCTAAATTTTAATGATCATTAGTATAAAAAGAATAAAAAGAAAAATCAATTACAATTTTAAAAAGATTTTATTCAAAATTAAAAAGCTTTCATATATATTGTCAAAAAAAAAAAAAAAGGATTCCATATATTACGCAACACCCCTGCCAACTAAGTTAAGTTCACGAGACAAATAGAGTCTTTATTTAACATAGTAATACTTGCTAAATTTTAATTACTAATATAAAAATAAAATCAAAAGAAAAGAAAAATTCAATTACAATTTTAAAAAGATTTTATTCGAAGTTAAAAAAAATTGCATATATTATGCATTTATTACTTGCCAAAATTTTAGGCTAGACATGATTCTAAAAAAAATATATATATATTTGGGCTTAGACGATGATTCTAAAAAAAAAAAAATTAGGCTAGATGAGAGAGAACTATATTGTGATTGTGTGTGTATAAAAAAGGAATGGCAGTTGTACATATTGAGAAATACTACACACTTTCTATTTTTTGTATTTTCAGGTTCTTTTTCTCTTTTATTCAATCAAAAGAAAATTTCAATGGCTTTTGAGGGGAACAACGCTGCAAAAAAAGAAAACACACGGAAGAGAAAGATTGATGAAATCAAGAAAGCCGACTTTTCAAAACGCAAACTCGGACTCTTCAACAAAGTAACAGAGCTCTCTATCTTATGCAAAGCAAAAACTGCACTCATCATCAGATCGTCCAACAACGAGCTGGATGCATGTGGCTATCCCGATTGTGACGCTGTTGTTCAACAGTTTCTAGCCGGAAAGGTCATCACGGAGGACTATGACAAAAAGAAGAAAGAGGAGGTTGTGGAAATCCAAAGGCTTGAATATGAGACAATCGTAGATAAACTTATGGAACTCAAGGAAGAGGAGAAAAATTTGGAAGCTATCAATGATGAGGCAGAGAAGAGTGGTTATGGTATTCCTGATTGGTGGAATGGTTCTATTGATGATATGAGTTTAGAATCTCTTCAGGAATTTAAAAATTCTTTGGAAACATTGAAGCTTAATTTGAGACTTAATTTAGATGCAAAGAAGTTAATGTAGTGCCCTATTTTGGCCATTAACCTATTGAATATTGAATTTTATTGTAGTGCCCTGTTTTGGCCATTATTATTTTATTATCATTGGTTATTTGATTTTATTCTTAAATATTGAGTTTGTGTTCTCTGAACTGAATTGAATCATATTAAATATTAAATTTTTGTTGGACTAATGGTGCATCTCCTTTGTTTTGAGGTGATTAATCACTTGAACTCAAATTGTTTGTTTGGTTGTTATATTAGTTTTTTTGTTTGTCTTTAAATTTACATAGTTTGTCGGTTTTTAACTCTTAGGATATAAGATCTTATGTATTTTATAAATGGTTGGCTGTGGATTTCATCCCCTTTGAGGAAGGGTGGAAGCACTTCATGTCTTTTGGTGATTTTGTGAAGAGTAAGACTCTTGTTATAACTCGTCATGTCATTTGGTTAGCAACTACTTGGAGCATATGGCGTACTCGGAATAATATTGTGTTTCGAGTGTGTTTAATTTGCATGCTTTGATAGATCAAATTATCTTTATTTCTTAGTTTTGGTTTATATGTCGTTTAGGAGTTAATACTTTATTTGTATTTTCTGTTTGGTGTAACGATCTGTTAGTTTGCATTGAAAACATCTAATGGTTTTGGTTTGAATTATAAAGGTTGAGTGCACCTTATACTCCTTATAACTCAATTTTTGCTTATAAAAAAAAAAAATCTATGTATTTTTTTTACATACTTATGAATTATATTATATATTGTTGTGCTCTAAAAAACATCTTATGGAAGGAAATAATTTCTGATCATATTTTACTTAAGTTGCGACCGAACTCTTTATTACAAGAATTCCTTTTCGTTAGGAAATAGAGGATTAACGAAAAAAATCATATAATTATGACAACTTAAATTAACGTGTGTTAGAATCAAAGATACACAAATAGTAGGAAAAGAGAAAGACGGTTAGGGTTTCAATAGAATACCAATAGCTTAACATTACAAAAGAGTTACTAGAGAATATATATAAAACCTAATGGACTCTAAACTAACAGGCCTAATAACATAACCTATTATTTTATTATCTAACACCTACTCTCAAACTCATTATGCATCAACAAGAAGCATTATGAGTTTGTCAAACAAAATACGAAAATAAAATAAACTACCAAATGAAATAAACTTCTAACATCACCCCTCAAGCTAAAGCTTACTAAGCTTTAAGCTTGTTACAAATTAGCCCTGACAATAAATCAACCCAATTAAGATCATGATTAACTGAGAGCAGCCATTCACAGTAGAAACCATCAAAGAGAAGAGCAGCCATAAGTGCATCCAAACAGAAGAATCAACAGAGGGAAGTGCAATAGGGAGAAGTGCAATACAATCATAAGAGAAGTGCAATAGGGAGAAGTGCAATGCAACCAGAAGAGAAGTGCAATGCAATCAGAGAGAAGTGCAATTGGGGGAGAAGTGCAATACAATCAGAAGAAGTGCAATAGGGAGATGTGCAATGCAATCAGAAGAGAAGTGCAATACAATCAGAAGAAGTGCAATAGGGAGAAGTGCAATACAATCAGAAGTGCAATAGGGAGAAGTGCAATGCAATCAGAAGAAGTGCAATAGGGGGAGAAGTGCAATGCAATCAAAAGAAGTGCAATGGGGGAGAAATGCAATACAATCAGAAGTGCAATAGGGAGAAGTGCAATACAATCAGAAGATATCAACCATTGTTACTATAATCCAGTAACCAAGAGCCTTCCTAATTCCCACTGAAATCCTTCCAAATTCCAATGCCATAATACCAACAATTTTCCAAACAAACTAATTTCTTGAAGAGAATTGAGAAGATTACCAACGCAGATGCAAGAAGGTATAATTAAACACAAGACCCAATTTTTTTTTCTTTCAATAGAGCAAAGTCAGCCAACCAAATCCAACACAAAACTTACCTTAAAGTGGCATAACACCACGGTCCACACTACCCATTAAAAAGTCTACCTGAAGCAAACTATCATTAGGGGCACACATTCAAAATTCAACAATATAATAAACTCTCCACTACAAGAAAATCTGGGGTTAGCTACGACTCATTCCCTAAAGACCAAATAGTACTCCAAAGACCAACCAAATTAAAGCTTCAACTCATTCCCAATTTTCTTGGGAACTCAACAGCGGAAAAGCGGCAAATCGTTCAAGGAGGATCGAACATAGCTTTAGATACCATGTTAGAATCGGAGATACAAATAGGAAAAGAGAAAGACGGGTACACTAGTAGAAAAATGACATATTACATAAACATTTTACATCTGAGGAACATATGTCAGATGTGAAAAGCTATATGGAGTAGTCTTTTTATCTGGTTTCAATATCCACAGATGTGAAAAATATATAGACAAAACATTTTACATCTGGTTTCAATGTACCAGAAACATAACTGAACGCGGTGGCAATCCTGTAATTTTGGCGAAAATTATCTAAAATATAAATATATCTGGCCATATATAGCCACAGATGTAAAAAGTCAGTATTAATAAAAAAAAAAAAATTGGAACCAAGTAAAAGAAAGGCAAATCTTGTCTTCTCACCAAACACCTTACGCGATATCACCAAACACCATCTTCTCCAAATCAATCGAACCCAGCTGCAACCCCAAATCGACTCTCCGCCGTCTCCTCCAAGCACCGCCGTCTCCCTCTCTCACTCTCAGCCGTCCTCTCTCTCTCTCTCTCTCTCTCTCTCTCTCTCTCATCCGTCCTCTCTCTCACTCGTAATCTCCAACCCTAGCTCTAAATTAAACCTTCTCTCACTCGTAAGGGAAACGCAGCATCGCAAAGCGTCAACTCATACTTCAACCGTGACGATCCCGATATCAATTGGCGATTCTCCCTAAATCTCAAACCCTAGTATGGATTCGTCCCCAAATCCTTAACCCAGTGTCGATTCATCCCCAAATTCCAGACATCAGTTCGCGCAAAATCTCTTGAAGAATTGGTACCACCATCGAAGGTTCATTCTTCCACTTCAACCGATTTCGTCGATGCCGATTCGCCGATTCTTCGTTCGTCAAAGGTAACCATTTGTTCTAATGCACTTTGGTTGTTCTAAAGTTATTATTTATTTTTTTTGTTTTGATTTTTCTGTTGTTGTGCCTCCTCACTGTGATTTACTTTGTTTTAATGTCCTGTTTGTTGTTGCATTTTTTATGGTTACTATCTATGGTGTGGAAAGTCTATCCTCTGCTATTTAGTTTGGAAGTGATGTTGGTGAAGCCTTGGAACCACAATGAAAGCTTCAGTTTGGAGTGTTTGAATGTGACATGCTAAAGTGTGAGGGAGTTATAGAAGAGTTTCTTTTAGAAGTGTAAGATTGTTAAAATTGTCTTTTCTAATAACAGGATGTATAGTTCTTTATAGAGGAGTTTTGTATTTCCATTACATGAGCTTAGTCATGTTTTTATGAGGAACTGTTTCTTAGTTGATTTTAGGTGTCTTCGTTTTGGAATTCCTCTAGCATACATGTTTGTTTTAGGAGACTCACAAGATTCATATTGTTTTTGTATGTCCTATATATCTTTTGCTTCTTACTTTGTTTCTTATTTAGTTCTAAACTCATTTTGTATGCTACTAGTCTCGAGAGTATAATGAAAGAAAATTTCAATTACTATACTTTTATGTGATGTGTCACTATCCAATCCAATAACCAAATACTTAATTAAGATATTGAATGCTTCACTGGCCATCATTATATAAATCAATTTTATGTGTGAATAAAAGTTCTTAAGAATTAATGTATTGTTAAAGCTTTCTTAGGAATTTATGTTATTTGTTTCTTAAAAAGCATTTGGACTAGTAATCCTTATCATGAAAAAGTAGTATATGCAGAACTACATCACCTATATAGTGTGTCTATTTGTGATTTCCAGCTGCTAATGTATTCTTATGGAAGTGTAGAAACTGTGGTTTTTTTCTGGTTCATGTTTATAATGTACCAATTTACTTGTTCAAATGTCAATTTTATGTTTTCAAATATTTAATATATGGTTACTCATAAATTTTTTCATGTGATTTGTGATTTTTTTTTTATAGATATTTTTGAATGAAAGTGAGTTGGAGATGATTGGTCAATGTTCAGATTATCAGAAAACTATTTACCAAAAGTCTCAAATGCAAAAGGACTTTTTGGCCATCAGGCCTGTGAGTACTTTGCATACTTAGCTTGTTTCTTCAATGCATAAGTTGTTTTGATCAATTTTAGTTTGAATTATTGTTTTGTTTTATCATATAGTATTATAGTAAGTGAAGATGATGTTCGTTCCATCTGTGTCAAGGCATAATATTATCCATGTTTGCATGTAATTGTAGTTATGCAGTTTGCTAGAGTAATCTTATATTATCGATCTTGTGTTGGGTGGTTTGTTCTTCAATACACTATATGCAGGCTATTTTCTCTTTTCATTCTTTAGCTTCGAAGAAAAATGCAATTTTGGGTTTCATTGTTTTTCACTCTGTGATCAATTTTGAAGAACAAAGATTGGCCTTTTAGATTTCTTGTTTTTCTTCTATTGACTATTGTTGTTGATTTTGATTGTTGATGATCATCGTGGAGAATTATTCAAGAAGTGGTGTTCATGATTTTAATATGGCTTCAAGAAAAGCTGAAGAAACAAGTAAGTTTTCAATTTTCATTTTACCCCCAATTCATTCTTTAGATAATTAATATATAAATGGCTCAAGACTAATGTTTAGTACTAGTTGTTATGCTTCCCATGTTGCTGCATTTTGATTTGGTTGGTTACTCTAGAAAAATTGAAATATTTGATGGTTGGATATATATTATCTATCGTCTTTATAGTTAACTAACTCTGTTTGGCCAAACTAGTTACAATTAGTGGTGTAATAGGAGCTACACTAGTTTTATTTTATAGTCAACTTATGAAACTAAAATTTTGCAGTGTGGTTAGTTGTATCAGTTGAGGATGCGTACAATTTCATGATGAATTGGCTTACAAAGGCTCCCACAGTTTATGGGATTTTTCATAGCAAGAGAAAGCTATGTTGGTAAGGGTAAGTGTTTAATTTGAATTCGGTTGGTATGTTTTTTAGAATTGTTTATGCTCTGCGTAGTATTTAAACTTCAGATTGAAGGAGTACCGATATGTGTCGGCGATACAACACCTACACCGTTAATGGTTATATTGAATCACTTTTATTTTCTTTTATAATGCTTTGTTTTATATGCTAGCTTGTTTTAGGACATTGATGCAGAAGACTTTGGATACTCTAGGATATAGATTGATGCAGGTAATTTCGATTTCTGCTTTCCCATGAATTGTTCTTCGAGTGTGCCTGTTTTCAGATGTTATTACTTGCTTGCTATGTTCTAAGGAGCTGTATGATTTGCGAGACGGCAACTTGTTTTCTTGACCTATATAATCCTGAGGTAGATTATGATGATGTCGATGAGAAATATTATGAGCTAGCTAGCTAGGTTTGTGTGAAGTTACAATGGATTAGTATTAATTATGATGATGTTTTGATTTGTATTTTGGATGAATTAGTATTAATTATTATGATGTTTTGATTTGTATTTTGGATGAATTAGTATTAATTATTATGATGTTTTGTATTTTGGATTTCAATGGTTGTACTTTAATGACATTATTACTATATATATATATATATATATATACATATATGTTGAATGTTGAATTTGGCTATGGATGTTGAATTTTAGTATTATGTTCTTGATGCAAGTTATGTTATATTGTTGGCATTGTGGGTTAGATTTTTTTAATAATAAAAAAAAAATTTAAAATATATATAAAAAAAAAAGCAGGTTTTTGAAAAAAAATTAAATAAAGGTAAGATTTCACATCTGGTGGACTTGGTCAGATGTAAAAGGTCCAATTTAATTTTAAAAAAATAATATTTGATTTTCGCCTTGGTCAGAGGTAAAAAGCGTTTTTTTACATCTGACTACGCCAGATGTAAAATGTATATACTTACTAAGTCTCGTGCGCCTACATCTGACATTTTTCAGATGTAAAAAGTGTTTTTCGCCAGATGTAAAAAAGCTTTTTTCTACTAGTGGTAGGGTTTCAATAGAATACCAATAGCTTAACATTACAAAAAAGTTACTAGAGAATATATATAAAACCTAATGGACTCTAAACTAACAGGCCTAATAACATAACCTATTATTTTATTATCTAACAACGTGCACATATTTCTTTATGATATATTCTTTATGGTATAGTATGCTTCAAAGTTATGGAATTTAGCAGATTATTTTTTGGTGAATGGAATTTAGCAGAGTATGGGTATATATGTTAGAAGCAATTTTGGTTTTCTAAATTGTTTCATTTATTGTTCATTAAAGTTTCTTAAAATCTTTTTAAATTGTAATTTTTTTTGTTATATCTACAATTTTGGATTACAATAAGACATTTAATAGCGTTTTTTCACTTAGTTCAAAAAAAAAATAATAGCGTTTTTTCACAAGTGCTATTAAATACTTTCTCCGAACTTATTTATAAGTAAAAGCCAATGAAAAAATATGGCCACAAATATAAGCAAAAGTTATCAAAAGTAACTTTGTTAAATGTTATTATTCCAAAAATACCCCTAATTAATTGTTCAACTTTTTGACATTACTACAAATCTCAATGCAAATTTAATATATTATAAAATGTAATTTAGTAAAAATAATAAATTTTTAATATGTGTGAAACAACATACTTTTGCCTATAAATAAGGTCGAAGGGAGTATTTCACTTGTCAGAGCATCCACAATGGAGCACTCCATTTTTTAGTACTTAAATGGTCCCACATGGACATATCATCAATTTATTATTTTTTTAATAATAGTACCTAATAGGTACTCAACTCCTCCAATGGAGCATTTATTAAAAAGTTCTAAAATGGGTCCCATCAATAACTTCACATCATTACAATATATTTAATTATCTATTTTATAATATAAATTGATTGAATTAATGATAAAATTACAAAATTAGTATGGACTATTTTTTTTATAATTCGAAAAAATAATTAAAGTTTGAAATTTAATTTAAAATAATATTGCCAAATTTTAAGAATTACATAATTAAAAAATAATTTAAAATAATTAATAAAATGGTAATTTTGAGAGGAGTAGAATCCTTCAATTTGGTTTTGATTTATATGATAGGAGTATTTATTTTTTTTCCAACGGTAAAAAGAAACAAACAATGACTACCAACGTCTATATATGGTTGACATTAAATTTTTATGCCAATTTAAAAATTGTGATTTTTTTATTTTTTGAATATATTAAATAAAGTGGGTCCCATAAAAAGAAGAGAGAGAGAGTTCTTATATTAGAATTGGTACCTATTAAGTACTAAAATGTGTTGTGCTCCAATGGTAGTACCTAATAAGTACCATGAGTACCTAATAGGTACTACACCATTGGAGATGGTCTCAGAAGTGCTACTGTAGATAGAAAAAAAAAATTATCAGAGGCCTTTAATAGCATTTTTGGCGCCGGCACTATAATACATATATCTAAGAGAATTAGTAGCAAAGAAGTTTGTTTTTGTCTTGGCACATAATTGTCTTGCTTCTTTGTTTGTTTTGTGAAGGGACGGAGCCTCATGTAATTTTATTGTATTTGTTGGCCTTTCTTGTGCTTTTTTATCTTCAATATATTTTTGGCCTTTTGACCTTTGTATTATTTGCTACTAAGTGGTGCTAAAATCCAAACTAATCCAAATAAAAGTCGCAAACCAATCCAAAAAGAAGAAATAGATTAGAAATAGGCTAGGCCACCCGAAAGGGGCTTATAACTTTGACCCACGTATGGCTCGAAAAGACACATTTAATAGAAATGTTTGACTCAAATTCTTTAGAAAAAGTCTAGTAGTAACCTATATATAAATGTTACTCTCTCGGTTCTTTTTTAAATGTCGTTTTAGCATAGAGCTCTTCAATCAAGGTAGTTGATTGTTGTATTCTTTTTCCAATTCTACTCTTATTTAATCCATCATTTACTTTCGAAGAAGTGAGGAACAATTAGATAGGCACAAGCCTAAATGAAAATATTTGGGCACACACTCATAAATGAAAAGAATTTAAAAGAAAAATAATTTAGTCACATCACTCAATTATTTTATCTTTATTTTTTTAGTTGTGTGAGCGTGCCTAAATATTTACTATTTAGGCTTGTGTCTATCTAAGTATTCCTCTTTACTTTCTCTTTTCAAATAAATTTAGCATATATACTATTCCTCTTTCCATTAAATTTTATGAAAAATGTGAAGAGAAGTTATTGAGAAAGTAAGGATATAATTGATAAATTATACATTAAACTATTAAAACGACACTTAAATAGAAACAAAAAATTATTTTAAAACGACACTTAAAAAGGAAATAATAATAATAATAATAATAATAATAATAATAATAGCTATCTATTGGTCAATAGAAACAAAAAATTATTCTAAAACGACACTTAAAAAAGAAAAAATAATAATAATAATAATAATAATAATAATAATAATAATAATGATAATAGCTATCTATTGGTCAATCGTTTGATTTAAAAGCCTTAAACGCAAATTAAGCTATTAAACAATGATAAATAACCATTTTTATCCTTGAAAATATAACTCTTCACATTGATAATTTAAAAAAATTTAGTTTTTTTTATAGTAATTTTATGGACTAAATTAAAGACCGAATTAAAATCATATTTGATGACCAAATTAACTCCTAAAATTATATTTGATGAATAAAATAACTCATAAAAGAGGCACTATATTGTGAGTCATCCTGGTCTTGCTCCGAAGATACAAGAGGTTATTTGGCATTTTCCTCCGACTGATTGGATTAAAACCAACACTGATGGTGCAGCGAGGGGTTCGCCGGGGCATACCTCAGTGGGAGGCATTTTTCGTGACTCGAGTGGAGGAATGAAAGGTTGCTTTGACATATATTTGGGTATTCGATCTTCTCTTTTTGCCGAAGTAACAGTAGCTATGCATGCTAATGAAATTGCTCATCAAAATAATTGGCATAGTTTTTGGCTGAAATGCGACTCCAAACTAATGGTGAATGCTTTCAAGAATCACCATATAATTTGCCCTGCACTAGGCTTTATATAAAAATAATAATAAAAAAAAGCATAAAAGAGGCACTTGTGCCTTTGCAATTTCAATACATCCTAAAGACAAATGTGAAAATAAGTTCCCCTTTAAAAGACCGAAATTGTGATTAACCAGAGTAATATACAATCAATGTGGGTTAAAACTTTTAAGAACTTCACAGTTGAAATTTAAAAAATCAAAGTTGCAATATATTACAACTTTATCATTAATGAAAATTGTCCGTTTTCCATTTTTTTATTCGTTTCTAAACAGTTGAAAAGGGAAAAGTTAAAAAGCAAAACACCATATACCATTTCCCTTTCTTTCCTTTTCTTTTTTTAATCAAGTAGTCAAATGGTTAGAAATTCCCATTTTTTCTTCTAAAAGCAGCAAAACTGAAAATTGTTTTCAAAAACAAATTTGCAAAACAATATATTCAAACAGGGTTTCAATTTTTTAAAAAAGAAAACAGTTTTCAAAACAAGCCCTAAAATGTATACATCTCGATTTCAGTAGCTCAGATCAGTGCTTAGTAGGATTTTGATTCAATGAATCAAAGAGAAATGAGTTGAAAAATCAGCCCAAGAGTGCTGAGTTGGATCAGTGACCTGCAAAATAGTCAATTAAACATCAATTAATCATTGCAATTGATCTTCCTAAAATAAAAATGAAAAATCACTACCAAGAGCATAGTATTATCAACCATTAACCAAGACAGGAAACAAATGTCAATAAATTGAAATGTACAGTAAAAGATGTTGACCTATTTTGCGAATGCATTCCCATAAATCAGATTAAAAAAACTTTCAAGTAATGCGATGCATACTTTGAAGAATTTTAAAAAAATTGTTTCATACATGAAGTATCTGTAGTTGTAATCAAAATTGATCTGCAAGAATGAAATAAATGGGAGAAAATGTGCAGAAACAAAAACAGGACAGGAATGAAATAAATGGTGATCAATTATTTGCTTACCAACTTATACAATTACAAGCAATGTTGTCTTCAGTCCTAGCGTACATTCCGGTTAAGCAATCCTTGAAAAGATAGGTAAAGATCTTTGTTATCAGACCCAAATATCTCATCTGCCTTTCTCAAAGTTTCCTAAAAGAGCACAAAACAAGTGGATCGATGATTAACTGCTTGGGAACAATTTCTGTTCAAAACCGAGTACTTAGGAAGTTAGGCTCAATATTTATTTACCTCTCGTGTTTGTTTCTGAGCATTTAATTCTTTTATGTTAGCAAGAAATGCACTGAATTGTTCATATGAAAGGCGACTCCTGCAAAAGTGATAACATTTAATTAATTCAATCAGTTTCTTAAATAAATTGAAGTTAAAAGCCACTTTGTGGAAGAAGGGAGAAAGAAAGTCACCTGGCTTGACGAAAAAACTCCTTTCCGTCAATCTTTGGAGTTCGACCTGACCAAATTTTTAAAAGTTATGATGGATAAACAACTGAATAATTTAAGAATTAAAGACGTCGTAGAGGTTCGTGGCCCCTCCATTTTACGATTTATATTGAATAATACTATAAGCATCAACATAATGAGGATAACATTCCAATCAAGAATTTTAGCAGCAGGACGAAGAGCAAAGAAGATTAACAAACTTAAAGGACCGATCTTAATAAGATGGAGAGTAAACAATTTTTTAGCATGTTAACAATAACAATGAATCTTCTTCAAAACCTGGAATTGATCGTCCTCGAGGTGGAGAATTTGCTGCTGATGACTGTTGACTTGATGGATACCATGAAGAGAGAGATGACCGTCCATCATATGAAACTTTTGTGGGAGAGGTGGCACCAGATGTTTGCTTGGGTGATACAGCCGCAGAATATCCTCTTGGAGAAGCAGCCGTTGAGATAACTTTTGGAGTTGCAGTTGGTGTAAGACGTGGTGTTATATATGGGGTCAAGGAAAACTTTTGCCCTGAATACCTGGGAGCTGTAGAACAAAAGAAAAGGAATATGCGTCATTTTAGCCCATTTTTCCTAATTGATAGATAGTTCCAGCTACACTTCTAAAACATGATTTTAGCTTTATTTCAAGATAGAAAAGTCCAAACACTTTCTACTTTCCAATACTATACTCTGATTCCACATTTATGGTTTCATATAATATATAAGAACATTAGACAAGAATCCAACCAAATATCATTGAGGATAATGTTGGGAAAGATAACACAAAACACACCTAATACAAGGTCGGTGGATGATTGATTATCCCTGGATCAAAACTTTCCCACTATAATAATAATAACAATAACAATGGAATAACAAGATTTTCTTGTTTAAATGAATAATAATACAAACTGATTATTACAATTCTCACCAACAAAAATGGTGGTTTACACTCTCTTTTGGCTTTTATCTCTCAAAAGGATTTCTTCTCAGTCCGATGATAGAAATGAAAACATGAAAATGAATTTATAGCCAGAGCATTCCAACAATAGGTGGCTATGAGAAGTTTCCTCATTTTCATTCACTACAAATTCTCTCATGCGTTTAATCTCATTTTCTATAATTGATAGTGATTACTCATTCTTTCTCTCTCCACATAAAGAGGAAATACTATCAGATAATATATGATAGTCAAAATTAGCCAAATACATTACCAACTTGCATAATTAATTTTGTATGCAGGAATGGACTTATATCAAGAAATAAAGCTGAATTCTGCAAAGTGAACAACAGTACATTGCAATCAGTTAAGTATCTAGAAACACATCTACCTTCATCAACTGTTTTACCCACATCTGCTGAGCCACTGTATGAATGATGTGTTGTATAGCCATTTCCATCATCATCTGTAAGCAATAAATAACAAAAGAAATGCGAATAAACGAGTAAACAACTTTAGCATGTACAGTTATGGAAAAATCAACTAGCTAACAAGGCTGTGTATATGAATATGATAATCTAATTCATCAATGAGCTGAGAATTACCCTTATCAGGATATGCCTTTGGAACTGCTTGGTCACAGGTTCTAATATCAATGGTTTCAGCTTGCTGTTCCAATAGTAATTAAAAAAAAAAAAACGATGGGGAAAAGTTTATTTATCATCTTCAGTAACAAAATCAATAGTAACTATGATAATTATGACTAAGTTTATCTATTGATGTCTTACAGGTGGATTGTCGTCAGCTAGCGACCGCATCAGTTGTTTTTTGAATGTCTCCAACTATCAAATAAAAAAGGAAAAGAAGTTGTCAGATATATAGAAAAAGTTATCAGTACAGAACAAATAACATATATACAAGCAAAAAGATGCATGCAGATAAAAAAGGCCAAATTTGTATACAAGAATACATATGTCAGTAGTTATGAGTTTAAGATCATGGAAGTAAAGAAAAAGATATATCAGACCTAATAATTATAAACTAACTGATCGTGGTGTACTGAATAATAATAATAATAATAATAATAATAATGTGACCATAAAAGTTCTTAGAAGAGAAATGGCCTTCGGTGCTTGCTCATAATTGTTTATCACGCCTTAGAAGTTTGTTTACATTATAAACACACTGAAGTGTATGTGTGTAACAAATTATATTCATGAAAGAGGAGGGTGTAATTTTTAATAAGAGAAAAGACGGTAGTGCAATATGATGAGCGTTTGGTGAGGATAGTGTAATTTATGGCCAAAAATAATATGCACAGACAGAAATTATTCAGAGACAGAAATTGAACTGATAAGTTTGTAACACGTGTTACACATCCCTATGTGTTCAAGAGAAAATAATGCTTTAACAGAAAGGGACACACGAAGTTCAAGTGTGATATAACAGTCCTCCCAGGGTTTATATTCAACTTCCTGTTGACCAAGTCACTCACAAATAATTCATACCTATGTGTTCAAGATAAATAACATCTTCCATCAATTGCTTAGTAATTACTTATGTAAATAATATCCTATGCCTTTCAATGTAATTATCAGTTTATGACACCTCAAACATTGCATTCAACTTTAACACAATGAGTTGATATTACTTGTCTACGTACATTTCTAATTGATAACTTATTATAACACATGTCAGACATTTCACTATATTTCAAAAAATTTAAAACATCTAAAGCCATTGAAACCAAATGAAGCTCTAGCACAAAGTAAGGAAGCAGTTGAAAATTTTGAAGAGTGGAGACAGATAAGATACACACAGAAAATTATCAAAACCGCACAAGACAGGATGCAGAATTGAAACAAACATTCACCTTAGCAAAGTCACGACTTAGCTTCTTGACTGTTGCTGCCAATTCATCCCTCTCCTTTGTAAGCTTTGCCTACAACCAAAGAGTAGAATACAAAATCATCTTCTATCATATTAATCTGGGCAAAATATTTACACTTCAAAAAATTTAACCAAACATTCAAACAATTTCACAAGCCCCAAGGAACCTTATCCACCATGTTAAGTTTCTTAAAAACTTGTCTGATATTGAGATATTCCTTATTCTTATTCTTATTATTCTACATTTATCAACCGAACAACAATCTATGTTTAATACATCTACTTCATTCATTTCCTCAATTCTGTGTTGCACAACTTGCACTGTTTTACATAAAAAAAAGTTTAGCAATTCTCACCTTATCTTTTGAACCATTAAATATTAAACAAACACTATACATAAAACCCCTATTCAACTTATTTTGAAAATAAGAAGTTTAACACACTCGAGGTGCTAGCTTAGTGGTAAGAGCTTATAGCCTTGTAGCCTCAAGATGCCGAGTTCAAATTGCTTCAGGGATAGTTGTAAAACAGTGATTAGTGTAAATTGAATTAATAAAAATTCCCCCCTTCCCCAATTCTAAAAAATAAGTACTTCAACGTTAAGCTATGACACTAGTAGATATTAACAAACATTATAAATCACATAACACAAGAGCCAGTGAATGCAAAAAAGAACTCAATTATTATAATAATAAAATTGAAAAAGTAAAATAAAAGAGAATTGAGAAGCACATACATTTTGTTCAACGGCATTATTTAGGGCAGAATGAGCCTGTTGAGAAGCGCGAGTGAGAGTAGAAACACGGTCCTCTAGGTCATTGATAACTCGGTTCTTTTCTAGAAGAATCTGACGAAGGCGACCGGTGTCTGATTCAAGAGATGAAACCCTAGAAGCAATTGCCATGGAAGTTATTTTCCGAGCGAGATCCAGCTGATGGTATGGGTCCGTTGGTATAACCGCCAGAATTTCGTCAGATAGGTCAAAATCCACTGCATTGTTGTTTCCTGAACCACCACCACCACCACCAACACCTTGTTGCGACGACATAACCAAATGTTAAAATTAACGGTTGAAAGATGGCGTTGTTTTCGAAATTTGAAATAGGGTCGCGGGGCGCCGGTGGGGGTGTCTTGTTGCAGAGAGAGAGAGAGAGAGAGAGAGAGAGAGAGGGCGCTGTATGTATGAATGAAATGAAAAAGAACAAAAAGAAAGAAAGAAACAAAAGCTAATAATAATGACGTTAAACAACGTTTGAAATTACCAAATAGATATCATTTTCGATACTTTGTTTTTTTCTATTTCTTTTAACATTTTGGTGAGGCGCCGATTATTATTATTATAAAAAAATAAAATAAAAAATATTTGTTGAAACTTACATTTCCGCTCGACAATTTAGGGAGTATTTACTTTCGTCAAAAAAAAAATTTAGGGAGTATTTACTCACCGAAAATAAATTGGATCAAGTGGTAAGATTTTTTATCCTCTTTTTTTTTTTTTGAAGCAAACACAATCAACTCATTTCATTAATAATAAAAGGTTCAATACAACGAGGAACATAGTGAAAGAACATGCGACTAGACCATGAAATGGCCGCCCTAGCTAAAGTGTGAGCCGTCATGTTCGCTTGTCGCTTAGTGAACTTGATCTCAAAGTTCGAATTACATTGTAACAATAGCTTAATAGATAAAATAATAGAACTCAACTCTGCAATACCATGATGATTGGCTTGTATTGCATCAACCACAACTTTGGAGTCGCTTTCGAACACAATGTTGGACCAACCTCTTGAAGTGGCCTGACGCATAGCCTCCAAGATAGCCATGGCTTCACCTTCAACTATAGCAAGTTTATGCATACTCATATTTGTACCTGCTGCAACAAACACACCTTGTGAATTGCGGATACACCAACCCCATCCCGTTTGACCGGAGGCTTGTGAAAAACTTGCATCGACATTACACTTCCACCACCCATCGCGAGGACGCTGCCAACGCAAAGGATCTGCAGCAATGATAGGAGGAGAGCTTGCTGCACCAGTGTCAGATATGCGGGACTGTGTTAAAACAGCGGTAGTCGCGCTATGTTGCTGCTGTATCACATGAACAGCACGCCATTCTCCAATTAAATGAGCAGCAGTTGTCGCAACACCCATCACCGTGTCTTTGACGCCGTTCCACACCCAATTGTTTCGGTTATGCCATATGCTCCAAGCAATTGTAGCAACAATGCCTGCAATATCATCTGTCTCGTTTCTGCAAATATCAAAAAAGACAGCTTTCACATTATCATATTGACGTATTCTAGGATCGATAACCCCACCCAATCCAGCTTCATTCCACACTTGTCTACTCTCACTACATCCAAAAAACACGTGCCAATCATCCTCCGTATTATTTACGCACAATGCACATTCACTTGGACATGGCACATACCTTTCCCGTAACCGGAGTCGAGTTGGCAGACAATCACGACACACTCTCCAAAGTAAGTGTTTTGTCTTTGGGGGTGCCCTGCTTCGCCAAAGAGCTCCCCAATCGCCTTCCAAAGTGTAATTATTATTCACCGACTTATTCTTGATGTAGTGTCTGTATCCGGATTTTACTGTGTAGACTCCATGGTTCTCATATTGCCACACTACCTGATCCTCTTTCACTTCCTCAAATAAAGGTGTTTTAATTATATTTTCTGCCACCGCTTCTGAAAAAAGAGAGCGAATTTTATGAATATCCCACCTTTTCACATTCGGGAATAATAAGTTATTAACATATAATTCGTACATACTCTGAGTTTGAGGAGATTGCATCCATAAAGTGTCCTCCCCACGTAACCACGGTTCAGACATAATTTTAATCTTACTCCCATCTCCTATCTTCCACCTACATCCATTCACAAGAACATCACGAGACTTCCAAATACTTCTCCAAACAAAGCTAGGATTATCACCAATTTTTGCATCAAATAAAGAGGAGCGAGGAAAGTACCTAGCTTTGTAAATTCTAGCCACCAATGTATGCGGCTTCGCCACAAAGTTCCAAGCCTGTTTTGCAACCATTGACATATTGAAAGCTTGAAAATTACGAAAACCCAAACCTCCTTCAGATTTTGGCCTAGCCAATCTATCCCAGGCGAGCCATCGGATCCCTTTATTATTAGTACCACCACCCCACCAAAAGGAGTTAAGCATTCTCCCAATATCAGTAATAATAGAATCCGGAAGTAAGTACACACTCATGATATAAGATGGGATAGACTGTAAAACTGATTTTATCATAACATCCTTACCCGCTTTTGATAGTGCTCTCCCCCGCCATGAGTTGATTTTCTTCCAAATTCTATCTTAAACATGTGGCCAGTAGTGTATATGGAGAAAATTCAGTTGAGAGGGAGAATCCACCTTCTGTGTCCCACAGATTCCCCGACAGAGATTAATCATTGCTAACGACGGGGAAAACTTCGTACCAATATCAAGGTAATCAAAAAAATTATTAATAATACATTTAAGGGTAAATAGTGTTATACCCCTGCAAAATAGGCGAGTTTTGCGTTACCCCCTGCAAAATATTTTTTTGAGATTACCTCCTGCAATGTCAAGATTCTTTGCGTTACCCCCCTGGCTCAACAAGTGGGCATATGACATGGAAGAATCTTGACGTGGCATGACACGTGGAAATTAATTTATTTTTTATTTATTTTTAATTGTCAACTCATTAATTAATGTGGATTTTTAATTAAAAAAATGAAAAAAAAACTTAAAAGTTGTTATATTTTTATGAACTTACTTAAAAGAAAGTTTTGTTATTTTTTTTTTTGACTAAAAGTTGTTATTATATATATAAAAAAAATTTCTTATATATATATAATAACTAATAATAGAGTAACCAAAAAAAAAAAACGAAGATGAAAAAAAAACTAATAATAATAATAGTAATCAAAAAACTAATAATAATAATAATAATAATAATAATAACTAATAATAGAGTAACCAAAAAAAAAACTGCAATCACATAGTAACGCAAGAACAATAGCTTTGCCCTAACCCCCAAATTGAAATTGAAAATGAAGAACAATCGCTGCATATGAAAGGAACGAAAACGAAGATGAAACTGACGAACACCAAGAAGAAGGATATGGTGAACTCGAAGAAAGAAACGACGAAAAAGAAGAACGAAACTGTGAAGACGAAGAAGAACAAAACTGAGTCCGTGAGGAGGTAAAGCGATTGTTCGTCGGTTTCATCTTCGTTTTCGTTCCGTTCATATGCAGCGATTGTTCTTCGTTTTCAATTTCAATTTGGGGGTTAGGGCAAAGCGATTGTTCTTGCGTTACTATGTGATTGCAGTTTTTTTTTTGGTTACTCTATTATTAGTTATTATTATTATTATTATTATTAGTTTTTTGGTTACTATTATTATTATTAGTTTTTTTTTTCATCTTCGTTTTTTTTTTGTTACTCTATTATTAGTTATTATATATATAAGAATTTTTTATATATATATAATAACAACTTTTAGTCAAAAAAAAAAAAAAAACAAAACTTTCTTTTAAGTAAGTTCATAAAAATATAACAACTTTTAAGTTTTTTTTTCATTTTTTTAATTAAAAACCCACATTAATTAATGAGTTGGCAATTAAAAATAAATAAAAAATAAATTAATTTCCACGTGTCATGCCACGTCAAGATTCTTCCATGTCATATGCCCACTTGTTGAGCCAGGGGAGTAACATAAAGAATCTTGACATTGCAGGGGGTAATCTCAAAAAAATATTTTGCAGGGGGTAACGCAAAACTCGTCTATTTTGCAGGGGTCGGGGGTATAACACTATTTACCCTACATTTAATTAATACCCTACCCATAAAAAAATTTGTGGGTGGGGGTGGGTCGTGGTCCACCTCAAGGTCCGCCATTGGCGGTTGATGGCTTCATCTACCAACACCATGTCGTGAGTTCTAATCCTATTTTGCAAGGTTGTTGTTGTTATTGTAATTGTTTTCCCTCTATTTCCCTCTCTCTCCCTTTCCCTTTCCATCCCCCTCTCTCTAACTCTCTCTCTCTCTCTCTCTCTCTCTCTCTCTATATATATAAGAATAATGTTAGCAACACACTCTTTATGAAAGAAGCGGTAGAAGCAGACAACATGTGTGGTGTTGGAAGGGAAGGAAGACAAATTTAATTATTTTTTTAATTAAAAGAAAATGTGAATGACGTGGCCCAATCAAAGAGAGTGTGATAAAAAGTGTGTGTTTGAAAGTTTGACAATAACAGCTCTCTACAAATTTTACAAAATCCATCGTTGGATTGAAAGTTTATATATTACTAGTTTATCAATCCGTGCATTTGCACGGATCCATTAACTTTAATTCAATATTTAAGTTTATCATTATATTAATGTAGACAAATTATTTAGAATAAAATGTTTTTTTATAAGATAGAATAAAATATTTAAATTTGTTATAAAATATTGTTAAATATAAGTGAATGTGAAACTATTGTGTTATTTTTTGTAAAACTTATTTATCCAGTTTTTTATGTTTCACTAATAAATAATGGTCCCGTATATATTTTAATCGAAAATTAATTTATTAGCAATATCTTGGATAATTTAGTAAATTTGATAGGTATTAACTTAATTTTTTATTATTATTATTATTATTATTATTATTATTAGCTAGTAGTAAAATTGGTAGTAATCTTGTTTATTTTATTTTTAATGAAAAATATTGTTTATGTTTCTTTCTTTTTAATATAGTTATTTTCTATGTTTCTATTTCTATATTCTTATTTTTATGCATTCAACTTGTTTTTTAAATATTTTTTTCATAATTTATTTTTATTAACTAAACTCTATAATATATTTTTTTCTCCTATTTTTATGCATAGATTCCTATATAATATTATTTTTTAAACTCATCTTATACTTTTTATATGTTTTGTAATTTTTTTATTTATCTTATATTCTTTCTATATTTTTTTTTTTGTGAAATTACAACAAAAGATATAAAACTTGCAACGTGGTTAAAAGTAATAAGGATAAATTAGTAAATTTGGTGGTAATTAATTTTAATATATTAGTAGTAGATAGATCGTTCATGCAAAAAATTGCACAAATCTACAACAATTTGATATGTTATTAAGAGCCATCAAGATTAACGATGCTTAGTAAAAATGCATAAACTGTTAATTTTGATCGGAATCAATAATTATAGATTTGTAATATATTATTTTTGCATGAATGGTCTATATGTTATAAATTTTCAATTCAATTATAGACTCTATAAAATTTGTATTCATTAAAAAATTATTTTACACGGATAAGTTATTACTGATATAATTTTCAAAATAACTACCATATATAGAACAAATTGTCACTGTCAAAATAATTATCATGTGTTATGCACAACTGTGTTGTGCACAACTTTAAAATAAATATCAAACTTCTTGCAAGTTCGAATCAATAACAATTTTAAAAATTAATTCACATAAGATAAATTCTAATTGATATAAATTTGATTAAATTGTACTTTTGACCTCTTAAATTTTATAGAAACTTGAAAGTTTAACCGCTTAATTTTAAAAATATCACTTCTAACCCTCTATCTTTACTCCTTTTTGAAAGGTCAATTTTGACCAAGTCAATGATAATGCGACAAGTCACTTAAGTGTTTCAACTTCACATCAACAAGTCAATAGGAAAAAGAGATACACAAATAAGAGTATGCCAATGAATCTATCTTCTATCTTGATTCTATATTTTTTTACTTTTTTTTAACTTAATGAAATGGGGGCCAAAATAAAACACAGGTGTTTTTATTCCTACCTATTTAGTATGATTCATTCCCTTAAAACTTCCAAAGATATTTTTTATTTTATACTTAACATTTTTCAAACACATCAAAAAATTAATTTTAGAACCCCCTTTTGGTTTTTTTATTTGAGAGGAGGGATATTCTTATATATTTTTTTGTATCATTTTTGTGGCTTGACCGAGTGGTAAGGCGGGGGACTGCAAATCCTTTTACCCCAGTTCAAAAAAAAAAAAAAAACTTCACTCCTATTAAATCCCAAATCAACTTAAAAAAAACTATTTTACATAAAATAAGTTCTAACTGGTATAATTTTATCTGATAATAATTTTATAAAAACTATTTTATATGGAACAAATTATAATTATGAAAATTTCAAAATAATTACCACTGAAGATCATTTATAACATATAATCTTATTTTATTTTTACACAGAAATAAGTTCTAACTGATATAAATTTCAAATTAACAATCAAATATGAAAAACCAATTTTAAAAATAATAATTTACACAACATAAATTCTAACGACGGAAAACAGTCTACAAATGCAAGGTGTAAGCATGCTTTAACTAGAACGAAATATCGACAGAATCAACATTTTTCAAGTTACATTGAGCAGCCAGGACATGCAGCCATCTTTGGGAGAGGGGTGATTGGGGTATGGAGGAAAACTTCATATATAAGGCCTAAATCCTAATATTTCGACTACATATAGGGATTTGATATACAGTATATATATATATATATATATATATATATATATATATATATATATATATATATATATTAGGAGTAAGTCTCCATTGACTTACTCCGCTTAATAACTCGATATCGCCATTATATTTCTTCAATCCAACCGTTGAATTCAAAGATCTCACTGAGTAGATCAACTCCACAAATTTTTATAAAAATTAAAAACCGTTTGATACATTTTCTAATAACTTTAATTGCAACGTTCCCAAAATCAAAATAAAACCTGATTTATAGCATACATCATCGGCCAGAGTTTCAAGAAATACATGTTTTTAAATTCATACATCCCAAAATAAATATATTCCTAGACTCAAATAGCTGCAGATACTCGATCGACTCAAAATATACATATACAAAATAACTTTTCATCAAAGAGACCTACCAAAAGAGTGACATTGACGGATCTTTAACTCTGCTAGAAGCTTTCTATTTAGTTGACTTTGAATTTGAAAAAAATAGAAGATGAAGGAGTAAGTCACAAGGACTTAGTGAGGGATAACAATCATTATCAACTAGATGGGAAACACACAAAGGCACGAACATTTGATTTTTAGAAAGCTTGTAACAACTATTGTAAAGTAGTAACTACGTAATATAAATAACGCTCGATCCAAATCATTATAGAGTTTGAAATTTGGAATAATAAAAGTATAGAAATCAAATCAAATAAAAAGGAATCATTAAAAAGAAAGAATTCGTTACGAGAGAATCGAGAGACGGAGCCATCTCTCGATTCTCTCGTAACGATATCAACGAGTTGTAGACTCCCTAATTAGAGATGAGGATGTATTTTCATATTCGAGTAGAAAAGGACTATCCGTTAGATGGAGCCGCCCCTAAGTGAAAGGCCAACTTTGACATGACCCAAACTCACATCGTGACTGGCGCACGAACTAACGCTAGTCCGACAAGCCTAATGATCAACTTAACAAATATACTTAGGCTCTGTTTGGTAAAAATAAACTATAAGCTAGCTGATAGATGAAAAGCTAGCTTATAGCTTATAGCTGATGACTAATAGCTTATAATTGAAAATCTAGTAGAATAAAATTAAAGTGTTTGACAAATTTAGCTGTTATAAATACAAAATGACATAAAAGTACATGGTTAGTGGGTATGGTGAGTAGGTAGTTATTATATTTTTTAAAAAATAAAGAAATAATAAATAAAAATAATAAGGGTAAAAATGAGAAAAATGTAAAAAGCTATAAGCTATATGCTCATACGCTACTTGAAATAGCATCTCAAAAAACGCTATAAGCTAGTTAGAGAAGCTCGTTACCAAACACTTCACATTTTTATCAAACAAGCTTATATGCTAGTCCAATATAGCTTATTGGACTTACCAAACAGTGCCTTAAAATAGAGTTACTAAAATTATAGTTCGATAGGGAGGATCTCTGGTTCTACGTATCCCTAAACGATTAGGGAATCAGAGTCACGTAGTTCTCTCTAACTGTTGGGTAAAAACATAGTATATATAAAAACTATCAACAAAGTGTATAAAAACTATCTCGTTTCATTATGTGCACCTAAACCACATTATCTCAAGTTAGGGGAACTAATGCTGAATATGACTAATCTGAGCAATACTACTATCTACTTGATTAATTTCATTACTCACTATGAGAAATATTCATCTTCAATTACAATCACTTAATCTTTCATTCCTATTAAGGATTCTAATTAAGGAAAGAAGTTAATTTCTCTTAGCCATTTTAATTATCTCCTCGAAGTGTCTCAAATTTCAATACCAAGGGACTAATAACACAACCTCCATCTGCATAATTGCACAAAATCTATACAGCCACTTCATGCCTAAACATCCAAAATCCTACACATAATTAACAACGTTTGATTCATGTATTCTAGCATTATCATGTTAAGACATAGTAGCACCATTTTTAAACATATAAAAAGATTCTATTTGGCTCATGAACTGCAATAGCATAGTTCAAGTTCTAATTCATTTAAATTTATAGCAGCAACTTCTCAATTGACTTTCAGAGAATGTATCCATTCTAACATATTAATTGTATAACTAGCAACCTCATATCAGCCCCAAATATTCATTCTAATTCTAATCTTTTCTAACTCAATAATTTAAAATTTCGAGTTCTAGAGTTCTAATCCTTAAATAGAGATGAATAAAATTATAGACTTTAAAATCTTATGATTAGAGTATTTATATTACTATGGTTCTAACAGAAAATGAGTATTCAAATCCCTAAATCCTTTACATGAATTTCAACAATCCCATTATTCAACATAAAGTTATTCTAGGGTTCTAACTCTACCAAAACCAAACCTGGTAAGAACTCACCTTTTATATTTAATCCAACAAAAACATCACTTCAAGCTATGAGGAACGAAAACGAGATGAAATGGCCGTAGTATTTCAGTGCAGCAGAGACAATTTCCGGCGCGGTGGTCGCCAGATGAAGATACTCAAATGATTAAATAAATTTAGGGGTTTTGTTAAGGAGGAAGAGAAGAATTTAATGGTGCTAATTTTATTGCTAAGGGATGCCAAAACTTTGCTTAGAGCTGGCCTGAAGTTGGTTTGGCGGCGATGTGCATTTCCGAAGGTAAAAGAGGTTAAAAGCTATCCCTTTTTTTAGTTTCTCGAAAGTAGTCATAACTCATAAGGTGAAAGTGGTGCGTGTTCAGGATAGACGATAGAGAAGAAGAGATAGAGATTGAATGTATATTTTTTATTTCTTTAGGGAGAATGTTAACATGTGCACCAAAAGCACATGTTAAGGAAGCAAAAATAGAAAGTCTTAAATGTTGAAACATTAAATTTTAACTTTTCAAGCATTAAATTTTTGTATCATTAAAGTTAAATTTCTATATTAAGATACCTTAACATGTGCCCTATATGCACATGTTAACAACACCCTTTCTTTAAAAATGGATCAATGTACTTTCTTTAATGTCTATTACAAAAAAAAATTCCAACACAATTACTATTTGTTCACTAGCTTAATCTATTTCTTAATAAAACAAATTAACATAACTTATTAATTAATTATTCAGGATATTACATTTTACCCCCTTATGAAAATTTCGTCCTCGAAATTTCGCACTACTCAACAAACCTTAACTGCCGCTGCATACTCTGATAAACTAATAGTCCTACTTGTTATTTTAAGTGTTAACAACTTCCTCCTAGTCTCTATATGCACCTTCACATCTTGAATAACTAATTTCAACTTTAAAAAAAAATTATAACTCAATTCACAACTTTACTTAGATATCACTCAGCCGAATAATTAAAAAAAACATCATATTGTCAATCAATTCCTCTACTCTCACACATCCTTTCTACTATGATTGCATTCTATGTTTGTCATCAACCAATGCATTAAGTACTCCTAATCAATTTGTTTTTTCTGTGTCATAAAAACTAACATTGCAACACTATTATGAAAAGCTAAAATGTCATAAAGAGGTGAAACCTGAATTTCTTCTAGCCATTCTAATTACCCCCAAAGTGTCTCTGATTACAAGACTATGGGACTAAACCTCCAAAATCCTTCACACAACTAACAACATCAGGTTCATGTGTTCTAGTATTTTCAAACTAATACATAGCTGCTTCATTTTTTAAACATATATAAGGTTCTATTTGGCACATGAATTGCAATGGTAGAGGTCAAATTCTAATTTATAGCAGCAACTTCTCAACTAGCATAATCACAGAAATTGAGAAGACTAGACTCAATTTTCTGGGAAATCAGATCATGATCCAACCTTCACTTACCTACGCTGAATAAAACAGATAAATGCATTGTTCAGATTTCAGAATGGCTGACCAAAGTTGAGGTATTCATAATAGTAGAGATCTCCAAATCAAGCCCAAAAGTAGTGGAAATATATGACACAACCTAAATAACATTTAGGTTTAGGACAAATTACCATTAAATTGCACCTCAATGAGACAAAATTTAACTGTCCTCCTAATGCCATATCGAGTTTCTTGTGCCAACTGTGAGATAGAGGATACTTATTTACACAGAATATTCATTGAAACAAAATCCTTCAACCAAGCTGCCCCCAAAACTCATCCTACAATAAGAGATTTCCACAGAATTTTGTTTAACACTAGTTATCACTGGAACGACCAATCAAAAGATAACTGAAAAAAGTACATATAAATTGAAAAATGATCAGTACGTTTGTAGTAACCTCGGCCACCACTTCACAACCCAATATAGATTCACAAGCTAGGAGTCCACCACTCTATTGTTAAATAGTGAAGTATAATCAATCTGATAAGACTCTCAACCACACCCAATACTGTGCACAAAGGGAAAAATATAGGAGTCCCCATACATGCTAGAATCTTGGTGGTTCTTGATAGAGAGAATTACAGCACAGTGTTAGATTCAGGTAAAGAAAATGACTAGTTTTGTCCAAAAGCTGAATTGACAATCCACCTACATTAGCAATAACTAAGAAAGCACAAAGGATATATAACTGAGTAGAAATCACCTTGAAGTCAGGCAGGTTCTTAAAAGAAGTATAATTATGATGGGTTCTTGTGCTGCAATAACAAAGAAATATCCACTTAGGAGAAGAGATTCACTCTTACCAAATAAAAGAAGAGTATAGAAAATCCCCCTTAACACAGATTACAACAGATACAGGAAGGTCAAACCACCAGATAATAACTACTCGAAAACAAGGCTCACGGTGCTCTAGGTCCAGACTAACAAGCAGAACTCAACAATAAAGAAACAAAGGCAAACAACATCAAACCTTCAAAAGTCATGCTCCTCACTGATTCGAGGAATTTATTGATGTGCGATTTATTCTTGAAGTACTCTAGAATCATATTCAACTCCTCTTCTTGAAAAAGACATAATAATCATAAATTATGAAGCTCTCCAAATACTTAGATTACTGATAAACAACACACAAAAATCAACATTACCACATCACACACGAGGACAACATTTTATCCCAAGGCTCAAAGCATGTCCTTGATAATATGCATCCCACATTTCATTGGCTATCTCTGCTTTAATAACCGAGCAGAACTTGATAATCTCGCAACAACAAATCACAGTCCCAATTTACCTGTGAAACCCACATGGAGCTTAAGGAATGAAGAAAACTAGATCCCCAAGAAGACAGAATCTTGAAGAATTCATATTTAGAGTAGTGGTTACCAAATGAAAGCATAACAACAATGAGAATATTCGTATGCTCCTCATACAGAAACACATAAACTCCACTAGCAGGACAACAATCAAAGGAATATCACTTATCCCAAGGCTGAATGGAAAGTATGGTACCTCTGGCTATCCACAGGCCACATATTCTATCTCGCCTGTAACACCCACACAAAATTCAAAAAGAACTGAGAAAAGTTGCCAAGTGTCAAACAACGACTAAATGTAAAGTCATTCTTAGCAGAGATACCAAATTAAAGCATACAACACAGACTGCAGAAACATCCAACTTGCAAGATCCATTACTCAATATGAATCGACAATTTAAGCTTCCACCTAATACCAGAGGACTCCTTGGGCCATTACTCAATATGGATGCTGAAACGACTATACTGAAAATGTAAAGAATTCATAATCTGAGTAGAGACCACCAAATTAAAGCCTAGAAAATATATGACACAGACAGCAAACATTATGGTCCATGTGTTCTCATTCACAAAAGATTAGTGCAAAGCAGCAAATACACTCATCTTCAATTTCTCCCCTTTAGACGGAAAATTGAAAAGGAGCACTCTGATTGAGACAGAAGGAAACAATTGTGGTACACCAAACCATGTAACACTTACCCTGCAAACACCAGATGAAAATGTACAGAAAATTACGCTGTGACATATGGGTTGTAGGAAAAAGAACTGAAAAGAAAGAAAGAATAATAGCTTAATTCTTCAAACCAAGTCGCATAACAGAGGATAAAAATTGGAAGAAAAGAAATGAAACAAACATAATCATCCACAATCCAATTAAAAAGTACCAAAATAAACTCGAGCCTTGTTACTAAACAGAATGTTATTTGTTTGAAAAACACTACACTGCAAGAAAACAGCATCATAATAAATATTTTTGTGAATGCCAATAAAAGCCATAACCAAATAAATCAGAATACTAAACATGAAGATCAAACAAGAGAAAGATAAAACCAGGAGAAATCACGTGTTTCCAACCTACAACACCTGAGGAAAATAAAAATGTTCACAATTCAATCCTTATGTCTTGCAATGAAATCCCAAAAATAAAATTAATAACAACTCATTGAAGAAATTTGAATTATCTATCTATAGCCATTATCTGTATTATATGGAATTGCAAATTGCTGCGGATATCCAGAAATAAACTTTCTGCAAAATGGATAAATACATAACTCAATATTCCTTTATTTTTACCAGCATAACTCTACCAAAACTACGCAAATAACCAAATGAGATTAACAATTAACTAAAACCCAAATAATTCATTAATAGCAGTAGGTCATTAAAATAAGAACAGCAACCTCCAAGATCAAACCAGCAAGAACCAAATCAAACCTCAACAACAAGATACAAAAGTGAGAATACAAAACTTTAAGACCAAACAAGAGGAAGACAGAACCATAAGGGATTGCATGTTAGATTACCTCTCCTGCAACACCAAAGAGGAAAATAACTACTCAAAAAAAATATGTGAACTTAGAATCAATATACTGAAAAGAAAAAGATTCGCAATTCAATTTGTATATGTTTTAATCACAAAGCCCAAAACTGAAAAGAACATCTTGTTGAAATAATTGGATTTATCTTGACCCTCCAACTGAAAAGAACAACATGTTGAAGTAATTGGATTTAACTTGACCCTCCTTTCTTATCCATTCTATAAAGCATCCCAACGTTCTAGATGTCTAAACTTCAGCTCACTGCAAAACAGACGTGTATATCTTGATTATCCAAGAAAGAGATGGACATCTACATTCAAGGAAGAAACAATACCCGTTAAATTCAAAAGGCTCAGAATCTCGTATGCTTCATACTCACATTCCTGATGCGAAAATTGCTAAACTAGCAGGGGACACTTTCATAGGACTACTATGCCAAATCCCAACGTAAAACACATGTAAGTATAAAATGACCAGTTTTATTTATTCAAGGCTGAACGGGAACGTTAAGAGGCATGACCAGTTTTATCCCAGGGATGAACGGAAAGTAAGAGGGATGACCAATTTTATTCCAATGCTGAACAAAAAGTAAGTGAACCTCTATACCTGCCACACATTTATAGGCCATCTCCCCTGTAACAGGCACACAAAAAACTTAAAAGAGCTGACAAAAGTAGATTCTGATTATTATTATTCAACAAAGACTGAATGTAACAGATTCTCAATAGAAATGACCAAATTATAGCCTTGCGATGCTAGGGAGTATAAGACAGCCTGTAGAAGATGATCATTCATCGAAACAAATTTCATCAAATTTGCAAGATCGTTGTGTACCCATATGAAGAGACAATTTCAGTTTCCTCCTAATACAGAGAAGTCCCTGGGCCACTGTAACGAAGAGTATATCTTTTAAGAAGTATCATCGTGAATGAAAAATAATCAAGAGTCAAGACAACAATACAGTAAAAGATAATTATAGTGTAAACCTCCCCGAACAAAGTAATGTCGCCCCCAACAGAAACAAATCACCAGAACAAACAGCACGTAAAACGTAATCAAATTGATCATAATCACTCATCTTGGGAAGGGCGAAGAGATAAGCGAGAGTAGTACTCAAGTTCCGCAAGGATGAATGAGAAAGTGTGCACTAAACCAAGCCCAAGCCTGTAGGAAGGACCGAGAAGCATTTAAATTGCTTGACAGAAGAGGGAAAATAAGAGGCACTCATCTCCTACTTCTCCACTTCAGACGGAAAAATCAACAAGGTGCAGTGTGATTGAGAAAGGAGACCTCTGTTGCACACCAAACCCTTGTATACCACAGACCCTGCGAATACCACAGATGATACATGTGCAGAAAAATTACGCCGCAACAAATAGTTGTACGAAAAAAAAACAAAAAACAACAAAAAGATTTCCTCAAACCAAGCTGGTTAACTCTGAAATCATAGTTACAAAGCGAACCCCACAAAGTTGTCCCAATTTTTCACACTGCAGAAAAACATGTACACAATTCAATTTATGACTTGCAATCGAATCCCAGAAATTAAAATAAATAAGAACGATTCATTGAAGGAATTTTATTTATCTATCTGGAACCGTTCTCCATTCTTGTCCGTTGTATCAAGCAAACCCCACAAAGCTGTTGCAGTTTCTCCAGAATTGAGCAAACTTCCACTGTTAGATTATATGTCAGAAACCTAAATATCACAAAACAGTAGAATGATAGGGTAGTGTTGTGCAAATAGTTGTAGAAAAAACGAAGAAAAAAGAGAAAAGATTAGCATAATTCTCCAAACCAAGCCTCTGATCAGCAGATCAGAGAGAGCCTCACAAAGTTGTCCCAACTTTTCCAGAATCGTGTAAAACCTCACTGTCAGATTACATGTCATACATAAACCTTAATGTAAGAAAACAGTAGTGGGCTGAACTATTCAGATAAAACCAGCAACCCTCGTCGCACATCAATATCTCTCACATGTAACAACCATGGAACGGAAACAAAAAAGATTGGACATTAAAACACAGAGAATAACTGAAATGAAAATGAAGTTTGCCAAAATAAACCTGTATTCAATTTATGACTTGCAATCGAATCCCAGAAATTAAAATAAATAAGAACGATTCATTGAAGGAATTTTATTTATCTATCTGGAACCGTTCTCCATTCTTGTCCGTTGTATCAAGCAAACCCCACAAAGCTGTTGCAGTTTCTCCAGAATTGAGCAAACTTCCACTGTTAGATTATATGTCAGAAACCTAAATATCACAAAACAGTAGAATGATAGGGTAGTGTTGTGCAAATAGTTGTAGAAAAAACGAAGAAAAAAGAGAAAAGATTAGCATAATTCTCCAAACCAAGCCTCTGATCAGCAGATCAGAGAGAGCCTCACAAAGTTGTCCCAACTTTTCCAGAATCGTGTAAAACCTCACTGTCAGATTACATGTCATACATAAACCTTAATGTAAGAAAACAGTAGTGGGCTGAACTATTCAGATAAAACCAGCAACCCTCGTCGCACATCAATATCTCTCACATGTAACAACCATGGAACGGAAACAAAAAAGATTGGACATTAAAACACAGAGAATAACTGAAATGAAAATGAAGTTTGCCAAAATAAACCTGTATGCTTGGATACAAAAACCCTAAGAAACTCAATAATCAGATCATTAAAATAAAAACAACTTTAAGAACAAACCCAACAATAAACAAATCAAACATTAGAATCAAGAGACTGAAGTAATAAAAAGAGGAAGATAGATATAACCAGAAAAAATCAAGAAATTGTAAGTTCACAAACAACTTGAAAGTTTGAAAATGAAAATAATTTAATAGATATCACCGAATCAAAATGCTAGGTTCCATGCTATAAAGAAGGTTATTAGTTTGAAAAACCACAATGCATGAGTCATTCGAAGTGTGACAACAGATCTGAGAAAATCATGTTACTATGTAAATCCCTTGCAATCTAGATTATAGAAGCAGCACCAAAGAGTAAATCACAAATCAAGAAATATATGCTATCAAAATCAATTAAGACTGAAACAAAAAGAATTTACTAGACAACAGCAAATCAAAACTGGAGGCTCCATGCGTTGACAGAAGTTATTATTTTGACAAACCAAGCTGCAGAAAAAGCATATTCATTGGTAAAAAAAAGCAAGCTCAAGTTCAATTTATATGTCATGTACTCAAAGGACAAAATTAAAAATAAAGAATGACTCATTGAAAAAATGTGGATTATCTGAATTCATTCTTAAATGATAACCAATCTTCTCATTCTCCTATAATAACCAATCTTCATCTCTCTGATAATAACCATACTTAAGCTCCCTGCCTGCCACAAATATCCCATGTCAAACCCACACAGCAGACTAAAAAAAATTCACAAAAGTAGATACCGATTATCAAACAACTCCTGAAATGTAAAGAGCCTCAGTAGAGATGACCAAATCATAGCCTAGCAACAGTAGAGAGTATACGACACAGACTATAGAGATGATGATTCATGAAAACAAATTTGCATCCAATTTCAAGATCGTTGTGTTTCCATATGAACAGACAATTTCAGATTCCTCCTAATAAAGAGAAGTCCTCAGGCCACTGTTATGAAGAGGATATCCTTTAAGCCTAGAAACATAACTGGTTGATACATGTAAATTGGTCGACAAAAGATTAGTAGTTCAAAGGGAGGAGGCACTTATCTCCTATTTCTCCACTTCATAGGCCAAAATTAACTAGGTGCAGTGTTGTTATTGAGAAAGGAGATTTCTTTTGCACACCAATCTCATGTAACACATACCCTGTGAACACCAGATGATACATGTGTAGAAAAATTACGTCGCGACAAATAATTGTAGAAATATCAAGAAAAACAATAAATATTTCTCCAAACCAAGCCACTGATAAAACGATCATAGTTACAAAGAGAACCCCATAATTCTGTCCCAACTTTACCAGAATTGTGTAAACTTCCACTGTCAGATTACATGTCATCAACCAAAATGAAAGAAACCAGTAGTATGATGGGGTAGTGTGACACAGTTGTAGAAAAAACCAAGAAAATGATTAGCATAATTCTCCAAACCAAGCCACTGATCAGCCGATCACAGTTACAAAGAGAGAGCCCCACAAAGATGTTCCAATTTTTCCAGAATTATTAAAAAATTTGCACTGTCAGATTACATGTCAAAAACTTCAATGTAAGAAAACAGTTGTGTGATGGGGGTAACAAAACCTAAGGATGAACTTATCAAATATAACCACCAACCCTCCACGCATATAAAAAAAACTAATCGTAATTAAATATCATAAAAAGAGTGGATTAAGAAGACTGGACAATAAAATATAGAATAAATGAGATGAAAATGATTCAGAGTCTATATGCTTTGATCAGTTCACCATGAAATGAATTGTGCCAAAATGAACCTGATTGCTTGATACTACATAGCAAGGTATAGCTTCGAACCAAACTACACGGCAGAAAACAGACAGTTTCAATTCACAATTCAACCTGGGGTGATAATCATAATTTCGCAAAACATTACCATTATCTGATACTCAATTGGAAACACATTAAAACAGAAAATTCACATGAGAACTCCAGTATTTTGCCAACAAATTAAATGCTTGGAACCAACAATAAACAAATCAAACTTTAGATTAAGAGAACAAAATAATCAACAAAAAAAAGAATAAGAACGCAACACATGAAAATCACAGAAGAGGAAGATATAGAACCTGAAGAAATCATATGTTCACTGACTACTCCTGAAACACTAAAGAGTAAATAACAAATCAACATATATATACTCTCAGAGTAGATGAAGAAATTTTAAAACAGAAAAGAATTTAATAGATATCACCAATTCAAAAATGATAGGCTCCATGCTATGTACAATTTTATTAATTTGACAAATCACACTGCATAGAAAACTTGTTCAAACTTCAATTCATATATGTCGGGCCAAGAAATAAAAATGACGAACAACTCAATGGAAAAAATGAATAAACGGAAAGAACAACACATACGAATACAAGAGTTCTCAACTCACTGCAAAATGGATAAAAAGTGCATCTCAATTATCCAATTATGAAGAATTATATACAAAATTTAGACAAATCATTCTTGATAACCGATTTAAAAGAGTCAAGAGAAGTGTGATTGGGTGAATTTCTCGATATCTACAATATGAGAAAAACATATCACTAACAATCTCCTATTCTCGATTACAGGAACCCTGAAAATAAGCAATCATGGAAAAAAACAACTGGCAAACAGATCAAGAAATCAAGAAACAAAAGAAAATTGAACACAAGAACAAGCAAATTTTAGAATCGAAAAATTAAAATCACATCTTCTCGTGCAGAACCCAAGAGTAAGTACCAAATCAAGAAATATATATGATATAAGAATTAATAATGAAAGATTGAAACAAATGTTTTTACTAAAGATCGCCAAACCAAATCTCGAGGCTCCATACTATGAAGAAAGTTATTATTTTGACAAACCAAGCTGCAGAAAACACGTTCAAAGTTCAGTTCACTTATAATGCATCAAAGCGAAGACATAAAAATTAAAAAAGAATGTTGTAGAAAAAAATCTCGAGACCTCTGTTGCACACCAAACCCATGCATTCTACAGACCCTGCGAATACCACAGATGATACATGTGCAGAAATATTACGCCGCAACAAATAGTTGTAGAAAAAGAATAAAAAACAACAAAAATATTTCTTCAAACCGTGCCGCTCATCTCTGAAATCACAGTTACAAAGTTGTCCCAAATTTTTCACACTGCAGAAAAACATTTACACAATTCAATTTATGACTTGCAATCGAATCCCAGAAATTAAAATAAATAAGAACGATTCATTGAAGGAATTTTATTTATCTATCTAGAACCGTTCTCCATTTTTGTCCATTGTATCAAGTCGTTTAGATGATGGCTACAAGAAAACCCCACAAAAGTGTTGCACTTTTCCAGAATCGAGCAAACTTTCAATGTCAGATTATATGTCAAAAACCTAAATATCAGAAAACAGTAGAATGATGGGGTAGTGTGGCAAATAGTTGTTGAAAAAACGAAGAAAAAAGAGGAAAGATTAGCATAATTCTCCAAACCTAGCCCTCTGATCAGCAGATCACAAAGAGAGCCTGACAAAGTTGTCCCAACTTTTCCAGAATCGTGTAAAACCTCACTGTCAGATTACATGTCATACATAAACATTAATGTAAGAAAACAGTAGTGAAACGAAGAAGTTAATCGCAAAAGACTAGGAATGTACACAATGAAACGAAGAATAAAATTTGTCGCAAAAGAGGAATTAGAAGAAAATCAATTTAAACCCTAACAAAATAATCAGATCATTAAAATATAAAAAGAGGAAGATAAATATAACAGGAAGAAATCAAGAATTTATATGTTCACAAACTACTTGAAATTTTGAAAATGAAAAGAATTTAATAGATATCACCAAATCACAATGCTATGCTCCATGCTATGAAGAAGGTTATTAGTTTGACAAACCACACTGCAGAAAAACAATATGTTTAAAAGTCAATTTGTATGTGTTGCAACCAAATCCCAAAAATTAAAATAAATAATACGACTCATTTAAAAAATTTGATATATCTATGTGGAGCCATTCTCCATTCTTGTTCATTGTATCAAGATCTCTCAGCTAGCTGGAAAGAGGAAAGTATATCTTGCTGCAAAAAGGATAAAGGATCTCTCTATTATCAAATGAAGAAATCAAGAAATTATATGTTCACAAACTACTTGAAATTTTGAAAATGAAAAGAATTTAATAGATATCACCAAATCACAATGCTATGCACCATGCTATGAAGAAGGTTATTAGTTTGACAAACCACACTGCAGAAAAACAATATGTTTAAAAGTCAATTTGTATGTGTTGCAACCAAATCCAAAAAATTAAAATAAATAATACGACTCATTTAAAAAATTTGATATATCTGTGGAGCCATTCTCCATTCTTGTTCATTGTATCAGGATCTCTTAGCTAGCTGGAAAGAGGAAAGTATATCTCGCTGCAAAAAGGATAAATGATCTCTCTATTATCAAATGATGAATTATAAAAATCATACAAATAATTCTTGATAACCTATTCATAAAGTAAGAGTCATTTGAAGTGTGATAACAGATCTGAGAAACTCATGTTACTATGTAAATCCCTAGCAATCTAGATTATAGAAGCAGATCAAAGAAAAGTAGAACCAAAAGAAGTTAATCCATCAAGGAGCAAACCAAAAGAAACCTTTAGGAGGATAAAATTCCAGCAGCACCAAAGAGTAAATCATAAGTCAAGAAATATATGCTCTCAAAATCAATAAGTAAAAAAAAAAATCAATAAAGATTGAAACAAAAAGAACTTACTAGGCAACAACAAATCACAAGTTGAGACTTCATGCATTGACAGAAGTTATTATTTTGACAAACCAAGCTGCAGAAAAAGCATATTCATTGGTCAAAAAAATGCAAGCTCAAGTTCAATTTATATGTCATGTACTCATAGCACAAAATTTAAAACAAAGAATGACTCATTGAAAAAATGTGGATCATCTGAACGCTTTCTCCAATAATAACCAATCTTCATTTCTCTGATAATAACCATAGTTCAGCTCTCTGCCTGCCACAAATATTCCATGTCAAACCCACACAACAAACTCAAAGAAATTGACAAAAGTAGATACTGATTATCAAACAAAGACTGAAATGTAAAGAGCCTCAGTAGAGATGACCAAAAAAGGATAAAGGATGTAAGGATAATCAAATGAAGAATTCTTGGAAACCTATCCGTAAATTAAGCGTCAATAGAAATGTGATAACAGATCTGAGAAAAGAATGTCAACATAGATCCTGAACAATATAGTCTATAGAAGCAGATCAATGAAAAAAGAAACAGCAAACCCTTAAATTAAGTCATCACGGAGGAAACCATAACAAACAAAACCTTTAGAATCATAAAATTCATACAACACCAACTAGTAAATCAAAAATAAATATTTGCTCTCAGAACAACAAAGAAAGACTAAACAGAAAAGAACAAGTCCAGAAGGGGCAAAGGCACTTATATCCAATTTCCCCACTATAGACAAAAATTAACAAGGTGCAATGTGATTGAGAAACGAGGCTTCTATTGCACACCTAACTCATTACCTGTGAACATCATATGTCCAGAATCGTGGATAATTTCTGTCCGATTTCAGTGTCAAAAACCTATATGTAAGAAAACCTAAGGTGTAAAGGAGTAAAATGATTCCCAATCAAGAAGATTATGCCAAAATGAACCTGATTTCTAGATACTACATAAGCAAGTTATAGCTTCAAAACAAACTACACGGCAGAAAACAGACAGTTTCAATTCACAATTCAACCTGGGGTGATAATCATGTAAATAACAAATCAACATATATTATACTCTCAGAGTGGATGAAGAAATTTTAAAACAGAAAAGAATTTAATAGATATCACCAAATCAAAAATAATAGGCTCCATGGTATGTAGAATTTTATTAATTTGACAAATCATGCTGCAGAGAAAACAAGTTCATACTTCAATTCATATATCTCGAGCTAAGAAATAAAAATGAAGAACCCAATGAAAAAACTGATTTATCTATCGGTGTCATCCTCCGTTCTTATGTTGCTAGAATAGAAGACTTCTCAGCTCACTGCAAAATGGATAAAAAAGTGTATCTCGATTAAACAATTATGAAGAATTATATACAAAATTTGAACAAATAATTCTTGATAACCGATTTAAAAGAAGAGTCGAGAAGTGTAATTGCGTCAAAGCCAACAAAAAATAAAAACAACTCATTGAAGAAAATTGATTCGTTAATAGCAGTAGGTCATTAAAATAAGAACAACAACCTCCAAGATCAAACCAGCAAGAATCAAATCAAACCTCAACAAAAAGATACATAACTGAGAATACAAAACTTGAAGATCAAACAAGAGGAAGACAGAACCATAAGGGATTACGTGTTCGTAGATAACCTCTCCTGCAACACCAAAGAGGAAAATAACTACTCAAAAATATATATGAACTCAGAATCGATATACTGAAGGAAAAAAGATTCGCAATTCAATTTGTATATGTCTTAATCACAAAGCCCAAAACTGAAAAGAACACCATGTTGAAGTAATTGGATTTATCTTGACCCTCCAACTGAAAAGAACATGTAGCAGTAATTTGAAAACAGCAATTCATAAGGGATTGCGTGTTCGTAGATAACCTCTCCTGCAACACCAAAGAGGAAAATAACTACTCCAAAATATATATGAACTCAGAATCGATATACTGAAGGAAAAAAGATTTGCAAATCAATTTGTATATGTTTTAATCACAAAGCCCAAAACTGAAAAGAACACCATGTTGAAGTAATTGGATTTATCTTGACCCTCCAACTGAAAAGAACATGTAGAAGTAATTAGATTATCTATTCGTAAAGTAAGAGTCATTCGAAGTGTGACAACAGATCTGGAAAAACTCATGTTACTATGTCAATCCCTAGCAATCTAGATTATTGAAGCAGATCAAAGAAAGTAGAACCGCAAACACTGACATCACGGAGCAAACCAAAAGAAACCTTTAGGAGGATAAAATTCCAACAGCACCGAAGAGTAAATCATAAATCAAGAAATATATGCTTTCAAAATCAATAAAGATTGCTTGTAAAAAAAAATCAATAAAGATTGAAACAAAACGAATTTACTGGGCAACAGCAAATCAAAACTTGAGGCTCCATGTGTTGACAGATGATATTATTTTCACAAACCAAGCTGCAGAAAAAGCACAAAATTTAAAATAAAGAATGACTCATTGAAAAAATGTGGATTATCTGAACGCATTCTCCAATAACAACCAATCTTCATCTCTCTGATAATAACCATAGTTCAGCTCTTTGCCTGCCACAAATATCCCATATCAAACCCACACAGAAAACTCAAAGAAATTGATGAAAGTAGATACTGATTATTATCAAACAAAGACTGAATTGTAAAGAGCCTCAGTAGAGATGACCAAATTATAGCCTAGCACCAGTAGATAGTATACAACACAGCCAGCAGAGGAGTCCTTGGGCCACTGTTATGAAGAGGATATCCTTTAAGCTTCGCAACATAACTGGTTGATACATGTAAATTGGTTGAGAGTAGATTAGTAGTACAAAGGGAAGAGGCACTTATCTCCTATTTCTCCACTTCATAGACCAAAATTAACCAGGTGCAGTGTTATTGAGATAGGAGATTAGTTGCACAACAAGCCCTAGTAACACATACCCTGTGAACACCAGATGATACATGTGTAGAAAAATCACGTAGCGACAAATAATTGTAGAAATATCAAGAAAAAAAAGAAATATTTCTCCAAACCAAGCCACTGATAAAAAGATCATAGTTACAGAAAAGAACCCCACAATGCTGTCCCAATTGTGTTAACTTTGGCTGTCAGATTACATGTCATAAACCAAAATGTAAGAAAACAATAGTATGATGGGGTAGTGACACATTGTAGAAAATATAACGAAAAAGATTAGCATAATTCTCCAAACCAAACCATTAATCTGCAGATCGCAGTTACAGAGAGAGAGCCCCACAAAGCTGTTCCAATTTTTTAAAAATTGTGAAAAAATTTACACTGTCAAATTTCATGTCAAAATCTTCAATGTAAGAAAACAGTCATGTGATAGGGCAATAAAACCTAAGGATAAACCTTTCAGATATAACCACCAACCCTCCTCGCATATCAAATAAACTAATCTCAATTAAAGATCATAAAAGAGTAGATCAAGAAGACTGGACACTAAAATATAGAATGAATGAAAATGATTCAGAGTCTATATGATTTGATCAGTTCACCATGAAATGAAGAGTGTGCCAAAATAAACCTGTATACTTGATACCACACAACATTACTGTTCCAAGACACACTGCAGAAAACAGATACCTGTTTGAATTCAAATTCAACCCGGGATGATAATATGTACCAATCCACAAATTATTATCATTTTATGAGAAAACATTGGAAACTTAAAAACTCACATGAGAACTCCAGTATGCTCAATATTCAGACAATTAAAATATGAACAACAACTTTATCATTGAAAACAACCATAAACATATCAAACATTAGAATCAAAAGACGAAATAAGAAACAAAAGAATAAAAAAAACTCACGAAGATCAAACAAGAGAAGATAAATAGAACCAGAAGAAACCAAGAAATCTATGTACACAAAATATATGCTCTCTGAATTGAAAGTTTGAAATCGAAATTTAATCAACATCACCAAAATAAAAAGCTGGCTCCATGCTACGAAGAATTTTATTAGTTTGACAAATCACTCTGCAGAAAAAGAAAAAAAAAGAAAGAAAAAAGGTTCAAAATTCAATTTATATTTGAAATCAAATCCCAGATATTAAAATCAATAAGAACAACGCATTGGAAGAAATTTGATTTATCTATCTGGAGCCATTCTCAGTTTTTGTCCATTGTATTAAGAAGTTCAAATATAAAGACTTTCAGCTCGCTGCAAAAAAGGATAAAGGATATCTGGATTACCAAATGAAGAATTAATGGAAAGATATCCGTAAAATAAGAGTCAAGAGAAATGTGATAACAGATCTGAGAGAAGGATGTCAACATAGATCCCGAGCAACAAACCATTAAATTATGTCATCACAGAGGAAACCAGAACAAACAAAACCTTTAGAATCATAAAATTTCTACAGCACTGAATAGCAAATAAAAAAAAAAATTTGCTCTCAGAATAAACAAAGAAAGACTGAAACGAAAAGAACAAGTCCAGAAGGAGCAAAGGCACTTTATCTCCAATTTCCCCACTTTAGACAAAATTAACAAGGTGTGATGTGATTGAGAAACGAGGCTTCTATTGCACACCAAACCCATGTAACACTTACCTGTGAACATCATATGTCCAGAATCGTGGATAATTTTTGTCAATTACATTGTCAATTAAAATCACATCTTCTCATGCAGAACCAAAGAGTAAATGCCAGATCAAGAAATATATATGATATAAGAATTAATAAAGAATTATTAAAACAAATGTTTCACTAAAGATCTCCAAACCAAATCTCGAAGCTCCATGCTATGAAGAAAGTCAAGCTGCAGAAAACACATTCAAAGTTCAATTCACTTATTATGCATCAAAGCCAAGAAATAAAAATTTAAAAAGAATGTTCATTCAAGAAATTCTGAAAAAAGTGAGAATACAAAAGTGAGAATACACAACTTTTATTTTTTTGAAAAAAGTGACAATACAAAAGTGAGAATACAAAACTTGAAGATCAAAAAGAGGAAGACAGAACCATAAGGGATTGCGTGTTTGTAGATTACCTCTCCTGCAACACCAAAGAGGAAAATAACTACTTAAATATATATGAACTCATAATTGATATACTGAAAAGAAAAATATTCGCAATTCAATTTGTGAATGTCTTGATCACAAAGCCCAAAACTGAAAAACACCATGTTGAAGTAATTGGATTTAACTTGACCCTCCTTTCTTATCCATTCTATGAAGCATCCCAACATTCTAGATGTCTAAGCCTCAGCTTACTGCAAAAGAAACGTGTATATCTTGATTATCTAAGAAAGAGATGGACATCTACATTCAAGGAAGAAACAATACCCGTTAAATTCAAAAGGCTCAGAATCTTGTATCATACCGGATACTTGCATAGTATGGGTACTCCTAAAATGGTAAAATACCGAATCTTCATAGTATGGGTACTCCTAAAATGGTGAAGTACCCGTACCGGGTACGCACCAGTACCGGATACTTGCATGGTACTCGCTGGGTACTTACAAACCAAAATCCATTGTTATTTGATTGATTCGGGGTGGTGGATACGGCAAAAATGTGCAGGTGGTTTAAAAATAGCATAAAATGTTTTAATTTTTTATTACATATTAATTATTTATCTTGCTTTTGATGAAAATAGTTGAGGTGGTGGACAAATTCACTCAAAATATAATTATTTTGATATTTTGTATTAACGTACCCGTATCTTAAATCTTTTCAAAATGCTGTATCCCGTACCAGTACCCGCACCTGTATCGGGTACCGTACCCGTACCTTGGCAACATAGCTTCATACTCACATTCCTGATGCAAAACTAGCAGGGAACACCTTTATAGGACCATTATCCCAAATCCCAACACAAAACACATGTAAGTATAAAATGACCAGTTTTATTTATTCAAGGCTGAACGGAAAAGTTAAGAGGCATGACCAGTTTTATCCCAGGGATGAACAGAAAGTAAGAGGGATGACCAGTTTTATTTCATTGCTGAACGAAAAGTGAACCTCTCTACCTGCCACACATTTATAGGCCATCTCCCCTGTAACAACCACACAAAAAACTTAAAGGAGCCGACAAAAGTAGATGTTGATTATTAATTTATTATTCTCCAACAAAGACTGAATGTAACAGATTCTCAAATAGAAATGACCAAATTATAGCCTTGGAATGCCAGTGAGTATACGACAGCTGGCAGAATATGATGATTCATTGAAACAAATTTCATCAAATTTGCAAGATCGTTGTGTACCCATATGAAGAGACAATTTCAGCTTCCTCCTAATACAGAGAAGTCCCTGGGCCACTGTAACGAAGAGTATATCTTTTGAGAAGTATCATCGGGAATGAAAAATAATCAAGAGTCAAGACAACAATACAGTGAACACAATTATAGTGTAAACCTCCCCGAACAAAGTAATGTCGCCCCCAACACAAACAAATAACCAGAACAAACAACACGTAAAACGTAATCAAATTGATCATAATCACTCATCTTGGGAAGGGCGAATAGATAAGCGAGAGTAGTACTCAAGTTCCGGATATGGAAACAAAAACACTGAAAGAAACACAAAAACATGAACAACTTGTACACAATTCAAGGACAACTATTCAGGGAATAGAAACAGATATATGTAAAAAGAACCAAATTATATCGCAAGGATGAATGAGAAAGTGTGCACTAACCAAGCCCAAGCCTGTAGGAATGGACCGAGAAGCATGTAAATTGCTTGACAGAAGATACGTAGTTACAAAGGGAACAGAAGAGGCACTCATCTCCTACTTCTCCACTTTAGACAGAAAAATTAACAAGGTGTAGTGTGATTGAGAAAGGAGGCCTCTGTTGCACACCAAACCCATGTATACCACAGACCCTGCGAACACCACAGAAGATACATGTGCAGAAATAATACGCCGCAGCAAATAGTTGTAGGAAAAAAAAAAAAAAAAAAAAAGATTTCTTCAAACCAAGCCGCTGATCTCTGAAATCATAGTTACAAAGAGAACCCCACAAAGTTGTCTCAATTTTTCACACTGCAGATAAACATGTACAAAATTCAATTTATGTCTTGCAATCGAATCCCAGAAATTAAAAGAAATAAGAACGATTCATTGAAGGAACTTTATTAATCTATCTGGAACCATTCTCTACTCTTGTCCAGTTTATCAAGACGTTTAGATCATGGCTACAAGAAAACCCCACAAAGCTGTCGCACTTTCTTCAGAATTGAGTAAACTTGTCAAATTAAATGTCAAAAACATAAATATTAGAAAACAGTAGAATGATGGGGTAGTGTGGCAAATAGTTGTAGAAAAAACGAAGAAAAATGAGAAAAGATTAGCATAATTCTCCAAACCAAGCCTCTGATCAGCATCGTGTAAATTCAGAAAGAGTACATGTCATACAGAAATAATTAATGTAAGAAAACAATATTGAGCTGAACTATTCAGCTAAAACCAGCAACCCTACTCTGACATCAATATCTATCACATGTAACAACCATGGAACGAAAAAAAAAACTGGACACTAAAACACAGAATAACTGAAATAAAAATGAAGTTCTACAAAATAAACCTGTATGCTTGATACTAACAGAACTTTGTTGTTCCAAGACACACACTGCAGAAAACGGGTACATGTTTCAATTCAGCATTAGTAAGAGGGAGATAAATATAACCATAAGAAATCAAGAAATTGTGTGTTCACAAATTACTTGAAAGTTTGAAAATGAAAAAAATTTAATAGATATCACACCAAATCAAAATGCTATGCTCCATGCTATGAAGAGAGTTATTAGTTTGACAAACCTCACTGCAGAAAAACAATATGTTCAAAATTCAATATGTATGTCTTGCAATGAAATCCGAAAAATTCAAATAAATAAAACAACTGATTTAAGAAATTTGATATATCTATGTGGAGCCATTCTCCATTTTGTCCATTGTATCAGGATCTCTCAGCTAGCTGGAAAGAGGAAAGGATCCCTCAATGCAAAAAGGATAAAGGATCTCTCGACTATCAAATGATGAATTATATTAATTATACAAATAATTCTTGATAAGCTATTCGTAAAGTAAGAGTCATTCGAAGTGTGACAACAGATCTGAGAAACTCGTGTTACTATATAAATCCCTAGCTATCTAGATTATTGAAGCAGATCAAGGAAAGTAGAACCGCAAACACTGACAGCACCGAAGAGTAGATCATAAATCAAGAAATATACGCTCTCAAAATTAATAAAGATTGCTTGTCAAAAAAAAATTAATAAACAAAAAGAATTTACTAGGCAACAACAAATCAAAACTTGAGTCTCCATGTGTTGACAGAAGATATTATTTTGACAAACCAAGCTGCAGAAAAAGCATATTCATTGGTCAAAAAAAAGCAAGCTCAAGTTCAATTTATATGTCATGTACTCGAAGCACAAAATTTAAAATAAAGAATGACTCATTGTAATAGGTCATGTAATCGAAGCACAAAATTTAAAATGAAGAATGACTCGTTGAAAAAATGTGGATAATCTGAATGCATTCTCCAATAATAACCATAGTTCAGCTCTCTGCCTGCCACAAATATCCCGTGTCAAACACTCAAACCCACACAGAAAACTCAAAGAAATTGACAAAAGTAGATACTGATTATTATCAAACAAAGACTGAAATGTAAAGAGCCTTAGTAGAGATGACCAAATTATAGCCTAGCACCAGTAGATAATATACAACACAGAATGTAGAGATGATGATTCATGAAAACAAATTTGCCGTAAAATAAGAGTCAACAGAAATGTGATAACAGTGTGAACATCATATGTCCAGAATCGTGGATAATTATTTTCAATTACATTATCAAAAAACTAAATGTAAGAAAACCGAAGGTGTAAAGGAGTAAAATGATTCACAATCAAGAAGATTGTGCCAAAATGAACCTGATTGCTTGATACTACATAGCAAGTTATAGCTTCAAAACAAACTCCACGAGAGAAAACAGTCATGTATCAAGTTTCGCAAAACATTACCATTTTCTTATACTCAATTGGAAACGCCTTATAACAGAAAATTCACATGAGAACTCCAGAATTAAGAGAACGAAATAATCAACAAGAAAAGAATATGAACGCAACACATGAAAATCACAGAAGAGAAAGATATAGAACCTGAAGAAATCATATGTTCACTGACTACTTCTCCTGAAACACCAAAGAGTAAATAACAAATCAACATATATATACTCTCAGAGTGGATGAAGAAATTTTAAAACAAAAAAAAAATTTAATAGATATCACCAAACCAAAAATGATAGGCTCCATGCTATGTAGAATTTTATTAATTTGACAAATCATGCTGCAGAGAAAACATCAAACTTCAATTCGTATATGTCGAGCCAAGAAATAAAAATGAAGAACAACTCAATGAAAAAATGGAATGAACAACTCGATAAAAATGAAGAACTCAATGAAAAAAGTTCAATTCGTATATGTCATTCTCCGTTCTTATCTGTTGCTAGAATAGAGGACTTCTCAGCTCTCTGCAAAATGGATAAAAAGAGTATTTCAATTAAAAGACAAGTCAAGAGAAGTGTAATTGGGTGAATTTCTTGATATCTACAATATGAAAAAAGCATATCACTAACAATCTCCTATTCTCGTTTATAGGAACCCTGAAATTAAGCAATCATGGAAAAAACAACCTGGCCAACAGATCAAGAAATCAAGAAACAAAAGAAATTGAACACATGAACAAGCAAACATTAGAATCGAAAAATTAAAATGACATCTTCTCATGCAGAACCAAAGACTAAATACCAAATCAAGAAATATATATGATATAAGAATTAATAAAGAAAGATTAAAACAAATGTTTTACTAAAGATCGCCAAACCAAATCTCGAGGCTCCATGCTATGAAGAAAGACAAGCTGCGAAAAACACATTCAAAGTTCAATTCACTTATTATGCATCAAAGCCAAGAAATAAAAATTATAAAAGATTGTTCATTGAAGAAATTCAATTTATCTATCTGATTGTTCTCTGTTCTTATCCATTCAATCAAGAATTGCCATTTGGACTTCAGCTCGCTGCAAAACCGTCAAGGCACGTCTGAATTATCTATTATCTAACAGAAGAATTATAACAATAAATTTATACAAATAATTCTTGATTACTGATAAGTAAAAGAAGATTGATGAGAAGTTTTATCGTGTAAAATTTTGATTCTTGATTGGCTACAATATGAGATTAAGCAACACGATTCAAGGAACAGAAACAGATATATGTAAAAAGGACCAATTATATCACAAGGATGAATGAGAAAGGAGCAAGTAGCATTTAAATTTCTTGATAGAAGACACATAATACAAGAAGAGGCACTCATCTCCTACTTCTCCACTCCAAACAGAAAAATTAACAAGGTGCGGTGTGATTCAGAAAGGAGCCCTCTGTTGCAGATCAAACCCATGTATACCACAGACCCTGCGAATACCACAGATGATACATGTGCAGAAATATTACGCCGCAACAAATAGTTGTAGAAAATAAACAAAAAACAACAAAAAGATTTCTTCAAACCAAGCCACTGATCCCTGGAATCATAGTTACGAAGTGAACCCCACAAAGTTGTTGCAATTTTTCACACTGCAGAAAAACATGTACACAATTCAATTTATGTCTAGTAATTGAATCCCAGAAATTAAAATAAATAAGAACGATTCATTGAAGGAATTTTATTTATCTATCTGGAACCATTCTCTGGAATTTTATCTATCTCTGGAATCATAGTTACAAAGTGAACCCCACAAATTTGTGGCAATTTTAATAGATAATCACCAAATCAAAATGCTATGCTCCATGCTATGAAGAAAGTTATTAGTTTGAGAAATCAAACCACACTTCAGAAAAACAATATATATTCAAAATTCAATTTCTCCATTCTTGTCCACTGTATCAGGATCTCACAGCTGGCTGGAAAGAGGAAAGGATATCTCGCTACAAAAAGGATAAAGGATCTCTCGATTATCAAATGATGAATTATAAAAATTATACAAATAATTCTTGATAACCTTTCGTAAAGTAAGAGTCATTCTAAGTGTGATAACAGATCTGAGAAACTCACGTTACTATGTAAATCGCTAGATATCTAGATTATAGAAGCAAGTCAAAGAATATAGAACTGCAAACACTAAAGTTCATCCATCAAGGAGCAAATCAAAAGAAACCTTTAGGAGGATAAAAATCAAGAAATATATGCTCTCAAAATCAATAAAGATTGAAACAAAAAGAATTTACTAGGCAACAGCAAATCAAAGTTATTATTTTGACAAACCAAACGGCAGAAAAAGCAAATTCATTGGTCAAAAAAAAGCAAGCTCAAGTTCAATTTATATGTCATGTACTCAAAGCACAAAATTTTATATGTCATGTACTCAAAAGCACAAAATTTAAAATAAAGAATGACTCATGGAAAAAATGTGGATTATCTAAACCCATTCTCCAATAATAACCAATCTTCATCTCTCTGATAATAACCATACTTCAGCTCTCTGCCTGCCACAAATATCCCGTGTCAAACCCACATAGAAAACTCAAAGAAATAGCCAAAAGTAGATACTGATTATTATCAAACAAAGCCTGAAATGTAAAGAGCCTCAGTAGAGATGACCAAACTATACCCTAGTGACAGTAGAGAGTATACGACACAGCCTGTAGAGATGATGATTCATGAAAACAAATTTGCATCAAATTTCAAGGTCGTTGTGTTTCCATATCAACAGACAATTTCAGATTCCTCCTAATAAAGAGAAGTGCTTGGGCCACTGTTATTAACAGGATATCCTTTAAGCCTAGCAACATAACTGGTTGATACATGTAAATTGGTTGACAGAAGATTAGTAGTACAAAGGGAAAAGGCACTTATCTCCTATTTCTCCCCTTCGCAGACCAAAATTAACTAGGTGCAGTGTTATTGAGAAAGGAGATGTCTTTTGCACACTAATCTCTTGTAAGACATACCCTGTGAACACCAGGAGATGTGTAGAAAAATTATGCCACGACAAATCATCGTAGAAATATCAAGAAAAACAATAAATATTTCTCCAAACCTAAGGTGTAAAGGAGTAAAATGATTCACAATTAAGAAGATTGTGCCAAAAGGAACCTGATTGCTTGATACTACATAGCATGATATAGCTTTGAAACAAACTACACAGCAGAAAACAAACAGTTTCAATTCACAATTCAACCTGGGTGATAATCATGTATCAAGTTTCACAAAACATTACCATTATCTGGTACTCAATTGGAAACACCTTAAAACAGAAAATTCACATGAGAATTCCAGCACTCTGCCAACTAATTAAACGCAGAACAACAAACTTTAAAATTGTAACCAACAATAAACAAATCAAACTTCAGAATTACGAGAACGAAATAATCACCAAGAAAAAGAATGAGAATGCAACACATGATCACAGAAGAGGAAGATATAAAACCCGAAGAAATCATATGTTCACTGACTACTTCTCCTGAAACACCAAAGAGTAAATAACTAATCAACATATATATACTCTCAAAGTGGATGAAGAAATTTTAAAAACAAAGAAGAATTTTAAAAACTTCAATTTGTATATCAGCCAAGAAATAAAAATGAAGAACAACTAATGAAAAACTGAAAAAACTAATTTATCTATTGGTGTCATTCTCTGTTCTTATCTGTTGCTAGAATAGAAGACTTCTCAGCAAAATGTATAAAAAGTGTATAAAATGTATAAAGAATTATATACAAAAATTAGACAAATAATTCTTGATAATCGAGTTAAAAGAAGAGTTGAGAAGTGTAATTGCGTGAATTTCTTGATATAGAAAGGCATATCACTAACAATCTCCTATTCTCGTATATAGCAAACCTGAAATTAAGCAATCATGGAAAAAACAACCTGGCCAACAGATCAAGAAACAAAAGAAAATTGAACACAACAGGCAAACTTCAGAATTGAAAAATTAAAATCACATCTTCTCCTGCAGAACCAAAGAGTAAACACCAAATCAAGAAATCAAGAAATATATGATATACGAATCGATAAAGAAAGATTGAAACAAATGTTTTTACTATGACCGCCAAACCAAATATCGAGGCACCATGCTATGAAGAAAGTTATTATTTTGACAAACCAAGCTGCAGAAAACGCGTTCAAACTTCAATTAATTTATTTTGCATCATCAAAGCCAAGAAATAAAAATATAAAAAGGAACGATTCATTGAAGAAATTCGAATTATCTATCTCATTGTTCTCTGTTCTTATCCATTCAATCAAGAATTGCTATTTGGACTTCAGCTCACTGCAAAACCGACAACGCACGTCTCAATTATCTATTATCTAATGAAGAATTATATCAATAAATGCAAATAATTCTTGATGACTGATAAGTAAAAAAAGATTCATGAGAAGTGTGATCGTGTAAAATTCTGATTCTTGATGGCTGCAATATGAGATTAAGCAATCACGGAGCACACAATCTGGCCAACATATCAAGAAATCAAGAAATATAAGTATACTATACGAATAAGAAAAAATAATAAGAATTAATCAAAAAAGATTGGAACGGATATTTTTTACTAGAGACACAAAACCAGAGGCTCCATAAGGAAGTTATGGAAGAACCATGCTGCAGAAAAACACGTTCACAGTCCAATTCGTTTATCTTGCATCAAAGCCAAGAAAAAATAAAAACCATAAAGAAGGACACTCATTGAAGGAAATTGATTTATCTATCTGATAAGTAAACGGAGATTTATGAGAAGCAATCATCAGATGGCTACAATATCAGATTTAAGCAATCACGGAGCACAACATATCAAAAAATATATACTATAAGAATAAGTTCAATTTTTTGAACAGGAAAAATAGTTTAATTAATGCAAAAGATTGAAAGGATATAATTTACTAGAGATCACCAAATCACAAAACCAGAGGCTCCCCAAGAAAGTTATTGAAGAATCATGCTGCAGAAAACCACATTCACGGTTCAATTCGATTATCTTGCATCAAGGGCAAAGAAAAAATAAAAACCATAAAAGAAGGACACTCATTGAAGAAAATTTGTTTTATCTATCTGATTGTTCTCCGTTCTTATGCGTCGAATCAAGTATCGCGAAACGTTTTAGATCCAATCTCGATTATCTCCGGCAGCTCGCTGCAAAATCTTGGAAACCTATCCGTAAAATAAGGGTCAACAGAAATGTGATAACAGATCTGAGAAAAGGATGTTACAACGTAGATCCCGAATAATTTTTGTCTATAAAACCAGATCCATGAAAAAAAGGAACAACAAACCCTTAAATTAAGTCATCACAGAGGAAACCAGAACAAACAAAACCTTTAGAATCATAAAATTCCTACAGCACCAAATAGTAAATCAAAAATAAATATTTGCTCTCAGAATCAACAAAGAAAGACTGAAACGAAAAGAACAAGTCCAGAAGGGGCAAAGGCACTTATCTCTACTTTCCCCACTTCAGACAAAAATTAACAAGGTGCGATGTGATTGATAAAAGAGGCTTCTATTGCACACCAAACCCATGTAACACTTACCTGTGAAGAACATCATAGGTCCAGAATCATGGATAATTTTTGTCAGATTACATTGTCAAAAAACTAAATGTAAGAAAACCTAAGGTGTAAAAAAAGCTAAATGTAAGGAAAACCTAAGGGGTAAAGGAGTAAAATGATAAACAATCAAGAAGATTTTGCCAAAATGAACCTGATTGCTTGATACTACATAGCAAGTTTCGCAATCAAGAAGAATGTAAAAAAACTACATGGTAGAAAACAGACAGTTTCAATTCACAATTCAACCTGGCGTGGTAATCATGTGTCAAGTTTCGCAAAACATTATTACCATTATCTGATGTTCAATTGGAAACACCTTAAAACAGAAAATTCACATGAGAACTCCAGCATTCTGCCAACAAATTAAACAAAACAACAAACTCCAAAATTGAAACCAACAATAAACAAATCAAACTTCAGAATTAAGAGAACCAAATAATCAACAAAAAAAGAATACGAACGCAACACATGAAAATCACAGAAGAGGAAGATACAGAACCCGACGAAATCATATGTTCATTGACTACTTCTCCTGAAACACCAAAGAGTAAATAACAAATCAACATATATATACTCTCAGAGTGGATGAAGAAATTTTAAAACAAAAAAATATTGAACAGATATCACCAAATCAAAAATGATAGGCTCCATGCTATGTACAATTTTATTAACTTGACAAATCACGGACATAGCAAACATGTTCAAATTTCAATTCATATATGTGAATCCAAGAAATAAAAATGAAGAACAACTAATGGGAAAAAAAAAAACTGATTTATCTATTGGTGTCATTCTCCATTCTTATCTGTGCTAGAATAGAAGACTTCTCAGCTCACTGCAAAATGGATAAGAAGTGTATCTCGATTATCCAATTATGAAGAATTATATACAATATTTAGACAAATAATTCTTGATAACCGATTTAAAAGAAGAGTCGAGAGAAGTGTGATTGCTGAATTTGTTGATAACGACGGTGATAAAAGCATATCACTAACAATCTCCTATTCTCGTTTATAGCAACCCCGAAATTAAGCAATCATGGAAAGAACAACCTGGCCAACAGATCAAGAAATCAAGAAACAAAAGAGAATTGAACACAACAGGCAAACTTTAGAATTGAAAAATTAAGATCACATCTTCTCCTGCAGAACCAAAGAGTTAATAGCAAATCATATGATATAAGAATCAATAAAGAAAATTGCAACAAATGTTTTTACTAAATACCGCCAAACCAAATCTCGAGGCTCCATGCGATAAAGAAAGTTATTATTTTGACAAACCAAGCTGCAGAAAACACGTTCAAAGTTCAATTAATTTATTTTGCATGAAAGCCAAGAAATAAAAATTAAAACAGAACGATTCATTGAAGAAATTCGATTTATCTATCTGATTATTCTCTGTTCTTATCCGTTCAATCAAGAATGGCTATTTGGACTTCAGCTCGCTGCAAAATCGACAACAAGCGTCTCAATTATCTATTATCTAACCAAATCTCGAGGCGCCATGCTATGAAGAAAGTTATTATTTTGACAAACCAAGCTGCAGAAAACATGTTCAAAGTTCAATTCATTTATTTTGCATCAAAGCCAAGAAATAAAAATTAAAAAAGAATGATTCATTGAAGAAATTTGATTTATCTATCTGGTTGTTCTCTGTTCTTATCTACTCAATCAAGATTTATATATCTGATTGTTCTCTCTCTGTTCTTTATCTACTCAATCAAGAATCGCTATTTGGACTTTAGCTCGCTGCAAAACCGACAACACACGTCTCAATTATCTATTATCTAATGAGGAATTATATCAATAAATTTATAGAAATAATTCTTGATGGCTACAATATGAGAATAAGCATAAATAATAAGAATTAATGAAAAAAGATTGAAATGAATATTTTTTACTAGAAATCACCATTTCACAAAAGCAGAGGATCCATAAGAAAGTTATTGAAGAACCATGCTGCAGAAAAACACGTTCACAATTCAATTCATTTATCTTGCATCAAACCCAAGAAAAAATAAAAACAACAAAGAAGGACACTCATTGAAGAAAATTGATACGTTAATAGCAGTAGGTCATTAAAATAAGAACAGCAACCTCCAAGGTCATCAGCTTACTGCAAAACAGACGTGTATATCTTGATTATCCAAGAAAGAGATGGGCATCTACATTCAAGGAAGAAACAAAACTCATTAAATTCAAAAGGCTTAGAATCTTGTATGTTACACACTCACACTCCTGATGCAAAAACTGCTAAACTAGCAGGGGACACCTTCATATCAAGACGTTTAGATCACGGCTAGAAAAAAACCCCACAAAGCTGTCCACTTTCTTCAGAATTGAGTAAACTTTCGCACTGTCAATTATATGTCAAAAACCTAAATATAAGAAAACAGTACAATGATGGGGTAGTGTGGCAAATAGTTGTAGAAAAAAAAGAAGAAAAAAGACAAAAGATTAGCATAATTCTCTAAACCAAGCCTCTGATCAGCATATCACAAATACAATATCACAAAGTTGTCCCAACTTTTCCAGAATCGTGTAATACAGAAAGATGTCATACAGAAACATTAATGTAAGGAAACAGTAGTGAGCTGAACTATTCAGATAAAACCAGCAACCCTACTCGCACATCAATATCTCTCGCACGTAACCATGGAACGAAAACAAAAAAGACTGGACACTAAAACACAGAGAATAACTGAAATGAAAATGAAGTTTGCCAACAGAGAATAACTGATACACAATTGGAAACACCTTAAAACAGAAAATTCAAATGAGAACTCCAGCATTCTGCCAACAAATTAAATGCAGAACACCAGTTTACATAGTATAATATTTGTTACTAATGAGGAGTTAGAAGAACCGTAAATGAAACTCTAACAAACACAACAACCAGATCATTAAAATTAAAATAAGAACAACAAACTCCAAAATTGAAACCAACAATAAACCAATCAAACTTCAGAATTAAGAGAACAAAATAATCAACAAGAATAAGAACGCAACACATGAAAATCACAGAAGAGGGAGATATAGAAACCGAAGAAATCCTATGTTCACTGATTACTTCTCCTGAAACACCAAAATGTAAATAAAAAATCAACATATATATATACTCTCAGATTGGATGAAGAAATTTTAAAACAGAAAATAATTTTATAGATATTACCAAATCAAAAATGATAGATTCCATGCTTTGTAGAATTTTATTAATTTGACAAATCACGCTAGAGAGAAAACAATTTCAAACTTCAATTCATATATTTTGAGCCAAAAAAAAAAATGAAGAACAACTCAATGAAAAAACTGATTTATCTATTGGTGTCATTCTCCGTTCTTATGTTGCTAGAATATAACTGCAAAATGGATAAAGTGTATCTTGATTATCCAATTATGAAGAATTATATACAAAATTTAGACAAATAATCTTGATAACCGATTTAAAAGAAGAGTCAAGAGAAGTGTTGATTGTGTCAATTTCTTGTTATCTACAATAGGGAAAAAGCATATATCACTAGCAATCTCTTGTTCTAGTTTATAGCAACCATGGAAAACACAACCTGGCCAACAAATCAACATATCAAGGAATCAAGAAACAAAAGAAAATTGAACACAAGAACAAGCAAACTTTAGAATAAAATATTTTAAATCATATCTTCTACCAAAGAACCAAATAGTAAATACCAAATCAAGAAATATGATATAAGAATCAATAAAGAAAGGTTGAAACAAATTTTTTATTAAAGATAGCCAAACCAAATCTCGAGGCACCATGCTATGAAGCAAGTTAGTATTTTGACTTCAGTTCACTGCAAAACCAACAATGCACGTCTCAATTATCTATTATCTAACAGAAGAATTATAACAATAAATTTATACAAATAATAATTCCTAATGACTGATAAGTAAAAGATTCATGAAAATGTGATCGTGTAAAATTCTGATTCTTGATGCCTACAATATGGTATTAAGCAATCACGGAGCAGAGAATCTGGCCAACATATCAAGAAATCAAGAAATATAAAGTGTGAGAATAAGAATAAGTTTAATTGATGAAAAAAGATTGAAAGAATATTTTTTTATTAGAGATCACCAAATCACAACAAACTAGAGGCTCCATAAGAAAGTTATTGAAGAATCATGCTGCAGAAAAACACATTCAAGGTTCAATTCGATTATCTTGCATCAAGGCCAAAGAAAAAATAAAAACCATAAAGAAGGACACTCATCGAAGAAAATTGATTTACCTATCTGATTGTTCTCCGTTCTCATGCATCGAATCAAGAACCCTAAAACGTTTCAGCTTGCTGCAAAATCGATAAACGCAAATCTCGATTAACCATTGAAGAATTGTGAAATTCTTGATATCTATAATCCGAAAATAGCATATGAAAACGCAATTCAACAACGATATCCATGAAATCGAAGAAATCAAGAACTGCAAACCCTAAAATCGAGTCATTTAATCGAGTTTGAGAAGCCGATCTGAAGAAGAAGAAGAAGAACAATCAAAACTGTGCAATGAAAAAATTCAAGATTATCAACAAAGTAGTAATTAAGAATTTAGGATGAAGAACAAACGAGAGAGATATAGAGCGTGCTCCTTTGACGAGGATGAGGAAGACTTGATTGATAGCAGAGGCGGTTTATATAGAAGGCGGGGTCAGCATAGATGGCTAAGATAACGCGGATGGTGAAATATTCAACGGTAATGATGCAATTTAAAAATACAAACGTTGGATAAGATATTGTTGGACTTATTTTTTTTTTTTTTTTACGAATCGTTGGACCTTACTGTCAGTTAGCTTACCAATTTTTTTTTTAATTTTTATTTTAATGAAGTTAGCTTACCAAATTTGAGTGAACGCATATCATATCGTTCTCTAAAACAATACAGTAGTATTAATTTGAGTGAACACATATCGTATCGTTCTCTAAAACAATACAGTAGTACTACTATCTTTCAACAAAAAAAAAACAATACAGTACTTTTTTCTTTTTCTAAAACAATACTTGTAAATATATATTATTATCTTTTTTAAAACAATACAGTAATTTTTTAAAATTTTATTATCTTTTTTTTTTATATAAGATTTTAAAATTTTATTATAAAAAAATTAAAATTTTAATATATGTTTCTCTTTTTTATAATAAATTTAGTTTAAAGAGAATAAATGAGTTTCGGTGTGAACTTTTCATAATACCAACAATATCCTTGATTCTTTTAGTAGCAACAAAAATATTTTATTAACAAACTCACCATAACATAAGACACATCTTTTTTTTTTAGCATAAATTTTTTTATTAACAAACTTACCATAACATAAGACATTTTTTTTGGACATAAGTTAGACACATGCAAACACGGAACACGCTTGTCTGGCCCGCTAGTAAATATATAAATTTGATTATAATTATCAATGATAAATTATTCAATTTTTTATGTATTCGTCACAAATAATGGTTCAGTGTATATCTATCTATACTTCTATACTATATATAAAGAAAATACATGAATTTTGGTGTGGACTTTTCATAATACCAACAATACCGTTGATTTTTTTTAGTAGTAACAAAAATCTTTTATTAACAAACTCATCATATTATAAGACACATCTTGTTTTTTTAGCAGCAAAAATCTCTTATTAACAAACTGACCATAGCATAAGACATATTTTTTTTGAGCATAAGTTAGACACGCTTCTACCTGACCCGCTAGTTTTTTAATAAGAAAAATTAGAAATTTGATTGGGAATATTTTTGATAATTTAGTAAATTTGATAGTAATTAACTTTTATATTGTATTATTATTATTATATTATTATTTTTAATAGTTAATAGTATATTGTTTATGTTTTTTTTATATGAAAAATATTGTTTATGTTTCAATTTTTATATTCTTATAATCTATTTTATTTTTATTTTTAAGTATATAATCTGTTTATTGTATTCATCTTTTATTTTATGTTTTTTTTTTTCAAATTTTTTTAGTGAAATTGTTGAGTTCATCGTATTCGTCTATTTTGTTGTTATTTTTATGAATATAGATTATTTTGTTTTGATCCAATCTATAATCAGTTTTGTTTCTATTTTTAAGCATATCATTTTTTTATTTATCTTATATTCTTTATATATATAAGGGGTCGGCCCGGTCCGGCCCGTTAACTTCATGGCCCGGCTCGCTTAGCCCGGCCCGATAAGTAAAAGCCTACAAGGCCCGATGGGCGGCCCACTAATTTTCATAGAATTTTTTTTTTGAAAAAAAAAAAACATATTCTACTAAATTTATGTTATATTTCTCAACTAAATCTTCAAGAAAGTAATTCGTATCCCTATATTTTCTCAAATAATCTCTCAAACAACAATATCTTTCTCTTTATCCTCATCAAACAAACAAACAAATCTCTAACAAATAATCTCATTCTAATCCAATAAGTTTTTTGTCATATTATTATTATTATTACTATTATTATTACTACAAAAAAAAAATCCAAGTTTTATATCTTACATTCATCCATTGTAATATAAGTAAAAAAAAACAAAAATATAGAAAGAATATAAAATAAATACAATAAAAAGATGATAGGCATAAAATAACCATATTCCAAGTTTTATATCATTCGTTGTAATTGCACAAAAAAAATTAAAAAAAAATATAAAAAGATGATATGCTTAAAAATAGGAATAAAACAGATTATAGATAGGAACAAAACACAAATAATAACAATAAAACAACAAAAAAAATAAAAAAAATTATATATGAATTTATGCATAAAAATAGGACCAAAATATAACAATAAAAAGATTATAAAAATTTTTAAAATAATTTTTTTAATTCTTTAAGAGGCCGGCCCAGAAGTCTATGGGCCGGCCCATGACAAAGCCTGATCCGATAAGGTCTGGCCCGATAAGGCCCGACCCTCTTTTTATGAAGCCCGACTCGTATAAAAGGATAGGGCTAATGGGTCGGCCCGATAGCCCGACTCTTTTTATCTTATATTTTTTCTTTCTATTTTTTTAAATTTTTTTGTGAGATTACAATAAAGATATAAAACTTGCAACGTGGTTAAAAGCAATAAGGATAAATAAGTAATTTTGGTGGTAATTGATTTTAATATATTAGTAAAATAGATATATGTTTCTCTTTACCCGTCTACCTACACGACAACATTTCATAAAGGTCTATGTAGGGTGGCGGCAAAGCTGGGAACCCGTCTACCTGTTCCGTTTAAGACAGTGTCAAAACTGAGGCGCGGTAGAATGGGTCAACTTAGGTGTGCGGGTTCAAAACTCCACCCTGCTTCAGTTTATTGACAGGTTGACAAGTTGACGGGTCACACCGTCAAAAATTTATTTATTTATTTTTACAATTTGATTTACTACATAATTTATAAAAAAAAAATTAATCATTACCAAAGAGACCGACAAAAGATATTTTTTAACTTCGCATAATAGAATTACAAAAGTCTTAATGTTAATGTCATATTCTTCAACATAAACAAAACCCATCCCTCGATCTGGGTTCACACATCTGATTTCTGGTTTTAATGGTGTTATTCGTTGTGTTGGATTCATTTTCTCTTTGTTTCTCTGATGCTCTAGATTTGTTGAGATCTGCAGATCTCGAGGCGTAAGTTTTCCTCCACTCCAATACCAGGTGCTTATCCGTTTCAGTCCTTGTGACTGTTCTCGGACTGTTTGGCGACTCGAAAGAGCTTTGATGCTTGCTGATTCGTTCAGGGAGTTGTTGACTTGTTTGTACGTGGTTCTAGATTCCGTGTTGGCGGTCGTTTCATTCGCCTGTTTAATCATGGATGCTCGCTGCAGATTTCCACACTTTTCTCCTTTTTTTGTAACTTGGTTTTGTGCCCGTACACGGGTTCGCTGTGTTACGCTAGAGAAGAGTGTTTATCAGTTACGTTTGATTTAGGATTGTTTTTGATTTATCATGATGTGTTTTTATACCTGGGTTAGGTCTAATGTCCCCTAATATCTCTTTGTTTTATTTAACATATTTTTCTTTTTGGCTAAAAAAAAAAACAACTTAACTAAAAATAGTAACACCAAAAGGAAGAAAACCTAGTTTTTTTGGAAGAGTATATGAAACAATACTTCCAAAAACCGAAGTGAGAAATAAAATAAATAAATAAAAAGCTCGCAGGCAAAACCTGCCCCGACATTGCCTCTTTTTTAAGCGGGTTAGGTGGGACGGGTCAACTTAAGGTATTGAGCCAAAAAACTCAGTCGGGCCAACTAAAAATGGTGGGTCAAACGGGTCGCTCCAATGGGTTTAAATCAAGTCGAGTCGAATTGTCCATAACTCAAGTTCGAATAATTTATTTAACGAGTTTAATTTTCAACTCAAGTTTGACTCATTTGGTTCATGAGCCAAGTTCAACGAATTAATTACCGAATCGAATCTCAAACTATTATTGAGTTGGTTCGATTGATTGCAAAGTAAACAAGAAGGTAAAGAGGAATAAAATAAAACATGGTTTTTCTATGGGAGCTTCTATGGTGCATTCCAGTTTTGGACTGTTTTGGTGCAGTCCATATTGACCAATAGAATACCAACTTATGCCACATCAGCGCAAGTCCATGGTGAACCCTGTGAAACTTTTATTTATTGCACATCAGTCCCTTATTAAGTTAATATTAAGTATATATTATATTGCAATTTTTTTTCTTTTAGAAGCATCATATTTTATTAGAAATCACCTTGGTACAAGATATACACAGGAAAAAACAAGCAGGTAACAAAAAATCTGCGACAATTACAAAAACTAGCACCTCAACACCAAGCCAAATCTTAAATAAATCAAACCTCAACACCCAACTTTGTTGTATACCATTCATTTCTATTCAACTTTGCTGTATAATACCAGAAAATCTTAAATTCCATAAGATTTCAAACTCAAAATTCCAATCTCAGGATTCATTGTTTCCAGAAAATTTTATCAAACTCATAAGATTTTGAAACAGAGTAATAAAATCGAGTATTATTAATGGATTTGATTCATCTAAATCGAATAGTATTAGTGGTGGAATATGCGGCGGTGGCAAGATCTCGTTTTGAAGTTTCTAAAAATTTTAAGTATAGGTATTTTGTTTTAGATCATTTAAATGAAAATTAAAATCATAAATATATTTCAAATCGTTTTTGTGATGTTTCTGGGTGATTAATCGTTATTCTCGACGTTTAAATGACCATAAATCGTCGGGTTTTACACTATGCACTACATAATTATATATTTCGGTTTATCCGGCTGTAATATTATTTTTTTGGTTGATGTAATAATTTTTATTATATGAATTAAAATTATTTGCTTACAGTATATGAATTTTATAATTTTTAAGTCATTAACTTCAACTAGAGTATAACTCATTAGGGTTAATAGTACTTCATTTGAACTTGAGTATAATCTTTTAGATAAATATTAGGGTTAACGGTGCTTCATTTGAATTGGAGTATAATCTTAAGCCTAACTACACTTTATTTTAAAATTTTCAGTTATTTTTATAATTTTTAAGTCATTAACTTCTACCGGAGTAAAACACTCAATTAAAGACTGAGTTAGTAGTGCTTTAGTTGAACCAGATTACAATCTTAAGTCAAATAATAAGGTTAATAGTGTTTCAGTTGAAACAAAGTATAATCTTGAGTCAAATTATGCTTTATTTTTAAATTTTAATTTGTTTTTATAATTTGTTTTAATTATCACAAATCACAATTAAAATTAATATCAATTTAAACATTGGGGTAATTTTAAAACTTTTAATATGTTAGGGACTTAGTTGAAATATTAATAGATGTAAGGATACATGATAAGTACCATATATATTGTTGTACCATATAATTCAAAGTTAGTCAACACTGTATCCTCATTGGTCAGATTAGGAATGTATCAAAACATTCCAACTAAGGAATGTAACGTAGAATTTTCCTTTTTCTATACTGGATTACTACATACCCAACTAGTACGCTAGTTTAGTCCACCCATGCAGAGTGATTTTGTCTCCTATACCCGAGAAGGACTTCATCAATTATAATCACCCCATTACAATCACTAGAATATAGATAGATTTCCGATTTTGTTTTCCAAAAGTCGCTATTTTTTTTTTACAACAATATCCTAGTTTGTCAAACAATTGCTTTAATGTCCTATTTTTTGGACAGAATCTGTTACGTCAGTACTACCGTAGGTGACGCCACTGCCGCTTCCACCATCCATGTGCAGATGGTGACACCGGCAGTGTCGCCATGGACACACCTGCTTTTTTCTTTTCTTTTCCCGTTTCTCTTTCTTCTTCATTCTTCTTCTCCACCCACAATCTGTTTGGTTCTCTATCTTTTTCACCTTAAAAATCTGATATTCGAGTGTTCGATTGGAGTTATTACTCTTTTGTTCTTCTTGGTTTCTCCTGGAATCCATGGAGAAGAAGAATGAAGAAGAAAGAGAAAACGAAAAAAGAAAAGAAAAAAAAAGCAGGTGTGTTGGCAATGTCGCCATCTGCACATGAATGGTGGAAGAGAATGTGTCGCCACCTGATGTAGTACTGACGTACAGATTCTGTCCAAAAAGTAGGACATTACATTACATCAATTGTTTGGCAAAATAGGACATTGTTGTAAAAAAAATATTTTTAAGGACTTTTGGCAAAAAAAAAATCTAGATTTCCTATCTCAGACTACTAGAGGATTTCCTGCCTCACACGATAAGTTGTTGCCACTAATGAATGACTTGCACAAAGTTTGAATTTGTATTACGGTGATACAAAGCATGTTATAGGATACAAACGTTTGTATCAATGATTTTATTAAAAAAAAAAAATGATTTTATTAAAAGAACATTGATATATAAAAAGGAAGGAAAACAATCGAAGCATTCACAAAACAAGGTTTGCACTTTGCATTACCTAAACAAGCAACAAACTATGAAATGTAGTACCTGTTTCGTTTCAAGTTAACATGCCTTAAACGCACGTCCAACCCTCCAAACGTGATTCCAATAAAACATAGAGATGTTTGGATCTCATTTTATAAAGTGATTCAATTAATTGGAAGTGCTTCTACTTGAAGCTCCATTTCATAGCTTCTACGTTTAGTGAATCGATTCTATATAAAATAAATTTGATTTACCAATTTGCCCCTTTCACAAGTGTTGCAGTTCCACTATTTTTGTTTTACCCTTTCTCTTGCTGTTGGTAAAAAATGTTTAGCAATTCTTTTTACTAACCACCATTTGTTATGTTCATTTAGATCCATAATAATTTATTATTATGCTAATCTAATATTTTTTTAAGGGTATGATTTTATTTAAATATTATACTCTCCGATCATTTTTATAAGGAACACTTTGATTTTTTTCTTTTTATAAAAAATACTCTTTAAATTTATTTTTTATTAAATAGAGAATTTCATTTGTATCTTTATTAAATAAAAACAAATAATTTATTTCAATTTTAATGCATTAATTAAATAGACATATTTCTCATGCTACTCCAAGGTTAGTTTTGGAATAAAACATAAAACTTTAGAATTATTAACGAGAAAAATTAGTTTCCTTAGTCTATGTGATTTTTTCAAAATGTTTCTTATAAAAATGATCGGAGAGAGTATTTACTAAGTAATTTTGTTTTATGTTTCTATAAAAAAACACATATTAAAACTCAATTTGGTAATTGTGTTTCCAAAAGCAATTTTGATTCAAATTATCCAAACAACTTAAAATGTTGAGAATCACTTTTCATGAATGCATCCAAACATAAATCAATTCTGTTAAACTCACTTTTAACCAAACTCAATTCTGTCAAACTCAATTCTGTCAAACTCAATTATTTCCGCCGCTTAACCAAACACACACGTAATATATCTACAAGTCTTGCTCTCAAAACTCATCTTGGTTCCATGAGTGACTCTGTCATAACATTCAAAGAAAAGGTTTCATCTATGACCCTAGAGAGTCTTGAATTATCAATACCTCTCACATTTTGAAATGCTGGTGACTTAGGATAAGGAAGGGATACAGTGTCGTTGCCGATCATTGATACTACATCAGACATGGTAGGCCTATCTGCTGGATTTTGTTGTACACACAGAAGTCCTATGTTTACGTATCTTGGCACTAAATGCTTGCTGTAAGTATCAGTTAAAGCTGAATCCATCAGGTTCATTCCCGAATTGCTTATCCATAGATCCCAAGCCTTCGATATTCGGTAAAACAAAAATTATTATTAAATTTACAATTTATAAGATTGTTTTCAATTTTGCAAATGAAGAGCAGTTATGTGGAAAATAGAAACATACATAACCAAGGAGATTCAAGGAGTTTGTTTGAAAGAATCTGGTATTCTTCTTGCCACTTACAATCTCCAACAAAAGGACCCCAAAGCTAAACACGTCGGATTTAATTGAGAAAAGGCCTTCCATTGCATATTCAGGGGACATGTAACCACTGAAATCCAATAACAGAAATATTATTTATTGATTGATCATACTTCATACATCCGAAAATTTGAATTTACAGGCAGAAAATACGATTTATTTGTGGGACTTACTAAGTTCCAACTATTCGATTTGTATTTGCTTGAACTTCATTTGCACTAAATATTCTCGCCATCCCAAAATCTGATATTTTAGGATTCATGTTGATGTCTAACAATATGTTGCTAGCTTTTAAATCTCGGTGAATGATGCGAAATCGAGAATATTGATGAAGGTAAAGGAGTCCTTGAGCAATTCCTTCAATTATCCGAACTCGTGTTCTCCAATCTAGGATGCTTCTTTTTGTGGCATCTGTTTGCATCAAAATGATTTCCAAATCAAATAGAAGAATGCAGCATATTTAGGAGAAAAATTAGACTAAAAATTAAAGTACATACCAAATAGAAAACAATCCAAGCTTTTATTAGGCATAAATTCATAAATAAGCATCTTTTCATCTCGCTCGATGCAGCAGCCCAAAAGTCTAACAAGATTATTGTGTTGGAGTTTTGCAATCAACGTTGCTTCATTTCTCAACTCCTCCCATCCTTGACCTGATCTTCGAGATAGTCTTTTTACAGCAACCTCATCTCCATTCAATAATTTACCCTGGATTATATTTTTAGTGTATAAAAGTAAAATAGCAGCACAAATGTAAAAATTGGATTCAACAAAACTACATCGATAACATTCTAATAGAGTGTAACTATTTATTATAATTGATGAAATATTGCTGCCGATCATGCCTTGTAAACAGGTCCAAAGCCACCCTCCCCAAGCTTATTTGCATCTGAAAAGTTATTAGTAGCTGCTGAAACACTCACAAAACTGAATAATGGCAATTTGACTTCCTTCTTCTTAAGTTTCGCACCCTTGTCTTCTTTAAAAAACACCGAGTTTTTAACGCTCATGCCTACTTCAAAATGCAGCAAGTCATCCCCTACAAATGAAAGTGAGCTGGTGGATGATATACTGATAAGTTATCTAACTTTAACTTGTTTCTGATAAATACACTAACGAGTTAGTTACAATGCAAACTAGATTATTTATTACCTTCCTTTCTTAGAGTTTTAGTCCGGAAAAAGAATAGGCACAGTAGTAAAAGCATTATAAGAATTGAGATCGGTATAACAATTAGAAGTAGATTTCTCTTCCTGCTTCTATGTTTGTCAACCGCTTTCGTTGTATTAGAATCTGCAAAACAAAATTGTCAATTAACCCGTCCAATGATTGCATTTACTTTGGGTCTCCGTGTGTATGATATATTTTCGTCAGAATAAACTATCAATTTAGTCCATATACTATCACTCTCTCTGACCAATTTAGTCCCTATAAATATACACACATAACATATCATATGTAAGTGATGGGTAGAGGGTGAGGGCTCTATCAAGTCCCTTACCGGTGTACTGCTTAAATCCACCGTTAGATTTAATAAACGCATATGATCTCATAATTCATGATCACACTAGATTCAAACTAAAGTATAAAATATATCCTGAATTTATTCTTTGCTTTTAAAACTTTAGAAACTAAATTGACTGGTTCTATGTAGTTTAGGTACTATACTATTTATTAAAGAGTGCTAGTTTACAAGGGTCTAAATTTGAAGATGTATTTGTTTTGGGAAATTCTATGGTACACCCATCAAATTTCAATGTACCGGTACAATAGATAACTCTATATATCCTAACAACTTAAGCTTTTGGGATAATCGGTTATTTGACATGATATCAGAGCCTCTATGACTAAGTGGTCTAGAGTTCGATCCCCGCTTCCCTCACTTTCTAATTAAAAAGTGGAATTTAAGCATATGTAAGGTGGACTTATGCATTATTCACGCTTTCAAGCCCAAGTGGGCTCTTGCGTGAGGGGGCGTGTTAGCAATAATATAAAACCATTGATGCGGTTATTTGACAGTTTTCATTAAGATAGCTCAAAAAAGGGAACTGGGGAAAAAGAAAGGAGGTTCTTTCAACTTACATGCTGTAACAAATTCCGAAGCAGCAAGTCTGAGATAAAAAGCTGGATGATTATTATTACCATTTTCAATATCACTCGAGATGTTCTTCAGACTCAATATACTATCATACCACAACATGCAGTAACTATTAAAATAATAAGAGTAAGCAATACAAGAGCAATTTTTTACACAAGTGCTTTCACATCTTTCTGTCGAATCCATCTTCAGCCTCATTTCATCTGGAGGTAATTCCATTTTATCAAAGCGTAGGAATTGATCGTTACTATTACTGCTTATGTTGTGGCACAACAACTCTGTCTTCCTCACACAGCCAGCATACCTTCTTCCCTTCCCCTTGCTCTGTTGAAACTCATTGTAGCGTAAGGATCCATCCACGGGTTCAAAACCTTTCAAACAGTGACAAGGATCAAGAGCTTGCGGATCACAAAGGGAAAAAAGTCCACACGTAATATTGTTTCCACACGTAGAATATGACTGTACAGAAACCCAACGCATATTTTCCTCTGACCAATACTGGTAATTAAGATCCCCAGACACTTCCAATACCAACCGGGAATTTCTATCATCTAGTAGAGTATAATAGTCCTTAATTTTGTTCAATTCCAAACCTGCTCGATGAATGGGACGATTGTTGATAGTTAGTCTCTTAAGAACAGCACCATACTTGAGAGTAAATTGTCCGGGGGAAGGGTCGTCTGCACTTGTCCATGAATTGATTGACCAGCTGTTTCCTAAAGCCAGTCCATTTCCAGCAAGAATGGTATCTGTGGGATTATCAAAACTGTCCCAGAGAATCGCTTGGTTCGAATTGTTCTGCAGTCGCAGGCTTCCAGAATCAAAGAGCGCCATGTAGGTAATATTATTGTTGTTGTCTGTAACACTTGTTACATGATATGTGATCTGTCCGTCTATAATGACAATGTTACCATCAGCAGGGTTAATAGTAAGTGCCGCTGAGGTAGTTTGAAATGCATAATCTCTGTTTGCAACCCACACAATCTTGACATTTGGAACTTTTTTAAACCATATACCAACGTAGTACTTGGTGGAGTTGTCTTTGATTCTGGTAAAAAATCCCAGTTCGTAGCTTCCACCCTTGGAAACAATTGTGTCTGAGATTCCGATCGATTGACCGATTTGTAGGAGTTCTCTGTATGTAGTTGCATTCACACAAAACAAACTCAACCAATAAAATATGAACATTAGCAAGTAATCAAGGACAGAACTTTGTGCCATGTTAATTAGTCCACAATCCTATTTTCAAAATCTTACACATAATATGTTCACATGATTTATTTGTTTGAGAAGACTTTGAAAACCAATAACGTGATCCAAGCAAATTCATTATACCATACGTACGAAGAAAATTCAACAGAAGAAAATTCGGTCCCATGGACTTATTCATTCATTCATGAGATCAATCCATCAATCATGGATTAATTAATTCATTTAAGAAGCGTTTACTTTTTTTTTTTTTTCGGTTGATAAAATATACTTCATCCGTCCCAAATTATAAGAGAAAAAAAACTTAATTTCTTTGTCCCAAATTATAAGAAAAAAACCAAAATTTCTCTTTCTAAGAATTATTTCTACTCATTCTCATAAAATTGAATGTAGATTGAATTTAATTTTCTCTATCTCTACTTTTATCAATAAGAAATAACCAATGAAAATTATTTGTATATATTCCCATGAAACTTATTTCAAGAAAAATACAAAAATAAATACACTCCAAATTATTATGTTTTGGTTTTTCTTAATAAATGTGATTTTTGTTTTTTCCCATATAATTTGAGACGGAGGGATTAAATCGCCTTTACTTCTATGTCGTCTGTGTCCACTTTTTCTATTATGCTAACATGTGTAAAATATTAAAAAGAAAAAGAAAAAAGTGTAAAATATTATTCTAAGTTTTTCATCCATCCGTTTAATTTCTTATTAATAGAATAGTTATATTTTGAAAAATAACAAATTAACTCACGTAAAGACTTCGAATCCAACGCGATCCAACGCGAAACTCCTTAAATGACAAAATGAGGACAGAATATCTATGATTGTATTCCTTATGTCCCAAAATATAAGTAAAAGTTGGCCAACAAAAGTAAATGTATTTGGTGCAAATCTTTAACCAAATACGTCAAGTTTCTTTGACTCGTTTTTCCTTATATTTTGGGATGGAGTGAGTAGTTGGCACCGACCATATCCTGATATCCATATTAGATGTTTTGAAAAAGAAAAAAAAAACACATGTCAATTTGAAATATTCTTCTCACAACCACCCATAATATAATACAAATATTTGTTCATGCCACTAATTTCTTCACCATCTTCATTGCAAGTACTTTTGGATTGCAATTGTGGTTCATGCCACTATTTTCTTCACCATCTTCATTGCAAGTGCTTTTGGATTGCAATTTTGTACTGATCGTGTATTTTTTTTGTTTTTTTTACCACCAATTTAAATCTGGTTCGAGGGTCAATTCTGGCATTAAGTGATTCTGGCCCCTCTCGATCGCAGTTGCGGAGGATCGAACCATGGTCTTCCCTACCAAGTTTAACGTCAATCACCACTGAACCAACTAACGATTGACTTATTGATAGTGTATTTTAAACAAACAACCTATGGGACCAATCGTTAGTCGGTTAAATGGTAATTGACGTTGAACTTAGTAGAAAGGACCACGGTTCGATCCCCGCAACTGTGATTAGAAGGGGACTGAAACCACTTGATACCAAAACCGACTCTCAAACCCGATTAAACTGGTGGTGAAAGTCGAAAAATAAAAACACTCCATATAGCAGATGGAGGCGAAGCCTACTTTTTCCTCATGTCTAGATGCTCTTCGCCTTATAAAAAAATTTGAAAACTAATTTCAAGAAAATATATATATGTAATTGTTTTATAAAGGTTATCCTGGTTAAAAATAAAAAACATTATTTATAATGGTAAATAATGCTATAATGTTTCTGACATCATGTCTACACTAAACGCATAAAGATAAATGTTTATTCTATCACCATCCTACGTATTTAGCTTCTTATTCATGTCCATGTCATATCTTTAGCCCGTCATTATTCTATCATAATTAAAATAATTTTTTTTTGAAGCATAAAAATAAAATAGTTGAAAGTTAAAAAGAAATAAAAATCTTAAATACTTAAAAAAAAATACTTGTACTTGTACGTAGGAGAACGAAGCAAAACAAATAAGGAAATATTTGGAGGATGACATTATATTTGATCGACATCATCATCCAATCCTAAAAATTAATGATTATATTTTTTCCTTTCCTTATTTATAAAGATTTGATTTTGTTAATTTTTTTTTGTTAAAGAGATTTGGTTTTATTAATTACTACACTATTAATTATTTGTAATTTTTTTAATATTTTAATTATTTCTAATTATATGATTGATTGTGCCTAATCATTAATGCTTAGGTGAAGACTCATCTAAGAATTTCTCTCGATCGACATCATCATCCAATCTTAAAAATTAATGATTATATTTTTTGTCCGAATCATTCAATCCTATTTGAGATTTTGGCTGTCTATTTGGAGATTTATGCACAAAATATGTAAGGAGGGATTTTGCACAATTGCGTATTATTTATTTCTCACTTTGTTTTTATTTTTATGGAAAAAACTTGCAGCCGCACACACAATTGCTTGTTCTGACTCTCAAGTATCAAGACAATGAAAATACGAAGAAGAAATAACAATGCAGATGAAAAGAAAGACAGACTTAGTGATTTATCCGATTGTGTTTTGCTTCACATATTGTCCATTTTGAACATCAAGGAAGCCGTTCAAACTTGCATTCTCTCCACGAGATGGAAGAATCTCTGGAAGCAACTTTCCATTCTTTCATTGAATTCTAGCCAATTCAAAACTCTTGGATGTTTCAACAAATTTGTGTCTCGGCTTTTGTCTCTACGGGACAAGAGAACCGCGGTGCAAGCTCTCAATTTTAACAGTCAAGGTATCATGCAGTCTAGTTTACTCAATAGAATTTTCAAATACGCTGTTTCACATCATATCCAACAATTAAATATATCTTCCGCTTGTTATATTGAACACTTTTCACTTTGTTACCTTTCGTCGCTCTCATGTCACACTTTAATGTCTCTTAACCTTTCTGCAAACAATGTTATTGATCGTCAACGACCAATATTTCCCAATTCTCTGTATTTGCCGGCGCTAACCAGCTTGTGTCTAAAGGGCTTTGCCTTTTGTGGGTGTGGCAGTGGTAATGATGGCCGTGCAGAGCCCTTTTCGACATTTAACAACTTGAATACTTTGACCATTTACTCATTCGAAATTCTTGATGAACAACTCTTCGTATCAAATGCCACACTTGTTAATTTAACAATAAAATCATTTGATGATGACTATTGCAAACTCGAGTTATATACTCCAAGTCTTTGTAACTTTGATTTTAAGGGCAAACCTGTTCAAAAACTCGGTGGGAGCAATAGAAATCTCTCTTCTATCAAACATGTAAGTATTGATATACCAATGTGGTCAATTGATGAAAATTATCCTGCGGTTCTACTCAATTGGCTGACTGAGCTCGTTAATATGGAGTCATTGACGGTCTCTTTGTATATTCTTCAGGTACTTTGCTCAGTTTGCTGCATGTTTGGTTTAAGAAATTTTTTCCATTTTTATTTTAATTTTCACTTTTTACTACAACTTTTTCCTTAATAGACTTGTTTTTTTTTTAAAAAAAAAATATGACTTGCGTTAATTAAATTGAAAATAATTCACCATCATTGCTTAGATTCTCGACTCAGTTATAGGGAAGGTCGATTTCCCTTACTTATGTAACTTGAAGTCACTGAAAGTAAAAACATTGAACCCTACATGGATACCTGGTGGAGTTGTAAACTCTTTGCTTCAGAACACACCATCAGCAGAGTATAAAATCATAGATTTGTCAAGGTAAATGTGCATTCAGCTTTTAAACACAATTTTTTCTAATTTGGTTTTTGCCTCACTAATTGCTTTGCTTCCTTTTTATTATTGGTATCTGATTTACAACATATATATTGCCTCTAAATTTGGGTTTTGCAGATTCAGCTTGTTGGAGACTTGGAGCTTATTATATAATGAATTTTGAAGTGCATTAGTTTGCCAAGAGAAATCTTTCCCTAGCTAGATAGAATGTTTAAGATTTATTTATCCTCTCGCAACTTACTAAGTTATCATTTGTATTTTGTTTCATTAGGGATTTCTATTTTTCAACATTTTTAGGTATGTGTTTGATTCATTTACCTATCTAGTTATTTAGTTGTCTTAATTCTTATGTTTCATGATATCATTGTCAATAAAATGAGAAGAAAATTATTTGTTATTCATGCAATGCACAAGACTGTGATTACTAATTGATTTGAATTCAGTTAAGAGTCCTACACCTGATGTGAGGTGTGATGAACACGAGTTTATAAGCAGAGACAATTTTCACTTTACAAGTCGGTTTTGTAGGGTTGAGTTAGACTTAACTCTCAATTCTAAGAAATTCAATATGTTGTTTTCTCTTGCCTATAATTGTACAATACTACTAGCCATTTCAGTTGCGATTGAACGTGACTTAACTTTAGATATAAAACATGTTTATGAAAGATCACATGCATTCACCAAATTATATAAAGTCTGGTCTTATTTTCAGGGTTTTAAGAAAGATGTTTATGTTACAATTATATCAAAGAATATTTATATTCAATACAGATATAGATATTGTTTTAGAAGCCCGTTGAGGCTAATATAGTTTGGTTCAATAGGCGATGTTTGTCAATAGTTATATTACATTGCAGTGAATAGTTAGTTAATTTCACCGCCATTAGAACTATTCTTATAATTTGAAAAGGAAAAGTGAATGATATGTTTGTATACCAAGCACTAAAGGTTTTAAATTGCTGTCTGTATACAAAATTGTGGGTGTAGTAGCCTCCGCAACCGCATCATATACAATTGTGGTATAATTTTTATTCACGTGTACGGTCGCATTGTAACTACAACAGAAGCCGCATCACATAATTTCCGCCATGTTTGCTCAATGTTTTTCATGAAAAAAATAAAAAATTATGAACCACAAATCCAAATTTAACTTGCGTCAAATCTAATAAAAAAATCTTACTTTTAATAATATCTCAACCGTGTACTTTAAACACATTTGAATCGGTACTTATGGAATAAATAAAGACTCTGCAATGATGAGTAAATACTAATAGTGTTGTGGCATAGTGGTGTTTTTTTATATAGTTTGTGAAATTTAAAACTGATTTTACGCTGCAATAGTCGTATTACGTGTTGGAGTAACCATAATGACCGCAATCGCAATAACTACAAGTGTTACCGCATCCGCAACCACAATTTAACATCATATCTTCACCGGACGTGTTAAAAAATTTACAAACCACAAAATAATAGTTAGACTTATTTAGCAATATTTAGCACTGGAATTGGGTACTAGTTAGTTAGGATAATTGACTATGGCATTATCATAGTCGGATTAAAACCCAATACATTTAAAGCTCAAGGCATAAAACGCCAATTCATATTGACAAGCATGATATATAATTACTTAAGGATGCGTTTAATCCACTAAAAAATATGGCACTGGACATTACAGCTATGTTATACTGTATTTAATTGTAAAACTGTTTTAGGAACTGGACAAATCGGGAGGCAATGGACAAGACTTAATTGTAAAAATGTTTTAGGAACTGGACAAATCGGGAGGCAATGGACAAGACAAAAAAGATTTTGTCCTCCACTAAATCACAGCAAAACTTTTTGTCCCAAGTACAAATTGTCTAAGGGGGGTGTATTGGATTAGGATTTTGAAAGACAATTTTTGCATAAAAAAGTCTTGTGGATTTTAAAAGATTGTGCATGATTTTAATAACTTTTAGGATTTTAAAAGACTATTAAGATTTTTAATTTGAATTTCAATGGATTTATATGGTAAGATTTTATAGGATTTGGAAGACTTTATGGATTTATTGGATTTTAAAAGACATTGAATTTTAAATTAAATGCAGCAATTTTGTTTAAAAAAATCCCAATTTTTTCTCTTTTTTGTTAAAAAAATTGCAAATCATATTTACGCATGCATGATTTATATTTTATATTTGGTAGTGTAAAATATGAAAGAGCATATATATATATATTCATTGTTCTTTTGTAATTTGATCTTATTTAACTCCTCTTCAATGTATTATTAGTCAAAAAAGAATAAGAAAATATGAGACATAAGAGCAATTTAAACTTCTAAACTTTTGCATAGGTCATATAGGGAGAAGTTATTATACATAAGTGTAATCCTTATGCATGGTACATAAGTCAATAACATCCATTAGATTGAGCATCCACATGTAATAATCCTAGCCAATCTCAACTCACACACTCACACCTAATCTCACACCCCCCAAATTTCTCACGTACCCCCCAAATTACTCGCGCACCCCCAAATTTCTCGTGCACCCCCCAAATTTCTCATGCACCCCCATTTCTCGCGCACCCCCAAATTTCTAGCGCACCCCCCAAAATTTTTCACGCACCCCCAGATGACTTGTGCGCCCAATTTTTTTTTAACCCCCCATATTTCAAGCCTAAACCATTTTGCTGTGGGAATGGTTTCAAAAATATACACTCCAAAACCATTAAGTGCATAAGATGGTTTTGAAGTACAACCTATAATTAGAATCATAATTGTTTTTTTTTGTACAATTATAATCATTATTTAAAACCAGTTAAATGGTTTCAGATAGTTATACACTAAAACCATTTGTATTGTAAAATGGTTTTATGTGTGTTTTTATGGTTTCAAAAATTCTGGAAACCATTATGCTGGTTAAATGGTTTCAGATAGTTATACACTGAAACCATTTGTATTGTAAAATGGTTTTATGTGTGTTTTTATGGTTTTAAAAATTCTGGAAACCATTATGTTGGTTAAATGGTTTCAGATAGTTATACACTGAAACCATTTGTATTGTAAAATGGTTTTATGTGTGTTTATATGGTTTTAAAAATTCTGGAAACCATTATGTTGGTTAAATGGTTTCAAATCACAATTATTGTTTGTATTCTAATTATAGGGTTGTACTCTAAAACCATCTTATACACTTAATGGTTTTGGAGTGCATATCTCTGAAACCATTCCCACAACAAAATGGTTTAGGCTAGAAATGTGGAGGGGACCAAAAAAATAAAATTGGGGGGCAAAAGTCATATTGGGGGTGTGCGAGAAATTTTGGGGGTGCACAAGTAATTTGGGGGGTGCATGAGAAATTTGGGGTGTGCTAGTAATTTGGGGGGTGCACAAGTAATTTGGGGGGTGCACTAAGTAACTTATGCATGGTGCATAAGGATAGCTTATGTATAATAACCAATCCCGGTCATATACATTCAAATTATTTCTAATTTAGTTGAGACACATTTTTTTTTACAAAACATACCAAATCCATGGTTCAAAATGAAGGAAAACTTCCTATTAAATTGACGTGCTCCACAATCATCACACTGCAATGACCACATTTATTTCATAAAGCAATCTTTAAACTTCAGTCCTTAAAAAGGTGAAAAATGAATATTGAAAATAGAATAACATTCATATATATATATAAAAGATAAATATATATAGTGGTTGACTTACTTGTTGAGAATATATATAGACATAATTTGCTAAAATATTTATACATAGAAAACATACAAAATAATTTAAAGGGTAAATGATCATTTACCCCCCTGCAAAATAAGCAAATTTTCGTTTACCCCCCTATGCAGATTTTTTTTCTGTTTACCCCCCTGCAAAAAATAGATTCCCTCATTTTGCCCCCTAGGTGTACAGCAGGACATGTGACTGTGCAAATCTGCTGACGTGGCTTGTACACGTGGAAAAAATCATTTATATTTATTTTTTAAATTCCATGTCACATAATTTTTTTAAAAAAAAAATCCTACAAAAAAAAAACGAATTTTTTTTCCCAAAATTTAAAATAAAATTTCCTACAAATAATTTTTTTCCTACAAAATAAAAAAAAAATAAAAGATTTCGTACAAAAATAACTTTTTTTGCATAAATAAAAAATTAAATTTTCTTATTTTGTCCCCAAAATAAAGAATTTAACGATTTATTTTCAAATATCTTTTAATTAAAAAAAATAGAATCTTTATTTTTGTCTGCGTAATTTAGTGCTGCAGATATAGTACAAGCTAAGGTTGCTGCACAATTTAATATCACATAAGAATTGAAGCATAATTTTGCTTAATTTTTTTTGCTGCATAATTTAATATCACATATAATTTTGGTAGAAGAGGAAAACACAAATAAAACTTCTTCTTCTATTTTTTTTTAATTCAAAGAGATTAACAAAAAAACAATAAAGTTTTGTTTTTAAAAATTAAAGATTATGTTTTTTTTTTAATTTAAAGAGATTTGAAAATAAATCTTTAAAATATTTAATTTGGAAATAAACTTTATTTCGGAGTAAATCTTTATTTTGGGAGTAAAATAAGAAAATTCGTTTTTTTATTTTGGGAGGAATTTCTTTTTTAAATTCGTTTGTAGGATAACAAATATAATTTTTAAAATTTTGTAGGAAAAAAAATAATTTGTAGGATTTTTTTTTTATTTTGGGAAAAGAAAATAAGAAAATTGGTTTTTTTATTTTGTAGGAAAAAGAATTTATTTTTTATAAAAAAAAAAATCTGACGTGGAATTTTTTAAAAAAATATAAATGATTTTTTCCATGTGTACAAGCCACGTCAGCAGATTTGCACAGTCACATGTCCTGCTGTACAGCCAGGGGGCAAAATGAGAGAATTTATTTTTTGCAGGGGGGTAAACAGAAAAAAAAATATGCACAGGGGGGTAAACGAAAATTTGCTTATTTTGCAGGGGGGTAAATGATCATTTACCCTAATTTAAATACAAAAAATGAGAGAGCATGACTAAACAAAAAGTATGTGATACAGATGAATAAATATTAGTTATATAAGGACCATGGTTACATTGAGAAGCATTACAACAGTCTTAAGATTTAATTGTAATGAGTGTTTAGTTATCATTGCAATATATTTTTACAAATTAACTATGCAAAAGTTAATTTATAGCATAAGAAATTAGAACTCTTTATGCAAAAACCACAATAACACATGAAGTTTTATTCTTTTCATTTTAGTGTACCATTTCTTTTGCAGATAATCAAAAGTCAAACTATTAATTGGTGTTTCCAATTATTTGCAATTAAGCATAAAATAAATCTCATAACCGATTTCAATTATTTTTTCTTCCATGGACTAATAATAGACATGAATATAAAAGTATATTCATAGTTATACAATAACTTTAGTAAAATTACATATTAATAATTTTTTTTACTAAGGAAGATTTTTTTTTTGTTTATCAGAGAATTTTTTAGTAAAGTTGGACGCAAAAATGTCAATATGACGCAATTCAGTTTTTTCTCAATTACATTATATACTATCATTTATCATTATAAGTCCAAATTTAGTAGAAAGCTGAGACAAATAATATAAGAATACATAATTGTTTGTTGATTTATCTTCTTGTGAGAATTTCATTTTAGAATTCCAACAATCATGAGAATTTGATGGTCATAGTATCATTTATGTCTCTCTCTAAATCATAACCGAGATATAAATTTGTAGGTCTTATAGTATTAGTTAGTCACTTTTAATTAAATTTTATTAACCTTTGAAGAAGAACCCTTCATTGAATTGAATTAATGAAGGGTTCTTTCTTCTTAATATCCTTTTCATTTTCATCGACAAAAGCCCTTGAAGAAGAATCAACATTCTTCTTATCCTGTTTCTGAGAAACTTCATTAACCTTTTAAGAAGAACCCTTCATTGAACTCTTCTCAATCTCTTCCTCTTCCAATGGTTTGGTAGAAATTCCACATTTTTTCTTGTAATAGTTTTCATTGTAATAAACAACATATAAAGAAGAGTTTTCATCACTGTCAGAAATTTCATTCACCTCATCAACTTCAAAATCTTCATCACCAGTCTCATTTTCTTCACTACTATCATCAGAATCTTCTTCAGAGTTTTCCTCAACTTCAAAATCTTCATCACTGGTTTCATTTTCTTCACTACTATCACCAGAATCATCTTCAGAGTTTTCCTCACTTCCATCTTCATCAACAGAGTTTTCCCGTTCGAAACCACACTTTACATTGCTAAAGTTTTCATTTTTAACATCATCTGAGCAACCCTCAGACATTTTCTTATCAGAAAATTGTTGATGTCACTTTCATCTTCATTTTGTTTGATTTTTTTGCAAGAAGAAACAGAGCCCAAATAAACAAATGAATCTCTGACCCGTTTCGTCTTATGTTGGAGAGAAAGACATCCAAAGTCCAAACAATGGAACATTCTTGCTACGAACACCATCCATCAACAATTTCTTCTATGTTTGATTTCTTTCTTATTTGTTAAAGGAGAGCAGATAGAAAATATCCAAGAGAACAACATAGCAACGTTAAAATGTGATGTCAAAAGTATTGTGTGTATGTAAGAGGATTGGTGAAGAAGACATTGTTGGAAAATGAATACATTTAATATACATTTAATGTGTGGAAGTTGAATTTGTGAACTTGAAAATATTAAAATGTAAATTGAAAAAAGTGGAAAAAAGTCTCACATTGGAAATGACATATTCTTTATTAGTGTTTATATATTCTAAGATGACTACTTAGGGTGTGTCCCAATAGATACCCAGTTTTGTAAATGAGGGCTATGCACATATTGTTGACCATCACACGCGCGCCTAGGTGATGATATGCGTTATTTATTAAAGAGAACGACATAGTCCACAAATGAGTAATTTCTTCGGTTGCTATATTTTTTTAAAACAATTTTCTGATATAAAAAATATGCATAGATTGAAGTAGTGATAATATTGGCGCCAGGATAAAAGAGGAATCTATCACTTTCCTATGTGTGACTAGGATTCCATGCAATCAAGCCTACTACATGTAGATTCTTCACATAAGATTAGAACGTTGCATTAAGATTGAATGGTCTAGCATTAAAATAGTTTTTTCCTGTTTTGTTTAAATTGTTATTAATTTGGAAAATTTTATCTTAATCGGACCAACAAATCTTCTCTGATCGTAAGACTATATGAAATTCAAGTTCGCATTTTACTAATTAAAAATAGTTATGTTAACTAGTGTCCAACGAAGTGGTGGTTAAGGAAGGCAAAAAAGATAAATTTTGTATTGGAAAAACATTTTCTATGTTTTAAAAAGATGGAATAGACAAAATTTTAAGACAATTTTACTATATTAGGCTCCTTGAGTAATGACCCAGGGCACTAGTTAGCATTTTTCATTAGAAAAATATGGAACTGTATAAGACAACGATAAATGTATTTGATTTTTAAAATGGTTTTTGGAACCTACAAATTGATGGGAGCAATGGACGGATTTTTTTGGGTATCAAGTACAAATTATTTAAAATGTCAAAATAATTTTTTTTTCTCTATCAATCTATAAGATAAAAAATTATTCAATATATCTTCAATTTTTTTTTGTTATTCTAATATGTATTTGCATTTGGAAATTCAAACGAATCCTAAATCACTTGGAGAAAAGTGGGACGTAGTGGAGAGTTGCAGCAAGTGCATCGTGCAGGAGCCGGTGGTTGTAATATATTAGTTGATCGGGTTGTTACTCAAGGTGTAGTCGTGGGTAATGTCAAAAATGGCCATGGGTATAGACAGATTTTCTTGTAGTGACTCTTACTCTTAGTTTCAATGATAAAACTTTGTTTTTTTGGAAGTATCGTAATGTAACAGTAATAATTTACGGTAAGAGTCATAATTTTCCTATAACTATAGCCGGTGGTTGGTAAAATATTTTTATGACCCATTTTCTATAACTACACGCTTGCGACCCATTTTCTTTAGTCGGTTGAGCCGGATTGGGTTGGGTCCCTTTATCTTGCTCACCCATATTTGGAGAATTTAGACCAAATACATTAATTTTCTTCTTTTTTTTTAACTAGAAAATACATTAATTTTTGTTAACCCATTTTTGCTTATAATTTAGGAGGAAAAAAATATTTCCTAATTTTTCTGCAAAAACATTAAACGACATATATTTAAAACCAAAATTACAATAAATGTAAAAATATACTTCCTCCGTCCCAAAACTTTAGTCCTTTTGGAGTTTTGCACGAAGATTAAGAAATGATAAGTTAAGTCATTTTTACCCTTATTTTATTATGAAAAAGAAAATATATTTAATTAATTGTTTAACTTTAGTAAGGGTACGAATGGTAAAGTATCACTAATTGTGTATTAGTTTCTTAAAAGGACTAAAGATTTGAGACACAACTAAAAATGTAAAAGGACCAAAGATTTGGGACGGAATGAGTAGATACCAAAAATTTCAATTTTAAAATAGAAGGACTATTTTATGAGTTTAATAAAATGGAAAATTGTTTCAAAAAAAAAATGGAAAATCAAAATTGCAATTAAGCCATTTTATAAAAAAGAAAAACTTTAATGTGTTACGAGTTCCGAGAAGCCTTAGCTTTGGTCAGGTGGAAAAAATGAGTTAAGTAGCGCATTACTGGTAGTAGTGCAATGATTAAATGAAGAGTTTTAACTTTTAACTACAACAAATAGTAAAGAGACTAACTCAACTATCCATCTCCCCCTATTTATGAACTTCACTTCATTGCAGACAGTAACCGTACCATGGCTAGTAAAATTCCTGAGATGATCAAGCCAATCCACTTTTTTAAGATCATATTTACTCAAAACCTTCTTAAAGGAAAGCTTTGTAAGCATTTTTTTTTATTCTTTCTTCATGTCTACTTATCATGTTTTTATAGGAGTATCCGATTATATCTTATAATTAATATAGTTGAAATAATCTACTATATTATATATTTTTTTCTTAATTAAGTTTTTCTTGTTTGAGTTCTATAAGGCTAAAATAGTGAATACTAATGTATTTTGGTAGTTAATAGTTTGAGCTTATTATGTTGTTGGGTATAAGTTATTCTATTCACATTATTGAAATCCTATCCTCCTTTTAATGTTTGAACTAGGGGCAAACCTGTGCGGCACGGGTTTCGGCATGGGCTTGGTTAAAATAAAATATTTTTATAAATAAAAAATAATAATTGCGATAACTATAATCACATATAGTTAAATAATAGATACTCCCTCCGGTCCTTTTTATAAGAAACACTTTGGAATTTTTATTTGGTCCTTTTTATAAGAAACACTTTGACACAATTCCATTTGTACCCTTATTAAATACAATCAAATAATTCATTATAATGCTAGTGCATTAATTAGAGAAGTCTATTTCCCATGCTAGTCAAAGGTTAGTTTTGGAATATAACATAAAATGTTAGAATCATTAATGAGAAAATTTACCTTCCTTGGTCTGTGTGATTTTGTCAAAGTGTTTCTTATAATAAGGACCGGAGGGAGTATTATTTTAAAATATGATTATATTTAATAGTATGAGTAAAAAAAAAGTTGTTTAGAAATATTAGATTTTTTATTAATTTATATTGTAGTTTGTTTATATTTTAATGTAATAGATCTCTTATAATATTTCATAAGTTTGAAAGGATGTATCATTTTTTATTTTATTAGTGTAATCATATAAGATTTTAGTTTTCTTTATATGAGTTGCAATTTTATAGTCAAATGTCACTTTGTTTTTTATTTTTGATGTATCCCTTATTTTATTATTTTCAATAAGAGTCGGAGGCATACCTAATTATACTTGTAGACAATATTGCTCATGAGAAATGTTAAAATAAGTTTTGATTATAGAATATGATTCATATATGGTGGCTTTGACTATTTGTTCCACGTGATCTCATTTTTTGAAAATTATATGTATCAAATAGCGTATTTGCTTACTACGTTCTATGCAATTTAAGATTCCAAATAGCTTATACGAAGATTTTATATATTTGAATTTAGGTTTAGTTATTTGGTTAAGGTAAAGAAAGTCTTATAGATGAATTTAAGATTTAACATGTGTCATATTCTTATTTGCTTAAAAAAATGTCATCATATTCTTATAAATATTCCACTATTTTATTTTCAGCCGTAACGTAAACATTCTTTTAGAATATGTACTTAATTTATCCAAAAAGTTATATTATTATGTAAATTAAATTAATAATTTTTGAATTATTGGTGAATTTTAGTTGTGTGTAAATATGTTTAAATATATGTGTGATTATATTTTCTAAATATATGTAAATATATTTTAACATCTATGGTTTTAATAATAGTTAAGGAATTAAAGAAATAAATTTAATATTGAAAACAACACCCTTTTAAAAATTAATTTTTCTATGATGTGCAAATTTGTAACAAGTTTAAAATAGTAAGTGTATATTGAAATTTATGCATTTTATATTAAATGTATCATTTTTTAATAAATTATTTTTAATTAAAAAAATTATAATTTTTAGTTGTTTTAACATATGCAATGTTACTCTTGTTAGAGAAACCGTTTAAAAATTTAACTACATAAATCTTACTCTCTCCGTCCCATTTTGAATGACTTATTTGACCATTTCACATACTTTAAGAAAAGTGCATAAATAAAATAGAGAGAGTTGTATAATTACTAAATTGCCCTTACCTTTTTCATTACTAGTAGTAATGATTAAATTGGTTGAGTATGCCACACATAAATAGGGGCCCACATAAAGGGTAAAATTGGAAAAGATAGCTTTGAAAGTTGTATAGGTCATTTATTTTGGGACAAATCAAAGTAAAAAAAAAAGTCATTTAAAATGGGACGGATGGAGTAATATATTTTTATTATCTGTGCTTCTTTAACAATGTCCCGGAAAACATTTATTATTATTAGTACTCCCTCTTGTCTTAATATAAGAAGTTGACATTTTAGATACATTATAAAATGAATGTATCTAAAGAGTGAATTTCTTCTTATATTAAGGACCAGAGGGAGTAATATTTTTCTTTTTATACTGTATTAAGAAATAGAGGAAGTAACCAATCGTTAGTTGGTTCAGTGATTATTGACGCTGAATTTGATAGGGAGGATCACGGTTCGATTCCCGCAACTTCGATCAGGAGGAATCTGGAACTACATGATGCTAGAATTGACGCCTGAACTAGATTAACCTGGCGGTGAATATTACCAAAAGTGATCATTACCAATTTATGTTGTTTGGATAATTTGTGTCAAAATTGCTTTTTAGGTGTTAATTATGATAAATATCATTATATATAATTAAATGATTGATAATATTTTAAAATATAGTGAAATAGATAGGTTTAATATTAATTTATATTAAAAATAAGAGGGTTATTTAGAAATATGAAATTTTGTATTGGTTTATATAATTGATTTTTTATTTTTATATATATTTTTGCTCAAAAATATATTTTAAAGACAATTAATATAGTTTTAATGATCTCTTATAATATTCCGTCAAAAAAAATGATCTCTTATATTATTTATAAGTGTGAAAAGATGTATTATATTGTATCTTAATTATGTAATTTTAATTTAATTTTTTTATGGGTCTCATTAGTGCACTCGCAAGTTGTTTTGTTTTTTTATTTTGGTATATTTTTTATTCTTTTCAATAAGAATTATAGCAGCAGTCATCCTTGCTAAAAATATTGTTTATAAGAAAGAAAAAATCAAACTCAACTTATAGAATGTGAATTATATATATATGGTAGTTTTGTCTTTTTCATCTTTTGCTTATATTCCATGAAATTATATATAAAATAGCAAAACGACTTATTATCTTCCATTCAATTTATGTTTTCTTATATTTTATGAAAATAAAATTCTTGTGCTGACTTATTTTAAAATTTTACGTCAAACTTTCACTTGGTGGAGTTTATTTTAACTATCAAAGAAATTGCAAATGAATGCATGCAGGTTTGATTAGAACATACTTAAAATATATTACAAATGAAAAATAATAATTATGATAAGTATAATGACATATATATTTAAATTATAGTAACATGATTTAGTTGTAATTCTGTTATATTTAAAATAAGAAAGTTGTTTAGGAAAATGAGATTTTATATTGTAGATTAAGGACACAATGAATATAATTTTTAACGAGTCTCTTATAATATCTCATAAGTCTGAGGTCTTATAGTATTAGTTGGTCACTTTTAATTAAATTTTTTATTTTTCATTATTGATATATTCTTTTGTAAGAAATTCTTTTAGAGGTGTCACATCATCACAAAGAATGCCTAAGAACAATTCAAGCTTCCTTTTAATAGTAAAAAATTGTTAAAAAAAAACTATTATTGTCAAAAAAAAAAAAAACTATTTTATTTTTATTTTCCGTTTACTTAACCGTTAAGGTCCTGTTACAACACGCTCCTCCGTCGGATCTGAAACGGAATCAATACCATCACAAACTTAAATTAACATGGGACGGTGAGGGTGTTCTTGGAAATTCACGAAAAATCCGACCGTTATAGAAATAGAAATTCAAAAACAACAACCCAACATAAACCACTTCCAACTTGGTTCTTTTAATACATTTCCTTTTCTTACCACTGTTTCTCTCACAATCACTCTCTCTTTCTACACATTTCAATGGCAATTACAAACACTGATGAACACAACAGTGTGAGATCATCGATCATGGAATGGAAACAAATGCACCCACTTCACCAAATAGCCGAAACACCAACCCACAAACTTCTCTTAAAGCAATGGCTCAAAGAAGAAGAACTCATCAATGGTCGCATAGCATTAAAAGAGACACAAATTGATTCAATTCGAAAAGAGATCACAATGCTCTACATTTTCTTCTTCCTCTTTCACTCCACAACTCTCATGATCCTCTTCAACTCTTCCTCCTCTTCAACAACACCGACCCACCTCGATAAAGCGTGTCACAAATCGTGGGTCCCGTC